>NC_136474.1:76427042-77859542 GCF_902686455.1 Sciurus vulgaris | reverse complement strand
TGCTTGCCCAGGAATCTTCAGGATCTCCCTGACTTTATGGACAAATTGTGAACACTCAACTGCACTGGAGTTTCCGTGTTACTGGTCCACCTTCGCATATCATGCAGATGCTTATTACCTGGAGTCAAGATTACTCTAAAACATAAGGCAAAAATTGCATAAGGTCAAAATTATGTTTGAAAATCTCAAATTTTTCTATATACTATGATAGTTTACAACCAGATAACTAATATTTATGTATACTAAAATTTGATGCATACTAACTTAGACAAAAAGGATGAACTGAAGGAGATTTTGTAACAGAATCATGAACATGCTAGCAAATCTGGCATTGTCAAGTTCGTGGTGGTGAATTAGGTAAAGGTAGAAAATTCTGAAGTATTACTTCTTGCTTCCTGGTTGTATTCAATTTGTTTTATAACTTGACCCTAGTCTTGATATACATTAAAAGATTTGTCCACTATTATGTAGATTAAATGAGTTTATGGAGGGGTATGTGTGTGTGTGTGCGCGTGCGTGTGTGTGTGTGCGTGCGTGTGTGTGTGCGTGTGTGTGTGTGTGTTGGTGGAGGTTTGGGGCAGGAGGAGGGCTACTCCAAAGTCACTTCTGAGTTAAATGTTTTTAAGATGTGATCCCACACTGCTGCCTTCCTTTCCCTATATTGTGTACACATAGTGTACATCGTTTCCTAGTTGCTCAAGGGTGCAATGGTTGTAACTCGCACATACTGCCTAATGACTCTCCTTATTCCACTGAATTTTGCTGCCCACAAGAAAGTATTTCTGATTGTGGAAGGACTAAATATCTCAAAGGAGACATTCATAGTGAGATTTCTACTTCACTGGATAGGCTGACCAGGAGGTAATGGCCGGACTCTTTCCAAAGTCTGCATCTGTGAGCTCAAACCTGCCCTTGCTCACGTTCCTTTTCCACAAGTCGGTCACATTTCATCCTTTCTCCCTAACAGCCGACAAGCATTAGCATAACTCACTATTTTTTTTATTGGTGTTAACTATAAATCTCAATAATTTTGACAAAATAATATTTTTTTGAGTATTAGCCTAGTAGGGAAGACTGAAATCTTTGGATGCAATGACTTACTGGAAGAGGGAAGACAGATCACTAAAAATCAAAGGCAGCCACAGTGCACTGTGGCAAAGAGCAGAGAGTTGGAGATACTGGGGTCTAGCTCAGCCACCTGCTCTCTGGGAAAACCTTGGGAAAGTCACCTGTCTTCATTCATTGAATGTTGCTTAACAGAGGAATCGGGAGCCTTCCAAGTTTCCTTCCCATGTGACGTTCTATTAGGTTCTGTGTTTATGATGGCAGCACATTCATTAACCAGTGCAGCAGATGGCAGGGTGTTCTCATTGCATGTCACCCATTCAGAGAATTAGCGGCGTTGTTGCTGCTGGAGAAAGCAGTGGGGGATGAGGCTTTGCCCTTGTGTGCTTCTCGAGAACATTAGCATGTCGGTATCACAGTGTCGAGGGGAAAGAGAATGCAAAGTCAGTCTAAAAGGGGTTACATGTGTGAATAAGTCCGTGAATACATGCACAGAGTGGGGTGCATGTATGTGTGTGTTTAAACTAAATGTCTGAGTTTCAAACTGTCCAGCTGGGGAAAATTAGTCTACATTTCAGGCTTCAGATCATCCAAAAAGCACTGAACACAACAAAACCAGAGCAAGAAACTTCTGCTTTCTGTTCCCCGTTCTGGGCTGAAAATGACGCAGTGTGAATGGATAAAATAACCACCCTGAGTTTATCTTTAAAGCATCTGAATGAAGTCTTTTTCTTGTTCAATATAAAAAGCCCTTTTATTCAAACTGAGATTTCTTTTTTTTTTATTTCCTTTATCCTTGACTTCAAGAAATAAAAGGAGAGAAAAGAGAAGAAGGATGTGGAAGGACCAGAGATGATATCCTGACAGAAGTTCCATTTATAAAAATATACACCTTCAGGAAATTAAAATTAAAAAAAGTGTTAAAGAGACAAAGTTGACATGTGACCGAAGTAATGGCAAAGTCATGGAGCATAATGAGATTAAAGTGGAATTTATTTTTAAGATTTATTTTGTCACATTTGGGGAAAGTTTAGAAGTTTTAGGAATATCAGATTAAGTTTTTTATGCTATTTTTAAAGTCATACGAAAGGAAGGGACTATCTTTTAAGAGTAACATAATACCTTGGTGTGTCTTAAAAAGTCTTTCAGCTGGATTTTAAATATTATACCATCTAACCTGCAAATGCAAGGAGAAACTAAATTCTAAATATAATAGTAAATTTTGAAAATGAAGTTTAGCCTATAATTCACATTGCTAATAACCTTTCTTTCTTCTAGTCACAGATTCTGCTATTATATTTTTGAGTTGGAAATGAAAATTATTTTACTTCTTATTTTCACATTTATTATACTTCTCACTGTTAAGACTATACAATTTCCAAAATGCCAAGCTGTACAAGGATATATTGCACCAAAGTAGTTGGAAAGTGTAAGATACTAAAACATCTGGATGAGAAAACCAAACATTAAATCAACTGTCAGGGACTTGTTTTATGTCTCTGGTGTTAAATATCTGGTTGTTTGGAAACATCTGTGTGCTGATTATTAAGATGAAAATCCTTCCTAGTGGGAAGGATCTTGGGTGTTACATCTGAATGTATCAGGATGGTTTATGTCTAGGGTCAGGCTCCAAAGACTTTGGTATCTCTGAAAATAAGATTGATCTAGAACAGAAGTTGTGAGACAGTGGTTTTCTAGGTGGTTTAGGATCATTAGAAACCTTGGCAGGAAAACACATGGACACCTTCCCATTCTTCCCCTTACCACCCTGGCCTCTACCCAAACACCCACTTATAACTTGGCTCTCACTGGTGTGTCTTCACTGAGAAAGTTGATTGAGAAGTCCATCTATCAGGTTCCCCTTGTTGGTATATGGAATTTATTTTAATCCCTAAAGAATGCAAATCTTTTTTGTTTTATTTTTCTTCTTTCTTTCTTTTTTTATTCGTTAGTTATATATGACAACAGAATGCGTTTTGACACATTATACATAAATGGAGTACAACTTCTCATTCTTCTGGTTGTATGTAATGTCGGATTTCACCAGTCATGTAATCATATGTGCACATAGGGCCATAATGTCTGATTCATTCTATTATCTTTCCTACCCTCATACCCCGTCCCACCCTTCACTCCCCTTTATCTAATCCAAAGTACCTCTAGGAATGTGAACCTTGTGTATTTTCTCCCATTTTATCAGGGCCCAGTCAGGAGACAGACATCTCATAGTGGTTTGAATAGGGAATGTCTTAGTTAGTTTTTTTGTTTTTGTTTTTGCAACCAAAAGATCTGACAAGAACAATGTTAGAGGAGAAAAAGTTTATTTGGGGGCTCATGATTTCAGAGTTGTCAGTCCATAGATGGCCTGCTCCATTGCTCTGGGCTCAATGTGTGGCAGAACATCATGGTAGAAGAATATGGTGGAGGAAAGCAGCTCAGGTCATGGTCACCAGGAAGGGAAGAGAGGGGACAGGGAGAGAGAAAGGGGGTAGGGAGGGGGAGACACACACACACACACACACACACACACACACACACAGCTCAGTTTACAAAATATACACCCAAAGGCATGCCCCCAATAACCCACCTCCTCCAGCCACACCCTACCCGCCTTCAGTTACCAGAGGATTATTACACTGATAGGTTAAGGTTTTCATAACCCAATCATTTCACCTCTAAACTTTTTTGATTGTCTTACACAAGAGCCTTTGGGAGATACCTCATATCTAAGCCAAAAGGAATGTGTAAAAAAACCAAATTATTAACTATGAGGAGGAGATTAACTAGGAAGGAATACATGAGAGTTCTGAAGGACTGAGGGAGAGCACCCAAGGGAGGAACAACCCAGAAGGAAGACTCCACTTCACGGCAGGGATTCCTGCTCCTTTGGGGAGGGCTGCCTCCCAGTGGATGGCAGAGAAGTGCGTTGAGGGCAGGGCTTCGCCAAGGGCAGTGGGCTGAGGCTGTGAGGCTGAGAACTGACGGCTGGGATGACAGTGATGTTCACAGGGAAGCTTGGGGAGGACAGCCATCACCAGGAGGTCCCTGGGGCATAGCAGGGAACTCTGCAGAAAGCCAGCTGGGGTACCTGTGAAACTAGGTAGCTGTCTCAGGAGTACCTCTGAACCCACTGGGGGAAGCTCTCTGGGTGTCCTGAATACCAGCTCAGTGCAGCCCAGGCAGGAAAAGTGAAAGCATACCAGCACCAAGAGGAGAGGGCTGCCAACCAGTGTCCTCTACTGACAAAGGTTAACATCGCGCCAGCTGCCAAGGGAGAAATGTTCCAGTATCACAAGCAGGCAGTGAAGGGTGGATTTGGGACGCAGAAGCAATAAACTGATAACTCACACAGTGCTCCTTGTTACACATGGTGAAATCAAGCGTGAATGTAGCAGAATCATGAAGAAAAGGAATCCATACACTAGGACCTTCTACTCTTGCAGTGTCTAGCAGAGGGTCAGCTCAGTCTTCACTGTTACTAGGAATTAAGTTAGAAGATAGTCACACATATTCTGTATCTGTGCATGTGAGATACCAAGAATGAAGGATAGAAACTGACCACGGTTATGCCTCATTGTGGCAGAAAATGAATGTCACCTAAACTCTGCCCTGTAGTCAGTCAGAGGATGCACCCCTGTCTCCATGTGAGAAATACTTTGAGAATGTTTCGCGTCTCATCGGCACAAGAAATACAAAACAGGAGGATCATAGCTTGGGTTAGCAACTTCTTGAAGTGGTCTCTCTTCTCCTTTCCTCCTGAACATCTGTAAATTCAAGCCTTAATTGCCTTTATAACTTCCGTACCTCTCCCACTCCACAGAGATTTTGATACTTCACCTTCCACTTTTCTCACCCCCTGGGTCTTCTGAATTCTCTATCTTTCCCGCTCATTATCTTGTGTGCTGAATCTGTCTCCCTACCTCCACTGCAAATTCCTTGAGCAACCTATTTGCAACTTCCTAGACTGACATTTCCTGACTTAACGATGGTTTAATTAATGATATTTTGACTTTATGATTGTGTGAAAGTGAAATGCATTCAGCAGCAACTATACCTTGAATTTTGAGCTATTTTCAGAGTTTGTCATATGTGGTAGGATCTTCTCTTGTACTCTGGGCAGTCTGCAGCTCCCAGGCAGATACATAATGGTAGAGGAAAGAACCGATACTGTATAGTACATTCTTTGTGTTGCAGTGTGTTTTGGATAACAGGCATTCAATAAATTTCAAGAGATATTCAACATCTTGTTACGAAATAGGCTTTGCGTCAGATTTTGCCCAGCTGGAGGCTAATGTTAAGTGCTCTGCATATATTAATAGTAGGCGAGGAGAAGCAATGTTCTATACTCAGAAGTATTGTATGCATTTTCATGAAAGTTTCAACTTACAACAGAATTTCTTCATAATTCAAGGAATAGCTCTTCATTTGTATAAGAAGTTTAGTTGAGGGATCAATAACTCTAGTGAGAAGGGTAGAATCCTCAGTGGGGGGTTAAAATAGGCAGCCCAATCACATCTATGCTTGTGAAGACTCCAATTCCTACTTAACTTCATACATTAAATTTTATTAATTAAATATTTATATTGAATTTGTACAGGAATTGATCTTTGGTTCAATACTCAAAATCAAAAACTAGATTATGATAATATAAGAAGCATGTACATTTGAAATAGGCCTGAATCAAGGGGCTCCTTCAAACCTTTCACCAATGCCTTTGCTTCTGGAATGTGCATTGTTACCTGGAGTCAATTCAGGCTCACTGCATCTCCTTTTACCGGGTCAGTGGTAATATCCAGTCGCCAGCAGAAGCGCTATGACCCCAAGGTCATTTCAGTGCCCCTATTCGCAAAGACCTTTCAAAAGACAGGGAAAGGAGCTATAATATGTGACTTTTCTCACTTGAGAAACTTCTTGGAACATGTCACGTTGGAGACAAATGTGTTTTATAAAGATCGTTTTGTAAGAAAATGTCTTAAACATTTGCAGGAATGTTAGTTAGCAATATAACTTCAAACTCTCAGAGTACAATGTAAAATCTGACAGCTACATATAAACCTTATAAAAGGTCTCTGGAACAGTGAAGGTAGTAAAGAGGAGAAGAAAGGAGAAAAACTCACCAAGTGTTTCTCCTCTATAGTGAATTCATCTCTTGACTTACCCTCTGGCAGAGGCAGACCATCACTCTGGGGTGACTTTGGCATTGCTCTGAAGCTCTGCCACTTAACCGCTTAAACATGTTGTTAATAAGAGTGGGAACTTGAGGAACTGGGGTGCCCCCAACATTGCATCCATTATCTCACTGAACCTTCCTTCTCTCTGGTCCTGCCATTGACAGCCCAATCTCTATCTGAGAAACAGTGTCTAGGAAGTACAGGGATTTCTAACTCAGCTTCGATTTCTTTAGCCTAGGGATGCTTCTTCTTAAAGCAGTGCTCCGAACAAGCTTTCTCTGAATGAAACTTGGGGAGTTGGAGATCGAGGATGGAGAGGGGCTGCCAAGGCTGACATGATCAACTTTATTTCATCCAGACTTTAATATGAAAACCCTAACTTTGGAGATAGATGGAAAAGTTGTAGGAAGAAGGCTTTTGATTGTCATTTGACTCTTATTTAAATTTTTTTCAGACTCTATTCTAGTTCACTAAAATTGTACTCTTTTATCAGGGGTTATATCCTGAGTGACAGGGTGACAAGAAGAGAATGTAATTCTTGGGAAATGTGATAGGGCTTGGAGTTATTATTGAAATTTTGACTGGTTACATGGTCTGAAGTGCCAGCCTTCCACCTGTGGCTGAGATGGCCAGCATCTGATGTGCGGTCACTCTCCCCTCATGTGTCTTCACACAGGGACATCAATATATTTTGCTTGGAACCCGGGAGCCACTCAAAGCCCTTTTCAGCGCAGAGCCTGGAAGCCACTCCCAATTGATTAGAGCTGCCTGAAACAATGACACTATTAGCTGTCCCAGCTCTTTGTGGGGTTTGGACTCTGGGTGGGTCATTGGTGATGGCGATTATAAGCTCTTTGAAGTATATACTGTGCTCTCACAGGTACTATTGCTTTGGGGGGAGACATGAGGGGGACACGGACATGGTCTCGCGCATGCCACTCCAGAGTTCTACCTCTGAGCTGCGTCCCCAGCTCTATTTAATGACACCATTCTGTAGGAGCATGCTGCTGACAACCCGATCTATGTCCTGAGAAGAGAGGTCTAGGAGGTAGAAGAGGTAGAAATGAAGACCAGGAAGGTGTGTGATTTGTTTAAACTCATAAACCAAACCAGGACTTTTGTTTTTTCTAACTTTATACTTTTCTATGATACTTTTGAAACTGAGAGAGGAAAGGGGTCTTTCCTAGAGCTGAATTTTCAGGTCCTTCCATAGCAGATTGGGAGATGCTGGGAGTTTCCTGAAGACGTGACCCGCCTGGTGGTCCTCCCTGTTGCCCCTCGACATGCGTTTGATGATGAACTTCACTTGAGCATACTGTGCGGCCCACTGGAAAGACCATCCTATGAGTGAGCGTGTTGTGGAAATGGCAGGACACGCTGTGGACCTTCAAGAATGAAGAGCCAAGATCATTTGCTGCTTTGTTTATTCAAGTGCATTGAGACAGCAGCTGTGTTCAGTGGCAAGGGAGGAGTGAGAACCAGAAGCCCTGGGTTGTGGACTGACCACCACGATGTGATGGAGGACTGCTCATCTCTCAGAACACTGGAGGCATCCTCGTTGTTAAAGGAGAAGTGAGCATGATTCCTAATTCACATTATCCAGTGAGACAATATTTAGTAAACACGAACTTCTTTGTAAGTTCTACTTAGCTATGAAAATGTTAATTATGGTTATTGTTTGTGGTATATTTGGCAGCATCAGTAGTGGATGTATCTCTGCTTTGTATCTCATCTCTTATAAACAACTCTCAACACACACACATACAAATGTTACTCCTGTCACCACAAGATCTAGCATCAACTCACAGTGCCATCTAAATTTTTATGAAGAAAAAAGCTTTTTGAGATCAACTTCTCATTTTAAAGGGAACAAAAATATTTCCTTCTCTGTCTGTTCTCTATCTCCCAATACAAAGCAACAGCAAAATGTTTCTAAACACAATATTTGTGTCGACTGTTGTATCCTAGTGGAGACTCTATAACATCCACGTTCAGATGAATGGTGACTCAGTGTTTTCTCCAAGAGTATGCGTCTGGGAACATAATCCATCCTTCTGCAGGCTGCCTCAGAGCAGATGAATAGCATGTTTCAAAGAAACCCATGCTAGAGTGTGGAAAATCTTGTTGCTTCAACGACAGGATTTAAAAATTCTCACAGATCATAGTTTCCTAATCGGAATATTTCAAGTATATGTCTATGTCATTTGGGCTTTTATATCATCTTTTTGACTATGTTAGAAACAAAGACCTTAATTTTTACACATTTGTATAAATAAAGCCCAGCATGAGAAGCACAGGCTTAGAAGAAGACGACATGATTTACATCCCAGCTTTATCATTTAAGAAGGGCTTATAAATGAGCGAAGTGAATAGTCTGTGTGACAAAGTGTCTATAGATGTTGAGACTCCTTATCATTCTTAGTTGTAGTTACTCATGAAAATTGAACGGCAGAGTTACTTTTGAAGAAAAATTAGGGAGGTCTTTCAAAAAGCACAAATATAAACAGACTAAAGTTTCCCCTGATTGTGAGAAGGACAGTTCTGAGCTTGTAAGGGCAGCTGTTAAGGTGAGCAGTTTTACACTTGACCTTCAAATGCAGCACCTTCACACAGAGGTGTGGGTATAAAATATTCAACCCTGTGCTAGGATGTGGGTGATGATGTTTGAGTACAATCTATGAAGAATCAAAAGACAATATTTGTGCTGTGCACTAGAAACCATTTGTGTTTGGCTTATTTTCACACTTTCTAAAGTCCACTGGCACATTCTGGATTCACTGATTGTAAGGCTCATGTCTTTTCAGGAATAAATGGGGAAGCGCTATGAAAGCTGTGTTAGTAATCCTTTTTATCTTTGCTACTCAGAATCACCAAACAGTAGTAGAATCTGCTACTCCAACTGTAAGTAAGATCAACCCACTGGGTGGGCTGCCAGATTGCTTTCTAGGGCCATAGGACCCAACGATAACCTTATGCGGAATTGTAAGCAGTCATTGAATTAATTTCCCCAGTGATGAAATCAAATGAGGTGCCAGCAACAGAGAGACAAATCATTTTGGGATTGGAAAGAAAAACACCTTTTGTTTTACAATGGATATTCCTTTGAAAGGCCTTTCAGAAAGGTTATTTACAGGCAGGCATATCTGGAAATATATCGTGTGTGTGTGTGTGTGTGTGTGTGTGTGTGTGTAGAACAGAGAAAAAAAGAGAGGCAGAAGAGAGGATTATTTTTTTTCAATCTTTAATTATATACACATGTGCATACACACATACACACATATTTTGTTAGCAGTCCTCCCAAATTGTTGCATTAAAACCATGTTCCTCCAATTGCTCATATAATATACTTAAAATATGGTGTCAGAAGTAGACATTTTAGGGGTAATGAGATGTACTAACTTATGGTAAAATAACCCAGATTTGCCTCTATGCCTCCCTTTTCTTTTTGTTTTAGAGGGTAATGTGCTGTAAGTGAAAGAACCATCAGAAGGTTTAGTATTGGCAAGTCTAGAGGGTCACCAGATTGTCTAATGAATCATTTTCCAAAGGATTTAAATTATTGACAAGTAGTCCATTAAGAGCCAAGAGGCTGGAAGAATAAATCCTCAAGATGATGAACTCCAGGGAAGCTGAAGTCCAAACAGTTAGATTCTCAAGGAAACCTCTTGTGAGTTTTAAGCATCAGATAATATGATTGGGTTCATATTTTAAGAGCCAACTGTGGGTGGTTGTTTGGAGAAAGACCATTAGTGGGAAGGAGGAGAGGCACAGAGAGCAGGTGGGAGGCTGTGTTTGTGTTCAAGTGGGAAGCAGGAGACACAGGATGATTATGGGCAGGAACACATGAAAAATGACTGAGCTCTGAATAATTGTGGAAACTAGAGCAGGCTGCTTCCCTGATTACTTGAAAGTAGAGATCAAGGGAAGCTGAGAAGCCATGTGTGACTCCCAAGGTTTAAAGAGCAACCAAATGGATGGGGCTGCCATTTACTGAGATGGGAGGGGCTCTCTGGATAGGAGCAGATGGGATGGAATAAGCAGTTATTCTGTTTTGTTGACATTAAATTTTAGATTCTTATCAGATACCCTAAGAAAGTGGTATTTGGAAGTTATATATTTGACTTCTGTGTCTAAGAATTCTGAATTTTTTGCTCACCACTTGCTTTATTTAAAAAACAAAACAAAACAAAAACCTGTTCATTAAATTGGGGTCTACAGATACAAGGTCTTTCAGAGCTGAATAAAATTCAAGCATCTTGGTTTAGCATTTAAGGCCTTTCTTTGCTGACTTTCTTAGTCTCCTCAATTTCTATTTGTCTTTCACAATCTATACTGTATCCATGAGAAGCTACTCATATGTCCCCAGGAACACAATGACAGCAGGCAGGCACATCTATAACTTTGCTGGGTTTATTCTACTTGCAACTCAGTTCTCCCCTGTTTCCATCTAGCTAATTCCTACTCATCCCTTAAGGCTCAATTTGGGTGCCACACCACCCTCAAAACCTTCCCTAATCCTCCCAGGGTTTGATGGTTTCTTCTGCATCATGAAGTCACTGAAGGCCTCTTTCATCTCCAGCATTTACCATGTAGTACTACAATTCTTCAGGTGTCTACTTTCCAGACTAGATTGAGGATTCTCTTAATTCAAAAACCATCTTTATTCTTGTACTCGTAGCAATTAGAGTGAATGGAATTTATAGGTGATCAGGCTGGTGGTGGAATAAACTTTTTAAAAATTTTGAACCTTGATAAAGCAGCTAGAGTGTAGATGAGTCTATACGGTTCAGATCCTTGGAATTGCTTCTGAGTAGGCAGGGCTGGGGGGTACTGATGAGAAGACAGCCTCTTACAGGGAATGATTTCAGAGCCCTAAAAGTCTCCTTCAACAACTTTAAGTGATTTGGTTTTGGCAGGTTATATCTCTCACCTAGGTTCTCTTGAAAAATGCAAAATTTGAGGAGAGAGAATAGTGCGTTAAATCATTAACTTGATTTAATGAAAGGCAAAGTCTTATCTG
Organism: Sciurus vulgaris; assembly: GCF_902686455.1. Classification (NCBI taxonomy): domain Eukaryota; kingdom Metazoa; phylum Chordata; class Mammalia; order Rodentia; family Sciuridae; genus Sciurus; species Sciurus vulgaris. Next base: position 77,848,286 of record NC_136474.1, on the reverse strand, counting down.
GAAAGAACACCGAGGCAGGAGCCTAGAGTTCTGGACTACATGTAGTTTCAGTTCTCTCTTTAATCCAAGGCACAAACTCAGGCATAAGGATGAGGCTGATGGTGAATGGAAAATATGGGGGATACTGTAGTTTTTCAGTTCCAACCATGAAATTGCCCAGAAATGCAAGATATTGGATTCTGGAATTTGAAATGCAGTTATGTATTACATAATGATACTTTGATAAATGATGGATCCCATACAAGATGGTGGTTGTCTTACAAGTTTATAATGGAACTGAAAAATCCCTATAGCCTAGAATTTTTACTGTAACTTACCTTTTCTATGTTTAAATATGTTTAGGTACTCAAGACCTATTGTGTCACAACTTCTTAGTGTCCGGTACAGTGACGTGCTGTTCAGGTCTGTTGTGACAGCAATAGGCCTCCCCCATTGCCTTTGTGTATGTAGTCTCCATCATTTAGCTTTGTGTAAGTGTACTCTGTGATGTTCACATAACCACAAAACCAACTGAAGCCACATTTCTCAGAACGTAGTCATTTAGTGACACACGACTGTACTCTTGATAACTGTGAGGTAGCAAAAAAGAACATGCACAAATACAATGAGAAGAAGCTATCTGTATTTAGGAGGGCTTACAGGATACAAGTATTTTCATTAGAGAATTTTCTTAGAAGAAAAACAATAGTCCTTGCTATTCATTAGCTACGGGGTAAATGACCTTAAGCTTTGAAAAGGGAATCCTAATGCAAGAGACTTCCATGTTCCTTACTCCTTAGCTTTCAAGTGAAGCCTAACCAAATGCAAGGGACTTCTTCCAATCCCCATTCTTAATTGACAGTCTGGCCATTGATTATTTTTAGAGTTTACTAATTTTTCTCAGGGAGGTTTTGTTCAAATTATTTGAATTTCCATGCCCAAACTCATTTCCAGATACTGAAAGCTTATAGCCAGGTCTTTTCTTGTGCAATATTGAGACAGAGTTGAGTATTATCATTAGTAATACCATATAATAGTTCCATTAAGAATCTTGGCACCAGCCTCTCATTCATTTTCGATGTCACGGGAGAGAGATTTATCTGAACTCCTGCAGAGTTCTCCAAGCCCTGCATGTTTCAGGAGACAGAAATGAATGCTCTAATGGTCTACTCTGTAGTGGGTCTGTGGGGACCTCATAGGCAAAACCTTAGCAGAGCCTGTTAGCCTTGACCCCAGCACCTGGGTCGTATGAATGCTCACAATGCTTAGTTCTGGCAGCACAGGCTAGCTCATGTGTCAAACGAAATATAATGATTGGAGCTTTCTGACTTTTCCCCAAGGGAATGAAGAAGGAGCAAATATAAGCCATTTCTGTTTTGCAAAGGCCGAAAGGAAAAGAGGAAGAGCGGCACTTGTCTGTGTCCAGGCCCCTGCACCCAGACCCAAGCCCCCTGTTCCAGATGCTTCTCACTGCTCTCCTGGGGGAGTTCTCTTTGTCAGTGGGGCTGGTCTACTCATTGTCCCTCCATGTGAACTTTGTGTTCTCACAGAATGTGCTTTCCAAATGCTATTCCACCAACTTGAAACAAACTTCTTTTTCCTCTTCATTTATTCAGATTTTTCTAAATCTCAGAGGGACTGGCTCCCATTCCATCTCCTGTGGGAAGTTCTCCTTTTCCCTGTAGTTAGCAAATCTCCTCTCACCAACATACTCCCCCGCCCCTTTCCTCCCATCTGAAGTCTTTGGTTTAGCTCGGCCTCAGTCTATGCTCGGTGCTGGGTTTGGTACTAGTGATAAAATGGTAAGCAAATCAGAGGGGGCTTTTCCTGCCTTATGGGACCTCTCAACCTCGTGGGGTGGGGAGATGTCAATTAGTTCTCAAATTATAACTCATATTCTAGTGTTAACTATGTGCCAATGACTTTGTTTGATGTGATTTTGGTTAATCCTTGTAGTAGCTTCATTGTGTTAAACCTTATGAAATAGCCTCTGTTATATCCCCCATTTTATGGTTGGGAAAATTGAGGATTTAGGGATTTAAATAACTTGCCTAATGTCATTCAAAATGCTGGAGCAGTAGCTGAACTCAGGCAGATTGAACCACTAAGCACATATTTTTAGGCCTTCCAGATTTTCTTTTCTACTTATTTTACTTTTATTGATTGCATATGCACACCAATGCACATTTACACACACACACACACACACACACACACACACACACACACCTTGTCTCAACTATGTTATAATGCAAAGGAGAAGTAAGAATCAGAGGCTCTGGAAAAGGACAAAACTGAATTTCACTCCCCTGATATCCTGGTTGTGTTGACGAGGGCAGAAGTTGATAAAACTCTCTGAACTTCTGTTTACTTATTTGTAAACGGGCAAACATTTTCAAAGGTTTCCAGATTATCTAATTCTCATTTAAATCATTGATTATCTAATGATCCAGACTTGCTCTAAATTATCACAAATTCTTAAAACAATTGTGTGCAAATAAGTAAAGTGTTCTTTCTCAAATATTCCACACTCTCCTTAAGGGACATAAAGAGAAAGTAAAAATTAATTTTTAACTTAAAGAATTTCTAAATAGTTAAAAATTTTCCAGATATTTTTTGACATTAATGTCTAGTCTAATTCCATTAGATCTAGGAATATGCTCTGCATTATTTCTATGCTTTCAAAGTCCCTAAGTTTTATTTCGTGGCCCCAAATATGTCCCATATTTGTGAATATTCCATGAAAAAAATTATATTGAGAGTAGTATGCTTCCTACTATTGTTAGGGTGTTCTATAAATGTCAATGAGATGATAGTGGTTGATAGTGTTGTTTGGGCCTTTTATATCCTTGCCAATTTTCTCTGCACTCTATCAGTTACTGAGAGAGGAGTGTTGAAATCTGCTATAATTATGGGTTTGTTTTTCTCTCCATTCAGTGCTATGGGTTTTTGGCTCATGTATTTCAAAGTCCCTTTTTTAAGGTACATAAGTAATAATAGTCATTTCTGGGAAGGACCCCTGCATTACTATAATGCCCCTCTTCACCCCTGATATTTTAGCTTTGTCTAACAGTAATATAACCAACCCAGGTTTTTTAAATTAATTTTTTACCTGGTTTGTCTTGTTCTGGTTCATATACTTTTAACCTATATATCTTTACATTTAAAGTAGCTTTCTCTGGGCAGTGGCACCCACCTGCAATCCCAGCTACTTAGGAGGCTGAGGAAGGAGACTCTTAAGTCCAAGGCTCCCATGAGCAACTTAGGGAGACTTCCTAAAAATATAAAAATGAAAATAAAAGGTCTGGTCTAGGGATTTAGCTCAGTGATAAAGCATCCCTGGGCTCAATCCCCAGTACTGCCAAACAATAAATAATGTAACTGTCTTGCAGAGAGCTATTTTTTTTTTGCTATTTATCAAATCTATTGTTTAATTGATATGTTTTGACCATTTACATTTAATGTTGCTATTAATATGGTACCTTAAAAGATATCATTTTGACGGTTGTTTTCTATTTGTTCTATCTTTTTTGTTTGTTTCTTTTCTCCCCATTTTCTGTGTGTGGCACTGGAGACTGAGCTTAGTAGTATTTGGGCCTGGAAGGGGGACGCCTTCTCTTTTGTGAGGTCTTAAGCAAAGGGTTGAGTTAATCTCACTAGGAGTTGAGCTGACTTGAGTCTGGTTTGTATTCTGGTTACCTTCTCTGTCCACCAGCTTCACATTCCCATAGTGTTCCCTTGCACTCAGGCTGGGGGCAGGTTTACTAGAGGGTTCTATTCTCAGGGCCTGGGTCACCCTCCGTTTTCACCTTTTCTTTCTGCCTATACCTCAGGGATCTCCTCCTCTGACTTTTGCCCCTCCCTTGCAGACTATAGGTACTGGTTACTCTATACTTGATAGTATGGTAGGGATGCTGTGTGGGGGTCCTATTGACCCGTGTCAGACCAGTCCTGTGTTGTTGGTATCTGGGGTGGGGTTTTCATAATCCTGTTCTTTTCACAGAAAGAGATCTCTACCTTTCCCCAGGGTGGAGAGTTTTTCTGTTTTCTCTTCCTGCAACCATGATAGGTCTTCACCTGTGCACTGGAGGCGACCAGTTCCTTGCCCTTCCTTCAGCAGCTTGAGGTTCCTGTGCCATAATGGAAACTAAACCATCCTAGCAAAGGCCTTGCACATTTTCTAGAGAGCCATTCCCTAGCCCAGGCCTGCACTGCAGGGTAAGTGTTCCTTGTATTTGACAGAACCTTGAGCTTCCTTTTGATCCCAGTGAAGATCCTGCTAGTGGGTTTCAGTGTCCGGGGATTACTCGCCTACTAGCTCACACTCAGTCTCTAGTCATTGGTCAAAGATTCTTCTGTCTCACCTGTAGGGAAGCATTGTTTATTTCCCTTGACCTGAGTCAGTACTGGTGTCCCACTTTTTCATGGAGGTACCTATGTCTTTCCTTAGATTTCAGGTGTGATCTTAATTCTCTGCTGGGATCAAGGAAAGTTTTTGCCAGATTGTTCAAATTTTTCTTGTTGTTAGAGGATGATGCCTTTTAGTTTTTTCTACATCCAAGTGAAATGTAACCTCGATTAAAAGAAAAATAAGATCATGCAGCCTTGAGTGAAGAATGCTACTTTATGAGTTCTGTGAGATTAGGGAGGCAGAATAGGAATTAAGGATAAATTTTATTCTATTTAATTTTTTTGTAAAAGGATAAGGGGAATGGCAAGGAACAAAGCTGGATGCTTTGAAAGTAAGTCGAGTAGTAAGAAACAAGCATCAGGAGATCTGAAGGGAGAGACAGGGATGTCATTATGGTTTGTATCTGAAATGTCCCCCAAAAGCTCATGTATTAGGCAACACAGCAGTGTTCAAAGGTGAAATGATTGGCTCATGAGGCCTCTGACCTCATCTGTGGATTCATCCGTGTGATGAATTAATAATTGAATAGGCCACTGGATGGTAACTATAAGCAGGTGGGCATGGCTACAGGAATTATCTCACTGTGGGTGTGTCCTTAGGGACTACATATGTCACTGGCCCCTTCCTGTCTGTCTCTCTCTGCTTCCTGGCTGCTATAAGTTTAGCTGCTTTCTTCCACCATGCTCTTCTACCATGATGTTTCTGCCTTGGAGCCAGCCAACTTCTGAAACTCTGAGCCACAATAAATCTTTCCTTCTCTAAATTATTCTTGTCAGGTATTTGGGTCACAGCAATGAAAAGCTGACTAATGCAGATGTACTGTAAGATATCCTGGTGTCCAATGAGCCAGTAATGACTAGTAAAGTGAGAAAAGATGAGAAATATTTGGAAAAAAAAATTTATATGCTTAGATTCATTGGCACCCCTAAGGGAAAAACATTGCATTTCAATTTGGGGAAGACTAAAAATAAGGGATTTAAGAGACTCTCAGGAGGTGAATAGCCTTTACTATCTTTGTGCAACTCAGACATAATGTTAAGTTTGTATTGGCAAAACCACCTACAGTTTCAAAAAGGTATCAAATAGTACCTCTGACCGGTGACATTGTGCATCAATGATAAAACTTTCTTTTATTAGAAGAACTTATTGTTAATTCTTTTATATCAAAGGTAATGATATATAGAAAACTGCTTAGGTAAAAGAGAATGGTATAAGCATGTAGATTATTTATGATATTATTTTCTTTAGGAATCAATATAACCTGCTATTGTCTCAAAATGAACCCCCAAATTGTTCACATCTAACATTGTCATCATGAATATTTTGATAATATAATAATGATTCTAATTTTGGTAATTTAAATAGCTCATGACTGACTTGATATCCCCTTTCCTCTATTAAACTTTTTTTGATTTCTTTGACCTTCTGCAATGATCTTCAATTTCTCTGACTACTTCTTGAGTTCACACTCTTCCACCGAGCACTAGATCATTTACCATGTGATGGGATTAGAATTTGAAAGCTATTCTTTTGCTCTCTGCTTCTCATTGAATTTCTTTTCTCTACTCAGATAGATATTAGTCACCCTTTGCCTTAGAGAAATTCCATCACGTTAGAAACAGAAGTGCCAAATTCTTTTTACTTGAGTTTTACAAGTTGATTCCAGAAAATGTTAGGAGTAACACCTGATGTAGTTCATGCAGCCTGTGAGAGAAATTAGTCTGGAGATCACCTAGTCTTGGCTCACTGTTTCCCATGTGGGGGATGTTGTCATTCTTGTTGCTGACCAGTGAAGCCAACATGGAAGCCAACAGTGGACTCACCACTGTCCAGCCATGCCAGGAGAGAGAGCAGATCTGTTAAGTATAGCTTTGATTCACTCCACTAATCATTCCTTTCATTCATTTTCTTGAAGTTAGTATCTTACAGTTTTGTTTTACCCAGAGAGCTCTTTGAATAACATGGGGCACTCAAATACACCATCAACATTTGGCAGATTGAGCCTAGAGACCATGTGGTAAAACTGGCAAGCCTACTATGTCCCATTGAAGATTCGATCGGGGAAAATGAATGTGTTTCAGTGATCTATTATTGTATATAAAGCACTCCAAAGTTTAGTAGCTTAAAAAAATTTTTATTTGCTTATGAATTTGGGGGGTTGGAAATTTTGACTGGGATCAGATGGGTGTTTTGCCTGGTGTCTAGCCTGTGGTCACTCACGTGGCTGTTATCCTCTCGTGCTGGGATGGATAATCCAAGGTAGCCTTGTGTTTGTGTATGGTGGTTGTTACCTCGACTGACACTGCCCGCCCCCACCCCCCCACCATGGTGTCTTATTCGCCAAAAACCAAGTCATGACTTTTTATATCTTGGTTTCAGGGCAGCAAAAGGGCAAGAGTAGGAGCTGCATGAACTGCTAGGATTTGTGTGATTTAGGCTCAGGAATCTCACTTCTACCACCTTCTACTTGATAAAACAAATACAAGGCCAGACTAGACTTAGAGGGAGGGGAAAAACAGCAACATCAACAATCAAAGCTGTGTTTCTTGATGAAAAGAGTGTCAAGGTCACATCACAAAGACACCTGCCCAGAGGTGTGGCAGAAATTGTTGTGAGCATCTTTGCAACAAGCCATATGTTTATGGAAGCTCTTAGCACAGAGCTCACACTTACTTAGAAGACAGTGAACAAGTGGCAGTGACGTAGGCAGTGACCGTGATGACAGTGGTGACTTAACTCATGGGTTACCATGGGTACCTCTGTGAGCAAGTGAGGATTCTATCCCCGACTTCTTATTTTTAATCAAAATTGCTCTTCATAAGGCACAGGAAGGCTCATTTGGCCTTTCATCATGCTACCAGTTGTTGCCCTGCTACTGAAGATGTGAATGCAATGCTCAGAAGTTTTCCTGAGCAGACAGAGTAAGCAGCATGGCCTACGATCCTCAACTGGTTGCCAGAGAGGTCAAGGGGACAAGGGATGCTGGAAAAATTGTGACCTCATTCATACTTTCCGAAGTTGTAGCACAATCCTAATGGCTTCGATTTCAAGGTTAAATGCATTCATATACTAAATATGGGATTACTAAGTTCAAGATTATTTTATTGGAACATCTTTAAGAATATTGAGGCTAGGTTGGTGTTTTAGTAAACTTTCTCCCAGAAGCCAACCTATAAGCAAATCCTCAGAGAATGCTTTTGGTGTCTGAGGCAATAGAACCTCACACACTCAGTGCTAATGGTATACTTACACAACCTGGCAGCTTTTATGAAGCCGATTATCTAAAAAAATGTGCCATTTTTAACAGACTGGAATATTCATTTTGTTTTGATGGTGAGAAATGTAAATCTAGAGGGTGCCACAAATATGTGAGTCGTTTTGTGGTTGTAAGCATAATTAGAATTCTCTTAGTGAAGGAAAGCAACAAACCTGGCTTTGCTGGTGTGGTGGGAAGATTAAAACCACCAAGCGCCGATGAGCAGCTAAATTCACGGAATGCACCAGAGCCCAGAGCCACTCAGATCTTCCATGTCCGAAGCTTCGGGCAGACAATAAAAGACATGCATTTGGGGCCTGTCTTTTTATTTGCCATGTGACATCTCAGCCACCATGGGGGACCAATTGATTTGTGTGTCACCAGAAATGGTTATTAATGAAAAAAAAATCTTGCTTACAGGAAAGACATTCTTGGCACAGAGTTTTGCAGGGAAGGGAATTACAGAGTGATCGCTTGAGAAGAGCAAAATGAGAGCTGACCTTGCTTTAAATTAGTTGGATTTCTTGTCTGTGGCGATGGCAGTATTCTTAGAAAAATATGAATTTGCAAAAATGGAATGTTCTTCAGGAGAAGAGCAGTTCCATTTCTCTCTTTTTATATTTATAGAGGGAAAGTAAGTCCTGATATTCCAAATCAGAGCTTATTTACTTCTAAGTACTTACACCCAGTTACATATAGGATCTATTCAGATTCTCTATTCCTATCAACTTGGATTGCTAACAGGATTAATGTTGAGGTAACTGTAACTAATTGACCTTCTATTGGTGCATCTGTTACCCGCACATCAGACTGAGTTGTTGTAAACCCACTTGATTTAGTGGAGCCAGTTTTGCATGGACTATATCTACATGGGCAATGAGCAGCAGGGAGCTGAGAAGAAAATCCTGACTTACCATGCTTCCATGAAATAGCCTATTACTCCCTCTCCTACTGCAATCCCCAAAAGCAATAATTTTAGTAAGTCTGTTTGAATTAAGCTGATTGATTATATGTGTTGTTTTAAAATGAGAAGTCAGGGATTCCTTATCACCCCACTTCCCTAAGCATGGAGAATCTCATTTAACAATATGGCTATTAGTGAAGTTTATTTTCCAGTGGTTTCTTTCAAAGAAGACATTAAGAAACCATAGGGATAACCTAGGCTAAAACTGTCATTTGACAGGCAAATATTTGCTGAAAACTACTGCAATGAAATATTCCAAGTGCTCCGCCCATTTGCCGTGGAACTGAGAAGACTTTTCTGGAACTCTTCCCACTATTCCACGAGGGTGTTTTAAAGTGCATTTCATTAGGTTACGACTGACTTTCCCTAGTCAATGGTCCTTCCTGGGGAAAGTTCTTCATCACACCTGTTTTTGAATTAAAGTCACTACTGTATTCTTTAGTTTCTTTCCCAGTTGACCTTTGAGAGCCCAAACCTAAAACCAAACACCAGGAGGTCAAACCTTTCAACCTTATGTCACAGTTTAGTTCTTCAATCTCCTCAGTATCTCCTTTCTTTTTACTTTCAGCTAAGTCTAAGTCACATCTCCTGCTTCCTTAAAAGTGTGTGTTTGACTAGGTGTGGTGGCGTGTGCTTGTAATCCCAGTGACTTAGGAGGCTGAAGGCAAGAGGATCACAAGTTCAAAGCCAGCCTCCCCAATTAAGTGAGGCATTAAACAACAACTTAGTGCGACTCTGTCTCAAAATTTTTAAAAATGGGGTGGGGATATGTTCACTCATGGGTTCAATCTCTGATGCAAAAAAAAAAAAAAAAAGGGCGTATATTTCTATCCTAAGGTCAATTTCTACAGTCTACTAAAGGTAAAAGTGAGGTAGAGGATGCCAATGTACATTTGTGATTGATTTATTAACCTGTTTGTTTAATAAATATTTATTAAGTACTTATTATATGCCAAAAAGTATGATAGGAATTTGGATATACTTGGAAAAAGAAGCAAAAAGTCAAAGCATGCTTGCTCTTATCAAGTTATGGTTTAAGATGGAAAACAGAAAATAACAAATACATATATAATCTGTCACGTGGCGATGAGACCTACAAAGAAACGGGAAGTATCTTGGGAGAAGGTATTTGAGGTGGGAAACGCCAAGTACAAAGACCCTTACGTGGGTGTAGACTGGGAGTGTTCAAGAACAACAAGAGAGCAATCAGTTGAACTTAATGGTTGGCAGAAATGAACAGGGATAATGAGGACAAGAGGTTGGCAGGGTACCATCAGGTGGTGCCTTGGAGACTAAGGGAGGAGGGAAGCCACTGTAAGAGGTCCTAATCTGTCCTCAGAGTGGGCAATACACTGGACATGGGCAGGCATAGAGGCAGAGATCTGCCATCATCCAGGTAAATGATCATGGTCACCTAAGCAAAGGTGGGGCAATGGATATGATAAGTCATAACATTTACATAAATGTTGAGCCATTTCAGGAGGATTGAATTTAAGAAGTGAATCAAGGACAGCAGTTGAACAGGATTCCAAAGTATATGAACTTTAAGGGGAACTTGGGGTGGGGCAAAGCAGATTGGGAGTGGAAACTAAAGATTATCTTTAGGACTGGCTAAGATTCAGCTCTTGGTAGGTATCCAAGTGGAACTGGCAACTTAAAAACTTGAAGTTCAAGTAGGTTCTCAGGCTCAGGGAAATCTTGTCAGCCCCGAGATGATAGTATTTAAAACCATGAAAATAGATAGCCTTTAGGCAGAATGTGGTAGGAGTAGTGTTGGAGACGGTGGCAGAGAAAATAGCATTAAAATCTCCCATGAAGAAGACTTCAGTGGAATATTATCAGCTGATATAAAGGAATGAAGTGCTGATACATGCCACAACATTGAAATATGAAAACATTGTGGTAGGTGAAAGAAAGTTACGTGAAATGCCTGAAAATCAAGCCTACAGAAATACAAAATAGATCCATGATTGCTTAGGGTCAAGGCAGACTGGAGGGTTTAGGAGCAGGAGGTGAGATCTTAAAGGTTATAGGGTTTATCTGTGACGTGATCAAATGTTCTGAAATTGATAGTGATCTGGTTGCACATATTTGTGAATGTGCTGAAAACCACTAAACTGTATACTTCCAGTGAATGAATTGTATGTGAATTATACAGCACTAAATATATTATTTAAAAAGCAAAGGAGCAAAATCAAGCCACTGTCTTGACTCGTGGTCAGCTGCTGAAGCTTTACCAACACTATTACTTTTGCAAATCAGTGCAGATGGAACACAGTGGAGATAAGTCAGAAAATGATACTATAACATGGTTCGGACCCATTGAAAGATCCCCAGGATGCCTGGCATCCGTAGACAGCAGTGTTTAAGAGAATGCAGGTGTTATATAGAGCACCACACCACACTGCCCCTGCACAGAACTTACCGCACAAGGGTTCACTTGGATCTCATTCAAGGGATCTCCATCTCTCAAGGAGCCAGATGCTATCTTTATAAATTGTTTTCACCCTTATAGTATAGTTGCGTATCATGGGCCCCAAGAGAAGACAAACAGATCTCTGGTGTATTTCATTTTCAGTGTGGAATTGCATGAGTAACAATAAATATTTGTTGTGAAAGAATCTATAACCCCTTACAAATTACTCTTTGGTTGCATTTCTGATTGCTTTGTTACAGGCAATAAACACTGCCAGACAGCAGACCTTTGATACTTTTTAATCAAATAACAGAATCCTAAAAAGGTCAGAACTGTAACTTATAAAAGCACTTTTCACTGACTGTCCCAAAAGGAATGAAAGATCAAAATGTGAGTGATTCCCTAAGCAGAAATGCCATCCAAACACGAGAATCAAAAACACATTGTTTCAAAGCAGGACAGCATTGACAATGAGTTGGAAAAAGACAAATTTCTCCTGTGCCCTGGATGGCCATCTTCCATTTTCTCCTTTTCATAGGTTTGAGAAATTAAATTATTTTCATGGGTTTGAGAAATCTGACCTCATAGCAACAAATGGAAGGCACCATCGTACCACCAATCAGTTTAATAAAACAATTTGGTCCACGCCATATGGAATTTATTTACTTTTGCAAGTAATTTCCCCCAGGATAGTTATAACTCTCTGACCATTCATTGCATGCAATTTTATCTGGGAGGTAGAATCCAAAGACAGGCAGTATATTTGCTTGATCCTGAGGTCTGGAGTAGTTGCCAAATACATAGCTTTATTGATGCACTTGTTGCCGTCTCAGCCAGTTTCCCTATTTTAAACAATCTGTCACTTGACAGTCATTTGTTCTTTCCTCCATATATATCCTTTGAGCACCGATTGTTCAAGAATAGAGAAGAAAAGGGCCCAACTGAGTGAAAATGTTCGGTAATTTAATGGCTACAAAAGAATTAACTGAAATATTTTCAAGTTTCATTTGCCACACCAGCAGCAATCTACAACTAGAGAGAAAGTAAAGATGGAAGACATGCAGATGAATTTCCAAAGGTAACTATTGTTTTAGTCTGCTTTCTATTCAGAATTATGCATTTAAATAGTCAGGTAGTTCTCCAAGGCTTGATGTGAAAAACATCCCTTTCTTGCCTCCACCATTTCCCACTTCCCAAATCAATTACTTTAAACTGTTTGGGTTGTTTTGATATTTACCTCTGTATTCTGAAGAGCATGCCTATATATATATTGTTACTTTTGGACTGGTTTGGTTTCAGGCATTACCTATTTCCTTCCTCCCACGAGAGATGGGAATTTAGTTTTCTTTTATCCTTTCATTCCCTAACCCACATGTGTGTATTTCCAGTCCCTGTCTCCTATACTCTCACTGTAAGTTGTATCAAGACTTTGGTAAATATTTAGAATAATATTGAGTGTTTATACAGGTTAACTCTAATCCTGGATCAGACATGGAGTATGCTGATATTACATTTTCTTTCCTGTGCAACATCCTTTTCTAGCTCAGAGTTAATAATTGTTTACCTAATTTCTGACATGGTAAGCACTAGTTTAATTTTCTTTCAATATATTAAAACACTATATGTTCTGAATGTTGTATTTTATTGGGGGGAAAAAGTCTCTCATACAGTCTTCCTGTTGACTTCTGTCTGAATTCATGGGCTTAGGGTATAGCTCCACCTTGATCATTCCTTTAACCATCAGTCTACTGATTCCCTTGGGCTATTTTAGGTGATAAATTCTCTGTTTCCTAGATCCTGTTTTCATTTTTTTGTTTCTACAAAAAATGATCCGATTTTCATTGTTTGTCCACATTTTGGTATGCATATCTTTCTGAAAGTTCAAGCACCAGAAATACATTTTGAAAGATCTTTCAGTGCCTAAATACGGGTAGAATACCCATATTCTACCCTCAATCTTCATTAGGAGTGTCTTGGGCAAAAATGTTCTAGACTAAAAGCTTTTTTTCTCAGAATTTTGAAGGGGTTTTGCTGTTCATAAATTTCAGGAACACCGATATTTTGAAAATTGATCTTACATGATATTGCTTTTCTTCTTCTTTCCAATTTTTGTATATTTTCTTTTCCCTAATATTCTGAAATTTCACAACAATGTCCTTTGTGTATTTTAATTTTATCCACTGTACTGAGGATATTTCATGTCTGTTCGATCTGAAAATGCAAGCTCTTCATTTCTGGATTTTTTTGTTAATACGTTTTGATGATCTCTTTCTTATTTTTCTTTGATATCTGTCTCTAGGACCCCTGCATATGGATATTGAACCTCTTGGGCTGATCCTCTGATTTTCTTATTTCCTTCCTTTTTCCTTATGCTTTTTTTTTTCTGGCATGTTTTCTTGACTTTACCTTTTGAGTTTCTTATTTCTTAAGACAATATTTATCAGAATATTGTTTTTTTAAATGGAACTCTGTTCCTTTATCTCTGAGGATATTGATGATTTTGTTTTCTTCTCTGTATCATTTATTGATTCTCAAAATTGATTTCTTCTGTTGCTTTGTTTGTTCTCTGACTTTTAAATTACATAGTTTCCTCAAATGTCTCATATAAAGACCATGACGTTTAAAAGAGCATATAAAACTATGCATGTGAGTTCCATTAACTAAAGTAAGGTCTAGGCTGAAGAAACTATCTTAAAAATAGGTAGCCCTGGGATACCTTTTAAAGTATGTGTGTACATGCATGATCTCTCTCTCTCTCTCCCTCCCTCCCCCTCTCCTCTCTCCCTCCCTCCCCCTCTCCTCTCTCCCTCTCTCTCTCTCTTCTCTCTCTCTCTCTCTCTCTCTCTCTCTCTCTCATGGGAGAATAAAGAGAGAGGTGCCTAACCAAACTGCAGCTGTTCCAGCTTCCAGTTGAGAGGCAGGCCAGACCTGGGAGTGACGTCATCATGGATTTCTATTTCCTTTCAAACTTCAGGATAACAGGGCAGCAGGAGTGACTCCAGATAATGATTCTGAAGAATCACCCAGCAGAGCCCAGCCCAGATCATTGAATAACAAAAAAATAAGTGATGGTTATTTTAAGGGAAAAACTTTTGGGTCACATCGCATGCCGAATGGAAGAACCAAGGGACAATACAGAGTAAGGATCTATGAAACAATGAAAATATGGAGGAAGGATTCAGAGTTTGCAAAAGGAGGAAAAGAAAAAGATAATTGTCTATAGAAGAGGCTCCTGAAATGCTCCATGGAGAAAATAAGGACTGAACCAATAAAACAGCACTGAATAAGGAGTGACAAGAAGTGTTTGTGAAGTGATGTTGATAGGAATAGGGAGACATACTGAATGGTTCACACATTTCTGACTTACCCACTTAGCTAGAAAGTTTGAACATTCCCTGGGACAGAGCTAGGATGGGATTCCCTTGGAAGGTATCATGATGCCCATTAGGCCAGTTTGGATAATGTTGAATTCCAGGCACATTTTTCACATTAGATCTGGTAGCTAGGAAATAAAATGTTACTTACCACTGCCTGATCTGTAGTGTGACCCACACACTGAAAATAATACAACTGTTACTTCCTCGGAGAGGGGTTTGGACCTTTCAGAGAGGGTGTTTATTGTTGCTTCTATGGGGAAATGCAGAAAGCAGGGAAAGCAAGTGGAAGGAGAGCCCTGCTTTTAGGTGCAGAAGGGCGGCTTAGAGGAAAGCCCTCCCAGGCTGGGGTTTTCTCTGCTGCTGTGTTCACTCAGAGTAAGCTTGATGACCTGGCTCTCGTTTTCCTTGAGCAGGGAAGAGTTAAGGTGTAAAGATAACTCAATTTTGAGCAATGCGGCACTGTCTACAAAAATTTAAAAACCAAGAATATCAGTATTTTTAAAATTTAATATGGCCATATATTCTTCATTTGATCTGCTCCCCATTCAGCATCATAAATAATGTTGGAGGGAAAATCTTTGTTCTGCTGTCTACATTATTCCTCTGTAATGTTCTCCCTTTTCCCTTCCAGCCAGGGAGCTAGGACCACAGCTGCCCTCTGTGGGTGCCAGGATCTCTCTGCTGCAATGTGGGGGTGCAACTTTGGAGATATAACTTCTCACTCCCTCTCCTTGGAGTGAACAGTTAATTTTGGAGCTGATTTGTGCCTTTTTGGAGGTACTAAACACTTTTCTCCTAGGCTTTGCTGTCCCTGAAAAGAGAGGGATAACACCTTAGTTTCTGCAGATTTCTGTGTTTTGAAAACTTTAAACAACACACACACACACACACACAAAACTGTAGGATTAGTAGAAACAAAAACAAAAATTTCATAGTTCTAGAACTCGAAAAATATTTTAACACTGAATTTGGGTATGTTGTGGAAGTATTTAAATAGTGATGGCCATTGAGCTTCCCAGCAGACTCTCTTGACAGCTTTTTCACCAACAGATGGACCATTCTACAACTTTGATTTTGTGTTGACAAATCTGCCCACCCGGTAACATCAATGTGCTCTGTTAGAAGCAAAAACACAAAGCTTAAAAATATTTGCACACACTGGTATCTCTTAGTTGCTATAAATGTAAAATAATTGCACATTTTGTCATGGTGTTTCTTTTTCTATTTCTATATTGGCAAACATTGTAATGATGTTGTAACTTTTGAAATCAGTCAACAAATACTAATGACGATTCTTTGCCAAGATTATTGGAGAAAAATCTAATCCATCTGCATGGTCAAATCAAAGATGATAGATGAATATATAAAAAAATCAAGGAAATTAGGAACAGGCTAAAAAATAGGCCATTCCAAAGATGCACACAGATCCCTCTTTCTATTGGCAAGATCACCTGTTTGGATTTTGGCTGAGGGGATATTTCCCCCACTGGGTTTGACAACAAAGCATGTGGTGCTGATGCTGCCATGATTATGTTTGTCACATTTTTTGGTCTTTCAGGGTGCCAAGTTATTTTCTCTGTCAACATATAATTTGATATTCTTATCCTGAGCCAAATTCATCAAGAAAAAGAAAGGGCAAAGAGGTTTCTCCTTCTTTGAGCTTTAGCCAAGAAATATAATTTTTATTTATTACCAGGTGAAAGTAGCTAAAATAAAGGAGAGTTCTGGTGATGTATTGTTGAATTTCAATATTTATAATAGTTGGCCCACAATTCATGGGGAAATAGCACTGTTTATTATTTGTGAAGTCTCAATTTTCTGCAAATATTGACATTTTATTATTTAAAATGACTATCCATCCTTGTTTAGAAGCCATAGCTTCTATTCAACCTAATTACTTTTCTCTGCACTTTAAGTTGAGAATGACTTCAGAATTCTGATAGCTTTTTTTTTTTTTTATGACCTCCATGGTTAAGGTTCAGTTGCAAGTGGGGGATGTTCCTTATCTAAATTTGAATTATAAGGAATAATGCCATTTATTTGTGAACACTTGAATAATAAGAGAAACCTTAGCATTATCTCTGATTAATCCTCCCCATCATTTGTTAATATAGAAAATATGCTGCATGTATGGTGTACATTCCAGTTGAAAGGGAATTTGCTCAAAGAGCCACTTCTTATGGTACCTTTCAGTACCAGCCTTTGGTTTTTAGATCATGCTTTGGGTACCAGTAATATTGCCTCTTCATAATCCTAGAAGTCAGTGGAAGAAGTTGATGGGAATTGTCAGTCATACAGGAGAAGAAAAGATAAGCAATCGAAGGAAAGAGAAACAAGAGGAAATTGGGTTCTGGTCTTCCATCTAAGTTAGAGAGGGTATCAATGACATGGAAGTCAATGTCACATGAGTTAGGCTTGGGTTTTTTGGTCATGGTTTATTGGAGACAAAAATTGGAAAAACAAACAAACAAACAAACAAACAAAACAGGATCCAGGAGTTGTAGGCAATGATGGTCAGAAAAAAAATGACTATCCACTTAGTTCTGAGCTTTCTGGTCATGTGTATGCTACGTGTGAGTGCTCACTGTAGCCCCACTTTGTAGCTTGTGATGAATTCTATATGGATGTTTCTGAGAACAAAAGTTAATGTAAAAAAGCAATCTCAGGAAGATATCTGCACAATAAAAATTGTGCCCCTAAAACTCTTTATGCTAAAAAATGGGATGAACATCAAAGATGGCAGATGCAAGGGTATGTGATTTTAGACTGGGATTACAAAGGTATTTCCAGAGTCTTTTCATTTTATTGGCTTAATGTTTGATATAATAATTTTCTGTTTAAAGTTAAGGATTTTTGTCTAAAGAGTGTAAGTAAAGAGAAAGAAGGGGGATGTGACTCCAGTCATCTGGCGGAAGGCTATCCCTGTTGTGGAAGATGGCGATGAGGATGTTTATGCTCCAGGGAAAGGACTTACTAGGTTCTTTCTCCTTCCCAAGTCTTCCCTCTCTTCTCTTAGACATTCTTGAGGCTGGATCTGGAGTGTGTTCTATCTTGTGAGCATTCTTGGTTCCCTTTAGAGAATCATTTGTATTTTCCCAGAAACCTGGGTGCTGGCTGTAGTTTCTATCACTTTGCAGCACTATTTACCATGTGATCACTGCCAATTAGCTCTTGGAATTTATGTTCCTAGATTCTGATGCTTATCTTTAAGAAACTTCTTTGTAATTCTTTGAAATGAAAGTGTAAAATGGGTGTATGTTGGGGATGGGACATGCCTCACAATGATCACTTCTTAAATTTTGTTGTATGAAGAGCTCCTGGATCAGCAATATATAGTGAATAATGTTTACAGCCCCACTTTGACCTTGGTGTTGACTGAGCATCATTATCTCCTATGAAACGAACCTAAGGTCTAAGCGACTCCTCCCTCACCATGTGTCAGCTCCACATACGACTCCCTGTCTCCCTCTCTGCCACACACGCTGTCATATTTTTTTGGTTGAACATAAATATACAACAAATTTTATAATTCTAGATATCATTGGACTATAAAATTCATAATACATTATAAAACTCTTTAAATTGCTGATATATTCAAGTCATCATTATTTAATTGTATCCTTGGATGTACTTATAGCCAGTATTCTTTTGTCTTCTTCTGAACTGTTTAGATAACTAAATAACTTGTGTATTTGCCTTTATTTTGCTATCTACTTTTATCTCAGTACTCTCTTCCCATATAGGATACTAGATAGCTTATACTCTCTCCTTTCCTTACTACATTTCTATGAATCTGATGAGATTAAATTCATCAATACCACCACACCATTCTCTTTTTAAAATACTTTTTAGGGAATGATTTTTTTTTCCCTCATAATTCTTAATGAGCACCTTCCTTTAGTTAGGGCATATCACACCAAAAATAGATTCAAATAAGCAGCTTGGTAAACAACAGGGTAGATCACACTATGGAACAACAGACCAGGGTAAACATTTAGGATAGCTGACAGGTCAAGTTTGAGAAAAGGGAGTTGTTTCAAAACAGGTTCATATGCAGAAGGTTATTTTTGGATGGAGAAGCAAATTCATAGGTTTGGAAAACATGTAAGATCAGAAGATCAGCACCAAAGAAAATACTAAAAGGGATGAAATTGAAACAGCTAAATATCTGCCAAAATGTATGCTTTCCTTTCTACAGTATAGAATTATTTCAAAGACACAGCTGCCCAAATAGGGTCTATACTTCTCAGCTGCCTTGCATCTGGCTACAGCCTCATGCTTAGTTCTAACCAGTGGATATGACCGGAAGTGATGAACGCCGCTCCGAAATCCAGAAGGTTAGAAGGAGGTGTATTGTCTCTGCCCCTTCTTTTCTATGGAAGTGAGGTAGCTAAGCACAGCACCCTTGAAAGGCAAATGTTGAAATGGTGGATCCGGAAAATGGGAAAATCCTGGTCCCCAAAACTCTGATTGCAGACATCCTATTGCACTCATTAGGAATGTCTGTCTTGGAATTTGCAAGAATGAGAAATGAAATTCTGCACTTACGTGATTGATGTGCTTTCATTTCTTTCTTTCTTTCTTTTTTTCTGGTGATGGTATAGTAGCTGACATTGCTTCATAACATAATTAATGGGCGAAAGTGAATGGTAGATGTCTAGATAGTAGTCACTCTATTTCCCAGTGGCCAGGAGTAGGAGTTAGGAATGTTGCAAAAGAGAGGCCAGAGCAAGTAGAGGGCAAAGCTAGTCTCCAACTGTCCCAGAAGAACAGAACACAGGCATAGATGAATGGAAAGCTGAGTTCATCCACATTCGAAGAAGATGATGGCTGTTTGCTTCTAATGCTGAAACAGAGATTCTAACTTCTTTCAAATATAATTTCTATGCTAGATAGAGATTTGGTCCCAGAGAATGGTGTGGAATGAATATACTGGTGTAATCAGACATATCATCTCAATATATAGTCAATTTTCTTATGGAGAAAACAGTGGAAGGTTTTAGGTTGTAAATATCAGAGTCCCTTTATTCGCTGAGATGTTCTTCAAAGACATGCGATCGTGGCAAAGAAAAAACAATCTTTCTTTAGAAACTTGGCCTCAATTATGATTGGGGACATTGTATGAGAAATGGCTAATTTGGTGAGTAGGGCTCCATGGACTATAGGCCCTAGTTGTCCCAAGAAATTGAGTCATATTGTTGGTGATAAAATATCAATTTTCCCATAATTAATTAGGTTTTATGAATTCTCTGATGTCATAATGATCAAATTAAGCTTAACATCACAAAAGTCACTGGTACTCACACTAGAACTATCCTCTTTATTCCTTCTCTAGGGAATCCCAAAGAGCCTTACTCCCACCACTGACCTTGCTAGAGAGAAATTTTAATTATTACTGGGAGCATAACCTCAACTTTTAGAACACTCTATTGTAGTCTATATTGGAAATGTGTTATATTGTTTGAAATTTACATTCCTATTAGACGTGACTTTGTTCCTTAATTATAAAAGGCAATTTCATAAGTAGAAAGTGATATTGGAGATAAGTTTAAAGAGACATGATAGAAGTTCAAAAAAGCTACACAGTCTGAGATCAGGGCACTTTTTATCTCTTCAAGTGCAGAGACATTGTCTCCTACTGTATTTCCTACATGTAGAAATTAACAGCTAATATTTTAATGATAAAAATTCACAAATGAGATAATTATACAGAGATGAATATGAAGTAACTAGGTTGGTGTTATGTTATATAAATGAATCTGAATAGATAACTCTTGTCTGAGGGTAAACATGTGATAAGTTGAACTGTCACCTAAAACTTAAGTGATATATCTAGGTCAGATGAAGTAAGCAGTGACTTGAAGTTATTATTCAGATGACCTGGACCAAAAAATTTATTTCCCTAAAATATCCAGATCATTAGAGCAAAGCATATATATATTTTAATTCTGAAAGATTAAATGGCAATTCAGACATTACTGTAAGAGACGTGGTGAGATTCAATATTCAAAGGCAGCAGAAAATCTGAGTTCAGAGGATGCAAGGCCATTGTGGTTCTGGGAAAGTTTCAAAAATGAGAGCAAAATTACACTAGAAGTTTAAGAAGAAAGGTCTTTGGGTAAGCCAAAAAGAGGAACCAGCATGTCACAAGAGGAAACAGAATATGAAAATAAAAGTAGGCTGTTTTAAGGTAAGTTTGGGTGGCAGTGAGCAGAGATTATGAAGTTTTAGTGGAAGTCCAGGAGGAACATAACATGAGAAACAGATTGTAGAGGACCTTAATTAGGAGTGGAGGAAATTCAAATGTTATTCTAAGAGCAACTAGAGATATTGAAGGGTTTTGAGACAGAATCATCCTAGGGGAAGGCATAGAGCAGCAGTAGGCAAATGAGTTGCCTGAGGAAGGGGCTAGAAGCAGGGAGACAGGAAGAGACAAACTATGACATGATTAAATAGCAGGAGGAAGAACCTGGCTAGATTAGACTGGGAGAATAAAGGTAAATGGGAGGAGCTCATCTAGAACAATATCAGAAGGCTGAATCAGAACATGGAAAACCTGAACTAGAATTGAACTTCTAGGTTATGAAGATTCTTTGATCAAAATTCAGCCAGCATTCTGAACCTTCTCATAGGACCATTTGTGCACTTCCTTATAATCCAGTTTTAGCAAAGAACTCTACTAAGTCAGTTTAGCAAGAGTTCCCAAGTTTTTTCTTTTGTTTTCTTTTATATTTTACTTTTTAAATTTGCTCTAATTAGTTATACATGACAGTAGAATGCATTTATGCATTTTATAAATCATACATAAATGGAGTATAATTTCTCATTTTTCTGATTGTGCATATTTTAGAATCACATCAGTCATGCCACCATATATGTACATGAGGTAATAATGTGTGTTTCACTCTACTATCCTTCCTACCCCCATACCTGTTCCCCTCCCTTCACTCCCCTCTACTAATCTAAAGTAACTCTAGTCTTTCCAAGTGCCGGCCCCTGCTAATTGTGAATTAGCATCCACATATCAGAGAAAACATTTGGCCTTTGGTTTTTTGGGTTTGGCTAATTACTCTTAGCATGATATTCTCTAATTATATCCATTTACCAGCAAATGCCATCATTTCATTCTTCTTTTTTTTAAACTGAGCAATACTCCATTGTGTATGTGTATATATTTATATACAACATTTTCTTTATCCATTCATCTGTTAACCCTCAACATCTGCTCAGTTCCTCATCTCCATCAACTGCATGATAATGTCTGATCACCCTGGCCAGTCTTTAGCAAGAATCCTATTAGGTCAGCTTAGCGAGAATCCCCGTTGCCCCTGATGCATCCTTTCAGTAAGTTTTTATCTACTGACCCCCATGTAGCTCCTCAGCTACACATTTCCACTTGTCCATGCTGTTGGCTTGAGTCCATTCTCTTTCCCCCACTGCAAAATCCCATTTGGGGTGGTCACTCCAGCGTCATGATCCTGAATGAAGTCTTCCTTACCACGCTTTGTCAAGTAGCATTAAATAATGTTTTTTCTTTAACAGCTACTGAAAGTTTTAGAGACAAAGATCAGAGCTACTCCATGAGCAAATTGGTCTGGTGATCAGAGCAGGATGAGTGGAATTAGTGTCAGCTGGGTAGTAAAGGGGTCTGACAGGAGAGTATTTCAATAGCCAAAGACTAAGGTCATGGAGAGGAACTTGGATAATTTTGGTGGAAATCAAAACAATGTACTTATGAGAAAGAACTTGCTACCTTGACTAGATGAAAAGATAAAAGTTAAAGGCTGTTCAGTGAATTCATTAGCATGGGTTTCTTAAATAATCTGCCTTAAAACTACTAGATAATTAAACAACCACCTTATTGCTGTACTTTGTGAGTGTTTTTGTCCTTCCAGGACACATGTGGAAATTCAGTCCCCATTGTTATGGTATTCAGAGGGTTGGACATTTTGGGAATGGAAATCAGATCTTACCAAAGAGTCTTCAGATACCTGCCCAGGCCTCCCATGTCTTTTCCCACGTGAGGACACAGTGAGAAGGTGCTGTCTTAGAAGCATAGAGAACTCTTACCAGACCCTGAATCAACGGAGCCTTGATTTTAGACTTACAATCTTCCAGAACTGAGAAATTTCTGTTGTTTATAATTACTCAGTCTAAGGTATTTTGTTGAAGCCACAGGGACAGATGAAGATACTTGCTGAGTTGGAATTTCTAGGGTCATGGTCCTAGAAATGTTAATGATAAGCTTCTAAGAAGATCCCTGGGCATACACATAGGTTTGAAAACTGACATAAAAGAAGTAACATAATTTTGGAAGACAGCAAGGTCTAGGCTCATACACTATCAGTATTGCTTAATAGAAGCTTTTTTAAAAAATTATATGCTTGTTAGTCATCTATAAACTGAGAATAATTTAAATCCAATTTACAAGCTAATCATAACATTAAATTAAATTACATATGGAGAGACCTAATCCATGCCAAGGACATAGTGGATCTTTATAATTGTGGCCATTTTAATATGAAAATAAAACTGTTTGGAATGGACAAGGAGATAGAGATTTTGATTCTGGATACATATTAGAGATACTGATTTTTTTAAAGCCTCTCTAAAGAATCTGTGACTATAGCTAATTTTTTTTTTTTTTAAGTATTGGTAGATACACAGAAAATGGGGGTTACAAAATTCACTGAAGGATCTGAAATTAGGAAAATATTTGCAAAAAGATAAAGAAGGATAAGGTGTTTTGAGGGATTTATAGCCTTCTAATGGACAGTTGACCCTGGGAGTGGCTCTATTCCTGATACACACTGACTTGCTAGGAGGGAGATGTGTAGTTGGGAAAGGGGGGATAAAAGTAGAGAACTTCCATCTGCATATCAAATCTACTTACTAAGCAGATTCCAGAGCTGGTCATTTTTTTGTGGCTTGGTTAGCATTTAGCTTTCTGTCTGTTCATCATCACGTACCAAGGTTATGGGGCAAAACAATCCATTCTCACCTAGGAAGCTTTCAGGTGCCTTAAGTGTCCTTCCTGATGCTGGACTTAGTAAATCAGACCATGTCACACCCTATCATCACTGGATTCCACACAAAAGCACAGGCACGATGCTTGAAGACTCCTCTGAGCCCTCCTAGAAGTTCATCATCATTGCAGCCCCAGTTACACCATGCACTCTGGCAGAGACAGCTGGCCAAATTTCCTCAAGCAATATTAGGGTAAGATTGCAGACCACAACAACGCTGAAAAATTCCTCAGAATATCAAGAGGCATTGGGCACTGCTGTGGTACGTTCCAAGACTAGTGCTGAAATTTAATTGGTATTGTAATAGTATTGGGAAGTGGAGCCTCATGGGAGGTATGCAGGTCATGAGGGATCTTATGAATGGGTTAATGCAATTTAAAGAGCTTGCAACTGTTAGTTGTTCTGCTTTTTCCCATATAAAGACACAATAAGAAAGTCTCAGCAGTCCCTTGATCTTGGACTTCCCAGCCTCCAGAGATAAAAAATAAATTCATGTTCTTTTTAAAAAAATTTTCTGTCTGGATGCACTTTATTATTTTATAATTTTTTAATTTGTTCTTTTTAGATATACATGTCAGTAGAATGTATTTTGACATACATACATGGAATATAACTTATTCTAATTAGGATTCCATTTTTGTGGCTGAACATAATGTGGAATTTCACTGGTGGTATATTCATGCACGAATACAGGAAAGTAATGTCTGATTCATTCTACTGTTTTTCCTATTCCCAATCCTACTCCCTTCCCTTCATTCCCTTTTGTCTAGTCCAATGAACTTCTTCTCTCCCCCACCCTCTTATTGTGTGTTAGCATCCATATATCAGAGAGAACATTTAGCTTTTGGTTTTGGGGGATTAGCTTATATCTCCAGTTCTATCTACTTACATCCAAATGCTATAATTTCATTCTTCTTATTGGCTGAGTAATATTCCTTTGTGTATATGTACCACATGTTCTTTATCCATTCATTTGTTGAAGGGCAACTAAGTTGGTTCCATAGCTTAGCTATTGTGAATTAAGCTGCTATAAACATAGATATGGCTGCTTTGCTGTAGTATGTTGATTTTATGTCATTTAAGTATATGCTGAGGAGTAAGATAACTGGTTCAAATGGTGGTTCCATTCCAAGTTTTCTGAGGAATCTCCATACTGCTTTCTATAGTGGTTGCATCAATTTGCAGTCCCACCAGCAATGTATGAGTGTGCCTTTTTCCCCACATCCTCACCAACATTTATTGTTACTTGTATTCTTGATAATTGCCATTCTGACTGGAGTGAGATGGAATCTTAGTATAGTTTTGATTTGCATTTCTCCAATTGCTAGAGCTATTGAACATTTTTTCACATATATGTTGACCATTCATATTTCTCTGAAGTGCCTGTTCAGTTCCTTTGTCCATTATTGATTGGGTTATTATTTATTTTTGGTGTTAACTTTTTTGATTTCTTTGTATATCCTGGAGATTAATGCTCTACATAAGGGGCAGATGGCAAAGATTTTCTCCCACTCTGTAGGCTCTCCTTTTGCATTCTTGGTTGTTTCCTTTACTGTGAAGAAGATTTTTAGTTGGATACCATCCCATTTGTTGATTCCTGATTTTACTTTTTATGCTTTAGGATTTTGCTGAGGAAGTCAGTTCCTAAACCAACATGAGGGATAGTTGGGTCTACAATTCCTTCTAGTAGGCACAGGGTCTCTGGTTTAATGACTAGGTCTTTGATCTACTTTGAGTTTTATGTGGGGTGAGAGATAGTTGTTCAAATTTATTCTGCTACCTATGGATTTCCAGTTTTCCTAGCCCCATTTGCTGAAAAGCTTATCTTTTCTCCAATGTATGTTTACAGGACCTTTGTCTAGTATGGGATAACTGAATTTATGTGGATTTGCCTCAGTGTCTTCTATTCTGTTCCATTGTTCTTTTTGTCTGTTTTGGTGCTAATACAATGCCATTTTTGTTATTATAGCTCCATAATTTAATATCTGGTATGTTGATATCTCCTGTTTCACTTTTCTGGCTAAGGATTGCTTTGGTTATTCTGGGCCTTCTATTTTTCCAAATGAATTTCATGATTGCTTTTTCTATTTCTATAAAGAATGTTATTGGAATTTTAATAAGAATTGTATTAAATCTGTATAGTGCTTTTGGTAGTATGGCCATTTTGACCATATTAATTCTGCCTATCCAAGAACATGGGATCTTTCCATCTTCTGAGGTCTTCTTCAATTTGTTTCTTTAGTGTTCTGTAGTTTTCATCGTAGAAGTCTTTTACTTATTTTATCAGCCTGATTCTCAAGTATTTTATTTTTTTGTTGAGGCTATTATAAATGGGATAGTTTTTCTAATTTCTCTTTCAGTTGATTCATCATTGGTGTATGGGAATGCAATTGATTTATGGGTGTTAATTTTATAGCCTGCTTCTTTGCTGAATTCTTTTATGAGTTCTAGAAGGTTTCTGGTAGAGTTTTTGGGTTTTCTAAATGTAGAATCATGTCATTGGCAAATAGGGATAGTTTGAGTCCTTCTTTTTCTATTCATATTCCATTAATTTCTTTCTTTTTCCTAATTATTCTGGTTAGAGTTTCAAGACTATGTTGAGTAGAAGTAATGAAAAAGGTCATCACTGTCTTATTCCAATTTTTAGAAGGAATGCTTTCAGTTTTTCTCCATTTGGAATGATGTTGGGCTTGGGTTTAACATACATGGCTTTTACAATACTGAGGGATGTTCCTACTATCCCAAGTTGTTCTAGTTTTTTGAACATGAATGATTGCTGATTTTGTCAAATACTTCTTCTGCATCTATTGATATGCTCATGTGATTCTTGTCTTTAAGACTGTTGATGTTATGAATTATGTTTATTGATTTCCATATGTTGAACCAAACTTGCATCTCTGGGATGAACCCCACTTGATCATGGTGCCCTATCTCTAAGTTCTTATATGCAGTTTTCTATTTTAAGAATTTTTGCATCTGTGTGCACTGGGGATATTGCTGTTAAGTTTTCTTTCCTTGATGTATCTTTTTCTGGTTTTGGTATCAAGGTTATTATGAGCTTGGAGTGAATTTCTATGCTTAGAATACTAGCATTGAATGAATTTAGAAGGGTTCCCTCCTTTTCATTTTCATGTAATAATTTGAGGAAGATTGATGATAGTTCTTAACTGAAGGTCTGGTTGAACTTGGGTGAGAATCCATCCAGTCCTGGGCTTTACTTTAATGTTAGGCTTGTGATGGGGATCTTCAAGTTCATTGCTTGAAATTGACCTATTTAAATTTTGTATGTCCTTCTGATTCAATTTGGGTAGGTTGTATGTCTCTAGAAGTTTGTTGATATCTGCAAGATTTTCTTTTTTATCGGATTATAACTTTTCAAAATAGTTTCTGTTTATCATTTGTCATGATATTTAATTTTTCTGCATGAATTTTAATAATTTGAGTTTTTCTCTTTGTTAGCTTGGCTAAGGGCTTAACAATTTTATTTATTTTTCAAAGAACCACTTTTTGTTTCATCTTTTTTTTTTGGAAAAATTTTCATTTATTTTGGTCTGAGTTTAATTGTTTCCTGTCTTCCACTTGTTGTATTGATTTGTTCTTTTAATAGGGATTTGAGATATAATATTAGGCTATATGTTTGGTGACTTTCTGTTCTTTTAATAAACTAAATGCAATGAACTTTCCTCTTAGAACTATCTTCATAGTGTCCCAGAGATTTTGATGAGTTGTATTACTCTTGTCATTTACCTCCAAATATTTTTTATTTCATCCCTGATTTATTATTCTATCCATTTGCCATTGAGTAGTATATTGTTTAGTTTCCAGGTGTTAGAGTAGCTTCTATTTTTCATTTTATCATTCATTTCTAATTTTATTCCATTATGATCTGATAGAATACAAGGTATTATCTCTAATGTTTTTGTATTTGCTAAGACTTGCTTTGGGGCCTAAAATATGGTCTGTTTTAGAGAAGGGTCTGCATGCTGCTGAGAAGAAAGTTTATTCAGTCACTGATGGATGAAATATTCCATATATGTCAGTTAAGTCTAAATTATTGATTGTATATTTTATTTCCATAACTTCTTTATTTAGTTTTTGTTGGAGGATCTATACAGTGGTGCGAGAAGCATGTTAAAGTCACCTAGTATTATTATGTTGTGGTCTATTTGATTTCTGAAATTGAGAAGGGTTTTTTTGATGTACATAGATGCTCTACTGTTGGGGGCATCAATATTTACAATTGTTACATCTTGTGGATATATAATTCCCTTAAGCAGTATGGAATGACCTTATTTGTCTCTTCTGATTAACTTTGACTTGAAGTTCACCTTATCTCATATGGATAGAAACCCCTATTTGTTTATGAGTTCCATGCGAATGATATATTTTTTCCCATCCTCAGTCTGTGGATGTCTTTGCTCATGAGGTGAGTCTCTTGGAGGCAGCACATTGCTGGGTCTTGTTTTATGTCCAATCTGCCAATCTATGTCATTTGATTGATGAGCTTAGGCCATTTTCATTCAATGTTATTATTTCCTGTCATTTTATTTCTGGTTTTTAGTTTGACTTAGTTTCTGCTTTGATTCACTATTCTTCTAGTGTATTTCCTCCCTTTGCTGGCTTTCACTCTTTTCCTTTCTTCCTCATGAAATATCTTATTTAGTATGTTTTATAGTGTATAGTTTCTAGTTGTGATTTCTTTTAACTTTTGTTTATCATGGAAGATACTCATTTTATTGTGAATTATGAAGCTTAATTTTTCTGGCATCCATTTACTTTCAGAGCTTGGTATATATTATTCCAAGACCTCCTAGCTTTGAAGGTCTGGGTTGAGAATCAGGTGAGATCTGGATTGTTTTCCCTCTGAGTATTACCTTTTGTTTTTCTCTGGTAGCCTTTCAATTTTTATTCTTATTTTGTATGTTAGGCACATTCATTACAATGTGCCATGGTGTGGGTCTGTTGTAATTTTGTACATTTGGAGTCCTGTAAGCCTCCTATATTTTA
Organism: Sciurus vulgaris; assembly: GCF_902686455.1. NCBI lineage: Eukaryota > Metazoa > Chordata > Mammalia > Rodentia > Sciuridae > Sciurus > Sciurus vulgaris. The sequence goes on along the minus strand of NC_136474.1, from coordinate 77,819,850 downwards.
TTTTTCATTTCATTCTTAAGGTTTGGTAAATTTTCTGATATTATTTCATTGAAAATATCGTGCATTACTTTGGTTTGTATCTTTGGGCCTTCACTATCATGATAAATCTTAAATTTGGTCTTTTCAGGTTGTCCCATATTACTTAGAAATTCTGTTCATGTCTCATAACATCATTTCTCCATGCCCAACTTTATTTTCAAGGTTATATGTTCTGTCTTCATTGCCTGAAACTCTGTCTTCCAAGTGGTCTAGTGTTTTGGTGATGCTTTTCATTAAATTTTTAATTTGGTTTATTCCTTCATTTCAAGAATTTCTGCTTGAACTACTTTTTCAGTATCTCTTTATTGAAGCGATCTTTCACTTCCTGTATTTTCTCTCTGATTTCACTCCTTACATCATCCTTTACCTTGTGGATTGGTTTAACTATGCACATTCTAAATACTTTGTCTGATATTTCTTCCACTCTGGTGGCAATGGATTCTATTATTGAAGCACGTTGGTTTTGAGGGGTGATTTGTTCCCTTGTTTTTTAATGTTGTTTGTGTGTCTACCTATCTAGCAGTATGGATCTGAGGTAGTTCAGTTTCTACCCTGGGACTTATAGTATCCCAGAAGGCTTCCATTATCTCACCACTTAGAGGAAGACAAATAATAACTATCAATCCAAAAAATATAGAGCATTAACCAAATAGTTCCTGCTATGACATCTACAATGTTAATTGTTACAATAAATAAAAATGATGTGATCAGTTATTGCCCACAGTAATAACAGTACTTTGAAAAGGGTTTACAATTTTGAATGTTAGACAGGGAGAGAACAGAGTGATATAGGGTGTGGTGATTATGCGGGAGGAGGAGAGAAAATAGAAGGAAAAATTTAAAGGAAGAATGAAAGAGAGTATAATGGAGATTGACTGTTAGTGGAAGAAAAGATAGAGAATCAAGGGAAAGAGATAAGTGAGAGAAAAAATATATACAGTAAAAATTCTAAAACTTAAAAACAAAAAGAATTCAAAACATAAGCAAAATATACTAATCAAATCCTTGTCCTCACAAAGATGATTCATGAGGGCTGGAGTTGTGGCTCAGTGGTAGAATGCTTGCCTAAAATGCATGAGGCACTGGGTTGAATTCTCAGCACCACAAAATAAATAAATAAAATATAGGTATTGTGTCTACCTGCAACTCAAAAAAAAAAAAAAATTGAACAAAACAAAGCTGATTCATGAAACCTAATTGGCTTCAAAAATGATAGAAATTAGAAAAAATATGAATATGAATATATGTCCATGAACACTGAGGTCACAGTTAAACAGAGAAAAGAAAAAATAAATAAAAATCAAAACAAAAACTTCAAAAAGATCATGATCAAAAGTTAAAGAATTGTTTCCGTTGGAGTTCAAATGATTCTCAGCTTCCGCCCTTAGCAGTGTTATGTGGCTGTCCTGGAGTGGGATGCCTGCTCCACCCTCAGGGTGGGGTTGCTGGAGGGTAAGGGGAAATCCATTGATGGAACTTCTGGAGGAGGGTTTTAGGCTTAGGTGATCTCTAGGTTTTTCCTTGAATGGTGATTGGTCTGAAAATTTTAAATCAGTGCGACTCAGTGGCCCAGCAGTTGCTGGTCCACAGTGGAAGCCTGGACCCTGGGGATCTCCCCTGCTTCTACTTGTGTGATGTAAGAGCCAATTGTTAGTGCCCACTATCACTTGAAGATTCCACATTTCCTGGTCTCTTGGGTTCAGTCTCCAAACTCAATCTCTTCTGCCCCTGCCCTTTTGAATTCCTAGCCAGGTGCATCTCTCCCAGCTGGTCTTGCAAACAGTCAGATTGGAGAGGGTAGGGGGAAGCTGGGTGGGTTTCCATACCATTATTCACCTGCGTCAACCCCGCTCCATGTTTGATTTTTTTCTGGTCACTTAGATGTACTTTATGTAATGCGGTATTGGTTTGCCAGACTTGTTACTTTGGGTTGAAGTCAGGTTTGCCAGGACTCACCCTCCCCTGACACTGGCCCCTGTGCTACAGCTGCAAAATGGTTCCTTACTCTGTCCTCCACTGGCAGCTGGGAGAGATGAAGTTCCTTTCCCAACAAGGATATTGTGCAGCATGCCTTTGAGTTTGGTTGGGCAGTGTCTCCAATCTCTGGTCTCTCCGTACCCAGATATGCTCAGGTCTCCTAAAAATGTGGGTTCCTTTAATTCCCTTATCCCTCTACTCTGCTCACAAAGGGACTGCCCTGGCTGGTACCTGTGGCCCTGGTAGCAGTGGTGGCACTGGGGGTTTCTTTCTTATTTTATTATATCCAACCTCCTGAGTCCCTGATCTGCTTTGAATGTCTAGTATTAAATTCCAGTAAAGCCTCTCCCAAACCCACCACCCCTTTTTTCTCACTCATCTTGCTGAGAAGCTGCCTATCTGCTTTCTTGGTTTCATGCCACAAAGCAGCCAGGAAAGTGACCTTCTGTATTTTGCCATCTTGAAAACCCCTTCAAATTTATGTTCATTTTAAATTATCCAGTGTCAGGTACTCTGTTATATCATATATATATATATATATATATATATATATATATATATATAACAGGTACTCTGTTATAGCATATATATATCATATATATATATGATATAAAAGGACAAAGATAGGCAGTGTGTCAGGTTGAGCTGCTGTATCAAAATGCAATGGACAGGGTGGCTGAACAGGTTGTTTACTTCTTCACAGCTCTGGAAGCTGGATAGTCAAGAGCAAGGTATTTTCTTATCCAGTTCCTGGTGAGGGCTTTCTGGCTTGCCGATGGCTGCCTTCTCGCTTGTATCCCAGGATGCTTTTCCTTGATGTGTACATGTAGAGAGAATGAAGTCTATCTTCCTCTTCTAATAAGGACACCGATCTCATTATAAGGACAGAACCCTCATGACCTAATATAACCCTAATTACCCTCTCCAAAACCCATATTCATTACATTCAGAGGTAGGGCTCCCAAATATGAATTTTGGGGGAACATAAACATTTGGCCTAGAATAGGCAGAGATGGTATGTTTTCAGTGTGTGTGGGCTAGGTAACAAGGAGTCTATTTTAAGTGAATACAAGGGACACCTCTCCGAGCTCACCAAGCAAATGAGAAACACAGACACTGATCCCAGCCTGGGTTGCACTACCTCAAGAATTTGGACAGAGTAGGGCAAGATATCCATTAACTTCAGTGGGACAGAGGCGATAACTACATGGATGATAGGATCCTGAGAAGAAGGTAAAGATGAAAACTAAAAAGTATCCAGCTAAACATTAGTTAGAAGAGACTTGGCAGAGAGAACAAATCTGTGCCTGAGACAAAAGGCCTGAAACCAAGGAAGCACTCAGATATGTACTGGAAGAAGGAATATGGAAAAATTTAACTTATTAAGAAGCAGAGAATTTTTACCTAAGCCTAGGGCCATGAGGGAGCTTTGGTGGCTACAAAGCCTGCTTAGATATAATAGAAACAGAAAAAAATGCTCCATCTCTGAGAATGGTAATTGGCATGAATATGGCAAATGTCAATTAAGCAGGCTGCACGCTAGGACCTGTCTTCAGCTCATGGGGGAAATAAAATAAGAACTCAGAACTGGCAGACCAGGCTGAATGGACACTTGAGGAAGGCGCTTGCTAAGGGGGATGCTGGCCAGTGTTGAAAATGCTTTCAACTCAGTTCTCATCAGACAGCACTGACCTAGATGGACAGGCACCGTTCCCATCCCAGCTTGAAGCAGGCGCAGGGAGCCTGCAGGCAGCATGCCGGGTTCGCGTACAAAAAGAACAGTTTGCTGTTCTCTTGGGGTGGTCTTTGTAGCTGTTATGAAAGTTTACAGTGAATAGAAGTAGAGGCCAATTTTTGTCTAAATCCATAGGAGCATTAATTTTAGAAATACATTTATTTGCCTTTGTGAACAGTCGGCTTCCCCTTCGCTGTTTCTCTGGGCTTGTAGTCCAGGCTGACGAAATCCTTATTGGTTACTACACAAGTTTTCTACCTCCTTCTGTCAGTTTCTCTTCCTCTCTCCCTGACTCCTTTCCTTTAATGAGGAGCTTCTTTGTTTGGGATTATTATTAGAGGAAATGGAGAATCTACGTAATTAGTATGTGGATGGGACACTGAAGGAGGAGGCGTAAATGGGAATTCAGAGGCAGCAAGCTGTGATAATTCCATTACAGGCTTCGCTTCAGTGGGGCTTTTGGATTCCAAAGACATAATGAGACAGTAGGGGTCTGCAATTTCACTGACTGAGGGTCTCTCTATGATGTGCTGGGCGTAGTGAATTAGATTTGAGATCCATCATTTTATTAGTAACATTTTATCAGAGTAAATTAGTGCCCAGGCACACAGTTCCCTGGGTTAAATCGATGAGTCCACCCAGAATGACTTTACCATCTCTAATCAGCAGTACTTTTCCACAGTTCCAATTTAGTTGAATAATTTTGTGTTCCTATTAACGTCTCCTTCCTTCACCTCCCTTTCTCCCAGTTGCATTAGAAACAGACATCATTCTTAATATACAGACAAATTTAAAGTAAACTAAGCCAACTAAATGCAAAATGCAGTGATTGCTGTTTTTCCTAACAGGAATACAGGCATAATTACTACATTTTTCCCCCCTGTGGCAAACTCCCCAGTTAATATTGCAGCTTGAATAAACTGGAACTGAGGATGGAACATTCCCTAGCATTAGAGACACAAGATGAAAAAAAGAAGAGGATCTTCAAAAAGATTTTATTAAGTCAACAAATGCACTGGCTTAGCCAATATGAAGTTGCCAATTGCCCACAGTACACTCGGTACTGTGTAAGTGTGTTCTTCTGGCTGGACTGGTATCTAGATTGGTTTGGGAGCACTTTGAAGCGAATGTTCCCCTTGGAGACTATGGCTGTTATTCTGCTAGGAGGATTGGGAGAAAACTCACACTTTTTTATTTCATCTAAAAGATCAGCAGTTGCTCTACAGTTGCCTCTACTTAGCCCAAGGTTGTGTTTATAACAAGAATGTAAGAGAAGCAGGACCAGGAGTCAGCATGGGAGCAGATGGAAAGATTGGAAGGCAATTAATTATAGGAAAGCAAACATACTCTCCAAGAAGGTTTGAGAAGGCAGGAGACAGTAGGCACATAGAAAGGCGGTTTAATCAGAATGTCTTGGGTTTTTTTTTTTTTTTTTTTTTTAGCTCAGAGATCCTAGAGATTACATGGCCCAGTGAAAGGGTAGGAACTGAGGTTAAAGTTTTTGTTTGGTAAATGTTGTTATTGAATGTAACATACAATAAAATGTATACACATTTTTAAGGTGCCACTTGATGAATTTTTATTAAGAGAAGGTATCTGTGAATTCACTATCCAGATCAAAATATGACTCATAAAGCAATCATCAGAAAGAAGAGATGATCTATGGAATGGGAGAAAAAAGTTGCCAACTGTACATCTGACAAAGGGTTAATATCTAGAATATATAAAGAACTCAAAACACTCAATAACAACAAAAAACAATATCATTTTAAAATGGGCAATAGACCTAAGTCTATTTCCAGAAGAAGACAGACAGAATGGTGTTAGGTGTAGGGAAAACTGTTCAACATCAGTCATTGTCAGGGATATGCAAAGTAAAACTACAATGAGATACCACCTCACTCCAGTAAGAATGGTTCTTATAAAAATGACAGAAGATAACAAGGACTGGCAAGGATGTGGAAAGGAGGGAACCATTCCCGCGTTTGGCTGAATTCATACAGCCATTATAGAAACCCGTGTGGAGGCGCCTCAAAGAATTAAAAATAGATGTACTATGCAACTCAGCCATCCCACCGCTGGGATGTACACACAAAGGAAATTACATCAGTATGTTGAAGAGACATCTGCATGCTCATGTTTGTTGAAGCTCTGTTCATAGTAGCCCAAAACTGGAAACAACCTAAGTGTTCATCAATTGATGAGTAGATAAAGAAAACATGGTACCTACACACAACAGAATGCAGTTCAGCCATAAAACATGTGAAAACCTATCATTTGTGACAACATGGATGGAACTGGGAATCGTTATATTCAGTGAAACGAGCCAGGTGGCAGAAGACAAGTACTGCATGATCTCACTCATAGGTGGAATCAAAAAAAGTTGATGTCCTGGATGTGGGGAGTCGAATGGTGGTTATGAGACTGGGTGAGCAGAGGAGACGGAGAGATGGGGAAGGGTTGCTCAGTGGGTACTAACTCATAGTCAGGTGTAAGAAATTTTGGTTTGGTACTGCACAGTAGGTTGATTACAGGTAACAATTATGTATTGCATATTTCAAAAAGCTATAAGAAAGGCTTTTGAAGTATTTTACCTTAAAGAACTGATAAATCTTGGATGATATGTATATGTTTAACCTGATTTAAACATTAATGTATACATGTCTTGAAATGCCACATAGTACTCTGTGTATACAAGTTTTAAGCTTTTATTTATTTATTTATTTTGCAGTGCTGGGGATTGAACCCAGGGCCTTGTGCATTCAAGGCAAGCACTCTACCAACTTAGCCATATCCCCAGCCCTGTGTGTACAATTTTTATGTATCAGCTAAAAATAAATTTAATTAACAATTTTTAAAAATCCTTAAAATAACTTTAAGTATTTTCCACTGTTTAGATGAAGGAACTAAAGCCCAGAGAGTTAAGTACCTTACATAATATCACACAGTCGGAGAGTGTTGAAACAGACTTGAACTCAGTGGTTCAGGACCTCACCACTCTACGGCAGGTCTGCATTATGAGCCCTGGTATGAAAGGAATATGGGGTGATAAAGACAACCTTGAGACCGATAGAGTGACCTGGGATTATGTAAGAGGAACAAAGGAGACAAAACAACTTCTAGACTTGCAGAAAACATTTTTGAGGTTGGAATAAGGTGGACATGTGTGTATGCCATCTTGAGACTCAAGTTGATTGCTTCTGGGAAGATACTTGCAATAATTGGATGATGTCACTCAAATGGCTTCCCAACTAGCCCTACCTTCTTAAGTATCTTAGAAACTCTACTTTAACAAACACAATCCTGTGTTCTGTGCCTCTCCCTCTATACTGTGAATAAATACCTTTGTAACAATATATGGAAGGGTGGTGAGTGTGTGTGTGCTGATGTATTCTCATTACTAGCACCTTGGAAGCATTCTTGTGCTGCCTGGTACTCAAAATTTCTCAAAAGTAACCACAATAGTAATTTTATTGCCTTAGAGTAGTTCAGTCTGGTGTCGAATGGTATATAAATGGAATCATATTTTATGTATTCTTGTGCGAAACTTCTTTCATTGTCTCTAAGTCTCATCCATCTTTTTACACATACCAGTAGTTCATTTTTCACTCTTGTTTGAAATGCAATTTTATGATTCCATTGCAATTCTTTCATCTTCTCTCAGTGGGCATTTGAGTTGTCTCCAGTTTTGATTATCTCAAATAATGTTGCTATGGACATTGGTGGTGTATAGATATATACTAAGGTTTTCACATTTTATTCATCCTTTCCCTTTTCCTTCCTCTCTTCCTCCTATTCTTTCTTATTTGTTTGTCATTACTGTTTTCCTATTGAAATAAGTGAGTCCTCCAATGTACTGCTCAATGGATTTGGTGACAAATGAAACCCTTGTCTTATTTCGGACCTCAATATTTCTAGCCTCACCATTACCAATATTTCTTCAAATGCTCCCAATTCTCTATTCTCATTTTTCTTTTTCTGCAATTCTAATTCCATTAATGTAGGCTTTTTCACACTCATATTTGGCACTCTCTTCTCTAAGTTTCATCCTTTTTGTCTGTGTGTCAATCTGATATACTTTTCCCAACCAATTAATACTCTTTTCTTTTCTAACCTGCTGTTAAATTCATCGACTGCATTCTTAACTTCAGTTGTTCTATTTCCTTTTTATTCTTACTTTGATGTTTTAACTGCATTTCTAGTGTCTGGTGAGATTTCCATTCTTTTATCTATTTTTCTAAGTGTGTAGAGCATGGTTACTTCAATGCTTATCTATGATAACTTAGACTTACTGTTTTTCTATTTTTTTCCATTTTTTTGGGGAGGATGGGGGAGAGGTTATCTCATAATTTTCTCACTTAGTGTTGTTTCCTGGTATACCAACTGATGTTTGGAAAAGGTGCTTGGCTGGGTATAAAAATTTGTAGACTGCTAGGGATGTAGCTCAGTGGTAGAGCACTTGCTTAGCATGTGCAAGACCTCAGGTTCATCCCCAGAACAAACAAACAAACAAGAATTGTAGAGGATTTGGATGATATTATTTCCTCCAGAGAGGGTTTACCTTTTTTCTGGAAGGTAGTTAGATCACCTTGGCCTACTCTAGATGTGTCTATGTCAGGGTTACCTTCATTTCCTAAGGATGGGCTTTTAGTAGCTTAAATAAAAACCTGGATGTATTTCTGTGTCCCTTCTTTTTGATAAGTTCTTTGTTTTTGTCTCCCCAGAACTAGAGTGAGACAGGGAGCTATCTCCTTAGTTCTTTAGCATCCGCCTCTTGCCAGACACACACCCAGCCATGAGTGGTAGAAGCCTGCAGGTGACGTTGTCAAGGGATGTGCAGCTTACTTCCCAGGAGATTTCTTTCCCTCAGAGGTTGGTCCCTTGAGTCCTTTTCCTTCCTTTGCCTTGATGGTCCCTGAATTCCAGCAGTGGTTTTCCCAGCCCTGTGAGATTGCCTGACTCTGGATCATTGTTCTCATGTTAACTTCTATGTTCTGCTGCAATATTGCCTTAAATGCTGAGGAGGAAAAACAGCAGCCTATTTTGGATTCACCTCAATGTCTGGATGTCTTCGTCACTCTCCATTGCCTTTATTTAGCTGTTCTGAATTTCATCCAGCCTTTGCTGTTATTTTGGGAAGAATATTTTGTATAAAACTAGGACCAGGTACTGCCAGATGTAGAAGATTGGGATAGAGATTTCTTTCTTTAACTCATTAGTTTAGACACTGAGCACCTTGCTAAAGCTTTATGAACTTGAGTTTGCTCATTTCTGAAATGGATTCAATACAAATTTCCTTGTTATTAAGAAGAATAAACAAGAAAGGCACATAAAAGAGTGCAGTCCTTGGTATTTAATAAACCAAATATTTTTGATACTTTTTACTACTATAAACATTAGTAAAATAATTTTTCATCTCTCATACACTTGACCCCTAAAAGGTTGAAAGAATGTTCAAGGGTTTTTAATATTAGCATTTCTAATTAAGTAGATGATGGAGATTCGAGATGAAGACAGACAGTCCAGATGGGAAATGGGAAGGGACTGAAATTAGAAAGGATGCAGAAACAGGAAAAATAAGCATGTCAAAAATACCAAAGAAGTGAGGCTGACATCTACTGGAAGAGTATCTTACTCTACGCTGCTATGACAAAAGTGTCTGAGTAATTTATGAATAACAGAAATTTATTTCTCACAGTTTGGAGGCCGAGAAGTTCTAATCAAGGTGCTAGCACATTCAGTCTGGTGAGGGTCTGTTTCCTACATCTGGTGCCTCTTGCTGCGTCCTTGTAGGCTGGGAGGGGCAAGGCAGTGCCTGCCCTTCAGTCTCTTTTGTAAGGGTACTGATCTCATTCAAAAAGGTGGAATCTCTTCATGACTTAATTACTTCCCCAAGCCCCACTTCATAATCCCTACACAACTGGGTCTAGGTTTCAAAATGTATTTGGAGGGACATGTTCAGATCATATACAGTACAGGTATAGGGAAAAACAGAAACTTTTGGATCTCTGGATCATTTTATATCACTTCTTGTGTATAGGGCATGGTCCCAGAATTATTAATTATAGAAGAAAACCAGAAGGCTAAGATGATCAAGAAAAGAGATACCCATGAAGGCCAAGTAAACCTCAATGGGAACATCAAGATATGATCTCCACAGATCTGTTACCATTGCATATAAATAAAGGGACCTGCCTTGTTGTTCTGTCTTATTTGTAGTTTTTGAATATGATCATGAGGAATCAATGAGCCAATCAACAGATTGAATACAACCTTACCTTAGACCTCCATTACAATTAAAACTCCAGTCTTCCATTCACAAACCACAAGAGCCCACTCAGCTATTTTAAGTCTTTGTACCACATCTTCCTAATATGTAAATGGGAAATAATAATAATAATAATAATAATAATACTTGGGTTTTTTTGGTGTTTTCATGAAAATCAAATGTGATATAAAAGTGCTGAGCCCTGTGCCTGATGCATAATAAATGCTTGTTATATGTTAGTTATCTGTAGCTATATAACAGAATCATTAAACAATAAGATATATTACCTTGTAGTTTCTGTGTATCAGGATTTCCAAGTGGGTCTTGTTCAGGGTCTGTCAAGGGGCTACAATCAGATGGTAGTCAAGGCTATCATCATTTGGAGGCTCAACTCAGAGGGTCTGCTTCCAAGCTCTCTCTTGTGGATCTTGGCAGCGTTTGGCTCCTTAGAACTTGGGCTTCTCCTCAGTGCTGCCTTATGGTAAGGCAGCTGGCTTCCCCCTGAGCAGCACAATCAAAGAGAGAGAGAGAGAGAGAGAGAGAGAGAGAGAGAGAGAGAGAGAGAGAGAGAGAGAGCAAGCCTAAGATAGAGGACATGGACTACATAACCTGATCCTAACACTTCTGCTTATTAGAAGTGAGTCAGAAAGTATAGTTCACACTCAGAGGAAAGGAATTACACAGAAGTGTGAATCCCAGGAGACAGCTATGAACTGGGTCATCTTTGAGGCTCACAATGACATAATGGTAAATATTTGCAGCATTTCCGGTGAGCTAACTATTAGCAAGAAGAAAGCACAGGCCGTAGGATAATCTTTAATTAGGCAAGGGTGGCAAACTCTTTGGTGCCTCAAAACAGGAATTTATATCAGATTATCAGGTGGCTTCTCTGTCCCAAGTTCCGGAGAGTGGGAGCCCCCAGCGGTTGGAGGGATCACAGCAGCTGATGATACTGTGCATATGAGTCACTCTTGTCAGATCTGAGGAACTCAATTTCTCCTCTTTCTTTGGTAGGGAAGATTTAAGTTGGCATGCATGATGGTCAGGTGCTAGGACTGTAGATCCAGGCTGATCCAGTTTAAAGCCTACCACCACCACATACAGCCAGACAACCTGGGACAAAAAACCTAACCTTACTGCATCTCAGTTTCCTCAATTGGAAAACAGAACCAAAAATGGCACCTGCTGACTTGGTTGCTGTGAGAATGGAAACAGTCATGTGAAATACTTTAGAACAGTGCCTGCTCACCCCAAGTGCTCAATAAATGCTGGCTATTCCTATTTCTCTAATCAAAGGGAAGAAATTACACTATCATTTCCAGCCTCTTGAACCAAACTCAACGTCACACAAGCCCTGTCATTGAACAGGTGCCACTCCTCTGACTTTCTGATTCAACAGCACTCAGGAAATCCATTTCCCCAGATATTAAAAGTGCTGGAACGTATTAGCCGCTCAAAAAATGTTGGTTGCTTCCCCATTTCTCCCTTTGCTTCCATTTACAATTAAGTCAAATTGAAAAGATGGCTTTACATAAAATGTAAAAGGAGAAAGAAAGCAACACCTGCGGAATGAATGGCTCAGGTGGAAGGCATGTGAGGATCCCAGAGGAGGAAATCATTTCAGGTGAGACACTCCCTAAGTGATTGCAATTACTAAGGGAATTTAGTCCACGGACCCAGCTGGAAAAGATAGTTTACCATTGGGTCCCAAGTTCTCTCAATTACCCGACAGTCTAGGGTGAAATTGGGCTTTTTGCTTAAAATGCTCTGATAATAGAACATTTATCTGTCCCCTTAATTCCCATGTATCCTCAACCATTTAGTTTAGGTTTCCTGTTGGTTAAAATGGTGTTAACTAGACCTATTTTCTCAGGCTGTTGATCTGAAATTCAGTAACATTTATATCTTCACAGAGCTTTCAGCTCCTCAGAGGCAAGTTTTTGACAAATAAAAGGAAATTCACCCTTTTTAATGATCGTATAAATTAAGGAATATTATTCATTGCAGCAGTAACCCTATTACACTTTCACTAGAAATAATTCTGCTTTAAAAATAGGTAACCTGCTATGTTAGATGAGAGAATATGTTGAATATGTAAGTGTATTTTATAATTACGGCACTTAAAGAGTTTGATATCATTAGAACATTAACTTTTCTCTTTAACTTATTAAGCAGTGAATGAGGGAGAATCAAAAATCAGGAAAGAATGTTCTCTTTTCAAGAAAAAGTATGCCAGAGTGGAAGAGAATAGCTTATCATTTCTGAACTAAAAAAATTTGAAAGGACAAAACAATTGAAGGCCTTAGCCCAATACTTAAGGCTATTAACTAGATAAAGTCTTTAATAAATTAGATAACAATTATTCTTTGTTTCTAAAAGATTCAGAATATAAGTTGTGAGCTCTTTTTTTTTTTTTGAGTTGGTTTTTAATTGCATTGTTGTTCCTTTAAGGAAATACAAAAACTATTAATTATATATTTGTTTCTAATGTGTTTTTCCAAAATTGTGTTAAGATAGTGAAAGATAGTTATTAATCACAAAACATACTGAAAAGGGATATAATTTCCTCTTTTATAACAATTGCCAGTGCAATCTTTTAAGTTGTTTTCTGTAACAGTTTTTTTATGGCTGAAACCTGAGTGAGTTTGCAATTTTGTGGGATGCTTTCTATTGTGATGGAAAGTTGCCATTCTCCTGGTAGATAATGGGAAAGTGCTGGGAGCCACCTAGTAATGTAAACCTAAAACAAATGACTTCAGAATCAAAGATTATTCTTTCCCAAGGCCCATTGCTTAAAGGCAACAGATCACAGAAAGAAAAAAGAAAGGAAGGAAGAAAATCAGATCATATTCCTCCCTTCGTCAAACTGGCTTGATTTTATTTGATGATAAAAAAAATCCTGAGTTATCAATGATATGTTGCACTGAGCTCGTTGTGTTCTTTCTAGAATCTGTCCACATATTTAAATCGTTTAGCATGAAGTTTTCATCAGATTTTAAATTGAAAGTGTTACAGACATGGGGCTTTCTGAGAAACTGAGGCAGCACAAAGACCCCTCCTACATCCCCCAATTCTTTTTTATTTATTTACTTATTTATTTTTATTTTATTTTATTTTTTAGTTGTCAATGGATCTTTATTTTATTTATATGTGGTGCTGAGGATTGAACTCAGTGCCTCACACATGCTAGGCAAGTACTCTTCCACTGAGCCACAACCCCAGCCCCTCAATCCCCAATTCTTGTGACCAAGTCTGTCACACAGAGTAATAGGAATGAGTTTATGGAAGGGATAGGAAAAGGGACATGGGACACTCTCAAGGGAGAGAGTGGTTCCTCTCAGAAAGGAGAGGGATAACATGCCTCTCCTGCATGCCAGTTTTACTGGGGATCCCAGAGATGTTTTCAGAGTCCTGTCCAGGTCCACCTCTTGACTTTTGACTGACAGCAGGATGACATCGGACTTTCAAGTCCTTACTGCCATGACAATTCTAGGTGACCTGGGCCCATGCAAACCAGCTCTAATTGTCCTCTTCTCCATAAATTCTTACAGATTTTATGATTAGGAGGAATTATCCTTATGTTTCTGAATTTGGGGATCTGTTCTATGAAAAGGTACTTTCCGGGTAACTTGTGTTCCTCTTACAGACATTATTCCGAAACTTCACTTCTCCTGTAGATAACAGGTAGTTTGTTGAGGAATGTGACATATCCTGTCCACTTAGGCCAGGCAGGTAAATTGCTTCTTGGAAAAGAAAGCATATGGGGGTCAGCCCAGCGGGCCCATTTTATAGAATTATTCTTTTAACTTCATGTCCCCATCATTTGCACGTCTGTCCCCTAACAAGAGGAGGGTGATTATTTCACAAGAAAGACTAAGGCTATGGGTCTCTTTTCTGGCTGTCACATTTTGATTCTAAGCCCCGCCATTTTCTTGGGTTTATACAATCTTGATTCATGGCACAAGTTCTTGCTGCCATGAACAAGTTTACCACAAATTTGGTGGCTTCAAACAACCCCACTCGTTACCTCACAGCATGCCTTGACTGGGTTTTCTGTGTACGGGATGTTGAGTCCCAAAGCACAGTGTGCAGAGTGGTGCCCACGACTGGGGGCTGTGGGGGAAGATCTGCGGGTGTCGAGGTTCATTCACCACGTTGAGGGATTCAGTTCATCCTCACCCTCCCACACAGGCCTCCCGTCTGCAGGTCAGCAGCAGTGGCTGAGACCCCCCCCCCCCAATCCTCTCTTCATCTTCTGCCAGACATCTCTGCCCTTAAGGGCTTGTGTAATAATGTCGGACCCAACTGGATAATACAGGCTAATCTCCTATGTTCAAGTCAACTGATTGGGAACCTTAATTACATCTGTAAAATTCCTTTTACCGCATAACTAACATAATCCCAGGTGTAATGCCAGAGGATGAAGGTCACAGGGGCCAAAATTCTGCCTTGTGCATTCACCTTGAAATAAGGGAAAAGTCAAAAGCAATGAAAGAATCCCCATGAAAAATGACTCGATCTGACTGCATGAGATGGGAAACTTTTTGAATGTCACAAAATAACCAAGTTTAATGAATAAAAGGGTGCATATTTAGCCTACCACAAAAAGCTGATATCCCGAGTACATCGAGAGCACATGCGATGGACAGAGGGTCTGAGAGAAGAGTGGGCTCTCTGATCTCCCATGCCCTGGTGTTCCTTCCCTTGTATCCTGACCAGAAAATAATCCCTCAGAATACAGTTTTGTGTGAATATGTTGAGGATGGAAAATGATAACCTAGTTATTTTAACCTCTGCTTAAAAACTTACAAGGTGGTATTGTGGGTAAAATTTCTGAATAAACCCAGATGACAAGCTTTTCCTAAAACAAAACCCTGTAACCACAGAGAAGTGGAAACAGAAAGCTGTCAGACAACAAGGGCTCACAATGTCTATTCTCCATGTAATTCATTTCAAAAGGTTTCAGTCAAGGAAAGAAAGAAATATACAGGACACTTGATGCTGATTGTGACTCTGCTTCCACCCTCCTCGCTCATATGAGTGAGCGAGGAGGGTAAATGGAAAAACGACTTACAGGTTGTCTTTCTCAGACCTGATCCTCTTGAGAGGCAGCTAGTTCTGCATGGATACGTTTTCCTAAATGGAGGTCCAGGACAGTGGGGTGAAGGCGGATAGGAGGGGGAAGATAGACACAGGACAAGACACAAAGCCACAGGAGAGGTGCACTTTGGTGCTGGCTGCTGCTTGTCAGTTGCTGCAGAAACCTGGCATTCAACAAGACACATCTCCTGAGGAACTGTAGGGACGGCCTTCTTGGCAGAGTCCTGAGGCCTGCTGAGCGACCCGCTGTGTATCTGAGATATTGTGAAGTGCCGGCCAGCGTGGTAATGTGTCACATCACAGTGTTTTGCTGTTCTTGGGTTTACTTTCCATTTGCTGCTACCCCCCGCCAAGGGCTTCCACTTCACAAAATATTAACACTTGAATTCTTGCTTGAGGTCATGGTTGCAAGAAAAACTAGGCCACAACAATTGGTACCAAGCCTAAGGTTAAAAATGAATCCCTGTAATATAATTTTGAGTGAATATATTTATTCATGACCAAAAACTTTGGCTGGGGAGCTGGAATATGCCTCAAAGGGAAGATAAGCAAGACCTCTTCCTGGAGCCAGGAGGTCTGTTCAACCTCGCTCACCAGGCTAAAACATCTGGGGCTGTAGCCACGCGCAGTGGAGAGGGCATGGCTATTTACAGATATCGCCTTACAATTTGCAGACAACTTCAGAAAAAATACATGCTTCTCTCCCTTCATTGCAATCTTTGTTTTATGTCTTCTCCCTAGGCAAGGGCGTGATTTAACATAGTTGAAAAATAATGTATTTATCATTTTATATCATATGTTTTCATTTCATATTATATCCTTGATAGATTTTAGTAACTACATAATGTATTAAGTAGAATATCCCATAATTCATTAAACCAGTCCTCTATTTATGGACATTTAGAGTCTCCTTCCCTGTCATTGTTTGATTGTTTTAGTTTATTTGCTATTTTATATGCTGCAAAGAAAATGTACCTACATGTTATTCTGAGCTTTCATTTAAATACACTTATGTTATTTATCTCAATATAGCAACAAATTAAGAGAATTTGCATATGTAATGTATCTGACTGTCTTATTGATTTCAGTATCTTTTGCTATCTGCAATTTATTTGGAGTTAGTCCAATTAAATGCTTAATGTTGCACATATATCAGAATGCTGCGGCCTCCCCTAAAAACTTAGAGATGAAGGACATTAGATTAACTTCTTATCCTTTAATGAAATCTGTAAGCATAATTTTCTCAGATATTCACTGGCACCCAGTATATGCCAAACATAATTTTGGGACTTCAATGACAGACAAAACAGACATTGTCCTTGCTGTCATGGATGGATATGATTAATCATCTGTGCAAGTAATTAAGAAGATTATTTACTGATGATTGAGTGTAGTAGCACTTTGAGAGAACCCTAAGTACTTACCAAGATGGGTTGGTTATAATGTTAGGAAGTAGGGATATGAATGAACAAGGTAGTCAGAAGTTAGGAACCAGAACAATTGTGTCCAGTTTGGAGATGAAACATATGAAGAATAGAGTTGAGATGCCCAAAAGAACAAAAATGGTCAGTGTCCATTCCTAATTTTGCAGGGAAGAGACTTTTGCTCCATGAATTCATATAATCTGGTCCTTATAAAAGAGAACCTTTTGTTTGCATCACGGAATCCTTCCATTCTGTTCTGATTTCACACTACTGATATTTCAACAATAGGTTGACTTTCTATGGTCTGACCACACCTCCCTTCAGGTATATCTTTCAGGTACACCAGACCCACCTGAGGAGACTTAAAGATATACACTGCCTGAGCATCACCTGGATCCTGCTGTAGAAGAAAATTTAAGGTGGGCTGGATCAGCCATGTAAGTTTGAAAAACTTCCTTATATCATTTTTCTCAAAGCTGTGAGTCATATCTACTTAAAAGGTATAGAACTCAATTAAGTAACTTGCGAGGAACACACTCGAAAAACCAAAACAATAGAAAATATCCGTACATTGCACACTAGCAGTAAGGCATTATGGTAAGTTGTGTGCTAGCCTTTCACCCCAACCTTATGGTTTTTTTTTTTTTTTTTCCTTTTTATTCCATTTTAAGACATCTGTTAATTCAGTCAACCAACTAGTTAATTAAAAATCCTCAAGCCACTTTGTGACTGATTTATTAATTAATAGGTCATTAATTTTCTGAATAGGCACTGCCTGGGAATCAACTAGAATACTACTTAAATATTTTTGCATCTTCTTCTGGGTGTTTTATTTCAGTCATTTGAGAGGGGAGACCATTTTTAACAAGGGCTTCAGGTGACTGATGTCACCAATCAGATTGGTCTTGAGTTTGAGAACTGAGATTGGCTAATAGACTCACCACAAGAAGACACTTGATCAGCTGCTAACAGTTGGATATTTGTACTATCTATACTCAGGTGTTTTATGTATACCAGTAAAAGCAATGGAAGGAGCCTGGCAGAGTATACAAAATCCTTCAGGGGACATAGAACATTACACTATGGAGAGAGCACATGTTCCTCCAAGGAGAACACACTGGGAGACTGATTATCTCAGGACTCAACAAAGTTAGCATTATGTCGTTTCTCATATGTATAAATAGTAAACTAGGTACACACCAGAATAGGAGAATTCCCAAAGGTGGACATCTAGGTTGGTAATATCTCAAATGATAAGCTGAGTGGAACTGAAACAGAAGAGAAATTCTCATAAGTCTTAAAAAATTATTTTCTACTAATGTGATCAAGTTGCCATGGAAACCTAAAGACTCATTTACTATATTTGAATGCATAATTCTGTCAGTTTTTAATGAAAATCAAAAGTAGCTGAAGAGCAGTTCAGTTCATGCTACTTTCACAATAGCACCTTTTAGAAAACTAACAAATCGTGTAATCGTAGATGCTTGTTTGAAGGTAAAATTTTGATAAAACTTGCAAATCACTTTTGGTTTGTAAGTAATCTTTGTTCATTTGAATGCTTTTCTCTATTCATCTAGATTCTACCTGATATATTCTTTCAAAGAGGGGCGATACCTGAAATAATTAACAATGTGATTAACTGCAGAGGACGCTGGCTATAGCTTTGCAAGGCCTTGTGCTGAGACTTGATATTAACCTGTTTTTGGTGAATTATGGGAAGGCTCTGGGGATCCCAGGAGGGTTGGTATGGGTGGGAGAGACAAAGGAGACAGAAAATTCAAATAGCAGGTATTTTTGAAATCGTATAAAATTGTTTTGATATTTAAACACATATACCCAGAGTGTACTGTCTGAATTCTAGTGCTGCATCAAAGGTTCTTTTGAATTTTGATTCCAGGTTGAAGCTTGTGCTAATAAGGCAGCAATTAATTGTTGCCAGGAAGAGCATAGATACCACCTAGATGAGAAAATACAGACCTGCACAGATAAGAAAGGTGATATTCCAATGGGACGCGTAACTGGATTGCATGAAATAACTGGCATGTTCATTAGGACATATTGACACACCTGCATAGACACACACACACACACAGTTTCCAGGTTTACACACATTCAAATATGTAAATATTACTGATGCCTGGCCACAGACTCAAAGGAGTCATCTGACTGGTCAGTACAGGTTCCTTGCATTTGAAGTTCTTCCCTTCTACCTTATAAATTGTACAATTCATGAATTATGGACATTTAAAAATACACCCAATCCTGAACCGCAGACTACATAATAAGCTCTCCTGAAGACATAGGGGAAAATGTACCTTTACGAAAGTTAATTTCAGTTCTTGGGCAAGGTCTGTTCTCATCCACAATCTCTGGAGTGTAGGCAGTAGGGCAAATGGGTGATCACACACTTCTAATTACAGATAAAAGAAGGAATATCCCAAGAATGGGTGAATTGTTTATCTTTGAGCTTTCTAAGCACATACAGGTATAAATATTTGTGATAAGTGTGCAAGGCCCCCTTCACACATCTGATGGAGAGGCAGGTTCCTATGGTACTCTGTCTTTGAGCATCTCACTGCTAACCATACCCTGCTGAGATTTTTCACATTAATTTTGCATCATTGTGACTTTCAGGGACTCTATAATATCTATGTTGTATGAAAGATGTCAATTTTGATTTTTTAATTTTATATTGAAAAGTGAACCATCAGTTTCTTTAAAGCAAACAGTTATTCATGGAGTTGGGCCAGCAAACCTTGTTCTGATGTAGGAAATGAACTTGTGCTCACACCTAGTG
The DNA here is from genome assembly GCF_902686455.1 of Sciurus vulgaris. Lineage (NCBI taxonomy): Eukaryota > Metazoa > Chordata > Mammalia > Rodentia > Sciuridae > Sciurus > Sciurus vulgaris. Next base: position 77,800,510 of record NC_136474.1, on the reverse strand, counting down.
TTCTCAGCCCCTAGGGCAGAAATCATTAAAGTTAGGCAGTACCTGCAGTGGAGCTAAAGGACAGCAGGATACAAACCGGACTTCACTGAAAGCTGACCCTGCACATGCTTGGATGCACTGTGTGTTCAGCTAATTTCAACCCTCTTTCTTTAGACCCCTAAGCAAATTTAAGTAAACTGACACAGGAAATATTTTATTAATAATTTCAAAATGTATACCTACTGATTCCATCTTTAATATTGTCTTATTTCTTCTAATGTAAGAAACTTTTTAAAAATCCTAAAGATATGCTGGGTGTGGTGGCACATACTTATAATCCCAGCAGCTCAGGAGGCTGAGGCAGGAGGATTGCAAGTTCAAACCCAGCCTTAGCAACTTAGCAAGGCCTTAAGCAACTCAGTGAGAACCTGTCTCAAAATAAAACACAAAAAAGAGCTGGGAATGTTGCTCAGTGGTTAAGTGCAGGGTTCAATTCCTAGTGCCAAAAAGAAAAAAAAATATCCTAAAGATTCAAATTTAGGAATAAAATGTTTCTAAAAGGCTTTTAAGCTATTGTTTTCCCTTATTATGCAAAATGATTGAATCTTCCCAAATTCACTTTACATGTCTAATGTTTTTGAATGCATACAATTCAACCTTGGGTTACCTGTTAGGATATTATTTCTGGATAAAAGATTTGAAATTGGATGTTACAGGTCACAGATCTCTATTTATATATCCATTTCATGCTTCAGAAAACTATCTACTTATAAAGCTTGATTACCAAATGATGTTGTATATAAAAATATATAAATGTGAGTGCTAGTTGTTGTTTCAATGCTCAGAGAAAGAAAGAATTGCATAGTCTAGAGATGAAACATAAAAAGCAAAATCATTACCAATTGTTTAAAATGAATCCATTTGCCTCTTTAAAACTGTATTGTTAGCTTAGCCAAAAAATGAACCTTCTAAAATGTGAGCAGTACAATAGCCTCAGGGAGGGTTGGTTTCTCTAATCCAAACTGCTTTAAATAAGTGATTTATAAAATAATCACTACAGGGAAGAGGTTACTTTGGCGCATTGCTAATATCTGAATGAAATGCTGCAGAACATCTGTGAATGTGAGTTACAGGGTTAAGGTACATTCTTGGCAGAACAACAGGGACACAGATAAGAAAAGGACTGACCTGGGACAGGAAAGCAGCAAGAAAACTAAAGTAAAATTGCTTACCAATTTCAGTTCACATTAAAGATATCTTTGACAATGGCAGGTTGCACCGAATATATAATAAAACATCTTGCTTTTCTTGACAAAGAGTATTTTTTGCTTCTGGGATCCATGTGGGACAATTTGCAGGAGTGCTAAAATATAACTTGATGCAACCTCAGTCTTAAATTTGGTCAGATCTTCCTGGCACGATCCTGGAAACTTTTACTGTCAAAACCTATTAAGAGAATGAAATGAATTAAATAAGTAAATAAACCACATACATATACAGTTGGTCCTCGGTATGTGCAGTTTCCATGGATAGAAAATATTCAGGAAAAAGTATCACATCTCTACTAAACAAGTGTTTTTTTCTTGTCATTATTCCTTAAACAATACAGTGTAACAATGATGTACAGACCATTTTTATTGTATTAAGTATTATAAGTAATCTATATATGATTTAAAGTATATGAGAGGATGGATATAATATATGCAAATATTATGCCATTCTGTTTAAGAGATATGAGCATCAGAAGATTTTGGTACCTGTGGGAGGTCCTGGAACCAATCCCCCAAGGATACTGAGGGATGAATGTATGTATATAAAAATAAATACCGTAAAACATCAAGCACCCCCATTTGCATAGAGTTCCCTTAGATTTTATCACATGCCGTAGTGGCAAGCTATAAAGTGGTTTTCTTTGCTGTCATTTTGGGAGGTTGGGTGAAGGAGAGCTATGGATTTAGAAATTCATGAAGTAGGGAAATGTTCAAAAAGGAGGAAAGAATACAGAGCTGGAATGATTTGAAGAGAGTGTTTTAGACGAATACTTGTGTTTGAAAAAACAACAAAAAAGAACCCCACAAGTCCATCAGGACAAGCGGCATCTCAGCACATGGAGAGAGATTGGTGTCTAGTTGTGGGTCCTCCAGCTCAGTGTTCTCTGCATTCCTGTTTGCTTCCGAAAGTGAGATTGCACTTACTGAATTGAATAGTTTCCCCCAAATTCATATCTACTAGGAATTTCAGAATGCAAATCTATTTGGAAATAGCGTCTTTGCAGATGTCATCAAACTAAGATAAGATCATGAGTTGATAGATTATAGTGGGTTACCCAACAAATGGTATCTTGTTTTTATAAGAACAGGAAATTTAGACAGAGACACTAGAGAGAACACTATGGAAAGACAGAGGCAGAGACTGAGGGCTGCATCTACAATCCAAGGAACACCAGGCCAGCAACCACCTCAAGTGGAAAGAGAGGCATGAAACAGAATCTTCTTCCTGGAAACTCTCACAATGTACCATCCCTGTAGACACCTTGATTTTGGAATTTTGACCTTCAAAACTATGAGATGATTTCTGTTGTTTTTAAGCCTTTAGGTTTGTGGTACTTTGTCACTGAAGTCCTAGGGAACCCATAAACCTGTTTAAAGAGTCTTATCTAATGAGAAACAAGAAGAAATGGGTCCAGGAAAAAATGTGTTTTTAATTTCTATGATCATTCCTTAGTGATTAGGATTCCCAAAACTTTTGTAAAAATAACTGTGGCTTGTTCAGCTTCCACTCATCCAGAGCCTTTGTGTAAATCCTAAATAACCAGAGAGTTACATGTGTTTGCAGGAACCAGCTTGAAGACCTGGTAGTTGAGGCTATGAAATTGATCAATACATCCAATTCCCACAAATCTCTTTTATATGAGGATTAACACCTTATTCTCAGAATATTTAACTTCTCTAAGTCTAATGTCAATCAAAGTGGCAAAGAGAGAGAAAAGTATAACTTTAAGAAATAAAGTATTTATGATACGAGTATTTGGAAAATGCCCTGAAAAAATTGACTTTCCATTCCTAAATGTTGAGATGGCAACGCTGAAACTCTTGCCAATAATTCTTATTCATTCTAAGAAGAAATTTTTAACTTCCATTCAGGGGAGAAAATAACTAGTGACACATTGCGTTTTAATGTAAGTGACACAAAATAAAAGTAGCCGATTAATCAAGTTAATGTTCTGACACTTTTGTGCATACTTTTAAACTTGGGATGCATGGGAAATATGAGCATTTTGTGTGTGTGTGTGTGTGTGTGTGTGTGTGTGTGTGTGTTCTGCTTCATTAGGAAGAAGCTGGAGTTGGTCTTGATGACAACATTTGAAGATCCTGTATCAGAAATGCCAACATAAAACACTGGACAAAAAATAGTTGGGTTGCAGGCAAAAACTATAAATATATATGTGTGTGTGTGTGTGTGTGTGTGTGTGTGTGTGTGTTTAACCACATTGATTTTGGAAATAGAAATAAAGTAATGAGGCTGTTTGCTTGGCATCAACTTCACAGGAGTGATAAAGATGCACCGGAATCCTGCCATGTCTCCTGATGAGCCAAATCAAAGAGATTCACTCAGGCCCATCATGGAGCCTCTGGGTGCTCGGTTTGTTTGATCTGACAAAGCTAATGGGTCTCTGTGGTCCAGCCTCTAAACCTAACTACAGATTGCAATTTAAATTTGTTCTCTAAATGTCGTTGCCTTATGCAGGATAAGCGACCTGGTCCTTCACGATGAATCAATTCACTATCATCAGATCAAGTCAGAATGGTGCAGCCCTACACACTAACTACTATTTGTGTTTACCTTCAGAATGAATGTGTTTGCCTTTGTAATGAATCTGAGGGCTAGGCAATTCTCTTTTCTTCCTGTTATGTTGCTATGTCACTAGATTGCAAAATAAAAGTGGCAGGGTGGGGGAAAGGGGTGAAGAAAGAAAGAAAAGGGAAATAAATGAGAAACACCAACATTTTGAACATGCAGATCTAAGTGTCTGGCTGCCGCAGTTCTTTTTGCCTTGTGTGTACAAGAGGGCATATGTATACGAGGGGGCCTGCAAAGATTAGCAACCCCTACTTTTTAGAATATCCAGCCATTTAGGAAGATAGGAAAGGATTCTGAGTTCTGAGGCAGAGACGACTGTTGATTTGGATATGGAAAGGTCATGTCTCTGGATAGGGTTATATTCCTGGTGCCTGAAAATATATCAGAGAAGAGCTACCTAAATCAACCCCCTTTTTCAATTAGCAGTCATTGCTTTTGAATCAAGGATGGCATGAAATGGGTATTTACAAAATGTTCTAGAAATTGTTTTTTGTTTTTTTTTTTTATATATTTTGACTCTGATTTGGGTCTTGTTTTCATATTAATATAATTTGAGGACATCTGAGTGGTTTCCTCCAGACCCAGTTCCCTTAATCAAACACTTGACTACTGATGCTATTGTTGACATTGGGTATAATTACAGGATTTAAATGGAGTGTTCAGCAAACTTCAAATTTCTGTGTTTTTTTTTTTAATAGAATATCAACTTAGAACTTAGAACTTAGTGGAATCAATTTTAATGACTAAAAGAATACCTGTCTCACCTGATTTAGCATTTCCACAAACATAGAATTGGGTTTTTAAATTTTGTAGTCAACAGTAATTGAGTGAATCAATTTTTCAATAAATCTGTGGATAAAGAAGTTAAGAAGATTTTAAGGATGTGTTTATTCCAAATGGATTTTAGAATATATTAGAAGCAAGATTGTGAAAGACATAAAAATAGATCTTTGGAAGTTTTCTGCCCTTAAATATGAGATCAGGTCAGAATATTGCATGAGTACTCACCACATGAAATCATTAAAAGGAAGATAAGTGTAGTCTTAAAAGATTTAGTCTAATTAATTGGTGAAAGAGTCTGAAAGAGAAGATGTTTCAAGTCATTTGTAAAATGCATATTGAGAAAATGTTCAAGAAGAGTAAGTGATACAAATTCAGAAAGTGGAAAACCAAGTTTCACTGGGAATAATGGACTGTTCAGATACCAAAGGTTTATTGAATACTTACCAAAAAAAAAAAAATTCCTTTGCTTATCAAACTAGTTCAATTTTTTCACTTGCTTAACTTGGGTAAGTATGATAAACAGAAGAATTCAAATGAAAAAATAGGATGGAAGAATAAGAGTTTAAAATAATAGAAATTCATTTAAGACATGTCTTCTAGTAATGTTGTGGAGTAGGTACCTAAATAGACTCTTTTGAGACAGGACAATCCTGGATAAATATTCAAGACTTTTAATGAACTCTAAGTTACAGAACAAGGACTTCTCAGGTGAGAAAATTAATCAAGGAAGGAAACCTACGGAATAAAAAGAACAGTGAGATTGGTCTTTACACAAGGGCATTTGTTGGGCCTGTGAACTTAGGATGCTGTATTTTAAGAAACTCTTAAAGTTGTGGTTGAAAAAAAGACAAAATTTAGGGCCTAAAATATAATACTTCTTCATAAACCTGAAGTGATCCAGAATCATCTCCGCCACTCTCAAGCATGACTACAAGATAAATTGGTTATCTCAAAATACGGGACTGAGATGAGTGGGAAATATCATTAATGAACATTTGGAAATATCACCTTGAAACTGTACTTTTGCAGCCTAAATTTATGTTGCCTTTGAGATCCAAAATTTCAATTAAAATGGTTGCTAACTGAAAGTTTGCCAAGGCATCTGACAGAGCAAACATAGGAACACACTTTTAGTTTCAAATGTTTTCCACAGTGATAACCAAGTATATAAGGAAGCAAAAACCAGCAGAAAAAGACCCTTGAAGACTTTTCAGGAGCTCAATACAAAATATCTATGCTTATTATGTTTAAAGAAAAACAAGGTAAGTTTTAGATAATATGAGTAGTCAAATCTATTTGATAAAGAGCTAAGTGGAAATGTTATTTGAACGATCCAATCTGCTTGATTAAAAAGCAAAAGATAAAAAAAAAGGCAAAACAAAAAAAAGCAAATAGAGCCACTAGAAATAAAACAATAATTCTGAAAACTAAAGTCCAGTGAGAGAGGTAAACATTGTAATAGAACTGAAACAAAAAAATAGTAAACTGGAAAGTAATCGAAAACTTTAAAAAAATCATGCATGATTTAGCAGAGGGAGGCAAAGAGGAAACACAGAGCTTGAAGGTCTTTAGTGTCTTAATGGAGTATCAGTGGGAGGAAAGAAAGGACCAGCAGAGGCAGCATCTGGAAAGACAAGAGCAGAAAACTTCTTAAGAACTGCTAAAACTTCCAACTTCAAGAAGTCCCCTCCTCCAATTCCAAAGCAGATTAAATAAAGTCAGCATTTAGACAAAGTGCCCAAGATAAAGAGGTGATTTTAAAAGCAGGCACTGAGAAGAGTAATTACCCTCAAACAAGACAGAGTCAGAAAGACACTAACTTCTCATCAGTAATAAAGTAAGGTGAAAGACAACGAAATGATGTGCTAGAAAGTAACCGTCACTCTAAAATTGTAAGACCGGCCAAAAATGCCTTTCCAGGATGATAGGACAATAAAGACATGTACCAATAAACAGAAACTGAAGATATATTTTTTTTAACTGCCAGACTTCCTCTAAAGGAAACCAAAATAATGTACTTGAAGTAAAAGGAGAGTGTTGCAAGAGAGAAAGTTGGAGATTCAAGAAGGAACAGAGGGAGAGTTGCAACTCTCTGGTGTGTGTTCTGCTCGGTATGAACAAGTGCTGTACTAAACAAACATGAGGATGTCAATTCCAAGTGAATTCAAGACCTAAATATAAAAGCCAAAGCTACAAAGCTTTTGCAGTTAATATCCAAAGATAACTTCATGATTGTGTAAATTTTTTTTAACAGACTCAAGAACTACTAACCATAGAGAAAGAATTATTAAAGTAGACTAAAACTAAAAGTTTCAATGCTTCTGTTTATTTAAAGGCTCTGTAGTGAGGAAACAACAAAACCCTAAGGGGGATTGTACAAACTAGAAGAAACACAACTGGGGAAAATGAAGCTTTAGAATACATAAGGAACTCCAATAAGAAAATGACCAACTACCCAACAGAACAATGGATAGAAGATTTAAATAAGTACTTCAAAAAAGAAGAAATCCAAATGGTCATGAAATACATGAAAGGGTGCTCAACTTCATTAGTAATGAGGGAAGCTCCTACAATGCGACGAATGGGTGGATTTTAAAAAGTGGAGTGTCAATATCAAGTGTTGGCCAGTAGGCGGCGCGGGGGAGACACCCACCCTCAGATGGTGTCAGGTATTCCCGCAGCCAGGGCAGGAGAGTTTGTGATTGTCTGATGAAGTAGAATCTGTGTACAACCCAACAATATAGGCATTGCGCCCTCAGGTGTATTCCTTAAAGAAGTTTTGAATAGGAGCACCAGCAGATATTTACAGCCACTTTTTCAAAAACCAAAATGGAGGAAATAATCTGAATGTCCATTATGCAGACTAGATACAAAAATTGTGCTCTATGTAAACAGCAAAATACTGTCTGTGAGAATGGAACTCTAGTGGTGGGCTTCAACATTTAGTGGGAAAAATGTTCAAAATTTCTTTAGCACTACAAAATATGCATTGCTCCATTTCTCTCGAATTGTACCTTTATTCTACTATCCATACAGAATTCTAATGTAAAGTATATTTACACTTAGAAGTCTTCTACTATTATCCCTAACCTGGCTCTCTGCAACTCAAAAGTGAATATACTTAGAAATGTAGATTTTTTTTTAATTAGACAAATTCCAATCGTTATTGCAAATTTTAACAACTTTTAATAATTTTATAACAAGCAGACATAAATTTAGTGTTCATAGAGAAGATTTGAACTATTAACCAAGTTGACCTGATGTTTTATGGAATACTAATCCAACAAGTACAGAGAACACATCCTTTCAAGTTCATATAAGACATTTAGTAAAATATACCATATTTGTGACATAAAACAAATATCACAAATTTTAAAAGACTAAAATCAAAGATTTCATTGTCTGATCTCAGTGAAACCAAACTACAATTGAAAAAAAAATTAAGTCTAATATTTATTGCATGGTCAGAAATTAGGTAAAATACTTTCAAATGACCTATTGGTTAACAAAATAAATTCTGGTAGAAGTTAGGAAATGTTTCAGCTGAAAAATAAAAATACAAGGTATTAAAATTTGTGGGATGTAGCTAAAGCATTAATTAGGGGGAAAGTTATTGTTTTTAATGCATATTTTTAAAAGTCTGAAAATTAATGATTTAAACTTTAATACGTAGAAACTGAAAAAAATTAGCAAAATAAAAACAAGATAAGTCAAGGGAAAGATACAATAGAGCAGAAAGCAATAAAATATAAAGACTATGTCATAGGGACAATTAACAAACCGAGAGTTAATCTTTGGAGAAGAGTAAGAATAAATGCCTAGCAAGACTGATAAGGAAAAAAGGAGAGAAAATAGAAATTACCAATTACATGAATATAAAAGAGGATATTACAAAGTATTACACAGAAATTAAAATTATAAAATAATTATTTACTAGAAATATAGATTTTTAATATATGAATGCTGCTGATACATAAATCTGTTATTTTTCCCTTGAATGAATTATCTTTATAATTAGAGCACAATTGATCAAATTGATATAACTATATTTCAAGTTTTGATAATAATTATCTAAACTTAATAGGTAAACCTATTTCTTAATGAGCTGCATAAGGTGACTAATCATTGCTGAATTAAGAGGCTTCCCTCTTTCCAGTATTTCCATGTTCTGCTTGTTTGCTGTTCCAGAGGTTTTGCTCCCCAGCTAGATTTTGTTCCCAGCTAGAATTCTCCACCTAGTAAAGGAGCCTTGAAAGGTGAAAGAAGCAGGAGGAGAGCAAACTGCCCCCCAGGCACATCAGTATTAGGAAGAGACCTACTGAGCAGTGTGCTTGGGAAGATGAGTCTTTTGAAATTCTCACTGTCTGCCCCCTGTCCACTTTTTCTCCTTTTGGTACCAGGGGTGCTTAACCTCTGAGCCACCTCCCCAGCTGCTTTTTTTTTATTTTCTATTTTGAGACTTTTGAGATAAGGTCTTGGTAAATTGCTTAAGGACTCACTAAACTGCTGAGAGGGGCTTTGAATCTGAGATCTCCTGACTCAACCTCCTGAGGGACTGGGATTATAGGCGTGTGCCACTGTGCATGGCTCTTCCTCTTCTTCTTATCTGAAAGTGAAAACACTCCACTTGTTTAGGGTGATTATCAATCGACCTACTTTAAAAATATACCAATACCCCCTCCCACCTGCCAGAGCAACCAGATTAGAATCTTTAAGGAAGGGCTTCTGGTACCTGTAGTTTTTCAAAACTCCCTCCGTTATTCTAATGTGCAGCAGTCAAGATTGGAGGTGCCTGGAGTAGGACCTGTTTCTTATTTTGGAGGGCAATAGGCTAGAATTAATTTCAGTTTTCTGGATTTTGTGGAGAAGAAAATGATAACATACAAAAACCAGAGTCTCATCTGATTGATGACTTTGGATTTTGTCTTCAAAAAGACAAAAAGTAAAAAAAAAAAAAAAAAAAGAAAGAAAGAAAGAAAGAAAGGAGAAAAACCAACCAAACAAACAAAAAACACAGGAAAAGTGATTGCCTCCACTGTTTGCATGACTCAAATATCTAAAATAACTATAATCAATTCTATTTAGGATCTTCTTATAAAAGCTTTTTGCTTTTCCCATTTCCAGGAAGTGGAGGGTTAGAAAACTACTCCTGCTTAGTCAGAGATCAAGAAAGGTAATTCAGACTTTTAATCATCATATTTCCTTTCTGATGAATTTCTTGCTAAAACACGGAATACATTTCTAAACAAACTGCTTTTTTCTCGTTTCATGTCTTGTCACCTGTTCCAGTTTATTAAAAAAAGAAAATATAGCCTATTGGGAAGAGCTTTTACTAGAAATTAACAAAATTTGCTACTTACAAAAATTTGCTGCCCTTATCTAGCCCAGATTTTAAACTTAATAGTATTCATAGATGATGACATCATAGTTATCATATCCATTTTGGGAGCCTTTCCTAGGTGTTGTGTGTACTGTAGCCATAATTGGTGGCAGATTCTAATTTATTTTTTATTTTTTTATTTTTACAGACTGCATTTTGATTCACTGTACACAGATGGGATACAACTTTTTGTGTCTATGGTTGTGCACGATGTAGATTCACACCATTCGTGCATCATACATGTACTTACGGTAATGATGTCTGTCTCATTCCACCATCTTTCATACCCCTGGCCCCTCCCTACTCTCATTTGGTCGATTCTAATTTTAAGACCCTTAGAACTTAAGGAATGCCTCTGTGATGTTGAGTTGGATTTCTTTGAACAGATGGATTTGCTGCCGTGAAGTGGAGCAGGCTCCTGCAGAGCCACCTTGGATGTTGGGCTGGAGAGAGAACTCATCATCACTCACTTTGACTATGCAAGGAGAGAAGTGAGGACACTCCACCTTTTGTCATAGTATCTTTAGGTAGCTTTCCTGGGCAAGCTGTAATCTGTGCTACTTGGCAATTTAACCCCCTCAGTGTAATTTTCTTCTTTTGTCTGTTAAAGGGGAAATATGGCTTGCTGTGACCCTTGTTGAATAATTATATCATTCATCTTTCTATCTAGTTGTATACCTGTCCATATTTTTAAATGTCTTCACAATCTATCAACATGTTACCCTTCCTCTTAACTATCAATCTGATTTATTGAGGATGTATAAACTTTTCACTCTTCACACATACACTGATTTATTCTCTCTTGGCCTCTCTTTCAATTTGCTGTCTGAACTTTCCATGTACCATGTAAACCATCTGTTATCAAACTCTCTCCTTCCTTCCCTCTTTCTAATACTGTCTGTGATTGGGTTAAAAATAAGTAGCAATGCTGTGAGGGCAAGACTGCTAAATTACTTATTTCAACATGGTTTATTTTCCTTTGTCTCAAAATTAGTAGTCCCTAAAATCTCACAGTCACCCACCCATCTCTTAACAACTCTATTTTCCCACCAGCCTATCAAAGTAATTATAATTGCTCATGGAGGTGATAATATAGATATCTTAATATTCTGAAACCTTATAGCTTACCTTGGGTGGACCTTTATTTGACACTTCATTTGCTCCTCTGTTTCTCACATGCCAAGGGCACACCCAGGAAAGGCTGAGCTTTGAAGGTGATATGAAGGAGTGTTCCTGCAAAGATATGAGCTGCTCTGCTCACCACTGTGCCTGACATTGCTACTATGATCATTCCATCTCCTTGTGGAGAGTTGAAGACACTCCTGGATAGGTATTCTGGAAGCATCTACCATTTTGCCTTCCCTTCACCTTCTATATCTAACTCTGATACTGCTGCAAGTTTTGAGTTCTCTTTTCTAAAACATCTATGAAACTTAATTCTAACTCCAGCTAAGCTTCTGCCTTCCTAATTCAGGGACATTATTCACAATTTCTACATGGACTTGCCCAACGAAGGTTTGTGAAATAGTACATTTATACCATATGTTACTATAGAGGGAGAAGGTGACAAAAATGAGGGTGAAGGGAGAGAAAAGAGCCAGCCTGACCAGCCCAATGACAACTCTGATCTCTGTCTCAGATTTAATTCTAGTTTCTAGCTATGGCAGAATTTCACAGGAAATTATATCCAACTGGCACTTTCTGGGTACATTTTGTTACAGCCAAGCACTGTGATGAACAGTGACCCAAACCAAGTCACACGGTGGGGGGAGGCATGCACATAGAATAATTGATTGTGAAAAGTGTCAAAAGGGGAAATAACTTTGTGCTTTGTAAATGAATAAGAAGGGAGGGGATCTGACTCAAAAGAGGGACCTAAGGACACATCCTAGAAGAAAGGATGCCTCTGCTGTAATCTGAAGTTCAAGTCACAATTAGGTGAAATGGTGGTGTTTTAGCAGGGTGTGGGAGAGGAGTGTGGTTGCAAGAGAGAGAAGAGCTCATACAGACCTGGGTGTTCAAGATGTGACGTGGACAGAGGAGCAGAAAGCTGTGTCGCACTCTCTCCGCACTTCTCCCTGGTCTGAATGTGATGGAATCCATCAAGTCTCATCTTCCTGTTGACATTGCTTGAAATTGCTAGAACAGTAGGTGAGTTATGGAGAGATCAAAGACTGCAGAATGCAAATCTCTGGGAGAGTTGGCGCCAACTCGAGTGAATTTTAGTCCAGGAGTACGTCGCAGTGTAAGATTCCTTCCCATCTTAATGCAGAAAGTGCACAACCAGCAGGAAGCCACTTATGTCCAGACAGACAAAACAGAACTGGGGACCAGGTTCAGCTTACATGTGGGTTAAATTAGTCTCAGAAGATCCTGAAATGTGAAAAAGAAAATATTCTTTTCTATGATATCAGACACCGGTAGGTGTTTTAGTCAGCTATTTCATTGCTGTGACTAAATGATCTGACCAGCACAATTATAAAGGAGGAAAGGTTTATTTGAGGGCTCACAGTTTCAGAGGTCTTAGTCCATAGAAGGCCAGCTCCATTCCTCGGAGCTCAAGGTGAGGTCGAACATCATGGCAGGAAAAGGCAGCAGAGGGAAGCAGCTCACATCACGGTGATCACGAAGCAGAGAGAGAGGGTCTCCACTCTCCAGATACAAAATATATACCTCAAAGCCACGCTCCAGTTCCAATTTCCTCCAGCCACACCCTACCACTTCAATTAATCCCATCAGGGATTAATTCACTGATTGGGTTAAGACTCTTACAACCCAATAATTTCTCCTCTGAATCTTCCTGCATTGTCTCCCATGTGAGTTTTTGGGGGGCACCTCACATCCAAACCATAACAGTAGGTATTAAAAGCATATTTGGCTCTGTAGACAAATGATTTTCAAAAACACTAGGATTAAGTGAAGTAGGGAGAGAGAAGGAGAGGGGCTGGGCAGGGGTGGAAAGAGAAGTGATTTCTTCTCTGTAGAGTTTTTCAAAGCCTCAACGTTCCCAAAGTGGTGTGAATTTCTCAGTGGGGATGACTGGACTCTCTTTCCCAATCTTATTGACTGTGCAATCCTTTTATCATGGAATTATCATTATCTTTTCGCAAATCTTTGTGTTTTCCAACACTCTATAAAACACGATGTTTTGTTTGTTTCCTTCAGTTCTGTACTGTATTGGGAATCATTTTAATATTTGGTTCATGTGTATAGATCTGTAAAATTCTGTAGTTCCTCTTTGAAATGCAAATTCTTTCATTGTACAACTATTCTAGGAATAGAGAGTAAACTACCTCTAGAGTCTATTTGGTCTTCTTAAGATTGTGGGTCGCTTCTCATTATTTAAGAAAAATCAAGACTAAACATTGTTCTGAAGTCCTGATGTAGTTTGAGTAATATAGGCACATGAAGATTGCAAATGCAATCCTTTCTCTTGTAAATTAGTTACCATTCTTCATTTGTTTGATTCCCCTTCAGCATATTAAATATAATTTAAGCACCTTTAGAATAGTAAATTCTAAATTTGTATTCAAAATTTTCAGCAAAGAAGTTATATAATAAGCAGTTTTACAAAGACTTGTTTTTGTTTTTTCAGGACTAAGACATTATAGTCTTATTCTATTTGGTGTAAATAAAGCCCACCAGGCAGTAAGGAATTTCTCATCATTCCCAATCCACCCTTTCATAGCAAGCTTGTGATTAATCCTGCGAGAGCATTTTAATGAGGAAGGCATTAATGGTCTCCTCCTCATCTCCTCCTCCTCCTCCTCCTCCTCCTCCTCCTCCTCCTCCTCCTCCTCCTCCTCCTCCTCCTCCTCCTCCTCCTTCTTCTTCTTCTTCAATTTCAGTACAAACTATTTCAGGCTCTGAGATAATTATGTTTGTGAGATTGTTAAGGAGAAACTGACCTAGTTGCAGATGTAGTTTAGGAGAAGGGAACATTCTGAAGATCTAGACATAGTTTTACAGACCTCAACTCCTGGAATCTTACATGAAAGGGAAAGAACCAGCTAGAAATCAGGAAGTTCAGATGATTTCACACTCTGTCCCTTCTCCCTTCTTAATAGCTAAGGGGCTCTTATTCTTAGGGAGATTTTCATGTATACTTTACTCTTAAAAAGTATTTTGGGAAATTTTCTTTTCAAATAATATTTCTGACAATGTTTCATATTTAAATATAGACTTGAATACTTTAAAGAAGGAAAATACTTATTAGAAAGCAGCTGATATGGACTGAATTCTATCTCCCTTTACCCCAATCCCCCCCAAAAAAATAGTATGTTGAAACTCAAATCCCCAGTAATTTGAAATGTGACCATTTTTAGAAATAGAATCTTTAAGTTCTGGGGGTGTAGTTCAGTGATAGAGTTTGAGCTTAGCATGTGTGATGTCCTGGGTTCAGCCCCCAGTACCTACCCCCCCAAAAAAGTTTTCTTTTAAATATTTTTACAGAGGTAATCAAGTTAAAATGATTACATTAGTCCATTGTACAAAATAACAATATATATATAGCTTGATGTTATTATTAATAGTAGTAAGTGGTTGAATCTTTGCTTTTTATCAAAGTGTGTTATAATAGTAAAACGTTATTTGTTATAGATTTTATATTGAGCTTTCACTATTCCAGTTGATCCTAAATGTTTCATGATGAGGGGTCACCTGTAATTTTGGGGATGACCCACTAGTGGGTGTTGTAAATCAAACCCAATGTGAGAGTGATATATGGAAAGAGTCAATCAATTAACTATTTTTAGCAAAATATTAATAGAATTTTAAGGCTCTAATATAACACAAATCATGTATTCTAATTTAACATATTGTTTTGTTTATCGTATGTTATAAATTTATTTACAAATTTGAGGGTTCATAAAAATCTTAGTAGATTTTCCTTTAAAATTATTACAGAACTAGCATGTATTGACAGTTCTACCAGCAACAAATCTCAACACAAACTCCCTGTACCAAAAGTTAGTTTCTTAAACATTCTCAAGAAAAGAATTGTATTCTCTTCTTTAAATTTCAGTCTATAAATTGTTTTACTTTTTGAGTAGGTCAGATTGTGGTAGTTAAAAAGTAGATTCACTGGCCACAGTTGAATCAAAGTCACAGAAAGGGTCAGCACAGAAAGAAACTTAGCAGGTGTGGGCCAGTAGGAAAGAGGCCAAGGCCTGAATTGATGGTGAGGTGTTGCTTTACTGGAAAACCAAAATTGTATCCAGTGCTCATGTCCTTTACATCAATAACAAGACTGAATGTAAGGAAAGATTTCTGTTCCAATTCTAGATCATTTCAAGTAACTATTACTTGAGATTAATCTGAAATTTCCTGCATATTTTCATTCCTGATATACAGTCAACCTTTGTTGAGATTCAAGATGGAAGCCTTTATCTGACCTGATTCAGTAAGTTTGGAAAACAGTATTTGCAACTGCCCAACTGCCCACTGGCTGCTGTTAGTCAATGTATATAGAATGACACATTTTCTTTATGGGCGTAGATTTCTCTAAGCAAGATTTCCCAAACCTTAGTCAGATGTAACTCTTTGCATCTCCTCTTTGCTTTGATATTTTTGTTTGTTCTTGATTGGTTCGGACTGCTCTAACACATTGCCATAGACTGGGTGGCTTAAACAATAAACATTTATTTCTCACAGTTCTGGAGGTTGGAAGTCTGAGATCATGGTGTCAGCATGCTGGGGTCCTGATGAGGGTCTTCTTTCTTACTGAAGACTGCCAATTTCTGTGTATCCTCCTGTGGTATAAAGAGGGTCCTGGTCCCTTTCGTGAAGGCTGCACTGTGGGAACCTCATTTCCTCTCAGAGGCCCTCCTTCAGCTACCGTCACTTTGGGGCCAGGATCACAACATGAGTCTTGGGGAAGGGCACAGACATCGGGTTCATCATGGTTTAAGACCCCACATTCTTTATGATCAGGGTCTTGACATTACTCTGTCCTCAGTCACTTTCTTTATCAGAGCTTTTCAACAACTTGCCAGGTTTTGTTTTGGAAACTTATTTCTCTTCAGCAAATGGTCTCCTCCTATAAGCTCTAGGAAAAGATTTTTATTTTATTATGAAAGCAATTCAAGTTGATCATATACAATGTAACAAGAAAAGTACGACCACAAGATACCCTCTTGGTAGTGTTTTGGTGTTTTTGCTTCCAGTTATTTTCATGTTTTAAAAATTTAGAATAGGATTCCTATTATGTATATCTACATACATATGTAAATGGATGTATAGCATGTATAAGCATGCTTGAGATATATGTTCTATATTTGTAGATTTATTAGTTGTATGCTACTTACTTTCATTTAGCATTAAGAGCCTACAGTTCTCTTTACTTTATCTTTGTCCCTTTTACTACTTTGACAGTTGTTTCGATTTTCCTTCTCCACTGACTTAGAAGGTACACATCCCGTTTTTAATTTTCATTGAATATTTTTAATAATATAATTTTTATCTCCAAATTCCAAAACTAAGAATAAATATTGTCAGCTATATGTGTATAAAAAAGAAACAAGAAGCACACTATCTCTGCTCTTCTCTATGTTCTCTTTTTTTTTTTATGCAGAGATAGTGTTGGCCCTGGCGTGATTCTGTCCTGCGTCTCTTCTCTAGCGCAGCAGCCTATTTTCCGTCCGTCAGCCTTCTTTCCCACCTAAGTGCGTGCTACCACCCCATGGAAGATTCGATGGACATGGACATGAGCTCCCTGAGGCCCCAGAACTACGTTTTTGGTTGTGAAATAAAGGCTGACACAGATGATCACTTTCAGGTGGATAATGATGAAAATGAATGCCATTTATCCTTAAGAACGGTCAGCATAGGGGCTGGTGCAAATGAACTGCACATTGTTGAAGCAGAGGCAATGGACTATGAAGGCAGTCCAATTCAAGAAACACTGGCAACACTGAAAATGTCTGTACAGCCAATGGTCTCCCTTGCAGGTGTGGCTTTGAAATCACACCACCTGTGGTCGTAAGGTTGAGGTGTGGTTCAGGGCCTCTGCATATTAGAGGTAGCACTTAGTAGCTGTGGAGGAAGATGCAGAGTCAGAAGATGAAAAGGAGGAGGATGTAAAACTCTTAAGTATATCTGGAAAGCAGTCTGCCTCTGGAGGTGGTAGCAGGGTTCCCCAGGAAAAAAGTAAAACTTGCTGCTGATGAAGATGATGATGATGATGATTTTGATGATGAGGAAACTGAAGAAAAATCTCCAGTAAAGAAATCTGTATGAGATACTCCAGCCACAAATGCATAGAAATCAAACCAGAATGGAAAAGACTCAAAACCATCAGCACCTAGATCAATAGGTCAAGAATTCTTCAAAGAAACAGGAAAAAACTCCTAAAACACCAAAAGGACCTAGTTCTGTAGAAGACATTAAAGCAAAAATGCCAGGAAGTATAGAGAAAGGTGGTTCTCTTCCCAAAGTGGAAGCCAAGTTCATCAACTATGTGAAGAATTGCTTCCGAATGACTGACCAGGAGGCTATTCAAGATCTCTGGCAGTGGAGGCAGTCTCTTTAAAAAAGTAGTTAAAACAGCTTGTTAAAAATTTCCGTCTTCTTTTTCGCAATGGATTTGCTGCCAGAACACAGGTGTCATGAAAACCACCGCTAAATCAAAGCCAATATAGGAAAGGAAAAGACTCATATCCACATTGTTGTCATCGGACACATAGATTCGGGCAAGTCTACCACTACTGGCCATCTGATCTACAAATGTGGTGGGATCGACAAAAGAACCATTGAAAGATTTGAGAAGGAAGCTGCTGAGATGGGAAAGGGCTCCTTCAAGTATGCCTGGGTCTCGGGTAAACTGAAAGCTGAGTGTGAGCGTGGTATCACCATTGACATCTCCTGTGGACATTTGAGACCCGCAAATGTGACTATCATTGATGACTGTCACGAGCAGCAAGGAGGAGTCAATGAGAATAATTTGGTCCAAATCAATTGGCTTTATTTAATGCTAATCACCCAAGTATTATAATTATCTTAACTCTTCACACATTACTTAATCAATAAATTAGAATACTATAAGCCCCGAGTAAGCAAGACTCACTCCTTGTTAAGATCCGTTCCTAAGGTCCACTCCTATGCGACATGTCTTAGGTCAAAGGGCAGCGACTCTCAGGGATCAGTCAGGAGGAGAGCCCAGGAGATCTTGCTGGGGAACTCCCTTCTGCCGGAATCCTGATCTGTAAGGACAGGTGGGCGGCAAAGGAGGACAGCCGGTATGCTGGGCAGAGATGTCTCTGGCTGTGCACATGATACACAAGGGGCAGCCACGCTGTCATGAAAGATGAGGGCGAGGCAGCTCCGTGGTCACCCCCACAGGAACATCTTGGTCACGGTCGGGAAATGGATGTTCCTGGCCAACGCGAGCAGGTCAGTGAGTCTCCTCCAGGCTTAGTGCAGTACTGGTATCATCCGTGTCAACTGGAGACTGAGCAAGGTTTGGTCATCAGTCTTTATAAATCCTTTCTTATCCTTAACTCGCCAGCCAGTCCTGGCAGGAGTCAGTCACATATGGTTGTCTTACTTGGGGTAAACATTGCATCATTACAACATCACAGCACTTCAGTTGTTTTTACAAGTTATGTTTTGCAAAATACACATCACACAAGTAGTCACACATTTATTGTGCTCCTTACAATGCCCCAGGACACAGAGACTTTATCAAAAACACGATTACAGGCACATCTCAGGCTGACTGTGTTGTCCTGATTGTTGCTGCTTGTGTTTTTAATTTGAAGCTGGTATCTCCAAGACTGGGCAGACTCGTGAGCATGCCCTTCTGGCTTACACACTGGGTGTGAAACAACTAATTGTTGGTGTTAACAAAATGGATTCCACTGAACCACCCTACAGTCAGAAGAGACATGTAGAAATTGCTAAGTAAGTCAGTACCTACATTAAGAAAATTGGTTACAACCCTGACACAGTAGCATTTGTGCCAATTTCTTGTTGGAATGGTGACAACTTGTTGGAGCCAAGTGCTAATATGCCTTGGTTCAAGGGATGGAAAGTCACCGGTAAAGATGGCGGCAGTGCCAGTGGAACCACACTGCTTGAAGCTTTAGATTGCATCCTGCCACCAACTCGTCCAACTGTCAAGCCTTTGCGTCTGCCCCTCCAGGATGTCTATGAAATTGGTGGTATTGGTACTGTCCCTGTGGGCTGAGTGGAGACTGGAGTTCTCAAGCCTGGCATGGTGGTCACCTTTGCCCCAGTCAACGTCACAACTGAAGTAAAGTCTGTTGAAATGCACCCTGAAGCTCTGAGTGAAGCTCTTCCTGGAGATAATGTGGGCTTCAATGTCAAGAACATATCTGTCAAAGATGTTCGTCCTGGCAATGTTGCTGCTGACAGCAAAAATGACCCACCAATGGAAGCAGCTGGTTTCACTGCTCAGGTGATTATCCTGAACCATCCAGGCCAAATCGGTGCTGGCTATGCCCCTGTACTGGATTGTCACACAGCTCACATTGCTTGCAAGTTTGCTGAGCTGAAAGAAAAGATTGATTGCTGTTCTGGTAAGAAGCTGGAAGCTGGTCCTAAATTCTTGAAGTCTGGTGATGCTGCCATCGTTGATATGGTTCCAGGAAAACCTGAGTTTCTCTGACTCTCCTCCTCTGGGTCATTTTTCTGTTTGTGACATGAGGCAGACAGTTGCTGTGGGTGTTAACAAAGCAGTGGACAAGAAGGCTGCTGGAACCAGCAAGGTCACCAAGTCTGCCCGGAAAGCTCAGAAGGCTAAATGAATATTACCCCAACACCCACTACCCCAGTCTTAATCAGTGGTGGAAGAACGGTCTCAGAACTGGTTGTCTCAATTGGTCATTTAGGTTTAATAGTGAAAGACTGGTTAATGATAACAATGCATCGCAAAATCTTCAGAAGGAAAGGAAAATGTTTTGTGGACCATTTTGTGTGTGTGTGTGTGTATGTGTGTGTGTGTGTGTGTGTGTGTGTGTGTGTGTGTGTCAGTTTTAAGTTATTAGTTTTTAAAATCAGTAATTTTTAAATTTTATTTTATTTTTTGTGGTGTTGGGGATTGAACCCAGGGCCTTGTGCTTGCACTCTACCAACTGAGCTATAGCCCCAACCGCTAAAATCAGTATTTTTAATGGAAATAACTTGACCAAAAATCTGTCACAGAATTTTGAGACCCATTAAAACAAAAGTTTAATGATGGGGAAAATTTTGTCTTATTTCATTTCTGTAACAGTTGATATCTGGCTATCCTTTATATATGCAAAGTAAGAGCTTTCCCTACCATGTTTGATAAACGTTGTCCAGATTCCCTTGCCAAGAATGTGTTGTCCAAAATGCCTGTTTAGTTTTTAAAAATGGAACTCCACCGTTTGCTTGGTTTTTAAGTATGTATGGACATACTTATGTTATGATAGGACACAGTAAGTAGTGGTGGTCAGACATGGAAATGATGGGGAGACAAAATGTACATGCGAAATAAACTCAGTATTTTAATAAAGTAAAAAAAAAGATATTGTTGGCTCAAACTTTTAAAATACACTTTTAGTTTTACATACTTTTTTTGTATTTAATGAATAATTATTTACCTTTTCCTTCTGTTTTGTGGTCATATTTAAAATGATGGTGTAAGTATTTCTGTTTTATTTTAATTATTATCAACTCTAACACCTTGCCTTTCCATTCTGGAATTCAAAATTCTTTTCTTAGTTACTTTCATTAAAATTTCAAGTGTCTGGACAGAATATTCTCTGAGATCTTGTATATTTATCACTGCTTCTCTAAATACCATTGGGATGAGAAAAGGAATATAAAAATAAGATAAAATCCATTGCTATACTGGAAAGTGTGTAATTTTTAGCCAGAACGTTAAGAAATGTCTGGAAGATGTGTAGATGAAGGAGTTTAACCAACAATAGCTCTCACCTGATTTGGAAAACCTACAGCTTCAGAAGGTGAGAGGATCCACAAACCTCTCCAGCAGAAGCTGAGAGTGAATTTGGAATAGGAAGCTGAACATGCTGGGAAACGAGTCTATGCTGGAGAATCAGCCAACATATATTGAGCTCCCAGGATACAGCAACTAACCAAGACAAAATGCCTGACCTCCTAGAATTACATATAAATAGCAATTAATTGAAAGCCAGGAGAGGATCATCAATCTTCCCTGCTTCTGCATGGCTATGAAGCCACCTGGCATGTTTACTACTGGCGAATGCTTGAAATGCTGTCCTAAATAAAGGGAGTGGCTGCCTCAGGAGCCCAACCCGCCTGTGGGTGAAGAAAACATTGGCAGAGCAGTGAGCTAGGTATTCTGTTAGCTTTGATTATCAGTGGCTTCTCCTCCGGTAACCTTGTGCTTCTCATTCAGAGTGTATGTCAAAGGTCACTAATTCAACTAGCTGTGGGGTGAGGCAGGCAGTTTAGGGGAGAGATAGGACTGGGGAGGGTGGCAAAGGGCAAAATGCCTGCTTAGCCACAAGGATGGAGCTTCTTTCAGCTCCAGCCAGTCATCAATGGGAAAGCAAACATATCGGGCCAATTTTTTAAAAGAAAATGGGAATTTGATTTTTATCTGAAGCTTTCCCATATTTTCATTGTTGGAACTGAATTCAATTTAATTAATTTGTTTGTTTTGGAAAACACCTGAGAGTAGATCGCTGCTTCTTGGCAGCCAGTTGGTGACTTCCCTACAGGAATCTGCCATGAAGCACGCTGACAACAGATTCAGAACTTCTATGGACATTCATGCTGGCATGAGGTGGCATCACTGATTTTAGCTGACTTTCCGCAACACAGCAGCCAGTTTGTGACTACCCTAGCATTCTGTTGAATTAACTGTCAGTAGTTTTCAAAAGCTTTATTAGAGTTTATGCTGGTTTGAATAATGCCATTGATTTATCTGCTTTTCTGCTAACATGGCAATTTTACCTGAGTTTAAAAGACGATCATGACTTGTTCAATAGTGTTTTAGTTATCTACTGTGATATAATCTCCCATGACTTCCAAAAAACTCAGTAATTTCTCACAATTCTGAGGGTTGGCCAGGGCTCAGTTGGATGGCTCCTTTGCTCATCTGAATCAGGCTAGACCATGAAGCCACAGTCAGCGGGAAGCTTGGCAGGTGCTGGGACAGAAGAGGACTTCAGGTCTCCATCCATATTGGCTCTCTCCAGCAAGGTAGTCATGTTTCTTACTTTCTTGGTTCTGGTTTCTCAGAGAAAGAAGCAGAAGCTGCCAGTTTCCTAACAGCTTGAGATGAGAAGTCCCAAACTCATATTTTATTAGTCAAAGCACTTGGAAAGCCAGTGTTGGAGGAGGGAACCAGTCCCATGTCTCAATGGACAAGGTTGCCTGTGTATGCAGGAAGGGAAGGACCTGAAGATGTGTGTCTGGGTATCACTCACCTCAGTCCGTCCCTGGCCCAGAAGTTGACATTCTTCCCTTGGGCAAATGACATGCCCCCTTCCTTTCAAATCTCATTCTGTTAAAGTACTGGCTCAAAGACCAGGACCTCGTCTTCAGGATCAGATCCAGATTTCTTCCTTCAGTGTTGAGGAATACTCAGCCATTCTCTCTTGAATATTGGCTATTCTCCAAATTTTTCTATTTTATTTTGTTTAATGTATGTCAAAACTTTCATACTAATATTCACTCCTTAACTTTTCTTGCACATTTTTCTTTTCTGCTTTTCCTGGGTGATGTTTGACATTGACCTTCCAGACGACTGTTGCTTGAAATGACATTTACACACGGGTAGCATTGGTTACCCCTAAGTTCTTATTAGAAATACAGAATTTCAGTCCTAATCTCAGACCTAGTGCATCACAATCCACATTTTAATGAGATCCTTAGGTCATCCATATGCATGCTAAAGATTGAGAAGTCCCAGTATAGTTCACTGACCCCACAGTTCTGAGTCTAATTTACTATTGAACTCATTCATTAAATGTGTTAGTAACATTTTTCATTGCTAGAAGCATTTTAAAAATTATCTTTAAATTTTTTCTCTTTTAAAAAATACCATCCTATTCTTCATCTTGGTTTGCAACCTTTGTCTAAATCAACTAGTGGGTAGTTTAAAAATGTCTCTTCAGATTTTGATAGGACCCTCTAATTCCTATGGCTGAGACCCATTCCTCCAGACCCTCATTGAATTGGACCCTTCAATTGCATCTACCAGGTGTCTTAATAAGGTGTCTTAACTCATGGTCTTATGAGAGCTGATGTCTGCCAACTCCTCTGTGTTCCCTGTCTGAGAAAGTCCCTGTCTTTACCTCTTCTCACTTTATCTGGTATTTTCCAGGGAAGGTGGGGCATGGGGAATGCCTGGTCTTCTCTGAGTTCATTTTGTGTATAATATAATACTTGTGTATGTGGCTGTGACTGTATCTGTGTATATATGGATGTGTACTTGTGTTCTGCAAATTACTGACCTATCCAAAGGATTCAAATTGATGTGAATAACAGTAACAGAAAATAAGTAAACAAAAATAGAAGCCCCAAAATGTCAGCCTTCAAGAATAAATTCAATATATAAAAATAATCAAAAGTAATTTAGAATCAATTTTCTTCAATAGGAAAAATATAACCAAATATATTTTAGGTTGGATTTCTAAAATTATACCAAGAAAACTTTCAAAAGAACCAGGGATAGAGCTCAGTGGTAGAGCACATGGCTTAACATGGGTGAGACCTTAGGTTCTATCCTAGCATGATTGAAAAATAAAAAGTTCCAAAAATATTTAGCAATTTTATTTCACCTTTTTTTGTTTTAATTAGTTATACATGACAGTAGAATGCACTTTTATACATCATATGTAATGGAGTATAATTTCTGATTCTTCTGGTTATACATGATATAGAACCCCACCTGTTATATAGTCATATATGTACATAGGATAATAATGTCTGATTCCTTAATTCATTTCTTTTACTTTTTAAAATTTTAATTAAGTAATACATTTGTATATTTAAAGTCAAAGTAATATGAGAAAGATTTATTACAGAAAAGTGCAAGTCTGGCCTTGGATGGTGCTTGCCCTTTCAGTGGGATTGGAGTAGAATGATCAGTGAAGTTGTGGAAGATGAAATTAGGGAGGAGGAGTTGAAAAATTGCACAGAATCCTGCAAAGACTTTGACTTTGATTTGACTTGGATGCTGAGTGGAATGAAGGCTCGCCCAAGCTCTTTGACCAGGGCAGTATTGTGATCTGACTTGCATTTTGAAAGGGAGATGAGAATGGATGGGGGGTGAAGAGCAAGAGTGGATGAGGGAGCCTGCTGGGTGGCTTCCACCCTAAAGAAGTTGCAGAAGTGGTGAGAAGTGGTGATCTTTCCAGGGCACCGATGGTATGCTACTTGGCAAGTTCGATATAATGACTGTTCAACTTTCTAGTGGTGCTAAAGCAATACAATTCAGTAGACAGTATACTTTTAATTCTGAATCTTTGTCTTTTCCAGGCTGATATGTGGTACCATATGCTCTCTTGGTGCAATGGGAGGGACCCACAGTCACACAAGCATGAAGGTGAGCAACTCTGCAGCGAGACACACTTGACAGTGTGCTTGGTAGGTTAGGTGGATTCAGTGAACTTCTAGCTTACCGTATTTAAAACTTGCAAAGGGTTTTCCAAGAAGTGACCTCATGGTAAGCCCAGGAGCATCTGTGCTTTGAAGGTAGGGCCAATGAGTCTTGCTGATGGATTGGGTGGTGGGAGATCTGGGGAGTCAATGGTGAAGGCAATTCTTTTGGCTTGAGCCTCTAGAAGAAAGGTGTTTCATTTCTGGGTTGAAGGAGCCTTTGGGAAAGTGTCACAGAAGGTTTTGGGGAAGGTATGGCGGTGACGGAAGTCGTGACTTAGATTTGACCATATTGAGGCCTGGGGACCTATTGGACATTCCCAGGGAAATGTTGATATTATTTAATGAAATGAGGCCTAAAGTTGGAGGATGCATTTGTGCTGCAAGACTAAATCTGTGTCATTTGTATGTAGACCACCTTTGCAGACAGAACGCTTTAGATCACCCAAGGAATGAATCCATGGAGGGAAGATCTGAGGACTTGTCCTGAGGCACTTAAAACTTTAGAGTTTGAGACAATGAGGAAAACCAGCACAGCTTGAATAAGCACCAAGAGAGAGTGGCTATCATAAAAACCACAAAAGTGATTCAAGAAGGAGAAAATAATTTTGTCAAATTCTGTGTCTAGGTGGAGGGACATTATTAGGACTATCAAAATACTATGTAATGTTGTTGCTGCAGAGACTGTAGGGTCAGCAGAAACACAGTTTCCCTGGTCTCTAGGTTTCTTGGTATCTTGAAATTTCTGCAATATTTCTGATATTAAATATTCTAAAATTAGATCTGGTGTAGAGAATGAAGACAGCTGTCCAAAATGTGGCAACATGGTAGGAACAACCAGCCCACGGTTTCAGGACCCCAGCAGATTTTTTTTTTTTTTTGACTATCACAAATGATTTTATTGCCTATCCTTCTGTCATGGAACTAATCTTAATCCACATACATTTTTATTTTCTATGCACCTATACAGACTCATAGACTAATTAAAAAATGATACAAACATATATGATCCTCTACTGTACAATATTTTAAAATAAAATAATGTGGACTAATGTGTATTTGAGATCTGAAATGTTGTTAGGAAAAATGTTTACCAAAAAATTAAGAATAAACAAATATGCTCTTTTTTTTTCCAAATTTGAGAGTCTTTATTAAGCCAGCTGGCTGACTATCTCACACAATGCCCCCAAAAATGGCTATTGGGAGAACAGCCCCCACCACAGGGTTGTAGGGGTTCTTTTTTTTTTTTATTGTAAACAAAATACAATTTTCTCATACTAGACAAAGGGGCCAAAAATATGCAATGGAGAAAAGAGAGCCTCTTCAACAAATGGTACTGGGAAAACTGGAAAACCATATGCAAAAGAATGAAATTAAACCCCTATCTCTCACCCTGCACAAAAATCAACTCAAAATGGATCAAGGGCCTCAGAATCAGACCAGAGACCCTGCATCGTATAGAAGAAAAAGTAGGTCCAAATCTTCAACATGTTGGCTTAGGATCAGACTTCCTTAACAGGACTCCCATAGCATAAGAAATAAAAGCAAGAATCAATAACTGGGATAGATTCAAATTAAAAAGCTTTCTCAGCAAAGGAAACTATCAGTAATGTGAAGAGAGAACCTACAGAGTGGGAGAATATCTTTGCCACTCATACTTCAGATAGAGTGTTAATTTCCAGAATATGTAAAGAACTCAAAAAACTCTACACCAAGAATACAAATAATCCAATCAACAAATCACAGAAGATGTACAAGCAATCAACAGATATATGAAAAATTGTTGAACATCTTTAGTAATAAGAGAAATGCAGATCAAAACTACCCTAAGATTCCATCTCACCTCAATTAGAATGGTGATTATCAAGAACACAAGCAACAACAGGTGTTGGTGAGGATGTGGGGAAAAAGGTACACTCATACATTGCTGGTGAGGTTGCAAATTAGTGCAGCCACTCGGGAAAGCAGTGTGGAGATTCCTCAGAAAGCTTGGAATGGAACCACCATTTGACCCAGCTATCCCATTCCTTGGCCTATACCCAAAGGACTTAAAATCAGCATACTACAGAGATACAGCCACAACAATGTTCATTGCTGCTCAATTCACCATAGCCAGATTGTGGAACTAACCTAGATGCCCTTCAATTGATGAATGGATAAAGAAACTGTGGAATATATATATATATATATATATATATATATATATATATACACACACACACACACACACACACACACAATGGAATATTACTCAGCCATAAAGAATGATAAAATGATGGCATTTGCAGGCAAATGGATGAAATTGGAAAATATCATGCTAAGTGAGATAAACCAATGTAAAAAAACCAAAGGAAGAATGACCTCACTGATAAGCGGATAATGACATATCATGGGGGGGTGGGAGGGGTTAGTGTTAGGATTAGGGTTAGGGTTAAGGAGGGTGGCAAGAATGGAGGAAGGAAGGACTATATAGAGGTAAAATAGGGGTGGGAAGGGTGGGGGGGCAGGAAAAAATAACAGAATGAATCAACCTTATCCTATGTAAATTTATGATTGCACAAATGGCATGCCTTTACTCCATGTACAAACAGAGAAACAACATGTATCCCAGCAGATTTTATGTCTTTGAGGAGTGCAGTTAGTAGCCCAGGAGCTCAGTGGAGATGCAGGAAACTGGACAGATATTCAATGCAACCCTTACAGATTCCCTCCTGCTCCTGGGGTGTGTGGAGCCCTGTGAGCTGATGCTGGTGACGACAGCCAGGAAAAACCCTCCATAGCTTTTTTTCTCTTCTTTCTTTCCTCCCATTTTGCTTTTAGCTGAAACAGATTGTGTAGGTTGGGAAAGATAATTCTTTATGGGAGGAATGTTTTTTAAATGTACTTAGACACAAAACTTCTTCTAGCAAATGTAGAACCTTCTTTAATTTTTTCTATATTCTAAACTTTCTGAGTTGATTGTAGGACTGTCTGTGTGTGTGATAAATTGGTTGGACAACAGATTTGTATTCTAAATCAAATACATACACACTATCTGTCCTATTTTATGTTTTTGGCAAAGTTAAAACTTGAGGTGACATTTCAAAGAATCAAATCTAACTGCTCTCCCTTTAACTTCTGTTCTCTCTTAATTGTATGGAAATGTCTAAAATTCTATGTCTTTATATTTTTATTTCTATGTCTTTATATTTTTTGATATATCCTTGGGAGACAGGATTTCTTTTTCTTATCAAAGGGTTCAATATTCAGATGATAATACAGCAATTGATTTACTACCCATACCTTGTGAAATAATAAAATGAGAACCGTTAACACCCAACTTTTAAAAAATTATTTTGTATTCTTTTTAATTATGATACAACACCAGGATATACCTTGACATAATCACAAAAGCATGAAACCCAACCAGCTCCACTTCGGTCCCCAGCACTCCCGCTGCCCTCTCCCCTCCCTCCACTCCACTGATCCCTCTTCAATCCATTTACCACTTACTTTTTTTTTTTTAAATAGTGTCCTGTGGATACACCTGGTGCTGGGACCACCATGCCAAATCCATGCATGCATATACCAAAGTTTGATTACATTCATTTCATTCTTTTTCCCTTTTGCCATCTCTTCTTCTTCCTCAATCCCCTTCATCTGCTCTGTGGATCTTTCCTCTCTTTCGGTGAAAAGTCCTTTCCCTCTTTTTTTTTTTTTTGTATCTCTCTCTTTTTCTTATTTTTTGCCCACCTCCCTCCATTTTGGATTAGCTTCCACATATCAGGGAAAACATTTGAATTTTGACTTTTGGCAACTGGTGTATTTCAATTAGCATGTTAGTCTCCAGTCCCATTCATTTACTGGCAAATTCCATAATGCCATTCTTCTTTATGACTGAGTAATATTACATTTGTATACATACCCCATCTTCTTTATCCATTCATCTGTTGAAAAGCTCCTAGGTTGGCTCCATAGGTTAGCTATTATGAATTGTGCAGCTATAATCATAGATGAAACCACATCACTTATTAAATTGATTTTAAATCTTTTGGGTATACACTGAGGAGAGGAATAGCTGTGAATAAGCTTTGAAATTTGATGCCATTCTATTTATTGATTTTTTATTTTCTTTCTTGCACTTTAGGAATCTTAAGGAAGCTGGTCCCTGGGCTGACATGTTGAAGCGTTGTGCCCACATTCTCTTCAAATAGGTGCAGAGTCTGTGGTCTAATGCCTAGGTCTTTGACCACTTTGAATTGAGTTTTGTCCAGGATAAGAGATAGTCTAAATTTCATTCTACTCCATATGGATTTCTAGTATTCCTAGCACCATTTGTTTAAAAAGGCTACTTGTCTCTAATGTGTGTTTCTGGCACCTTTCTGTAGTATAAGAAAACTGTATTTTATGTAGCTTTGTCTCTGTGTCTTCTATTCTATTCCATTGGTATTCATGCCTGTTTTGATGACAGTATTGTGCTGTTTTTATTACTATAGCTTTGTAATATAATTTGAGGTTTGGTAGTGTGATGCCTCCTGCTTCACTTTTCCCACTAAGGATTGCTTTGGTTATTTCAGGTCTCTCATTTTATAACATGAATTTCTGAATTGCTTTTCTAGTTCTATGACATCTGTCATTGGAATTTCGATGGGGATTGGATTGAATCTGTTTAGCACTTTTGGTAGTATGGCCATTTTGACAATATTAATTCTGTCTATCCAAGAACATGGGAGGTCTTTCCATCTTCCAAGGTCTTCTTCAATTACTTTCTTTAGTGTTCTATAGTTTTCATTATAGAGGTCCTTTACCTTCTTTGTAGATTTATTCTCAAGTATTTTTTTTTTTTGAAGCTATTGTGAATGGGATGGTTTTCCTAACTTCTTTTTCAGAAGTTTCATCGTTGGAGTAGGAACTCCATTGTTACAAGTGTTGATCTTGTGTCCCGTGACTTTGCTGAATTCATTTATGAACTTTAGCAGTCTTCTGGTGGAGTCTTATGGGTCCTATATATAGAGGATCATGTCATCAGCAGAGATCATTTGTTTCTTCTTTTTCCTATTTGTAACCTTTTAATTTTGTTCTTTTGCTTAATTGCTCTGGTTAGAGTTTAAAGGATATGTTGAATAGGGATGGGGAAAGCGGCCATACTTGTCTTGTTCATGTTTTTAGAGGAAATGCTTTCATTTTTTCCTGCATTCAGAATAGTGTTGGCCTTGGGTTTGTCATATATAGCCTTTACAATGTTGAGATGATTGTTTTCTCTAGTTTTTCTAGTATTTTAAAAGTGAGTGAATGCTGTACTTTGTCAAATGCTTTTTCTGTATTTATTGAGAAAACCATTGGATTCTTGTACATAAGTCTATTTATATGGTGAATTATACTTATTCATTTCCATACATTGAACCAACCTTGAATCTCTGGGATGAAACCCACTTGACCATGTACGCTATCTTTTTAATGTGTTTCGTATTCAGTTTGCCAATATATTATTAAAAGATTTTGCAGCTATGTTCATCAGGGATATTGATCTGAAGTTTTCTTTTCTTGCTGTGTCTTTGCCTGGTTTTGGTGTGAGTGTGATACTGACATCATAGAATGAATTTTCTATTCCATGGAATAATGTGAAGAGGATTGGTATTTGTTCTTCTTTAAAGGTCTGGTAGAACTTAGCCGAGAATTCATCTGTCCTGGGTTTTTCTTTGCTGAAAGTCTTTTGATGCTTCAGTTTCATTACTTTGATATTGATCTGTTTAAGTTTTCCATATCCTCATGGTTCGATTTGGGTAAGTCTTATGTCTCTAGGAATTTGTCAATATCTTCAACATTTTCTAGCTTATTGAAGTATAAATTTTCAAAATAGTTTCTGATGATCTTCTGGATTTTAGTAGTGTCTATGGTAATATTTCTTCCTTCATCTTGAATTTTGTTTTTTGGGTTTTTTTTTCCCCCTGTTTCCTTTGGTTGGTTTAACTACAGGTTTATCAATCTTGTTTATTCTTTCAAAAAACCAACTTTGTGTTTCATGGATCTTTTGGGTTGTTTTCTTAATCTCAATTTCATTGATTTTGGCTTTGATTTTAATTATTTCCTGTTTTCTACTGAATTTGGTGTTCATTTGTTCTTCTTTTACTAGGGCTTTGACATGTAATGTTCGATTATTTACTTGAATATCTTTCTATTCTTTGTATGTATGAACTGAATGCTGTGACCATTCCTCCTCAAACTGCCTTCAGACTGACCCAGAGATTTCGATGTTGTATCACTATTCTCATTTACTTCTAAGATTTTAAAAAATTTCTTCTGTTATCAATTCGTCATTCAAAATTGGATCATTTCAATCTCCATGTAATACCCATATTTGATTTCTAATATTATTTTAAACTAACTGAAACTTTTTTTTATAGTTCAATCCCAAAAGAATTATTTTTCGTATCCAAATGCTTTTGAAAATATCTGAAAATGATACAGTAAGGACAAAGGAATGGGACCCAAGAAGACTCCACTGACTGATTAGAAAAAATAAGCTTTGGAGATAGAAAAGCTGAAACTTTTGGTACAGCATTTGTCCCCTGTGATATTCAAAAGGGTAAAATATTATGAAGAGTTCTAAGAAAGGCATATAGGAACTTCTGATAGTGTTCACTAAAAGTGCTAAAGGTTGTTCCACAATTCATACACTAAAGTATATATAATTCCTAGACTAATGCTCAATGATGTATAAAAGAATCTCAACTGTAAATGGGATCCTGTAAAATGCATATTGGTTGTTGTTTTATATTAAAAGTATTGCATTAGTTTTCTGAAATAATGTATTTAAAATATGATGCCTACCCAGAATTTAACCTTGTAAAATGAAGGCATAATCATTAGATTTGTAAAACTGGTAAGAGATGAAATATCAACATTATTTTAACTGAATGATTATAAATGGTATTCTCCATATATAAAAATTGAATATTTGAGTATCTAAATTGCTCTCCACCTATAAAAATTAGAGCTGTGTAACGTTAACATAATATAGATGTTTATATTTAATGGTTGATTAAAGGAACTCTTTGAGGTAAAACAGCTCTTTCTGAGTAGAGGTGGAACAACTGTGGGGCCAGGTGATGAACTGTGGCTTGGGTTTATGCCGTTCCAACTATGGAACCCGGTCATTCAGTGGGCCAGGCTGTCCTAGCCTACTGACAGACCGTGGTGGTTGATTTTAGGTGTGAACTGTACTGGGCCATGGGGATGCCCAGAGTTGGCTAAAAATGATTGTACCTTTGTCTATGAGATTTTGTTTATGACATTAGCATTTGAATAAGTAGAGTTGATAAAGCAGATTGCCCTTCCAATGGGAGTGGGACTTATCCAATCCAGTGAAAACATGAATAGAACAACAAGGCTGAGCTAGGAAGAGTTCACTCCCCTCCACCAACTGTCTCACAGTTGGATATTGACCTTCTACTTTTGGATTAAAACTGAACTTTAGAGGTTTCAAGATGGGGGCCTAGAGGGTGGCTGCATTTCATGTTGCTCCAGGACTCAGGATACAAAAGAGGAGATATTGAGAGACTTGGGACCAACTCAAAGCAGCCGGGTGAGTCTCTCCCATTGGGGAGGCGTCCCGGATGGGATGGTAGTCCCGGAAGGCAGGGAACTTTGTGAAGTAGAGCTGCCAGCGAGACACCCCTCCCGCCGCTGGAGCAGTGAACTCGGACAACTGGGAGCGTCGTAGAGGAGGCCACTCAGCACAGTGCTGGGACTCGGAGCAACCACTGGGGCTCCGGTGGCTGCCCAGGGGAGGAGTGGTGAGGAGAGCTGTGTGGACTCAGGACACCGGGGCCTGCCCTGAGGTGGAGGAGAAGGAGCGTGGCTGCTTGGATTCGGAGTGACTGCACCAGAGCTACAGGCGGTTGCCAGAGGAGGAGCAGTGCGGCGAGCTATTTGGTCTCAGACCACTTCTGAACACTGGGGCCGGCCCGGAGGAGGAGGAGGAGGAGGAGGAGGAGGAGCGCGGCCGGTCGTTTGGTCTCGCAGTGACTGCATTAGAGCTCCAGGCGGCTGCTCAGAGGAGGAGGCGATTGGTGAGTTGTTTGGACTTAAAGTGACCGCTCCTGAACACAGGAGGGCTGCCTGGAGGAGGAGCGTGGTGGGTCACTTGGTCTCGAGTGGCCACACCAGAGCTCCGGGCGGTTGCCCAGAGGACGCGTGCAGTGGGTCACGTGGATTCAGAGCCACTCAGAGCAACCGCTCCTGAACACCTGGGGGGTTACCTGGAGGAGGAGGAGGAACGGGGAGGATCACTTCAACTCGGAGTGATTGATTGCCCAGGGCTACGGGTGGTTGGTGGGACAGGGAGGCACACAGTGAGTTGCTTGGACTCCTAGTGACCGCACTGGAATACTGAGCAGCTGTCTGGAGGAAGAGGTGTGTGGCGGGTCTCTGGGACTCAGAGTGATTGTATGGGGCCCCAGGTGGCTGCTCAGAGGAGGGGCTGCATAGCCAGGTGATTAGGTGCAGAGCAGGGTCCCAGGTTCTAAGAGGCTTCTGGGTGGAAGAGCCCCACAGAGACACGCTTAGGGGCAGAGCGAAGGTTCCAGGACTGCGGGCAGCTTCTCTGAGGAGGGGCAGCCTAAGGAGATTCATCTGCAAAGGGTGAGGCTCCCAGGCACAGGAGGTGGGGCCGGGCCCCTGGAAACTTTGCAGAGGAAGGCAGCCCAGCCCAGGTGGTAGCTATAAATTGAGGGGAACCTCTAGGAGGGAACTGACCAGCGAGACCTCCCGCCGGGAGAGTCTTCCCTACCTGGTGAGGTTTCCCCACAAGGACGGTAAAACCAGAGACACAGGCCCAAACAGGCCTTGCCTCAGCCTGCAGCCTAGTTCCCCTTTGGATGACCATTGGTCAACAAGTGGAGGCACCTCTGCCCACTAGCAGGGAATATACCCCACCTAAAGGCCACCACTCCTAGAGAGGCAGATTCCTTGTGGAGCACCGCATTATCAACTTCCTCCAAGACTTCAGCCTACTGAAGGCTAGGAGGGGATATATATATAGAAATCTTCAGGGACATTGTAAGTCAATAGAGGAAATCTGCAATATCTCAGCGGTCCACTGATACCTGAACAATATGAGAAAACAAGGAAAGAAAATGCTGCAAACAAATCTAGATGTTACATCAATAAAATCCAATGACAGCATGGCAGAAGAAATGACAGAAAAGGAGTTCAGAATGTACATAATTAAAATGATCAGGAAAGCAAACGATGAGATGAAAGAGCAAATGCACACACTGAATGATGAGATGAAAGAGCAAATGCAGGCATTGAATGATCGCACCAATCGACAGTTAAAAGAGCAAATACAGGAAGCAAAAGATCATTTCAATAAAGAGTTAGAGATATTGAAAAAAAAACAAACAGAAATCCTTGGCATGAAGGAAACAATAAACCAAATTAAGAACTCCATAGAAAGCATATCCAATAGGATAGAACACCTGGAAGACAGAACCTCAGACATTGAAGACAAAATATTTAACCTTGAAAACAAAGTTGAACAAACAGAGAAGATGGTAAGAAATCATGAACAGAATCTACAAGAACTATGGGATATCATGAAAAGGCCAAATTTAAGAATTATTGGGATTGAGGAAGGCCTAGAGAAACAAACCAAAGGAATGAACAATCTATTCAATGAAATAATATCAGAAAATTTCCCAAATCTGAAGAATGAAACAGAAAATCAAGTTCAAGAGGCTTATAGGACTCCAAATACACAAAATTACAACAGACCCACACCAAGGCACATTATAATGAAAATGCCTAACATACAAATAAAGACAGAATTTTAAAGGCTGTGAGAGAAAAGAACCAAATTACATTCAGGGGGAAACCAATATGGATATCAGCAGATTTTTCAATCCAGACCCTAAAAGCTAGAAGGGCCTGGAACAACATTTTTCAAGCCCTGAAAGAAAATGGATGCCAACCAAGAATCTTATACCCAGCAAAACTTACCTTCAAATTTGATGATGAAATAAAATCCGTCCATGATAAACAAAAGCTAAAAGAATTTACAAAAAGAAAGCCAGCATTACAGAACATTCTCAGCAAAATATTCCATGAGGAAGAGATGAAAAACAAAGAAGCAAATCAGCAAAGGGAGGAATCATCCTAAAGGAATAGTCAAATAAAGGAGGAACCAAGTTGTGTCAAACGAATAAATAAATAAAATTTAAAAAATGAACCAAATGACTGGGAAACCAAATCATATCTCAATAATAACCCTGAATGTTAATGGCCTGAATTCATCAATCAAAACACATAGACTGGCAGATTGGATTAAAAAGAAAGATCCAACAATATATTGCCTGCAAGAGACTCACCTCATAGAAAAAGATACCCATAGACTAAAGGTGAAAGGATGGGGAAAAACATACCATGCACATGGACACAGCAACAAAGCTGGAGAATCCATCCTCATTGCAGATAATGTGGACTTCAAGCCAAAACTATTCCGAAGGGGTAAAGAAGGACATTTCATACTGCTTAAGGGAAGCGTAAATCAGCAAGATATAACAATCATAAATATCTATGCCCCAAACAGTGGCTCATCCATGTATGTCAAACAAATCCTTCTCAATTTCAGAAACCAAATAGACCATAACACAATAATACTAGGTGATTTTAACACACCTCTCTCACCAGTGGACAGATCTCCCAGACAAAAATTGAACAAAGAAACCATAGATCTCAATAATACAATCAATAATTTAGACTTAACGGACATTTATAGAATATACCATCCAACCAAGAGCGAATACACTTTCCTCTCAGCAGCACATGGATCCTTCTCTAAAATAGACCATATATTATGCCACAAAGCTAATGTTAGCAAATACAAGAAGATAGAGACACTACCATGTATTCTATCAGATCATAATGGATTGAAGTTAGAAATAAATGAAAGAGTAAAACACAGAAACTATTCCAACATCTGGAGATCAAACAATATGCTATTATATGATGAATGGATAACAGAAGATATTAGGAAGGAAATTAAAAAATTCTTAGAGGTAAATGAGAACAAAGAAACATCATATCAAAATCTCTGGGACACTATGAAAGTAGTACTTAGAGGGAAATTTATTTCATGGAGCGCATTTAATAAAAGAAGTAAAACTCAACAAATAAACGACCTAACACTACAGCTCAAAGCGCCAGAAAAAGAAGAACAGACCAGCACCAAAAGTAGTGGAAGACAGGAAATAGTTAAACTCAGAGCTGAAATCAATGAAATTGAAACAAAAGAAACAATACAAAAAATTGACAAAATAAATAGTTGGTTCTTCGAAAAAATACAAAATTGATAAACCTTTAGCCACACTAACAAAGAGAAGACGAGAGAAAACCCAAGTCACTAAAATTCGGAATGAACTAGGAAATATCACAACAGACAGGATTGAAATACAAAACATAATTAGAAGCTATTTTGAAAATCTCTCCTCCAACAAAATAGAAAATTTCGAAGCCATCAACAGGTTTCTAGAGACATATGAATTTCCTAAACTGAACGAGGAGGAGATACACAATTTAAATAGACCAATTTCAAGTACTGAAATAGAAGAAGTTATCAAAAGCCTATCAACAAAAAAAAGTCCGGGACCAGATGGGTTCTCAGCTGAGTTCTACCAAACCTTTAAAGAAGAGCTCATTCCAATACCTCTCAAAGTATTCCATAAAATAGAAGAGGAGGAGGGAACCCTCCCAAACTCATTCTATGAAGCCAATATCACACTGATACCTAAACCAGACAGAGACTCATCAAGGAAAGAAAATTTCAGACCAATATCCTTAATGAACATTGACGCAAAAATTCTCAACAAAATTTTAGCAAATCGCATCCAAAAACATATTAAAAAGATATTGCACCATGATCAAGTGGGTTTCATCCCAGGGATGCAAGGTTGGTTCAACATCAGGAAATCAATAAATGTAATTCACCATATCAATAGACTTAAAGTCAAGAATCACATGATTATTTCAATCGATGCAGAAAAAGCATTCGATAAAATACAGCATCCCTTCATGCTCAAAACACTAGAAAAAATTGGGATAGTGGGAACATTCCTTAACATTGTAAAGGCCATTTATGCTAAGCCCATGGCTAATATCACTCTAACTGGTGAAAAACTGAAAGCATTCCCCCTAAAAACTGGAACAAGGCAGGGATGCCCTCTTTCACCACTTCTATTCAATATTGTCCTTGAAACTCTAGCCAGAGCAATTAGACAGAACAAAGAAATTAAAGGGATATGAATAGGAAAAGAAGAACTCAAACTATCCCTATTTGCTGATGATATGATTATATACTTAGAGGAACCAGGAAATTCCACCAGAAAACTTTTAGAACTCATAAGTGAATTCAGTAAAGTAGTGGGATATAAGATCAATGCACATAAATCTAATGCATTTTTATACATAACTGATGAATCTTTGGAAAGAATAATCAGGAAAACTACCCCATTCACAATAGCCTCAAAAAAAATAAAATACTTGGGAATCAATCTCACAAAAGAGGTGGAAGACCTCTACAATGAGAACTACAGAACACTAAAGAAAGAAATTAAAGAAAACCTTAGAAGATGGAAAGATCTCCCATGTTCTTGGATAGGCAGAATTAATATTGTCAAAATGGCCATACTACCAAAAGTGCTATACAGATTCAATGCAATTCCAATTAAAATCCCAATGACGTACCTTACAGAAATAGAGCAAGCAGTCATGAAATTCATCTGGAAGAATAAGAAACCCAGAATAGCTAAAGCAATACTTAGCAGGAAGAGTGAAACAGGGGTATTGCAATACCAGAACTTCAACTCTACTACAAAGCAATAGTAACAAAAACGGCATGGTATTGGTACCAAAATAGAAAGGTAGATCAATGGTACAGAATAGAGGACACGGACACAAACCCAAATAAATACAATTTTCTCATAGTAGACAAAGGGGCCAAAAATATGCAATGGAGAAAAGATAGCCTCTTCAACAAATGGTGTTGGGAGAATTGGAAATCCATATGCAACAGAATGAAACTAAACCCATATCTCTCACCATGCACGAAACTAAACTCAAAATGGATTAAGGACCTCGGAATCAGCCCAGAGACCCTGCAGATTATAGAAGAAAAAGTAGGTCCAGATCTTCAACATGTCAGCTTAGCACCAGACTTCCTCAACAGGACTCCCATAGCACAAGAAATAAAAGCAAGAATCAATAACTGGGATAGATTCAAACTAAAAAGCTTTCTCTCAGCAAAGGAAACTATCAGCAATGCGAAGAAAGAGCCTACAGAGTGGGAGAATATCTTTGCCAATCATACTTCAGATAGAGCACTAATCTCCAGAATCTATAAAGAACTCAAAAAACTCTACTCCAAAAATTCAAATAATCCAGTCGACAAATGGGCTAAGGAAATGAATAGACACTTCACAGAAGAAGATCTACAAGTAATCAACAAACATATGGACAAATGTTCAACATCTCTAGTAATAAGAGAAATGCAAATCAAAACCACCCTAAGATTCCATCTCACCCGAATTAGAATGGCGATTATCAAGAATACAAGCAACAACAGGTGTTGGAGAGGATGTGGGGAGAAAGGTACACTCACACATTGCTGGTGGGGCTGCAAATTAGTGCAGCCACTCTGGAAAGCAGTGTGGAGATTCCTTAGAAAACTTGTAATGGATCCACCATTTGACCCAGCTATCCCACTCCTTGGCCTATACCCAAAGGACTTAAAATCAGCATACTACAGAGATACAGCCACATCAATGTTCATAGCTGCTGAATTCACAATAGCCAGACTGTGGAACCAACCTAGATGCCCTTCAACTGATGAGTGGATAAAGAAACTGTGGTGTGTATATATATATATATATATATATATATATATATATATATATATATATATATATACAATGGAATATTACTCAGCCATAAAGAATGATAAAATTATGGCATTTGCAGGCAAATGGATGAAATTGGAGAATATCATGCTAAGTGAGATAAGCCAATCTCAAAAAGCCAAAGGACGAATGATATCGCTAATAAGTTGATGATGACACATAATGGGGGGAGGGAAGGGTTAGTGTTAGGGTTAGAGTTAGGGTTAGGGAGGGGGACAAGTATGGAGGAAGGAATCACTGTATAGAGGAAAAGAGGGGTGGGAGGGGTGGGGGGAAGGGAAAAAATAACAGAATGAATTAAACAACATTACTCTATGTAAATTTATGATTACACAAATGGTATGCCTTTACGCCATGTACAAACAGAGAAGCAACATGTATCCCATTTTTTTACAATAAAAAAAAAAAAAAACTGAACTTTATGCCATTGGCCGTACTTGGTCCCCAGCTTGGCAATTCTCAGTCTCCACAATCAAACAAACCAATTCCTCGTAATCAATTAGCTACCCCCACCACATCTATAAAATAAAAGACCTCTTATTGCTTCTTTATTTTCTGGAGAACCTAGACGAATACATTGCCTGTGCTCAATTCTTAAAGTAATGAAGTAGATACAATAGTCAACATAATAATTTACAATTATTCTACCAAGTCTAAACAAACAAACAAACAAGACAAGACACCTGGTTAAAAAAAGTATGTATGAATTAAATTAATTGCATCTTGTCAGTGTTATAACTTTGAAAGCCTCAGTGTGTATAATGCTAATATTATACTATTATTTAGGTAGTAATAATTACTACCTAAAGAGAAGAAGAAATATTTTTTTTTATCTTTTGTGAGTTAAGAGTCATGAGGTCCAAGAATAGTGTATAACTTATCTGTTTTAATTTAAAAGTTTAACATTTTTTACTTTATATTAAAATGTTAGAAAGATAGTTATAAACAACACCATCAATAAGGCAAATAGGTATTAGACAATTATCAATTTTACTTCTAAGAGATTATCTATAAGCTGCAAAAACAAAGGATAGCTTGATTTGACAACTCTAACTTTCTTGTCAAGTCATATATTATTGTTTTAGCAAATCACTTACCATAAAACTATTTCAGATAAATCATAACTTGTCACCATTCTTTTTTGGTTTTAGTTTGCTTATTCAGTGACCCTTGCATGCACTTGTACCGCAGATTTTTATGAAGGCATCCCCATGTGCTAAACACAGGAACATGGCAGTGAAAAAAACCTCTGCCCTCAGAGAACAGTCATTATAAGAAGGAGAAACACAATTAACAGCAAATATATTGAATATTTTATTATTTATTCTATAAAAAGTTGATAAGACAGATTGAAAGTAGTGGGTGACATGTGCAAAGGTGACATCTGAACAGACAACTGAACAGGAAGGCAGGTTTGACAAAGCACACCAACCAGAAGTGTTCTAGTTACAAAACAATCAGAAAAAGGGAAAATAAAATCTCTATGAACATATCTTGATTATTCCCAATCAGTAGGAAAAAATATTTTTGTGGAATGTTTCTCTAAATGTTGCTTCAGTTGTCCTTTCCAGCCCCAAACCCCCTAATACTCCTACACATTTAGTAATTTTTTCTCTCCTGGGAAGACAGCAATAAAAAATAATGATGACAAACTCTTACCCTCAAATAGATGTGACAGGGTTCACATAAGTTCTGCAAAAGGTAAATTTTACAGCATTGAAACAAGTAGACTTACAAAATGACTGCCAAGTTCCAAAGAGAAAGCTACAAAATCTGTGCCAGTTAGTATTTACAAACCCTCCTCAAAGGAGATACTGGCATGAGGATTAGAAGCCAGT
Source organism: Sciurus vulgaris (assembly GCF_902686455.1). Lineage (NCBI taxonomy): Eukaryota > Metazoa > Chordata > Mammalia > Rodentia > Sciuridae > Sciurus > Sciurus vulgaris. The sequence continues at coordinate 77,760,158 of NC_136474.1, read as the reverse complement.
GCCACAACCATTGCTGCCCTAAGCTGGATCAAAAGAGGGACTTGGAAGCTCCACCTTTTGGAGACAGAGTGCTTGATGGGAGACAAGGTCTCCCCAACATCTGCTGCACAAATTGGTAGGGGAAGGTCCTGAGTTCTGTTTGGATTCAACATGTGAAAAAATATATCACAGACAGACAACTGAAACCACATAAGACAAATGCTGAAACAGAGGTGGCTAGCCAATGAGAATGCTGCCAAATGCTTTATGTAAGCAAAAATAGGATATCAAAATAGGTATCCTGATATATATGCCTTTGATCAATTAAAATAATTAACAAATGAAAATTAAATCTAGGCTTGAGGATTCTAACTTAACCAGCCACTTGATAGTCCTCAAAAATATCCTTTCTTTCCCTAGTCAGTTGTCTCCTATTTTATATTTATTTTTTTGTGTGCTTATATGTACTGTGTGTGTGTGTGTGTGTGTTTTCATGTGTGCGTATGAGAGAGAGAGAGAGAGAGAGATCTGGCTATATTTTTATTAAGTGTTTAGTATATTGTCTTTATTAACTAGTACTTACCTATAGTTTCCATTGAGAATTTGCTGGACCATCTTTCTATATTGGGAATATCAATATTTTGGAGTAAATTCTCCATTACTCTTTCCACTGGAAAAAAAGTTCTCAAGTAAATCATGAAAATATGGTGGAGGGTGAAGAGATATAGGAGGATGTGGTGGCAAAAGTGTAAGAGGATGTGTTGCCCACATGCCAAAGGATCATCTTAACTTATGCCTTGTGTGGAGCCTCGTCTGCAAGAAAGTGCATAGGCAACTTTTGTAAGGAGACAAGCAGCCTCCCTGTGAAGAAGATGATCAAGACCCTGATACAATTTGGGATGTGGTGCTGACAGAGACCTGAGTTAGGTTCTCATGGAGTGAAGAAAGCCTAAGATTAGCAGGCAGAGGGGCTCCAAGCAAACCCACCAAGGCCCTTCTCTCTTCTTCCTCCTCGACTCCTCCTCATTTCCGGGTAACTTGAACATCCAAGCTCTCCCTGCTGCTGGGCTCATTAGGGTGCTAAGCTGAGCAGTCTCTCACGTTCAGATTCTGTCTTTTGCTGTGACCATCCTTTTCTGCATTCTTCTCTCTCCCACTTCATCCATTCCTGTCTTATGTCCCATTCTCTCAGAGTGTCATTTTGTATCTAAAATTAGTTTTAAAAACAAAGTTGTTGATGGATGATTCTGTTTTCTCCATTGACAAGGAATTTGTATCTTAAAGGAATATTCCTGGAGGTGGAATATCTGACCTCAGATTAAAATAGTGAATTCTGAAATATCAGACATTATGGAAGGTAAATTGACAAGATTTTTTTAAATTAGGAAATTGTTTGCATGTCCCTCTTAGATAATGTTACCTTGCAGCAACTTACTCAGATTATGTGGCCCAACATGAACGGGATGTGTCACTAGACAACTCTGGGCCACTGAGCCAAGTTTGAACATGTAGCTACATAGGGAAGGATATGGTCAATGACTTTTACACAATGAATAGATTTCTTTATATGATTCTTGACCCTAAAGATTTTTCTTGTAAAAGTTGGGAGAAATCTAAACAATTTCAGTAGCAACAACCTCAATAAAACACACACAGAGCTGTCCAACATTTTCACTATGAGTGGATTACGAATGCCCCTTGAAATATTGATTGTTTTAGGCCTGTAGTTCTAAATGTGGATCACAAAGCCTGGAAAACTTGTTGAATGCATAAAATGCTGGGCTCTGCCCCCAGAGTTTCTGGTTCTGTGGGGGGTCAAATGGAGTTTGAGAGTTTGCATTTCCAGTGACTTTTCAGGTGCTACAGCTGCTGCTGTTGCCTTGGGATCATACATTGAGAGCCAGTGAGTCATTAAGCAGGAATTAAAGGAACCCTATCTGACAGCCTCTGCTTTAACATGGCCTTCTGAATGCTAAGGAGATGTTCTCTCTACCTTATGGAGATCTCCCTTAGCATCCAGAAAAAGAAACCCAGGTTGCTTCTGAAGCAGTTTATGTTTGGAACAAAGAAGGTTCCAGGTGAACTAGGTGGGTTTCAGATTTGCCATATGAGAGTGCCTGGAGGGTGTGACCTCAGGAGTGGGCCCCTGAATTTGACTTTTCGTAACAGGTATGTTCTCTTAGTACATTGAAATAGCTGCAGTTGAATCACTCTCAAAGTGGAAGCAAATTGTGCAAAATTTAGATCTTATCTGTTACTTTGCAATATCCCACATACAATTTTTCGGTTTGAAATCCATTTGTATTGCTCTAAGAAATTTCAAATTACCTTAGTAAATGAGAGAAAAGGAAGTGCTTTTAGATTTTTAAAATATAATTTCAATTTGCTGGTTTTTAAGCAGCTATAAAAGTAGAAAACGGTTTTAAAATTTTTTATTATCTATATGTGAATGAAGTATTTTTTTATGTGACTCTCAAGGTTTTGAAGAAAGATCATCATTAAAAATCATGATTAGGAATTGCCTGGAGCCAACTTAATCATAAAATCAAATATAAAAGTCTATTTTCACAAAAGCAAACTCAAATTTCTCATTAAAGAAAAAAATTGAAAAGACTATTTGGAGGTTTTTTATAAATGCAATACTTAATACCCTTTCTATCATTTTTATTCTATTTTTGTAACATTGCTATATTACATAAAAATATGTCTTTTCACCAAGCCCTACATAGAAACTCCCAAATCTACTCCAGTTATCTCAGTGAGTTATACCGTCAGAATCAGTTGTTTTAAGCTTAGAAATGGTTGGCAGGCACTGCCCTTGTCTCCATCAAATGTTGATCAGTGAAGCAGATTTTTATTTCATATTTAAAAATTAAAAATGTTTAAAACTGATAAGTAAAAATCTAAAATTATGCATAGTAATAGGTACCATGTGATGTTTTGATTCCAGTACACATTATGTAAAAGGTTAGCAATTTCTTCAAACATTTATCATTTCTTATGGTGAAAATATTCAAAATCCCTTCTTCTTGCTTTTTGAGATAATCATTACCTGATCACTGTCTGTAGTCACCTGACTGTGCAATAGCACACCAGAACTTCTCTCTCCTATCTAGATGCAACTTGGTACCTGTTGATAAACTCTCCTTATCCCTTCCTCACCCCTAATTTTAAAGTTATGCTATCCACTTCTATGTCTAGATCTGCAGACAATAAGCCATTTTAGAGAAGATTTGTGCAATTATGGGAAGGATCAATATCTCTTTTCCCTCATTAAAGGTGTGTAGGTACAGTGCCAGGGAAATATGTAACAACATCTTTTTGTGGTTTGACAAAGATTGTTTGCTTCATTATTCCTTGATATACAGAAGTGAGCATGGGGAAGAAGTGAATAAATCTGCATAAAAGATAAGAATCATCCTTGGAAGAGATGATTGAGAACCCAATTAGTTTTCTTTTGAGGTTCATTTTTATTATAATGAAGTTTGATGATAAGTTAAAATGGTTCCAACTGAGGCCTTGATTGATCCTGAAGAGGAATTCATCTTGTAAGAAATGGAAATCCTGATTGGTGACATAGATTCATGACTGCCTATGTTATGAAGGGAAGAAAGAGTTGCACCCAGTAATTTTCAAAGGCATGAGATATTTTTAGATCCAGAAGCTTTGAATTGGAGACCGGTATTTGAGACTAATAAATATATATACATATATACCTATACATATGTATATATATATAGTGTAAGTATGCATATTATGTATATAGTATAAGTATGCATATAATATATATACATGTATATGTATAGGTGTGTGTGTGTGTGTGTGTGTCTAAATTGTGAATTCTTACTTGGGAGCTGTATCCTTGGTAGCGCAAGTGAAATGCTTCCCCAGGTGAATGTAATGAACGATCACAAGCAATGTGAACATTTTTCATGAAAAACAAAAATAAAGCCAACAAACAAATCCCACCAGGTTCGTCACTGGAATTTGGTTCAGACAGGACATCTTCAAAGCTTTGAATTGCTCTTCCAGGGCAATGGTACCAACTTAAAATGGTGCCCCATGTTGATGGATCAGATTTTGCACTTGTGGCTTCTTGAATTTGGTCCCAGTGGCATTCTAAGTAAGTTCCTTTGTTCAAAGAAAGGGTGGGGGCGGCAGGATTGCTATGAGATGACTCTAAGCTAGCTAGATATGGGGTTGGGGCAATGAATGAAAATGTTATAAACAGCTTTGGCCACAGATGGTGAAGAACATTAGTCCATCAGTATGTTGTGTATGGATACAGTACACATAGTATATACAATAAATATGTGCAGATATATCTTCATCTTCCCCATGGCTACTTCTGTACATCAAGGAATAATGAAGGAAACAATCTTTGTCAAACCACAAAAAGATGCTGTTACATATTTCCCTGGAGGCAATGTGTATCTACCTAACTTTAATGAGGGAAAGAGCAATTGATTCTTCACACAATTGCATAAATCTTCTCTTAGATGGTTTATTGTCTGCAAATATGGACACAGAGTGGACAACATAACTTTAAAATTAGGGCCAAGGAAAGGTTGAGGAAAGGTTTACCATTGGATACCAAGTTGCATCGAGATAGAAGAGAAAAATTCTGGTGTGCTATTGTAGCTGGGTGACTATAGATAGTGACTAGGTGATGCCCAGCTTTTATCTTAGCAGAATGCCAGGCAGAATGTCTGTCAAGCCAATAAGTAAGAACATTTAGACTTTTAACAATAAACCTTCCTTGTATGGAAAGAATAACTAAATTTTTCTAAGAATTCAGACAGCTGGCAGTTTATTAGGTTAGTTTGAATGATGTGAAACCAATACAATAAGTCAGTCTAAGATTACCCTCTTCTCTTGATTGCAGTCTTTTCCCTCATGAACTAAGACATTTCAAATGTGTTTGCCTGGCATACTGAATGGGATTGTCATAAAACTTGTGCAAAATTTATACTGGTTTGTAATGCAGATGTTTTCTGTATCTGGAATGTCTTAATATGGAGTCCCAGAATATAAGACTCATTTTCTGGCCAGCACTTGGACCTGAAATTCCTACTGGGTTTGCCACCTGCAGAGTACAGAATTTAGTTCTAGGACAAGTATTCTCTGACACACTCTGATCAACATGTGGAACAGTTTTGCCTGCTTAGATATTCTAGGTCACATATGTAGCAGCTTTCTTTATTTCCCTTATCCTAGCATAATTTATGTTCAAGTGCCAAGAACAAATTCAGGCCCTTGTGCATGCTAACCATGCATTCTAGCCCTTAGCTATGACCACCAACCCCTTGGTATTTTGAAGTAGATCCAATATAAAAACAAAACAAAACAAACACACAAAAATGAAGACAATCCCCCAAATGGGCTAATCCCTAAAGATAATGACTTACAAATTTCCAAAATACAAATTTTGCATATCTACCCACACCTTCTTGATTAATATTCACTCTTGTAGTGACCACTTGTGAAATATTCTGTAACAACTTTAGTCACTTGATGAAGCTTTTATTATCATTTCATTTTTTAGCACTGCAGTTCTACAGTTTAAATTCCTGACTATCAAATTAAATTTTCATCCTGGAAGCTGTAGAAACATTATTATACCTTACAATATTCTGCCTGGTTATTATGCTTAGCAGCTATTAAGTCCCACAGGAAGTGAGGAAGTTATGAGTTTTTTCCTTTGCATATTTCCAGTAGGAGGAAAATGGAAAAATGACTCTAAAGGAGGAATAAAAGTGCAATTATAAAATGGTAACTTTCTGCATTATTTTCTTGTACCAGAGCTGAGGGAACATGGGAAAAACCCAAATGATGAGCAATTTTGCCTTTTTATAGCCCAACAAAAGAAAGTTTTACTAACTTTATTAGAGTATGGATAAATGATTAAAGTTAATAAAGAATTTTAAGGAGGAAGTTATCTTAATTCCCCTTACAAAAATACCAAAGGCAGTAGGAGGACAGACAGACAGATATACACATATGTACACATATACACACAGTTCCTTTTTTTTTTTTTTTTTTTGCATCTAGCAGGAGATATGGGCTCACAGGTTTTTTTCTCTACACAAATTAAAATTGAAAACCACAAGTACCAAATACTTTTGTATTGCACACAATACACCATAGTTATATCTGCAGAGTTAGGAGCTCTCCAAACATCTGAAATTTGATACTCCCAAAATATTGTATTAGCTGAAAGTTTAAATGAGTTAAAGAAGAGTTTGACAAACCCCTAAGTGACTGAGCCCAAATCAGTCATTTATAAGCAATTAGAGATTTTTGGAGTGTTCTTGAAGGATTAGACATGATATCCAAGGCCAAAGTCCTTTTAGGAAACTTCTGGGGTTGTGATTTGGTCCAATCTCTTATTCTTACTATAAACAGAAGTTCTAAAAATCTTCATATGCTGGATCATTTTATGTATTTGAGTTTTGGCCATGATCGCCAGGAAACATAGCAGCTAGCCTATGCTAAATGTAAGGTAGCATTAGATATTATCTTCCTAACTGAACAATTACAAATTAAATATTAATATACCAGAAAAACAAAAAATCATTCTTATAATTCATTTTGTATATCTTTTACCTCTCTATGCTACTTAGCCTATTCTTTTCCCATATATTGTCTATTTATATTTTACTTAATTATAGTGATAATTGAAGACAATTATGTCATTACAAAGTATAAGTAAGAATAAAAGGAAAAGCATGCAAGATGACTGAAGGAAGTCATTTGACCCATTTCACATGTGTTATACTGCAGATCTCATAGGATCTGAGTATGGAGTATACTAAGTACAAAAACCTCCCAAGTTTGTTATTCCTTCCTCTATCCACACCCTTTCAGTGAGATTTTTCAGTTATCCCATGAAGAAGTCTTCTACCTTCTAAATCATTATTATACTGGTTTTGGATGATGGTTATTTTAAAATGTTAACTTGACTAGGCTAAGTGATGCCCAGATAGCTAGCAAAGCATTTTTTTTTTTTTTTCTGAATAGGTATGTCAGGGAACTTCTGGAAGACATTAGTATTTGAATTGGCCGTTGGAAAAAAAAGATTGCCCTCAATAAAGCAGGTAGGCACTCTTCAACCTTTTGAGGGCCTAAATAGAAAAAAAGAGTGGAGAAAGGGTGAACTTGATCTCTTTGAGCTGGAGCATCCATCTTTCCCTGCCCCTGGACATCAGTGCTCCTGGTTCTCACCCTTCAGGTTTGGTCAGAGACTTACATCATTGGTTCTCCTGGTTCTCAGGTCTTTGGACTTGGACTAGAGTGACAGTCCTAGCTTTCCTGAGCAGCCAGCTTATTAGGTATATATTATCATAATAAGTATATGAATTCAATCCTTAACAATTGCAGGCATCACAATATTAGAACTTAAATTATACTACAGAGCTATAGTAACAAAAACAGCATGATACTGGCACCAAAACAGACATGAAGACCAATGGAACAGGAGAGAAGACTCAGTTATACCTACATAAATAAAATTATCTCATACTAGACAAAGGTACCATAAACATACATTGGAGAAAAGATAGTCTGTTCAACAAATGGTGTTGGGAAAACTGGAAATCCATATGTAATAGATTGAAAATGAACCCCTGTCTCTAACCCTGCACAGAACTCAACTCTAAGTGGATCAAGAACCTAGGCATTAGACCAGAGACCCTGTACTTATTAGAAGAAAAAGTAGGCACACCTCTCCAACATGTTGGCCTAGGAACCAACTTCCTCAATAAGATTCCTAAAGAGCAAGAAGTAAAATCATGAATCAACAAATGGGATGGTATCAAACTAAAAAGCTTCTTCACAGCAGAAGGAAACAATCCAGAATGTGAAGAGAGAACCTACAGAATGGGAGAAAATCTTTACCACCAGTATTTCAGATAAGGCATTAATTTCCAGGATGTACAAGGAACTTAAAAAACTTAACACCAGAAAAATGAATAACCCAATCAATAAATGGGCAAAAGAATTGAACAGACACTTCACAGAAGAAGAAATATGAATGGTCAAAAATATATGAAAAATTTTCAACATCATTAGCAATTAGAGAAATTCAATTTAAAACTACACTGAGATTCCATCTCACTCCAGTCAGAATAGCAATTATCAAGAATACAAGCAATAATAAATGTTGGCAAGGACATGGGGAGAAAGGTACTCTTATACATTGTTGGTGGGACTGCAAATTGGTGCAACCACTATGAAAACCAGTGTGGAGATTCCTCAGAAAACTTGGTGTGGAATCACCATTTGACCCAGTTATCCCACTCCTCATACCCAAAGGACTTCAAATCATAATAATAGTGATGCAGCCACATCAATGTTTATAGCAGCTCAACTCACAACAGCCAAATTATAGAACCAAACTAGGTGCCCTTCAACAGATGAATGGATCTAGAAAATGTGGTATATATACACAATGAAATATTACTCAGTCTTAAAGAATAATAAAATATGGTCTGGAGTTGTGACTCAGTGGTACAGCGCTTACCTGGCATGTGTAAGGCCCTGGGTTTGATCCTCAGCACCACATATAAATAAATAAATAAATAATCCATTGACAATTAAAAATATATACAGAAAAAAGTGAAATAATGATATTTACCACTAAGTGGATGGAATTGGAGACTATCATGCTAAGTGAAATAAGCCAATCCCAAAAAAACCAAGGCCAAATGTTCTCTCTGATTTGTGAATGCTAACCCAAAACAAGACACACTGGGGAGGGGGATAATAGAAATTCATTGGATTAGATAAAGGGAAGTGAAGGGAAGGGACGGGGAGGGAAATAGGAAAGACAGTAGATTAATAGGTCATTACCTTTTGAGCCTTCTATTTGAATACATGACCAGGGTAACTCTGCATCATGTATAACCACAAGAGTGGGATCCTAAATAGAATGTTATACTCTATGTGTGCATAATTTGCCAAAATACATTCTACTGTATAACTATAAAGAATACGTATAACTATAAAGAACAAATAAAAAATTTTATAAACTAATAAAATAATAACAGAAATCAAAAAAACTATATGACTTTGAACTTTCCTGTTCTTCTCACTTATAACTTCCTTAGTGGCATTAAATTAGTATGAAACAAGTAGCTATATGTCAGACTTAAGAGAAATAGGAGAAATCTAGACACCAAACTTAAATCCATGAATCTGTTATATGGATTACATCAAACATGTACAGATATGAATATTTTATTTTTTGATTTAGACATTTAATTTCTTAAGTACAGAATGTTTTATTACAGCAGCAACTAACTTCTAGTTTAAAATATGGTTCCAGGTTTTCTGCTTCTATAAGTGGCTAAATTTGTACAAATAGATAATTTATAAAAATATTTTTTAGATGTTGATGGACCTTTAGTTTATTCATTTATTTGTATGCAGTGCTAAGAATTGAACACAGTGCTTCACACATGCTAGTGTGAGTCACAATTCCAGCCCACAAATAGATAATTTTGATACACACACACACACACACAGACACACACACACACACAAGAGAAGTATGAAATTAGCATAGAACTAACAATATGCTGGGGAATTACTAGGCTAAATTTTCAAGAGACAAGAATTTTAAAAAGGATTATTCAGGATTATTAAGACCAACTTTTTTCTATGATTATTTAACTATAATCCACTTGTTAATAATAGTTTCCACTTGACCCATTCTGAAAAGCGATTGGTGATATCTGTTTGACAGCTTGCTAGGACACAAAATAAGCATGTAACCATAATAAGACTTGGAAGACTCACACTGTGTGATTCAAAACCTACCATAATGCTTTATGAATGAAAACTAATAATTTAACATAAGGATGAATGCTATGGATTAGAGTATACAGAAAGAAATCCACAAATACATGTCAGTTGATTTTCTAGAAACAAAAAGGCATCAAGGTGATTCAACAGAGAAAGAAAAGTTACTTTAATAAAGGATTCTGGCCCACCTGAAAACTAAAAATTATACAACTCAACTCTTCCCTCACATCTTAGACAAATGTTAATTTGAGGGAATGAAGACTTCAATATAAAATTGAAAACTGTAAGGATTCTAGGAGAAATCATAGGAGATTATCTTTGTCAATTTAAAGTAGGCAAATATTTCTTAGATTTAATTGAAAATTTACTAAACTAAAAATGTGCATATTATCCTTGATGGAGATCAACACTTGTGCTTTTAGAAAGACATCATTTAAAAAATGAGAAGGCAAATAAGGAACTGGGAGAAAATACAATTTACAGCACATATATTTGCTGTAGGATTTAAATCCTTTCAACTGTATTAACATGAAACTGATCATTTATAGTCCTTATCTCATTCACTGTTCTGTGTGGGAATTAAGGCTCCCAATAAAAGGATAGAACAAACAAAAATTATTAAAAAATGTTACTACTGGAAATATTTTTAGAGAGCATCTAAAATGATGTATTGGCATTTCCCTGTACAAAAATAGTCACCTTCTGACACTGAATTAATCAGTTCTCTCACCCTATAAAAATAGTCTTCCTTTAGCAAGAGATAGGTAGAATTAAATAGAAATTTCCCTTAAAATATTTCATAAGCAATCAGTTTGAAAAGCACAGAACAACATGGGAACTTAAGTTCATTCAGATGTGTCTACAGACATACAGTTTACACAAATTTTCTTCTTAAGTTTTTATTAAGATGCTGTTCTGATCAGGTGTGGTGGTACATGCCTGTAATCCCAGCTACTCAGGAGGCCAAAGAAGAAGGATTGCAAGTTCAAGACCAACCTGGGTAACTCAGACCTTGTCTCAAAAAAAAAAAAAAAAAAAGGTTGAAGTTATAGTTCAGTAGTAGAATAATCCTGGATGAATCACCAGTAACACCCCCCCCACACACACACCCTTGTCCACCTATGCTGTTCTAGTGCCTTCTTCTTAGACTATACTAAATACTATTGCTTTGGTTAGCTTGGATATCTGAGATCCATCATTAGTGAAGCTATCACTGTGTTTTTTAGGATCCTGCGTAACCCTGTCTAGTCATTTGAGACAGTGCAGCCCTAACATGCTGCTTAAAGTTTTCTTAGGGGCAAATTAATTCCACAATTATAATGTTCCACAGGCAGTTTAAACAGACTGTATAGATGCCCTTATCTGCCTATCTTTCCATCCCTCCATCCCTCCCTTCCTTCCTTCCTTCCTTCCTTCCTCCCACCATCCTCCCTCCATCCATCCCTCCATCCCTCATCCCTTCATCCATCCATCCCTCCATCCCTCCATCCCTCTCTTCCTCCCTCCCTTCCTCTCTCCATCCCTCCCTCCCTCCCTCCATCTGTCTCCTCTTGGCTGACTGCCAGAGCAGGCAGCCTGCGTGCGAAGTTGCCGTATTTTTGAGTCTTTTCTACTAGTAGAGGTTGTGCTGACTGCTATTGATGAAACTGAGGCTGTTTCCACCATGGTGCAACCTGCTGCTGTTACCTTTATTGATTTTTGGCTGTGGCTGCCACCAGGGAGTAATCGTTAGACTCTCTTGTGGAACAGGGAAAGATTGCAATCTCAGCGTTCAAATCGTTGCTGCTGCCGGGTAGCTTTCAGAACCTTTTCGTAACCTAATTGTGCTCATATTCAAAGAAAGAGGATATTTAGAGTTTGGTCAGAAAAGAAAATTTCCTTAACTCAGCTCCCAAATTGCAACATCATACCATTTACATATTATTTTTAGCTTAGTGTTTCTTTAACCCAAAAATAGTATACTGACAGGGTAGACAATTTGAACAATATAAGGAACTATACAATGAAAATAAAGTCTTCTTCCCACCTTGAGACCTCTACTCCTCCTTCTCAGGGGCTACCATCTATCATTCTAAATAGTTTCTTATAAATTGCCAGAAATATTTATATAAATATACAAGCATGCACAATTGTACAAATTTTATGTTACATCTTACAGATACACACATACGCATATGCATATAAACAAGATGCAGAGGGAAGCATGTAATATATACTTATGCAGGTGTTATAAAATTTATATTAATTTACAGGAAAATTCACCCTTTTAAATCTATAGTTCTCCGAGTTTTGACAAATACATAGTTATGGAAACAACACAATCAAAATACAGAACAACTTCATCATACTTTTCCCACAAAATATCCCCCCATGCCATCTTTCATGGTCATATTCTTCTCCATAAGCCCTTAATTTCTAGCTCCCAGAAATCTGTTTTCCTCCTTATCATTTTGCCTTTCTTACAATGTCATATAAATGGATTTATACAGAATATAACCTTTTAAGAACTAGATTATTATAGAAAATTCTTGTCATTTGTTATCTTTTGTTATGGATTGAATGATGTCCCCCCAAATTCATATATTGAACCCTTAACCCCATAGGATCTTTATTGAAATGATTAAGCTAAAATGGAGCCATATGGGTGGGTCCTAATCCAATACAACTGCTGCCTGTATAAGAATAGGAGATTTAAAACATGCAGATACATGCAGAGACACACAAGAAAATAGCACACGCATGTACACACACACACACATGTACACTGAGCGGCGACCCCGTCGGAACACAGTGGAAAGTTGACCACCTGGATCCAAGGAGAGGAGCCCCACTTTGACACCTTGATCTTGTATTCATAACTTCCAGACTGTGAGAGAGTAAATTTCTGCTGTTTAAGTCACCCAGTTTCTGGTATTTTGTTAAGGTAGCCTTGGCAAATGAATATAACTTCTCTCTATGTGGTACAGTCTTCTCTTCCTGATGGAGATTTAAATAGCCGCCTGAGATTCTGCTACAACTCTGCTTAAAATGAAGTAGAAAAATAACATTTCTCTCTCTAGTTATAACATAATGCCTAGCATATAATAAATAAATAGATTGGCAATTTCTACCTAGAAGTTTAATATTGGACTACTTATCATAGTTTCTGTTTAGGTCACAAGCATTTTTTGGGTCCCTGCTAAATGGACTCTGTACAGAGATTTAGGAACTCAGAAGTCCACAGACACTGGTCTTTATCCTTAATGGCGTAACCAGGGAGATATTGCCATTAACATAACATTAATGACCACAGGAGGATATTTTGTTTCCATGATGTGATTATGTGGGTACAAGTGGAACAGACGGAGGCTCCCAACCCAGCAGAGTGTGTGTGGACGAGGTGCAGACAGCAGAGCTGAGAATGGCTCTTTGATGAATCAGTGCTCTAGCAGAGACGCACAGAAGGAATGAATTGGGAGGCAAGGGTGGTAGAAGGATGTGTCTGGCAATGGCGAGAGAGTGGAGAAAGCCCGACAGGCAAAGCAACCTGACAAATTCAGGGAATTGCCAATCATTTGGCCTCAGTCAGTGGCCCCTGCTCATCAGCTAGGAGTCAGTAAGCAGCAGGGATGAGAGCGAAGAGGTAGGTAGCACTGGGGATATGGAGAACATTGTGAACCGTACCAAGGATTTTAAATTCTACAATGGAGAAATGGGAACTTGGGGTTGGGTAGGACTGAGGATAAGTGGGAGAGGATCAAGACTGGAGGCAGGGAGACCAGCAGTGAGGTCAGTAAGTGATTTAGAAAACAAAGGAGGCTCTCCAGAAGTAAGCAAGTCTAGATCAAGAGGAAGAAATAGCAACATCTAGGACTGGAAGGCAGATTCCCGTGAGTGTCAACTGCAGTCACCTGGTGGTGTCTGCAAGGGGTGCTGTTTTGAAGGATTATGCAGCAGTGAGTTCAGGATGAGCAGGAGAAGGTGTTACCATGTATTAATGTGTCTGCAGAGGCTTAGTTGGGGACACAGGTGGTGATGCTGTGCTTTCCAAGTCCTCACCTGCCATGATTTCAATGAGAAAAACCAGGAAACCCAGAGGAAAGACAAGGTGATTCTCAGATTTCTAATTTGGGCAGCTGGAAAGATTGAAGTGAATTCTACTGAAGTGAAAAGGAAAGAGCAATTTGCGTGCGTGTGTGTGTGTGTGTGTGTGTGTGTGTGTGTGTGTGTGTGTGTGTGAACATTTGGGCACAGATACTCGTATTTTGAGGGGATGGTTTCATTTTTATTATACTGAGATCGAATTTGCTCCAGGGCATTCAGGTAGGAGTGTAAGTCAGAGAGCTAGCTGTAGAAAAGAATTTGAAGCTAAGAGAAAGTTGGAGAATCATCTTTAAGAGTGATTAGATTATTGCTGTTCATTTTATAAAAAGTCAAAAACCCAAGGTTGAAAGAAAACATGAAAGATTTCCTCAATATATCACATTTTCCTTAAATTTCTTAAAATAGCAAAGGACAAGAGTTAAATACTTAGTCTATTTCTGTTCTCTGTTGTCCTCCAGGGGAGATAATTAATTTTCCTTGGGCTCAAGATTTCCACATTCAAAATGGAAATGGTATAACATGTCTTCTACTTTTATCCCAGAAATCTTGAGCCAGATCATTCCCGTGTCTAATCTTTTAATTAATCTCCTATGCAGTTCGGTTGACTTTTCCTAGATGCTTAGTAAATAATGGATTAAACATGCACAACCCTAATTATTGCCATATTTATGAGAGTATATAAGCCCTAACTTTGTTTCTAAGTTACCTCGTCAGTTTAAAATGTACCTATCATTATAATCAACCATCTGGGAAGTCAAGTCAGAAATAATGATTCTTATGTTTTTGTTGATGATATTAAGTCATCTTCTGTAAAAAGATGAAAATTGGCCTATTTCTTCTACTTAATTCTCACTTGGCTAGTCTTCCCCTCAATATAGGACTCTTCCTCTTTTCCTCTGTGATTAGATGTCCTCTTATTAAGAATCATGTTCCATGAGTCTTGGACCAGTCATAGGAAGCTCATCTGGCTCCTGCCCCAGCTGCCTATATTTCCAGAACCTGATCCTCTCTTAGGATTTGATAATCTTTACTGTCAACTACCTCACTCTCTTCTCCGAGTATGCCTTTTAGGAGCAACCGAGAGAGTAAATGAAATTATATTCAGTTCTGATAACAATAGCTTCATTTTGCGTATCATTTTTCATTTCATAGTGGTAGAATTTTTCATAACAATGACTTCTCTCAATCTTCTCTCAGTGCTGGGTCCTTTACTATATTACAATTGTTAAGATACAGAGAAGCAGTATATCTGTCCTTTTTTAAAATACCAGTGCAGTATTTTCAGATAATATCGATGTAAAAATTAGTTATGTTGCCAAAAATTATAAATCTTGACAGGGAATGGAACCTCACGAATATTTACTTGATTAATTATAAGGCTGAGTAATAATGAATGCAAATTAGTGTGACATGGTGTTTAAACTTAAGGGGAAAATGCCTTAGGCTCACCACGGAAATTAAATATACAAACCCTAAAGATGGCATTATTAACGATATGATTCTTGGATGTGAAAGTGTGTGTACTGTAAGCCTGGGGATCCGTCATATCAGAATGGTGAAGGATTGACAGATTCTGACATGTGACAAATGTAGTCCTGTCAATTTATCCTTTTAGCAATCACCTACTTGATAAGTGATCAATAAAACAACAATTTTACGATAAGAAGCAAATAATCATGCTTAGCCCTTGAGGAAAAAAGTCTCATCAGAAATTTCTAACATTGCTATAGAAGTTCCTATTTGTGATTACAGGTAAAACAGATGGTTCTTTGTTAAGGAATTGCAAATGACCACAGGGAGTAATAAAATGTAGAGATCAAGAGTCATGGATGAGAAGATAAGAAGATGTAGGGGTTCTCTCTTTTAGTCCCTTTTTAAAATTTTTTTTGAGCAGTCCTGGGAAGCAAACCCAGGACCCTGAGCATGTGAGGTGCATGCCCCACTACTGAGCTGTATCCTCAGCCCAATCTTTCTAAAGTAACTGAATATAGTACAGAATCTCAGTGACAGAGACAGTAAAGGTCTGGGGCCATGAAGCATTTAACAGACCAAGATTTAATGTTTTCTTAGAGGAATTACTAATAGTTTCATATACTATGTAGATATTATTTCTGAAGTCAGTTAGTTTTATCTCAGATTTATACCACTCTGTTAAATGATAATTTCTTTTTTTTTCTTTTCTTTTTTTTTTTTTTTTTTTTTGTGGTGCTGGGGATCGAACCCAGGGTCTTGTGCTTGTAAGGCAAGTACTCTACCGACTGAGCTGTCTCCCCAGCCCAAATGATAATTTCTTACAATTTTTTTGTAAGGAATTTCCTTGATTATGAGGATATTGTTAGTAAATGAGAATTCAGTGAACTACCCATTAGCCAAGATGATGGCTTCCAGCTTCAGTCAAACCTTCATTTGCACGAATGGGCATCGACAATAATAATGGCACTATTAGGAGGTGGCTGTTGGAGTCATTAGAGGAAAGAGACATTGCCACAAGGACATGGAATGGGAAAGGTAAGGGAAATGGCAAATGTCACCTAGGAGAGCAAGTAATTCTTAGAATATCTATGGGGGATCTCCTGGGAATGGAACTGAAAAAGGCAAAGTCTAAGGAAAGTATTCTTGTCGCCATTCTACTATTTTTTTTAAAATTTATTTTTATTGTAAACAAATGGGATACATCTTGTTTCTCTGTACATGAAATAGAGGCATACCATTTATGTAATCATACATTTACGTAGGGAAATAGTTTTTGATTCATTCTGTTATTTTTTTCCTTCCCCCCACCACTCCCACCCCATCTTTTCCCTCTATACAGTCCCTCCTTCCTCCATTCCTGCCCCCCTCCCATCCCCCATTATGTGTCATCATCCGCTCATTAGCGAAATCATTCGTCCTGTTTTTTTGAGATTGGCTTATCTCACTTAGCATGATATTCTCCAATTTCATCCATTTGCCTGAAAATGCCATAATTTTATTAGTCTTTATGGCTGAGTAATGTTCCATTGTGTGTGTGTATATGTATGTGTGTGTATATATATATATATATATATATATATATATATATATATATATATATATATATCAGAGTTTCTTTATCCATTCATCCATTGAAAGGCATCTAGGTTGGTTCCAAGGCTGGCTATTGTGAATTGAGCAGCTATGCACATTGATGTAGCTGTATCTCTGTAGTATGTGGATTTTAAGTCCTTTGGGTATAAGCCAAGGAGTGGAATAGCTGGGTCAAATGGTGGGTCCATTCCAAGTTTTTTGAGGAATCTCCACACTGCTTTCCAGAGTGGCTGCACTGATTTGCAACCCCACCAGCAATGTATGAGTGTACCTTTTTCCCCACATCCTTGCCAACACCTGTTGTTGCTTGTATTCTTGATAATCGACATTCTAATTGGGGTGAGATGGAATCTTAGGGTAGTTTTGATTTGCATTTCTCTTATTACTAGAGATGTTGAACATTTTTTCATATATCTGTTGATTGCTTGTAAATCTTCTTCTGTGAAGTGACTGTTCATTTCCTTAGCCCATTTATTTATTGGGTTATTTGTATTCTTGGTGTAGAGTTTTTTTTTTATTGTAAACAATGGGATACATGTTGTTTCTCTGTTTGTACATGGTGTAAAGGCATACCATTTGTGTAATCATAAATTTACATAGAGTAATGTTGTTTGATTCATTCTGTTATTTTTTCCCTTCCCCCTACCCCTCCCACCGCTCGTTTGCCTCTATACAGTCCTTCCTTCCTCCATTCTTGCCCCCCTCCCTAACCCTAACTCTAACCCTAACACTAACCCTTCCCTCCCCCCATTATGTGTCATCATCCACTTATTAGCGATATCATTTGTCCTTTGGCTTTTTGAGATTGGCTTATCTCACTTAGCATGATATTCTCCAATGTCATCCATTTACCTGCAAATGCCATAATTTTATCATTCTTTATGGCTGAGTAATATTCCATTGTATATATATACCACAGTTTCTTTATCCATTCATCAATTGAAGGACATCTAGGTTGGTTCCACAGTCTGGCTATTGTGAATTGAGCAGCTATGAATATTGATGTGGCTGTATCTCTGTAGTATGCTGATTTTAAGTCCTTTGGGTATAGACCAAGGAGTGGGATAGCTGGGTCAAATGGTGGGTCCATTCCAAGTTTTCTAAGGAATCTCCACACTGCTCTCCAGAGTGGCTGCACTAATTTGCAGCCCCACCAGCAATGTATGAGTGTACCTTTCTCCCCACATCCTCTCCAACACCTGTTGTTGCTTGTATTCTTGATAATCGCCATTCTAATTGGGGTGAGATGGAATCTTAGGGTGGTTTTGATTTGCATTTCTCTTATTACTAGAGATGTTGAACATTTGTCCATATGTTTGTTGATTGCTTGTAGATCTTCTTCTGTGAAGTGTCTATTCATTTCTTAGCCCATTTGTTGACTGGATTGTTTGTATTCTTGGTGTAGAGTTTTTTGAGTTCTTTATAGATTCTGGAAGTTAGTGCTCTATCTGAAGTATGAGTGGCAAAGATATTCTCCCACTCTGTAGGCTCTCTCTTCACATTGCTGATAGTTTCCTTTCCTGAGAGAAAGTTTTTAAGTTTGAATCTGTCCCAGTTATTGATTCTTGCTTTTATTTCTTGTGCTATGGGAGTCCTGTTAAGGAAGTCTGATCCTACACCAACATGTTGAAGATTTGGACCTACTTTTTCTTCTATAAGATGAAGGGTCTCTGGTCTGATTCCAAGGTCCTTGATCCATTGTGAGTTGATTTTTGTGCATGGTGAGAGATAGGGGTTTGGTTTCATTCTGTTGCATAAGGATTTCCAGTTTTCCCAGCACCATTTGTTGAAGAGGCTATCTTTTCTCCATTGCATATTTTTGGCACTTTTGTCTAGTATGAGAAAATTGTATTTATTTGGGTTTGTGTCCATGTCCTCTATTCTGTACCATTGATCTACCTTTCTATTTTGGTACCAATACCATGCTGTTTTTGATACTATTGCTTTGTAGTATAGTTGAAGTTCTGGTATTGCAATACCCCCTGCTTCACTCTTTCTGCTAAGTATTGCTTTAGCTATTCTGGGTTTCTTATTCTTCCAGATGAATTTCATGATTGCTTGCTCTATTTCTGTGAGGTATGTCATTGGGATTTTAATTGTAATTGCATTGAATTTGTATAGCACTTTTGGTAGTATGGCCATTTTGACAATATTAATTCTGCCTAACCAAGAACATGGGAGATCTTTCCATCTTCTAAGGTTTGCTTTAATTTCTTTCTTTAGTGTTCTGTAGTTCTCATTGTGGAGGTCTTTCACCTCTTTTGTGAGATTGATTCCCAAGTATTTTAGTTTTTTCGAAGCTATTGTGAATGGGGTAGTTTTCCTAACTTCTCTCTCTAAAGATTCATCACTTATGTATAAAATGCATTGGATTTATGAGCATTGATCTTATATCCTGCTACTTTACTGAATTAACTTATGAGTTCTAAAAGTTTTCTGGTCGAATTTTCCAGTTCCTTTAAATATATAATCATTTCATCAGCAAAGAGGGATAGTATGAGTTCTTCTTTTCCTATTTGTATCCCTTTAATTTCTTTGGTCTAATTGCTCTGGCTAGCGTTTTGGGGACAATGTTGAATAGAAGTGGTGAAAGAGGGCATCCCTGCCTTGTTCCAGTTTTTAGGGGGAATGCTTTCAGTTTTTCACCATTTAGAATGATATTAGCCATGGGCTTAGCATAAATGGCCTTTACAATGTTAAGGAACATTCCCACTATCCTAATTTTTTCTAGTGTTTTGAGCATGAAGGGATGCTGTATTTTATCGAATGCTTTTTCTGCATCTATTGAAATAATCACGTGATTCTTAACTTTAAGTCTGTTGATATGGTGAATGACATTTATTGATTTCTGGATGTTGAACCAACCTTGCATCCCTGGGATGAAACCCACTTCATCATGGTGCAATATCTTTTTAATATATTTTTGTATGCGATTTGCTAAAATTTTGTTGAGAATTTTTGCATTGATGTTCATTAAGGATATTGGTCTGAAATTTTCTTTCCTCGATGTGTCTCTGTCTGGTTTAGGTATCAGGGTAATATTGGCTTCATATAATGAGTTTGGGAGGGTTCCCTCCTCTTCTATTTCATAGAATACTTTGAGGAGTATTGGAATGAGCTCTTCTTTAAAGGTTTTGTAGAACTCGGCTGAGAACCCATCTGGTCCTGGACTTTTCTTTGTTGGTAGGCTTTTGATGACCTCTTCTATTTCATTGCTTGAAATTGATTTATTTAAGTTGTGTATGTCCTCCTCGTTCAGTTTAGGTAATTCATATGTCTCTAGAAACTTGTGGATGTCTTCAAGGTTTTCTGTTTTGTTGGAGTATAGATTTTTAAAATAGCTTCTAATTATGTTTTGTATTTCACTCCTGTCTGTTGTGATATTTCCTTGTTCATTCTGAATTTTAGTAATTTGAGTTTTCTCTCTCTTTCTCTTTTTTAGTGTGGCTAAGGGTTTATCAATTTTGTTTATTTTTTCAAAGAACCAACTCTTTATTTTGTCAATTTTTGTATTGTTTCTTTTCTTTCAATTTCGTTGATTTCAGCTCTGAGTTTAAATTCCCGTCTTCTACTACTTTTGGTGTTGGCCTGCTCTTCTTTTTCTAGGGCTTTGAGCTGTAGTATTAAGTCGTTTATTTGTTGATTTTTACTTCTTTTGTTGAATGCGCTCCATGAAATTAATCTTCCTCATGTACTGCTTTCATAGTGTCCAAGAGATTTTGATATGATGTTTCTTTGTTCTCATTTACTTCTAAGAATTTTTTTATTTCCCTCCTGCTGTCTTCTGTTATCCATTCATCATATAATAGGATATTATTTAATCTCCAGGTATTGGAGAAGTTTCTGTTGTTTATTCTGTCATTTATTTCTAATTTCACTCCATTACGATCTGATAGAATACAAGGTATTATCTCTATCTTCTTGTATTTGCTAACCGTAGCTTTGTGGCATGAAATATGGTCTATTTTAGAGAAGTATCCATGTGCTGCTGAGAAGAAAGTGTATTCATTCTTGGTTGGATGGTATATTCTATATATGTATGTTAAGTCTAAATTGTTGATTGTATTATTGAGATCTATGGTTTCTTTTTTCAATTTTTGTTTGGAAGATCTGTCCAGTGGTGAGAGAGGTGTGTTAAAATCGCCTAGTATTATTGTGTTGTGGTCTATTTGATTTCTGAAATTGAGAAGGATTTGTTTGATGTACATGGATGAGCCAATGTTTGGGGCATAGATATTTATGATTGTTATGTCCTGTGGATTGATTCTTCCTTTAAGCAGTATGTAATGTCCTTCTTTATCCCTTCTGACTAGTTTTGGCTTGAAGTCCACATTATCTGATATGAGGATGGATACTCCAGCTTTTTTGCTGTGTCCATGTGCATGGTATGTTCTTTCCCATCTTTTCACCTTTAGTCTGTTTGTATCTCTTCCTATGAAATGAATCTCTTGCAGGTAGCAAATTGTTGGATCTTTCTTTTTAATCCAATCTGCCAGTGTATGTCTTTTGATTGATGAATTCAGGCCATTAACATTCAGGGTTATTATTGTGATATGATTTGTATTCCCAGTCATTTGGCTCATTTTTGTTTTTTGACATGATTTGGTTTCTCCTTTATTTGGCTATTCCTTTAGGCTAGCTCCTCCCATTGCTGATTTGGATCGTTGTTTTTCATCTCTTCCTCATGAAATATTTTGCTGAGAATGTTCTGTAATGCTGGCTTTCTTTTTGTAAATTCTTCTAGCTCTTGTTTATCATGGAAGGATTTTATTTCATCATCAAATTTGAAGGCAAGTTTTGCTGGGTATAAGATTTTTGGTTGGCATCCGTTTTCTTTCAGGGCTTGAAAAATGTTGTTCCAGGTCCTTCTGGATTTAGGGTTTGGATTAAAAAATCTGCTGATATTCTTATTGGTTTCCCCCTGAATGTACTTTGATTCTTTTCTCTTGCAGCCTTTAAAATTCTGTCTTTATTTTGTATGTTAGGTATTTTCATAATAATGTGCCTTGGTATGGATCTGTTGTAATTTTGTATATTTTGGAGTCCTATAAGTCTCTTGTACCTGATTTTCCATTTCATTCTTCAGATTTGGGAAATTTTCTGATATTATTTCATTGAATAGATTGTTCATTCCTTTGGTTTGTTTCTCTAAGCCTTCCTCAATCCCAATAATTCTTAAGTTTGGTCTTTTCATGATATCCCATAATTCTTGTAGATTCTGTTCATGATTTCTTACCATCTTCTCTGTTTGGTCAGTTTTGTTTTCAAGATTAAATATTTTGTCTTCAATGTCTGAGGTTCTGCCTTCCGGGTGTTCTATCCTTTTGGTTATGCTTTCTATGGAGTTCTTAACTTGGTTTATTGTTTCCTTCATTTCAAGGATTTCTGTTTGTTTTTCTTTTTCAGTATCTCTAACTCTTTATTGAAATGATCTTTTGCACTCCGTATTTGCTCTTTTAACTGTTGATTGGTGTGATCATTTAATGCCTGCATTTGCTCTTTCATCTCTTCCTTCAATGCCTGCATTTTCTCTTTCATCTCCTCTTTTGCTTCCCTGATTGTTTTAATTGTGTACATTCTGAACTCCCTTTCTGACATTTCTTCTACTGTGCTGTCATTGGGTTTTATTGATATAGTATCTAGGTTTGTTTGGGACATTTTCTTCCCTTGTTTTCTCATATTGCTCAGGTATCTACCTCTCTAATAGTGAAGCTCTGGGATATTGCAGATTTCCTCTATTGACTAATTTTGTCTCTGTAGATTTCTAATAACTCACCTGATAGCCTTCAGTAGCCTGAAGTCTTGGAGGGACTTGATAATGCGGTGCTCCACTAGGAAGCTGCCCCTCTAGGGTTGGTGGCCTTCAGGTAGGGTATTTTCCATGTCAGTGGGCAGAGGCACCTCCCCTTGTTGACTGATGGTCAGCCAAAAGTGGACTAGACTGGGGCATGTCAGATCTGGGCCTGTGTCTCTGGTTCTACCACCCTGGTGGGAAAGCCTCGCCCAGCAGAGAATACTCACCCAGTGGGGAAGTTTTGCTGGGCAGCTCTCCTCTGAGAAGTTCCCTTTGGTCCAGAACTACCACCTGGACTGGGCAGCCCTCCTCTGTGACGTTTCCAGGGGTCCTGACCTACTGCCTGGGCTGGGGAGCCTGACCCTGTGAGGAACTCCCTGGCTGAGTGGCCCTCCTCTACTACATTCCCTGGGGACCGGAGCTCCCTCCTGGGCCTTGAAGCCTTACTCTGTGTCGAAGCCTCTCGCTGTGCAGCTCTCCTCTGTAATGTTCCTGGTTGACTGGATTCACAGCTCCAGCAGGGGAGTCTCAATGGGCCACTCTACTCCACAAAGTTTTGGGACTACTGCCCCATCCGGGGAGCCCGTCCAGTGGGAGAGACTCACCCGGTGGCTCTTTGTTGGTCCTGAGCCTCTCAGTACCTTCTCTTCCTGACTCCTCAGTCTTGTCAAAGGTCCTCTAGCCTCCTGTAGGTGTCTCAGGAAGGGAGCTGCCCTTCCAATAATGATGGCCACACCCTCAGGAATAATTCAAAGTGCCTGCAGCAGCCTAGAAATATGCTGGAGAGCCCCATCGAGGGTGTGCCCAGTCAGCACAAAGGCAATTGCAGTGTCCCTCAGCAGTAGGGGGGCAGGCAGGCAGGCTCAGCAATGGCACCAGACCTCGATGTGGGGGTCAGGCGGGCTGGCTCACCCTCTGCCTAGCTCTGTGATGCAGATGGGCTGACTTCGTCTGCCAGCTTGCTCTGTGGTGGCAACTGATCTCGTTGTGGTGGTCAGGTGGGGTTGCACAGTGATATGGCATCTGACTTCAGCCTGGTGGTTGGGCAGGCTGGCTGCCCGCCGGCTAGCTGGGCAATGCAGGTGGCCTGACTCACCCGCCAGCTCCCTCTGCTACTGTGACCGATGACATCATTCTACTCTTGACACTTCTGTCGTTTTGGGAGACTTCGTTATAGGTAAAAAGTATATTCTAGTTATATTACTATAGTCCTGATATATCAGCTTCCTGTGGCTGCTATAAAAATTACCAGAACCTTCACAGGTTCCCACAACAGAAATTCACTCTTTAACACTTTTAGAGGCCAGAAACCCAAAGCCCGTTTTGCTGGTCTAAACTCAAGGTATTGGCTGGACTATGTTCTCTCTACAGGTTCGGGGGGGAAAATGAGTTCTTTATCTCTGTTAAGTTCTGGTGGCTGTAGGATTCCCTGGCTCATGGCCTCCCTCAGCCCTCCATTTTCTCTCCCACTTCATTCGATCTTCTCCTTTTCTGTTTGCATTGATTTTTTTCCCCCTGTTTCTGAATAAGATCTGTGATTAGGTTTAGGGTCTATCTGGAAAGTGAAGGAGAATCTCCCATGTCAACATCCTTAATTTAAATACCTCTACAACATCATTTTTTCTTGAAAATTAACATTATAGGTTCTAGAGAATGGGATCAGAAAACTTTGGGTGACCTTTTCCCAGGTAAGAAGAGGCAGTAGTAATAATCAATTAAAAATAAATGAAAAAGATTTTAATTTCCTATTTCTTAAATTTCATTTTTGTCTTCATTCTTATCTTAGGCTAAGTCAGCACTTAATTTTGTCTTTCTTGCACATGTTGTCTAAATATAAGAATCACCTTGGCAGTTTAACCAAACCATAAATACTCAGGCCTAACTGCAGACCCATCAAAAGAGAATCTCTGGGAAAGAGAGCTGGGTGTCAACATATTTTTTGTTTTTCAAATGATTCTAAAATGAAATCAGTTAGGAATCACTGTACTAAAGGAATAAATTATGCTTGGTTTATGGGCCACTATTATGTGATTCTCTATTGCCAGGGTTTATTGTAAACCGTACGTTAATATAGATTTCTGTGTATGTGCCTATACTTTACTTATAATGTGTTCAATATTTGTGCATGTTTATTTGTAATATAAATATGAAGGATAATGAATGAATAAATGTCAGGAACTACACTGCCTGTTATAAAACTATGTTAAATATTGGCAATAACATAACCAGGAAAGGGGATGTGACTGCTGCCCTTGTGGAACTTAGGTTTTGGTGGAGAAGGGAAACGTCAATCAAATGGAGTCTCCCAGAGAGATGAGATATTGAGGAAGGATGGTGCTATAAAACTCTATAATGGCATTAGTTATGTTTTTACTCAGTCAAAAAGGTCATGAAAAACTCCCTTAAAAATGATTAAAAAATGATATTTGGACTGAGATCTGCAGGACAAGCAGGAGCTATTTAGGCAGGATGTAGGAGAAAAGACACTCTGAGAAGAGAGACTAGCATGTGTGAAATCCCATGTGAGAGAACAAGGTGAGCACACCCGGCTGAAGCTAAGCAAGACACAGGTGAAGAGGCACAGTGACAAGGAGCAGGGACAGGACTGGGCAGGTAGTGGTAGTTCTGGGAAGCTTATGCAAGGACTCATAAGTCATGTTAAGGAATCCTGCTTTTTCTAAATGCAGTGGGAAGTCACTCTAGAGTGTTAATTAGGGGTGGTCTGGAAATGGAGTAGCAATGTTAATGTGGTACTTGGAGAGGGGCTGCAGTAGATAAAATAAGGGAGAGAGCATGCCTTGAGGTAGTCAGGTAAAATATGGTGGTAGCTTAGACCAGGAGGATAATGAAAATATAGAGAAGTATGGACAGAGTGAAGAAATATATGGGAAATAGAACTCACAGGACCATGTGAAGGAGGGTATCAAGAAACCAAGGAGATTCCTACATTGCTGGATGATACTAGCAGGAATGGCGGGCCATTTACTGTGTTGGAAAACTCTGGAAGACAGATGGGAGAAGAAATCAGATTTGGTTTTTATCTTGTTTGTTTTTTAATTTCTAGGAGTTATTTAAGAGGAATTTCAAATTGGCATTCAGATGTGCAGTTTGTAGCCCAAAAAAGAAGCTTAGATTGAAAATAGTATTATGAGTCATAATAGTATTTATGAGTCATCTGAATTGAAAACAGTAGTTAAAACTGCAAAATAAATGAGATTTCCTAGGAACAAAGCATGGAGTGAGAAGATATGAGAACTCAGAGCTGAGTCTTAAAGAACTCCGATTATTTAATGGGCTTCGGCAGAACAGGATAAGCATGTCAATTTGGAAAAGATGATCAGAGAGGTAGAAAAAAAATCTGGAAAATATTTATTAGTGAATCCCTAACAGGTCCATTTTAATTTCAAGGGAGTAGCCAAGATGTTTGAATGTTGATTAGAAGTGAGGTAAGATGAGGACCAGGAAAAACCCATAGGTTTCAATTATATGGATATTAGTGATCTTAAGAATAATGGTATAGAACCATGGCCTAGTTCATGCATAACCTCACAGAGAAGGCCCCCAGGGCTGGTGAATGCTGCTGTGAGGTATTCCAAGCCTCGATTGGCCACATTTTGGCATTATGCCAAGGTTGAGTTTGTTCCTCCAACCTCTGCTGAGATCCCTATAGCTATTCAGAGCCTGAAGAAAATAGTCAATAGTGCTCAAACTGGTAGCTTCAAACAGCTCACAGTTAAGGAAGCTGTGCTGAATGGTTTGGTGGCCACTGAAGTGTGGATGTGGTTTTATATCGGAGAGATCATAGGCAAGCGTAGCATCGTTGGCTATATAATGTTTGAAGACCAGTCTTTAATATCTGATTATATTTGATTTACTGTTTGAGTTTTCTTGGACCATATATGATCAGATTGCTGTCTGAATAAATTAAGATATGTCAGATATCAAAAAAAAAAGAACAATGGTATGAGGGAGATGAATGAGTGGAACATCAAACTGCACATTGTTGAACAGTGCATGGGAGATGAGAGATGGAAACCAAGGGTAAGGTGAATGTGTGGCCAAACAGGGTCATGAAGTGGAAGAAAGAGTGTGTCAGCAAAGGAGATGGAGAGGCTGAGGGATCTTCACGTTCTTGTTTATTTTAATATGGTAGATTGAGAGCATTTAATAACAATAAGAAGCAACAACTGGGGAACAGAAGTTGAGTTGTATGAATGATAGCGTGTGTTCCCCACCAAAGAATTGAACTGGTTTTTTGGATAGGACAGGAGAGTTCTTTTCCAAATTGGAAATTGTGAATTGAATGGATGCAGATGAGGTTGGTCTGTCTGCTTGGTTCAAGTTCCTGTCTAATAATTTATAATTTATTTTTTAATGTATTTAATTAATTTATTTATTTTAAATTTATTTTTATTGTAAACAAATGGGATACATGTTGTTTCTGTTTGTACATGGAGTAACAGCATACCATTTGTGTAATCATACATTTACATAGAGTAATGATGTTTGATTCATTCTGTTATTTTTTCCTTCCCCCACACCCCGCCCACCCCTCTTTTCCCTCTATACAGTCTCTCCTTCCTCCATTCTTATCCCCCTCCCAACCCCCATTATGTGTCATCATCCGCTTATCAGTGAGATAATTCGTCTTTCGGATTTTTGAGATTGGCTTATCTCACTTAGCATGAATATTCTCCAATTTCATCCATTTGCCTGAAAATACCATAATTTTATTATTCTTTATAGCTGAGTAATATTCCATTGTATATATATACCACAGTTTCTTTATCCATTCATCAACTGAAGGACATCTAGGTTGGTTCCACAGTCTGGCTATTGTGAATTCAGCAGCTATGAACATTGGTGTGGCTGTATCTCTGTAGTATGCTGATTTTAAGTCCTTTGGGTATAAGCCAAGGAGTGGGATAGCTGGGTCAAATGGTGGTTCCATTCCAAGCTTTCTAAGGAATCTCCACACTGCTTTCCAGAGTGGCTGCACTAATTTGCAGCCCCACCAGCAATGTGTGAGTGTACCTTTTTCCCCACATCCTCTCCAACACCTATTGTTGCTTGTATTCTTGATAATCGCCATTCTAATTGGGGTGAGATGGAATCTTAGGGTAGTTTTGATTTGCATTTCTCTTATTACTAAAGATGGTGAACATTTTTTCATATGTTTGTTGATTGCTTGTAGATCTTCTGTGAAGCCTCTGTTCATATCCTTAGCGCATTTGTTGATTGGGTTATTTGTATCCTTGGTGTAGAGTTTTTTGAGTTCTTTATAGATTCTGGAAGTTAGTGCTCTATCTGAAGTATGAGTGGCAAAGATATTCTCCCACCCTGTAGGCTCTCTCTTCACATTGCTGATAGTTTCCTTTTGCTGAGAGAAAGCTTTTTAGTTTGAATCTGTCCCAGTTATTGATTCTTGCTTTTATTTCTTGTGCTATGGGAGTCCTGTTAAGGAAGTCTGATCCTAAGCCGACATGATGAAGATTTGGACCTACTTTTTCTTCTATAAGATGAAGGGTCTCTGGTCTGATTCCAAGGTACTTGATCCATTGTGAGTTGATTTTTGTGCATGGTGAGAGATAGGGGTTTAGTTTCATTCTGTTGCATATGGATTTCCAGTTTTTCCAGCACCATTTGTTAAAGAGGCTATTTTTTCTCCATTGCATATTTTTGGCCCCTTTGTCTACTATGAGAAAATTGTATTTATTTGGGTTTGTGTCCAAGTCCTCTATTCTGTACCATATATCTACCTGTTTATTTTGGTGCCAATACCATGCCTTTTTTGTTACTATTGCTTTGTAGTATAGTTGAAGTTCTGGTACTGCGATACCCCCTTCTTCACTCTTTCTGCTAAGTATTCCTTTAGCTATTCTGGGTTTCTTATTCTTCCAGATGAATTTCATGATTGCTGCCCTATTTCTGTGAGGTATGTCACTGGGATTTTAACTGTAATTGCATTGAATCTGTATAGCACTTTAGGTAGTATGGTCATTTTGACAATATTAATTCTGCCTATCCAAGAACATGGGAGATCTTTCCATCTTCTAAGGTCTTCCTCAATTTCTTTCTTCAGTGTTTTGTAGTTTTCATTGTAGAAATGTTTTACCTCTTTGGTTAGATTGATTCCCATGTAATTTATTTTTTTTTGAGGCTATTGCAAATGGAGTTGTTTTCCTCATTTCCCTTTCAGCTGTTTCGTTGCTTGCACATAAAAATGCTTTAGATTTATGCGTGTTGATTTTATAGCCTGCTATTTTGCTGAATTCATTGATGAGGTCAGAAGTTTTCTGGAGGAGGATTTTGGATCCTCTAAATATGGAATCATGTCATCATCAAATAGTGACAGCTTAAGTCCTCTTTTCCTATTTGTATCCCTTTAATTTCTTTGGTCTGCCTAATTGCTCTGGCTAGAGTTTCGATGACCATGTTGAATAGAAGTGGTGAAAGAGGACATCCCTGTCTTGTTCCCGTTTTTAAAGGGAATGGTTTCAGTTTTTCTCCATTAGGAATGATGTTGGCCATGGGCTTAGCATAAATAGCCTTTACAATGTTCAGGTATGTTCCCACTATCCATTTTTTCTAGTGTTTTGAGCATGAAGGGGTGTTGTATTTTGTTGAATGCTTTTTCTGCGTCAATTGAAATAACCATATGATGCTTATCCTTAAGTCTATTGACATGATGGATTATGTTTATTGATTAAGGATGTTAAACCATCCTTGCATTCCAGGGATGAACCCCACTTGATTATGGTGCACAATTTTCTTAATATGTTTTTGGATACGGTTTGCCAATATTTTGCTAAGGATCTTTGCATCTATATTCATCAAGGATATTGGTCTACAATTTTCTTTCCTTGATGTGTGTTTTCCTGGTTTGGGTATGAGGTTGATATTAGCTTCATAGAATGAGTTCGGTAGGGTACCCTCCTTTTCTATTTCCTGGAATACTTTGAGAAGTATTGGAATGAGTTCTTCTTTGAAGGTCTTGTAGAACTCGGCTGAGAATCCATCTGATCCTGGGCTTTTCTTGGATTGTAGATTTTTAATGGCTTCTTCTATTTCATTGCTTGATCTGTTTAAATTGTGTATGTCCTCCTGGTTCAGTTTGGGAGGAGCATATGTCTCTAGAAATTTATCAACGTCTTCGGTAGTTTCTATTTTGTTGGAATACGGGTTTGCAAAGTAGCTTGTCATTATGTTCTGTAACTCAGTGGTGTCTGTTGTGATATTTCCTTTTTCATCAAGAATTTTAGTAATTTGAGTCTTCTCTCTCCTATTTGTTAGTGTGGCTAAGGGTTTGTCTATTTTGTTTACTTTCTCAAAGAACCAACTTTTTTGTTGTGTCAATTTTTTGAATAGTTTCTTTTGTTTCAATTTCATTGATTTCAGCTCTGATTTTAATTATTTCCTGTCTTCTACTACTTTTGCTGTTATTCTGTTCTTCTTTTTCTAGGACTTTGAGCTGTAATCTTAGGTCATTTAGTTGTTGACTTTTCATTCTTTTCTGGAATGGGCTCCATGTAATGATTTTTCCTCTTAGTACCGCTTTCATGGTATCCCAGAGATTTTGATATGTTGTATCATCATTCTCATTGACCTCTAAGAATTTTTTTTATCTCCTCCCTGATGTTTTCTGTTATCCATGTTTCATTCAATAGCATATTATTTAGTCTCCAGGTTTTGGTGTAATTTCTGTTTTTTATTTTGTCAT
Organism: Sciurus vulgaris; assembly: GCF_902686455.1. NCBI lineage: Eukaryota > Metazoa > Chordata > Mammalia > Rodentia > Sciuridae > Sciurus > Sciurus vulgaris. The sequence continues at coordinate 77,729,712 of NC_136474.1, read as the reverse complement.
TGATTTCAACTCTCAGTCCATTATGATCTGATAGAACACAAGGCAGTATCTCTATTTTTTTGCATTTCCTAAGGGCTGCTTTGTGGCATAACATGTGGTTTATTTTCGAGAAGGTTCCATGTGCTGCTGAGAAGAAAGTGAATCTACTCGTTGATGGATGGAATATTCTATATATGTCTATTAAGTCTAGATTATTGATTGTGTTTTTGAGTTCTATGGTTTCTTTGGTTGGATTTTGTTTGGAAGATCTATCTAGTGGTGACAGTGGTGCATTAAAGTCACTCAGAATTATTGTGATTCCTGAAATTGAGAAGGATTTGTTTGATGTACAGGGATGCATTGTTTGGGGCATAAATATTTACTATCGTTATGTCTTCCTGATTTATGGTTCCCTTAAGCAGTATGCAATGTCCTTCTTTATGCCTTCTAACTAACTTTGGCTTGAAGTCTACTTTATCTGATATAAGGATGGAAACCTCCACTTTTTTACTGAGTCCATGTGCATGGTAGATTTTTTCCCATCCTTTCACCTTTAGTCTGTGGGTGTCTTTTTCTATGAGATGAGTCTCTTGCAGGCAGCATATTGTTGGGTCTTTCGTTTTAATCCATTCTGCCAGTCTATGTCTTTTGATTGATGAGTTTAGGTCATTAATGTCCAGGTTTATTGTTGAGGTATGATTTGTATTCCCAGTCATTTGGCTTATTTTTGGTTTTTAAGTTGGCTTGGTTTCTCCTTTGAGTGGTTTTTCTCTAAGGTAGCTCCTCCCTTTGCTGACCTCCATTGTTGTTTTTCGTTTCCTCCTCATGGAATATTTTGTTGAGAACATTCTGTGGTGCAGGCTTTCTATTTGTAAATTCTTTTAACTTTTGTTTATCATGGAAGGGTTTTATTTCATCTTCAAATCTGAAGGTTAGTTTTGCTGGGTATAGGATTCTTCGTTAGCAACCATGTTCTTTCAGAGCTTGAAATACGTTGTTCCAGGCCCTTCTAGCTTTTAGAGTGTGGCTTGAGAAGTCATCTGCTATCCGTTTTGGTCTCCCCCTATATGTAATCTGGTACTTTTCTCTCGCGGCCTTCAAAATCCTATCTTTATTTTGAATGTTAGGCATTTTCATTATAATGTGCCTTGGTGGGGATCTGTTGTGATTTTGTGCATTTGGAGTTCTGTAAGCCTCTTGTATTTCATTTTCCATTTTATTCTTCAGGTTTGGGAAATTTTCTAATATTATTTCATTGAACAGGTTGTTCATTCCTTTGGTTTGTATCACTGTGCCTTCCTCAATCCCAATAGTTCTTAAATTTGGTCTTTTCATGATGTCCCATAGTTCTTGGAGATTCTGTTCATGAATTCTTACCATCTTCTCTGTTTGGGCAACTTTCTTTTCAAGATTAAATATTTTGTCTTCATTGTCTGAGAGTCTGTCTTCCAAGTGGTCTAGTCTTTTGGTGATGCTTTCCATTGAGTTTTTTATTTGGTTTATTGTTTCCTTCATTTCAAGGATTTCCATTTGTTTTTTTTTTTTTTTTTTGAGAATCTCTATCTCTTTGTTGAAATGATCTTTTGCTTCCTGCAGGTGCTCTTTCAGCTTATTGGTATTTTCATTCGTTGCCTGCATTTGCTCTCTTATCTCATCCTTTGCTTTGCGAATCATCTTAATCATGTATAATCTGAAGTCCTTTTCTGACATTCTTCTAACATACTGTCATTGGATTCTATTAATATAGAATCTAGATTTGTTTGGATCATTTTCTTTCCTTGTTTTTTCATGTTGTTCATGTATCTTCCCCTCTAGCAGTGCAGATCTGGGGTATTGCAGATTTCCCCCTGTAGGCTTATAGTGGCCCTATAGGTTTCCAAAACCCTTTCTTTAAGGGGAGATCAATATTAGCAGTGCCCAATTCAGACACTATGCTATTCTAGACCAAATAGCCCCTATGGGGACAATAACAAAATTGTCATAATAAACATAATGAGTTCAAATATTGTCTTCAGTAAAACAAACAAATTTGCAATAAGGTCTGCAGTTTCAAATGGAGGACAAAGAGGATGCAGAGGGATGTAGAATGTGGCTGTTAATGGGATAAGAAAAGAATATACAGAAGTTCTAGATAATAGAAAGGGTGAGAGTGTAATCAAAAGAAATTGGATGTTAACATGCAAAAAAGGGGAGAAAGCGACTCTGAGGGAACAGGTAAACAAAAGGAAAAGAGAGAAAGAAAAGTAAAGAAATAAAAACTTAAATTTTTTCAATAAGGAAAAAAAAAAGAAAATCTATAGTATAACAGTCATATAGTAACAAAACCTCCCAGAGTTCAGTAGCCTGATGCATGAGAGGTACCTGACAATGAGCTTCAAGCCTCCAGCAGGCGTCTCAGGATGGGTTTTGCCCCACCTAAAGATCAGAGCTATGCTTCCAGGATTATCCAAGATGGCAGCTCTGTCTTCGAAATGTGTTGACAAATGGGTAGCTGCAGCTCAGGGTGTGGCCGTAGTCAGCAGGAGGTCCTGGAGGTGGGATGCGGTTGGTCAGGCAGGGGTCCTGAAGGTCGAGTGTGTTTGGTGTGGTTGTGGGATCCTGGAGGCTGGTTGCAATCAGTCGATCTGGGGTCCTGGTGATAGGGCGCAGTCAGTTGGTCTGGGGGTCCTGGCGGCAGGGAATAGTCAGTTGATGTGAGGGTCCCAGAGGCAGGTAGTGATAGGTCGGGCTGAGGGATCCTGGAGATGGGGCTCAGTCTGTCTGACCAGGGGTCCTATGGGGCCTGGCTGTTGTCTCAAAATGGCAGCAACCACGTGTAATCAAACCTGCAGGTACTGTAACAGTGAACTTCCAGGCAACAGCAGGCAGCTGGTGCTCCGCTGGCGGTCAGCGATCAGTTTGCTTACTGTTGTCGGATGATCGGGAGGTGAACCTCGTGCATTGGGTGATGGATAGGTATAAGGCAGGTGATGGACTGGTGAAAGGCAGGCAAAGGGTGGATGATAGGCACCTGACAGTGAGCAATCTGCACTCAAAAATCACGTTGATATGCTGGCAGACTGCAGGTGATCACAGCAGACAAATGGGGTAAACAGCAGGGGATCAATAAACAGCAAAAACTGCCTTACCAAGGAACAGATATCCTCTGCTTGAAACCGAAGTTACGGAGCGACAAGGAATGCAGCTTCCCTCTAGTCCATCATCTTGGATATCCCTCACTATTTTCTTTACAAGGTAAGAGAGTAACGTATCTGTAGAGGTTAGCAGCAGGGGGACTCTCTGAATTTCAAGCAGCAGAGGTTTACAATAAGTATTGTGGAGTGTTTGGAGGAGAATTAGTTTAACAAAGAAATATACTAGAATTTTTAGGTACAATGAAGGCCTTAAGGTAATTAGCTTTTTTTTTTTTTGGTTTGTTTTATTTTCATTTTTTAATATACAATCTTGTATTGTATAATTTAATCAAAGCTTAGTTGCTCATGGCAGAGAGTTAGGCCTGCCTGGAGCTGGGGGGACAGAGGTGGTTGGGGATCTACAAGAATGTTGGTAACCAAGCACAGCAGACTAGATGTTCTATAAAACCAACATTCCTTTCTCCCCTCCTCTACCCTCAATGCTGATTTCAGGCCTTTCTTCTCCTCTCAGTGTTCTGATCACCCTCCTCCTTCTACTGTCTTCCCAGAAGTTGAAATCCCTTTCTACTTTGTAGAAAAAGAATGCAAGTGGTAAGAGAGACATTTAATCATTTTCCTGAGACCAAATATTCACACTAGTGATTACCATTAATCTGAGTTTGATAAGAGTGAAGAAATGAGTCCATGAATTGGAGTCACTTTCCCCATGTAACGTTGGCATCAATATTCACATTCATCAAGCTTCTATGGATTGTTTTTAAATAGAAAGAGTCCATGACTTCTAAAAATTGGAGAATTCCTCTACTAATATTTCCATTTGTTTTATTTGATCTTTCCGTGACTTCTTCAGATGAGTTTTTCCAGTGAATAAAGAGGTTCTTTGAGACAGCTATTACAGTGTGTAGACATGTACCTACCTTGGCCCCTTCAATAATGTCCCAGGAACAGGAGAGTGGTTGCTGGGTTCTGAGGCTTAGGGTATGATGCTAAGGAGGCCAGGTCTACTCTCCTGCTGGCTTCAGACCGACCTCTTCCCTTCTGCTCCAGTCAATCATCCCACATAATCAGATCATTGGTCTCATAGGTGGATGGTAGAAAATGAAGCAAATGGCTACAAATACAATAGGATGGAAAGAAAAATATACTCTCATGCTTCTTTAAGAATTTTGGTTGTAGATAAACACAATATCTTTATTTTATTTATTTATTTTTATGAGGTACTGAGGAGTCAACTCAGTGCCTCACACATGCTAGGCAAGTGCTCTACCACTGAGCCACAACCCCAGCCCCTGAATCTCATGCTTTCTTGATGGGCTGATCTTTATAAAAGAATAAGTAAGTTATCTTCATGGAGCGATTTAGTGTTTTCAAAGTGCCTTCGCACATGTTATCTGCCAATTTTTTGAGGTAGAGAAAAATAATGCCAATTATCTCTATTTTTCAGATGTGAAGTCTGAGGTTCAGTGGTACCAAGGAGTTAGAAATATAAAATCAAGCAATTCTTGTAAATTGCAAATCTCTTTGACCCCTGCGTTAATGTCAGTCTCAAGTTAATTATGATTATTCGAGTGATTCTCAGATTTTAAAAAAAGTATTGTCTCCATCTTCTTATGGCTCTATTATTACAGAAACAATAACTTCACCTGATAGAAATGTTCCATTTCCAGTTTAGTTCAGGTGGGTCATAAGGGCTAAAATAATTAATCAATGCCATCTTCAAAGGACATATCATTTGCAATAGAAATGGTGGGATTAAATAATGTTTCATGAGATTCAGGGGAAATACTACTTTCTGCCATTTTTATAATTTATTTATTTTACAAGTCCCATTTTTTAAAAAAGTTAACCTACCGAGGACTAAGCACTTAGATCACTCTTGTTAATAATAGATTAATCTCATTAGCACTCTCAATAATATATTAATATTAATGCATTAGTATATTAATAATTTATTGGTAGTAAGGCTTTGAAACAAACCAAAGTAGATCTCAAATTATGAGATATATCTTACAAAAAGAATAATATTTTTATAAGACAGTTGATGGCAAAAATAGAAATAACCCCCAGAATCAACGAACCAAAGAAATATAAATTTTCAAATTCAATTTTATTGAGAAATGATAAAAGAAAAAGTAGAAAAAAAGCATGGGAGTGAATAATTTTCTCATTAAAAAAAATTACAAAGTGTATGAAGTGAATAGGAAGAAGGCAGAAGGAAAATAAACATCTTTGATTAGCATCAACTAAAGTTGATTTGACAAAATTAGTGGTTACTTTTCAATTTGTATTATTTTGTGAAACTAGTGGACAGTCAAGTTGAAGTCACTGCTTCCTGTGCACTAGTGTGTACTTCATCTGTGAGTACCTTTGCTCTCAGAAAGGGGTTGAGGAAAAGGGTGTTCCAAGAATGCTTTTCTTATCCCTTCCCTCCCGATTCTGGTGTGTATTTCTGAGTCAGATATCTCTTGGTCTCTGTGGGTAACTGGGTACAAGTGGAACCTGGACCATTGAGGGGAATCCCAGTCAAAACTGGCTCACAGCTTTTCCTTTGAAATCTGAACAGAGTACCTGCATTCTTATGTCAGGATCAAGGGATGGTGGATCCTAGGAAGAGCTTTACCCACAGAGAACTGAGAGTTTCTGAGGGAAGAATGACTCACACAATCTTACTAGAACCCAAGTGCCCAGAAGAAGCAAAGTGGATAATCCAAATCCCTCTTCAACTAAAACTGGGATAATAATTGATAACCCAAAATCTGTGAGAATTCTACTAGGCCAGCCAAGCCAAGGATTGGCTGCTCCCCTGTTTCTATACTTCAAATTCCCAGCAAAACATACGGCTTTATACTTCTCATCAGCGTGGAAATAGTACCTCCTGGAGAACTATAATCAGACCTGAGCCACAAAGGTCAACAAAAAGGAGCAAGATCAAACTGATGATACATTTTCCACAGTAGTGAAATCAGATGCTGCTGAAGAGGGAGCACAGTCTGGAAAAGACTCAGAGAAAACACGTAGCCTACACCCAGGGTTGGGGTTGCTTAAGTGAACTCTTCCCACACATGCATTCAAATATTTTCCTTAGTAGAGAAGTTAAAGAAGAGTCCTTTGACTCTGAAGATGCAACTAGGTGGCCTGAGAATAAGAGATTAATCAAAAAATATGGGCAGCTTCTAAGTAAAAAATGCTTTCCCATCTAGTCGATGAATTAACAAAGACAAAAATTCAGTGCCTTGCCAAGCTTGCAGAAAAATAAGGCCCATTCTAAAAAAAACAAATAAAAATAAATGATCTGAAAAGAGTTCATGCCAAACCCAGGGCTGCTCTGGGAGTAAATGTTAATGGCAGACCCAGAGTTGCTGATATTATACATACAAGGGAAGAGTAGATGGGTCTGGGTTCATGAAGATGGACTACTCCACCTAACAGCATCACTCATGATTCCTCCATGGATGAGTATCGCAAAACCAACCAACAGAGAGCAAAATGGACAGGAAGAATTGTTCTTATGAACTTGTCCCCATGTAGGTATTTTAAACTGCATTTATACCTGGAACAATGCCAAGCTACACGATTGGGTTAAAGTGGTCCCAGGTTTAAAGTGTTCCCTTGTGGAGAGCAGTGACAGAGGATGGGAGAGCAGTGACTGAGACTGGAGGTCTCTGATGACCTCATGGCTGTGGCATGTCTGGGGCACAGGATGCTCAGCTGCTGTGGCAATGCCCTGCATGAGGAGACTGTGCAAGAGTCCTATCAGCTCTGACCTTGATCTCAGGCACACAGTTCCCGGGAAGAAAGGAACTCTTATGCTAGACAACCACCATGTTTCACCAGCTCTGCTTCTCCAGCCACCAGCTCCTCTTCTCCAGTTCCTGCCCACTTTAAAGTAACTTCAAACAATGGACTTTCTTGAGACCTACACAAAGCTCCTAAAATTGCACTTTGCAACTGTGGATTGCAACTGTGGAAAAGCTACATAGATGTCCTAGTTTCTATAACGCTCCTGAATACAAAGAATAATGGTTGCATAGTCTTTAAACTGATAATGAGAAATATGTAAATGAAGATTGCTGGTCTAATTCTTTAGATCTGCATCTACATCAGAGAGTAGGCTCCACCTGAATCCAGCTTAATCTTCAAAATCTGAGTTTGTGAATCTTTATTTTCCAACCCCCCTTGACCCCTCGCCAGACCCGAGAGTATGGTCGCACTGGTTGTGAAATTCCATCACAGAGTATACTTTGAAACCAGGATTCAGTGAATTGGACAGTTAGATTGCAAAATCATAAACATACTAAAGGAAAAATAATTTAAAAACACCCTCCCAAGAATCAGATACAATAGAAGCTGCAACAACCATGGGTTTCATAATTTATCAGATATTTGCAAAAAGTAAGTAAATTTACTACATTTAAGGAGATAAAAGAAGGGAAAGAAATGTGAGATAGTAAGAACTCAGAGGGAAATAATTCTTTCAGGAAGTTCCTCAGGATAAAGGGCAGGATTTTTTCATTTAATAGTATAATAAAAATAATTTCTCTCTGGGGTAAAAATTTTAAAGTATTGGTGTCACCCAGATACATCTTCTAATTATGGTATAATAACTCAGTAACAAAGCTATATACATTTAAAATTTAAAATATAGCCTTAATCATGAAGAATAAAGTTATGAAAATTAGAGTTTATAGAACTAATTTGTGATAAATTATTACATTAAAACTTGCACAACAATGATGAAGTACTTCTTGAAGGACAATTTTGCTGATGTCATAAAAGAATGCTGAAAATGTATGAGTTTTAAGTGTCTAATTTATGAAGTTAGAAAAATAATAAGTGGAATAAGTTAATAAAAATAGAATAAATTAGTAAAGACAAAAGTAATAATTCATGAAATAGAAGTAATTTCTAATGCACAGAGAAAAAATTTTAAAAAGATGAAAGTAAAGCAGAAAATATTTGAGGAATAAAAGAGAAGGTCTAACATGAGAGTTGTAGGAGATTAAGAAAAGTAAAAAAAAGAACAAGTAGAGGGAAAGATTATAGGTAAATAATTGTTCAATCTTTGATTTCAGTCAGAGAAATGAAGGTTCCAGTCTTGATCAAGGAGATAAGGTATGCATATACTTGAGAAGATGGCCAAATGATTCTATAAATAGCATTCTAGGACTCATGTAGTTTTGGAGAAAAATATTTAAGAATTCATCCTAAATTACTAAGACCAGGGGTCATAAGATGAAAGGTAATGAGAAGAGAGGAAGAAGGAGGCATGCAGACAAAGGAGACTACCTAAAACTATGGTCTCATTATACAAAAGTGTGAAATTATTTAACTATGCATGTATAAAAACATTTAAAATTTTATTTCAGAAGGAAGATAGGTTTAATATTAAAAATAAATTAGTATACCAAGAGAAAAATGAAATGGCTAAAGTTTATCTTTCATTGATTGTGATCACAGGTACTTCATTACTTATAAATGAAAATATGAAGTGAAATATTTTAACTGAAATATATTTCGGGGGATTTCTGCTTTCAGCCAAGACAGAGGAATAGGAATAAGATCTACCATCTTGCCTGAAACAACAACAAAGATAGCCAACATACTTAGGGGTTTCCAAGGCACTGGATGTCTGGCAATGATGTGTTGTTATCCAGGAGTGACAGAAGACAAGAACAGTCAGTCCTATTATTGCCTCAGTTTACTTCCTTGACAGTTTCCATGCTGTGCTACATGGAGGGAACATTCAGGCGGAACTTGGCAAAATCACTTTGTTGAAAGAATAAAATTCAGATTTGGTAGAGAAGAAGATGACTGAGATCACAGATCAGAATATCAGAGAGGAGCATATTCAAAAGAGAAGATTCTAGCCATCAATGGACAGTCCCTACAAATGTTCAGGAACATGCATGAGAGTACTGACCAGTGTGTGCATATGAAAAACTACCTCTGGCTCGGAAAAGAAATCTCCAAAAGGGTTAGAGGGAACAGCACCAGATGCTCACACGGATTGGAAGATCAGAAAACACTGGAATATTGCATAGAGTACTAAGAAATGTCTTGCCTCCATTGTGGAGGGTAGATAATTCTAGATTAAATGATGCTCTCATCCTGTGTATTGAATTTTAAAAGCAGGACCTTACAAGATCAACCCATTTCCTACCAACTTTACAAAACTGAAGGACATTTCCAGGAATACAAAAATACTGGCTATTATCAAGAACACAAACAATAATAGATGTTAGCATGGATGTGGGGAAAAAGGCACACTTTTACATTGTCAATGGAGTTGTAAATTGATACAGCCACTCTGGAAAGCAGTGTGGAGGATCCTCAGAAAACTTGGAATGGATCCACCTTTTGACCCAGTTATCCCAATCCTTGGTTTATACCCCAAGGATTTAAAATCAGCATACTATAGTAACACAGCCACATCAATGTTTATAGCCGCTCAATTCACAATAGCTAGATTGTGGAACCAACCTAGATGCCCTTCAACAGATGAATGGATAAAGAAACTGTGGTATATATACACAATGGGATATTATTCAGCCATAAAGAGGAACAATATTATGGCATTTGCAGATAAATGGATGGAATTGGAGAATATCATGCTAAGTGAAATAAGCAAATCCCATAAAACCAAAGGCTGAATAGATCATGATATGTAATGGGGGTGAGGGGTAGGGGTGAGAGAAGAATGGAGGAACTTTAGATTATGTAGAGGGAAATGAGAGGAAGGGGGTATGAAAAATGGTGGTATGAGACAGACACCATTACCTGATGTACATGTATGATTACACAAATGGTATGAATCTACATGGTGTACATCCATAGAAATGAAAAGATGTATCCCATTTGTGTACAGTGAATCAAAGTGCAGTCTGCAAAAATAAAAAAAATAATTAAAAAATTCCATGTTCTGCATGCAATAAGATATAAATTCCATTATCTGACATTCACTCAGAAAGTACTGAGCATATTAGAATTATAAACATATGACCTGTAATAGAAAAATCAGTCAATTGAAAGGAACCAAGAACAGAGATCTTATAATGAGAAGATAAAGTGATTCAAACAGTAATTATAATTTTCATGTCAATATGTTGAGACCAAGACTGCATTTTAAAAATTTATTTTTTCTTTTTATATACAACACCAGGAAACATCCTAATATTATGTATTTTTTTAAAGTTCTGAATCACACTCTTAGAGATGTAAACAACAACGGATGCAAAAGAAAAATACACCGGCTTGGAAATAGCAGTGGGTTAGACTGTAGGAACTGCAGGGAAACAAAGGCAGAGTCCCTGCTCTCTGTGTGAGAGTCACACCGACCTTTCCTCTTCAGACAGGGAAGCCCAGGAGAGATCTGGGTCCAGAGTTGTTAAAAAGAAGCAGATATGTGACTCCCTGATTTGGCGTGGATCCAAACCACACTCCACTTACACATCATGACTCTTCATATTTACCTTAAACAATTTAGTCACCTCCATCTTGGCCCACTGCCTTGTCCTTATGGAGGAACTTTTACATGCAAAACTTTCAAGGTAAACTGATTTCCCTCTAGAAGAAAAAATACTGAAATTTACTCAATTTTATCATATTTTGGGGTATTTCCATAACTATAATTTTGAATTTGTGTGTGTGTGTGTATGTGTGTGTGTGTGTGTGTGTGTGTGTGGTGTGTGTGTGTGTTGTCAGACGTTGAACCCAGGGCTTTTTGTATGCCAGGCAAGTAATCCACCAGTTAGTTTTGTCTCTAGCTCCTAATTTTGAGTCCTTATACAGATTAATTCTTTTTATTTTCTTTTGTATCTTTTTTGGTAATGTTTTATTTTTAAGGATATGATATTTTCCCCAAATCTCTTCGGCAGTATTAGAGCTTGATCTTTTATATTTTATTAGTTTTAATGTAGCTTTTTCCTAGCATTGTATAGATTTTATTTAAATGACTATACTTGTTGGTCATTCCTTTATATTAAAGAATAAAAATCCCTAAGACCAGACTGAAAGTTTAGTGTTTGCAAGTGGTATTGCAGTGGGGTGTGCTTTAGAATTGGCAAAAAACAAGGGTGTCTGAGCCACATCAGTCTGAAACCAAAAGAGTTTTACTATACACCACTGCCCAGCTCAAGTTATTTAGTGCATAACTAGGTGATCATTATTATTATTAATTCTTATCCTATCATAAATTTGTGTTTATGATCATGATGATTCTTTCAGCCAAAAGTTACTATCTCTTGCTAATAAGAAAAGTTTATGTGGGTCTAATAAAATTTAGTGATTATTACTAAGTGAATTCCATATGGAAAACTCTTAGATTGAAAGCAAAATATATGAATCTACATTGTGCACAACCATGGAAACGAAAAGATGTACCCCATTTGTGTACAATGACTCAAAATGTCATCTGTAAAAGTAAAAAAATAATTTAAAAAATATCATTTTAAAAAATGAGTCATTAGATGATACAATATAGAATAGATAAGTTAAAACCAAATGATTGTGTACAAATTCCTATTGAACACAGTACATTGTAACTGTTGACATAGATATGGCAAAACATTGTGCATAGCATTAAATTATTATTACTTTGAATTTCATTGGTCTTGTAGCACTGTATGTCTTTAATTTGTAAATTTGTTTTTGACTTAAAATTGTACATATTTAAAATTGGCACCTATTTAATTTATGCCAACTTTGGAAGTCTATATGTTTTCTTCCATAAAAGAGTTGCTGATATTACTCAAATTTGAAGAATATCGCTTTGTATATGTATCTCTTTAACGCGATTTCATGTGTTTCATTCTTAGGTCCAAATATTTTGCTTTTCATTTTTAATTACCAAAACATTTTACTCAAGACATTCCCTAAACTTCATTTTCAGGCATTTAATCTGTAGGCCTTAGATAATTTATTTTGTTTGTTTATTTTGGTACAGGTAAAGCAAGAACATTTAGTAGTAATTTGTTGAACTCCACATCCCAGGATTCAAATGGCAATGCCAAACCCATACACCAATGGCAGTGAGCATTTACTCCACACTGGATGCGTTGACATGCTTTGACAACCTATAAGGCAGCCGGCCAGGCCACCGAGAGGGTGAACAGACCTTCCCAAATCTAGCTACTGATCAATCAAAGCCTCAGCCAGAACTAAATTTGTGGTTGTTCTTAAAACACAATGGAGAGGTGAATTCTTTTAGAGGTGAGGTTCACTGTCATCTATTCAAATAAAAATTGCAGGTGGGAAATACTGTTTGAAGGAGAGGTGAGGGAAAGGCCAGCGGTGTCTTCAGTAGAACTGGTTATTCTCCTCCCTACATTCTTTCTTAGTGCTAGATTATAAAAACCAAATTTTCTTAATTTTTTCTTAGTGCTTAAATGAATAATGTTATTATTTGTTTTTCATTCTTATTTGTATTCCTATTCTTTTTTTTCTTCCAGGAAATGGTAAGTCAGTCCTGTTTTAAATGACAGGAACAATTGGGGAAGACTCTCCTGGAATTTTAATCAAGAATTAAATACAATCTCTAAACAAGCCTATCTTATTGTCAATAATTCTGCAGAAATGTGCTTTTAGATCTACTTGTTTATATTGAGATCAGCTGGGGAGGAAAAAGGTCTAAATTTGATCAATTCTGACAGTATAATTGCAGGGCTATATTCTTATTTCTTAGTTATCAAACACTGGCCCACTGACTGCTAGATTGACAGGAAGCAATATGCTCTGTCTTTAAGAAATACTTTTGAGTAGTTGCCATAATAGACTTGAAAATGGAATTCCTAAAAACAACAGCAAAGGAATCATCTCAAAAGAGCATCTGAGCTGTCATTCCTGTTCTCAAAACTTCGATTCTCTGTTGATAACATTAACTTAGGCCATCTGTAACTTGTTCCTATCTCTTCTCAGTCTCATCTGGCCAGTTAATATGTCTTGGGTCTGACACTTCAAGAGTCTTTGGTGTGTATTAAAAAATTGCTACATCTTTATTCAGCCAATGGAGCGTAAGATTACTCTTATAGATAGGTATACTGTAAATTTTTGAAAAAAATTTATGGAGCTTCAACAGAGTGAAAGATGCTATAAATATTACACAATGAATGAAACATGTTTTCTCAGCTCTTTTCATTCCAGAGAAAATTCTGTCTAACCCATTTCAGATGATGCCCACATTATAATCATCTATTTGCTGCTCTGGTTTCATTTAGCTTGTGGGGAAGGGACAGAGTAGATCAGACGCTTCCTCATTTGTTCATTCTGTTAGGAAGAAAATCGGAGACACTTACAGAAAGCAATTCAGTTTGTTTTTTTCCCCTTTCTTTTTATGAGGTTTTGACTTGTGACTTCCAGTAGCAATCCCATCAGAAACCAACAATTCAAAAGGATTTGTCCTTGGGCACTTTTTGATTGTGTCCTACTTGAAGTAAGTAAGTGAACACTTCTAGGAAATATATTTCCTTTCAGTGCTGTAGAATTCTCACTATGTTATGAGATAAAGAGGAAGGCTATGGGAAGTATAAACCATAAAGGCAAAGAGGAATTGTTGAACTTAGGAAGAAGTAAAAAATATTCTTTAAGAATGTAGAATATGGTTTCCATTTCATTCATTCACAGTTTTTGAATTTTTCTGAATTATTTCAAAAAAGAACTAAAATATGAGGCTATTCTCTCTTCTCTTGATGGAACCAGTTTTGAATTCTCTTGCTGCAGGAAATTTTAGGCAAACTTGCTGGATGTGCCTCAGCTTCCTGCTGATCATACAGATAGAGGTGATCCTTGGCTCTTGTTTGGTCTTTGCTCAGTGAGTTACTTGCTTTCCCATGCTTTTGGTTTAATTGCTTCCACTGTATTGGCAGCTTCTGGGGGATCAATGTACTGTTTCCTATTCAAACGAATCTGCTTAGCTCATCTTTCTATGATGACTCTGGAAAGGTCGTGGCATGGTCACTTGGGTGGTCTTTACAGGCAGCCTTTGTCCTGTACTGCACATTCAGAGCTTTAAAAGCAGCACTTGTGCCTCATTCCATCTTGTCTTTACCCCAGTTCTGCTCGTGATGGTGGAGCACATTCCTTTGGTAACAGGTAACAATGCAAAGCTGACTGGCATTTTCATAAACCAAAGCCATGATATTATCATATATAGAAATCAGGCCCTTGTGAAATGTTGGAAGTGCCTTAGGATTAAGATATACAATTCAGAGCAACAGCAAAGTTTACTTCACTGTCATCCACCAGGTAACATTTTACAGTGTCGAGAGCAAGAAGAAACAACCTGTGCACAGGTAGCGTCCCTGAAATAAAATAAAAAAATAACAATAAAAAAAAATTAGTTGACTTGAGAAGTGTATTTCCTAACATGTGCACTAAACTTTAATTCCATTTTTGACATAGTTAGACAAGACGTTTGGTCTTGGGGTGCCAACAGGGAAGTGGCAGAGAATATCCACAATGGAGTTCTGATCCTGGTGATATGCACCTATGAAACTTTGGGGATTTTCGCTTTGACTTTGGACCGTGGTCAGGGGCTGCGCAGATCTAGGATACCTAAGAGGTAGAATGAGCCAGCTTCCCCTTTAGCACAGTGCTGTGCTTCACCAAGACACTTCTTCTATTCTGTGGCTTTCCTTCTGAATAACGTTCTGGTTTTTCAAAACATACACAAAGTTGCAAATGTCCTATGGTTTTCTTCCTATGGCAGCTACAGTCTACTTGATAGGGAACAAAATTAGGAGAATTAGAGTTTTATTGTTGAATTCTTGACATTAGGAATAGATAGCTGAAATGTAAAGAACTTTCCAAGGCCCCTTAACCAATGCATATTTACATCTCTTCTTTTTCTTTTCTATTTTAGAGACTTCTAGCTCTGTGTTCTCTGGAAAATAAGTTCTACCATCTGAAGCCTTGGAACATGATGTTTTTTAAAACTCAATATTTTTAAAAAGGTAATGCAATACATAAGCCATATATATTATAACAATACTAGCAGGGACTAGAGCAGTACCCAGACATCAAAATAATAGTTTTACAGTGAAAATTATGCTCATTCATACCAAGTGAAATAAATATAGCTTATACATAGCCTGAAGTCAATTCAGGTTAGATTTTACCTCCAAATAAATTTGTGTCAAACTTGTAGAAATATAATAATTGGATTTCTGAGATCTTTGGATCTTGAAATTATGGCTAAGAGACAAATTGTCCACCCACTACACCCTGTTTATACTGCCTTCAGAGAATCAGCCAATCCCAAATAGTAACTGCACAGGCTTCCTTGCTTGTAACAAGGGTCAGAACTGCCATCTTGGCAAAGTCATCCCAAGTGCCAGCACCCTCCTGCCAGTGCTGCTCGGGGCCTGAATCCTCTGGGTGTGCAGAGCTCCAGAAGGCATAAGTCAGGGTGTGTGCAGTGGGAGAGGATGATTTCTTCCCCTCCCTGAACCTGTGTGATAAACCATCAGAAGCTGCAACTAGATTTCAGAGGCAGATTTCACTGCTGTGTTCCTCTCTCTCTTCTCAGAAAAGGGTCGCTTAAACTTACAGAACTCGGGCCAATAAATGTCTCTAGCCTTTTGGGTAATCGTAGACTTATCAGAAAAAGAAGTCAGATGGAGGTGAGATTTTGCCAATGACTGAAATAACCCAGAGCATACAATGCCAACTTTCCTAATCTTTATATTTACTTCACCTCTCTGATCTATTTCTTATGAAATACAATTCACGCAGGTGTACTTTATTTTATGAATTAGCACATTGTTTTAAGGGTGATTTTTAAAAGTACACCTGGAGAGTATGCTGCTTTCACAAGTCCCTCAGTGATTTTTTAAAATAACTAATCTCAGTTTTACATTTGTGGTTATTATAGAGTAAAAGCATTAATGTATGAGAATTCAGAGGCTAGTCTGACTTCTAGTCATATTTCTGCCAGCCACTATCCATTGGACCTGAGACATATGCCTTGATTCTTCATGCACAAAATAAGAACATTAAACACAAGATAGGTTAGTCAGATTTTCATCACTATGACCCAAATACCTGACAAGAATAACTTAAAGTAGGCAAGATATATATTTGGCTCACTGTTTCAGAAGATTCAGTCCATGCTTGGCTGGCTCCAAGGGAGAAACATCATGGCAAAAGAAAGTTTTTCAGCTCATGACATCCAAGAAGCACAGAGAGAGAGAGAGAGAGAGAGAGAGAGAGAGAGAGAGAAAGGGGTGAGGGAGGAGCCTTCCAGGCTTCATTAAGCCTTCCAGGGCATGCCCTCCTCTCCATGATCTATTTTCTCAAGCTAGGTCCCACCTCCCAGCAGTCCATATAGCTATTAATGGATTAATTCATCAAATGGATTAATCCACTGATGAGGTCAGAGCCTTCATGGTCCAATCATTGCCTAAAAGTCCCACCTCTGACACTTGCTTCCTTTGGGGACCAAACTTTCCACATATGAGCTTTTTGGGGAAACATTCAGACCCAAACCATCACACAAGGCCATCGCCAAAAGTTGTGTTCATAACATTCTCAGGCAAACTTCTAACATTCCATGAAACCATTGAATTATTGGGCAAGTGTGTGTGTGCAGGGGATGCATATGAGCCTTGGGGTGAAAGCATCATAGCTTTCAAGGGATTCTAAAAGGGATTCATTCATTTTTGCCTTAAAACTTTTCTAATTCATTCATTCAGCATGCACTGAATCCTCTGAAACTGTGAGCCAAACATATATCTTTCCTACTTTGGGGATTTGGGTCGTAGTGATGAAAATCTGACTAACATATCTTGTGTTTAATGTTCTAAAGTTTGAATTTTCAGATATCAGTTTTGCTCCAAATAAGTTACACTTGCAAATTCATGGCAATTTTAGATGTTTCCTCAATTAGTTAGTCAGTATGTTCCCAGCCAGAGTAAGCAGTATACTCTGTAGTTTAAGAAATATTTAATATGGACCTATTTACAAATATGTAGGCACAGTAAAATGAGGTAAAGGAATCATGTAGCATCATGGGGTTGGTAATAAGGGAGAAGGGGTCATTGCTACTTTAGCCCTGAGGGGGAAAGGGAAGGAGCCATGTGTACAATCCTAAGGACAGAATCATGATCTTCAAAGGAAAAGTGGCCAGGGCTGAAATTATTCTTATGTGAACCCTTGGAAAGGAAGCTGTGGAACTAGTGGCACATACTTGCAATCCCAGCAATTTGGGTAGCTGAGGCAGGATGATTAAGGACAGCTTTAGCAAATTAGTGAGACCCTGTCTCAAAAAAATTAAACATGTTGAGAATGTAGCTCAGTGGTAGAGCATCCCTGGGTTCAATCCCTAGTACTCGAGGAAAAAAAATAAAGCAAGAGAGAACTGAGCTAAGAACTTGGGAAATAAATACTCCTTCCCTAGACTCCTCCCTCCCTTGAACTCTCTACTGCTTTGCAATAGCCAAAGTCAAATGCTGGAGAGTCCACTGGTAGAAGTGAGCCTCCCAAGGCAGAGGAGAGTGGGTCTGGATGGGCAATGGAAGCTATCCACCACAGCAATGTAGAATGGACCAGATAGAAGCAGCAGGAACCTGAAGACAGGTGTCTTTTCCTTGTCGTGTGACTCAGACCTTCCATGCGGTTTTGTTTCTTTATCCATCATCTGAGGGTGATGACATGAACCTACCTCAGAGACTTGTTTGAAGAAATGATCAATAAAAATGGAAATAAAGTTTTGTGCAGATATCGACTGCCACATAGGTGCTCGACATTTGTGGTTATAGGTTTTAAATTCCACAGGAGTATGCCAAAAGGAGGGGTGGCATCTGCATTGATTGGTTCTGAGGTTTCTGATGGGAATGAGCCAACTATGAAGGACACACCAGCAGCCTCATGGACCGTTCTGTGAGGTGAGATTTGTCTTTATACTGTACAGACAATGCATAATATAGCTATAGAAGACTAGAACAATGGATTGATTCTGTGACATTCCCAATAAAAGATTAATTACATCCATGACCTTCTCTTTCCACCTTAATAATTTCTCTTCAACCAATTTTATTGTTGCTCTGGTACAGATGATTACCCCCAAAAAATACAAACTTCTGGAGGTTTTGATTGTTTCGGAGGCACAGATACTGGTAGTTTCTTAACCAGCTGCCCTAATCAACCTTTATGACCATGTTGGTTTGGGAACACATGATTCAGGCAAACCAGTGGAGATCTTTGTTCATCCTTTAATGGTGTGATTTGACATCCTAATCTAATTATTGGCAGTTAGTGGAGTTGTACTCCATATTATTTGAAGATGATCAAAGATTGCTGATTGAAAATGCCTCTCTCACTTCTTTTATTACAGACTTGAAAATTGTTTTTACCTTAGGCCATTGAAGCCTCTTCAGATGTGATCATGAACTATGAGCCCACATGGAGCAATGGAAAAGTGACTGGATTGGTAGTCAGAAAACCTGGTTCTGGGATTGATTGTATTTTTCATTCTTATTATCTGTCTCTGCAGCTCCTGGAGTTTCAGGTTCTTTTTGTAAAGAAGAAAACAGTTGAGATTAGTGGCATTTTGGGCTTGTTACTTGGTGGTGGGACTCTTGTCAAATTGCAATTTGCAAAAGACCATTCTATGTCAAATAAAAGGTGAGTTTTAATTAAAAAGGGAGCAGAGGACTTGAAAGGGAACCTCTTCTACTTTTCTGCTTGTTCCTCAAATTTCCATCATGGTTTGTTTCCAGAACCCCAGAATTCTATTCATTTTTTAAAAAATCATATCAGAAAAATGAACTCTAAACTCTGTTCATTTAAAAATTCTTTGATTCCACTTGGATACATATTGAACCATTAACAACCATTACATTTTGAGTTCTTAGTTCAAAATAGCTTTTCAGAAAGGTTGTCATTTAAAAATATCCAGAGAAACCAGGACCAAGTAAAGAGAGATTTTGATGAAGCATGGGAGTTAGGAAAGGAGGCCACAACTCTGAAGAGAAACCCTGAGCAAGGAGCTGGCTTGAAGAGACCCAGGCTTACTGAAAAGAGTAGAATATGAAGGCTTCGATTCTAAGCCAGGGGAAAGAAATTCTAAGTCTAAATGGAAATAAATAATATCCTAATCATAATTATCAATGATATAATTTTATGGATTCCTAGAGCCTTCACACCTTTTTCCTTTTTATCCTGATGCCACCTCCTTCATCCAGGCAGGAAGGTTGAACATCTTCACTCTTTCCCTCAGGGTTTCTCAATCTCAGCACTTTTGACCTTTTGGCCTAAATAATTCTTTGCTCTGGAGCTGTCCTGTGCATTGCTGAATATTTAATATCCCCGGTCTCTACACATTAAATATTAGTAACAAACTCTTCTGAAAATTGTGACAAAGAAAAAATGACTCTAGACATTGCCAAATGTCCCCTTTGGGGACAGATGGGAATCACTGGTCTGTGTGATAACGGAGATTCAAGAAGCTATGAGATGATTGAATTCATATAGCTATGTCATTTGTTCCTGTTAGTGGGCTCTTTGCCCTGTGCAATGTGGTTTGAATAGAACACTTTCTTCTTTTCATATTTTGCTTAATGATATCTCTGAACCTGGCAGGAGTGAGCTCACCCAACTTTCTACACCTTTTGCAGAATGGAAACTTGTGAGAATTGTTTTTCTAAACAGAGAGGGTCCTGTCTGCAGGGACAAATTTGTGCAAGAAGAGTCAGACATGTGCCCAGATATCACTCCTTGCTTGAGAAATATCTGCTAAAGAATCGAGCTGAGGTCTTTTGGAAGATGCCAGTCTTGACATTTGATATATTTATAAAAACATTCTTTGATCTACTATTAATTCAGTGGTTTACAAGACCTCATGCCTCCTCTGTGTTACCTCTTTAATATTTCCTGTTGAATCTTTAATAGCCATTTAGAGAAATTAGTCATTGGTTTCAAAAACCTCATCATGGTAATGAATTTCTAGACCTAGAAACTGATATCATGGTCTATAATTTTGAACTTTGATTGGACTGGTATTGAAAAAGGAACTTATTGCTCTGAAGAGTTACAGGATCAATACACTTGGAATAATGTGTTAGGTAACCATGCCAACACAACTTACACACAAGGCTGGAGGGCAATGTGGTTTTAAAATAATTGATGGAAAGATAATTAAGTCTAGTTGTGACAAGACATAAGATAAATGATGATTCCCTTCCAGCCCTCTGGTATTTTTTTAACTGAAAAATTGAACAAGCAAGCATAGTAAACATAAAAGCTAATAATTGATTCTCTAAACAAAGTTTCCGGAGTATTTCTCCATGCAGAGAAATTTCCCTTATTTTATGTTTCCCCTTTTACATTTGGACTCATCCAATTTCTTCTCAAGGACTACAAGGAGCACACTTATTTCACATTTAAGAGTTCAAAATGAGTAAACATGCAGGGAATAGTAGAAATCAGGTTCAAACCTGGTAAAACTATAATAATTATTGAACTTTTCGTTGGTAAACCTGCCGTTTCCCCATAGTATCTTTCTTCTTTCTGAATCTTTTGCATTTAACATGACCTTTAATTGATATCAACCTTTTCCAAGGGAAAAATTCTCCAGAGTGATTTCCTAGGTTGTACTCAATGCCAGAAGTCCAAATTGAGGTCTCCATGTCCCTGGAAGCATTCGAATACTCTCTTAGGGGTACTCTGGTACTGCTCGTATTAAGTGAATCCATTTTGAGCTCTTCCATTTCCAGATGTGCCCTTTCCGAAATCAATTTGTCTAAAGTGTCTGCAGTTGAGATGGGAACTGATCCTTGTTTTTCATATTTCTTTTCCCCTTCCATGTCTTACTATGGTCCATCCCTCAAGATACTTTAAAAAAGAATGGTAGAATTTAAAATACGCGTGTCAGGGAAATCTCCTGCATTTAACCCCTACTTAAACTTACACCATCAGGAGAAGCATTTCCAGTTCTGTTTTTGGGTTAGAAAGGCTTTATAATTAAAATGCATTCATTGTTTTAATAATCATACATTAATACTAATTATAATAAACAATCCAGATAATTTTTGTAACATTGTAGAGCTAAGAGTTAGAGAACAATATATAGTTGTTTAAAAAAGATGTGATATGATAGGTACTCAATAAAACTTTCAAACATAAATAGAATAGAACTCTTGGAACAAGTAAAATGAAAATATAATTTTGAGGTATACAAATAAAATGTAAAGTTATTCATGCATATGTTTAAAATGGATGACTATATCAAATTACTGAGCTATTTACATCCTGTCCACTATATTTAAAACAGTGTTTTAGAGTATTTTAAAGTGTTAATCCTTAGGACAAGAAGAATTTCTTAAATGAGGCACATAGAGTTTCAAGATGGCAGCCTAGAGGGTGGCTACATTTCATGTTGCTCCAGGACTCAGGATTCAAAAGAGGAGAAATTGAGAGACTTGGGACCAACTCAAAGCAGCCGGGTGAGTCTCTCCCATTGGGGAGGCGTCCCAGATGGGACGGTTGTCCCGGAGCGCAGGGAACTTTGTGAAGTAGAGCTGCCGGCGAGACGCCCCTCCCCCCGATGGAGCAGTGAACTCGGACAACTGGGAGCGTCGTAGAGGAGGCCGCTCAGCACAGCGCTGGGACTCGGAGCAACCACTGGGGCTCCGGAGGCTGCCTAGGGGAGGAGCGGCGAGGAGAGCTGTGTGGACTCAGAACACCGGGGCCTGCCCTGAGGAGGAGGAGGAGGAGTGTGGCCACTTGGATTCGGAGTGACTGCACCAGAGCTACAGGCGGTTGCCAGAGGAGAAGCCGCACGGTGAGCTGTTTGGACTTAGAGCGACTGCTTCTGAACACCGGACCTGCCCTGAGGACAAAGAGGAGGAGGAGCACGGCCGCTTGGATTCAGAGTGGCTACACCAGAGCTACAGGCGGTTGCCAGAGGAGGGGCTGCGTGGTGAGCTGTTTGGACTCAGACCACTTCTGAACACTAGGGCCTGCCCGGAGGAGGAGGAGGAGGAGGAGGAGGAGCGCGACGGGTCGTTTGGACTCCCAGTGACTACATTAGAGCTCCAGGCGGCTTCTCAGAGGAGGAGGAGATTGGTGAGTTGTTTGGACTTAAAGCGACCGCTCCTGAACACAGGGGGGCTGCCTGGAGGAGAAGCGCGGTGGGTCGCTTGGTCTCAAGTGGCCGCACCAGAGCTCTGGGCGGTTGCCCAAAGGACGCGTGCAGCGGGTCACGTGGATTCAGAGCCACTCAGAGTGACCGCTCCTGAACACCCGGGGGGTTACCTGGAGGAGGAAGAGGAACAGGGAGGGTCATTTCGACTCTGAGTGATTGATTGCCTCGGGCTACCGGTGGTCAGTAGGAGGAGGAGGGACGCAGTGAGTTGCTTGGACTCCTAGTAACTGCACCAGAATACTGGGTGGCTGTCTGGAGGAAGAGGCGTGCGGCGGGTCTCTGGGACTCAGAGTGATTGTCCGGGGCCCCAGGTGGCTGCACAGAGGAGGGGCCGCATAGCCAGGCGATTAGGTGCACAGCAGGGTCCCAGGATCTAGGAGGCTTCTTGGTGGAAGAACCGCACAGAGACACGCTTAGGGCGGAGCGAAGGTTCTAGGCCTGCGGGCAGATTCTCTGAGGAGGGGCAGCCTAAGGAGATTCATCTGCGAAGGCTGAGGCTCCCAGGCCCAGGAGGTAGGGTCGGGCCCCTGGGAACGTTGCAGAGGAAGGCAGCCCAGCCCAGGCGGTAGCTGTAAATTGAAGGGAACCTCTAGGAGGGTACTGACCAGCGAGACATCCCCACCGGGAGAGTCTTCCCTGCCAGGTGAGGTTTCCCCACAAGGATGGTAAAACCAGAGATACAGGCCCAAACAGGCCTTACCTCAGCCTGCAGCCTAGTTCCCTTTTGGATGACCATTGGTCAACAAGTGGAGGCACCTCTGCCCACTAGCAGGGAATATACCCCACCTGAAGGCCACCACTCCTAGAGAGGCAGATTCCTTGTGGAGCACCGCATTATCAACTTCCTCCAAGACTTCAGCCTACTGAAGGCTACGAGGGGATATATATAGAAATCTTCAGGGACATTGTAAGTCAATAGAGGAAATCTGCAATATCTCAGCGGTCCACTGATACCTGAACAATATGAGAAAACAAGGAAAGAAAATACTGCAAACAAATCTAGATGTTACATCAATAAAACCCAATGACAGTATGGCAGAAGAAATGACAGAAAAGGAGTTCAGAATGCACATAATTAAAATGATCAGAGAAGCAAACGATGAGATGAAAGAGCAAATGCAGGCATTGAATGATCGCACCAATCGACAGTTAAAAGAGCAAATACAGGAAGCAAAAGATCATTTCAATAAAGAGTTAGAGATATTGAAAAAAAACCAAACAGAAATCCTTGACATGAAGGAAACAATAAACCAAATTAAGAACTCCATAGAAAGCATATCCAGTAGGATAGAACACCTGGAAGACAGAACCTCAGACATTGAAGACAAAATATTTAACCTTGAAAACAAAGTTGAATAAACAGAGAAGATGGTAAGAAATCATGAACAGAATCTACAAGAACTATGGGATATCATGAAAAGGCCAAATTTAAGAATTATTGGGATTGAGGAAGGCCTAGAGAAACAAACCAAAGGAATGAACAATCTATTCAATGAAATAATATCAGAAAATTTCCCAAATCTGAAGAATGAAACAGAAAATCAAGTTCAAGAGGCTTATAGGACTCCAAATACACAAAATTACAACAGACCCACACCAAGGCACATTATAATGAAAATGCCTAACATACAAATAAAGACAGAATTTTAAAGGCTGTGAGAGAAAAGAACCAAATTACATTCAGGGGGAAACCAATATGGATATCAGCAGATTTTTCAATCCAGACCCTAAAAGCTAGAAGGGCCTGGAACAACATTTTTCAAGCCCTGAAAGAAAATGGATGCCAACCAAGAATCTTATACCCAGCAAAACTTACCTTCAAATTTGACGATGAAATAAAATCCTTCCATGATAAACAAAAGCTAAAAGAATTTACAAAAAGAAAGCCAGCATTACAGAACATTCTCAGCAAAATATTCCATGAGGAAGAGATGAAAAACAGAGAAGCAAATCAGCAAAGGGAGGAATCATCCTAAAGGAATTGTCAAATAAAGGAGGAACCACGTTGTGTCAAACAAATAAATAAATAAAATTTAAAAAATGAACCAAATGACCGGGAAACCAAATCATATCTCAATAATAACCCTGAATGTTAATGGCCTGAATTCATCAATCAAAACACATAGACTGGCAGATTGGATTAAAAAGAAAGATCCAACAATATGTTGCCTGCAAGAGACTCACCTAATAGAAAAAGATACCCATAGACTAAAGGTGAAAGGATGGGGAAAAACATACCATGCACATGGACTCAGCAAAAAAGCTGGAGAATCCATCCTCATTGCAGATAATGTGGACTTCAAGCCAAAGTTAGCCAGAAGTGATAAAGAAGGTCATTTCATACTGCTTAAGGGAAGCATAAATCAGCAAGATATAACAATCATAAACATCTATGCCCCAAACAGTGGCTCATCCATGTATGTCAAACAAATCCTTCTCAATTTCAGAAACCAAATAGACCATAACACAATAATACTAGGTGATTTTAACACACCTCTCTCACCACTGGACAGATCTTCCAGACAAAAATTGAACAAAGAAACCATAGATCTCAATAACACAATCAATAATTTAGACTTAACAGACATTTATAGAATATACCATCCAACCAAGAGTGAATACACTTTCTTCTCAGCAGCACATGGATCCTTCTCTAAAATAGACCATATATTATGCCACAAAGCTAATGTTAGCAAATACAAGAAGATAGAGACACTAGCATGTATTCTATCAGATCATAATGGATTGATGTTAGAAATAAATGAAAGAGTAAAACACAGAAACTATTCCAACATCTGGAGAGTAAACAATATGCTATTATATGACGAATGGATAACAGAAGATATTAGGAAGGAAATTAAAAAATTCTTAGAGGTAAATGAGAACAAAGAAACATCATATCAAAATCTCTGGGACACTATGAAAGCAGTACTTAGAGGGAAATTTATTTCATGGAGCGCATTTAATAAAAGAAGTAAAACTCAACAAATAAATGACCTAACACTACAGCTGAAAGCCCTAGAAAAAGAAGAACAGAACAGCACCAAAAGTAGTAGAAGACAGGAAATAGTTAAACTCAGAGCTGAAATCAATGAAATTGAAACAAAAGAAACAATACAAAAAATTGACAAAATAAATAGTTAGTTCTTCGAAAAAATAAACAAAATTGATAAACCTTTAGCCACACTAACAAAGAGAAGACGAGAGAAAACCCAAATCACTAAAATTCGGAATGAACAAGGAAATATCACAACAGACAGGATTGAAATACAAAACATAATTAGAAGCTATTTTGAAAATCTATACTCCAACAAAATAGAAAATTTCGAAGCCATCAACAGGTTTCTAGAGACATATGAATTGCCTAAACTGAACGAGGAGGACATACACAATTTAAATAGACCAATTTCAAGTACTGAAATAGAAGAAGTCATCAAAAGCCTACCAACAAAGAAAAGTCCGGGACCAGATGGGTTCTCAGCTGAGTTCTACAAACCTTTAAAGAAGAGCTCATTCCAATACTTCTCAAAGTATTCCATAAAATAGAAGAGGAAGGAACCCTCCCAAACTCATTCTATGAAGCCAATATCACACTGATACCTAAACCAGGCAGAGACTCATCAAGGAAAGAAAATTTCAGACCAATATCCTTAATGAACATCGACGCAAAAATTCTCAACAAAATTTTAGCAAATCGCATACAAAAACATATTAAAAAGATAGTGCACCATGATCAAGTGGGTTTCATCCCAGGGATGCAAGGTTGGTTCAACATCAGGAAATCAATAAATGTCATTCACCATATCAATAGACTTAAAGTCAAGAATCACATGATTATTTCAATAGATGCAGAGAAAGCATTTGATAAAATACAGCACCTCTTCATGCTCAAAACACTAGAAAAAATAGGGATAGTGGGAACATTCCTTAACATTGTAAAGGCCATTTATGCTAAGCCCATGGCTAATATCATTCTAAATGGTGAAAAACTGAAAGCATTCCCCCTAAAAACTGGAACAAGGCAGGGATGCCCTCTTTCACCACTTCTGTTCAACATTGTTCTTCAGACTCTAGCCAGAGCAATTAGACAAACCAAAGAAATTAAAGAGATACGAAGTGGAAAAGAAGAACTCAAACTATTCCTGTTTGCTGATGACATGATTATATATTTAGAGGAACCTGGAAATTCTTCCAGAAAACTCTTAGAACTCATAAGTGAATTCAGTAAAGTAGCAGGTTACAAGATCAATGCTCATAAATCCAACGCATTTTTATACATAAGTGATGAATCTTCAGAAAGAGAAATTAGGAAAACTACCCCAATCACAATAGCCTCGAAAAAAATAAAATACTTGGCAATCAATCTCACAAAAGAAGTGAAAGTCCTCTACAATGAGAACTACAGAACACTAAAGAAAGAAATTAAAGAACACCTTAGAAGATGGAAAGATCTTCCATGTTCTTGGAGAGGAAGAATTAATATTGTCAAAATGGCCATACTACCTAAAGTGCTATACAGATTCAATGCAATTCCAATTAAAATCCTAATGACGTACCTTACAGAAATAGAGCAAGCACTTATGAAATTCATCTGGAAGAGTAAGAAACCCAGAATAGCTACAGCAATCCTTAGCAGGAAGAGTGAAACAGGGGGTATTGCAATACCAGATCTTCAACTCTACTACAAAGCAATAGTAACAAAAACAGCATGGTATTGGTACCAAAATAGAAAGGTAGATCAATGGTACAGAATAGAGGACACGGACACAAACCCAAATAAATACAATTTTCTCATAGTAGAGAAAGGGGCCAAAAATATGCAATGGAGAAAAGATAGCCTCTTCAACAAATGGTGCTGGGAGAATTGGAAATCCATATGCAACAGAATGAAACTAAACCCATATCTCTCACCATGCACAAAACTCAACTCAAAATGGATTAAGGACCTCGGAATCAGACCAGAGACCCTTCATCTTATAGAAGAAAAAGTAGGTCCAGATCTTCAACATGTCGGCTTAGGACCAGACTTCCTTAACATGACTCCCATAGCACAAGAAATAAAAGAAGAATCAATAACTGGGATAGATTCAAACTAAAAAGCTTTCTCTCAGCAAAGGAAACTATCAGCAATGTGAAGAAAGAGCCTACAGTGTGGGAGAATATCTTTGCCAATCATACTTCAGATAGAGCACTAATCTCCAGAATCTATAAAGAACTCAAAAAACTCTACTCCAAAAATTCAAATAATCCAGTTGACAAATGGGCTAAGGAAATGAATAGACACTTCACAGAAGATGATCTACAAGTAATCAACAAACATATGGACAAATGTTCAACATCTCTAGTAATAAGAGAAATGCAAATCAAAACCACCCTAAGATTCCATCTCACCCCAATTAGAATGGCGATTATCAAGAACACGAGCAACAACAGGTGTTGGAGAGGATGTGGGGAGAAAGGTACACTCATACATTGCTGGTGGGACTGCAAATTAGTGCAGTCACTCTGGAAAGCAGTGGGGAGATTCCTTAGAAAACTTGGAAAGGACCCTCCATTTGACCCAGCTCTCCCACTCCTTGGTCTATACCCAAAGGACTTAAAATCAGCATACTACAGAGATACAGCCACATCAATGTTCATAGCTGCTCAATTCACAATAGCCAGACTGTGGAACCAACCTAGATGCCCTTCAATTGATGAGTGGATAAAGAAACTGTGGTGTATATATATACAATGGAATATTACTCAGCCATAAAAAATGATAAAATTATGGCATTTGCAGGCAAATGGATGAAATTGGAGAATATCATGCTAAGTGAGATAAGCCAATCTCAAAAAGCCAAAGGAAGAATGATATCGCTAATAAGTGGATGATGACACATAATGGGGGGAGGGAAGGGTTAGTGTTAGGGTTAGAGTTAGGGTTAGGGAGGGGGGCAAGTATGGAGGAAGGAAGCACTGTATAGAGGGAAAAGAGGGGTGGGAGGGATGGGGGGAAGGGAAAAAATAACAGAATGAATCAAACAACATTACTCTATGTAAATTTATGATTACACAAATGGTATGCCTTTACGCCATGTACAAACAGAGAAGCAACATATATCCCATTTGTTTACAATAAAAAAAAATGAAAAAAAATAAAGTGTTAATCTTTATACTGGAAATTACATCCTAGTGATAATGTATGTGAAGAAAATATTTCAGACTTATTATTCTATGATTTAGGTTACTTCTTTCAAAGCTACCTATACTTTGGTCCTTATAGAAAGATTACAACCTAATTAAAATCACCTAAAATACTAATTACAGATAAAATGCAGTACAC
This sequence comes from Sciurus vulgaris, assembly GCF_902686455.1. NCBI lineage: Eukaryota > Metazoa > Chordata > Mammalia > Rodentia > Sciuridae > Sciurus > Sciurus vulgaris. The sequence goes on along the minus strand of NC_136474.1, from coordinate 77,701,139 downwards.
ATTTGATTTGTAACAGTGTTTTATCTCAAACATCTGAAATCTTATCACATTTTGGTGTATAGCATTTTGCTGCTTCTGGTATCACATGTGACCAACCCTGTTCCACGGACTACCCTTGTCTGTGAAGAGTCAAGTAACTCTAAGAAAATGTTTCTACCCAAATTCTAATTATTTTAGGTGTGATTTTTTTTTTAGCTTTGAAGTATTACATTTGTTTCAAGTTTTAGTGTGTAAAATAATGGTAGATTATATTTTTGAGTCAATTAATTTAGAAAGACATTATCAAATTTCATGTGTATCTTATTTCTTCAACTCCTGAGCACTATGGGACTTCTATTGCAGAGGAAAGATGATGAGAGATCACGAAATCAAATGTGTTTTTGAAACATATTTTTAATTTTAACTGTCCTATATGTCCATGCAACATGGAAGAAAGTAATCCAACTGAAATATTCGGTGGTTCTAAGTCACTTCTTCAGGCCAGGGTTTCATCTATTTATCAGTAGCAATAAGCACTTGTCTTCTAGTCTCTCCAGATGTTTCTACTTCTGTGTATAAAGGAATATATTTCTTTAATTTTATGTGGAGCAGTTCATTTTCCCTCTTCTCCTTCATCTATGACCCTGAACAACTAAAACTGTTGCTAGAGTATCTTTAACTTCTCTAAACAATTACTCTTTTATGTATTTGAAATATGGAGTAAAGGGCATATAAAAATAACCAATATATCCTGCACTACGTGAACCAAGTCAGCATTCTGCAAATTCTTGTATTCCTCAATGTCAAGGTCATTGAAAACAATAAAAAAAGTCCAGGTTCTCTTTTCCAAATCAGCATCTTCACTCCAAGTGAATACTTGTCTACCAATATGTGAACTATCAGATGATTGATGAAAACTCTAAAAAATGATTCATGTAATTGCCCCAATGTCCATTTTCAGCTTTAAAAAGGAAGACCCATCCCAAAGTTTAAAATTACTGAAAAAACAATTTACAGCTTCTTTTTCAAAAAGTACTTGATGATATATGCAGCTAAACTGCTTAAATACACACACACACACACACACACACACACACACACACACACACACCTGGCAAATCAGTCAGAGACAAGGACAATAAAACACATCAAGGTTTCATCCTTACCACTCTCCCAGACACCATTTGAGATGAAGATTTTTTTTTCCCAGAAAGCCTAACGCCATTATGTACATAGAGATGGACGCTCCATTTGTCTTAGTCCCTGTTTATTCCTAGAAAAGAAAAACACCTTATTCACTCTGATCATATCTAAACTTTGAAATGGTTGGGAGACAGGAGAGAACATTGCAGAATGGCTGTTCTCTACAGAGAAGAGAAATCTGCTTAGTATGTTAGCTGCTTTCTTTCTTTTTTTTTTTTTTTTTAAATAAGATCTCTGTTTGTCAAAACATATTTTCTTGAGTTCTGTAATAAATTATACTATATAATGATTTTGGTCCCAAGTTCAATCTGTAAACAGTGTGCTCACAGCTGGCAAATCTGTTATGTCTTGCTTCTGGCTTGCAGTGCTTTGGTTTATTTAAGAATAACATTAGTGCAGAGCAATGGCTGGGACACAGAGTTGATAAGCTTGGTCTACCTAACTCTGTAACCTCAGCCTGGACTTACTAACTAGATGTGTTGGGTTCTGTTATACTTCCTGCCCCATGTGTACTTTTTATCTCCACTGACTATATGGGCAGTTTGTCTCCTACAACTTAATGATCATCTATAACTATAAAACTAATCTTGATTCATTTTCTCATTTAAACAAAGCACACTGCTTCTGCTACAAATAATAACTGCAACCACAGCAAAAGCTCCTGCATCAAGTTCTATGTTATTACTGGGGAGCTAAGACAAGAGGTCTGGAGACCAGAGTCTTAGTCCTCAAGAAATGGGATTCAGAGGAGATCAGAAGTCATTGTCAGAATCCATGAAACCAGCATCTTGGAAAGAGTTGATAAATTTTCAGCAGGATCATAAGGCAAGTGTGCTGATCACACTACTCTTAATTTTGCAAAAAATCTCAGACTCTATATTTTTGCTTACCTCATTCTGTACAGAATTATGCATTTTATATTTAGAAAAAGGCTTCCATGGCATTTCACTGTTTTTGTTTCTTTTACATTAGAACATCCACCCACTGTCCCCTCTCAACCTCTATGTTTTAAATGACATTGGCTTTTTAAGAGTTCAGGCCAGATGTTCTTTAGAATGTGTAAGCTCTGCATTTTCCACGGGCAGGGAATAAGGCAAAAGATTTATTTAGATTCAGGTATTTTGGACAAGATTACTTTAAGAATGATCCTGTGCTTAACTTCATATTATATCCCAACAGGCGGGGAGACAGTATGTCCGGCTGTTCCATTCTTAGTAGTTCAAGTTAAATCTCTTGGTTAACTACAACATCTGCCCATTCCTCCCTCTCAACTTTCTTTTAGGTATAAAATATATAATTCAATGCAAAACTAGGTATGTTAGAAAGGTATAAAAAGAACTCAGGATTTGATGCAGGAAATTTTAATATAGAATAGGTATTGAATGATATTAGGAAAAAAAATGTTAGTTTCCTTAGATGATAATGGACTTGCCATTTAGTAGGACAAACAACCTTTTTAGGAGATGCATGTTCCAGTATTTAAGGATTCAGTATCATGATGTCTGAAATTTAATTTCAAATAGTTCATTAAAAATACATGCTACATAATATATACATGCTAAATATGGCAAACATGTAAACAGCGTTGAATTGAAGAGTTGGGTATGCTAGTGATGGTTTTACTTTTAACTTTTCTGTGCATCTGAACTTCATAATGAGAAGTTGGGAAAACGACTTTGGGTTCATGACAACCAATTTAAGATATGTGGTCCTAAAATTGCAGGTTGAATTGGATAAAACATTTTATTCATTCACCACCTGGGCAATATTGATAAATGAAAAAAATGTTAACATTTTATTTTATATATAAAAAAATTATATTCTCCTTTAGTTCCAAAATTGCATGGTAATTCAGGACTCACTGCTAGGTATGGTTAATTTTTTACATGTGGAGTTGGTACCTGGTTAAAGAGAACTTGTCCAGAGTAGTCCCTTCACATTAAGAACCCATCACATCGTTATTCCCATTCTGCACATGAATCCATCTCAGCTGGGGTGGTTCACCCACAGTAATCAGCTACAGCACATCAGATGTGGACCTTCTGTGAGCATTGAAAGAGAATAGTAAAAAGAAAACAATTGTAAGTATTGTCACAGGGGCTGCAGTAGGTGAGTGTGTACTGTTGTGATACTCTAAGATGAGAACGAGCCACCTGCTGATAGTTCAGAAAATTATTTACTTACCTAGCATTGTGTGAAATTTATTCTGTTACTAAGGAGATAATCTTAAGTGGCGGATTGAGGTTAATATGCACGGAGCATTTGAGAAAACATGAAATATTTGTACTATACACAGACATCTCTGATAGAAAATTAGGGACTGCTGTACATGGCCTGCTGTCTCGCTATTCAAAACTTCCTTTGCTTTTGTGCCTTCACCTTTCATGATACTAAATACCACTTTTTGCACTATTTCCATGTTATTTTCATCTCTACATTAGAACTAAAGTTATCATTTTTAAATCCCCCAGCATGCCTGGTACACAGTAGAAAAGAAATTAATTGTTGAGAGATGGCTCAGGATTGTAAAACGTCAGGCATTGTTTCATGGAAGAGACAGTGATTTGGTATAATGCAAACCTCCACCAAGTCCAAATAATCTGATTTCATTTTTGTAAATTTTGTATAATTAGAATCAAATTTATAAGTTGTAGGTTTATGTTCTAAACTGTATACAGCATAGAGGTCAATGAAATGATTTTTAATTCTATTTTTATTCCCATTCTGCATGTGACGTTAACAGAGGTGTGGAGATGAAATGGTTTGCCTAAATCCAAACAGCTAGTAAAGGGGAAGCTAAATGCCCTACAAGCCCACCCTCTTTCTTCCCTGCTAGGATGCTTTTTAAACTGCTGAATCCCAGCACTCTTAATATGTTCTTGTAGATCCAGGGCTGGTGATGAAGTGGAGATCTGTCACTTCACAATCATGAATTCACTTCGCCTAATGTGCTTTGAAGGATGAGACATGGCCAAGAGTATTTTTCAGCTTGCAAATGGTCACGAAACCCATTTCCAGCTTCTTTTCTCCTAATGATGGTTGATGATTCACATTCTTCTCATTTCACGTGAGCAGGGTATTATTTTCCTGTTGACTTCACTTGAATATAAAACACCTTAATGAGCGGAGGGACTGCGAGGGTATGTCTGTTTTCTGTTGCTCGGGAACCGCCCTGGCATCCTTTGTTCTGGTGAAGTTTTCCAGCTTCATTGCTCTTTTTAAGAAACTGCTAGAGGAGGCTGAGAGCCCTTGAACTTTTGCTACCATTGGGTAGTGAGACACTCTCTTGGCTTAATAGGTTCTTTCCACATTTGCTAGGCGGTATTTGTTTTATAATGCCAGTAGCCTGGGACATCCAGAAGGGTCCTTGTGTATAATTCAGGAGGCAAGTTCTTTTCCTGCTTGTGGTTTTAGTTTTCTTGCAATGTTTTTCATTTCAATTTATAGCTATCTGCACATAAAACACTTGGTGGGTTTAGCTAATATCTTTTTCAGAATGGAAGCTAAATGAATGTTTTGGATCTTTTCTTTCCATAATAGATGGTGATTTTCTAGACTAAGAATTCTACAATAGGGAAGGCAGGAATTTGTCCTTGTATTGTCTCATTTAAAGGATCTGGGCAAATTCACTTCATTCTAATATCTACCTGTGACTCACCCCTAGTGTGCGTGTGTGAGTGCATTTGTGTGTGTGTGTGTGTGTGTTGTTCATGAACTCATGGATTAATTTCATAGGCTAGGATCTTAGATTTGTTTATGATTTCCAGCCTTAAAGTAGAAACTGCTTACTTAGATAAAAGTTTTTTTTTTTTTAAACTGAAGAAATTAAGTTTAAAAATTATTAACTCTATTAGTATACGTAAAATGATCTTTTTCTTGTTTTTGGCCACAAAGATCATTATCTTCTCTGTTGCTCTACTAACAACATAAAGGATGGAATACAAAGGAAATGGTTGAAAAAACTTCTTGTCTGTGTGAAGGGAGAGGGGATTTTTTTGATAATGGTTTCTTTTAATGTCTGTTCTTTGTTTTTTATGACAGAAACTACACTCACAAAGTGAAATGGAGGGACAAGAAGGAAGAGTGGTAGGGAGAAGGAGACAGAGTGTATTAAAATATAGTGAAATAAAGAAAATGGGGGGGGGGTACTAGGGCCAATGGGTACTAGGGCCAATGCTTCTCACAGTTGCCAAGAGGGACCCGCCATGCCACAGGAGTCCCACAGGGAAGCACCAGCTGGCTGGGAAGCAGAAGGACATGCAAAAGCTGTGGAGGACAGTCTTGTGGTTTCTGTGGGAAGGAAAGAGTGAGGCAGGGAGAGCAGGTGTAGGATTGCTAGTTTGAACCATTTCTGTGGGCTCTGGGGCTCAGAGGCTCTGTCCCTGGTTGTTTGGTCCCCAGCCCTCTGGGATTAGGGCAGGTGAAACATGACCCAGACTGTGAAAAATAAAAATAAAATTAAAAAAAGAAAAAAAAGAAAAGGAAATTGGTTGAGGTATGGGCTCTGGATTGATTGGTCTGTATTGGAGAGAGCATTTGCAGGGAGTTGTTTACTACCTCCAAGAAAAGGTTGTCCTTGGAAGAGAAGATCTGCCAGGGTCAATAAGACCCCAGGTGTTAGTACATCAGAATGCAGAAAAGCATGGCCAATGTAAGAACAGGAAAGAGGAGCTGGAGGTTTAAGGATAACACATTCAAAATGCCCTCAAACCTATAATGATGTGATTTTATCAACATAACATGTTGTACAAATGAAGAAACCAAGGGTATCCCTGACATAACCAGCAAGTTTTAACCTCTCTTTCCTTGGCCCCTGTAGATCATTTAAAAATGTCTGCTGTAACAAACTATGATGGTGCTTCACATTCTAATTATTTAGGGATAACTGTTTTCTCCACTGGACTAAGGAGCCCTGGAAGGCAGAACTTCATCATGTCTCTGTAGCAGTATCTAGTTCATTCCATACCCTGATAAATATTTGAAGAAGGAAGTGAAATGAAGCTAAGGAAGATGTTGCATGTCCAAAAACTAGTAGCATAAGAATGGGGCTGGAGGCTAAATCTCCAGGGAAATACCAAATGGCAGAAACATTTTGCACAGAAGAGGCTGGTGACATGAATATTGCCCTGAAAAGTGTGTCACTTAAATCATGGATGCCATCCATCTTGGGAGACTCTGTGTCACCAGCCTCTCCCTATGGTGGATTCACAGATTAATATCTAGCTGTAATCATTGGAGGAATATAAGAATGTAAAATGAAGATGAAAAGAAAGTTTTCATGAGCCAAAATGCTCGTAATCACATGTAATAAGTACGAATGATGATACTTAGAAATGATAAATGAGGATGAGAAGCATATGGAAGTGTGGAGTTGCTGTGCTATCAAATAAAGAAAGAGGGATATAAATGTGGTAGCAAATGAACCAGGTTAGATGTCCACACTTTTCACTGTTTAGGAGCTAAGCTGGTATGCAGGGATGCGCTGTGCTCCAGAGGATTCATCAACAGAGTGATCATAAGGGCCTGACTTAATGTGACGATGTCTGCTAACATCAGACAGAGGCCGACTGCAGTTTGATGGAAAGGTACAGACAAAGGGAAAACACTAAATCTGAAACTGAGTGATGTTGGAGGATGCGATCTCCCATTGTGAGAAACCAAGGGTAGGTGTTGACAGAGTAGTAGTTGTCAAATTTACCCACTCGCATCAATTGAGTTCTTGTTATTTCAAGTTTCCTAGGATACTCAAAGACCCCTGCAGGAGTCTCTGTGGGATCAGTAATAATTGTTAGAACAACCTAATGGACCCTAAACCAAGAATGACATGAAGCCAATAAAAAGTTCTTTATGGAAACACAGAAAATAAAACTCATATTTTTTTTTCCAGTCAGGTTTTGATTTACTGGTTCTTTTAGCTTCTGGTCTCTATAGTATAGAATCAATAATTGATAATCTAAGTCAGTGGTGGCAAATTGGCTTAAACTTACTTATTAACTTGCAAAGGACTGGTAGTAGCTGCTTAGAACCTCCCATTAGATAATGCACTGAGGCCACATCTCAGGTGAGCAATAAAGAGCGCTGAACTCATTTAGCAGTGCCTGCCTTGAACACTGTGGTAAGGGGCAGGGCCTTTTTGTGACAAGTATTTATCATTCCATCTACAAATCCCCTCCCCTATTTCTTGTGTAGTAGTCTAATTATATTTTCAGGCAGAGGAATGCATTAATTTGCTTCTCATACAATTCCTATGACAGTCGTATCTTCATTTGATAATGGTAAAAGGAAGTTTATTGAATTTGCACAGAAATCCTCCCACGTTTTTAAGCAATGGATTAAAATTATTGGTAAGTCACGGAAGAGATGCTGCAAGGTCAGTACAGACTCCTTGGCGTTCTGAAGGTCCACTCGGATGACTACCCAGTTGGTGGCATCTCGGTTGTCACACAGTCCCCTCATCCTTCTGCCATATTCTACTGACAGTAATTTCAAATCAATTCTAGACTCATCCCAATTAGCTATTAAAAGACAAAAATCATTTGTCAATATGATCTTTTTATGCTTTCCTGAATAAAATGAAATTTCAAAATGCATTTTGATCTTTTCCTATTCCTCTCCAGTTTCTTTTTATTCCCATTTTCTTGTTTTTATCCGTGAAGGTATTGGGTGCAGTAGGAGTCCACGTAGTTCATATGGCAGAACAACACCAACAATCATCCAACCAAGTAAACAATATATATCCTAAACCAATCTAGTTTTACTAAGTATCAGGTTCCCTTAAAAGAAACCTGATGGCTAATTTGCAATGGATTGGTAATGCCTAATTATACATTACTTGATTTCTTTTTTATCATTATTGTGGTCAATGCAGACTGGTTTACATAAAGCCTATTTCCTTAAGTAGGATGTTTTGAGTGTAGAACGCATTCGTAAGTCTAGGTGATTTTATTCATTTATTATTGCTTAGGTATTTGCTCATTTCACTTTTATATCAAATTGTCTGTCTATCCCCTAGTCTTCCTTTGCTTATGTTACAGAGAAAGAAGTATAAAACTAAATATGGGAACATGGAGAAGAATAAAACTAAAGATGGGATCAATAGTGATGAAAGTGAAAATGAGAAATTCACTAAAATGTCACTGTTTTTGTTGTTCTTCTTCTTTGAAAATCTCCAGACATGAGTGACATGTGTGCACTAAATGTGAGACGTGGTTATCACTGACTTCTCTCTGTACACTCCTTTACCAGGAAACACTACAGAAATGTTTGTGTGTTTCAGTATAAACCCATGAACCGTCTCCAGCATAGTCTTTCAGGTTATGTGATTCTAGCACTGTTCGTTGTCCTTAAAGTATTTTGTAATTATTTATTAGTTGTAATTCACTAGTAGATTTGTAACTGCTGTCTGGTTTGATAGTAATTTTAATTTTTCTCCCCTCTGGAAAATCTAATTTTATCCTGGTTCGTAAGTCAATTCAATATTCATTTATTTCATATAAATCTGTGCTCTTTTGCTTTTGAACAAGTAATAATATCTGCTTTCTTCTCATATCAAATGAATAAAATGAAAGTTTTCACACATTCATTTTTTATATCTATATGAAAGCCATAATTTTACTATTTTCTGAAAACTAACTTTTAATACCATATTTAGAGGAATAGTAACTTCTAGTTTTGTGTTACTTTTGATCAACAACAAATGAGATTGATAATTATTCTAATGTAAAGTAATTTTTGCGGTAGCTTAAAATTCTAACATTTATCTCTCTAATGGATTATCATTCCCCTTTTCTCCTCTCTCTTCTTTATCTTCTTCTCTTCTCTTCTTTATTAATACAATTCATTAAGTTGGACCGATGTTTTCTTAAAGTAGTAACAATTTTAGAATTAAAAAATGCTTTATATAAGGTGCTAGTACTATAAATATTCAAAAATCATTAAGTCTCTGTTGATTTACTGCAACAGAAAGGAATTTTTTTAATCATCATCCCCATGATAGGTTAAGGTGCTAAATTATCTTGACAGGTAAAGAGCTGGCCAGCATTACCTCCTGGGTCCTTCCCACTTTTCCGAGACTCACTCAGCTCTCCTGGGAAAAACTAAACAGAAGATGTCAAGATGTCTGTAAAAGGGGAGAAAAACCTTACTGAGTTTACATTAAAAACATTGCTCAGGGGCTGGGGAGATAGCTCAGTCGGTAGAGTGCTTGCCTTGCAAGCACAAGGCCCTGGGTTCGATCCCCAGCACCACAAAAAAAAAAAAAAAAAAAAATTACTCAGGAAAAGATAAAGCAATAGGGTTTATAAAACAGCAAGCAAGAAAGAAAGCAGAATGGAAGAAGGAAGGAAGGAAGGAGGAAAAAAGGAAGGAAGGAAGGGGAGAGAAAGAAAGACATTCACCACTTCACCACATAACAAAAATACCCTGACTTCTGCAAAGGCCCTGCCACTTTTTCTTTCACATTTCCTCCTGGGAAAAGCTCAAAGTCATTGTCATCACTTTTTCTTTTTTTCACAAGCTTTGCTGGTCACCCATCTCCTAACACCCCCCATGTGTTAGGATTCACTTGTTCTGATTTTTCTTAAAATCTCGTTTTCTTTCTTTTTTAAGCAAACCAATCTTGCTCTGTATCACTCCTTCCATTGAGCTCACTGTATTTGCAGCCATCCGCCAGGAGCCTGACATAAATATTAGGCTTGAACATTTTTATTTAACTAATTCTCTATTATTTTTAAGGTTGTACATAGTCAGAAATCTACTCTGAGGTGTCATATTCATAATTTAATTCACTAAATACTGATTTGACAAATGTTAAGGAACTTTTAGGGGCTGAGAACACACCAATGATTGTCTCCAGGCCCCAGACCACTAACAGGAGATTTGAATTATTTCTGTCCTGTTTGTTTTCAAGATCGCTTGAATGCACAGTAGTATACCTACAAGTAGTATCTTCTAAAAGATAATCATATAGGAAAGAATGAGATTGCCACAGTCCCTACATAAGTAAAAAGAGAGCTGAGAAAAGTGATATCCGTGATAGAAGAGTATTCAGAAATAGGTGAAATCATGTCACGTTGAAATATAAAAAATACTTTGTTCCTATGGTATGATATTCAGAATATGAGGGAAGCAGTTCACCCACTCAAAGGTAAAGCCACAGCAGCACACGCTTAGGTGGAGGTGAGGGACGCCTAGCTGAAATGAAAAAGAAGACACAGGAGGAAGCCAGTTAAAATCACCCAGTTGCCTCCAGTTTAAGAGTCCAAAAAAGAACAATGAAGGAAGTTGACGAAGGCAGCTGGATTCGGATAGCCAGGAAGGATACCCTAGAGCTAAAGTGGAACTTCTGCAATTCTTGAAACACAATTTGATTTTTCAGAAGAAAGAAGCAGTCATAACAAACACATTAAACTAAGGTAATTTTCTGCGATCATTTCTCCTGCAGGAGACTCACTTAAATGACAACATTAAGAACAAGGACATGGAGAGCTGGCTGTGCCCTCTCTGAGTTACTCCAGGATGTATAGAACAGCGGTTTCCAGGCTGTGCCTAAACCTGAGTTGCTCTATTTTGTAAAGCAGTAATTGGCCAAAGCCTACTCCACTTTGAGTTTAAGTGCTGAGGTGGAAGGGCTAGACACCTTGTGTGTTCAAGTAAACAACTTCCATCTGCCTGGCACAACCACAGGCACAAACTGATGAATTCATTGTACTAAGAAGAATGACCAGCTGTGGACTTCTTATCGGGAGAACGTAGATTCATGGGCATACTAAAGTCATACTGGAAAAAACAGGCCTATGAGCTTATCAGACACACCAGGCCACCCAATGAAGCAGCCCCCTCACTCGAGGCACATAGGAGGGGCACCCGGAGACTGAACTTGGTGGCCTCCTGATGCTCCCATCTGGTCACTTGTCACAAGCATCGCCTAGGAAAGTTGCCATAGCAACCAACCTCCAAATCTCTGTCCTCATGCCAGAGGGTGGGTGACCACTCAATGGCCCTCTCCAAGCTGACACTATGAAACTGCCACTGTCTGGATCCTGACCTACATAAGATCCTGAACTTTGATAGCTCTGTGCCTTGAGCGAGTGCTTTGGCTGGTTCCTAATCTTATCTGCCTACCTACAATGACTCCTTGCAGTCATATCTGCTCTCTGTCTTTGCTCTCAGTTCGGCTTCCTGAACCACTGTGGCTGCCTTACCCTTCCTTAGACTTTCTCATACACACATTTATATTTTATTATATTATATTATATTTATGTATATATGCAAATTTATATATCTATACAATGATACTCAGAATATGAGTGAACAAGATTTATATACATATACATATATGACTATAAATATATTTGTGTGAATGCATATGTATATATACACATATATGATTGAAGAGTGACTTGAGTGTTACAGATATTAGAAATTAAGATTGAAATAAAAGAACTTGAACTCATATTTGCCTGGCTCATGACTGCCAGATGATCCATAAGTATTCAGTGAACTACTGATCAATGCGGTGTGACCTGTGAATTTATTATTATTCAATAAATTCTGACACTGTGGAAAGACACAAACGTGTTTGGTCTGTGTTAATGACATAGCTTGCTCACAGAACAGGAGCAACTTAGTTCGTCTGACCTACTCTTGGTGACATTCCTCTGAAAAGTGCCCTCTCTCCACAGGGCACTCACCAAGAACTATAACCACGGCATTTGGCCATGAATGTAGATCAGAGGTTCCTTGCTAACCCCAAACAAGTCAATTAGCTTCTCTCTCAAGAATTACAAACTTTTAACTTGATGCTCGTTACTACCTGTGTTGTCCACTGGAATGTAGGAAATGAGAATTTGTGGGCTCTGTCATGAAAATACTTTAAGGTGTCCACAGTGAAGCCATGAAAACTGGATTCAGGAGAAAGAGGGAGAATCTCAAAGAAGCAGAGTTGACAGAAGAGCTCTTGAGGTTCTTGGTTCTACCCTCGTGAACATGGTACTGATATGTGATAAATACCTATGTCCTCTCTTTGAATAGAAAAAAAAAAACCATAATAAATACAAGGGGAAGCACATTGAAGAAAGAGAATTAGCTCTTAAGGGAGCTTAAAATAGACTTATTTAGACCTCAAAGTGATGTGCTTATTCAAATACTGTAGTATATATCACATTTCTGCTTTGATAAGGAAATTAAATTTATGGCCAAGTAAACTAAGCTTTAATCAGTAGGACAGTCAGGTTAAATGAAAGGTTCTAAGTAATTTTAAATTTGGTTATGCTTGCTATGTCCTCTGTCATAATCACAGACTTCGTTAAGTGGTTTCCTTCTTTCTGTGTAAGGAGATAAATATTTTTTTTTTTTTTTTTTTTGCTAACATATTCTTTTAGGTGGAGATTAGTCTGACCCAGTTAAATAATAAACTTATGCAAGTTGTCACAGAGTTTGTGGAACATTCTTAGATAACTGAAAAAATCACGAAACATGGCTACTGTGAGAGGGTGTGATACTCCATGAATTGTTTTCAATGCCAGTCATTGCAGATTTAACTTAATTTAAATTTCAATTGCTACTCATTTTTATGATCTTTTTAACTTTTCTATTTCATTTATCATGATTCTTAGTTATGTCCCTTCTACTCAAAGTTGACTCTTGCTTCTTGAACAGAAAGGAAATTTATTAAGACCTTTTAATACTTCTGTTTTCCACTCAAGGTCAAAAGCTGGGAAGAGACATGGCTTCCACCTACCCCCTACCCCTGCCCACACAAAGACTCTGATAATCCAAAACAAAAATTTTCTCGAACCCATTAAAAAACTGAGGTTCTAGGAGGGCCAGTTAGCCTGAAAGCTTAAGGAAGATGGGTTCCCTAAGCATAGATAAGTAAGCACATTCCTTCCTGTGCAGGGCTTTCATGTAAGATGTAGAAGAAATTCAGGAAAAAAAATTTATGGAATCAATAAAGGTAGAATGTGGGCTATAATGAGGGTGTAAAGGCAGGGCTTTAATTCATAAGGAAATTTGCATCATTTGTAGGTACTTCTGGAAGTTACTTGCACTCAGGAGCAAGAGAGAAGGCCTGAGAGCAGAGTGGAAGGCCTTCCTCAGGGTAATGTCCTGAAGAATTCCCCAGCCTCCTCCTCCTTCAAGGATCAAAGCCCATGAGCTGCCAGAAGAGGTTTAGTTGACCCTCTGCACAGAGCATCTGGGGCAGGAGTGACAGGAAAACCTCCTGTGTCCCTGGGGGAGGGCTGGAAATGGCTTGGGCACAGGCCACTTAAGACCTCAAAACAATAGAGGAGACTTAGGTTCACTGACGAGGCCCTTCCTCCAGTGCCAGGACTCAGTGCCCAGAAAGAGGGTAGATTTCAATTGCATTGTGCTCCGTAAAATAATTCAGACTCAAAAAGCTAAATGGACTATGCCAAGGGCTGTGGTTGAGGGGAAGGAGTACCAAAAAGGGTCATGAAGGTGCGAGTTGTTACAAATGACAGAGTTGTTCCATGGCTTCATGTGGTGGTTACATGACTATATGCATAAAAATTCATTTTATAAATTGTATGTGAATTATGCCTTGAGAAGCGTACCTAATATAAAAGATTGATGTAGGATTTTTGGTTTAAGGGTAATAGAAGTACAGATTTTGAGTCTCCTCAAACAAGACTATAAGGGAAAGAGTATTTTGTGTAAGGTCTGTATGCTCTGACAATGTCAATGAATACAATTGAGAAAGAATCTGAAAAACACAAGCAAAATTAACTGCTTTCAATAATCATTTCGATTGGTGATGTTAATATTGGTACTGTTCTGAGATTGTTTTGAATATAATGTGAGATCACACAAATACATAGTTATGTGACATTTCTCTTCTCTAGTGATGTTTGAAAGTCAGTATCTCTGGGTAGAGAAATGAGATATAGATATAAAATAAACAGACTATGTCAGCCTGTTGCCATTTTAAAATTTAGTTGAAAGTATGATATTGAAGCCAGAGGGGTCTTAGACTGTTTTTCTGTCGCTATAACAAAATAATTGGGATGGGGAAATTTATTTTTAAAAAGAGGGTTTATTTTGCTCACTGTCTTGGAGGCTGAGAATCCAAGAGCATGAAACCAGCAACTGTTAGGTTTCTCATGAGGGGCTTATGGTAGAAGAGAAAGTGGGAATGTGTAGAAGAGGCCAAAGGTGAGGGGATTCCATGTTTTATAATAACCTGCTACCGTGGAAACAAATCCAATCCATGGAGTGGCATTAATCTTGCTTTATAGCCTAAATCCCATCTTCAAGGCCCCACCTCCCACCCCCACCACTTTGAAAGTTAGTTATCAACACAAGTCTCAGAGGAAAGATAGAATATTCAAACCATAGAATGAGGCTTCTCTGTGAAAGTGTGTGTGTGTGTGTGTGTGTGTGTGTGTGTGTGTTTCCATGTGTGCAAACACACAAACATGTCCTAGTTCTTTTCACTAAAAAGCCCAAAATAACAACTAACCTGATAGCAATGAGCATTCCTGGAGCCCAGATGGAGCCTGGTAAATACAATTTCCCTCTTAAAACAAATTACAAGACAAACAAACAAAGGCATCTTGGAATAATGTTTGATTCCCGGGGTCTGGGCCAAAAGCATTCAAGAAAATCCTGGAACATCTTGTTGCTGCACACTCCATCGAAGCTATCACAGACTATAGATCATGGCTGGAGGACTTAGGAGCCAACTTGAAGAGCTTTCCAGTACCTAAAGGTAGGGAAGTTTGTACAACCATAAGGATAATGACTAGAATGGTTGGGTAAACATATGTTTAAATATGTGAGTTCAAATGATACTTTATAACAAAGTTAATTGGTTGCCTTTGGAAGATGATATAAAGCAAAGCGAAGTCTGAAGTCTGGTAAATAAAGGGAAGTGGTTTTAAATTATGTTCTTTGCTGGGTAACTACGTAGTATATGCAGAGAAATGTCTATATTCTAGCTAATAACTGAAGGAGGAATAATTGAATTTGAATATCACCCTTTTCAGCATCTAATAGGATTTGAGAATCAATTGCCAGTAAACTGATAAGATGAAAAACAGTTCTATGTGCTTCTGGATGGAAGAGTGCAATTCCAGTTAATTAGACAATTTAGAAAAATTAAATCAGAATATGACCAATCATTTACCTGTAACTTTCAATTTACACAGAATACAGAGAATGGTGGAACATCGGAAACTCCTCTACGGATCTATGATCAGCAAAACATATGTTGTGGGAAACTCACCCTGCCAAATTATCCAGTTCTTTAACATCTGTATAAGCAGGGAGATAGAGGAGGACACACACAAAGAAAGGAGAGAGAGTTAGCTAAAAGAGATTTTAAAAGACAGTTAAACTATACTATTTAAGGATGTACACTCTGGTGATGAAACTATAAAGACAAGCAAGGAAATTATTACTTTAAAAGTCACATTGGTAGTAACTTTTAATTAGAGGGAGGGGTGGTGATCGGCTTCAAGGGCAAATGGCAAGTTCTCTCATCCTGGGTAGTGGTTACAAAGGCTATTCTTATCATAATTCACTAAGCTGTAATTTGATTTGCATATTTGAATATCTATATTACAGTTCATAATAGAAGAGGTTAAAAAGCAATTGAGTTGCTCACAGAATTTTTTGAAAGAGCAAAGCACTTGCTTTGAGATTACAGTTCCAAAATTAATGTTAAAATTGTCCCACAGAGCTAGCTGATAGGGACACTCCTGTTGCTACGGCTTCATACCCAATTGTAGAATAGATGGAGTCATTTTTCCTACTGCTGGCAACTCAAACTTGTAGAAACTATAAATCCCACTAGCACCAATGCCACTTCTGTATCAGAAGCCTGGTTTTTATAAACTTCTTCCTACTGCACACTCCAGTACCTCCCTGAAATAAAGAAGGAGGCATGAAGAATGGATTCTGTTCAGATCCCCCTTCCTCTTGTTGCTCGTTTCCATATTGAAATCTCATTCGTTGAGAATAATAGTGGAGCCTAAGCTTGCAGGGAGAGGCATCACCCTTGGGAAATGATTGATGTAGGAGGAAAATAAGCTATTTTTGTTTTCAGAAAGGGAAAAGATTATGTTCTGCTTATTTTCTTGTTCATTTTTTCATTATTGTTATTTTAAAGTCAATAAAATGCAGAAATGCACAGTGAATACGTTAAGGTTCTTATGTTCTCCATCCATTTATGGAATGTTAATTTTTTTATTATTGTATCTCCAAATATTTTACATGTAAAAATGTGAAATGAAATAGTTGATGTCTACTTCATTTCCTTCTCAGGTTCCAAAGTTTTCTCTCCCGGAGGTACCATTTTGAGAGATTTTGTACATGTTTCTTCCATTGACGTTCAGGACGCATGAGCAAGGGTTTTGCTTGGAGGCTATAATTAGAAGGAATATTTTGGAGTCCTAGAGAAACATTGTGCCTACTTTGATAGTTGTAGTCAAATTTCTCATTAATGTGGATGTACTGGTATTTAAGGTTCCTATTTTCCTGTCTCGCTGCCTGCTTGAAATGTTAGATTTTTTCAGAGTTTGCCAATTTCACGATTGTTAAGCAGAATTTCCCTTTAAATTGTGTCATTCCGATGTGTATTATCGCATGGTCCCTATTAGTGAAACCTTGGATTTTGTTTCTTCAGTCTAAATTGATACACAGATGCTGAAGCAGGTCACAGCACAGGAGGTGTTTTCAATTTTCTTACTTGCCAAAAAATAAAATATCTAATCTATGTGGTCGATGCACACCCAATCAGTTGCAGAGTCTTGATAGGAGCTGATTCTCAGGATTTTTCTCTCCCTGCAATGGAGAATTTGAACATGTCAACACAAGCCCCCTGTTGGAGAACACTAGACTTGTATATTGATGTCAGGGCTCAAGTTGCAATTTTGGGTGATGTTTTGGGAGCTATAGAAGAACATAGAGAATCAGGAAAGTGGAATGCCATGTGACCCTCCAGGCAGAGTAGGACAGGGGACAAAAAAGTTTCTTTCCTGCACCAATTCCAGGAACAGTCTAAAGAAAGACCAAACTATAACACATACCTCTGATTCTGGGAAAATCTCTCCTGAATGCTTACAATGAACTATGCTTTACTTATGATATGTTAAGTGAAAAGTTATTTGGTCTTAGTAAAATCTATTATTTTATCTGTTTGAATGTAATAAGCACTGTTCTCAACAGAGACATTTGCCCTTTATGGCAAGTAAGTAATCAAAACTGAGGAAGAGACTCTTTCGCCCTTCTGGGAAATGTTAAACAAATAGTGAATCAGTGTGTGTTACTCTAAGCAGAGTGGAAAAGAAACGGGATTTGGAGTTAAAAGATCTCCCTGGATACTCAGTCCTGCCACTCCCTCATTGTTTGAATTCAGGCAAGTAACTCCTCTGAGTGTAAATCACCTTATCTATGAGATAAACACAATCATCTCTCTCTCTCAGGATTGTGGTAAAGACCTAAAGAGATCAACTGAAATAACAGATTGCAAATGGACCTGATGAAATGTGTGATCACAAAATGGAAACAATCTAAAGAAAAAACAGAGTAAGAAAGTGAGTAACTTGACCTGATTTCTCGAATTGTTCATCTTGCTTTTATCTCCTTTGGGTTAGAAACAGAGAGGTCAGTTTCCCAGGGCACTTTAACTCTATAGGAAAACATGAACTTTTTTTAAAGAAGCCTCTTTTCTGGACATGCCAGAAAGGAGAGAAGCAACTCTTGTGGCTGTTTGTAAAGCCTCCCCTTCTCCCTCACTCTCCTTTTTCACTACTACTTCTTTTTCTTTCTCATCAGTAACCTAACTACCTCAAGCAAAGCAGTAAGAGATTCCTAAAGAAAGGGAAATTCTTAACTAATGGAAATGAAAGGAGTTTTGATCCAGTGGCTGAGCCTGGATATGCCGATTGAATAGTACATTTTATAGACAATTGGGAATGGAGATGAGATGATGTTGGAGAGTAATGAAAGTTAAGACTAGCAATAGACTGGGGTTTTACATGTTCACATGACTGTTTGCGTCATGGAGGGAAGGAGTGTACATTCAGAAACCATATTAAACTAGTCATTAAATGCCATATTCCAATTAGTTTGACTTATTTTCTTCTATTTTTAATATGGCAAAATATACAAACCATGAAACTTAAACATCTTAACCAATTTTTAAGTTCAGTGGTAAAAGCCATTTCCAGAATTCTTTTCATCTTATAAAACTGAAAATATATGTTCATATATGATTATACAACCTGTATAACTCTCCATCCTGTACAACCAGAAAAATGAGAAGTTATACTCCATTTATGTATGATGTGTCAAAATGTACTCTACTGTCATGTATAACTAATTAGAACAAGTAAAAAAAGAAAAAAAAAACATGAAACTATACCAATTAAACTTAACCATCAAATTATTTTAGAACATTATTCTCTTGAACTGCTGTTTAATTGATCAGAAGCAGTATATCCTGTGACTGTGGTTATGTAAATATGTTATTCTTAGAAATGACACACAAGCCACAGATTAAAGTACAGACGTGAACAACTCCAAAAGCCACACCACACACAGCCAGGCATATCACACGTAGATTCACACTGAAAATGGCTCAGGGATGCCATCAAGAAACTTCAACCACACAGAAGGGAATCTCTAAAGGAATAAACCCCAAATTCTTAAGGAACATGCATTTTGCTAAGAAGTATGCCAAAAAGGGCCTGGGAAAGATGCAGACCAGCAACCCCAAGGCCCATGGATATGTGCTAAGGCTGTCCAGGCCCCGAAAGTCTAAGGAAGTGAAACGCAAGGAACCAAAGGACATCAGCCTCCAGTGCAGTCAACTTGCCTACACTGACCCCCCAAGCTTGGAAGCAGGTTTGTGCCCACATTTCCAAGCCTCTCAGCTCTGCCAGCCAAAGGCATAGCTCAATCACAAAAGGTCGAGGATGAGGCTGTTGCTCTACCTTCCAAAGGTGCCCAGGCCCCTAGGAAGGCTTCAGAGTAGAGGCCTCTCTCTGCCAGCGTGAGGACAGGGGACTGATGTGGTCTCTGTACTGTTTTCTGATTAGGTTGGTGTCCTCTTGCATAACTGGTTCCAATAAGCTTGAGGTAGGTTCTGGAAAACAAAGCAGAGAGAGCAGGCTCCAGTTCAAAGCGGGAAAACATGACTTCAGCTTTGGTCAAAGGACCATATTTGAGTTAATTTGGTTGATTTTGCTGGTTAATGAGCCTTTTTTAAAACAATCATAATAATGATTATTAGGATTTTTATTTTATGGAGCAACTATTTTGGGTAAGAGCGGCTTACTCTGCTCCCTGAGTGCTGACCTCCCCTTCTTTGGTAAATGTGGCCCCTCAGAACCACCAAGAGATACACATTATTAATTCTCAGCAGGAACTTTGGCTGACATTTCCCCAAGGCATGTGTTTATACAGCAATAGAAATTTTCCAAGCTCATTTTCATTCTTACTTCAAGCGATTGTCAAAAAATGTCTCTTTTTCTCCTCCCTTTCCAGCTTTAACACCCAAAACAACTTGGGGTTAAACCAATTTTATAAAACGGAAACCTGTAGAGATGGAAAAGGACTAAAAGTACAGATGGCAAAGGCTTGTTACTATTTTTCTTAGATTCAGAAAGACTAAATTAAAAAAAATTTAAAAATCGATAATTTACTATTTCTTATCCTTAATCACTTGTTCGATTGGGTCATTTTAATAGAGGTGAGTGAAGTCCTATGGTATTTGCAAGGTGGAAATGAGCACATAAATGATTGCATTCCTCTCATGCTAGATCGTGGAGAAGCTGGAGGGAATTTAACAGATGCCGCTTTTGCTAGCATCGTGTGGGTTATTATTCCTATTATTTTCTCTTCCATCTGAGGAGAACAGGCAGAACTATCACAGTAGGGAACAAAAGAAAGGAAGTAATATAAATGAATGTTCTTCCCTAGATGACATGAATTTATCTTGCAAAGTTTAGAACAGGTAAGGAATGGAACAGGTCTGGAACCATTCAACCAAGGTGCTTCCCTGAGATTGTCATAAATTAGGTAAGTCATTTCATGCACACCTTTGTGGAAAACAGTTGAATGCAAAATATATGAAGATTTGATGGAAATGATCAAAACTAATCTTCAGTCTTAATTAAATTATATTAATATGGTGAAAATAGAAAGGTACAAGGTAATTCCAAGTTTACTGAAAAAGGCACTACTGTGACTAAGAAAAGAACTCCTGCCAAACATTTATTGGAAATAAATAATTAGATGGAGGTAAACATTTGAAATAAGGGAATTGGAGAAATGAGCTACTGGTACCTATGTCCTTCATTTATATTAATCCACTTTTATCTTTGAAAGCAATACATTAAAGATGCTTGATAAACATATACAGAAGAGTAAGAACAAATGCTTTATTACTTATGGAAGGCTGTAGTGAATTTTCATATCATTCATGCTTTGTAACATTATCACTCATGCAAAGAGATTCAGAAATTAACTAGTATAATTCTGTTGATGTATGGAAATAAGCACCAACCAAATTAGAAAAAACAGAAACTATGCTTTGTGAGCTTGCTATCGCAGGGGAGCCAGCCACCATCACTTGCATTTTGACAGAAGCTCTAAGGCAGGCAGAGGAGCGAGAAAGCATAAAAATGGAAAAATCAGATGACTTCAGGTATGGCCCGTGGGTCAACTAGAAGAAGGGCATCCAATGTCATTATGTAGGTGTACATATTTGACTTCCTTCTTTTAGTCTTAAATTATACGCAGGACCAAAAATCAGGGAAGATTTCAGTTACTAACCAAGTCCTGGTCATTTGGGGCTGATTGCTACAGGGAGTATTGTTTGGCTTCCTGACTTGTTGCTAGGGACAGCATCTGGCTTCCTGCAGGTCTGACTTACAGCAGATTGGCTTCCTGGGTAAGTTAATGTGTATGAGGATGGTTTCTGGGGCACATTGCTGCAGGTTGTGAGTCTAAGTCTTATTTTCACAGAGGGTCTGGTTGTTGGTGGTTTGTATATTCAGTCTCACAAAACAAATCAATGTGGAAGAAAAAAAGCACAGGACAATGAAAGAGATCATTTCATTTAGGCTATTGCAATTGAGAGAATGTTCATTAGTGAGAGATGTATCAAAGCAGAAGAAAACCTGTTTTATAGATGCAAATAAACAAAGAGCTTTTGCAGAAACATGGAGCTGGGGTTGATGTGAGTTACTGAGGAAGGTAGGAGATCAGGGTCTCAATATGCTAGGACAGGTTCTTTTTTGCTGTTAGTCACTAGAGCATAAGGAAGTAGGGGGATTTCTCAAATTTCTGCCTTTCCAGAGCACAGAGCTATTTAACATTGCCCCAGTTAACAGTGGATTCTTTAAAATAAGTGCTTGTAAATAGTTGTTTAATCTAATGCTCCCTCCTGCCGTTTTTCTGTATGATGGTCCTAGACTGAACACATTCCACAAGGTGCTTGCATGTGAATGCTCAGTGGAGCATCAGCACTTAGGACAGAAGGGATGGAAGTGGACTTCATGGACATATTCACATCTAGCTAGACTTTGAGAGACAGTTACAATGTCAGTAGGAATTGCAGGTGAGCGAAGTGGACAATAACACGATCCAAATTGTGGAAGGAAGAAAACTCACAGCCTCTGGACTGGGTTGGGAAGCTGTCATGGCCTCCTACGGTTGTTGTGCAGGGAAATTTGAAACGGAAAAGAAAGGAGAAGGCAAATCCCAAAGAGCTTGAGGAATCTGGACATTGTTTAATTGAAAATGGGGACCCGTGAACATTTTAGGGCCAGAGAGTAATAGACAAAGTGACTCTTTAGGAAGGTCAGGCTGTATTCTTAGAAAGAGACCAATGAGGACTTCAGAAAATGTCAACAATACTTTGTGTCGTGGATGATGAAAGACTGAATGGGAGGAAGACAGTGGCTTGGGCGGGGGAAGGAGGATAGCTGTGACATTTTTGCTGGTCCAGTTTGCCTTCCATTTTCCTCTGGTAATAGTGCATGGAGTTTCCTTTTTCTTTTGATGACTCCTCGCTTTACACTCTCTTGAGAAGTTTTGACTTACTTGAGCTGTGAGATAATCTCATGGAGATTTCCAGAGGATATTTTAATATTTGTGTAGAACACTTAATTCATATTTTGGGCCTCAAACTTGCTCTCCTTCCAAACTTGTCTTATCAGTAAAAAGTGCCAGCATCCATCCAGTTAACTTACTTAGAATCCTAGGTGTTTCTTCATGCCTTTCTCTCTTCTATTTTATGGTCTCTGTGTCAACTGTCATGGTTGAGCCCAATCCTCTCATCATCTCCAGAATGGACGTCTAAACACCCCTCTAAATGTTCCACATCCCTGCCTTTCCTAGTAAACCCATAGGCTGCCATAGCATTAAGAAACCCTTTATAGCAAATGGAAATATAACCATGTAATTCCTTGTACTATTCCTATATTCCAGTACCCTGAGGTGAAAGTGTAAACTCCTTTGAATTACAAGGCCTCACAAGGCCTCACATGACCTAGCTCTTTCTATCTCACCTGCCTGATTTACCAATTTTACCTTTTCCTTGGCAACAACATTTTTTTTTTTTTTTTTTTTTTTTTTTTTTTTTTTGGCTGCCTCTAAGCTTTTAAATATACTTTCCAATCTTGGGTGTATTTTTCCTCTGCAGATATCTTTCCACCCACATCTCATTAATTCCTTTTTCTCCCTCCATGCATTATTTCATATCTCATTCCCTTCATGGGGACAAAGTGAGCCTGAATGTTGTGGGAGAGGCCAGATCTAGAGGTATGTAGGTGACAAAGAAAATCCAAAAGAGATGAAGCAGAAAAAGAACATGAAGCAAAGAAACACATTGACGAAGGTGGCCCTTTTGGGTACACTGGTGCTAACTGCAGAGGCAGAACTTCAGGAAAAGTTGAGGACAGACGGGCAATGGAGCTGAGTAATGGGGTCGAAGACAGAGCTATGGAGCAACAGAATGAGGTGCATTATTGAAGTCTCCTGGGGTGAAGACCTGGAAAATGTGCTTTGGATTTGCCGATTGGAAATTTATTATGAATGTTAAATGGATAGTATTGGCACAATAGTGGGAATAAAAGTCAAGAGACAGTAAGTTAAGGAGGGAAAGAGAATCAAGGAAATAGAGATAGATATTATTAAGGAAGACAAAGCAAGGGAGGAATGAGGTGCTAGCATTGTACATTACAGGGGCTACGAGGGTAAAAATGTTTGTGTGTATGCTGTGAACTAGAGGTGACAGTAACAGGGATCAGGAAAAGAAGAGATTAGCTTTCTGTTACTTGTCCATGCTTTGTTTTAGAGGAGGTGCTATTGTAATAAGGAGGAGGATATTGTAATAAGGGGCAGCATGAGACTAAAAGCTGGCTAATCCCAGAAAGTGTCTTCAGCAATCTTATATTATTTTTTATTGGTTTTAAAAAATAATTTTCACAACTATTAAAAAGGGGTGGCTTATAATTTTATGAGAACTTCATTTACACTGTGATTGTTTTGAAAGTTTGGGTTTTTATTTGTCAAAACGGAAGAGGAAACTGTCCCTTCACGTAAATGCTCTCATTTTCCCCTGCAACCTACTCTGGGAAAAGAGAGTTTGTGTATCAGACTGTCATAAAAATGCAGCTCAAGCGCAGCTATTACTTTCATTCTTCCTGCAGCAAGGACTTGGTGCAAAGATAGAATAGGTGGCCTCAGGGAGTAGTGGGTTCCACATCAATGGGATTGTTCAAGCTTCTGAGAGACATTCAGATTGATGATAGGCCCAGATGATTTTTAAAGGCCTTTCCATCCCCAATCGTCTATAAGTCTCACGTTTCTAAATGACTGTAGAGCTTGAATGTAGGCTACATGCCAAGTTAAGAGTAAATAGATGTGAGCTGTTAGCCAAGTACGCATTGAAATGGAATATTGTTTTTGCTGTCGAGATTTGTCAAGGATAATATGCTTTAAGAGAACTGAGAGTTGATTCTACTAATGTTCTTTGTTGCGCTTTTTAGACAAATTTCCCACGTGTGGTTCCCTCCTGAGTTATATTTTCAAGAAGAATAAGAAGATGGGACTGGCCTAGTGATGTGATATGTGTCTAGAACCTGCTTCGTAAACAGAGATTTGTATTAGCGAGCCATTCCAAAGGAATTCTCTGGGTTTGTCCTCCCCCATTCTGCATGTGGCTGGTCCATGCTGTCCTCCCTCCCATCATTTCCCGGCCCCTTTGATCATATACCTGATTTCAGATGAGGAAACTAAATTAGAGCAATTGAGACAGTCCCAAGGTCATGGAGGGAATCAATGGAGAGAAATCACCATAGACGTCAGGAGAAAACATCAATAAGAGGGTGATCAAAGGTGATTCATCAAGCTCCTGTCTCCAGGCTGACATTTGGCCTTGTGCTTAGCATTTCTGCATGCCCCGCACTGTGCACATATTTTTTACCCAGTACAAATTGAATTACTGCTGATGCCCACATCTTCGTATTTATAGAACAACTACACAAATATCAGAAATAGCAAAAGTTAAATTTGTATTAGAAGGCTCATTTCTCCTGCCTAAAAATTTGAACATTATCTTTAATAATGAGCAAAGAAAATGAAGTCCTTAATAATTTCTCAGCTTTTTGCATCATTAAAGTAAGCAAGGGAGGGAGTTAGGAAGGAGAGACACACTCTTTCAATGAATTTTATATAAGTGACAGAAAAAATATCATCAAAAGTATTGAACAGTTTATTTCACAAATGTAAAAAGTATTTTGATTTATGGCTATAAGGATAGTTCAATTTTTACTTTATTTTCTGAACTAGGGATAGTTTTAATTTTTTTTGCTCTAGGCAGCCAAGTTCATTTTAGAATAGGATTCTTGAACACAATCAAATTTTTAATTAGATATGTTTCTCAGTTGAACAGGCATGATAGAGTAGAAAGCCCTTTCCTTTTTTTCTATGACCAGGGATAACTCAATGGAATTTAATTCAACAAATATTTAATGAATTCCTGGGCTGTTCCAAACACTAGTTTTGGCACTTGACATATAGAAATGGAAGATACAGTTATTGTCCTCAAGGATGTCTGTCTCACAGAGGGATTTACAGCTGCAGGACATAGTGCTTCTTAAAACTCTGAGTCTTATCAATCCTAATGTTTAGAGCCATTTCTGCTTTCACAGTGTTATTAATTTTTCATATTGGCTGGAGGATCTCACCAGTTCTTCTCTCCCAGGTTTTATAGAATAATATAAAGGATGGATCCAGAAATAGTGGCTATAGCACGCAAGTTGTGCTTCCAAACTGCTTAGTGGAACAGCCACTTTCTCCGTTCTCTCTGAACTTGCTTACATTCGTGTGCACTTGGATGGGAGTGTTATTTCTGAATTAGTCCTATCCTTTATCTTAAACAAAATGTAACGGAACATCCAAAAGATCAACAGGAAGACAAGGACACAGATTCCAATTTTAGGTTCTGTTTACTTTCCATTTTTCTGTTTTTGCAATGCTGGAATCAAACCCTGGACCTCATGAATGCTTAAGCAAGCATTCTCCCCAGCCTGCTGTGTTCTTTCTTACCAGTCCTTGTGAAAGTTGACTGTAGATCAGGGAATGTAAACAAAACAAAACAGACAAACAACAATTAATTAATAGGGAATCAGAAAAAAATTGTAGAGCATCTATAGGAAACCATGGTGGCATGTTTTCCTATTATTAGAAGAGATGTTATAAGTGAATTTGACATTGCCTTTTCTTATATGAATCAGGCAGTATTTCACTATGTTATAAATCAATTCAGTGTCTTGTATTATAATAATAGTGAACGCAAAGATAAATAATGAATGGCTTATGCAGTGTTTCTCAAACTTTGAGTTTATGAATCATCTGGGGGATTATGTTGAAATGCAAATCCAGATTCAGGGTTTGGAGTCGGAGCTGTTCTAAAGATGCTCTGTCCAACTCTGTAGCCACTAGCAACGTGTGTGACTACTGAGCCCTTGGGATTGTGGCTAGTGGGATGAAAATTTCAATTTAATCTAAGCAGCCACACTTTGTTAATGACCTTTGCATTGCACAGAGCATGATTAGTCGGTTGGAAAAAAAATCAGACAAATCATTGATAATCTCTCTTATGCCTTCTCCCCTTTTCCTGTGTTCTAGATTATAATGTATTTTGCTCATTGGACTTAATTATCATGAATTTTCTGGTAGAAATTTTGAAAAGCATATGATACTTTATTGGGGGGATGGCCTACATAGTTCTGCTTTAGGAAAACCAAGCCAATTAACTGTGATATTTTATTGACTTTTTCCTCAGAGGCATACCTAACAATACCTAGATATATGGCACATTAAAATGCTCCCCTTCATGTCGGCAGGGACTTTGTCTTCATCAAATTTAGATTTACTATCATGATATTATCATATCATGTTTATTGAAAAAAAATTGAGTTTATAAAAGCTTTAAATATTTTCTTCCCAAGTCAGTCCTAAAAAATAGCCTCAATGGGGAGTTGATTGGAAGGCAACACACAAAAGGAAAGAAACAGAGGAAACAGAAAATGGGAGCAAATGTATAGAAGAAATGAAGTAGCCCGAGTTTCCTGCAATCTTGGAAAATAAGAGATTAACCTGTGGGTTAAAAAACTTCAATCCAGTTCAAGCAGAGAAAGGTTATCTTAAGGCTATCTTGATTAGGCAGCGTCGACAGTGGTGAAGTCCCATCTAACATTGCTCACCCTTGTTTCTGAACTGGGACATTTGGTGCAGGGTTGCGGGGGGCAGAGGTGGGCAACAGGAGTCACATTAGGGTCCTTTCATAAGTTTGGTTTTGGAAGTATGCAATAGATGAGAAGCTTTAGGGTGAACGGTAACCTCTCTAATGAGGAAGTGCACCAGTAGAATGTTCTGTTTTCTTCCTCGCAATATAAAACTTCACCTCTGTCACCCCAATTTAATTCATGGCATACCATGTAAGAAATAAATATTTACTATAGTGCCCTTAAGAAAGAATAAATTTGGGGGCACAAGAGGCATACATATTCAAATTGAAGTCATTATTTTGACTTCACAAGCCCATGTCTTCTTGCATTCTCACAGGTGGTAGGCAAGGCACTCTTTCTGTAGTGTACAAGGCTATTTGGAAGAGCAAGACAACCAGCAACAGGATTGCGGACAACAGCATTTGCATTTGTGTGGCATTGGAACATGACTGATCTCAGTCTTTCAAGAGAGGAGAGTAGCCTGTCCTGGCTTGTCCTTTGGCTGTCCTGCCATGTCCTTGCCTTGGGGTCAGAAACTTGCTTGAATCACCCTCAGGTGGGCCCTTGAGGGTCTTGCTCCAATGACTCCTAAGCCCATTATAGTATAAATAGCAAAATGACAAATTTCCATTCAAGGAAAGGTAGCTTTTCTTGCTACCTGTGGCAACAAAAGATTTAGCAAGGGTTGAATTCTCTAATGACTTCTACCAGCATGTTATGCAGGCCAATTTAAAGTCTTTATTTATAAACTGCAAAATACTTCGAAACAAAATCAGAAGAGATTGATTCAGTGGTTATAAATTCAGTAATCTTCTAGATACTAAATATATGGCTCTTAAAGGTCTTAAAATAGCAATATGGCTTAAACACAATAAAGCAAGAAAATCCTCTCCCAGAAAATTACATAGAGGCATATTTTGGTTTGCATTATCTACCTAGGGCTTCATCAAATGGTAAGCTTCCAAGCCTATTTTTTAAAATAATACTATTTTTCCATAAACTTCTATTTGAAATATTTATGCCAATGCTCTAGTGGTTTCTTTAATGGGGTTTCAACACTGAGAATTGGGGTGTGAGTATTGCAGGTGTGTGTTTTTGATCTATTGGTCTCTGATAATTCACTTTAAGCTCCTCATGCCTTGAGAATTGTGCTTCTCTCATTACCAGCCATGGCCCAGCACACCTGTGGCCAGGAAATATTGCTTCACATTCAGGGGCACTGGGGAAAACATTTTTATTAAGCTATTGCCCAGAAAAAGAAAAGTGTTACTATTGAATCACAGGTGAACTTCTTGCACATAAAGATACCTACTGTAGTATTAGGGGAACTTAGAGTTTCAGGGATGCAAGAAACTATGAAGGATGCAATATGATAAAAATTCCCCTTGAAAGAGAATTATGTGGGAAAATAGGGAGAAATTTACATTATAAAAAACTCACTAGGCCTGAGATACTGAAATTTAAGGGCAAAAGATCTGATCAACCTGATTAGACAGAATATTCCTGGCAAGCACTGGATTCCAGCTTGTGTCTTTCATAGATCAGCTGCTACCTGGAGGTTGCACTGAACATATATTTTAAAAGTTAAAACACATTACATTTGTGGAAACATTAGAATGTGACTCTCTAAAAATACCTGTTGTCTCACTGGCAATAATAAAAACCTTTCTGTAGATTTTTTTTTTATTACTATGAACTTTTTGCAGGCATGCAGCAAGTCTTATTTATGTTTTATTCTTAGAGTTTCACACATTTTTAAAATAAATAAATACCATTGAATGCTTATTAAGTACTAAGTGTGTTCTAGAAACTAGGAACACAGCAGTTAATAAAAGAGACAACCATCCCTGACCCATAGAATTTATAGTCATTGGGAGAGAGAAATGGGAAACAAAAGAAATAGTAAAAAAATATATATATATATATTTATACTATATATATATATATATATATATATATATATATATATATATACTTAGAAGGTGAAAAGTACTACATAAAAGAAAAAGAAAAAAGGAAAACAGGAATGTCAGAAAGGCAACGTCAATACCAATGGCAGCTCTTCAAGGTGGAGCAGAAAGGCCTCCCCGAGAAAGTATTTATGAAGATTTGAACGAAATGAGGGAGTGTGAAATCTGAATGAAGACCATTCCTGGAGCGAGGATACAACCAGCAAAGCTCTGAGGTGGAATTCAGTGAAGCAGCAGGAAGGGTGCCAATGTTACTGGAATGGGGGAGGGGAGAGAGAGAGAGCATGGAGCAGAGGGCAGGAAGGTTGAGAAGGCCAGACTGACCACGACCAGCAGGTTACCAAAATGTATTCAGTGCTCTCGGTGAGATGTGATGTCAGTGGATGATCGTGAGCCGAGAGAGAAGTTCATGAATTTTCTTGTGTTTTAAGAGGATCATTCTGATCCAGAGAGAGTAAACTGGAGATACGCAAGAATGAAGGCAGGAAGACCAGTTAGGAGACCATTATAAAAATGATAGTGAGAGGTGGCAGCTGGGAAAACATGAGAAATTGTCACCTTTTGGAGCTACTGTGTTTTAAAAGCAAATTCAAGAAAATTTGTGATGCATTAACTGTTGAAGGTAGGCCAAAGGGAAGAGTCAAAGATGATTCTGGGCTTTGGACATGATGATTGTCTAGAGATTTGTTTATCTTGTTTGAGTGCCAGAGATGGAGAAGACTGCAGGTAGGTCAGGTTTGTTGGGGGAATGTTCCAAGAACCTGGATGTGTTCAAATTAAAACTAGGCATCTAATTAGAGATCAGATGAGGAGATTGAATTGATAATTACGAACTTTAAGAAATCAGAGCTGGAGATCAAATTTTTGGGTCTCATCAAATAATAAATTAAAAACGCGAAGTTGTGGACTCAGCAAAGTAGGATATTTTAAGTTATTCTGCTTTGTGCAATCAATTTCTTCCTAATTTCATAATTATTCATAATTGATTCATCAGTAAACAGTCACAAAATATTGTCTGTGTACTTGTGTGTATATTGTGCTCTCCTGGGGTTCATGGGCAAGAAAGGGAGTGAGAGACAAGCCAGAGACTCACAATACCCCATGTTAAGTGTGTGTCATGGGCAGTAGAAGGTTATGGTGGGTATGGTGTAGGGAATATGGTATTCACAGAGAAAGCTTTGGGAGGAACTTACTATTAAGTGAGATCTTAAGCATGAGCAGAAAAAATAACTGTAAAGATAGAAGTCAAAACTTTTAGCAGATTAGAACAATCTGTGTAAAGAAAGAATATTGTAATTGAGAAAATTAAGAAGTTTAGTGCACTTGGACATATAAAAACAGAATTAGAGGAGTATAAAGCAAGAAGAACTGAAAATATAGAAGAACTTTTAGAGAATCTGGACTTGCTCTAAGAGCAAAAATGAAAATAAAAGTAATGAAAATACAAAACAACAAATATTTTATCCATTCAGTGTCCAATAAACAATCTGGAATTTTTCTCACTGAAATTGATTGCACTATTTTTCTTGTTTTGAACAAAATTTCCCATGA
Source organism: Sciurus vulgaris (assembly GCF_902686455.1). Taxonomy (NCBI): domain Eukaryota; kingdom Metazoa; phylum Chordata; class Mammalia; order Rodentia; family Sciuridae; genus Sciurus; species Sciurus vulgaris. The sequence continues at coordinate 77,670,667 of NC_136474.1, read as the reverse complement.
GATCAATACCAATTTATTATTTAATTATGCTTACTATACTTATCTATGTTTATTGAAGTGTCTGTGTCACTTGATTGCTAATCTTTGGTTTGGGTTTTGATGTACACACAGGGAATAGCTCTGAATAACTGTAAAAGACAAATTCATGCTTGTTGAGGTTGCTGATGCTTCAGATAGTTTTGAATCTTGAACAACCAAATAGAACCAAGAGCCAAATGGTAGAGATATAGCTATTGTACATATGGGGTTTGAAAAATGAAAAGTGGCATAAAAATTTCAGACAGTTCTGTTTCTGACCATCTGTTAATAGTCATTATCTAAGCACACAGCCAAAGTTGAATATCCAGTAACTTAATGACAGTCCATGTACCTCAGGAGATCTTTGCCAGAAATGTGTTGAATAGAATCATTTGAAAGGTTGTCAAGTGAGATGAGGAAGAGGATAAAATGGGATAAAAGTCATGAAAGGAGGCACATGTAGAGGTCAATACCACTTCAGTTGTAGAAAATGAAGGTCAAAAGGGGAAGGTTGATAGACCTCCTTTAAGGTGAAGAGAGTATAACTTGCTCTCAGAAGCAATCTGGTACCATAAGGATGGTTGCTGAGTTCAGTAATTCAGACTACATTTCAAACTAAATTTAGTAGGACCCCTTCACACTCAGCCATATGCACAGCCAAATGTCACACACAGTGTGACAAGCTTCTGATGTCCTCCTAGAAAACCCAAATGTTTCAAGAAAACTTGTAGGTAATAAGATTTAGTGAATAAAATTCCATTCTTTCTGAATTAAATAATAAAATACTATTCTTTGTAAGGTCAAAATCAGCAGTGGGTAAAAAGATGACACATCACTCAATGTAAGAGTGAGATTCACTCCCCAAATTAAAGATAGCTAATGTATCAACATATGACATTTATTTTATAGTGTTAAAATAGAAAAATGGTCTTATACAATACTTACATTGGCCATTTCGAATGGATTCTTAACTTTCACTTTATGTCCTATTCCTTTTTGGTTTTTAGCTGATTTTTATAACTTAGCGTGGGTCTCACCCTATAGTTGGTGAACCAATGTCCTGCAATCCGAGTCTGGAGAAAACATAGATATTGGCAGTTGGCTCTAGAGGGTTCAGAGGACTTCTCACCTCCTCCAGGAGTTGGTCCCATGGAAAAGGCCAGCCTTGAGACTAGGACAAAAGAATCCTGGCTGTCCTGCCCCTACCCAAGCTTGGACTCCACCACTGCTTCATTAGTTAAATGGGGTAGTAGTTCCTCTCCTATTCACCTCCATTGTTGCTATAAAAGTCTGATGAATTATTGTGTAAAGACTTTGGAGGCAAAAAAGAAAGAAAAGAACAATTACAGACAACTCACTTATTTAGTTTGCTTGTTCTGTCTTCTAAGTTTTAATACCCCACCTTTATATTAATTTCTGCAGCACAGTTCAACAAATGGTTTCAGGAGAATTTCAGAGGAGATTAACAAAAGAATAGGCTAAAGTGAGGGATCCTTTTTGTGGATCAGGATTGTTTAAAGTTTGCTATTTCCCATTAGAACCATGAAGTTTCTTATCAAGGTCAAACAGGTCAACAGTATCCATTTTATCCAAGGAGATCAAAGTAGGTATCTTTTAAGGAAATAGTACATAAAAATTGGGCAGCCTTACATTTTAAGCAAAATGTCATACTTCGTGTTTTCGCTCTGCGTTCTGAAGCAAAGAGAATTGGGTAATAGTGAAGTTGGTCATAGGAAGAAGAAATAATGACAGCCATTCTAATTTTCTTTTATGACAGCATGGCCAGCTTTGTAGATGGGAAAAGCAATAGGTATAATATATCTTTCTTTCAGGAAGGTTTTGACTTTGCTCCCCAAGATATGCTCATAAACAAGCCAGAAAAAAATGTGGTTTTTTATTTATGTCAGATGTCAGATATGTGTAGGTCCAAGAGACTAGTTATCAATGATTCAGAGTCCACAAACCAGAACCCATTTAAGGGCTCTTCAAGTTTGGCTACAGTTCAAAATATAGAACAATGGCATATCATAATCCCTTAGAATTCAGGATGATTGAAAAATGATTGACTTGAAACTCAACTGATGGAGTTTAAGCATGATGAATTCAATTATTTTTGGAACAGCTGTACAATACTGAAGCAAGTAGTTATTTTAGGGAGAAAAATGGTGACCAATCATATGAATTAATTTTGTCTCCCTAAAACATATATTTAAGCCCTAGCTCCCATATCTGTGAATGTGACTTAATTGAATCTAGAGTCTTTGCACATGAGGGGATTAGGGTAGGCTCTAACATAGCATGACTAGTATCCCTATTATAAGAGGGAAATACCATATGAACCCACAGACACATGGGAAGTATGTCAAGAGACAGAGATTGAAGTGATGTCCCTGAAGTGAAGGAATTACAGGGATAAATGGCCACAACCAGAAGTTAGAAAGAGGCAGGGAAGAATTTTTCCCAGTCACAGGGGTATCATGGCCCCACTGACACCTTGATTTTAGACTTTCGATCCACCTCTTGGTGAAGACACCAATACTTCATTCACATATCTTACAAAAAAGACTGTTTCCAGGATTGACAACACGGTGCATCCTGTATTCAGACTACGCAGACTCCACTCGATTGGATAAGATCCTTCTCTCATAATGCATACCACACCAGGTTCTTTTAGTTAGTTTGACCAAAATGCCTGACATACACTGTTTAGAGGAGGAAATATTCATTTTTTACTCATGATTTTAGAACTTTTAGTTGATGGTCAACTGGTTGCTTTGAACCTGAAGCAAGGAAAAACACCACGATGGAAAGATGGCAGAGGAAAGCTGCTCAGCTAATAGCAGCTGGGTAGCAGAGAGAGGAAGAGGAATGGATGGAGGAAAAGAAATACCCTTCCAGGGCATGCATCCTGTGGCCTTCCTCCAACTAAGTCCTGACTCCCACAGTCTTTATCACTTTCCAGCAGTCCACTGAGCTGTGAATGGATAACTCCACTGATGAAATAAAATCTCTCATGATCCAATGACTTCACAAAAGCCCTACCTCTGAACATTGCTCCATTGGGCACCAAGGCTCTAACACATAAGTATTTGGGGCACACTTCTTATCCAAAGCATAACAGCAATTGTGAAAGAATAAATTTTTGTGGTTTCAAGCTATCCAATGTGTGTAACTTGTTATAGCAGTCCTAAGAAGTCACTACAATGACCAATAGAAGATGTACCACCAAAGGAAGTTGTTTATATGGGGATGTTAGTACACCAACTAAACAAGAGGTCTTTGGGGGTGGTCTAGGAAGAATTATTCATTAGCTTTGATAATATGCAAAGAATTTACTCATTTGGAACTTAATTTCCTAAACTGTATAAACAAGAGATGATGGAGCAGAATGTAATTATATTACACTTTCTTAAACAGTATTTGGTTGGTTACATTCTTCCCTGGGGAAAACATACTCTTTTTAAAGTTAAGATAATATTACTTGTATGCACATAAAGCTCAGCCTTTTTAAAATTTATTTTATCATTAACTAAAATGTAAGAACATAAAATTATACATATTTATGAGGTACCAAGTGATGTTTCAATTAATGAACATATTACATAATATTTTAATCAGAGTAAAAAGATTTCCTTTGAACATTGATGAAATGTTCAAAATCCTTTCATTTGACTTTGAGAATATACAATACATAATGGTCATCTATAGTCACCTTATGGCACCGAAGTACACAGAACTTCCCTCCACCTAGCTATAACCTAGTACCCAATGATCAACTGTTCTCCATCCACATTTCCTCAGCCTGTGAAAACCACCATTCTTCTCTCAGATTCCATGAAATCAACTATTTGGGTTCCATTAGTAAAAGATTATATGGAACTTATCTTTCTGTGTCTGACTTATTTTACTTAATGATCTCCAGTTCCATCCATGTTGTTGCAAGTGACAGGATTTCATTCATTCCATGGCTAAATTGTACTCCATTATGTATATGTATATATACATTTTTTAATCCATTCATCAGTTGATGGACATTTGTGTTGTTTCCATTTCTTGGCTAATGTGAATAATGCTACAATAAATATAGAAGTGCAAATGTCTCTTTGACATACTGATTTCACTTGATGTGTATTTTTCTGATGATTAATGATGTTGAGCAATTTTTCATATACTGATTAGTCATTTGTAAGTCTTCTTTTGAGAAACATCTGTTCAATTCTTTTGTTCACTTTTTAATCTGGTTATTTTTGGTTTTGCTATTGAGTTTTTGGAATTTATTTATTCTGGGTACTAACCCCTTGTCAGATGTATAGTTTGCAAATATTTTCTCCTATTTTGTAAGTTACGATTTTACTTTGTTAAATTTTTTTTTTTTTTTTTTTTTTTTTTTTTTTTTTTGCAGAAGGTTTTTGGTTTGTTGGAATGCCATTTGTCTATTTTTGCCCTTGTTTCTGGTACTTTGGGGGGCTTGTCAAAAACAAAAAATCTTGGTCTATTCCAATGTCCTGAAACATTTCCTCTGTTTTCTATTAGTAGTTTCAGAGTTGCCCATCTTACATTTAAGTGTGTGATCCATGTTGAAATGATTTTTATAGTTGGTGAGAGAGAGAGGAGCAATTTACATCATTCTTCATGTGGCTCTCCAATTTCCCCAGTACCATTTATTAAAGATTGTTCTTTTTCCAAGGTGTATTCTTGTTGAAAATCAGTTGGCTCTAGATATTTGGGTTTACTTCAAGACCTTCTATTCTGTTTCTTTGCTCTGTGGGTTTGAGTTGTGTTACTGTTGTTTTACTTGTTTTTTGGCCAATACCATGTAGTTTTGATGACTACAGCTTTGTAGTGTAGTGTACTTTGTTTAAAGTCAGGTACTATAATGCATCCTGCTTTGTTCTTTTGCTCAAGATTGTTTTGACTATTTGGGTTTTTTGTTATTCCATACAAAATTTTGAATTGAATTTTTTAGCTCTATGAATAATTCAGTTGGTATTTTGACAGAGATTGCATTGAATTAGTAAATTACTTTGGTTATCATGGACATTTTATCAACATTGATTATTTCAATCCATGATGTCTTTCTGTTTGTGTGTGTGAGTGATTGTGTGTGTCTCTATATGTGTGTCTACAATTTCTTTGATCAATATTTTATAGTTTTCATTGCATTGATCTTTCACTTTTTTTGATTAAATTTATTCCTAGTATTTTTAGTAGCTATGTAAAAGGGATTGCAAGGGATTGCTTTCAGATTTTTATTTCTGATGATCTGCTATTGGTGCACAGCAATGCTACTAATTTATGTATGTTGATTTACTATCCTCTAGATTTGTTAGATTCATGTATTAGTTATAATGGTTTTTGGAGAAGTTTTTGAGTTTTTCTATATATAAGATCATGTCATCTATAAAGAGTGACAATATGATTTCATCTGTAACCATTTGGATGCCTTTGATTTCTTCTCTCGTCTGATTTCTCTGGCTAGGATTACCAATACTCTGTTGACTCAAAGTGGCGTAAGTGGGCATTATTGTCTTATTCTAGATCTTAAAGAGAAAGCTTTCAGCTTTTTCATATTCACTATGATGTTAGCTCTTGCTTTTTATATATGAAATTTATTATACTGAGGTATTTTCCTTTTGTATTTACTTGTTTGGAGTTTTTATCATTATGGTATGTTGTATTTTATTAAATGCCTTTTCTACATATATTGAGATGATCATGTGTTTTTGTCCTCCATTCTATTTATAAGCTATATAAAGTTTATTGATTTATGTTGAACCACCTTTGCCATCCATGGGATGAATCCCTCTTGATCACTGTGAATAATCTTTTAAATGTTATTTAATTTGCTTTGCTAGTATTTTCTTAAGGGTTTTAACATCTGTGTTCATCAAACTTACTCACCTGTAGCTTTCTTTTACTGTGTCCTTGTATAGTTTTGGCATGATGATAATGCTGGACTCATAGAATAAGATTAAAAGTATTTTCTTCTCTTCTTTTTTTGGGGGTGTGGTATTTTAATGATTAGTATTCCTTCTTCTTCAAATGTTTGGAAGAATTCAGCAGTAAAGTCACATGGTCCTAGATTTTCTTTGATGGGAAACATTTATTGCTTATTCAATCTCATTACTTATTGTCTGTTCAGGTGTTCTATTTATTTATTATTGAATCTTGTTAAGGTATACACATCCAGGAAGTTGTTCATTTCTTGTAGGTTTTCAAATTTGTTGGTATGTAGATGTTCATAAAAATCTACAATGACTTTTTGTATCTCTGTGGGTGTCCATTGTAATATATCCATTCTCATCTAAGATTTAATGTATTTGACTCTTCACCCTTTTTGTTAGATAGTCTAGCTAAGGATTGGATCTTTTCAAAGAATCAACTCTTCATTTGTTGGTATTTTTTTAAATATTCAAAGCAGAGATTTTGCAACTTTAATTAGGCTTAAGAGTATAGATAGTTAAGGACCTGAGAACACAAATATTGTCATCATTTTATTAATCTGTTATATTATTTTATTAGTTTTTATTTCATTTATTTCTGCTCTGGTTTTATTATTTCTTTCTTTCTACTCATTTTGAGTATTTTTAAATTGTATTTCTAGTTCCTCGAGGTGCAGCAGTACTAATCTACATTGTCCTACGTAAGTTCTGTCTGTACTATGGAACTTTTCTTTGGCTCCACTGTTCTATTGTCCTCTCCCCAGTGCATGTCTCTAGTACTTTGTGGTGTAAAACTGGATCACTTTTATCTTCAGAAACTATTTACTGTTTTCCATGTGTACAGAAATAGAATATAACATTCCTCTTTGAATGACTGGCTTAAATAGGATAAAAAACAAAACCTAAAAAACCCAAAAGTTGAAATACCTTCACACCCATAGCCAATTATCCTGGGAAGTGCTGCTGAGAATTTTAATTGCATTTATTCTTAAATTTTAACCCGTGTCAGGTGGTAAAGAACATTTCCTTCCACACTCAAATGAAAAGTTAAATGCAGAGAGAAGGATAAAGGAAAGGAGGGAGAGGAAGAAATAGAACAGTGAGATTGTATATTCTAAGCAATAATCTGTAACCTCCAAGACCTAATAGGAAGATATGTGGGAAACTTTTACTGGGTAAGTAGGAGGATTATAAATGTTGGCTTCACTGTTATTGTTTTAATATTTTTAATAGATTTCAGCATCACACATGAGCTTTAACAACAGGCTTGCTAACGGTGAGAACACAGGCTCACTCTTAACATCCTTCCAAACCACCCACCAACTATATAAGGAAAATAATTGCACTCTCAAAAGGCACAAAGACAAAACAAAAGTAGCAAGATTAAGCAGATAATTCCACGGAGGCCTATTCAGAGAACCTTCTGTGGTTATAGTCAATTTCCTTCTGCATGATGTTTGTTCCATTGTCAGATATTTATAGTCCTAATACCAAAAGTCCATTGAACATCAGCCATTGATACAGTAACATAAAGTAGATTTATATATTCACTTTGTTTAATACTCTATTGGGAAGAGAAGGCATTGCTCAACCTAATAGCCTCCTTTCTTAAGAGATATTCATTTTAAAATGTTGTCTTATAAATACAAGATGGGTTGAAACTAGTGTGCTCTAAATATTTTAAGGGATTTATGTTTGCATTAACTGTCCTTTTAATCAAACTTCAATGCATTGCTAACACTGCAGAGGTTTCAGGGAGAAAAATACTACTTGCTGTTTTTATAGTTAAAAGTTTGCTAGTAGAAAGCAAGTCCAAAATATTCTGAAAAGAGGATTTTAAGGACATATTGTCAGATGTCTTATAGAAACTATGCCAATATAAAAAGATAATGTTTTTTTTTTAAAGGTCACTCTAGAACAGAGCTACACCCCCAGTCCTTTTTATATTTTAATTTTGACACAGGGTCCCTCTAAGTTGCAGAGACTAACCTTGAACTTGGAATCCTTCTGCTTCAGCCTCCTGAGTAGCTGGGACTGCAGGCATGCATGATGCTTTTGAAAAATTATTTTTATCTTAAATACTTTATGGAAATGCTCCGAAGTTATGCCTGCATTTTTGTGATATTAAAAATATGTAATATCTCATCTCCTCAGTCTCTGCATACGCTTCTCTTTTTTTGACATGCTTCAGTTTCTAAAATATTGGTAGTGCCTTCAAGGACTAGAGCATCTGGAATACCTTGTGCCTGGATCTTGCTCCCTTGATCCTTTCCTCCTTCCCTATCCATGCTCATTTTCCATTTGCTGTGATTCCCCCTAAACTAGTCCTCCACCTTTTTTTCTTTTTCTTCACCCTTAAATTTCTTGAAAAGCCCATACACTGAGTCCTCCCTTTCTCAGCATCCCTTACTCCTTCCCCCAGGACAGTCTGACTCCAGGCCCTGACCTATACCTGAAGTCACTCTTCCTTTTGTCTATAATGGGAAGATATGGTAATGGCTTTTCATTACTTCCTTCAGTTGACTTGGTCGGAGCACTGAGTCATGGATAAGCAAATTTGAAAGAACTTAGATGCTGTGTTATGAAGTGCTTTCAAAGGTTTTTAAGCAGTAAAACTTTCTTAACTAAAATGTTATTTAGATGCCTAGTATAGATGTGGGAAATTTAACTGGATTAAGGTGGGGCTGCATTGTGATCATTAGAAATACATCTGGATGCCAGTTTAAATAATCCTGACTTATAAAGGTATCAGTAGTAGGAAAGTCTTTTTTATCATTGTAACACAGGAAATCTGTGTTAGACCACCCTTGGCATTGGGTCTTCTCTGCTGCTCTTGAACTGGTAATAACCGTGGTGATGTGACGCTAAGCATTATGTTCACATTCAAAGCAAAACAATGGTGGGAGATAAGAAAGGAGTAAACTGTCACTTTACCTGACCTTGTTAATTACTTAGGAAGCAAAAGTTCTCTCCAAACCCTCCTGCAGGCAACCCTTCAAACCAGAACTCAGGTAGCCAATCTCAGGAAGCCCGAGAAAGAACAAGCTAGTTACAATTGGCCTAGAGCCGCCAGGATTCATCACCTGAGGCAGGTCACTGCCACTTTGGACAAGATCAAGGTTTTATCAGCAATGAATAACCGGGGGTAAGGTATTAGAGAACCACTCAATAGAAGCTACAACACTGCTGTCTCAATCTGCCTCACCCACCACACACCACCCTCCTCACTCGATGACTTCAGACACTGTATGAAAGGAATTTTTGATGAAGACAGGAATCTATTTTACTTAATTTTTTTCCTCTTTTTGCTACTGGTAGATCTTGAACTCATTTCCAAGGTAAAGACATTAGAATCTTTATCCCTCCTTTCTTCATTCCAACCCCTGTCCCACTGGTTTGATTGCAAATTCCAAACTCCTTACAGAAATCACTAATCCTTTCTACACAGTGACACTGATCATCTTAAAACTTTAAGAACATTTAAAATATTCAAGTGTCTTCTCCAAAAATGGGGGACCACTTGTTGTTGAGCTACTGAGAGTTTCTGAGAAAGAAGTTAAAAAGTGGGAAATATAGCATAGTGTTCATTTGAATATCTAAAGGGTAAACTCCAAGCCACTTCTCTGGAAACAAATATTCCCTCAGGCTTGTAGAGTAAAGAAGTATAACTTGACATTTTTTTTTTTCTTCAAGAGAGAATAAGAATTTGGTAACTTTCAAGCCCTCAACCAGTAACTTTGTGACCACAATAAAGTAGTATCTGAACTGAAGATTTTCAGAGTATCTTAAAAATTTAGAAATGATATTTGATGTGTTTGACAAGACAGAAAGACTAGATAAATCATAATATGAAAACAGTAAGATGTAAGTTAGATGAAAAATGCACAATAAAACAGGAAACATTTAAAAAAATAATCCTCTACTATGCTTGTTTGTAACATTATATATTTCTAACTATATTAATGTATAATAATAAAAATAATAAAGGATGTAATCAAAATTGGATTAACAGTATTGTCATTGGAAATGGTAAATGTTATTTGTTGAGTAGTTTGGAAAGTTATAAAAGCAAGTTCAGAAAGTTTCAGGTTCTTTTTTTCTTATTAAAAAAAGCAAGACAAACACAAATACTTCCTATTCTCAGTATCTTGTGGTCAGTAGATCAAAGTAGTGATGTTGAGATAAATATCAGGAGGGACTTTAAGAAAGAAATTTCAAAACTGGAACTATGTAGAGTCTAAGGAATTAGTGTCTATATGCTAAAGTCAAGAACTAGGGCTGAGTACTAGTAGGAGAGCAACAAAACAAATAAAGAACCACATTTTAGTTTTTTGAGTCCAGGTAGCAGGGGCTAGTTGTGATGTCAGTTCATACAATTCTGTCTGCTTGAATATTGATATTCTACTCCTCATTCAAACCCTTTGCCAACCAGATTCCTGTCTAGATTTCAGGTCCAGCCAGGAAAGACTGTATCCTGATTTTTAGGGACTTCTTTATCCACAAAAATTATTTAAAATTATTTTTAATTACTGGATTTCTAGTAGTTTTCTTAAATCCTGTATGTCTATTTGGCATCCATTCATTACAGGGCCAATATTGTATTAATTGCATTTTTTTGTTTTCTGTATTCTTGGTGCTCAGGCATTTGAAAGTTTTATAGACTCAGGGAAAAACTCCCTCTCCCTGGGCTAGCTAATTACTAAAGATAATAAATTTGTCCATGACAGCATGCCTTTCATGTGGAAACCAACCAATTCCCTTGACCTCCTAATCTGACTTTCACACAAGAGCAAATATTGCCCTTGCCCTAGATTATCCTAGTGCCAAGTGTCAGCCCACTAAAGAACTGAAGAACAGTTCTGAATAGTTCACAGTGCCTTCCCTTTTATCACTGAAACCACAACAAAAGCTCTATTCTACTGTCCCCCCCAACCCCCACCAGGCCACACCACTCCTTTCTGCCTTCTGACCAAAACTGATGCTTTCCCTGTGGTCCTGCTCGGCCTGAGATGACTCTTCTCTAGAACTTCTTCCTTCCAAGCTTTCTAATTTCCTCACATTGCCAAACCATCTTTGCCATACCATATCCTTCATTTATATTCTTATGACACTAACTTGACATAAAGACATAAATATTGGTGTTCTACATTAAAATATTTTTAACCTATAAGTTCCTTTTTTTCTTCTAATTTTGAAAGACAGTCGAGCATTTTTGTGGGCCCCTAAATATCATGGGCCCTTGACTCTAGGCCTACTTTGCCTAGTGGATAAGTTGTCCCTGAAATTAGAGACTGCTTCTTCTAGCTAACATCCTTGTGAGCATTTTTGTAGGCAGACAATGACTGGCCCATATATAATAAATAGAACCCTAATCTTCGCAGCAACCATTACAGGAAACAAGTCATAACCTCTTCAGAATTGGCCCAAAATGGTTGAGATTTGGCCAATAGCTACAAGCTTCTATATATCTATATCTATATCTATCTATATCTATATAGATAGATATAGATATATATATTTCTTTTTCTTTCTTCCTTTCTTTTTTTTTTTTTTTTTTGCCTTTGCCTTTGCCTTTGCTTCCAGTTCGGCACCAACCAGAGGAAGCTAAGCAGGATCTCCAAGCCAAGCTACAGAAGATGTTGTTTCTAGTTAACCTGACTCCAGGGACTCCAGCGCTGCCATATCAATGACCCAAATCACAGCATGCCTAAAACCTTCCTGTTCTTCTATTCTACAGCTTTCCTGCTGCCTTCCCTGCCTTTGAGTTGTTGCCAAAGTTAAGTGGTTGTAGCTGATGTCTCACTATAGAGCAAGCTGTGAACACAGGGTCTCTGTTTGTTCTCATTGGATGGTCTTTATTTCCACATTTTTAGTTTCTTCTCACTAAAAGCCACCTGTTCTCAACATCTTGTAAGGAAAAGTTCTGTTGGGCTAAGATCAGAAGATGATAATCTGATGAGTTAATCTAAAGAAAATAGGAAAATATAAGACTCATAAATATCTTTGCTTTTCTCTCAGGAAAAATGCTTGTATTGAAAACAGAAACACTTGAACCTCATTTTACGAAGATTTTCTTTATCTCAAAGAAATACAAATAAAAAAGTAAATAGAGTTAAATGTAGATGAGCAGCATCCACACCAACCTTCCCTGGAACTGTATTAGAGATGTATGTTTTCAGGCTCCACTGAAGACCTCCATGATCCTGATTCACTCAAGTTTGAGAATAACTACCCTGAGCCGGGCTATGCTGGACAAGTCCTCTAAGTGCTCTGAGCCTTACTTTATTCATATATACAGTGCATTTATGAACTTACTGCTTCCAATTTTAAAGGCTTGCTCTGAGGAAGAAGGTACTAATGCCTTTGAAAATGTAATATTTTAAAAGATGTTTTCTCTAAAGAAAAGATGAACCCTGCTATATTATATTGAAGGAATCCTTAGGAGAAGAATAGGGTCTTACTTAAGACAAGCAATTGAGATAGGTGGGATTTAATAAGTTAAGAAGAAGGGAAATTAAAGTTTAGACAGGAGAGCTGCATATGACAACAACCCTCAGTTTACTTGCAGCAGCTATGACTGCAGGAATTAGGTACAGGTAACACTTATTAGGTCAGCTAGTTAACAGCTTCATTTCATTGAACAAGTTCCTTACTCTGTCTAAACTTCATTTTCTCATCTGTCAAGTGAGAACAGGAGTAAAAATATTGGCCTCACAGTGTGACTGTAAGGAAAAATTGAGACACTCACACAAAATATTCTTTCCAAGAAACATTAGCAGGAAGGATCAGAATAAGGTATTAAATCACATTTTCCTATTACATCAATCTAGCATGCTTTAAGAATGGTAATTTGCCTTCAATTCCTTCCAGTAGTATTCTGGGACAATTCTGTAATTTTTAAGTTTGTACCAAGAGTTAGTGTCTGGGTTTGCTCTGTGCTGTCTACCACTTTTCTCTCCTCTCTTAGGTTGTCTTGTCTTTGATATCTGCTATGGTAAATATTATCAGGTGATATTTGGACTCACCAAAGTCATGCTATCATTCTTATTGCTGCTGATAGCTCCATGAAGGGTGTTGATATCCAAGACTGAGGACAAAAAGAATCACCCCAAGGCACTGATTCCTAAAGCCAGGGAGCTAGGGGAGTAGCCACCAATTCAGGCACTTCTTGGTGGTAGCACCTGCAGCCCACCACCAATATTGTTGATGCCTCACACTCTAAATGTCCAAAAGGCATTAGAAGAAGAAAGAGCTTTTTTCCCCCCACTTTTTGTTGAAATTCTCTAAGTCTTTCTCATTAGGTCCTAAAGCTGTGGTACAGTTTGACTAACATTGCTATGCTATTTTTTAAATGATGCCATCTTAGTGCTGCCCAGTTGTCTTTGATCCGAATTCTGTGCCTCTTATTTACCATCTTGAATATAAATGGAGTCTGGGGGTTCTGCCCCATTAGTGCTCTGAGTTTACATGGAAAACTCTTGAGTTCCAGACTAACGCAGCTTAAGCGTGAGTTGAGACATCTGAGAGACGGATTCAAAGAAACACACATAGGTATATGGAGACATTTTAAAAGCACACCAAGGTTAAGGAAATGAGAATAACAGTATATTATTATTATACTGTTCATTAAAGTTTGGGCGGCCAAACTTTATGGTGTCTCTCCCTTGATCTTCACTTGTCAGTGTTCATGCTCTTCCATAATCCTGTCCCCTATGACTTGCTTTGGAACAAAAGAATACCAAAGGTGGTAGGCTGCCACTCCTGTAATTGCTTTATTCTATAAGACTCTATCTGGCTAGAAGATCCATCGGGGCAATTTCCTTTCCTTGGATTTAAAGAAGTAATTTGTCATGAAATAAGTAGCTTTGTTGGAGAAAACCATGTAGCAAAGAGCTAGAGGAGTCTACATTAGCTGAGAATAGCCTTTGGCAAGATATTAAGTCCTCTGTTTTACAGTTCCAAGGAAATAAATTTTGCCAAATACCTGAAAGAGTTCTGACCTGAAATCTTCTCCCACTCAACCTCTGATGACAAGGTAGCCCCAAGCAGATCCTCAGATTGCAGCTCAGTGAGACCATTAAGCAGAGGAAACAGCTAAGCCACACCCATATGCCTGACCTACAAAAATTGCAAGATAATAAATGTGTGCTGATTTTTTAAAAAATATTTTTAGTTGTAGATGGACACAGTACCTTTATTTTTTTGTGTACTCTTTTAAGTTTCAAAGTTTGTGGTAATTTGTTTTATGGCAATAGATACCTAACTTGATTTAAGAAACAAAAGAAATCATTATTTACATAAGTTTTTCATTTTATTTTTTACTTAATTTTAAAGATAATTTTAAGCCTAATGTTTACCTATAGTTATTACTATGGCTATAGAGCAGCAGAGTTTGCTTTAGTACTGCTTCTATTACAGAAACAATTAACGGTTTATACTAATGGAATTATAATGATTCATTTTAAGACATGACATTTACTGAAATGATTTAGGAACTCCCAGTCAAACATGCTTAAATAAACATATGTTTTTATGTCTACTTAAAAAAATATAAAAGCAAGCATAAATCCATATGGAGCTAAAAGGAAAGACTGTTCAGACTAGATAAAAGTTTCTAATAAATATTTTTATATTGGGGATGCAGAAATTTTGATATTGGGATTAATGGCAAGATAACTGATTAAAGAGAATGAAGAAAATTCATTCTCAGAAAATCTCAGAAAAGCTTAAAACTAACATAGCAAAGGTCTCAGAAAGTGGAGAGTAGGACAGGATTCAAAATAGGATATTCTTAGTCTCGGTAAGCAGAAATTAGTCCTCTGATGTCCCCATTTCAAGCTAAACAACTAACCCTTTTCTGTATTAACAGAAATAGCAGTTTTCTTTATAGGGAGAATGCATCTTGGGAGTGCTGGACTAGGGGACATGGGCACCTGAGAGCAGAAATGAAGCATAACATTGAAATTGAGACATCAGTTGGACATTGACAGAAGTTTAGAATCCCTCACTACCTGCAGTTCCCCCCTGCTCTATTACTAAACAGGACATAGAGATTGATTTTTGAGAAAACTTACTAGTTTCTTTACTAGTCCAAAAGTGTCTCTGGACACTTATGGCTTGGGGATCTGCTAATAAAGAACCCTCCAGATAATTTATGAGTTCACCAGGCCAGCAGCTCCATATCATTTATTATGATACAATAAAACCATTTGGCTTTTGGGGTGTCAAACTTAAATATAGCTTGTAGGCATCCTGTTCTCAGTAATGCTGGACTACTTGATTTGGAACAAGTCCCCCACTGAGAAAAACTATAACAGCTAGAGAAAATGTTTAAAAATTCTCTTTAAATGCACCAGAGAGCTGCTTACATTGTAAAGGTCTAGAAAGGTTTTCACAACTTTTGGCCCTTTTCCTCAGAGGCTGGCCATTTTTTCTCTAAAGGGTCAGATGGTAGATGATTTTGACTGTTGGCCATATGGTCACTGCTACCACTAATGAACTCTGCCATTGTAGTATTAAAAGCAGCAATAAGCAGTGTGTAAATGAACGGGCATAGCTGTGTTGCAGTGAAATTTTATTGATAAAAACCAGGCTTGACCAAGGGGCCTCTGCTGACTCCTACTCTAGAAAAATTGTGAAAATAGGGTTTGGGAAGATAAAGAGCTTCCATTATAGTCATAACACTAGGGAAATAATATTTCAAATTAAAACCCACCAAAAAGAAAATTTGGCAAGCTTTGGTTTGGGGAAAAAGGTATATCTTAGAAATAAGAGTAAACTAAAAGTAGACCAGTCCCTGAGTCAACTGAAGCACATCTTCAAATCATCCCCATCCTTACTTAAGTGAAATTGACCTGTCATTGCTAATACCACTAGATTAGCCTTCTGAAAGCATTTGTGAGTTCTACCAGGAAGATAATATGAGCATTCACAGCCTGAAGTTAATACTGTACTTTCAATAAATAAAATGTCTTGAATTATAAAGAAGAGATAAGACCAAATAGTACAAAACCAAGTGAAACAACTGAGAGTAGAAACAGACCAAAGGACAAACAATAATGGAATAGTAGAAACCAGTTTTTAAATATGTTAAAAAATAAATAAGTAGCTGAAAATAAAACAAAGATTAATAATTTATGAAGACTGGGAGTTGTTTAAAAAAGATGAATTCTGGAACTGAATAGTAAAATAACCTTAACTGAAAAAAAAAAAAAAGAATTAATTTAACAAAAGAGTCAATATACCTGAGGAAATGAATGAAAGAAAAACAAGTGAAGGGCAATAGATAAAAACATACATGAGCTGTGTGATACAATAAAATCCTCAAAAACATGGATAATTGGTGTCCCAGAAGAAAATGGGAGTAAACAGCAAAGGTGATATTTGAAGAGATAATGGATGAAATGTTCCAAAAAATGACAAGATGACATCAGACTGCAGTTAAGAATTACTACAAATCCAAATCGCTTTAAAGACACATCAGAAAGATAAATAAAACAGAAAACCTAAAAGCATCAACAAGACAAGACCTAGGACTATCACAGTAAAACTGCAGAAATTCAGGGGGGAGGAAGATGTCTTCATGCAGCTAACTGAGAAAAAAAGCTTATCTTAAAAGAAATACCAATAAGATTAACAGCTACTTTTGCACTAAAACAATGAAAGTTTGAAGACAATAGAATAATATTTTCAGAATGTTCAAAAATAAATAAATAAAATCATCCTTGACCTAAAATGTTGCATTAACTAATTTTTTTTCCCTAACAAATTTTAGTAAACTATGACTCACAGGTGAAATCCAACTGTTGTCTGTTTTTATAAGCAAGGTCTTTTTGGAACAAATGTACTTGTTAGTCATTCATGAACTTGTTTTGTATGAATGCTTTTATACCTCAATGCAGAAATTGAATAGCTAGAACATTGTGGAAACCAAAAGCCTAAAAAAATTAGCATTGACTCCTTACAGAAAAATACTGACCTTTCCCCTAAACTAAAGATAAAATGAGGCATTGTTAGGAAAAACATAAAGGGAAATAACTTTTACCACAAGCCTATTCAAGAGAAAATTTTGAAGAAAAATGAGCAATAGAAAAAGCAAATAGATTAATGATAATAAAAGAATATTGATGCTTTAAAATTATAACATCTTGTTGATTTAAGATATGTTATATAGCAAAAGCATATGATTGAGGATGAGGATATTTGGAGTAAAATATTTTTAACACCTTGGCATTTGGTAAATGGTAGAAGGACTAAGTCATCTCAGACTTGATACAACAAAACTCAACTTGAAGAACTCCCAAACACTGAAATAATGGTTTGAAAATAGCTAGGGAAAAGAATAATGAAGCAGACATCTAACCCAAGAGAGAGTCAATGAAAGGAGAAGCAAAGGACCATAGAAATGATAAGAAAATAGGGTGCCAATAGTAAGGTGTAAGTTTTAATCCTAAATGTGTCATTAACTCTGTTACATTGCATATAATAGAATAAATATCCCAATTTAAAGTTTGTCAGATAAGATTAAAAAATTACAAGACCCAATTACATACCAACTTTAAGAGTCCTACTTTAAATATACACATACAAAAAACTAGAAGTCAGCTCATGAAAAAAAATGACACCACATAAGTACTACCAGAAATGAAGATGCATTTATAATAGCAGAAAAAGGTGAATTGAAAGCAAAATGTTTGGAGTACAGAGAGAGATTATATAATGATAAAAAGCTTATTCCACCAGAAAATTATTGCAAACCTCCCAAACCTGAAAACAAACAAACAAACAAACAAACAAACAAAACTTAAAAGGAGAAATAGTGGAAAACTTAATCCATCTTAGTACATGAAAGAGCAAGTGGATGAAATAATTTCTAAGAATAGAGATTTTAACATCATTAATAAATTTGACCGGATTGACATATTGTGAGCATTTCTCATGCTAACTTTAGAATACAAGTTCTTCATAAGTACACAGAAAGTATTTATAAAAATCTATCATAAAGTGGGCCACACTGACTGTATCCACAAATTTGAAAGGGTTGAGTTGCACAGATTACATTCTTGGAATATAGTAGAATTTAGGTGAGAATTAATAACCAAAAGATAATTAGCAAAACTCCATAAATCTGGAAATTAGAAAGAATATATATTCTAGGCAATTCATGAGTGAATGAAGATATGGCAATAAAAATTAGAAAATATTTGGTACCGAATTATAAGGAAAATATACACAGAGACTTGTGGGATGCATCCAAAGTCAAGATTAAAGAAAATTTTAATGTAAATGCAGATATTAAAAAGAAAAAATAAATAAAGATCATTCACCTATTTTTTTCAAGAAGTTAGAAAAATAGCAACAAAACCAATGGAAAATAGAGGACAGAAAATAATATAAATATGAGCAGATGGGTACAGGAAAAACAAGCCTATAGTAAACTAAACTGTTTCGGGGGAAAAGAATAAATCCACAGTGATAAGGAAAAGGAGAAAAAATTAGTACTAAAGAAAGTGGTGGTAAGTTTACAATTCTGTGCATATTAAAATGATAAAATATTACAAATAAACTTGAAAATTTAGAAGTAACAAAATTCCAAAAAGAACACCTAGAACTCACCAAATCTGAATCTGAATAATTGGGAAAAATTGTTATAATTGAATCTGTAATTTTAAAACATAGTATAAAACGGTTTCTCTCTTACTATCACATTCATACATACTCTTCCAGAGAATAGAAAAAGAAAGGCATAATTCCTAATTTCTTTTAACCTAATAAAAATATGGATATAAACTTGAAAAATGCTTCACAAAAGGAGGTACCAAATGGCCAATACATGTATGAAATGAGCCTCAAATCATTAATGATTAAGGAAATGTAAGTCTAAGCATAACATAAAAAGATAATTAATGCAAAGTTTTTTGGGAATGTAGAAAGTTTAGAACTCTTACAAACAGCTTGTGAAAAAAGTACAACTTTGGAAAATTTTGAGTAATTACTGAGGTGAAACATTTGCATAACCAGTGATCCATTACTTTTGTTCTGTACATATAGCTACATGCATCCTTATATACAAACATGTCCACAGTTGCATTATTCATATTAACTCCAAATTAGAAGCCAAATGAATATCAGCAGTAGAATTGAAAAATATTCCAATTAAATGAATAAAGTCATATGCTATGCTATGAACAAATATCACAAATTGAGGGGAAATATCTTGACATAAAATGATATTCTGCATGATTCCACTATACAGTTTTGAAAAAAGTAATAGTTTTAGAAGACTACACAGTGGTTAGTTCTAGAATGTTAGGAAAGTTATAGTGATTGGGATTGTTAGTAATCTACCTTGTTACTTTTGTAGTGGTTAAAATAAATCGTTACAATAGAACATTTAATTTTTAATTCACATTCTTATGATTTGCATGCTTTCTCTCTGATGATATACTTCAATAAACACTAAGCATACTTATATGAGTTGAGAGCAATGCTTTACAGATAATAGAGTAAGGATTTAGATAAAAATAAATTGATAACAGAAACTGTGAATAAACAGAGATAATGCAGTGAACAGAAGAAAATTTCAACAAAGTTCATATCTTGGGAGGTGAAATAGTATATCACACTCACAGAAAAAAATGAATACTCAGAAATTGAGAACTTGATTCACAAGCTAAAAATTCCTAGCAAATAGTTCTTTTAAGGAGTAAATATGGAAGATATGTCGGAAAAAATATCTTCAAAATTAAAGCAACAAATAAGAAAGAAACAGAAAATAAGAAAGAAAAGATAATACATTTTCCCCTGAGAAATCTAATATATAAGTTGGAATCCGCCCTTTCCCCGGTGGAGGCGTGAATCAAAATTCCTTGTGGGGGTTTTCAAGATGGCGGCCTAGAGGGTGGCTGCATTTCATGTTGCTCCAGGACTCAGGATTCAAAAGAGGAGATATTGAGAGACTTGGGACCAACTCAAAGCAGCCGGGTGAGTCTCTCCCATTGGGGAGGCGTCCCGGATGGGACGGTGGTCCCGGAACGCAGGGAACTTTGTGAAGTAGAGCTGCCGGCGAGACGCCCCTCCCCCTGCTGGAGCAGTGAACTCGGACAACTGGGAGCATCCTAAAGGAGGCCGCTCGGCACAGCGCTGGGACTCGGAGCAACCACTGGGGCTCCGGCAGCTGCCCAGGGGAGGAGTGGCGAGGAGAGCTGTGTGGACTCAGAACACTGGGGCCTGCCCTGAGGAGGAGGAGGAGGAGCGTGGCCGCTTGGATTCAGAGTGACTATACCGGAGCTGCAGGTGGTTGCCAGAGGAGAAGCTGCACAGCGAGCTGTTTGGAGTTAGAGCGATGCTTCTGAACCCCGGGGCCTGCCCTGAGGACGAGGAGGAGGAGCGTGGCCGCTTGGATTCGGAGTGGCTATACCAGAGCTACAGGCGGTTGCCAGAGGAGGGGCTGCGTGGCGAGCTGTTTGGACTCAGACCACATCTGAACACCGGGGCCTGCCCGGAGCAGTAGGAGGAGGAAGAGGAGCGCGGCGGGTCGTTTGGACTCGCAGTGACTGCATTAGCGCTCCAGGCGGCTGCTCAGAGGGCGAGGCGATTGGTGAGTTGTTTGGACTTAAAGCGACAGCTCCTGAACACAGGGGGGCTGCCTGGAGGAGAAGTGCGGTGGGTCGCTTGGTCTCGAGTGGCCACACCAAAGCTCCGGGCGGTTGCCCAGAGGACCCGTGCAGCGGGTCACGTGGATTCAGAGCCACTCAGAGTGACCGCTCCTGAACACCCGGGGGGTTATCTGGAGAAGGAGGAGGAACGGGGAGGGAGGGTCACTTCGACTCGGAGTGATTGATTGACCAGGGCTACGGGTGGTTGGTGGGAGGAGGAGGCACGCAGTGAGTTTCTTGGACTCCTAGTGACCGCACCGGAATACTGGGCGGCTGTCTGGAGGAAGAGGCGTGTGGTGGGTCTCTGGGACTCACAGCGATTGTACGGGGCCCCAGGTGGCTGCTCAGAGGAGGGGCTGCATAGCCAGGCGATAAGGTGCAGAGCAGGGTCCCAGGATCTAGGAGGCTTCTGGGTGGAAGAGCCGCACAGAGACAGGCTTAGGGGCAGAGCGAAGGTTCCAGGACTGCGGGCAGATTCTCTGAGGAGGGGCATCCTAAGGAGATTCATCTGCGAAGGGTGAGGCTCCCAGGCCCAGGAGGTAGGGCCGGGCCCCTGGGAACTTTGCAGAGGAAGGCAGCCCAGCCCAGGCGGTAGCTGTAAATTGAGGCAAACCTCTAGGAGGGAACTGACCAGCGAGACCTCCCCACTGGGTGAGTCTTCCCTGCAGGGTGAGGTTTCCCCACAAGGACGGTAAAACCAGAGACACAGGCCCAAACAGGCCATGCCTCAGCCCGCAGCCTAGGTCCCCTTTGGATGACCATTGGTCAACAAGTGGAGGCACCTCTGGCCACTAGCAGGGAATATGCCCCACCTGAAGGCCACCACTCCTAGAGAGGCAGCTTCCTTGTGGAGCACTGCATATCAACTTCCTCCAAGACTTCAGCCTACTGAAGGCTAAGGGAGGATATATATACAAATCTTCAGGGACATCGTAAGTCAATAGAGGAAATCTGCAATATCTCAGCGGTCCACTGATACCTGAACAATATGAGAAAACAAGGAAAGAAAATGCTGCAAGCAAATCTAGATGTTACATCAATAAAACCCAATGACAGCATGGCAGAAGAAATGACAGAAAAGGAGTTCAGAATGTACATAATTAAAATGATAAGAGAAGCAAACAATGAGATGAAAGAGCAAATGCACGCACTGAATGATGAGATGAAAGAGCAAATGCAGGCATTGAATGATCGCACCAATCGACAGTTAAAAGAGCAAATACAGGAAGCAAAAGATCATTTCAATAAAGAGTTAGAGATATTGAAAAAAAACCAAACAGAAATCCTTGACATGAAGGAAACAATAAACCAAATTAAGAACTCCATAGAAAGCATATCCAGTAGGATAGAACACCTGGACGACAGAACCTCAGACATTGAAGACAAAATATTTAACCTTGAAAACAAAGTTGAACAAACAGAGAAGATGGTAAGAAATCATGAACAGAATCTCCAAGAACTATGGGATATGATGAAAAGGCCAAATTTAAGAATTATTGGGATTGAGGAAGGCCTAGAGAAACAAGCCAAAGGAATGAACAATCTATTCAATGAAATAATATCAGAAAATTTCCCAAATCTGAAGAATGAAATGGAAAATCAAGTCCAAGAGGCTTATAGGACTCCAAATACACAAAATTACAACAGACCCACACCAAGGCACATTATAATGAAAATACCTAACATACAAAATAAAGACAGAATTTTAAAGGCTGTGAGAGAAAAGAACCAAATTACATTCAGGGGGAAACCAATACGCATATCAGCAGATTTTTCAATCCAGACCCTAAAAGCTACAAGGGCCTGGAACGACATTTTTCAAGCCCTGAAAGAAAATGGATGCCAACCAAGAATCTTATACCCAGCAAAACTTACCTTCAAATTTGACGATGAAATAAAATCCTTCCATGATAAACGAAAGCTAGAAGAATTTACAAAAAGAAAGCCAGCATTACAGAACATTCTCAGCAAAATATTTCATGAGGAAGAGATGAAAAACAAAGAAGCAAATCAGCAAAGGGAGGAATTATTCTAAAGGAATTTTCAAAGAAAGGAGGAGTCAAGTTGTGTCAAACAAATAAATAAATGAAACTTAAAAAATGAACCAAATGACCGGGAAACCAAATCATATCTCAATAATAACCCTGAATGTTAATGGCCTGAATTCATCAATCAAAAGACATAGACTGGCAGATTGGATTAAAAAGAAAGATCCAACAATATGTTACCTGCAAGAGACTCACCTCATAGAAAAAGATACCCATAGACTAAAGGTGAAAGGATGGGGAAAAACATACCATGCACATGGACTCAGCAAAAAAGCTGGAGTATCCATCCTCATTTCCGATAATGTGGACTTCAAGCCAAAGTTAGTCAGAAGGGATAAAGAAGGTCATTTCATACTGCTTAAGGGAAGCATAAATCAGCAAGATATAACAATCATAAACATCTATGCTTCAAACAGTGGCTCATCCATATATGTCAAACAAATCCTTTTCAATTTCAGAAACCAAATAGACCATAACACAATAATACTAGGTGATTTTAACACGCCTCTCTCACCACTGGACAGATCTTCCAGACAAAAATTGAACAAAGAAACCATAGATCTCAATAACACAATCAATAATTTAGACTTAACAGACATTTATAGAATATACCATCCAACCAAGAGCGAATACACTTTCTTCTCAGCAGCACATGGATCCTTCTCTGAAATAGAGCATATATTATGCCACAAACCTAATGTTAGCAAATACAAGAAGATAGAGACACTAGCATGTATTCTATCAGATCATAATGGATTGAAGTTAGAAATAAATGAAAGAGTAAAACACAGAAACTATTCCAACATCTGGAGATTAAACAATATACTATTATATGATGAATGGATAACAGAAGATATTAGGAAGGAAATTAAAAAATTCTTAGAGGTAAATGAGAACAAAGAAACATCATATCAAAATCTCTGGGACACTATGAAAGCATTACTTAGAGGGAAATTTATTTCATGGAGCGCATTTAATAAAAGAAGTAAAACTCAACAAATAAACGACCTAACACTACAGCTCAAAGCCCTAGAAAAAGAACAGACCAGCACCAAAAGTAGTAGAAGACAGGAAATAGTTAAACTCAGAGCTGAAATCAATGAAATTGAAACAAAAGAAACAACACAAAAAATTGACAAAATAAATAGTTGGTTCTTCGAAAAAATAAACAAAATTGATAAACCTTTAGCCACACTAACAAAGAGAAGACGAGAGAAAACCCAAATCACTAAAATTCGGAATGAACAAGGAAATATCACAACAGACAGGATTGAAATACAAAACATAATTAGAAGCTATTTTGAAAATCTCTACTCCAACAAAATAGAAAATTTCGAAGACATCAACAGGTTTCTAGAGACATATGAATTGCCTAAACTGAACGAAGAGGACATACACAATTTAAATAGACCAATTTCAAGTACTGAAATAGAAGAAGTCATCAAAAGCCTACCAACAAAGAAAAGTCCGGGACCAGATGGGTTCTCAGCCGAGTTCTACAAAACCTTTAAAGAAGAGCTCATTCCAATACTTCTCAAAGTATTCCATAAAACGGAAGAGGAGGGAACCCTCCCAAACTCATTCTATGAAGCCAATA
Organism: Sciurus vulgaris; assembly: GCF_902686455.1. Lineage (NCBI taxonomy): Eukaryota > Metazoa > Chordata > Mammalia > Rodentia > Sciuridae > Sciurus > Sciurus vulgaris. The sequence continues at coordinate 77,646,405 of NC_136474.1, read as the reverse complement.
TCACACTGATACCTAAACCAGACAGAGTCTCATCAAGGAAAGAAAATTTCAGACCAATATCCTTAATGAACACCGACGCAAAAATTCTCAACAAAATTTTAGCAAATCACATACAAAAACATATTAAAAAGATAGTGCACCATGATCAAGTGGGTTTCATCCCAGGGATGCAAGGTTGGTTCAACATCAGGAAATCAATAAACGTAATTCACCATATCAATAGACTTAAAGTCAAGAATCACATGATTATTTCAATAGATGCAGAAAAAGCATTTGATAAAATACAGCACCCCTTCATGCTCAAAACACTAGAAAAAATAGGGATAGTGGGAACTTTCCTTAACATCGTCAAGGCCATTTATGCTAAGCCCATGGCTAATATCATTCTAGATGGTGAAAAACTGAAAGCATTCCCCCTAAAAACTGGAACAAGGCAGGGATGCCCTCTTTCACCACTTTTATTCAACATCATTCTTGATACTCTAGCCAGAGCAATTAGACAAACCAAAGAAATTAAAGGGATGCGAATTGGAAAAGAAGAACTCAAACTATCCCTGTTCGCTGACGACATGATTATATATTTAGAGGAACCTGGAAATTCCACCAGAAAACTCTTAGAACTCATAAGTGAATTCAGTAAAGTAGCAGGTTACAAGATCAATGCCCATAAATCCAACGCATTTTTATACATAAGTGATGAATCTTCAGAAAGAGAAATTAGGAAAACTACCCCATTCACAATAGCATCGAAAAAAATAAAATACTTGGGAATCAATCTCACAAAAGAGGTGAAAGACCTCTACAATGAGAACTATACAACACTAAAGAAAGAAATTAAAGAATACCTTAGAAGATGGAAAGATCTTCCATGTTCTTGGAGAGGAAGAATTAATATTGTCAAAATGGCCATACTACCTAAAGTGCTATACAAATTCAATGCAATTCCAATTAAAATCCCAATGACGTACCTTACAGAAATAGAGCAAGCAATTATGAAATTCATCTGGAAGAATAAGAAATCCAGAATAACTAAAGCAATCCTTAGCAGGAAGAGTGAAACAGGGGGTATTGCAATACCAGATCTTCAACTCTACTACAAATCAATAGTAACAAAAACAGCATGGTATTGGTACCAAAATAGAAAGGTAGATCAATGGTACAGAATAGAGGACACGGACACAAACCCAAATAAATACAATTTTCTTATAGTAGAGAAAGGGGCCAAAAATATGCAATGGAGAAAAGATAGCCTCTTCAACAAATGCTGCTGGGAGAATTGGAAATCCATATGAAACAGAATGAAACTAAACCCATATCTCTCACCATGCACGAAACTAAACTCAAAATGGATTAAGGACCTCGGAATCAGACCAGAGACCCTGCAGATTATAGAAGAAAAAGTAGGTCCAGATCTTCAACATGTCGGCTTAGGACCAGACTTCCTTAACAGGACTCCCATAGCACAAGAAATAAAAGCAATAATCAATAACTGGGATAGATTCACACTAAAAAGCTTTCTCTCAGCAAAGGAAACTATCAGCAATGTGAAGAAAGAGCCTACAGAGTGGGAGAATATCTTTGCCAATCATACTTCAGATAGAGCACTAATCTCCAGAATCTATAAAGAACTCAAAAAACTCTACTCCAAAAATTCAAATAATCCAGTCGACAAATGGGCTAAGGAAATGAATAGACACTTCACAGAAGAAGATCTACAAGCAATCAACAGATATATGAAAAAATGTTAAACATCTCTAGTAATAAGAGAAAGGCAAATCAAAACTACACTAAGATTCCATCTCACCCCAATTAGAATGGTGATTATCAAGAACAGGAGTAACAATAGTTGTTGGCGAGGATGTGGGGAACAAGGTACACTCATACATTGCTGGTGGGGCTGCAAATTAGTGCAGCCACTCTGGAAAGCAGTGGGGAGATTCCTTAGAAAACTTGGAATGGACCCTCCATTTGACCCAGCTATCCCACTCCTTGGCCTATACCCAAAGGACTTAAAATCAGCATACTACAGAGATACAGCCACATCAATGTTCATAGCTGCTCAATTCACAATAGCCAGACTGTGGAACCAACCTAGATGCCCTTCAATTGATGAGTGGATAAAGAAACTGTGGTATATATATACAATGGAATATTACTCAGCCATAAAGAATGATAAAATTATGGCATTTGCAGGCAAATGGATGAAATTGGAGAATATCATGCTAAGTGAGATAAGCCAATCTCAAAAAGCCAACGGACAAATGATATCGCTAATAAGTGGAGGTTGACACATAATGGGGGGGAGGGAAGGGTTAGTGTTAGGGTTAGAGTTAGGGTTAGGGAGGGGGGCAAGTATGGAGGTAGGAAGTACTGTATAGATGGAAAAGAGGGGTGGGAGGGGTGGAGGGAAGGGAAAAAATAACAGAATGAATAAAACAACATTGTTCTATGTAAAAAAAAAAAAAAGTTGGAATCCTACTATTTTTAGTCTCTTAATAAGGGGGAGGCCTATGGTTTTTCCATTCTTATAAAGCAGAAAAGTACTGTGGAGAGCCACATAATTTTAACCCACTTAATAGTGACTATGGGAATTTGGAAAAGTTTTCACTAATCAATCATAGGTTTTTCCTATATTGAAACATATGTCTTCACTGCTTATACTACAGTTTCTAAACCTTTCTGAATTAAATATTCAAATTTTAATTTTACTGGAATATATTTTACATACAGCAATTTTCAACTACTCTGAAATGCTGTGTTTACTCAAGAAGAGGTTGCAAAACCTATTTCAATTCATGTGTAATTGTGAAAGAGCTGATAAGTCACTTTTCTAAAAATTTCTAAAGTAATAAGCTTAAATGTTAGGAACAGGAACACTGAAATCATATGCAAATTACTTAATAAAGGACTTATAAGCCTGTTACTTTACCTATGACTCAAGGCATCACTGAGCATATTAAATGATTTAGCACCACAGCTGTCAGCTAGTAAGTGTTAGTAGTTATTGTTAATATTATTATCATCAATATTTTACACTGAATTGAGCTGATATAATTCTAGGCCAAAGCAGAAAAATTTAAAGCTTACCTGATATAGGCTTATTCTTGGTGACTGCTCATTTTCTGCTCCTATTTTTTATTTTTTTAATAATGAAAATAGATTCACTAGCTCTTGTGTCAACCTTTAAAAATCGGTAACTAATTTGAGCAAACCAACTTGAAAATCACTTGCCAAATTAAAGAAGTAAGACAAATTTAAAATCTACTGTCAAATTTATTATTAAGTTATAACAGAATAGCATATTTCCCCTTTATATTCCATTTAAGTCAAATACATGTACTTTTAAAGCTGAAATAAAACATATTCAATACAAATGTCAAATAGCAATGGTATTTAAGTTTGTGATTCAAATTACACGTGATTCAAATAGATCACCAGAATGATTTTTCATCCCATAATGGACATATTATATTTTATACACAAAATATGAATAAGTTAACACATCTGATATAAAAGAGGGGGGCTGGATTTCCTACCAGGATCCTTGCAAATGATTGTAAAAGTATTTATTTTTTAAAGCCTCCAGTTACTGGGGAGAAAGAGAGAAACCCTTGTTTCTAATAATGGCTCAAAATGAGTTCCGAAGACAAAAGCCCAAATGAGAGAATGATTTAACATGGAAATGGGATCTTTGTTAAGCATCTTTTCCAAAGATTTTAAATAATAGTATTCCAGAGACTGGGGTTTTTATATACTATTTGCCTTACTAATCTACCCTTTGGAGTCCTCTAAGTAATAACTGAACTCATTGCTGAACTTCTGGGTACCATCACCATGTCCTCGCCAATCATTTCACATTGAGGAACAGTTCAGAACTTTTATTTTACTGAGAGGGCCTTGCTTGAGAGCAGTATGAACACATTCGTGGAATGGTTTGTAGCCAAAGTCTAACAGTTTCTCTGGCCAGCCAGTGTCATAGGGTCCCTCCCACTAGATGGCCCCAAGCTAAAGTTTTTCAATGGCAAAAGAATGTTCTCAACGGAACCTTCTTTTATTGTTTAGATTTGGGTGATTTTTGCCTTCTCGCCATCTGGTGGTATTCCTCTGTAATTGCAATCACCAGACTAATTGACAGAAATACAGACTACTTCCCTGTAGACTTTGAGAGAAGTCTTGTAATTTTGAAAAAAGGGAGATAGACATATGTAATTATTTCTCTTTCTGTATCTACCTGATTTCCTGTGTAAGAGACATAAAAAGAATACCTATGCAGAATCCTGATGTCGAAAGCATATATTTATGATCCCAAGGGTCCTGAAACGAAATCTAAAAGATTGAAGCCAACAGATGTTACTCTATAACCAGATGCTATGCAGACAGTGCCATCTGATGAGACTGTCTGTGTTGCAGAATGAGCAATGTATATTTTTGTGTCACGAAAAGCAGCCTGAGAAAGTGTTCTGACTTCCTCTATGAGTAATTTGAATAATGGGAATAATCAGGAATATTTTTTATGAACCCCCAAATATTCATGTTAAAATACCCTCGTACCTGAGCTATGACTCAAGATATCTAGTATGACACAGATGTTTTCTATTTCTCAACAGGGGCTCCTGAAAGGCTTAAGTTATGGTTGAAAGGGAAGCTTAGCTGATGTAGGTCCATATCTTAGAAATTCATGGGTTAAATGAATCTTTTGTTCACCTTATTAACTGCAATGTAATATCATAAAAATAGCCTCGGCATTTTGACTTCAGTAAATTAGATATCCCCATTATCTCCTGGGGTCTTATGATTTTAAATTTTTGTTCATGGGGCCTAATGACTATCTAGAGGGTGAAAAATGCAGCTTTGAAGCCTAGAATTCCTCTGGGCTTCTTCAAAATAATTCCTTCTTTTAACCTATGAAGAATCCCTCATTAGCAGGTCCATCCTTCGATATTTGAAAGGGATTCATTATGTGCCACCTGCAGTGCCTAAAATTCTACCATTAGCAATGCAAAATACCCAGTTTGCAGGGGAGGAAGTAATGTGTGTCTAGGTGTATATGTGTGTGTGTGTGTGTGTGTGTGTGTGTGTGTGTGTGTGTGTGTGTCTAGGTGGAGAGAGGAGAGGACCTTTAGAGAAAAATGCCATCATTTGTTCTGGAAGCCACAAATGACTGCTCATGACTGTGGAAAGCCCAGGTGAACCTGAGATCACAGATGGTGACCTCCCATTTATATGTTCAAGTGTCGTGACTTACATAGGCTCGTATCAATTTTTGTGTCTAAAAACTACTTTACGCCTGAAATACATTCTCTTTGTTGAGGTTTTGTTGAATGAATTATATATTTTCATTTGCTCAGGAGAAGAATTGTATAGGACCAATTGAGGAATGTGTGTGCTGGGTCATGCTCGAAGTGTTTGTCTTTGACATTGCCTAGGGCCTGGAGAATCTTGGGAAGCCCTGAGCTAATGAGGTCTTCCATCCTGCTGACTCCAGAAATGCTTGTCTGGTTTTCCAGGTCAGTGGTGGTAGCCTGCAGGGACAAGTGCCATAGTGACTGACTGCATCAGGCTTTATCATGTCTCACTCAGGAGTTAATGTGGTGGTTTTTTTCCTTCCATTTTTATTTTCTGTACCTTGCTTATATTCTAAGTTCAAATTTTCCTTTTCTTGTGCCACAGGACTTGCATAACAGTGTCTACTAGTACCCCTGACACCTTCTGGAGCTCCAAGATCACTTTTTGGAAAAAAAATGCTCCTTGTGCTTTACACTTTATCCATAATGCAATCATGGTGGACAAAATGGCAGCTTGCAGGTTCTTATATCTTCCACATTAAACTATAGTTGATGGTGCGAGGGTAAGCACCTGATACCTGTAGGAGCAATTATCGTTGACGGCTCCAGTATTTGCTCTCAGCTTGGGGACCCGGAGAGAATGTGAATCAGTTCCTCTCTGAAATGGGTGAGGTGTCTCATCTGGGAAATGTCCACTGCCATATTCTCCAGCACACAAAGGGAGCCAGTTCTCCACAGGAGAGAGGTTGGCCTGTCCTCGGATTAGAGATGAGAACTTTTCAGCCTTTCCATCTGTATATCTCTAGATCCTTAGGTAACAGAATTTGTTGCTATTTTAAAAATACCTCTAATTGACTTTATACACTATATCCCTAATATTCACTTTTCCTACTTTGGATAACTATACAATTCAGGTTGATGTCATGTGGAGCCAAGAGTCTCGACTGACAGAGGTCTCACCAAGATGGTATAGATGGTATATTCCTTTTTTTTTTTTTTTTTCATTTTTTAAATTAAAAATCATAAATTTACATAGGGCAATGTTGTTTGACTCATTCTGTTATTTTTTTCCCTTCCCCCCACCCCTCCCACCCCTCTTTTCCCTCTATACAGTCCTTCCTTCCTCCATTCTTACCACCCTCCTTATCCCTAACCCTAAACCTAACCTTAACCCTAATGCTAATCCCTCCCACCCCCCATTATGTGTCCTCATCTGCTTATCAGCGAGATCGTTTGTCCTTTAGTTTTTTGAGATTGGCTTATCTCACTTAGCATGATATTCTCCAATTTCATCCTATTGGAGTTTTCTCACACATACGATGTCAAAAAAATTCTGTAAGTTTTTAGCTTCTGACCATGGATGAGTGGACCTCTTGTATTCTCTCCAGAAGGCTAAAGAAGAATAAGAGAGATGGAGTAATACTGCAGGGAAAGGAGAAAAAAGTGGTTACACAGGAGCAGCCTTGAGAAGGACTTTGGAGGTGGTTTGTTCCTGCTTGACTTCCCAAAGCCTGGTTGGTTCTGCTGTGATCATCGGTCCTCACGTCCCCAGAGTTTCTTGTCTAAACCGCTTTGAAAATGCAGTTTGCTTCCTAGAATGACTGTGTGTGTATTCATTATCTTTAATTATTGAAAGTTAATTTCTGTTTACAAAGTAGGTTTAAGCATAAGCCTTACTAAGATTTGGCTTCTCATCTGATGGAAATGCCACCCAGCTCAGAGGGATTCAAAACAATTCCTCTTATTTGACATCTGTGGAGGAATCCAAGTGTAATTCACAGTGAGCCTGTGCAAGTTTTTCATGTACTCATATGAAAATCAAACTGTACCCAAATTACTCATTTAAAATTTACTATTAAATACTGTGATTTCATTCTTAATGGTGATGACTCAATATGTTCCTAGGGAAAGATTGTATTAGGTGAAAGAAGCAGTTGACCTTCTCAGTGTGAGAAATTCAACTGGGGGAAAGCATATTCTCTAATTAAGGAAAATGCTAGAAAGGACTCCTAAGATTCTTGTGCAATGGGGAAACTGGCCAATTCTGTGCATTTATAAAAAAAATCTCATTATAGAAAGTATTGTAGAAACAGATGGATTAGATGAAGCAAATGCATTTGAAACATTTTTCTCCACTCAGTGGAGGTGCCCAACCTGGTGTGTTTTTTGTTTTGTTTTGTTTTGTTTTTTTTACCAGTTGCTCCAACCAGGAGCCTCTGCAGGGAGTGATAGTCTCAAAAAAGACCTTGATCAACAGACCCTCTTGCAGTGAGATTTCTTTCCCAACTATTTTGCTATTTGAATCCACTTGAATCTGTGAATCTCCTATCTTTCTCTTGTCATTTATGGCAGCTTTATTGATTTTCAGGTCACTACTATAAAATTCATCCTTTTATGTATTCAATTATAGATTTAAATAGAGTTTCAGTAGAAAGGCGTCATGAGTCCCATAGCAGTCTACCTAATCATGCTATCAACATCGCCACCTTGAAATAAAGAATTTGTTTTTGATTCTGGCAGGTACCTGCTGTATCTGTGCTGTTCATCCAAACACAGATAATTTTGGAAGTGAAACTGAGTACCGTTTATTTTTACACTGGAAAAATGGGTGCACATCAAAATTTCTCAGGCAGCCAGGTTGTAAGCATTCCCAAATCCAGGGATTATGCCTTTATTTGCTTTTCAATGGATAGGAAGATATGGCAGGCACCTCTGGAGCTGCCCAGCTAGCTTACATTTCCATCTCCGAAAACTACCCAAGTTCTTGAAAAATCCTGTGCTATTGTCCCTGCTGTGTGTGAGTGGGGCAGTGGATGGGGTGGTGGCCCAAACTAGAACTTAATGTGGACTGAGATCCAGTCAGGCTACGATGAGTCAGCCATTGAGAACTGGGCTTTAGCCATCCTGGTGAGAGTCTGTGGGTATGTTAACCTGAAAGAGCAGGTCAAACAAATTAAGATCATGTGAAGGCAGACACAGGGAACTCACTTTATGGAAGAAGAAAAGAATGAGGAAGACAGTAACTGTGAGGCTGACTGATATTTCTGTCTGTTGCAGGGAAAGTAGAGACAGGGATTGGCTGGGATTTGGACTCCTTAGGACTACCTGGGACCATGACATACTAAAAAACCAAATCTTTTTGCTTAAGATGGTTGAAGTTGTTTCTTATACTTGTAACCCAGGGTTTCATGATGAAGGTATATATTAACTTAAGAAATTCTCCTTCTTCATATCCCTTATGAATTCCAACAAAGTTGGCTAAGCCTTGGTCTCTGCAATGAATTTTAATTCAATTTTAATTTTAGTATAAGGAAATTAAAATTACTTATTAAAAGTAAATGTGCTTTAATTTCCTTATGGAATTTCAACACCAATTAAAATATGTCTTAGTTTTGAATTGACATATAATTAGACTTAATGGAAGAAACAGTACCAGAAATCTAATTTTCTGTTTGTTCCACCTTGCTTCAAAATTTAGCTGATGTTTGCCTTCAACAGACAAAATGCACACAGGTGGTAGGAAGGGAATTGGCACAGTGTCTGTCCTTCTTTTGCTCCTCTTTTGCATTCAAGCCTAAATTGCCTATGCCAGTTTTATCAAACTCCTTTAAATTTCTCACATTTGTTAACTTTCAGGGAGCTGCAGTCAACTTTAACATAGGCCAAGTTCTCAAGGTTTAAGTGAAAAGAAAGAAAATGAAAAGTTTCAATTGTCAAATTATACAGAAAGGGTGAAAAGTGTTCACATGAAGAAAAATGCACCTATTTACATAGACTTAGTTATCTAATATTGGGGCTAATTTTGACATTCATAAATGTGTATAACAGTTTTCTAGGATTGATTTCTTTTTAAAAATAATATTTTTATTTAATCAGTACTCATATTCTTCATCGACTTTTTAATTAAGGAAATTAGAATGATTTCTAAAAATATCAGAAATGACCTTGCCTAGCAGATGCCTTATGTGCCAGTTCTATAGATCAGCTGATTTTTTTTACTTCACAGTTATAAACTATACTTCACACTTTAAATAGTTGTTGGTGCCACCAAAGAGCACCAAAGAATGTCCTCTGAGATCAAATGTTGTTTCAGTAAAATCATATGGATGTCACAATGCTTAGGTTAGAAGGCTCATGTATCATGCTGATGGCCCCTGAAGCCGACATAACTTTGGGTAAGTCATCAATCTTCATAAGGCCATATTTTCCATTATTCAGAGAAACATATTAGAATGCTTAATTTGAGGATACTCTATTTCATACACTTAAATAGTCACAGATCACAACCAATCATTTCTTAAGACTTTCTTTTCGATATATGCTTAATGAGAGGTTTTATAAAGTGCAAGCCACAAACAGTGCAATATGGAAGAACTATGAGAACCTTCAGTAAGATTTTTAAATGTAGGTTTTCAAGAAGGGTATTGTATCCATCCAGATTCAACCAGAGGAGTAGAATCAATAGGAGAGATTCATTAAGAGAATAATTGCAAGGCATTGATCAGGAAATGTGTTGGTTTGGTACATCAGAAAGAGTAGACTGGAATTCTCAGGTATGGACTCAAGCTGCTGTCTGCAGGCAGAATTTCCACCTTTTCAGGAAAGCCTCAGCTCTGCTTTCAAGGTCATTCAACTGATTATGTCAGGCCCAGAATGTCAGGCCTTTAGGTGACTGATAAGTCACTTAAAGTCAACTGATTATAGACTTGCATCACAAAATACCTTCACAGCAACACCAAGACTAGTGCTTGATTTAATGAATGGGGACTGTAGTTTAGTCAGTTTTAAACACCAAAGAAAGCATCAGAGATATCTAGAATGCAGATCAACCCACAAAGTGAATAGCAAGCATAATCTCATGCTCCTTACTAATGTGCCAAATTGGATAACTCCTTCAAGAACAAAACGTGCCAATCCTAAGAGACCAAGTAAAAGAGCACCCTTTTATGTAGCTATCCATGAAATTTGTGTAAAATACATGAAGTGTGGACTGGCAGAGAAAACACTCTCAAAGATGCATAATCTGCACTTTGAAAATAAACATCTCTGCTTTGTCTTGTTGCAATTGAAAAAAAAATCTCTATTTATCTCAGCATTAATCTAACAGCAGGTGACCATTATCCTGCACAAATGTTCTATTTTGCTGACATTATCTCTAAATGATGATCCAGAGGTAAACCAGAGAATGAGTTCTAAACTGCCACTTTTCTCTCTGTGTTTCAGAGACCTGGGAAATTGTATTGAAGGATGTCAGCAGGAATCAATGAGAGAGCTTTCTATTATATCACCTTTAAAAACAGATATGATGGGAGAGTAAGCCAACTCATATGCTAAGGCTTTAGTCTGAATTGAAAATGGCGGTTTTCCAATGAATTTATCATCGGTTAGTGTTTTATTGGTCAAGAGGGGATATTTTTATACTTTATCTACAAAAAGATGGCATTTCTTTCTGATGATAATAAATTATATATGTTTCAGACATTCATGTGGCCAAATGAATAATCTTTTTAAGTAAATTATGTCAGCAGATAAAGATGATAATAAGTGCATATTGCTATTTTCTAGAATTTGATTGACATAATGAAGTCTGTTAGACTGATTGCTCTGCAATTTCTTTTATATTTTATTTTTCTAATGACTTGAAACATAACATAAGTTATGATAGTGTTTGTGATATAATATTTTCATAATTGTATCAATGGCTTTACGAATCTGTATACTCTGTTACATCTTTCTTAGTATGGAACAAACATTTGTAGTCCGTTACAGATGTTACTGCCTCTGCATGATTGGAAGTGTCACTGGATGTATCTTTTGTTTGTTTTCCTTTTCATTTTTTCCATTCTGTAGTCCAACCACAAAAGCAACCAAAAAAGCATTAGAACCTTTTATTGAACATTTAGTATTTGCCATTTACAATAAGAGCTTTGCAAAGTGTGACAGTTCACACCCATCTCAAGTCTTCATTAACTTTTTTTTTAAATATGTTAATTTGTACAGAAGAACCATTTCATTTCAGCCAAATCTCTTCTCCTCCTTTATTAACATCACCATACAGTGTTTCCATTTTTCAGATGAGAAAATTAAGCCTTAAGGAAGCTAAATACCAGGCTTAAAATCACACAGCTTACTTACTTTCCACCCTTATCTGTATATTGCTAAACATAAACTCCTCTCTACTGTTTCATCTATCAACTTGATTTGTTATATGACAATATAAAAAAAATGAAGGTTTCAACAGTGAATAGTACTCCTCAAAGTGTGAAATCTGAAGACATCTTCTTTCACAGAAAGAAAGGTGCCTTCAAAAACTGTATTTCTTATGAAGAAATATCAAGAATCATCAGAATCACCATGATCTTCTTTAACTCTGACTCTGTTTTGAGATCAGGAATGAATGGGTGTTGGTGTGGAGGATTTCATTTAAGTGAGATAAAATTCACTTTTGTACTAGCATGTACTTAAAATCAAATGATGTCTATGCAAATTAATTGCACAATTAAGATTGTAGGGCAAATGTTTAGCCTGTTTTGTAGGACTGACTGATTTTAAGCACTTTAGAAGGACCATTAACATACAAATAATTGCTGTGCTCCTTTGAAAGAGGTCTCCTTATTATCTATTCATTAAGGCCAATGATCAAAGTATTCTGCTTGATAATGATTTGTTAACCTTCTTCAAGTTTCTATATTTACTTAAAAGTCATTAACCTGCACTCTTTAAAAATATTACATAATTACTTTGGTTTCATGGTAATCATAATTGTCCCCTCCAAGTGTTCCTAATCAGTGAAGATGTTTCTATATACAGAATATGTTTAGGTCACATACAATTTTTTTTTAACCTTCTCACAAAAGTCTTATTCAGATACCTAGGCAGAAATAACGTGTTGGGCTGTATTCAGAAATTATCACTGGATATTTTGACCAATTTTGCTCAGTGATGCCAATGTTTGTGGCTGTGTTGGCCGTTGAAGCCATGAGACTACTTACAGACATCACAATCCAATTTGTGGCAATGACTTTGTGTTATTGTCATTATCCTCATGAAAACGAGAAATGGGAAAGGTCTGAAATATGACAGTTCACACCCATCTCAAAAGTCTGCATTAACATTTAAAAAAAACAATTTAATTAGTACATAAGAACCATTTAATTTCAGTCAAATTTTGATTCTTGGTTTACTTGCAAATCCCATTTACTTGCTGCTTCAAAACAGATTCACAGGGTATCATAGGGCACAGGAAAGGGAAGAGACAGCAAAAGAAATGTTATTCAAAGGCAGATGAGTAATGAGGAAATATTCCAACCAATCAGGTATCATTTGTTCCTAGGAGACATAGTCTAGTCCCTTCTAATCTCTGAGAAATCATCCATAGTCAAAGAAGGATATCTAAGTTACAAAAGCATGGATTGGAAACTTCTTCGTGCCCAGTATATACCACAATTATACAGATGTAATATATTCTAAACAAATGGAAATTGCTTTAAGACACTAAGGCAGGGAAGTATCTCAGCTGAATGGGTAGGAAAGCACAGGGTTGGGAATATAGCCTAACACAAGTTGGCAGGAAGCTAAAAACACAAAGAAATTCTAACCAGAGAATCTTTAATGTCATGGAAGCACAGAGGTCAGAATAACTACATAGTTCTACATTATTTTTCTCTGATAGTTTAAACTTGATTTCACTTTCCAATCCAGTATTTGGTATGCAGATGCTTTCTGAAGTACCTAAGTGTTCATTATACTCACGTGTGTTCAATGGGACATTTAGTCTATAATAACACCATGCCTTAAGCTGCACTACAATGAGATGGAAGAGAAATCACTATCATGCACAGTAACTTCTATGAGTTTTACTAACTGCTACTGTTACTGAGTAACTGAACCTTATTTTGTAAGTAAATAGCATTGAACTTGTTACTCCTAATTTTCTTTCAACATCTATTAAGTATTCATATTGTGAATTTGTTTTTGACATGAGCATTTAGGCTGGTTCCATTTTATGTTTCAAAAATATGTTAAGGGAAGATTAGCTCAGAGAAAATATCTGTCACGAACCATAGAGAAGGTAGATAAGTGTGTACATTGGCTAGACACTTCTCAGCTATGCAGTTGTCTTTAAAATATGAAATCAGAGTACCTGTCTGTAAGTGCAAATCATTTTGATTGAAGTCCATGAGATAGAGAAAAATATTTTAGTCAGTGAACTGGGTTTTTTTTTTTCCTGGAGAAATCACATAAACTAACTTTTTTTTTTTTTTTTTTTTTTCTGCCATTCATAATTCTATCACTAGTTCTGACATCGTCTATCTCGAGAGGAGTGAAAATAACAATTTCTTCTTTCCTTTCTGGTTCAATACATCTATGGAAGCAGCTGTTCTTTTGAGGACAGTTCCCCCCATCACATCATTGAGAATCTTAGAAAAGGCATAAAGGCATGAATAATACCAGAACTTGAATACAATTTCAGGGCCTCATGAATCCATTTTCACCTCCCCAACCAGACATAATCATCTCAGTGCATGGATCTTGAACTCTATCCTAGTTATTGAACTCATCTTAAGTCAATTTTGCATCCTTCACAGAGCTTGGCTTAATGCTTTGAACATAAGGTGGGTTCTTATGTAGTTATCAAATTGATTCTCATACAAATAAAATAGTCTTTTAATGTCTGTTGTTGAGACCTATTATATTTTAAATAAATGATATCTTGATCTCTGAAACAGAACAGAGACCAGAAATAGACCCAAATGTATGTGGGGAATCGATTTTTAACAAAGGGTACCAAGGTCAATCAATGAGAAAAGTATTTCATTTTAACAAATGGTGCTATAAGTATTGGATACTCCTATGGGAAAAAAGTGAACTTTGAACATAACACAATACATAGAAATCAAATTTAAGTGAAGCATTGAAGCTAAAACTACAAAACTTCTAGAAGAAAATATGGGCTAAACTAGATGTGGCTTTGGAGAAGAAACACTTTTCTCAGGACATGAAATGCATAAACAATAACAAAACACACTATAAATTAGACTTTTCAAAATGAAAAACTTGTTCTTAAAAGTGCACAAGTGGAAAATCAAAATTCAAAGCCACAGACTGGGAGAAATTATTCCACTACAAATATATGGCAAAATACCTGTATCAGAATTTAGAAAGAATTGTTACAACTCAATAGAAAGAAGACAAACAGTCCAATTGAGTAAAAGAGTAAAAGGTAGGTTGGACAGAAACCACAAAAGAAGATATCCACATGTCATATGAAGTTATTCAACCACCAACAAATGAAAACCACAATGTAATGAAATATCATTACATGCCCTCTAGAATGGCTAACACTGGAGACTGACAATACAAAATATTGGTGAGAATGTGTAACAACCAGAACTCTCACATACTGCTGATGGGAATATAACATAGGACAGGCATTTGGGGGAACAATTTGACCGTTCCTTATGAGGTTAAACATACATTTATTTGCCACTTGACTTACATGATTCTATGTTCCTGGGTATGTCCTAAGAGCAATGAAAACATGTTCACACAAAAAATAGTTACAGAAGATTTACTCATAATAGGCCATACTGAAAGGAACCCAAATGTCCATCAATGGTGAATACAATTGTCTCCCTTGGCTATGAGGAACGTGTTCTAAGACCACAAGTGACTGCAGATAGTAACTGAACGCTCTATATACTGTTTTTCCCTCTACATATACATACCTACAATGAAGTTTAATTCATAAATTAGGCAAACTAGTTGACTAGCAATGACAACTGGTAGAAAAAATTATGATAAAATTTTATAATAAAAGTTTTATGAATGTGATTGATCATTCTCTTGCTCTCTGTCTTCCTCTGTAATTTTCCATTTAATATTTTCAGACTGCAGTTGACTGCAGATAAATAAAACCTTGGAAAGCAAAACCCCAGGTAGTGTGTACAACTGCAAATAAACACATTGTTGATATTTCCATGCATCAACATACTACTCAGCAATACAAAGGAACTGACTATAGATATACACAAGAAAAATAAAGTGTCTCAATATTATTATGCTGAATGAAACATGCTAGACACAAAAAAAGTACATACTATAAGACTCTATTTAAATGAAATTCTTGAATGGATCTGGCAGAACATAGGAAGAAATAGTCTGCCTTGGGTATGTGTGTTGTGGGATTCAGGGGTCGCCTGTGGAGGAGGAAAGCAGAACTCTTCACGTTCACAGAAATGTTAATATCTTGATTGTGGTGGTGGATATATTTGTCAAAATTCATTGGATTATGCAGGTACACATATTATTGGTACATTTTACTTTGTGCAATATATTAGTTGCCTTGGGCTATTGTATTGCAAACTTGTTTACTTAACATATTGGAAATGTCTTCTCTCACAGTTCTGGAGGCCAGAAGTCAGAAATCAAGGTGTTGGAAGGGCCCTGCTCCTGCAGATGGCTCTGAGGAGGAATCCTTCCTTGCCTCTTTCTACCCTCTGCTATCCCTTGAGGTTCCCTGGCTGGTGGCAGCATACCTCCAGTCCATCCTTCTTCTTCCATGGCCTTTTCCTCTCTGTTTGTGTCCAGAGCTTTGTCTTCTTAGGACACCAGCCACTGGATGACAGCCAACTTCATCTTACCCTGAATAGCACTGCAAGAACTTACTTCCAGACTGGGTGATGTTCTGAGATTCTGGGTAGATATGAATTTCTGGTGACATAGTTTTGGGACAGTATATAATTCATTATAGTAAAATTTACCTCATCAAATTTGCTAAGAATAAGTGTTTAAAAACCTACATATTTGGAACCTACTAATACTCTTGGAAAGTCAGTACATGTTTTCAAGATAAATGTTTATTGTCCAGAATTCTAGATACAACGATGTGTATATAACGATTCCATAATAAAGGCCCTTTTAAAAAAAAAAAAAAAGTCACAGTGACAATTATTACAGGAAAATCATATTTGAGTTCTTGAATTTCTAATTATATTTCCCAATTAACAGCAAAAACTTGAATTTAATTACTAACAATAATCATATTTAATGTCCTCAGGGGTTCTGGAAGCACAATAGTTCTTTGGGTTCAAGTATGCCTCATTACTGCCTATGAATGGCCACTCTGCCTGGAACCCAGCAGATATGGTGCACATCTGTCAGAGTCGCTGAGAAGTTTTGCAGGGTTTTCCTTGACTGTGGGTGCAGCTGGGAGACAAAGCCAAAGAAAGGTGAAGAAAGGGCATATCAACAGAGTTAATGGCAAATTTAATAGAGCCCTCTGGTTTCCGGTTCTGCTTCCTGGCAGGGGCTGAGCCCTGTCCCTCTCCCCACCTTCTACATGACCTCATAGAGAAGTTCTGCTTAAGTGACTTGGCACGTGTCCCGTTCCCAGAAGACGCAAGGCCAGAGCACAGCCGTGCAAATCCCATAATGCAGCTTAGTTGTATGATGGGCTAAGAGGGGGTCAATAAAACACAGTGAGTCAGCTACTGGGAGGAGGAGGATTTGAGCAGTTTTAATGGCTTCTCTTTGCTTAAGCAAGAGAGAAAAGATTTTCTATACACAAGCACTACACAGAAGAATGGGAAGAAAAAGCAAATACTTCAGAATGTAAAGTGGTATATTGACAATAGCAGTAATACACCAATAATGTGCCATAGCATTTTACAGCTTAAAATTGTTCTGTGTATTTTAAAGAGATTCTTGCACTAAACTAAAGAAGTTAGCAGGGGTTATGGGCTGCATTTTGGAGGGAAGGGAGACAGGCTAAGTGACTTGATAGTAGTGAATGAAGCATTTGGACTCAAATTCTGTGCTTTTGATGTGCCTATTGCTGTTATTACTATTTTCACTAAGATTATAATTGTACCCCTACTGTTTGATGTGTTGTCTCACAGAAAACATGCTCCAAGAAATATTCAAGGGAATGTATGAATTGTTAGCAATGTTCATAATTTTTTTTTTCAATAAAATAGCATTCTGAGGCAGGAACCCTGATGAGATAAACCAAGCTTTATTCTTGTGTGTCATACAGATAATGTTCATGTAAGAAACTTAGAAAATACATTTCAGATAAATGAATAGATGAAAAAACTCACTTTTCAGAAAAACAGTCTAAGAATCAAGAATGTTTATTGCTATTCTTTGTTTGTTGTGATGTTCTCTATTAAACCATGTCTAAACATAGCATTGAAAATTTGCCAAATTGGTAAATACTGATGTTCTTCAGTTTTCTTTCCTAGTGTGTGTGTGTGTGAGAAATGTTATATTTAATAAACAACTAATCTTAAAGGTCTCAGCTTATGTATAATTCCCTCTAAAATGCTAAATTTGACTAAGTCTGTACTCAAACCCAATAAACAGACACTCCATGTGTTCAGGACAGTGACTGTATCAAGAGATCAAGCCTCCAAGAACAAATAATAGATAAGAAATAAATGCTTTCTGTATTCCCCAGGGGAGGCTCACATGTGAAACTATTCCAGGTGTTGGGATGGTGGTTACAGACTTTTGGGAGTTATCTTCAAGCCAATTATTGGAAAGTACTGAGAGCTACTGGCATTGACTATTAAATATTGACGAATTCATGACGAAAGAGTCATCGATATATTTTTGTATTTTTGGTGACAGAATATGCTACTTTGAAAGAGATTCTAGAGGTTCTTAGCATGCTAAGTGTATATGTCAGTTCTGTGTTGCTATAACAAAATACCTGAGACATCTAATTTATAAAGAGAAAGGTTTATTGTGGAGCACAGTTCTGGAGGTTTTAACTCAAGATTGGGCAGCCCAAGGACTATAGGCTTTTGGTTAATGTGCTATATCACAGCAAGAGCAAATGGTAGAACAAACTGTTTACATAATATACCAGAATAAAGAAAAACTGGGAGATCAGGGTCCTGCAATTCCCTTCATGGTATGTCTTCAATGGCCTATGGACTTCCTACTTGGCCCCACCTCTCCAAGTTTCTACCACCTACCAAACAGCCTCATCCTGGCGACCAAGCATTTAAGAGGTAGACCTTTGGGTGGACATATCACCAAACCATAGCACTGGAAAATGGCAGTACCTAAAATGGGAATTTACTGGGAAAACGAGGACACTCTTCAGGAAAAAGAAAAAAGACTCATCTGGATATTTCAGTTCTATGCAGGAAACAACTCTAAATAGAAACAGTTTTCATGTAGTTTTATATGACATATCTGATTTTGTGCACATGGGATATATTTAAAAGTTTTTTGTCATTTATTTCAACAATTTACTTTTCTTTCTTTCTAATAAATTAGACTTTGAGACATGGGATGCTGACAAAGAAGGTTCTGATCCTTTCATGCACTAGAGCACTTTGTTTTAGCAAGAGCACTTCCCTCTAGAAAGACAAGATTGTAGGGCACTTCATCACCTCTTCTTCAGCACTCCTCCTTCCTCCCTACCCTGAACCCCACGCCACTCCAACATTATCGTTCTGACCATAGATGTCCACCTGGGCATAGGTGTGGCCACATGGCTTGGACTGGGTTGTGCAGTGCTTGGTCCAAGTAAGAGCAAATGACCAAGGAAAATGAGTAAGAGAGGGAAGTGCAATGACTGGAACTGGTGCAAGGTGCTCAGGTAGGCCACCAGCAGCAGGCATATTCTCATCCTGTCAGACTGTCATCCTGAGGAGCGCTTCACTACCAGTCTCCCTGGTTTGAATGCATGCTTCCTAGTGTTATTGAAGTTTGACTATGTGAAACAATAAATGTTTCATCATTGTTTGATTTGGTTTTGATTCCTAGAAACTGAAAGAGGTCCCATCAGACTGTTAGGAGTCTTAAAGTTCAAATGAAATCTCTTTGGGCATTCTAGAAGATTGGTCCAAAAGAATTCACCATCACTTACATTATACGCCATTTTATCCTTTAGATGTCACATTTGAGGTGCAGGGTTTATTTTATTTTTTTTATTTTCTTGACTTTCTTTTTGGGATAAAAACATCTTGTTTGCTTAATTCTTTACTAAGGTGCAATATTTTCCTGTAGTAAGAGAAAATCTGAGAGATGTTTAAAAAGTATAGAATGAGTATTGTGAGCCATTGGAACTTCAGAGAAATAATGCAAAAGTCGTTGGCAAATAGGTTTTGTTTTCAAATTTTAAACATTAAAAAACTAGTCTTCAGGGGCTCTATTGGTAGTGGCTTAAACTCCAAAGTTCATTCATTTTCAATCTACCCAAAATAGTCTCCCTAATTTGTTCCTTCATCTTCTATTTGGATACATTTATAAGCTAGAGAAGGAGGAAGTTATGTAACTGGATATTCTTCCTGTCCATGTAAACATATATACATACATTATACCTGTAGCACAGTCTTAGCTACTATTCTTTCTTTTGCATTTATTTAATTTAATTTATTTAATTTTTAAAATTTGTTTTAGTTCGTTATACATGAGAGTAGAATGCACTTTGATACATCATATGTAATGGAATATAATTTCTCATTCTTCTGGTTTTACATGAGGTTGATAATTCCACTGGTCCTATAGTTATATATGTACAGCCAGTAAAATGTCTGAATCATTCTACTACTCTTTCTACTCCCATACCCCTCTCCTCCCTTCACTCCCCTCTACCTAATCTAAGGTAATTCTATTCTTCCCTAGTACTACCCCTCCACCTTGTGAATTAGTATCCACATATCAGAGAACATATTCAGTATTTGTTTTTTAGGGTTTGGCTTATTTCGCTTAGCATGATATTCTCCAGCTCCATACATTTACCAGCAAATGTCATAATTTCATTCTTCTTTAAGGCTAAGTAATATTCCATTGTGTATATACATCCCATTTTCTTTATCCATTCATCTGTTCAAGGGCACCTAGGTGTGTTCCATATTTTAGCTATTGTGAATTGAGCTGTTGTAAACATTGATGTGGCTGTGTCACTATAGTATGCTGATTTAAAGTCTGGGTATAAACCAAGTAGTAAGAGAATTGGGTCAAATGGTGGTTCCATTCCAAGTTTTCTGAGGAATCTTCACACTGCTTTCCAGAGTTTGCACCTGCAGTATCACCAGTAGTGTATGAGAATACCTTTTCCCCCACATCCTCACCAATACTTATCATTGCCTGTATTCTTGATAATTGCCATTCTGACTGGAGTGAGATGGAATCTTTGTATAGTTTTGATTTGCATTTCTCTAATTGCTAGGGATGTTGAACATTTTTTCATATATTTGTTGATCAATTGTATATCTTCTTCTGTGAAGTGTCTGTTCAGTTCCTTAACCATTTATTGATTGGGTTATTATTCTTTTTTTTGATGTTAAGTTTTTTGAGTTCTTTACATATCCCAGAGATTAGTGCTCTATCTGATGTGTGTGGTAAAGATTTTCTCCCATTCTATAGGCTCTCTCTTCATGTTCTTGATTGTTTCCTTTGCTGTGAAGAAGCTTTTAAGTTTGATACAGTCCTGTTTATTGATTTTTTTATTTTATTTCTTGAGCTGTAGGAGTCTTGTTGAGAAATTTGTTTCCTAAGATGACATGATGAAGAGTTGGTTCTACTTTTTCTTCTAATAGGCATAGGGTCTTTGTTCTAATTCCTATCATCTATCTCTAGCCACTTTGAGTTTTGTGCAGGGTGAGAGATAGGGGTCTAATTTCATTTTGTTACCTATGGAGTTCCAGTTTTCCCAACACCATTTGTTGAAGAGGCTATATTTTTTCCAATGTGTGTTTATGGTACCTTTGTCTAGTATGAGGTAACTATATTTATGTGGGTTTCTCTCTGTGTCTTCTATTTTGTTCCATTGGTCCTCATGTCAGTTTTGGTGACAATACCATGCTATTTTTGTTACTATAACTCTGTAGTATAATTTAAAGTATGGTGTGGGATGACTCCTGCTTCACTTTTCTTGCTAAGGATTGCTTTGGTTATTTTGGGCCTCTTGTTTTTCCAAATGAATTTCATGACTGCAATTTCTATTTCTATGAAGAACGTCACTGGAACTTTAATAAAGATTGCATAAATCTGTTTGGTGTTTTTGGTAGAATGACCATTTTGACATTATTAATTCTGCCTATCTGAGAACATGGGAGGTCTTTCGATCTTCTAAGGTCTTTTTCGATTTCTTTCTTTAGAGTTCTGTAGTTTTCATTGTAGAGATCTTTCATCTCTTTTGTTAGATTGATTCCCACATATTTTATTTTATTTTTGAGGCTATGAATGGGATCGTTTTCCTAATTTCTCTTTCAGTGGATTCATCACTGATGTATAGGAACACAATTGATTTTTGGATGTTAATTTTATACCCTGATACTTTGCTGAATTCATTTATGAGTTCTAGAAGTTTTCTAGTGGAGTTTTTTGGGTCTTCTAAATATAGAATCATGTCATCAGAAAATAGGGATAGTTTGAGTTCTTCTTCTTTTCCTATTCATATCCCTTTAATTTCTTTCTTCTGTCTAACTGCTCTGGCTAGAGTTTCTGGGACTATGTTGAATAGAAGTGGTGAAAGAGGGCATTCCTGTCTTGTTTCAGTTTTTAGAGGGAATGCTTTCTTTCAGTTTTTCTCCAAGTAGAATGATATGGGCCTTGGGTTTAGCATATATAGTTTACAATATTAATGTGTGTTCCTACTATTCCTAGTTATTCTAGTGTTTTGAACATGAATGGATATTGTATTCTGTCAAATAGTTTTTCTGCATCTATCGAGATAATCGTGTGATTCTTGTCTTGAAATATATTGATGTCATGAATTGTTGATTTCCATATGTTGAACCACCTGCATCCCTGGGATGAATCTCACCTGATCTTGGTGCACTACCTTTAATATGTTTTTGTATGTGATTTGCCAGAATTTTACTAAGAATTTTTGCTTCTATATTCGTCAGTAATACCGATCTAAAGTTTTCTTTCCTTGATGTGTCCTTGTCTGGTTTTGGTGTCAGAGTGATACTAGCCTCCATAGGATGTGTTTGGAATGGTTCCCTCCTTTTCTATTTCATGAAATTATTTGAGTAGGATTGGTGTTAACTATCATTGAGGTCTGGTAGAACTCAGCTGAGAACCTGTCTGGTCCTGGGCTTTTATTGTTTGGTAGCCTTTTGATAGACTCTTCAATTTCATTGTTTGAAATTGATCCGTTTAAATTTTTTATGTCCTCCTGATTCAATTTGGGTATATCATCTATCTCTAGAAATTTGGCAATGTCTTCAAGATATTCTATTTTATTGAAGTATAAATTCTCAAAATAGTTTCTGATTACCATCTATATTTCAGTAGTGTCCATTTTGATATTTTCTTTTGTATTGCAAATTTTAGTAATTTGAGTTTTCTCTTTTTCTTTGTTAGCTTGACTAACGTTCCATCAATATTATTTATTTTTTCAAAGAACCAATTTTTTGTTTTGTCAATTTTTTGAATTGTTTTTTTAATTCCCATTTCATTGATTTCAGCTCTCCTTTCAATTACTTCCTCTCTTCTTCTACTTTTGGTGTTGATTTGTTGTTCTTTTTCTGGGGCTTTGAGGTGTGATGTTAGGTTATTTATTCGATGACTTTCTATTCTTTTAATGAATGAGCTCAATGCAATGAACTTTCCTCTTGCACTGCCTTTATAGTGTCCCAGATATTTTGGTAAGTTGTATTGTTATTGTCATTTACCTCTAAGTATTTTTTTTTATTTAATTCCTGACTTTTTCTGCTATCCATTAGTCATTCAATAGTGTATTATTTAGTCTCCAGGTATTAGAGTAACCTATTTTTTTATTTTATCATTGATTCTAACTTCATTCCATTATAATCTTATAGAATGCAAGGCATTATCTTTATTTTTTATTTGCTAAGAGTTGCTTTATGGCCTAAGATATGGTCTATTTTAGAAAAGGATCCATGTGCTGCTGAGAAGAAAGTATATTCAGTCAATGATGGATGAAATATTCCATATATGTCAGTTAAGTCTAAATTATTAATTGCATATTTTATTTCCATAGCTTCTTTATTTAGTTTTTGTTGGAGGATCTATCCAGTGGTAAAAAAGGTTTGTTAAAGTCATCCCGTATTATTGGGTTTTGGTCTATTTGATTCCTGAAGTTGAGAAAGGTTTGCTTTATGTATATAGATGCTCCATTTTGGGGACATAAATATTTATGATTGTTATGCCTTTTTGATATACAATTCCCTTAAGCATGAAATGTCCTTCTTTGTCCCTTCTGATTAACTTTGACTTGGAGTCCTCTTTATCTGATATGAGGATACAAACCCCTGTTTGTTTATGAGATCCATGTGAACATGTTTTTCCCATTCTTTCACCTTCAGTCTGTGGGTGTCTTTGCTATGAGGTGAGTCTCTCAGAGACAGCATATTTTTGGGTCTTGTTTTTTAATCCAATCTGCCTGTCTATGTCTTTTGAGTTTTATGCCATTTATATTCAATGTTATTATTGAGATATGGTTTTTATTACCTGTCATTTCAATTTATTTCTGGTTTTTAATTTGAATTTGTTTCTTCTTTAACTAACTATTCCTTTTATGTAGTTCTTCCCTTTGCTGGTTTTCACTTTTATTTTTCATTTCTTCTTCATGAAATATTTTATTGAGTTTGTTTTGTAGAGCAGGCTTTCTAGCTGTGAATTCTTTTAACATTTGTTATGGTGGAAGGTGTTTACTTCCTCATCTATTCTGAAGCTTAACTTCGCTGGGTATAATATTTTTGGCTGGCATCCATTTTCTTTCAGAGTTTGGTAAATAATATTCCAAGACTCCTAGCTTTGAGGAGACTCTTATTTGAAAAATCAGTGGAGATCTGGATTGGTATCCCTCTAAATATGACTGGTTGTTTTTCTCTGGACCTTTTAAAATTCTATCCTTCTTCTGTATTTTAGATATTTTCATTATAATGTGCCTTGGTGTTGGTCTGTTGTATTTTTGTATATTTGGGGTCCTGTAAACCTCCTGTGACTGATTTTCCATTTCTTTCTTTAGGTTTGAAAATTTTTCTGATATTATTTCATCGAAAATATTGTGTATGCCTTTTGTTTGTATCTCCCAGCCTTCATCTATCCTAATAAACCTTAAATTTGATCTTTTCCTAGGAATTCCATATTTCTTGGAATTTCTGCTCATGGTTGTTTAACATCTTTTTTCTATGTTCAACTTTATTTTCAGATTATATATTTTGTTTTTATTGCCTGAAACTCTGTGTTCCAAGTGGGTCTAATCTGTTGGTGATGCTTTCCATTGAATTTTTAATATGGTTTATTGATTCCTTCATTTTGAGAATTTCTGCTTGATTTTTTTTCAAAATCTCTATCTCTTTATTGAAGTGATCTTTCATTTCCTGTATTTTTTTCTCTGATATCACTCCTTACATCATCCTTTACCTCACAAATTAGTTAAACTATGTACATTCTAAACTCCTTCTCTGAAATTTCTTCCACAGGTGGTGGCTATGGATTCTGTTATTAAGATATCTTTGTTTGGGGCAATTTGCCCCCTTGCTTTTTCATGTTGTTTGTGTGTCTCCCCATATAACATTATGGATGTGAGGCAATAGAGTTTCTATCCTGCAGACTTATAGTGTCCTTGAAAGTTTCCAGTACCTCACTGTTTAGGGGGAGACAAAGAAAAACAATAACCAATGCAAACAATATACAGCATTAAACCAAATAGTTTTTGCTATGATGTCTACAAAGTTGTCACAATAATGAAAAATTATACTGTCAGTTATTGCCAAAAATAAAAACAGTAAGTTGGCAAAATTGTTTACAATTTTGAATGGTGGACAGGGAGAACACAGAAGTGATATAGGATGTGTTGATTATGAGAGAGGAGGAGAGAGGAGAGTAGTAAACAATTAAAGGAAGAGTAAAATAGAGATCAATAGAGATTAGCTGTTAGCAGAGGAAAAGAAAGAAAGAGAGTCAAACAAAACTAAGTGAGAGAAAAAAATAAGATAAAAATTTTAAAAACTCACAAATCAAAATATATAAAGAATAGAAAACAAAACTAAAATATACTAATCAAACTTCCTAGTCCTCAAAAAAACTGATCCATGAAAAATAACTAGTTTAAAAAATGCTAGAAATGAGAAAAGAAAAAAAAAAACTAATATGAATATGTATTAATGTCCCTGAACCATTAAGATCACAATTAAGGACTGGGGTTGTGGCTCAGTAGTACAGCGCTCACCTCTCATGTGTGAGGCACTGGGTTAGATCCTCAGCAACACCTACAAAATAAGTAAATAAAATAAAGGTATTGTATCCATCTACAATTAAAATATTTTTTAAAAGATCACAAGCAGAGAAAAGGGAAAAAATGTTCTCAATGAAAAGTTAAAGAATTATTTCCATTGGAGATCAAAAGATTCTCAGCTTCCCTTCTTAGTGGTTAGGTGACGTTGTCTGGATTATGATGCTTGTTTCACCCTCAGGGTGGTGGGATTGCTCGGGTGAGAGTGATAATCCTGTAGGCGGAACTCCTGGAGGTGGGTTTGGCTTAGGTAGGCTCCAGGTTCTTCGCTGGATGCCAATGGGTTTGGAGCTTCTAAATCAATGCACCTCCAGGGTCCAGCAATTGCTGATCCATCCTGGGAAATCATACCCCAGGATCTCCCAGGAGTTCCATTCTTATGGTGGAGGAGCCAATTCTTGGTCCACTGCTTCACCTACAGACCATTAGTTTCCTGCTCTCAGGTTCAGTCTCCAAACTCAGTCTCTCTTGTCCTTGTCCCTTCCAATTCCTGGCCAGGAACATCTCTTCCAGCTGGTCTTGCAAGTAGTCAGAATAGAGGGGGAGGGGAAGAGCCGAGTGGGTTTCCGTGAGCAGTTGTTCTCTGTGCAAACCTCTCATTACATTTGATTTTCTCCTGGTCACTTAGGCATACTCTATGTCATGCAGTGTGGGTTTTCCAGGCCTGAATTTCAGACCAGACTTGGGGTTGCCAGGACTGAGCTTTTTCAGCTGCAAAATGGTTCCTTCCTCTGTCCTCCACATGCTACCAGGAGATATGTGGTTTCTTTCCTGCATAAGGCTATTGTGCAACACACCTTTCAGTTTAGTCAGGCAGTGTCTTTTATCACTAAACTCTCTGTACCCAGACATACCTCTGTCCTCCTAAAAATGCAGGTTCCTTTACTTCTCTTATCCATCCACTGTGCTCCTGGAGGGACCACTGGAGTGTGCCTCTGGCTGCAGCAGTAGCTGTGGAGCTGGGGCTTTCTTCCTTATTGAACTATATTCAACCTTCTGGGTCCCTCCTCTGCTTTGAGTGTCCTATTAAATTCCAGTAAAGTCCCCCCTCTTTTTTTTTTTTTTTTTTGCTCACCTACTTGTCTGTGAATCTGCTTGTGTGCTTTCTTGGTTTCACACCATGGAAGAGTCAAGAAAGCACCCTGCTCTATTCCACCATCTTGAAAACTCCTTCTTCTGTATCTTGAGATGAGATCCAAAAGTCACTTCGATTTTTAGATATGACTTCATTATAAGATTTGAAGAAAAACATGAATTTGACAATTAGATTCTGAAGTATGTAACAACTAATATTCTCTCAGCTCAGATCTGCCTCCCTAGGTGCAAGAAGGAGTTGATCAAGGAACAGATTGTGCAATTAGCCATTTCAAAAGGAGGAACAGAACAATAAGGGAGAGCAAAAATACATGTTTCTAGTCATATAATAATAAAAAGAACAACACTATTGACTGATTTTCCTCAGGATTCAGAACTTCTGAGAAAAGTACCCTGATATACTTAACAGTTTGAATGCAATTATAGGTAAAAGAAGCTGCAGAAATCAAATTGGCTCTTTTTGGGTTGTTATCTAAACACATGATTTTAGAGTCTAATACATCCTTTGAGATCGAAAGAGCCATTAAGAAACCATTTATCTACAAAAAAATATCAGCAAGAAAGCACTGAATCCAGATGGTTATAAAATTTTATTTTAGGAAATATTCAGTGATAAAGTATATCCAATCTTAAATGAGAGTTGCAAAGAGGCAGTAAAGCTATTTCATCTTAATTTAGTAAACATTTCCTACTTGAAACTGAAGCAAAATCTCCAAGACAGGAATTTCCAAAAATCTCACTTTATAATTTAGCATGAATCCAGTAAACTTTATAAGAAATACATGACTGTTTTAATTTTTTTAAAGTAACAGAGAACTATCCAAAATAAGACTCTGTGGTTCTCTTCCTCCCTATGCATCAGCTAAAATATAATAAAATGTATCTACTTGAAACATGAAGATGATATAATTAATAGTTTTATAGAATAATCCACCTGAGTGCATAAGTTTGGAGGGCAGTAACTTAGCAATTTACCATGATAAGGATAAGTTTTCAGCCAACAGATTTTGATGGTTTCTTAAGCAACTGGAATACTTTATTCTTCTGAACTTTTAGTTTTACCCTGGACAGGTTGCTATGGTTTGGATCTTAGATGTTCCCAGAACACTCATGAGTGGAAGGCTCCATCCTGGGCTGGTGACACCACTGAGATGTGGTGGACATTTTGGAGGTGGGATCCTCCTATACGCTCTCTTTCTTTCTCTCTGCCTCCTAGCTGCCAATGAAATGACCATCTTTGCTCTGCTACACCCTTTGCTCCATGATTTTGTGCCTTACCATAATCCCAGAGTGATGGGGTCAAGCAACGATGGATTGAAATCTTGAAATCCAGAGTCACAATAAATCCTTCCTTCTTTCAGTCATTTTTGCAAATATTTTATCAGAGTGACAGAAAGCTAACAGACAAATCTAGGGGATCTTTGTTATTTATTTACTTATTTACTTTTTACAGTACTGGGGATTCAAATCAGGGGTGCTTTACCATTGAGTGATAGCTCCCCCTGCCGCAAAACCCTTTTCAATTTTTTTTTTTTTTTTTTTTTTTTTTAAATTTTAAGACAGGGTCCCACTAATTTGCAGAGCCTGGCTTCAAAGCTGTGATCCTCCTGGCTCAGTCTCTAGAGCGACTGTGGTTACAGACATGTGCCACCACAACTGGCTTGCCTTTGATATTTTGCTGCTCAGGTTTTGTTTCTTTATTGTTTTTTATTCTGTTTTGATAATGAATCCATATTTCCTACTTCTTCCTGATTATTATTCCATGTTCTTGAAGGTAGTCGACACCACCTCTGTGCTTCAGGGAAACAATGAGTAAACAAGACCAGAGAAAGAGCAAATCCCAACCACTTGAAAACAGTGATTGATGTGCAGACAGACCCATGATCCATATCTACTCAGCCAGAGCCCAAGAGTGTCAACTCTGGAGCTGTTTGCATTGCGTGGGGAGATGTTTTTTCCCATTGGAGTCCTCAGGTGGACCCCCGAAATGAAGATGTGTCTGAAGTTACCCTAACCTATGTTGTTCAGGCACATGAGTTAATAGAGTTTCTTTTTTAAATGTAAGCTCAGAGTTTGAGTTGGATTTTTTGTTTGGGGTAGCAGACAGGGCTTTTCCTGATACATGATGTGAGATAGAAATCAACCAGGGAACTTGTTAAAATTACAGACTTTTAGAACTTAGCCCAGATTGATTGAAGCAATATAGCTGGAATGGAGGCCTATGATGTGATATTAAACAAGAGTTCCAGGTGATTTTTATAAACACGAAGATTTAGAAACACTCAGGGAATTCCTAAGTCTAGCACCTGAATACTAGTCCATGTGGTAATGAAAAGCATGTATTTTAGAGCTGATGTAAGTGGATTCAAAGTCCAACTTTGAATTACTCATTGAGTAACATGGCAAGACCTCTAATTACTCTAGTTTCAGTTTCTTCATTAATAAACTCACAATAATAGTGTTTCACATTATGGAGGGTTTTAGGTGGTAAATGAGTTAAAGGATGCAAGGTTCTTACACAGCATGTTGTAAATACTGAGTAATTGCATTAGTGTTTATTATTTTATTGATTTGATTATCAGACTTAGTCAAGCCTTTCTGAAGTGAGAAAACAGCTCAAATTAGACACTGGTCATGAAATTCACTATTGAAAATAAATCTGGGGAAAGATCCAAGATGGTGGACTAGAGGGTGACTGCATCACCCGTCGCTCCAAAACTCAGGATTCAAGAAGGGGAGGTATTGAGAGACTCAGAGCAGGACAGGGCAGCAAGAGACTTCCCCAAACAGTGCTGCTCTCTTCAGCGGCAGGCGCAATCCACAGCCAGCTTCTCAGAGCAGGCCCACCCAGCGAGAGCTTTTCCCCACAGAGCCAACCCCAAGCCCTGGACCCAATGGTGGGCTCCGGCTCGCAGGCGGCTTCTGGGACCAGGGCAGGGTAGTAAGAGACTTCCCCAAGCAGCCCTGCTCTCTCTGGCAGCAGGCACAATCCACAGCCAGCTTCTAGGAGCAGGCCCGCCCAGTGAGAGCTTTTCCGCACAGAGCTAACCCCAAGCCCTGAACCCAGTGGAGGGCCCCAGTCCGCAGGCGGCTTCTGGGACCAAGGCAAGACAGGGAGAGGCTTTCCCTGAGCAGCCCGAGTCCCTCAGGTGGGGCAGGCCCTGTCTATAGCCAGATTCTAGGAGCAAACTCACCCAGTGAGAGGATTTCCACGCAGAACCAGCCCCCAGCCCTAGACCCAGTAGCGGGCTAGGAGCAGCTTTCCTCGGAAGCACTGCATTATCAAGTTCCTCCAAGACTTCAGGCTACTGAAGTCTGGGAGGTGATATACTGGAAATCTACAGGGACACTATAAGCCAATAGAGGAAATCTGCAATATCTCAGAGTCCCACTGATATCTGACCAATATTAGAAAACAAGGGAAGAAAATGTCCCAAACAAACCTAGATACTATATCAATAAAACCCAATGACAGCACAGTAGAAGAAATGTCAGAAAGGGAGTTCAGATGTACATAATTAAAACAATCAGAGAAGCAAACGAGGAGATGAAAGAGCAAATGCAGGCATTGAAGGAGGAGATGAAAGAGCAAATGCAGGCATTAAATGATCGCACCAATCAACAGTTAAAAGAGCAAATATGGGAAGCAAGAGATCATTTCAATAAAGAGTTAGAGATACTGAAAAACAAACAAACAGAAATCCTTGAAATGAAGGAAACAATAAACCAAGTTAAAAACTCCATAGAAAGCATAACCAAAAGGATAGAACACCCGGAAGGCAGAACCTCAGACATTGAAGACAAAATATTTAATCTTGGAAACAAAATTAACGAAACAGAGAAGATGGTAAGAAATCATTAACAGAATCTACAAGAATTATGGGATATCATGAAAAGGCCAAATTTAAGACTTATTGGGGTTGAGGAAGGCCTAGAGAAACAAACCAAAGGAATGAACAATCTATTCAATGAAATAATATCAGAAAATTTCCCAAATCTGAAGAATGAAATGGAAAACCAGATACAAGAGACTTATAGGACTCCAAATATACAAAATTACAACAGACCCACACCAAGGCACATTATTATGAAAATACCTAACATACAAAATAAAGACAGAATTTTAAAGGCTGCAAGAGAAAAGAATCAAATTACATTCAGGGGGAAACTAATAAGAATATCAGCAGATTTTTCAATCCAGACCCTAAAAGCTAGAAGGGCCTGAAACAACATTTACCAAGCACTTAAAGAAAACGGATGTCAACCAAGAATCTTAGACCCAGCAAAACTTACTTTCAGATTTGACAACAAAATAAAATCCTTCCATGATAAACAAAAGCTAAAGGAATTTACAAAAAGAAAGCTGACATTACAGAACATTCTCAGCAAAATATTTCATGAGGAAGAGATGAAAAACAACGATGCAAATCAGCAACGGGAGAAACTACCTAAAGAAATAGCCAAATAAAGGAGAAACCAAATCATGTCAAAAAACAAAAAATGAGTCAAATGACTGGGAATACAAATCATATCACAATAATAACCCTGAATGTTAATGGCCTGAACTTATCAATCAAAAGACAGAGACTTTTTATTGGATTAAAAAGAAAAATCCAACAATATGCTGCCTGCAAGAGACTCATCTCTTAGAAAGAGATACCCACAGATGTTGGGGGCTGTGCCATGCAGACGGTGCCAGAACGGCACCTGATCACATCAGCAGCAAGGAGGTTAATTGACATAAGCACACTCAGGTGATTTATCGTCCACGCACACAATGCATGCGCATGTGTTCTCGAGCACTCCTAATCGTGCCTGCTCGGACATCTAGCGTCTTGCCTAATCTTTCCATAAGAGGCGTGGCCATGCTCTCCGCCTCCTGGAAGGAATATAAGCGGGCAGTAGGTGGAAGGCGAGAGCACGACAGCAGAGCAGCAGCTAGCAGAAAGAAGCGGCAAGAAGCCACTAGCAGAAAGGAAGAAGAAAAGGCAGCAAGCAGGCAGCAGCTAGCAGAGAGAAGTGGCAAGCAGAAAGAGAAGCAGCGAGTAGGGGCAGCGGCAGAAGGCAGATCGCAGAGCGGAGAACTGAGAACACACCTTTAGGTGCCAGATCACAGATAGGCAGATCGCAGTATACGGGACACATCACTAAAGCACCTTAGGTAGATGCACCTTTAGTTCACAGGATGCAAGATGCACCTTTAAGAAGAAGCAGCAGAAAACTAAGAAGATATAGATATCTCTGAAAGTGTAGTCTCTCTCTCTTAAGCAAAGCCTCTCTCTCTCTCCTCTCAAAGCAAGTAAGCCTCATTTTCTCTATCCTCAATGAACAAACAAGTAAGGAAGCAGCTCAGAGATAGAAGTAGCTCAGTTTCCAGTCCGCCACCCATAAAGACCCGCACAAAATGTTGCTGCAGGCGGTGACAAATATCCGTGGATTTGGTACCGCAAAGAGCCAGTGACACACAGACTAAAGGTGAAAGGATGGGAAAAAAACAACCATGCACACGGACACACCAAAAAAGCTCAAGTATCCATCCTCGTTTCAGATAATGTGGACTTCAAGCCAAAACTAGTCAGAAGGGATAAAGAAGGGCATTACATACTGCTTAAGGGAGGCATCAATCAGCAAGAATAACAATCATAAATATCTATGCCCCGAACATTGGCTCATCCATGTACGTCAAGCAAATCCTTCTCAATTCCAGAAATCAAATAGACCACAACACAGTAATACTAGGCGATTTTAACACACCTCTCTCACCACTGGACAGATCCTCCAAACAAAAATTGAATAAACAAACCACAGATCTCAATAACACAATCAACAATTTAGACTTAACTGATATATATAGAATATACCATCCAACAAAGAATGAATATACTTTCTTCTCAGCAGCACATGGCTCCTTCTCTAAAATAGACCATATTTTATGCCACAAAGCTAACGTTAGCAAATACAAGAAGATTGAGATACTACCTTGTATTCTATCAGATCATAATGGATTGAAATTAGAAATAAATGACAGAATAAAAAACAGAAACTTCTCCAATACCTGGAGATTAAATAATGTGCTATTATATGATGAATGGGTAACAGAAGACATCAGGAGGGAAATTAAAAAATTCTTAGAAGTAAACAATAACAAAGACACATCATATCAAAATCTCTGGGACACTATGAAAGCAGTACTCAGAGGAAGATTTATTTCATGGAGCGCATTCAACAAAAGAAGAAAAAATCAACAAATAAATGACTTTACACTACAGCTCAAAGCCCTAGAAAAAGAAGAGCAGACCAACACCAAAAGTAGGAGAGGACAGAAATAGTTAAAATCAGAGCTGAAATCAATGAAATTGAAACAAAAGAAACAATACAAAAAATTAACAAAACAAAGAGTTGGTTCTTTGAAAAAATAAACAAAATTGATAAACCCTTAGCCACACTAACAAAGAGAGAGAGAAAACTCAAATTACTAAAATTCGGAATGAACAAGGAAATATCACTACAGACATGATTGAAATACAAAACATAATTAGAAGCTATTTTGAAAATCTATACTCCAACAAAACAGAAAACCTTGAAGACATCAACAAGTCTCTAGAGACATATGAATTACCTAAACTGAACGAGGAAGACATACACAACTTAAATGAATCAATTTCAAGCAACGAAGTAGAAGAGATCATCAAAAGCCTACCAACAAAGAAAACCCAAAGATGGGTTCTCAGCCGAGTTCTACAAAACCTTTAAAGAAGAGCTCATTCCAATACTTCTCAAAGTATTCCATGAAATAGAAGAGGAGGGAACCCTCCCAAACTCATTCTATGAAGCCAATATCACCCTGATACCTAAACCAGACAGAGACACATTGAGGAAAGAAAATTTCAGACCAATATCCTTAATGAATATCGACGTAAAAATTCTCAACAAAATTTTAGCAAATCGCATACAAAAATATATTAAAAAGATAGTGCACAACAATCAAGTGGGTTTTATCCCAGGGATGCAAGGTTGGTTCAACATCTGGAAATTAATAAATATCATTCACCATATCAACAGACTTAAAGTTAAGAATCACGTGATTATTTTGATAGATGCAGAAAAAGCATTAGATAAAATACAGCATCCCTTCATGCTCAAAACACTAGAAAAAATAGGGATAGTGGGAATATTCCTTAACATTATAAAGGCCATCTACGCTAAGCCCATGGCTAATATCATTCTAAATGGTGAAAAACTGAAAGCATTGCCCCTAAAAACTGGAACAAGGCAGGGATGCCCTCTTTCACCACTTCTATTCAACATCGTCCTTGAAACTCTAGCCAGAACAATTAGACAAACGAAAGAAATTAAAGGGATACAAATAGGAAAAGAAGAACTCAAACTATTCTTATTTGCTGATGACATGATCATATATTTAGAGGAACCTGGAAATTCCACCAGAAAACTTTTAGAACTCATAAGTGAATTCAGTAAAGAAGCAGTTTACAAGATCAATGCTCATAAATCCAATGCATTTTTATACATAAGTGATGAATTTTCAGAAAGAGAAGTTAGGAAAACTACCCCATTCACAATAGTCTCGAAAAAAATAAAATACTTGGGAATCAATCTCACAAAAGAAGTGAAAGACCTCTACAATGAGAACTACAGAACACTAAAGAAAGAAATTAAAGAAAACCTTAGAAGATGGAAAGATTCCCATGTTCTTGGAGAGGAAGAATGAATATTGTCAAAATGGCCATACTACCAAAAGTGCTATACAGATTCAATGCAATTCCAATTAAAATCCCAATGATGTACCTTACCGGAATAGAGCAAGCAATTATGAAATTCATCTGGAAGAATAAGAAACCAAGGATAGCTAAAGCAATCCTTAGCAGAAAGAGCAAAGCAGGGGGTATCACAATATGAGATCTTCAACTCTACTACAAAGCAATAGTAACAAAAACAGCATGGTATTGGTACCAAAATAGACAGGTTGGTCAATGGTACAGAATAGAGGACATGGACACAAACCCAAATAAATACAATTTTCTCATACTAGAAAAAGGGGCCAAAAATATGCAATGGAGAAAAGATAGCCTCTTCAACAAATGGTGCTGGGAGAATTGGAAATCCATATGCAACAGAATGAAACTAAACCCCTATCTCTCACCCTGCACAAAAATCAACTCACAATGGATCAAGGACTTTGGAATCAGACTGGAGACCCTTCATCTTATAGAAGAAAAAGTAGGTCCAAATCTTCAACATATCAGTGCAGGATCAGACTTCCTTTACAGGACTCCCATAGCACAAGAAATAAAAGCAAGAATCAATAACTGGGATAGATCCAAACTAAAAAGCTTTCTCTCAGCAAAGGAAACTATCAGCAATGCAAAGAGAGTGCCTACAGAGTGGGAGAATATCTTTGCCACTCATACTTCAGATAGAGTGCTAATTTCCAGAATCTATAAAGAACTCAAAAGTCTCTACACCAAGAATCAAAAAATGGGCTAAGGAAATGACCGGACACCTCACAGATGATCTACAAGAAATCAACAGATATATGAAAAAATGTTAAACATCTCTAGTAATAAGAGAAATGCAAATCAAAACTACCCTGAGATTCCATCTCACCCCAATTAGAATGGTGATTATCAAGAACAGGAGTAACAATAGTTGTTGGCAAGGATGTGGGGAACAAGGTACACTCATACATTGCTGGTGGGGCTGCAAATTAGTGCAGCCACTCTGGAAAGGAGTGTGGAGATTCCTTAGAAAACTTGGAATGGAACCACCATTTGACCCAGCTATCCCACTCCTTGGCCTATACCCAAAGGACTTAAAATCAGCATACTACAGAGATACAGCCACATCAATGTTCACAGCTGCTTGATTCACAATAGCCAGATTGTGGAACCAACCTAGATATCTTTCAATTGATGAACGGATAAAGAAACTGTGGTATATATATACAATGGAATGTTACTCAGCCATAAAGAATGATAAAATTATGGCATTTGCAGGTGAATGGATGAAATTGGAGAATATCATGCTAAGTGAGATAAGCCAATGTCAAAAAACCAAAGAACGAATGATCTTGCTGTTAAGCGGATGATGATACATAATAGGAGGTGGGAGGGGTTAGTGTTTGGGTTAGGGTTAGGGAGGGGGACAAAAATGGAGGACAGAAGGACTGTTTAGAGGGAAAAGAGGGATGGGAGGGAAGGGAAAAAATAACAGAATGAATCAAACAACATTACCCTATGTAAATTTATGATTACACAAATGGTATTCCTTTACTCCATGTACAGAGAAACAACATGTATCCCATTTGTTTATAATAAAAAAAAAAACCCATATAACTAATTCTCTCTACTAAATGGCCCCTGTTGTAATACCTACTGTGGTTTCCGCTTTTGTATCTGGTCTCTGACCTACATATGTACTGTGCCTATTTAAATAAATATCAGCAGTAAATCTGTTGTTTAAATTGGAAAAAAAAAGAAGAAAATAAATCTGAAGATGGACTACATATAACATTGCTAAATATATTATTACATTACTTTTATCTAATATTTGGCCCTTGACTTTATAAGGTGTTTATTTCTCAAATATGATGCAACAATAAGTGCATTAGATTCATTCATTCACCCAATAAATTAATTCAGTCAGCTAGTCAACTTGACCTTCACAGTTAAAGGTTGTGTTGAAAAGGCTTTTGGTGGACAGAGTGCATTTGAGAAGGCCTAAAGTTTAGTCTGACAGGAATCCCCTTTCATAACTTTGGGTTCAAGGAACATTTCAATTTGATTTAAGAGAATCCAGTGGAAAAATACTCTTCCTCTCTGTGAAATCTGAACTAGAGGTCTTCCCTCTCATTTAGGAGAGAATGCCAAATAGGATGTTCATTTACTATTACAAAGGAGCGTGATATTATAATAGTTGGTCGCAGGGGAGGAGAGGAAACTTTGGAAAGAAAGAAACCTAAATGAAGTGCTTGGGGCAGGAGGAGAGAGTCTCAAGCTCTGGGTGCTAGCAGTGGGCTGAACCACAAAAGAAATAGTGATGTTCTCCTGAAGGAAAGAAGAGAAAAATTTTTGTTGCTGAGATAATCCTATAAGGAATAGACCAGACTAGAGACATAATCGAAGGACGGAAAAGAGGGAGGCATCTGAGAGGCTGTCAGGGCAGGAACTATGTGGCATCAGTTTCCGGGAACGTTCCTTTGGGTAAAGTGACTCAAGGATATTTTCAGATAGGAATGTTTGCTTTGCTACAATTAACATAAAACCTTCATAGGTCCTCTCTCTTTTTTCCACCTTCAACCAAATCTCAAGGAAGGTCTACTACTTCCTCACTTCTCATTCCTTTGTTTTTAATGAGAAAGAGTTGAGTTGGTGAGATACTCAACAGAATCAGGCCACCCAGAGACAAGACCCTGAGCTGATATTTCCACTCCACCCCTTTGAATGTTCACAGAAATCCCGGGGCAGGCTTTAAACTCCCATGGGGCATGGAATTGTTTGTAAAATCCCTTACAGACTCTTCCTCCTACTTATATTTTAGATGTTAGAAGATGAGTAGGTTAGAGTTTTCTGAATTCAGGTGTTGACAATGCCAGTCGTGCTTCCAAAAATGATAGCATTTTGTAACTTACAAAGTACATTACATGTGATATGTGGTTCCGTCCACTTAAGAAATCTGTGAGGTAGGCAACCAGATATTATTACTTTTGTTTTACTGATAAAAGATACCAAACAAAATAGAAGAGAAATTAGGCAATCTGTCCAAAGTCCAGGGCTAGAAACGATTCTTCTGCCTGGGATTCCCATCATCTTCCCCAGGTTCAGCTTCCCAGTAGCTAAACCTGGAGTGTTAACAAATCCCCACCACAGTTCAGGGCTGATTTTCTAGACACTAGCCAAGGACTCCTGTCCCTCACACACATCTTTGTAGCCTTGACCCCAACTTGTCTCTGCAGTAGCATTGGAACTCATGACTCCATCTCTTTATCACCATGAAGATACCTCCTAGACCTTTGCTAGGTATTGAGTTTGGCTTTTGTTTTTTCTTCAGTTATATTTTAGACTCTGTGGTTCCTTATAGATTGAACTTTATTCAGTCCTGGTGTATTAGTTTACTGTTGCTGCTATAACACATTCCCATTTATTAAAATCAATTTATTCTGAGTGCAGTGTCATATGCTTGTAATTCCATTGGCTCAGGAGGCTGACACAGCAGGATGGTGAGTTTCAAACCAGCCCCAGCAACATAGGGAGGCCCTAAACAACTTAGGGAGATCTTGTCTCAAAATAAAAAATAAAAAACGGCTGGGGATGTTGCTCAGTGGTTAAGTACCAAGAGACCCTGTGTTCAATCCTTGATAATTAAATAATAATAATAATAATAATAATAATAATAATAACGACAACAGTAATAATAACTTAGTATCTTCTAAACAACAAGCAATTATACCCTCGCAGTTCGGGGAGCCAGAGTATGAACTCCGGTGTCATAGGACCTGACTCTTGCAGATGCTGCAGGGGAGCATCTATCGCTTGCCCTTCCCAGTTTCCTGGTTGCCCATGTTGCCCATGTTCTCCTCCTGTTTCTGCCCCCACAGTCACATGGCCTCTTCCTCTTCTGTGACTATATCAAATCTCTTTCTGTGTCTCCAAGAATCCTTGTGATAGCAGTTAGAGGCACATCCAGATAATCCAAGGTCGTTGTTCCATCTTGTAATCCTTAACCATATTGGCAAAGACTTCCCCCTTCCATATAAGGTAAATATGCAGATTTCAGGGTTTAGAATCTAATATCCTCGGGTGCCATTATTCGACCTTTAACACCCTCTCATTGCTTCTTTGTCCTCTTGAGTGACGATGCCCAGTGCCCTCTATTTTCCCTCCTGGAGGGTTCCATTTCGTTCTCCAAATCAGGTCAACCTTCATTCTTCGGCAACACTACCTCCAGTGTTTGATGATTGTGCCTAGCCCGAAGTATTGTCCTTAAATCACATTATTCTTAAATGTATGGCATGGTTGAATTTGACTTGGAAATTGCCCTTGTTGCCAAAAATACCAGTGGGAGTAATTTTAGAGTTCATTTTTAAAGCACGTAATATCCAGTTATCCTTTCACTTACTTCTACATTTTTCTATTCTCTTCATAGTATGCTTTCCTTAAAGAGAAATATGCACTATATATAGTTCATAAATTCCCAGATCATCCTTGATCCATTCTAATCTGACTTCTGTTCACAGCCCTTTATTTTAACTGTTCTTGCTTTGAAATAGTCAGTACTAGTAATGAACACATACATTTTAATTCAAATGAGAACACTTCAGAAAGTGGAAGTAGACAGTAGCTACTAATCTATAGTACGCTGGGACTGTAGAATAGTCCATGATGCTAAACTGGGACAGTCCCATGAAATCCAGGGGCCATGGGTGCTTTTGGGTATCTGCACATTGATAACTTCAGTATGTGCTGTTTTGTCTTACCAGCCTCTTACCAACTTCTTAACACTGCTGAATTCTTTCTTCTCCAGCACTCTTTTCTTTGCAAATTCAATGTTTTTCCCATTATTTTTCCTAATGTAGGGAACTCCTGTTTTTTTTCCTGCAATTGACCATCCTTTCCAAGCTTATTCATCTGGTTTCTCCCTCTCTGTCCAATAATCTCTATTCTGGACTCTGTCAATGCTCACTTTCTAGGCCATCTCTCCTTCTCCTCTCTTCATACATTCCTGAGTTTAGATGCCATTTATATGCTGGCAATTTCTAAATTAATGTTTTCAATCCGGACATTTCTTATTTTTTCAGATTCAAATACTCAACTGCATATTGATGTGTTGGCGATTATACAGGGCTCTCTAAAAATTACACTGTTTCTCTCCCAGACTATTGCACCACAGACATTGTTACTACCAGCTTAAAGATTATCTACCAAAAGCACCCTTCCATCCAATCCATCGTAAAGGTGTTATTTTATCTCCAAAATATACTTTAAACACCCACTTTATTTTCATTTCTTGACCATCATTGAATTAACAATCAGTGCTCTTTAACTTCCTTTATTCATTTTTACCACTTGAAATTCATTCTCTAAAAAAAGTAGATTTGTTGTTAATACACACATGCATGCATGTGCATGCACACACTTATAAAATTGACATGTAGTATGCAATTTTTGTAAATATTAAGTTAATAAAGCTTCTATTATCTTTAAATCTTGATGCCCTGTGGCTTCATAGCCATTGACTCATTGGTTTTAATGCCTCAGGAGAAATGATGACTGACATAATATGCACATGCTGGAGATTTCCAAGATATGACTTAGGAATTTTCACTAGAACTGAAAAGGGATCAGAAACTTTCTGTTGGAGAAAATATGGTACAGGGGCATTCCGGGACAAATGAAATACTAAGACATCAGTTTGGAAGGTCCTGATACTTCTTAATGGGGTAAAATTCAAAGAGAGACCAGGGATGATAGGAGTCCCTTACTCTAGCAAGTTCTCATTGGGCATGTGTGACACTGAGAGTCATAGGGTCTGCCATAGGCTTATGAACAAGAGAAAGGTGACCCTCAAATGGAAGTTGTAGACAATATAGTTGGGAAGGTGGAGGACAAGGGTGAAACAGAGATTTAATGGTATTAGAAAGAACTGAAATGGGATTAAGTCAGAAAAGGATATCATGAGACTCTAATATACTGAGATAAAAAGATCCTCATGTATTGTATGCAAACTTTGTCACTAATATTCATATGAGTGACTCCTTTGTATCCTCTGGTTTCATTTTACCTGTCAGTCATAGTAAAAGTATTTCCCAATCTCAATTAAGTGACTTCATTCTCCATTTGATAATGGTGAATAATTTCTAAAGGTAAAATATTTCCATATCACAATCTTAGTTTATGACCCTCATTACAATTATAATTATTACACTGACCTGTTAATCTGTTTTCTGACTCCTCAAGTAAATGATCCACTTCACAAGGGCAGGGATGATGTCCATCTTGATCACTGTTGCTTTTTTTGGTATCAGCTTGGTCATTGGTACATAGTAAATATTTCAATTAAAGCAAAGAGTAAACTTTTATGTTCAATGGTTCCTTATTACTAACAGAATTCAATTAAATATTTTGGCTCATCATTACAAAACTTCCATCTATTTGGCAAGTGTATTTCCCATTTCCTAATATACTTCTTCAAAACCACCTTGACATGCTTAATTCTAATATGTGTTCTTTGAATTCTAACTTTTGTATTGTTTTGCTCCTGTAACTTTTAAACTGAATGTTCTCTAAAGATTTTAATCTTTTTTTTTTTTAAATTTAAAGTTCTTTTCCAAATGCCAACCTTCCCAGGAGACTTCTATTAACCTTAATTTGATGCTGTAGACTGTGACAGAATTTGCTTTTTACCTGTCTTAAAGTATCTGACTCTCATTTGAACTGCAGTTATTACATATACATACATGTGTACTGTGTATGAATGTATAAAAGGTAGGGTTTATCCTTTAGTTCATTCATAGCTTTAGCATGTGCCTTATATGTGACTAATAGACATTAAATATATACTGGTTAGATATACTTTAAAAGCAAAAGTATTTTCTGATAATATCATCCTATTCAAATATGCTTTCTTAATGTGTACACATGCTGAAAATCATACCAATAGTTGGTACCACACCCAGGCCAGTTTTACTAAATTCCCATCTGCATTTTTAAAAATGTATGAAAAGATTCATAAACGTCAAGGGAAAGATTGAGTGCACAGAGAGAAAGAACAGAAGCAGAATTCATTAAGGCTTTTGCCAAGAACCAGAAATTATAAGAAGAGCTTTATGTACATTGTCTAATTTAAATTTAAGCCCACAACATCCCTATGAAGTACATGCTACAGTTAATTTTTTGAAACATCCTATTCGGGGAAGAAATAGGAATAATCTAAGACTAATGAGTCACATCTGCACAATTGAAATGCTACCATTGTTAGGAGAGCACCACACCAAAGAATAATTTTAGCTTGAATAAAAAGAAAAGCAAAGTAGCTCAGGGAACCCACTACAGACTCAAAGAATCATATAAGAATTAAGTCCTTAAGAAATATTAAGAAGGTGAAAAATTGTTCTACTAGTGGGTATTTTGTCAAACTTACATAAAGAGTCAGTACAGATATTAGCAAAGACAGGGAAATTAAAGGACTGTCATTAATTTATAAAGAAGAATGTTAATTAAAACCTGAAAGGAATCTTGGAGAAATTACTTCTGTTATTTATTTCAAGAAATCTTTTGAGCTGCTAATGAGAACATTTGGGTTATCTCAGGAATAATTGCCTTAGTATTTATTGTATCAGATTATGAATTTCTAAAGTTAAGGAGAATGAGGAAGTTTAGTTACAAATGAAAGAAAAAAGAATATAAGACTGTGAAAAATTGGTACATTAAAATAGCGTAAGCTTAGATTTAGGAAAATAAAAATTACGGTAACATTTAAGTGCTTTCAAAAGTATCCAGTATTCAACAATCACAATGGTCCCTCTAAAGTTGCGCCTAATACAGTCATCCTAAATTCCCATCAAAGTATCTATGGATTCAAAAATTATGTTAGAAGAAGGGGGAGAAGGAAGATAGGAGAAGTAATCATTGCTGAAGAGCAGGCCCTCTCTGTGAAATCCAGAAAAAAAAAAATTGCTGGATTTTTTTTTTTTCCTAATTATAGAGCCAATGAAACTTTAAGGAACAGTTTTTATTGCCAGTGATCTAATGCACAATGATCTTCAGTTCTCAAGTGCAAAGTATCTACCAACTCGTATCTAGGCTGCCTTGGAAATCAGGAACTGAGCAATTTCTTACTTCTCCCTCACCTTTCTCCCTCTGCGACTCATTCATGTGGTTGTTATAAACTGTCAGAGCAGAACTGGGAAGAAAGAGTGAGAAGAGCCAAGTGCTCTTGGGTACATGTCTCAAGATCTTGCTAGCATTTTAGGTGGAGCTAGAGAAAGGGAGAGATCTGACCTTTGCGTGGTCTTTGAGTGAGAGCAAAGGAAGACCCGTTTCCTGGTTCAGAGGAGCTGCACTGGGTGAAAGCCAGGGAGATACTGGAAACTTCACTGGACCCTTGTTGGATAACTGGTTGCCAGGTTGTGACTCCAAAGAGGTCACACAACAAAAGAGATAGCTAAAATGGGACTGAGAACAATTCAAATGCACTGAGGCTTGGCACACATTGACCTGAATAGATTTCCCTTCATTGGAAAGTAAATGAGGAGATTAAAAATGACTTCAGGGCTGGGGGTATATCGCTCAGCTGGTAGAGTGCTTGCCTTGCAAGCACAAGGCCCTGGGTTCAATTCCCAGTACCAAAAAAAAAAAAAAAAAAAAAAAAAAGACTTCAAACTGAAAATAATAGTCTGAAGTCATGAGACCTAGTGGGTTCACAGTGAAATTCCTTTAAAAACTTTCAGGAGATTGTTCTGTAGAAGGAACCTACTTGGCAATTTTCATATCTTTGAAGAAGTATCGACTTCATGAAACAGAATTGGAATATCATGAAATGCTAACAAAAGGGGAGAAAAAGTCATGATGAAATGAGTCAGAAAAGGAAGAAATGCAAGAAAATTAAAAATAGAATAGAGATTTCAAAACCACTACAGGAGACAGTGAAAGACAGATTTAACTTTATAAAAAGATGGCCAACCTGAGAGGATACAAAGAATGTTTAGAGGAAAGAATAATGTATGGGCAAATTGGGGAAGAGAAATCATATGAAAGAAATCACAGAGAATTATTAAGAACTACAGATACACCTCTGAAACTATCAAAATAAATGAATAAGCAATGGAGAAAATTTCCATGAAAGAGAGGCAATGCCAGTCTTATTGGGTTCCAGCTCTGGGTGGACCTCTGATTTCTTTTAGCTCTATTAAACTCGACAACATTTATAATAATGTGTTCTACTTTTTCTCTTTATTATAGCATCATAGAGTATTGGAGATAATACTTTATTCTTAGACCACTATAAAATCTTTTCCATGAAAGTACCTGCATTGGAGAGAGTTGTCTATCCCTTAACTTTCTCCTCTCTAGACTGGACATCAGAATCCCTTTTTTTTTTTTTTTCAAATAACCAGTTTCCCATGGAGATCTCTGATAACTTCTGTGACAGCACACAATTCTTTAAGATACGATTGCATAAATTGAATATGGTCATATAATATATGTCTGAGATTAAAACAACTATGATTTATGTGTGGCTTCTATTTCTTGCATATCAATTTCCTTCAATATGTTTGCTATTACATATTTATATTTAGGAGACTTAGAATAAATATTAGCATTTATAGGTAAATGGTTCTGGAATATCCTCTTCTGGACTTGCTTTTTAAATTGTGGTAAAAAAATACACATCATAAAATCTATCATTTTAACATTTAAAAGCAGACAGTTTAGCAGCATGGAATACATTTACATTTTTATGCAGCCACCATCCACCATCATCCAACTACAAAACTTTGTCATCTTCTAAAACAGAACCTCTGTACTTTTTAAGCAATTACTGTCCTGTGCCTCCTACTGCCAGCCTTGGGCAGCCCACATTTTATTTTCTGTCTCAAGGAATTTGACTCCTCTAAACTCCTCACATAAACACACTCCTCGCCGTCTTTTGTGACTGGCTTATTTTACTAAACATAAGGTCTTCAAGGTGAGAATTTGTTCTTAAGATTTTTAAATGCTAAATAATATTTGAACATGTCACATTTTGTTTATCCATTATTCTGTCTATGGGCACTTTTTGCTTCCACCTTTTTTGGCTGCCGTGAGCAAGGATCTTGGGAACACTGTTGTGCAAACACATTTGAGTCTCTACTTTCACTTCTTTTGGGTGCCTGCCTACAAGTGAAATTGCAAGATCAAATGTTTAGTAGATTTTAAACACAGACCTGCCATATCGCTTTCCCCAGTGAGAGAACCAGTTGACATTTGAGCAGCAATGAACAGGGGTTCCAGTTTCTCCATACCCTTGAAGATTTTTCAACACATTTTTAGATGGAAGCATAAGAGGTTGAAGAAATTGGGAGGTACCCCAAGACCCCTGAAACAAGAACTTACTGAATAGTTCTCTGCTTGCCCAGAGGAGTTAATAAAAACATTAATATATGACTTCCCTTTAAAAAGAGATCATGTGACCTACTTAACCCTTCAGAGCTTGTAGCTGTATGTAACTTAACACATGTGTTGTCCCCACGTTCTTCCGTTGACACAATGAGAATGAATTATCTAGGGAGAGAGTATTTCATTGATTTAGTATTGGTGTGTTGAAAAGGGT
This sequence comes from Sciurus vulgaris, assembly GCF_902686455.1. NCBI lineage: Eukaryota > Metazoa > Chordata > Mammalia > Rodentia > Sciuridae > Sciurus > Sciurus vulgaris. The sequence goes on along the minus strand of NC_136474.1, from coordinate 77,601,465 downwards.
GAATTCTCCAAAGTCAAAACCTGCCATGAAGTGTGTATCAAAGTAATTTATTATGAAGTGAACCCAGTTGAAACCATTAGGGGAGGAAGCAAGTGGGAAAGGAAAGGGAGGTGGGCCGTGCCTGTTGCAGTATTGTGGAGCAGTGTCTCACAGAGAGTCACTTGTGGAACTCTGGAGATGAGTTGGGTCACTGCTCAGAGTTGTCTCCATCAGGAGCAAAGGGGCGGAACCATTTCACAACTTGGTAAGGAAGGAATCAGACATTTGCAGGTCTCCAGGGCAGACACACAAAGTAAGTTCGGGCAGCCTGAGGCAGCTCTCCAACAAAAAGATGTGAGCATCAATTGCTGGGTTGGAAAACAAAGATGGAATATGCATGAAAGTAACATAAGGGTTCAAGGGGACATAGCAGAGTACTTATGGTTTCCACCGCAGATGTGAATAAAAGGCCATATGCATCCTCAAGGTGAATACAGACTGTTGGGTTGGTGCTGGTTGCATGTCAAAGTATCATAAACAACAGGAAGAAAGAACTTTGTATCAAAACTTTATTTATTAAACAAAAAATGCACCATTGGAATAACATTTCTATAAAAAATGAATATGAGACTGTTCTACAGTGATTACAAAACCCCTTTTTTCCTTGTGTAGTAGTATACAAGATCATGTGTAGAAACAGTCATTGTTTTAAACTGTAAGCAAGTTTCCTTTCTCATAGAACAAGATTTACACTTAAATATTGCAATCACTAGTCTAATTTGGTTAACAATGCTAGAGTCTGACAATTTAAAGAAACTCTTCGTAGGCTCAAAATACCTTCTTTTTTCCAAGAAGGTATTTTGTAACAACAAAAAATTTCTTTTTCCACTAAGGCTAGTTAAAGCTGTAGTATACCCATTTCTACCAAATAAACTTATCACTATCACACTAAAATTCACTTGAATTGCAAAGCCCTTTGAGAACATGAATAGCATTGATCCGCGAATGCTATCAAAATTACTTTAGGTTTGGTGTTATGGTCTTTGAACAGCCCTAGAAAGGGAGAAGGCGCTGACGACGGACCCTCAGTGAAGGCTTTGCCTGGACTGGACATCTCCTCATACTCAGCGATGGACATTTCATTTCCCAAGTGGTCCCTCTGAGATATGGATCACTGCAGCTTTAACAGCCGTATCTAGATCCCAACCAGATCTCCCTTTGTTTTTTATCATAAATTATCCAAAAAGAAGCCACTCTAAATAATAAATTAAATATTACTTATAAAAAGTACACCCCATACCCACCCACCCTTCCCCCAAACAAGCTGACAATTCTCAAAGTTCAGAATTGCCAGGTTTACCCTACAATAATAAAAAACAGCATTTCTTCTCCTCTCCAACATTCCTTTCTTGCATCTGAAAATACACGCTCAGCACACAGTGAGATCCCTTGGCCCATGCCTCTGTGTTGGTGACATCTTGTAGAGCTTTGCTGTTGCTCTCATACCAACAAAAAAAAAAAAAAAAAAAAAAAAATCACAGGATGACAATGTACAAAGGCTCTCTACTGAGAGCAAGAGAAAAAATCCTTCAGCGAGTGCAACTGGAAGTCTGCCAAGGAGTGTTATTCAATAGTGGCAATGGAGGAACCGCATCAAATCGGAAGGAGTACTTGCAGATATGAGCGTGGTAGATGGTCTCCTATCTGAGCACTGACCAGGAAATAGGTATTTCTTTTCAGAATTAGTTCTTTCTTAAAGCAGGCATTTGGATGCCAAGGTAAATTGAAGGGTGGGTGCCTGCACTTTTTCATGGGATAGAATGGAAAACATACATCTGTGATTTTTCCAAAGTATCCAATACCATTTAAAATACTGGAATCAAGTAGAAAGCTTCTCTCTACAATATTAAAATGGTCTCTGAAAGTCACTAGAAAATGCAAATGATGGGTGAAATGTTGTTTGTGATTTTTAAAGAGAGAGAGGGTATAGATTGGAGTGTGTGATTGCTCCTGTAGTCTGCAATGTTCTGGGCTCTGTATCTTATTTGATGCTGAACAGACCAGGATATCAACCCCAGCACTCAGGACAGCCTGTGGGTGATGGGGAGGGGAAGACAGCTCTGCTCCAAGCCTATTTTAAAGTTCAGATGATTTCGTTTTCTTTAAACACACCTGAAACTTGGGAACTTTTCTATTTTCCTTCCTTCCATTGATTGGAAAGGGATATTCCATAACCACAAGAAGTTTGAGTTGGGGATAAAATTGTTTCAAAAAAGTTTCTTCTTACAGGCAACCTTTTGTATAAATTATAGTCCAACTACCATGTCTAAGATGCTCTGTTCTATTTGGAGGTGATTCAAAGGTGCTTATTTAAACAAGGTCAACAGAAGGATCCAAAGGCTGGATAAGTTCAAGCAACCAGCTTCTAGCACAGACTTTGTTAGCTTCCAGAAAGACCAGTACTAAACAGATTCTGTGTTGTAAAAGCCATTGAGTGCCAAACCACAGTTTCAGAATATTGTCTGGAGCAGCACTCTAAAGGTTCTCTTTTTGGGTTGCTACCAAGGCAAGGGACTGATCATCCACTTCATTTTGAACAATTCTTATTCAAAGAAATTAGTGTTATATCCAAACCCTGAATGAAAGTCTCAATAAAGCCACCTCATATCATTGGTTTTTCCCAAGTTGTTCAACTGAGTGTGCATTTTATCATTCCCAAATACAAAGTTACATTATTAAAATATTCTAGAAGCTTATAGGTTTGTTGCACAAAGGGTTGCTATGACTGGTTTCTGATTAAATATGAATCACTAAGAAATATTTAATTTTTGGCTAGAACATCACACAAATATTCTGTACACATTTGAAGCCATCTGCATTTGTGAGTTCAACAAATGCAGAAAATTCTAGAGGAGTGAAAATAGCTTTCCTATCAGCGTGAACTACAAAGAAAGTCAATAAGGTTTTTCAAGAGGAGACTCTTGCCTGATAGTTCAGCACAGACAAGGGAAGTCCTGAGCATGCCCTGACAAGTTTGATTTTCTTCTTTGTTGGGGAGAAATCAGTCCTGGTGGCAGAGCTGCTGGTTGGCTGTCAAGCTTTGCCCTATGGGAGTCAGAGAGATTTATGAGCTTAAGGAGTCCTGCATGCCATGAACCAGACCCAGGGGTAGAAGCAAGGGCAAAACAGAGGCTACCTCATAGTATCCAGAGTCCTTCTTGTCAAGAGATCAGGAGATTGAGAAATTAAAAAGTTACCTTAAAACTTGGGCAGGTTCATTGCACACATGTGAACCATTTGAGGAGATAGGAAGCAAAATTATACAGAAATCATGGCCAATGCCTTGCATATTCAAATCACTAGGTAATGACACTGGAGTCTTTGAGGCTATGTAAATGGATTCTAATCCACATTCAAGGCAGGGCAGTTGGATTTATTAGCAATGTCAGGAGCTAACATAAACCAATGTATTTGTTTAATGAAGAAAGTTCCAAGAGCATGTGGCATGAATATAACTCCCATTGGAGACAGATAGTGTATATACTTTTAATGTTTTTTGTTTTTTAAGATTTCACTTCCTAAAATTATTGACTTGGACTTGAAGGGTCTAGAATTTTCTGAGACTGCTAGTTCTCTTGATTGTCCAGCTACATTCTACAGAACAGACTGAAGCTGAAACTTAATTCTTGAAATCTGAGATTGATGACCTATGAGCACTGAGAAGACCCTCATGGTATGAAATGCTGTCAGTAAACATTTCTTGTTTGTAAATATTAGAAAGGGGAGGTCACTCTCAGGCCTGGAGAAGGTCAGGGTAACCTAATTAAAATTTTTGGATGCAATGGATTATTTCTGAAGCATTCAATACTGTTTTAGGAAATGCCTTATTTCAGGTCAGTGGAGGGTCATCCCCCTCAGTGCCCAGATATTGAACAAAAGCAATATGTCCCATCAGATAACATCACCCAGCTCTTCCACAGGACTTCCAGAAAACCTTAGTAAATTGAACAAGCACTCTTGTTGAAGGAACAATTTTTGCAAATGGACCGGACTTTCTAATGAACCATTTGAACAAGCCCTCTCTTTGACATCAGATTTCCTTCCCGACATAAAACTGTAAAAAAATAATCTGAATTATTACTTCTGTTACAGTGCCATTTTGCTCAAAATATTTCATTCAGGGATTCATATATAATTACCCACCTAATAAAAGGAGCTATTAGGTTGTAAAGATCCTATCCTTTCCATGCTCTTTTAAAATTATGACCTACTCAAGCTTGAAATCAAAGGCAGAGCTGAAAGGAATAATTCAGCTGAAACTCTCTCATTGGGTTTTCAAGTCACCTAACTGATAAATATGCAAACTAGCTCCCTTTTGGCAACTCAGCTGCATAAACAGGGATTAACTCCAAATGCAGCTGAAAATTCAAAAACTAAAAGAGTGCACACAAAAGGTTCTTAATTTTAGCTAGTTCCAAACTGTAGACAGCATGGCAATAGAAGTTACAAATTCTAGCCCACAGTTGAAGATGCTTTCTGTAAAGTATCCACTGAATTTATGAAGTGTCAGAAGTGTCAAGTGGCACCTACCCCTCTGCTCCTCCCTGACTCTGGCACACGCATGGTAGAGCAGGTCCCCTTGGCCACAGGGTCTGTGGTCACCTTGGTCAAGTGCTGCCTGGCGTGTCAGTGAGAATGCTGCAGGTGGAAGTGGCGTCACTCAAGAGAGAAGGTCCTTTTGGAAACTGCCCCTTTTGTTCCTCCTCTTCCTCACAGGCTTTTCTCAGAAGGTCTGAAAGCATTTCTACAGGGGACACAGGAGACACTGGCCAGGGGGACACAGGATATATGGAACTGGCCATTCTGCCCAAGGCTGGTTGCCAAGGAGAAGTCAAGGAGGGATGGGGCAGAGAGGCAGGGGGACCTCTCCTGGCCAGACTTCTGAAGAAGATGGCCTTGGTGACGCTTTAAAATATCATCACAGTGTGGTATGGCACAAAAGCCACCCAAATTGAAAAGTGTCCTGTTACAAGCTTAAGCACATAATTACTGTGTGTCTGAGAAGATTGCATATTGTATCCTCTTTCTGGAAATGTGTGACCACTGGCAGGATGCCATTGGTTGCAGATTTTTGTGTTCCCGGACTCCAGGCATACATGTTAGCCAAGGGTGGATTTACAAACACTTGTTAAAACTGGTGAATTTTACAGCCCCTTGCTAATATCCACCACTTGTGCAAGACTGAACTACAATAAGCATTCACTGCCTTTTGCTTGTTTACTTATTTACTTTTTGTGCTGTCAGGAAAACATCCAATCCTTTGGTGCTATGGAGTGAGAGCATTTCCATGGGTGCTTTGTACTTGAAAGTTGAAAACCAAATAGTGAGCTTGCACTGATTTGCCATGGCATGATACAGGCTTAAATAATGCACTTGCATTTTGTAAGACTAGACCTACACTTAAAACGACAGGCCTTGATGAAGGAAATTACAGGCATTAGTTAACGACAGTGTGGTCACTGCACTGGCAAAGAGCCAGGACTATTCTAGCAGCTCAAGCTTTGACTTTGCAGTGAAGATGCATCTTTGCTTTTGTTGAGGGACCTCATAGTCATCACGCTGCGATTCTTGGTGCCTCTGAAAGAAGGGATGGTTCTTCCTTCTGCACTGCTTCAGGATCTTCCTTAACTGCGTGGTCAGGATGGTTGACCTGTACACCGGTCAGAGTCCTTGGACGTAGGTGTGCTGTTTATGGGTAATTGGTATGCTGCAAAGGTCCCAGAAAATTTCACCAATCAAATCAGCAATATACGTTAGAAGGCTGAGCCTGTGATGGCATTAAGTTGCTTCATTAGCCCTTCTAAGCTTGCCATTTGTTCACTCAGATCATCCTGCTCATACACCTGTAAGAGAATAAGAGCAAAGGGTTAACACTAATATTGATACCTTCCTTTTCGTGGTTATAGGTCACTAACCAGTGACCTATAGCCTGGGCTAGCTAGCTGCAGAGTATATTTGCTGAATGGAGATGCTGGCAAGAAAAGAGGTGGTGATGAAAGACTGCTTGGTGTTTCATGGACTCCATCCCTGTGATCAGGAAAAAGTTTCATAGTCAAAAATGTCCCGTTTTAAATCAAGTTCTAACAAATCATGAGCCTGGCAGTCTCGGACAAGTTAATGAAATGCTCTGATGTATGGTTGTTTTCATCTATGAAGTGATGATAATGACATCTGTTTTATAGGTTATTCTGAGCATGCTATATAACATGCTTCATGCCTGTCATCGTGTCCAGAATGTGGTGTCCATGAACTGGATCATCTTTATCTTTGTAACACAATCTAGTTATTTTATATGTTTAGTATGGGAACTTGATGGACCTTGACATCACTAATTGGAAGCTTGGGAGTTATGAATTAGCTTGTATGTGGAAACAACTTTATGTTCCAATCAGAGTCAGTGCCGTGCATAGGTGTGAAGGACTTGTGACACGGTTTGGAGATGTTGAACTGTGGAAATCTTAGAGATGACAGTTTTTCCCTCTCTCTCATTCACTGAGAGTTATGAATATCACGTTAGTATATAATAGGATTCTTAGTTTTCATAGATCCCCAGGTTACTGGTCTCAGGGTTCAATAATGATTCAGTATGCATACAGTAGATCTAGAAATTTCTATTTAAAATAATTTTTCCCCATGTAATTTTGATGATCAACCAAATAGGGAGACTAGGGACAAAAGCACTGAGGTGGTGGTGTGGATTGGCATTCTGTTATTTTTATATGCTTCCTCCTTTTTAGTCAGTTTCCTTATTCTTCAACTGGGAAGAACTAGTTTGTCTCAGTGAGTAGTTGGGAGCATACCACAAGTCAGTGCTGTTCAGTGGTTAAGTGCTCAACAAATACCAGTGTCCTCCTTTATCACATGTAGTTTGTTCTGATGAATACAGACATGGCCTTCTTGATTATTCTTGTCTACTGCATTCAATTGATTAAATGATTGAACCAACAAAGAGCATGACATGTTTTCTGTTGTGGGTAGCCCAACAATCATTGCTTGCTATCATCGCTTGGTGAGAGATATACATCTGATCCTACAACATAAGCACCCTGGACCCCAGGAGAGCATCACTAGAATTTGCATGAAGAAATAGTCACAAAGCCACTCTAGCCACTGAAGAGAAAGCTTACAACAGGGTATTAATACATGTACTTCCTCCAGGAACCTGAGCATGTCAGTCACTAACTTGGCCAAATACTATTAAAGGCTTGTGGGATTCAAAATAGCCAGCTGGGCTCAACAGGTGTTGTATATAGGTATTTGAAGAGGGAAGCTGGAGTTAGGTGATTACTTGTTCAATCATTTTCAAAAATGTTTTAGTTGTCTGGGTTGGTTTTCTAGAATGATCTAGATCTAACTGTACAATATTTGAAATTGCTAGTCAAATGAAGCTATTGGATCCTGAAATGTGGCTAGTACAAATTGAAATGTGTTTTCTATAAATATATACTTCAGGTTCTGAATACTTTCCATAAAAAACAGCATGCAAAATACTTTATTGACAATATTCATATTTATTGCATATTGAAATGACATTATTTTGGAAATACTGGATCAGATAAAAGCTCTTATTAAAAAAATTAATCTATTTTTACACCTTTTAATGGGCTCCTAGTTTAAATTACACGTGTGGTTTGCATTGTGTTTCTATGGGACACTGCTGATCTAGATCATTTGCCTCATTTAACCATAAATGGAAGAATGGGCCACCTGACCATCGTCATTTAAGAGATGAGAAACATAAATTTAGGAATTTGAGCTGATTTGAGAAATGGCCACAAATGTTGGACCTAAACAAACATTGAAGTAAACATCTAAATTCTGACAAAAGAGCATCTTTAAGCAGAGTGTTGAGTCTCTTAACACCTTCTGCCAAATATTCAAATACGTATACACTTGTTCGGCTTTTTGCGTTTCTATGTAAGTAAAACACTGTACTGTTTGTAGGACTGAAAACAATAAAGCAAGAATAAATGTGTCATTCTTCATTTAAATGAAATGATCCTTTCTTTTTGATGATCTGATTTTAAAGAAAACAGTTTTATTAAAGAAAACTGGTAGTTGCATGGCTCACAAAGGACTAATTGTATGTGGTCGATTTAGTCTTTGATATTATTATAATTTTCCTTATCATTATATTATTTGTAAACTTTGTAAAAATCTTTATTCCTGCATACAAAAACAGAAGCTAGTTGAAAGTACCAAAATAAATTTTCATTTGACAATCTAGGGTTGAAAAATTTCCAAATGTAATAACAATATAGAATTTTAATGTTTTAAAATCTTTTTTTCTCTTTCAATTCCCTGATTATTTAAGATGTCTGATATGCGAATTCCTTAGCTTTCTCTAAATGTTTGCTTTTGAAATCTGCAGAAACACTGGAAAGTTTTCTAAAAAGCTGCCTTTAGGCAACACCTTTTTGAATCTTAATAGGGCATTTTTTGGAGAGAAATATTTTTACTTTCAAAAGTTTACTCGAAGTTTTTTTCTTTTTCACTGATTTTCTTTTTGAGATTTCTAATTTAAACGGTTTGTTTCTTTCCTCAAATCATAACTTTTCCCTCTTCAATAATAAAACTTTTGCTCTTATTTTCAAAATATGTCCATTCCTCCTTTTTTTCCTTCTTAAACTCCCTTCTTTATGTCTTCATTTGTTTTTACTTCTTCTCAATTCTACATTCTAGGTTATTTTAAAAATAATTTTAGAAGTAATATGAATGATAACTTCAAATACAGCTTTTGGTTACTTTTTAATATTAAAGAATAATTACATAGGTCTATTTCCAGAAATGCCAAGGTATTTCATCCCATTGAAATACACACCCCTAAGTACCAATACATTTATTTAATTTAAATAAATCCCTATATAATTTTTTTTTTTTCTGCATGTCAAGTGTAGACAGGCATCAATAAGAACAGTGGCCTAGGTCAATGGTGAGTGCTGACTGGTTTAGACTGATTTTTTTGCATAGCTTTGGTTCATTCTTCCCCAGATGTGGCATGAATGTGAAGGACATCCTTACGTTAGCTGGATCCTCAGCTGGTTTGTGGCTCTCCTCAGATACTTCAGGAGCTGTTGGCACAGACACAGGAAGCAAAGGGGATCTTGCTTTTCCAGCCAGCCCAAGAGAGGCTGTTTTAACATGAGTCTTGGGAAGAGTAGGCCCTGAAATTGAAAAGACAGAGTGATGAGAAGTAATGGTTGAAACATTCTGAGGAACGTTCTCCCAAGCACATAAACCAAATCCAGTAGGGTGGCATTGATTTTAGGTTATTGTTCATTCTGGGCTGTGGAGATTAATTCTGACACAACGAATGGGCTCATTTTATTTTTACTGAATGGAAGACAGATTGTGATTAGGCCTCTCCAGATGAAGCTCCACTAGTCATATGTAATTTCAAGTGGATTCCAAATCATGCAGTGAGAGTTGTCTGGGAGCTCTGGACTGTTCATCACACCCTGTAAAGTGTCAGATGAGCTCATTTGATGCCCCAAGTCTCAGCTTTGGGCCTGTGCTGTACCAACTAAATAAGCTCTCAATTGTGTAGGGGGACAAAGCATTTGTGCACTTAGCAGAGATGATTGTACCGGTTATAAACAAGTATTCGATGTTACAGTAAAACAAAGGCCTTCATGGCTACCTGAAAGAATCTCCCTATTAATTCCCTTTTAGAAAAAAAAAAAAAAATATATATATATATAATTCCATCCTGATCAATATGCTTCCTTTCAATAAAAGATATTCTAATGCTCGTAAGAATCATCTGAGGAACTGCCAAGTTTCTATTGGATGACATTCCTGTCTACTATAAACAAGGGTTACCTTTGTTTTTTGCATCTGAAATTTGTCTTATAAATCCTGTTCAGCTTCTAACTGTACTGCAACTTTGTCTCTATTGCTTGAAACAGAACTTTATAAAGCCCTGTTGAATCAGCTAGTACACCTCACATAACTAAGGAGTACTTGCCATTTTTTAGCATTATAACCAAGAGTTTTACAGAATATGTAGGAGTAAGAAGTGAAAAGAAGTTGACCTCTTTACTTTCTGGCACCAATAATGATGTTTTAGTTCTAATGATTCTAATGGGGTACTAAATTTTGCCCCCCAACCTTACAAATTGTTTTGACTATACTTGGGAAAATAGCATTCTAGTTAGTAAATTTCATAGGTTAATGCATCTACAACCAAAGAAATAGGGATAATTTGTTTACTGGGAAAGAAAGAATACAAATAATCTAAATAATTAGCAACTGGCTAGATACTAGTCACTGTAAATGAAAAAGCTTCCCATGAACACATTTTTTTCCATGTGATGACCCAACATGTTAATTTCTTCACATTTATATCTTCTCACTCTTAAACATCAGGAATCAAAAGTCTACAAATGGAATGAAGAATCTGGGATTTCCAATCAGTTCAGTCTGTATTGGGAGCCTGGCAGAGCTCAACTGTGTGTAGTTATTAATCCCTTGGTCAACAAAACCTGCCTTGGACTGTTTTTGTTTTTACCTACAAAATATGAATGTTAATAATTATTTGTAAGGATTACATGAGATTGCAGATTTAAAGTTGCTGATACCTAGTAAATTGTTCAGAGAGGGCTAGCTATTATTAATACTTAATTACCAGAACAGTCCTAAGTACTAGCATTTCCAAATTCACACACAAGGATGTCAAAATAGAGAAAATTTAAGTATCTTGCTGAAGTTTACACATTTAGAAAAGGGCAGGCAGACAGAGGTTTGCACCAAGTTTTATCTAACCCCACTGAGTAAATAAAGGTTTTATCACTAATATGTCAATCTAGCTCATTCAAATGTCTTATCTGAAGAAGTCAGGTAAGTGAACATAAAATCTAGTCCACAGATTCTATTTACCCTAAGTGTCAAAACTATTTATTGTATTATGGTCTCTCATAACTGAGTTGTATTTTTTTTTTTCTTTTGGTACTAGGGATTGAACCCAAAGGTGCTTTACCACTGAGCCATATCCCTAGTCCTTTTTTGTATATTATTTAGAGACGGGGTCTTGCCAAGTTGCTTAGGGACTTGCTAAACTGTTAAGGCTGGCTTTGAACTCCCAATCCTCCTACCTCAGACTCCAGAGCCACTGGGATTACAGGCATGTGCCACCATGCCTGGCTAACTGAGTTGTAACTTAAAAGTAAAAAGAAAGCTTTTATAGTTTCCAAATTTGATTGAACTATTTTTATTACAATGTTATTTAAATACTTAAACATAAAGCTTGCCATCATTTTAAAAACTTGTAGTTTTCATTGTATGCCATAAAACCCAAACTTTGTTAAATGCGAAATCCATATAAAATAGTGCACTTCAAATTATTATTAGTTTTTTATAATAAAAGAGGACTAAAACACAACCACTGTGTGAATTTGGTAACATATACCACAATTATCTTGAGTTTGTCATTTATGCTCAGTTTTCACTACCAATACTCTCTAATTGAATGACAGACAAACCTTCATTCATACAGAGACTACAAATCCAGCTGTTCTTCACTGGGTGTGAATACACTACTTGTTGATTATATTTATTTACCTCTGTGAGAAATAGACATTCCTGTGGTCCATTTTTTAAATACAGTATTTGTCCTTAAACATAAAACTGGGATGTAAGAAAGGCAGGTGGAGGTGAAATAGAGCAGAACAGAGAGTTACAAGCAGTTCACTCACACAATAGCACCATAGCCTATGGATGTGACAGATTCAAAGTCCGTGCACCTGAACAGCCTTTGACAAACAAGAGGTCAGGGAAGGGGTCAGCATGACCAACAGAGATAGAAATCTCTCTGTTAAGAAATAGTAACTTGTAAGGAAGTAAGTGCTGTGTACCTGTCAGAATGCATTCACCCCAACAAGACTTCCCTGCTACAAGAGAACAAAGGGAGGTAGGAACAACTAAAGGTATATCTCTTTAAACAACCAATAGGCCACAGTAAAACCTAGGTGCCATTCAGGAAGACTGTACACCTTATATACTCAGCCAGTGAAGAACTGAGGGAGGGACTTTGTGCTGCAGCAATGGAATACTGATTGTACCCCCTCTGGGTGTGCCTGCTCCCCACAGACGCCCAACCTGGCAAGACCTTCAATAAAGTCAAGTCCTGCTTTTTCTGCACCTTTGTCTCTCAGTCCATTCTTTGGTTTTGGACAGCTGAACGTGATTCTCACACCTCTATATCCTTTTCTCTTCATCTCTTTTCACCTCTAAATCTCTTTAGCCTCTGACTGCAAACCCAGTGTTCTTGGTGCTGTGTCAGTAATGAACCTGAATGTAAAGGCAGGTGCTAAAACCCAGGCGGAGCCAAGCTATCCAACGGTCCTCCAAGGGCTCCATCATGTGGAATTTGCATTAATATTTTAGATTGTAATTTAAGTGAAGTTGAAAAGTTTAACAAAATTCATGAAGTTTAGAAGTTCAAAAAAGAATACTGTTTAACCTTGAGAATGCATCTGCTGGAACTGTATTTTGAGTTATGTTGCCTGAAATATGATTGTTTATCCTTCTAAAAGGTTCACAAAGTTCTGGTTAAATTTGAGTTTAGTTGTCACAAAAGGGGTCCCTCCTAGCACCTTCCGGGAGCACCGCTTATCCCTCCCTAAGTTCAACATAGCAGCAGCATTTTCACAACATATATACATATACATACATACATATACATATATATATATATATATATATATATATATATATAAAGAGAGAGAGAGAGAGAGAACATATTATCTGTATTTGATCAAGGCTCCCTTGATGATGAAATCACTAATTTAATTGTTAGGGTTTTAAAAAAAAATTAGGAAACTTAAGGACTTCTGAAAAATTTGCAATTTAACTCTTAACCAGACACATGCAATGTATCTAACACACCCTGAAAATCAATTCGCTCTAACATAGGTATTTGCAAGGAAAAAGTAAATGTATCTATAAGCTAAAAGTAAAATGGCTTTGATGGATGTAGCTTATTGTGGATGAGATTCAAGTAGGGCCAGCACCCAATTTGTTCTAGGATAAATATTGAGAATGTACCCACCTATTGTATATAATTCCCTATGAGTTATTACAAATTTCTCATAGTTTTGCAGGTAGAGAAATTGAATTCTTATGCAAGGCCTCATTATCACTATAGAGATATATTCTTGGGTATATTTTCTGCCCAGATCCCAAACACATGGGCATTGTATTATACTGTATTTGCCAGACTTACCATGTTACGGTAAGACATGGTACGCCTACAGAGTACTTTAACTCAAATCCATTAGAAATAAAATCATTATGATTGATTTTCTCCAGTGACCAGGCAACAGCTATACACTGAGACTGCATTGAGTTCTGAACAGTTTAAAAGACATGGTGAGCTTTGCAAAAGGAATTGAAGACTGTCCCGGCTCAAAGACCACACGCGGTGCGTAAACCTCAAGTGACTGCCTTTTCTCAAGTACTATTCAGAGAATCACAGACATCAGAACGTTGGAACCTCAAGGGCCCCTGGAGCTCATCTGGTGACCTTCCCCATTATTTTGCTGAAGAGAAATCTGAGGTTCCTGGAGACTAAGAGATCAAGGTAGAATCAATTTCAATAAAATTCCAGTAGACACAAAGAATCTGAGCAGTCTCACAGAGTTCATTACCAGCAGGTGCACTCCACGGCCTTAAATATTTTTTTCTTTCCTTTGCCTGAAAAGGGAGTTAATGGAAAGAGCATAAGGGAAGTTTCCCAGGAGAAATTCATTAATAGCCAATTAGACAACTTTGGTCTCAAAATTGCCCTTTAGTAAAGAAGAAAAGGAAATTAAAACAAAGATTTCCATGAAAGCATCTTGTTCAGCAAAACTGATACCCTTCTCTTGGGTATTTTCATAGAGTCAGCATTTTCTACTCCAAACCTCAGATGTTTTAGGCCTGGACACTGGGGATGATTGGTTTCCTGCAGCTCACCAAACTGTGTTTTTTCCTTTACGTATACATCGTTGTAGCTGACTATTGGTAACTGGCTTCTGTCTTCATTTTCTACTCTGCATCCTATTCTTCCATGGGGCTAAGAGACATGATTTTAGTCCTTCACTTTGCCCCTAAAACCTCAACATCTGCCTTCCACAAGGGCCAAATTTTGAATCCATTTTCTACATATACCATTCAAACCAAACAAAATTTTTTATATAAAATGACCAGTTTCATGGCATGTACTATATATTTAAGTGAGAAAACAGTGACATCATCTGGCATTTCGATTAATGAGTTTTGCCTGAAGCAAAGAGGACTCTGGGGACCATCTTGCTGCCTCTACCTCTCACCTGTTGATGGACAGCTATTATTGGGAGATCATTCACCCTGAGTCCGTTCCTCCATACTGCACTGCTGTTGCAGAGGGGAGTTTTGCCATACTTCACCAGACACTATCTGCTTTCAGAAGCCAGTTCATAAGACAACACTCTTGTACCACTGGCCTCAACCATTCTTGGTGTGCTTCTGTATATGGGTACCTCAAGCTTTGTACCCTTTGGTGGGCCCCATGGTGTTTTGGCACACTGAAGGAGAGACACGATCCTATCCTCCTAAAGTCCTCAAGGGCACAGTAATAATTAGAAAAAAATCACTTTAGTATATTAAACTATTCTTTAATGACAAGAAAAGGCAAAATTTTTTATAGCTTTTTTCATGTTGGTAAGTCTAGGCTGCAACCACAGGAAAGGCTTCAGATTTATTTCTTCACTATGGAGAACTGTACTTACATTAAAAATTGCCCTAAACATGAACAATGTCAATGAAGCCTCTATGAGAAAGTATCAAACTTCTCTGAGCAATGTATCAAAGCAAAATCAAAGGAAAGACAAAAATCAAAAGAATCTCTAACCCTGGCTCTGAGCTGCTAATTTAATATAGTCTTAACCTGATGGTCAAGAACCTCTGACATTTTCCCCAAATACGAGGACAGACTTTCAAAACATGATCCAGAAAATCCACCTCACTTTTTGAGGAGGTGATGAACAAAATCTGAGGGTGATAGCCAGTGAGAAGGGGATTGACACTGGGGCTTAGAAATTAGAAGAATCTTCCATCTGTTTGCAGTCAGGTTTTGAAAGGTAAGAGATTCCCAATCCTGAACATCAAGCTGATCTTCACAAAAGATTTTCGATTACCTGTATTATGGCAGTCTCTAAACACATAATACTCCTCAAATAAATATGTGAATATCAAGGAAGAGTACTATCCTTGAACTTGGGAAATGCCATCTTATGTAGTTTTGTGACTAAGTTGATCAGTTGTTTGTTACTGTAACAAATACCTGAGATAAATCAACTTATAATGAACAAAGGCTTTCTTTGGCTCATGGTTTCAGAGGTTTTGGTTCATAGTCCATTGGACCCACTGTATTTGTTGGGCTTGTGGCGAGGCAGTACATCACAGTGGAAGGAGTGTGTGACAGATAAAACTGCTCACCTCATGGTGACCAAGGAGCAAAAAGAGCTTCTGTATTCTCTTCAAAGTCATTCCCGCAGAGACCTAACTCCCTCCTACCAGGTTCCACCTCTTAAATGTTCCATAACCTCCTATTAGCACCAAAGACTGGGGATCAAACCTTTAAACATGGACCTTAGCATAGACCATAGCAGTGACCTTGGCTTATAGCCTAATTTCTTTGGATCTTGATTTCTTCATATCTATAAAGGCTGAACTATTTGATCTTCAAGATATTACCTGCAAAATGGTTCAATGAAGGAAATTACTGTTGTTTCACCTGTTCCTAATTTTGCATTTGGACTGCTTATCTCTCCCTAAGATTTAGGCAGAGTTGGTTAATCCATTGATAAAAAGGAATCCAAAATATCTAGCAAGTGAATGCTTAATGCATAAGTGACAATAATTGGGTTTTAAACCAGTGCTTTCTAGAAAAAAAAATGCTCCATCCTTTTTTCTTAAAATTATTAATGAAAACACATTAACATCACTTAAGTTTGCTTTGCTCTCTTTAATTTAAACTAACAATAGAGAGTGTACCTAAAAATAGGCAGTACTAAATTTCTGTGAGTTTAAATGATCCATGGTTAATTGAAAATTTTAAATTTACAAATGCTTCTCCTGAAACCACTAGTAGAACTACCTGTACCCAGGGTGCATGTTGGAAAAGAGCTTCAGGCAACCCTTTGGATGACGATGCACTAAATAAATGCTTTTGCATGGATGTACAACTAATTAAGTGAGCATCACTTTGGTTTTAATGTTATTTCCTCAGCAGGACCCACTAAGGGGTGAAGCACAAATGACACTGGGGTTCTGAGACAGGCCAGTGGTGTACAGCAGCGGTAGATGAGCAGCCTCAGTAGGAATTTACTGTTTTAAGCTTTATTTTCACAGTACAGTTATTAAACATTTCATTTGCTCATTAGGTACATAATATATGAGTGCCAGGTGCAGACTCCTGCTAGCATCTCCCTGCAAGTTTCTCCCAAGTAAAATGCTTTTTTGGTGAGAAATGTTAGATGAGGCTGCATCAGGAATGCAGTGAACTAACTCACTTGGGTGGGACCAGAGGCCAGTGTGGAGAGTGGGCTTTTGGTCTTCAATATTAAATTTCACGTCTTGCCTATTTTTTCCACTTCCTACTTCTGACTTTATTTTTTCCTCCTTTACCTTTTGGAATACAATTAAAATGGATGGTTTTAAAGAAGGCTGGCTTCACATCCTGCTTTGTCCCTCACCCATTCTGTGATACCAGACAAAGGAAATGGCCTCTTACATGTGAACCGTACTTTTCTTGTATGTGCTTATTATTAAGCAGTTAGTCTGTGGTCAGGTTATCTGGGGGGAACATGGAGATGTCATAGAGTCATTTATACTTCTCACATGAAAGGTTTTTTTCTCTTCCTTTCTCCTATAGGAGAAAAAGAAATATGTATGGGAAAGTTTGTGTAATACTCTCTCCTTTTTGAATGAAAAAGAGAATGGACACATTTGCCTAGATCCACACACATGATCAAATTTCAAGCATAGAAGTTTTGGCATCAATCTTCAGTCTGCAATGTATATTCTATTTTTAGGGTGATAAACATACTAGAAACGTGCCACTTCTGGGAAGAAAAGTTTTGTTCTTCTAACTTTCCTGTTTCTCCTTACAGAGGTGGTATAGCAGCACCTCTGCTTACTGGTGGAAATGCTGACAAGGGACCTCACCTCTACTCTTTTCCACTCCTCCCAGTGTAAGAGAGGGCAACTTGGAGTCACAAATAAGATGGTTTTCATTGGGCCACCTCTCTGTGAAAAGTTGGAAGGTTAGATGAATGTGCTAATGGCACAACTCAAATTCTTAAACCTGAATGTGCTTGACCTGGAATACCCCCAACTCTCTGGCCTTGAACTTTGTCAAGGCTGCCTTTGTTACGCAGACCAAGCAAGGTTAAGGCCTGATTCAGCAGGGCAAGGTGGTCTCTACTATCGATTTCAGTTCTCAGCACGTGGGACCATGAGTCAAGAGTCAACTCCTAAGTGGAGGAGGGAAAGGCCTCCCAGCCACTGCCACCTAACTTTTCCAGAGGGCCAGTCAAAAACCTTGATTCCCATGTGGTTATCAGCACCTCGTCCATTATTTCCATCAACTGGAACCCACAGAGAGAAAGGATAGCATTGAAGTACTCACTTGATAGGCATCTTAAATATATTAAAACACCTTTGTCCACATTGTCTTATAGGATTTTTAAAATAGTTACCTTATTGCTCCTGTCTTGGAGACAAAGAAAATAAAAGTTCAAAGAAGGTAAAGGATGGGGCTAAGATCACTCAGCTGGTAAGTGGAACAGGAATCCAGGGCTGATACTATTGAATTGTGTACTCTTTTTCAGACTAAAAGAAAATTTTAAAATCAACAAAATAGGGTTTGATGGAAAGAACAGTGAAGTGGACAAGACAATCAGTGTTGGTGATAGAAGGAGAGGACGAAACAGGAGAGAAGACAGTGGATACAGTGCAGCCTGGCAGAAGTGGGTGATGGAAGAGAGGAAGGAAGAACCATAATAAATCAACAGGCTCTTTCTTTCTTTTTAATTTTTTTCAGCACTGGGGATAGAATCCAGGACTTCGTACATGCTAGCCAAGTGCTCCACCAATGAGCTACACCCCAACTCCTCTCTTCTCTCTCTTCAGTCTAGCTAGACTTCCTCCCATCTATTGGTGATCAATGTAAATATGAACAGCCCAGCATCACAGAGGTGAAACTTCTAAAGACTGGGAAAAGACTAACAGAGGGCATGGTTTCAGAGTCGGCCTTGGTTTGAAAGTTGCAAAGAGTGATAACTGTCTTCAAACCTCTTTCTTCTCTTTGTACCCCTTCTCCCCTTTGGACACTGCTCCCCACATGCACCATTTCTCATACTCTTTTTTTTTTTTCTACACATACATAATATGAAAAATCAGGAATCATCTTGCAGTTGTGCACTATCCTGCATGACATAATAAAAAATGGTCCAATAGCTTAACCAATGATGAACTGTAAGTAGCTTATCACCTTTTTCTTCTTGTATTTACTTTTTTAAAGATAGATGATGAAAGGATGATATGAGGAATTAATGGTTTTCTGTCACCATTTCATCCACCTGGTTGGGGGAGATGCTTCTGCTTCCTAAGATATCTGTCTTTCAAATCTGATGCTAATATTTTTTCAGCTTATTGTTTCTCTAAGTTATAAGGCATCTACCTCCTGAATGAACAATGCAATAATAAGTAATTTAGTTCCTCTCCTGTGATAATGCAAGTTCTGGAAGTATCAATTAAAAGACATCCACTTTCTGAGTTCTGCCTATTTGTGGTCTGCTGTATCTTCCTACTGTCACAAATTGGAATCCAAGTACTGAACTTATCAAGTACATCAGAAGCAACTTCATAGCAATCCAAAATACTCAAGGGGAGAAAGTGACGAATTATGTTGGAAACCCGATTTAAATATTTCCACATGACTTTGGATCCATAAAAATCCTATGCACAGGAGACCTGTTTATTTTGCATTTTATGATGAGGAAGGGACTACCTAACATAGAGATTTAAAGGAAGTTAGGCTTGTTAAATAGTTCCTCTGTTATACAGTTTAGGTAAGACTGAGTGAAAGATAGATAAGCAGTCCTCAAGGACAAAGACATTGCAGAATGAGTCTTTTTGTCCTGAGACCCCACCCAGGGCCCCACTTAAGGAGATTAGCCTGGCAGGAGCAAGACTATGGCAAAGGCCACAACAGGTCAAGGAGGCTGCAGAGACCTTGAAATAATAATCCCTCTGGTTCCTGCTTTTGATTTAGAAATTTCACAGAAAAAAAGTTTCAGGGAAATCTTCAAAGATCTTAAGAAATGAATTCACTGGAGCAGTTCTTTATCTTCCCCTTTGTTTTTTTTTCTCTGAGTTTCCTGGATCACATATTAACAAAATATCCAACAAAATAAAACAAAAAGTGCAAACTCAAAACTGAAATCTTATGTTTTTTTTTTTTTTGGGCAGGTTCCCATAATTCAAGCTTAAAGACATTGATTCCACGTTGTATCCATCACTCACTGTAAGAGGTCTGTCTTTCTGTAGACTTTTTTTTTTTTTTCATACAATGTCAAAGTCAAAAGGCCCCTCAGTTAATTTAAGAAATATTTCAAATGATTTTTAGGTAGTTTCTTATAAAAGGGACATTCCTTTCCTCTGCCCAAATCAATTTTTAAATTTTCTTTTTAACTTTTTCTACCTTATTTGCAATGAAAAACAACCAATTTGAATTCATTATCTATAGTTAGTGTGATTTGAATATTTTGTGCTCTGTTAGGAAAATTGTCAATTCTATTTTTCATGAAAAATAGGGCTTAAAACCCCTACATTATTGTCTAATTTTTGCCGATCTGTGGTGATAAAACTTTGGAGAAAACACATTCTCAATTCACCAAGAAAAAGTAGTGACATTGCACTAGTTTTCATATTAGATAAAGAAAATGTTTTTAAGAATCAGAAACAATGTAGAAACAATTTCCCATAGCTCTTGTAATTATTTACTCTTTGTAGAATGCCATCATAATCCAAAATCATCCACATGAGTATGCAGATTTCATTTCTACTAAATTTTGCATATGAAGTTGAAGATAATATTCACTTTCAAAAAATGAAATTATTTTGTGAATATTAGAAATATTTTCTATTCTAAAGACTAGTGGATTGTTATGAAGGGTTCTATTTTTATAATAAAACCTTGATTACCCAGAAGCTGATTTCTTAATGTCCTGAAATAATTGATGTTAATCTGGTTTCATTTTTAATAGAATCCATCAAAGCATGCACGCACCCTCACACACACAGATGCTAATGGATACCATGACCACAGCCAAGAATATAATTTCCAGATTACATTGTGTTGTTAGTATACTGCCAATTCAACTCAATTGCTTCCAACTTTTATATGTACTTCATAGAAGGACCAAAACACAGCACGAGTAATATTTTCAAGACAGAAATGCTCAAAGACAGTGTTTTAGACAATGAGGTGGGGTTAGGTTTTTTTAAAAATATTTTCAACTGCAAATTAAATACCATCTCCATTCTTGTCCCAACAGAGAAAACAACTCACATGAGTCTTACAATTTTTGTGCCTTGAGAAACTTCTTCCCTGTCCTTTGGGGCTGGTCTATACTTGCATGTGGCCTGTTTATCTATTCACAGCACTCTCAGCTTCTGTCCTCACTAGACTATGGAAGGACACAGTAGACTATGAAAGTCACAAATATTCTCCTACCGGTGGAGTCTGCTAAATATCGGCCCTATATACTTCTCTATGGAATTTGATTGTATTCTCTTTCCTCACTTCTACAATCCACAATAATACTTAGGAAATCAGTTGGCTTCTTATAACTGATTTTGTTCAATTATTGGAGTTTTTAAAATGATGCAACTAAGTAAACCTAGACTCCAAGGGCAAAGGGATCTTTGTATGCTTGTTGAAAGTGTTCAGGGGAAAAGGGAACTGATTGTGCAGCTTCCCTAGAACAGCATTAAAGAATAAGATCCATGGATAGATGAACGGATATGTAAAATACTGAAATATGAAAACATGGTTGGAATAGAGGTAGTGCATACATGAGAGTTTGCTGTACAGTTTTTTTTTCTGCGCAGCTGATAGTTTCATTTAATCATACTTCAGAAGGCGAAACCAAAATGTTGGCATTTTTGAACAAAGGGGCTATAGTATTTATAGCTCCTGTTCCTTCAAGTACTCCTTTTTTGGCTTCTGGAAAATTATACTCTCACAGTTCTCCTATCCCTGGGGTCTCTTATACACAAAATGTGCTTCTAGCTAACTCAGTTTTGGAACTTCACTTTCTCCTTCCATTTCTTTCCCTGGGAGTTACCATCTAATTCAATCTACTGCAGGTTGAAACTCTTTCTCACTGAGAATGAGTTCCCAAGAGGCTACTGCAGCTGTGAGACCTCCCTTGAATGCAGCCACCTTAAATACTCCACATTCCCACCTGGGTGCTCCACTACCTCTTCATGCTCAAAATGCAGTCTTCCCTCTCCTACGTTCCCATTCCTTTCATAGAGTAACTTCTCAGTTCACTTCACTCTACTTGATTATTTACAACCACATTCCCGAAGAATCAGAAGTAAAGGAACAGCCACCTTGAACCTCTCCTTCTCTCTCATTCACTCCGTTACCAGTTTCTTCTTTTGAAGGCACCTCTTGCAACTGCCTCTTCTGTTCTGTTCCTTCTGCCCTTAACCTCCATCAGAGACTCTCTGTCTCAGCCTTGGTTTGCCATTTGATCCTCCTTAATAACAGCTTCATTTTTACCTGCCATACTCAGTTTCCTTCCAGCTGGTCATGTCATCTCTGCCCTAGAGATCATCCTTTCCAGCAAGGCTGCCTTTGCCTACCCCAAACTCTGAAAATATCTCATACTGTCCTACCTCTGGGCCTTTACAAATGCTGTTCCTCCATCTTCATAGACTTAGGTGACTTTCCACTCACCTGAAAAAGGAGTTAATATTCAGAGGCAAGCAGAACTAGGCTTCTACCCTGTCCTTGTCCTTAGTAACTGTAACCTCTGAAGTGTTTTTTAATTCCTCAGTACTCTGGGTTCTTGCCATATAAAGCAACATGAACTGCTTTAAATGTGGAACTTAAAGACATAGCATGGGCAAAGTGACATTCTTCCAAGTCTTCATAACCAAAATGGAATTGGTGGGTCATTGGTTAAATATTTCTGTAGTATGAAATTATTTATATTTACCCTGAGCTTATAGAAATGTGGGGTCCTCAGAACTGTCCATTCTCTAAACATACTTGTTAATTGCAATTTTATCCTTCTCCATTTGGCAGTGAAACTTAATATCAGTGAAACATTCTGACTAATCCTTGTCATGCTAGGCCAAAGAGAAGCGCTCTTCAAGCCCATGTATGGGAAATTATTTATGAGGAAATATGCTTCTATGCAATGTTTCATAAACTCTTCAATATTCAACATGTACAGCCACATGGAGTTTTTGAATATTTCATATTCTTAAAATGATTGGAAGCTAGTTCTGAAAAATAAGCTGTTGGCCATCTTGTGTGGGATTTAGAAATAAGCTTATATTATCTTTGGGTTTTTGACATCTATATAGATAGCTGTGTTAGTCAACCAATAAGAAATAAAACTTTCTACAATTGCATATGTTGGTCCAATGCATGTAAGAAATGAATAATCAATATATATTTGGAAACTGTCCTACCCCCCAAAAGTGTGACAAAATAAAAACAAATTGATATGCAAATAATAGTGAAAACAGAAAGAAAGGAGTTATGTTTTCTTTTGTAAATGCAGAGGCTGGAGAATTGTGTCATGTATTATTATACAAATTCCAGTGAGAACATTAGAATACCCTTGGGAAAAAAGTGTTTTCAGTGTATATATTTACATGTTAAGGGAGATGCCTAAATACAGGCTTAATGTTTATTAATTCTGAGATTACTATTCACATAATCATTTTCTCCATGTGTGTGTGTTAAACATAGCTGTTCAGGAGAGTAGGCCTTGGCTTCAGAAATCCCAAGGTTCTAATCCTTTGCCTGACAGTTAAATACAATGTGCCATTAAATGTATTTGTTAAATTTTCTTTGCTTCAAAATCTCCTTGTGAATAAACTGGGAGAAATAATACTTTTCATGTTTTGTGAAGATTAAATGAGACAGTAAACTCATGGTTATATGCCTAATAATGGTAATTATCAATAAGAAAATTTGCAGATCTCATTGACATGGTTAGAATTCATTTTTCTTGAGTATGGAGTGGGGCTTTGTTGTCCTATTAAATGCTGAAGCCAGGTGGCGCGCTAGCACAAACTGCAATCTCAGCTACTCTGGAGGCTGAGGCAGGGGGATCACAAGTCCCTGAGCATCCTAGTGAGACCCTGTCTCAAAATAAAATAAAAAGGGTTAAGGATGCCCCTCAGTGGTAGAACACTTGCCTAGCATGTGTGGAGCCCTGGGTTCAATCCCCTGTGCCGAAAAAAGAAAAGAAATCTATATTTACATGATTTTAAATGTTAGTTTTGGAAGGTAAGTCACATAAGTGTGAAATATTTCTTTAGGTACTATATGTGGAATAAATAAACAAAATCTGAGCTTTGAGACAGGAAAGAGTAAGAAAAGACGCTGTTTGTATGGCACCTGGAAGACAGTAGATGCTTGGAGGTAGAGGAGAAGGAGTTCTGGGGATGGACCTGACAGGAGGGGCTCCAAGTCAGTTTCCAAAAACTTGGTTCTGCCTGATCCATGGAACCCAGGAACTTAAGGGGAACGCTAGAAAATTCTCAGACAATAAAAACATCAAGAGGTTAATGGAAATTTATTGTAAAGCACTTCCCTTGTTGTAACTGTAATACACTACAGGGTTCCCCTCTCTGATCTGGAATTTTAAAAACTCGAATACTTTGGGTATTGGTAGCCACTATTTGTATAGTACTTGCTGCGATTTAAATTCAGAAGCTCTGAGCCTGTAAATAGGGGACTTTTAATAGAAGGTAGGTCCAGTGACAGAAGGAGGGAGAAGGGAAAGGAGGGAGAGCGAGGGAAAAGAGCAGGAAGAAGGAAAGCAGGTTTTGATTGTCCAAACTTGTATTGGACAATTTATTAAGTTCTTCTTCTTTCAGAGCTCTGTTTTCTCTTAGCCCCTTTCTGCCACCAGCCTCCTCAAAAACATATTTGCTCCTTAGACATATTTTATATCCAATCATGATTTATGAAAAAATCTTATAGGAAATTATATCTTACAATTTAACTTCCTGACTGCTCAAGTAAACATTTCTTCTAATTACCTCCCACTTCCTGTGATTTATGTTACCACTTTTGTAACTACCTTACTACCACCAGAAAAAAAAAATACTGTTTATTTTGCAGATTGCATAAGCTTTTCACCTTGACACAGGCTGATCTGAAATTTTCATTGAATGGCAAGTCATTCTTTTGCAAATTGCATGTGCAAATCATTTAACCTCTGAGGGAGGTGCCCTCCACTGTCTCATGGGAATGTGAGAAGCCAAGGGTATGGTGAACCCCCAGAAATGACAGCTAACATATTCCAGGTCCCCATAAGAGCTTGAATTTTGGAGAAAACTTACCATAGAGAGTTGGAGATCTTAACTATCAATCTTCATTGAGGCAAAAAATTCAAAGTTTTAGAAGTGGGACCTCTTTGTACACATTTATAAATACTAATCTAATGCCTTCATCAGGCATTGAAGAATGTGCATGGAGGCCTCAGGTGTTTCTATGAACATGAATGCTTAAATTTTGCAGAATGTGACTTGAGCAGGGGCAAAAGTGCTCAGATCTTGGCCTTAGATAAAACTTTTTTTGAACTAGTCTTGAAAATCAAAAGAGCAAAATGAAAAAAAAAAACAATCTCTGGTTTTGATGTTCCACAACTGAGCCTAAATAAAGGGTGATGTCAAAAAGAAAGGTCAAGTGGTTCTTACCCTGTTGTACATGATGAATAATCTAGAATCTAAGGAAAGCTACAAACCTACTTGCTAGGAATAAAAAGTTGTACATCTATAAATATGTGTGTGCTTGTGCGTGCACAAGCACACACATACACACACACACACATAAGTACTTATTTGATTTCAAGCAAGTTACCAAACACACAAGTTCCTCCAAGAACCCCTGGTTAGGAGCACATGATCTGTTCTAAAACTAATGGCTTCCAACTGTGACCTGAAGAGGGGAAGCCTCCATATCATCTAGAATCTTCTAGATGAATTCAGGAATTCAAAATCTCAGGCTCTACTCCAGGTTCACTGAATTAGAAACTGCATTTTAATAAGACCTGCAGATGATTCCCAGACAGGTAAAATTTAAGACTCACTGCTTTGAATAGCCATGTCCACAGGGAGTTTAGAACTAAAAATTATATCTCAAATCAATTTTGGAGATGACACATACTGTAATACTCCTAATAAAACAAAATCTATTATTTGTAAATGAGAAGGCAAAGTGTCAGTAATGTTCTGCATATGAGAAAATCCTTTTTCCCACTTTCAGTTGCTTACTTCTGCTCCTCACTCCTCTGTCCTCTTTGCCTTGGTATTCTCATTCTGGACTATTAGTATAGGGAATGACGAAGGCAAAAGTTAGAGCTGGTATCTAGGAAATTCCATGAGCTTCAATGTAACATGCATCACTGTGAGGATCAGTTTGGGAGATGTGGGGTTTATAGGGAAGAGGAAGCCCGGCAGTTATTGCCAAACCTGTAGACCTGCTCGACATAACATCTGTGTGGGCCTGTACTACTGTACTGCAGTGGGGTCATTTAAAGAAGTTGGGAGAAGGTCAGCTTCCTTCCTGGTGGGTGGATTTAGGATTTGAGAACAAGCCCTGCTGAAATAGATGATGCTACCCTCTCTCTCGACTTAGGGATCTCTAGACTTTGGGCAACTCTGAGATGCTGCTCTGAGTTAGTCTAGTCATCACTGGGTCTTCTGTGAAGGGGTCCATTTTACTGACTACCCTCTTCTCTTCCATATCCTTGTGGTGAAACAGCATACATGATTTAGATCTCATTTCACCAGCCAGCAAGTCATTAAAATGTACTTTTAAACCTCCTTCCACATGATCCCACTGCTGCTTAGAAAAAAATGTTGGAAACTTCAGTGGGCCACGTATGTTTACAAGGTGTTTTGGTCTCCAAGGTTATATCAAATCAGAAGCTCCTGGACTCAGCGCTAACACTTTCAATGAGCATAATTCATGTTTATATGCTTGGATTCCTTAAAATCATGCAACAAACCATTTGTAGGTTAGCTTTTATTTTCCCCTTACAGTTGTGGAAAATTGAAGCATAAAGAGGTTAAATGACTTATTCAAGGGTAACCCAGGCAATCAGCAGGGGCACTGGTCTTAGTGGAGTTTAATTATTTTCCTTCAGTAAACACTTTCAGTTATACTTTGCACCTGTCAGAGAAGAGGCCTGCAAGACTGGATCAACTCTCATCACTCTCAGGTGACCCTACTGTCCTTCTTTGAGTCCAAAACAGAGGTAGGTATCAGCTCAGGCCAGCAGGTATCAGCTCAGACCTTGTGCACCAAGTAGCCTGTTTCTATTAACTGAGTCAAAGAAAGAATCAACAGATAACTATAATTTTTAAAGCAACACCAACCAGAACTGAAGGTTAAATTAACAATCTCTGACTTTAAAAACATCCTAGGGTTAACACTGTATTTTGGTTTGAACAACGCAGTCTGTATTAGAAAACCATGACTCAGATGGTCACAAAAGTAGAAAAGTGCATACAAGTTACTGGGCAGAAGAATGGGAAATGCAAAAGAAAGCTAGTTAAGAAGGGAAATTTGGAAAAGAACTGTCATTGCAATTCCTTTATTCATCTGAGCCTACACAGGCAATTGTGTCCTAATATGCCCCCTCATTTTGAAATCAGTTGGGTTTACTTATAACTTTTATTAACACAAAATCAAAAAATTACTAGAATCTCTTTTGTTGCAAAGGATAAAGGGACTCTCCTTTGAGAGCCTTGACATTCTGGTAAATAAGGAGATTCTAACAATAAGAACATCAATCCTCCTGCAAGCCTGAGATAAAAGTCAAAGCTCAGAAATACAACAGATGTTTAACATTGTCCATGCATTCTTTGGAAGTTTTGCCAGTAAGATAAAAGTTATAAATTTTAAAAGTAGGAGTTGTCAATGTCTTTTACATAATATTTGAGATATTACAGGTCATACCTCTAGGAATAGTTTGCTGACGGTTAAACTCCCAGTTTATTTTTATATCACAAAGACTTTTGTTTTTAGTATGTTAAGTCTTCAGAGCATATTTTCAATATTCCATGAATAAGAGGTTTATTTGAACATGATTTTTTTGTTTCAAAATTTCCCCCTGCTCCCAAAGAAAGCTCTGGAACCTGTTATTCATTGGATGAGCTGTAAACTAGTAGAACTGTTAACTGCTTAAAATACTTGGAATGCACACCATGAAGCTTAGAATCTTTATTCAAACTAAAAACCTTCCTTTACTCATGCTCTTTCAAAAAGCAAAGAAATAACACAAGGACAATATCCACCCTTACTTCTGTAGGAGTTAAAGTAGTAGAATTTCATATGCTCCCTTTGCTTAGGGAGGACCATTGACTTTACAGATGACAAAGGTAGGATTCAGAGGTGAAAAATCAATTCCTTAGTTGGCATAACAGAGAGACTAGATCTCAGGATCACTGATGTCCACTGACCTGCACCCCATCTTTTATAAATACAACATCTGCTATTCTTCTCCTTTATACTCTGTGGATGCAAATGCATGTCTACTTATATTCATGAAGGTAAACTACTGAATTTCCAAGGGCAGTGGCTTTGAATTGTCTTTTTCACTTCAGGCAATTTAATTCAGCTTTAGCAGACAATGTAATTTGTAGTTCAGATCATTTAGCATTTTGTCATCAAATGGTCATGAAGTTGAAAGTCATTTCATCTTATCTGCCTTTACCATCAATATCTAATCCTTCTACTCACTTTCAAATTGCTTTGCTTCACCTGAAATCATCATTAGAATTGAAACTGAAGAAATGAATTCAAATTCTGGCTCTCACCTTCGGTATTGTATTTTTGATCAACCTGACAAGCATTTCTGTGTACATTATATATAAGAGTTTGGATGAAGGGTCTAAGAAAAATGACACAAGATTCTGGAAAAGTTACAAGGTATTCTACCTCTGTATCAGTAATGGTGATTACAGTTACTTCTCAGGTAGATATGAATTTACTTGGCAAGGTCCTTTATGAACTATAAATGGTGATAAAATGCAAAGGGATTGATTTTATTCATTCCACCTAAGCTAATGTTTCAAAAGACACTTTGATTTCCAAGATAATTTACAAATAACAACAAAATCTATATGTCAGTAGTTAACCATGTAGACTACCAAGTTCATAAAAAATGTGAAAGGAATATTTTCTGCTTTGGAAACAACTTATGGCTCATCCTTTCCTTCACCCTTCAATCTATCATTTATAAAGCTACTCACTTTTCTAGTAAAATCCCAAGACCTTCTTCTGAACTTATGTTTTAAATTATGTGTAATATTAAGTCACAAAGTTCTGAAAATAGACTATTTTTCATTTTCTTTTGTGATTATCTGGATGGCAAAGTGATATTTTAATCCTAATCCTGTAGTTTAATTGTATTAGGTTGCTAATCAACTTCACTTTTAACTAGGATCTAACCATTCCCTATGAAATATTTTTTCTTACTTTTAAAATTAGACAAACTTTTGATCAAAAGGGCTCAAATTTTAACCCTGGTCATTCATTTCCTCCCTCCACCAACAGGATTTTGCAATTCTGAAAAATACTAGTCATTAATTTTTTGCCCTTATAGAACTGCTGTCATGTGCCTCAACATTTAATTTTATTTTACTCTTCCTTCTGTTCATCTCTATTTTCCTTGTTGGAGTCCAAAGTCTTGGCCATTAGTGGTGCTGAAAGCAACAGATGTCAGCCCCTGGCTTCCTGCCTTCCTGTGGAGGGATGGCCAGCAGGTTGGACAGGTGAGGTTAAGACAGATGGCAGCTATTCCAGGGTTCTCTGGCTATTTGCTACTCTGGCTGCAACCTCTTTCTTCTATTTAGTGCCAACACAAAGGGATAAAACATTTACTCAAACGCTAATTTGAATGACAACCTACCTGCTATAATTTTTCCTTGGGGATATTTAATATTTAGGATCAACATAGAAGACCCTTTATAGGAGAAAATTCAACATTAAGAACAACTATTAACATAACTAAAAAGCAAAATAAAATACTAAATTTCTCTTTAATTTTATATTTCTCTGACCTTTAAAAACCTGACTGTTGACCTTGGGCAGACTGCTTAGCCTTTTAAACCTCAGCTTTCTTGTCCAGAAAAGAGGAATCAGTCACTTGGATTACTCATACAATCTCCAGAAATCATTTCTGCTCTTTGAGACAATTAACAGAGCTGTCTCATTTATTACTAGAACACCATTCTAGAGGAAATTAGTATTTCCTCTAATAAACACCAAGTAGGTTCCAGAATCACAAATACTAGTGATATCTAGGACAAATTTTTCTTAACTACATTTTATCAAGGGATAATTTACAATGGCCAGACTAAATCAAATCAAATTTCATCTGTTTTTTTAAAAAAAAAAATCTGTTACTGGACAGGACAATTTCAAGGCGATATCCATAAAAAGATACAGATGAATTTCTACATGAGATGAAATTTATGTAACAGGAAGGGGTGTAATTTTCCACGGTAGAATTGATTGGAAGTATTGGCTCCAATAACACCAGATCAACACATCTCTCTCCTACTTAGCAATACCAATGATTTATTC
This sequence comes from Sciurus vulgaris, assembly GCF_902686455.1. Classification (NCBI taxonomy): domain Eukaryota; kingdom Metazoa; phylum Chordata; class Mammalia; order Rodentia; family Sciuridae; genus Sciurus; species Sciurus vulgaris. The sequence goes on along the minus strand of NC_136474.1, from coordinate 77,571,548 downwards.
TCTTCCACTGATCTTAAAAATGACCATCTTCTGTCACCTGCTAAAGGATGTCTGATCTCCCATGACCTCTGCCTGTGACTGATTTTAGCAGAATGGAACACTCTTGTGGTAATTCTGATGAACAACTCAAGTGGTGGCCTATGAGGAGCTCAGGGAAAGCAATTGTATTAATGTATCATAGTAATTTATTGGCAGTTTTGTGTGATAACGTATTTACTAAAATAAGGCCTGCCAGAAAGATCAGGTTACCGCAGGAATACATGATTTCCCAACCGCCACGAAATATAAATCAAACGCCTTTTCTGTCCACTGTCAGCCACCTCCACCTCCGCCTTGTCCTTAATCCTCAGACAAATTGAAGCACATGCCACAATTTGCAGGGGGAAAATCAAACTCAATTTCTCAGTACAATGAAGTGAGTTTTGGTCTTGTCATGTCCACTGACATATTGATCCCTCAAAGACTGAAAAGATCAGAATGCTCTGGTTTTTTTTTTTTTTTTTTCCTTTTCACTTTTATAAATATATATGTGCAGAAATGTAATGTGTAAATGGAGGACAATATAACACTTACTTAGACTTACAAAGACACAAGAGTTCCGGGAAGCTAATAATGTAAAAGAGTACTGTGATAGAAGTCACTATTTAAGAGGTCCTATTTTCTTTCCCTTTAGAATTACAACTCCAGAAGACGAATGACTGCCTAATCCAAGTTCATTTAATGTGCAGCTGATCATTTCACAGCTAAAAGGAATTTGCACTAGTGAAGGAACACACACTCGCACACACACACCCCCTAACTTGGCCCCTTGTATAATTTATGTCTGATCTAGAATACAATATGTCCAAAACTCCATCTAACATTTTCTATTTAACATGAAAGAGGACTAGGCCAAATCACTTCAATGTCCACAATTGTGATTTGCAAAGTATAGCAATTGCAGCCTCCATGAAATGTGTAAAGACTGCACAGTAGGTCACATCCATCGATAAAGCATTAAGAAAACATCATTGCGAGATGATGATGAGATTGTAAGAAACGCTATAAATACCCTGGAGTCCAGTAAGCTAAATTTCCAGCTCAGCAGGTGGAAGTCGAAAAAAGTGAAGGAATGAATCTCTTTGCAGGTAGGCAGAATTCCAGTCGTTATGACAACAGAATGACTTTGTAATTGCCAGCTTCTATAGTGATAGTGCAAGATGCTGTGCAATCCCAGGGAACTTGCTACTGCAGAGCGTGTGTTGCCCATGCCTCACACAAGGTTGCTGCATGCAGCTCTGTGAGCCTCAGTGGGAAGCACACTGACACCCAGACCCTTAACACCACCGACAGGAATGAACCACACACCGGAATTTAAGGAAGAACCTCATTGATCCTAATCTCAAAACCTTCAAAGCAGAAGGAACTTCTCATTTAGCATGATCTTTAAAAATCAGAGCAATGCCTCACATTACCATATTCTAAAGTAATTACTTGCAGTAAGTAAAGATAAATTCATTACTAATTACGCAGTCCTTTATTGTGAAATCCAGAGTAAAATTATTTGAGGTATTTTCTTTTTAAAGCTGACAAGAGAATGACTTTACTTCATCCATCAGTTTGACTAAAGTAATGATTTTCTTAGAATTAAAATTTGTTGAAAGCTCTAAGTATTTCATCTTTTAGGCTAAGAAGCATGTAGTTAATGTCACTACTAATACATTTGTCAGTCTGCTAATTTTCTTTTTCTATTAGAATAAGTAAACATCAGCCCCTTTTAAAAGCATACTATTTACCATGTGTCAGGAGCAATGTAGGGAGACTTATTTGAAAATCATGAGGTAAGGCATTATGAAATGAACAAGAATCACAGGGAGACAATGAAAGAGAAACATAAAAGGGAAAAGGCATTTAATAATTCCAAAGTGATTGTGCAGCCTGCCTCATGTCGAGTGGGGGAGGGCAGTATTTAAAGGGAAACTGAAAAAAAAAATTAAATTAAATTAAACTAAAGTAAGATCTCAAGTTGGAGACACTAGAAAAAATGAAAAAAGAGATGCTTGTGTAAGAAATAGTTCAAATAAAAACAAGAACAATAGTCACACAAAAGAAGGCTTATAAGTATAAAATGGAAAAGTATAAAAGAAAATGAGATTTTTGCATGCATAGTATTAGATCATAGAATAGTTCTTCAGATATGTTTAGTATTTTATGGAATAGATAGAGACAGTACACTTGACTCTGCTTCCTTTAAGGATAAAATCCATTTGTCTGTGCTATCTTGTGTCAGATTTTGTTTAAGGCATCCTTGGAATTATTGCAACTAGGAGAAAATAATATCTACTGGAAAAAATGTCAGTTTTTTATTCTATCACAGATGTTCTTTCTAAAAATTAAAGTTATTTTTGATCATTTTGCTATCATAGAACTCCAAGAGTATAGGTTGGTTTCCAAAAATTGTATTCCAAAGAGCACTGCTACTATAAAATCTTTCATTTAAAATAGACTTCAGAATGCCATTTTCAGCTTTTTGCTTTTTTTTTTTTTTAACTTATTTTTATTGTAAACAAATGGGATACATGTTGGCAGCTTTTTCCTCTACATAATATAGTTACTCAAAACAACAATGGCAACAACTTTTCTTCTGTTACCATTTGAATCCTGAATCTCCCACAAAGGTGCCTGTGTTAGAGGCTTGGTCCCCAGGATGGTGAAAATGGGAGTTGGCACAACTTCTAAGGAGTGGGGCCTAGTGGGAGGTCTTAAGGTCATTGGGGGCATGCCCTCAAGGGGACCCCAGTCCCTTCCTTTACTCTCCCTGTGGCTTCCTAACAAGCAAGTGAATGATTTGCAGTACCATGCGTTCCCTCTATAAGGTGGTACATCGCCGCAGGCCCGAGCGATCATGGTCTAGAACTCCAAAACTGTAAACCAAATTAAACCTTTTATAAGCTGTATTTGTTATAGTGGTGGAAAGTTGAGTAACACAACCTCCGAGGAGAGAGACTAGGTAAAGGGCTATAGCACTTGAGTTTTGTGATATTACAAAATCAGTCATCTTTAGTAGAGAATAGATAACCTTTCCTCATGAAAACTTGAGTGTGGGAGGCTTGTGAGGAAATGGTATTATTCCTCTACTCATAACTATTGTAGATGTTTCTGCTTTTGTTATTTTTATTAATTTTGAAATGATTTAATTTATTTTTTCTGTTTTTATCATGAAATAAATTGGACATAAACTGAGAGGCACAAATGAATTCCTAAAATTTGAGAACTCAAGCTTTCTAAAGTCAAAAAGAGTGGGAAGATACATTACTTACCAGCTTTGTGGACTTAAATAAGCTACTTAATTATCTGTGTCTCAGTTTCCTTATTCAAAAAATGGGATTAAGACTAGCAACTACCTTGCAAAGTTGTTTTGAGGATATTATAAGCCTTCAAAAGTATGCCTATTATATAAGTACTTTCGATAAATATTTATTAAAGGTTAGTTCTTATTAAATTGTAATTGACTTGCCACCTATCCTAGACACAAACCTGTCTCATTCAAGTTCTTCTCCAAGTTTGGTATTATAGGTAGAAATGAATGCAGCCAGAAATCATCAAGTAGAATACTCTTGAGACAGAAATTTCATTAGATGAATTATCTTACTTTGAAATGTTTCAATTACCAAAGACCTTCAGAATTTGGGGACAATAATAATTAGCAGATCCTCCCCACAATGTGTATGGGGAGTGTGTATGTCAGCAGATGGAGAAAAGGGCTTGGGCAATATAGATTTGCTTTAAGTCCAAGTCTTCTTGGGTTAGAAGGGATATCTGCTATGGAATGAAGTCATGACCTGCACTGAGCCTATAATTCACAGAAGACCTTGTCCTGCAGTGTACATTCCACGCAATGGAACCTACCATCACTTTGGACTACACCCTGCCTCCTAGGGGCTGCAAGAAGAGAATCCGTTCTACCTACCATGTGAATTTTGAGAACCTCAGAAGGGATGTACAAAAATAATGTGATGCCAGAAGCCAGATGTATTCTTAATATTAAAGACAATAAATATAGTTCACAGGCAATCCTATTTTTCTAGATTTATAGTCATGTGACTATGTACTAATGCAAGGTAGAATCATTATAGGCATGGACCTGAATAGCAGAAATTTATTCACATATATATTTGCACACTATAGATTGGTGGTATCCAACTGCAAATTCCCTATCTCATGCTGAAAATACTGAGGTTGTTTTGAATTATTCTAATGTTCCAAATGATTTAAGGCACTATATATATATGTGTGTGTATGTGTATATATATACATATATATAATATGTATATACATGTATATACATATATATATAATTTTGTATGTATCTATGTATCTATTGACCTATATCATGATTCATTCTACCTGTAGAGTATTATCTCTTCCTCCCTTTTTATTTGTTTTCTTATGTCTGTTTCTGTTTCTATCTCTGTCTTTCTTTCCCTCAATTCCTTGAAAAAACACAATGAAGCTTTGGTTCAGCCCAGTTGGATGGCGGTTGAAGTAGTAAGCATAGCTCTGCATGGGAGTCTGGGGTTCTGGTTCTCCTGCCTGCCATTCAACTTTCCCAGAAAGAGCATCATAAATATTACCTCCTATCTATCTAAATCTTGGTTTCCTTATTTCTAGAATTAGGAAGTTAGACCCCACGCTGGTTCTGACACTCCTTTCTGGTCCTAGTTCTCTGAAATAAGTAACAAACTCTGGGAAATAAAGAATGATGAAATTAAATTTCTCAAAGAAGTAGTTCAGCAGATTCTTATATCTTCAGCTTTAGTTTAGGGTCTACCTTTAAGTTCCTAGGAACCTTAAAGAACAATGAAAAGTCAGGTACTCAGGAATTTTTCCAATATGTTCTAGAGGACTTACCCATAGTCCATCATAACAGTGATGGATTGGCATATGGCATTCATGGACAACTTTCCAAATTAATGAAAAGCACCTACAACTTGTCAGTTGCTTGTAATGCAGATAATTAAGAGCTACCCTGCAAACATCAGTAACAATTCTGAGCATGCTGGGCACGTAATCAATACTGAAAATAAATATCACATCCAGACGTTCTCATGCACTTAAGTTGAGGCATCAATGATAATAATTTTAAAGTGAGCAGACAGGTACTTTACCTGGCTGAGACAAAAGTGGTGTGTAAGGGACTTTCGGTTCTATTGCACTCATTGGTGGAGGTAGCAAAGGGTTAGCAAAGCTGCGCAGCGGATGAGTTGGTCGAACACAGGCTGTGGGGATGGTTCTGCTTGGTGCTTCCTCACTGCTGGGATGCTCAGGCTGAGCTGGGGGCAGCATGGGTGCCTGCTGTGTGGTTGGTCCCTCACTCACTGCTGTAATGGAGACAAGAAATCTAGTCATGATTCCAGACAGAGTTTGTTATCCATAAGAATCCTAATTCAGTTCAATGAGACATACAGGATCTGGCCCCCCTATTCTCTAAATTATGAACATTTTCATTGTTCTACCCTCATATATTTAGAGCATATTTTTGGCACTTCCCCTTTAAACAGTAGAAATAGGTCCAGCAGGACAGGGATCAGGAAGAGTAGTAAAATATATTCAGCACTGACTATATTGCCTGAACTGTCTGGGCCCTGTAATCATAAGTGATGAAGCGAGAAAAAAGAGTTATTTCTCCTTTCATAAGTAGCAATGTCAGTGAAATGCAATGTTCCAAACCCAGTTACAGCTGCATTATTATCTACCAGCCAATATGCCAATTTTTCTGTGATTTAAACATGCCATGTCAACTGTCAAACAAATCAGAGTTACAGGGTGCTCAGAGGCATTGCTAATAAAATGATACAAATAATAACCACTATCATTATCTCCCATAACAAAATAGAGACACATCTAGCTTAAAGTTATATGAGAGACAACTCTGCTGGAACAAGTTGCCTGGATGCAGAATTCTGATTTTCCCTTTTTGGTAGCAAACCTTGTAATTTCCAGGCAGATTATTACAGTTGAAGAGGTTTCATACAGTCATCTGTGGAAGCCTATGGGCATTTGAACAGCTTTGTGTATGGAAATATACCTTTGCTTCAGGGAATGTAGTTGAGTAAGACTAAAATATTTCCAAGGCAATTTCTCTTTTGTAGGAGAATGTGACTCAACTTTATTCATTCATATTCAAAATATCAGAGATCCAGGTTGAACCACAAATGAAAGAAACTGCCTAATGTCTTAAGTATTAACCACCTACAAGTATTTCAGATGATTCAAGTCTTAAAAAAGTTTTGTTGGGTAAATTAAAAAGCAAAGGCAGCGATGGAAGAATCTCACTTTTAAAAAAGAAGTTTTAACCAGGAAATATTTGATGATAATGAATTTCAGAGAGATAATTTTGAGACAACTCTCCAGGAGGCTCAAGAAAGTTAGTAAAGGGCAAAGGAGATAGAAAGAAAATCAGATAAAGCCGAAGGGAGCAGAGATGAAAGATACAAAGGATCAAGATACACTATTAAAGAGATGCAGAAGTGAAATGTGTCTTCTGAGGCACTTGTTTTCATTCTTCTGTATTGGGAAGGGGTCAGAAGTCCTTTGGGTTGTGGAGTGGCCTTCAGGCTAACCTCACTCAAAGATGGAGTAGGATGATGTAAGGCCAACCAAGGACAGGAAGTAGTCCTATAGCAACCAGAGCCAAAATACAGGCAGAGCCTAGATAAAACATTTCTTCAAAGAGGGGAAATCAAAAAAGTAAACTGCTAAGAACACTCCAGGTAGGTTATAGGGAGATAGGTTGCTTGTAAGATGGTAAAGGGGAGAGGAACACTTTGAGGTTTGCATTCAATCTGAGATATATAGTGAGATGATTGAAAGCACAGGTTTAGAGACAAATTATGTCGATTTTACTATGGACTCACATTTCCTCTAAATGACAGAATGATCGGTAGCCAATTATCCAAATAAAGACTTGATTATGCAGCTAACTCCCAACATGGACATCTTTGTGTCACTGGCCTGAGAATGGTGGCTGAGTTCTGCACTCATTCCTGTCCCCTAAAGAAGGCCCACTTTGATGTGGGTCTCTTTACTTGCACTTTGTTCATGCTGTAGGTCCCAAAGGGGTGTTACAAATGGTTAGACTGAAGTAATTGCTTAGCAGGGAAAAAGAGCCACTCTCAGAAAGGGCCCTGGAGATAATCCTTGGGATGGAGAAAATTATTTATTACAAGGGGTTTATATTCTCATGGGGAAAATTGGGGGAACTTAAAATGCTTTGACTTCCACTCAACTGAAGGTCTCTCATCCTTTGTGAACTGTGAGTCTCACAAATAAGGTCCCTGAGACTGCAGTTCTCTGATCTCTTTTTGTCTCCAACTGGCTGATTCTTCTTAAAGGGTTCATATCATTAAATTTAAAATATCTGTCCAGAGTAAGTAATTTCACAATTTTCTTTAGAAATCTGCCTTAGATGATTCTTTGTATTGAAGAGGGATTGTAATTACTCTACATTATAGTTTAGAAAATTCTTTTAGTATTAAAGAAACAATGATACATTTCCTTCTTGTTTTCTTCCTTCATTTTTCCTGTTCTATTTCTTCTTTCGAAATGAAAGATCCATAGTAAAATATTATTTAATCATAAGTTTAAAGAAATGTACATGCATCACTTTTCAGTCCTCTGAAATCCAGTCTCTTATTTTAATAAAATGCTTAATATTTCATGTGACCACATGCATTTTGACAACATCATTGTAATTATTTTGGCTACTTGCAATCCTACTCTCTCATGATAGTGCTCTTCATCAGCCTCTCTAAAACCAAAAGTTCTCCGCATGCCCAGTCCCGCATCCTCAGGGTTTTGCTGATCTTCCCTACTGGGAGCACCATCATGTGGTCTTTGATACAGATGGATCAACTGTTAGGTGAAATCCATCCTTAGGACCACACACAGTGAAAAGGAAGTGCCTACAACCCTGGGTGGAATGGGAGAGACCAGTGTGGGGACTGAATGAATTGCCAATCCAGAAGGGACTGTTTTCATTTTGTTCAAAATGACAAGGGTTTCCAAAGAATATTCATAATTCTTATATTTTAGTGGAGCAAAAGAAATGATTTTTCAGAACTGACATTTAAAGCAGTAAAAACCCTAAAACAAACACAATAGCAACTACTCTGTAATAGAAATGCTTTCATTTCAGATGAGGCTGTTTGGCCAGTTCAGCACCAGCTCCAGGACACCTGCAGGAGACACACTGGCTCTGAGACATGGCATTTAGCTGTGCTTAGAGCTCTGAAAGCAAAGGAAATCTTCTTCTGCCCACAAAGTACAGCCTCCCTGCAATTCAGAGGGCAAAATGAGAATGAAATAGGTGCTGGCAAGGCACTCATTTTCAAATGATGAAATAGTAGGAATTCATTGTATAGATAGCATCCGATTACACAGCAGAGTCAAATCTCAAGGCACTTTATAATAATTAATGTCAACACATAAATAATTGCTGTAGAATAAGTGGCAAAAATGTTGCAAAAATGTTAATGAGAATTTTTTTCTTCTGTCTACATGTGCAGTATTTGATAGAAACACCGCATACCAATAACTCTCTGCAATGACTCTAAGATACGAATATCTCTAGGATCTCAATTCACTCTTTAATCTCAGAACAGCACCATGTAATATTCCTGAGTGATCTCAATTCCTTATAGACTGGATTTCAGAAAAGACTCTAGAGAATAATCCATGAACTCTATTATATTCCTGATATTTTTCTAGGTCAAATTCTGTTTTTGGACTGGCAATTTGGTATAGAACCAGCTCAAAAAAAAAAAAAAAAAAAATAGCATGGATAAAATTGGTGAGCCCTCCAATAGAACGGGAGGGAAGAGTGGAAAATCACTTAAACTTTAGTATTGCAACTTGATTCAAAGATGAGAAACATGGGGGTACTAATTCTATAATGACTGGCACAAATGAAGCCCCAAGACTACTATGTATTTTAGATGTTCTTAAAGCACACTGCTGCTCCCTGTTCCCCAGGGTCAGCTCTTTCGCCTTATTGAGGCTGAGAGTTAAAGTTTCTTAGAAGGAAGAGGAAATATTTACCCATCACAACTGTGTGAATCTCTGTGGATGGGTTAGCAGACGTGTGTAATGCAAATATACATGCTATATACTTTCTTACAGTTGGAGAGAAATTCAACTTTATCTACTTCAGAAAGCAGCAAGTTTTGAGGGCAGGGCTTTAGTGATTTGTCTCTTACCAAACTCTAAGGTCTTTCAGATAACTTTGGAGGATATAGTGTCTTTACACTTTGCAAAGCCACCTTTTTCTTTTTTTACGTGTGCCTTTCTCTGTTTCTCAAGGTGACTAATAAGACGCTTTTACTCAGAGTCATGAAATGTTTTCTGCTTGAGAGAGAACAGGGATGCTTAGTGTTCTTCAATGCATTTAGAAACCAATACTGAATGGCTGGAAGTTAACTGTTACTGACAGCAACTTAGAAAATATTTCCTTTCCTAGAAAAGAAGGTGTTTATTCTTTCTTTCTTTCTTTCTTTCTTTCTTTCTTTCTTTCTTTCTTTCTTTCTTTCTTTCTTTCTTTCTTTCTTTTTTTTCTTTTCTAACCAATCACTTGATACATATTAGATCCTATTTCTTTGATATTGCACATGTTTTGTTCAACAGATACTTGATGAATGACTGAATATATATTTTAAAAATCTTGGTCAGAAGTATAATGTCTATTGTCCTGTGACTATAGATGAAGTTAAAAAAATCATTAAGCACTTGGTTTAGACTATTTTATTTATCTAACTTCATATAGTAGTTATATATTTTATATTTATTTCATTTTATAAGTTAAATAATTATCTTTATTTAATAAACATTTTAAAGCAATTATCAAAATTAAAAAAATCTATGAAAGAGACAAAATATTTTAATGAATTAATTAACTTCTAGCATACTTCAGTTTTAGAGGTGATTTAGGTTCACAGCAAAACTGAGCAGAAGGTGGAGATTTCCCAGATAGTTCCTGGGTATATAGCCTTCCCACTACCAAAATCATTGACTAGAAAAGTTCATGCAAATAAATATCTTTTAACCATGGCAAAAATCAAAATTCTTACCATGGCATTTCTTTTTGATTCTACTTTAGCTTTCAGAATCATTTTCCCCATGATTTAATGAGACAGTTTAACAAGCTGAACCAACTCGGACAAAAAAGGAAGGAGGAGGAGATGGACTACAGATCTCAGGAGGTAAGTTTCCAGGAGGGACTGGGCTTTTAGAAAGGGTAAAGTGGTGAGAAATATATTGTGGATAAAATTAATCTTTGGAGGACCTGAGTCCTCCAGAGACTCATGTGTTGAAGGATTGGTCCCAGTGCGGTAAGGTTCAGAGGTGGGACTTTTGGGAAGTGATTGGTTGATGAGGGCTCTGACCTTGTGAGTGGATTAATCCATTGATAACTTTCTGAACTCCCGGTAGGTGGTGGAGAATGTAGACAGGGGGCATAGTTGGAGGAAGCAGGTCACTGGGCTTGCCTTGGAAAGTTCCCAGTGACCTACTCCCTCTTCCACTCCTTCTTCTCTCCCTCTGCTTCCCAGCTGCCATGAACTGAGAAGCTTTCCTCTGCACATCCTTCCACTATGATGTTCTGCCTCACCTCAGGTCCAAAGCAATGGAGCCAGCAAATCGTGAACTGAAATCTCTGTAACTCTGAGCCAAAACAAATCTTTCCTCCTTTAAGTTGTTAATGTCAGGTATTTCGGTCACACTATTAGAAATCTGACCCACCAATTACTAATACAGAAAGTAGTGAACTTCAGCTCGTATCTGTCATTCAGAGGAACCAGAGGAAGGCCATTCTGTACGTTCTTCTTTAGATGTGCCTTTAAAGTCATAGAATGTGGAGGAAATCCAAAGAATATAGTAGACACGATCCCATGAGGAGAAGACTAACTAAAACTAAAAGATTCTCTTCGGACATGAGATAGGGACTTGTGTGGTCTGAATTTTTTTACTAAAATCACACATTTAGTTGTTTTTGGGATTTGGAAATTATGTGTGATTAGACTTCCCCCATGTTTCTCATTTAATTTTCCTCACTATGGTGTGGGGGGCTCTTTTCCCTTGAGATTTTGCACACAACTCTATTCTTCGGGTATGATGTACAATGAGAAAAGGGAAAATGAATCTCATTCTCCCCTGGCAGATTTTTGAAGCCTTTTAATTCTAACTTTGCCACATCCAGACGATTTATGATTTCTTAGAGCTGCCCCGATTGAGTTGGAAAAAATATAGCTTACCTCACGAATACATTTTATTGCTGTTACTATCATATCTATTACAAAATATCCTCTCTCACATGAGCTGCTGAGTCACCTGTTCTTAACTAAGAGATGAAAGCCATAAAATCGATTTTAAAAAGCTGTGCTCAAAGGGAAAAAAAATGTCAAATGGCACAGAAGAAATCACTAGGGTGTATATAATAGCTGAAATATCTCCTTCTATTCCTGCCTCTGCCCTCCTTCAGGAAAATGAAATACTACTCCAAAAATCTTTTCCTCTCCAATATTAAAAGCTGAAAATGTATTGCTTAAATGAGTAAAGAAAGTCAAAGCATTCAACAAGTATTGATTCATTGGGACTCAACTGAGACATACTTCAATTTGACCAGCAGATATTAAATAAGAATACACTGCAAGATGTGACTTGATTATGAACCACCTACTTAATAGTACATATCAATTTAAAGTACCCACTACATCACTATTTTATGAAAACACTTGGCCTTTGCTGGTCCCCATACCATAAAATGTCAGTATAGCATGCTGCAGAAGAACTTCTAGGAAATCAGCCTAAAAGCATGTGAGCCAGGATCCAAAGAAGGGCCTGTTGTATAAAGGAACATTCTATCAATAGGATCATAGGCAAATCAATATTTCCAAGGCTTAGGAAGTTCAGAATGTTACACATTATCTTGCTACTATTCATTTTTTCTTATTAAAAAGAAAGGAAAATGCATTACACTGACTTCTTCCTGCTCCAAAACCTCGGTCCACTGACAGCGTTGGGAATGGAACAGGCCGGAGAGTGAACTGTGGGTGGGGGTATCCACACGTGGGAGATGGGAGGATTCCTGGGTACTGGGCACTTTCTAGGGTTGGCACAGGGATGGCACTCACGACAGCTGTAAAACAAAGACATGCATGTTTTTTTGAAATCCTGCATATCCACCTAGTGAGCATAAAGGGAAATGGCTGAATTTTAAGATCCCCAAATCCATATAGGGCACTCTTTGTAACTTCGTGGTGGTTTTTTACTTACCTCTTCCATAATGCCCTTTTACTTTATAGAAGATAGCTCACTTCTGGAGCATCTTAATCTGGAACATTACCCTATAGTTCTAAACTTTCCATGGTTCAGAGAAATGATTAATCGAGATACCAAAGAGCCACCTCAATGTTCCATCATTATTATTATTATTATTATTATTATTAATTATTTTGTCTTCTTTCTTTTAAGTACAGAATGTTAGGTTGTTCATAAATTGAATGTACTATGTAGAGCAGGCTGAAAAAGGGCTGAGAACTTTCCATTATTCTATAAATGAACCTATGGCTGCTGAGAGATAGCCTGGAAAGATGAAAGCCAAGTATATTCTCAATATTCATACCTGGGATTTATCTGTAAAGAGAAAACCCTTCAAACAGCCAAAGCAGTGCTGGGGAGTGATACCACTTTAAATGTAACTAGATGTTTTCCAGGAATATCAACATTTTTTAGTTATGTTGGTTGAAATCCACAGATTAAAAATTTATACAGTATTTTCTAGATTTAGTCAGTTTCCTTGAATTCCATTATTTGACAACTATTCAATTATATCAGTATGAAATATTTATTCCAACTATAGTCAATCTTCATTTTAATTCAGCTTATAAAATGCTTAGTATTCCCTGTGTGTCATTAGAAAAATAAAAAACAAAGAAACAAAAACCTATCATCGCATTAACTCCCTTAAAGTTAAGCAAGATACTGTGATGACAGGTTTCTGTTGTATGTCCTATGAAATTAAGAAAATTACGTTCTTAAATACATGATTTTTATTTGGTTACATCCTAATGCTAGTCATTGGATTTTATCATGTGCATACAAGCCCATTTGCTAAAGGAAAACTTTTTTCTATAAATCACATATCTTATTTCATAAATAACTTCATAATTATAGATTCAAATTGCCTTACACTATTGTAAATCAATGAGAAACAACACATTGATTGTTTTTTACATTTTCTAACCTGAACATTCAGATGAATTATATTAAGAATATAACACTTTAAACTGAAAGGGCTGCTTGTGGTAAACTAGCTTTAAAAGTGGCTTATGCCATTGGCAGGAAAATGGATGGAACTAGAGACCATTATGTTAAGTGCAATAAGTCAAACTTGGAAGGTGAAGAGACCCCTGTGTTCTCTCATATACGGAAGCTAGAAAGGAAAGAGGAAAAGGAAGGTGGGGGCAGATCTAATGGAACTCAAGGGAGGTCAGCAGAGGAAAGGTACCAAGGGATGGGAGGTGGGGAGCATGGAGGGAGGTTCAGGGAGTGACACTGGCCAAAGTACATGGGTGTAGGTTGTGCATATACAAAGCCCGTCACAATGTACAACTATCATGCACCAATAAATATGTGGAACACACAAAAAAATACAATAACCAAAAAGGCATTCCAGAATGTATTTTCCAATATATGTATAATATTCCTTGAAATGCCTATGAACTTTTTATTTGAATTAGAAAACAGAAGTTGGCTTTTTTCAGATAAACATTTTTGATTGCCTGGCATGAAAATGAGGAATAAATCTGTAAAATAGGTCAAATTAAAGGTATTTTCCATAAATTGAATAAAAATATATAAATCATTTAATAAGATGGAAACATTTTGCCAAATATTGCTTTAGTAAAGATTCATTACAAATTATTATTAGTTTTAAATTTATATATATATATACATATATTTAGTTGTTCATGGACCTTTATTTTATTCATTTATTTATAAATCTAGTGTCTTACGCATGCTAGGCAAGGGCTCTACCACTGAGCCACAACTCCAGCCCAGTACATTACAAACTATATTCCTATTTTTCTAATACTGTCTCAATAGTTTATACAAGGTTGCAGTTCTATGTTATAATTACTTGATATTCTTGGTACAGCTTTATGTTTCTGTGCCTCCCAGAAAATAAGAATGTAAAAACCTGAATGAATGCTGAATTATTTCACAATGATTTAATCCATAACTTATAACTTCAGCATAACTGAAGAAGTGTTCTCATCTAGCTGTGAGTTGAAAGATTATTATCAATGAGTTTGGGTCAGAGTTCACAGTGTGTTTTTGGCATGCAATTTAGGTGTTGAAATCATTGTGGTAAAAAAAATCTCATTGTTATATTTACTCATACATATATGCAAACAAAGTTCTTCAGTTTTAGGTCAATAAAAAGAAAATTTGAAATAGAATTTGTGCAACACATGTATTCATACATGAATATATACAATTAATGTATAAAAAGACCCTTTCATGTCATTAAGTGATAAAATTTCAATAAAATTTTACTTTATATACAACAGCGTGGAAACACTACTTGCAATGTTAACTCAAGCCATAAGAACAAAAGTTAATATTAAAGGCAATGTCATTGGAAATAAAACATAAAATTTAAGTTTATAAACATTTGATGCTGCAAAGAAGATAGATGATCAATAAGAGACTGTCAATCATAAAAATAATGGATCATGCTTGTATATTATGAGAAAAGTGAAGTGTAGATAATAATTCAAGGAGAAAAATGAATGATGTGAACCTTTCTCTAGGAAAGAAGAGCTTCCTCCTGTGATTACTAAAGGCATTTAATGAATATCCAACCACTATAATATTTTTGGGTTTTTTAATTTATTTAAAAGAGTGGTGTACCAGAAAAATTTCATGTCTCAGAAATTTAACTTAAAACAAAAATATTGAATGTTAAATTTTAAATGTGTGAGGGTTTAGATAGTTTTTCTGAATTAGTTTAGGAGAAACTTAAATGAAAATTTGAGAATAAGTGACACATAACACAAAGCCTCAACAAGGGCATCGTATAAAGAGTAAATGATGGGCACACATACACAGATATGGCCCCAGAAAAATTTTAAAATGGCAAGGAAATTTTAAATAGAATCAGAGACTGAAGCCAGATACCAGCCAAAAGGATTATCAATTCCTTCAAGAAAGGAGGTTATAATTTTGGTTGTCTTTGCATCTCATAATACAGTGCTAGAAATACCTCATTTTTCAAATGAGCTAACAGGAGGGATTATCAACCAACAGGAGTCATATCTGGAAATCTGACTTCTTAACACCCTGGAGTTTTTAAGTGGTTTGGTATATTACTTAGTATCCCAAGGTTTATAGTCATTATAGTTATAATAATAATAACAGAATTGAACACATAAATAAAATCCATATGAGATTATAAAATCTATTTTTATAAAACTCAAATTTCAAAACTCTGAGGCATTCAATTTCACTATTTTATCCATTTTATTGATCAAACATGATCATTAACAACCATTAGGGTTGATGGTCAGATTTCAAAGCATAACCGGTACTGACAATTTCTACTCAAAAAATAAATGTTGCAATGATCATCTCCCTTAGACATAGATGGTGCCTGCCCCACAAGTTATGTATATTTCTTTCTCAGTATCATTAAGTTATTATAATAAAATAAAAGTATAAGCCAGTGTTTCAAACTGTTTAGAAAAAGTTTCATTTCATTATCAATATTATTATATTGCTATAATAAAAACACTAACGTTTGAACCAATGTTTTATACTATGTTTAGAAAAAGATTTTCACCAGAGTCTTCTAGTATTAAGCCAAATAAACTTGGAAGGAGAAAAATAAAAGGATTCGACAAGCCACAGAATCTGTAAGTTAGAGAACTGAGGGAACCCAAGAGACTAAATTTATATTCTAGTTCCAAGTCCTTCATTACTGAAAAAAGTAATTTCACTTTTCAATAGTTTCACATTTTGGCTACTGACCTGGGTATAAAGGGTTTGCAAATAATAAAAGTTCTTTGAAAAAGAATAATCTATTGTGTTTGTGTATCTCAAAAACTCTCATTATTTTATTTCCTAACATGGAGTGGACTACCCCATAGTTTTGAGGTATTCTGAATTATGATTCATTTCTGAAGGAGCATGGAAGCAAACATTTATATATAACAATAGTCGTTGCAAAAATAGTCATCCGAAAAAAAGTTGGATACAGCACTATTTATTAAAGTATCTTTTGTTATTTTTCCCTGAGATACCAGTTTTGAGAACCAGAAATACACACACAGAAAGGTAGAAACACTACCATTTATAGCATTCGCTGGGCTGGTATGTTTATGTAAAGCAGCTTGGAACGCAATACCATTAAGCATTTTCAGTAAATCTTTGCTCTGTGGCCAGACATGACAAGAAATCTCTTCTGACACAGTTTGCTGGCAATTGAATTTATATCTGACACTGATGCACAAAGATTTTTCAGGTAGAAATTCCCTCACCAAATTATTTAGCTCCCTGAGCAGGGCACTGTGGTATTTGAGAACTTTTACAACACTCTTTTAAAATGTTAGTACTAGATGTGACCTACAGGATAGCTAAAGTGAAGATATTTCTAATGTTATGAATTTTAAGAACTAAAATCTTCCCTTGATGTTTCTCAACATGATAATTGACAGAATTGAGAGGTTTGTGGAGGAGGAGTGGGGAACAAATATAATAATAAAGAAAATTACATGTTGAAGTGAAGGCTTCAAGTGACATGATTTCTCTGTGGGCTTCTCTTTACCCTACCTTTTCTGCAATGGCCTATAGATAAGTTGAGACATTTGGAAATTTAGTGTCTATTGCCCTTGAAAATTATTCACATCCCATTTATATTTTCAGGTGTTCTTTGACTATCAACTGTCACAGAAAAACATCTATCAGTATCCACAAACTTGATGTAGGGCCTCTTTGGGGAAAGTGCTAAGATTAATGCAGATACACTCTGTAGTTATCCTTCTCATGGTGGGAAAAGCCCAAGTGCTCAAGTCAAACTGCATGGGGCATTACCTACTTCTGACACCTACTTATGAATAAGTGTCACTGGCAATACACTCTCCTGTAGATTTGCTCTCCTGTGGATTCTCTGCTCATTTTACAGTGTGGCCTGGTTACTCACAGAATATGGCAGAAGGGATGGTTATCACTTCCACGATTGTGGCGGGCGAATAGGGCCCAGGGTTATGCCACGTGCATCTAAAGATGGCGACTGGCAGAGAGCAAACGGTGTCCTGATTATTCCTGGAGAAAGGCAGGAAGCGTTTACAATTGGCATGATAATCAGTTCTGCCGCCTGGCGCGTGGACAGATATACTTTACATGTATGCTCGAGCGAGTGATCGCTTGACCTTTAACAGGATTGGATGAACATATCTGGTTACAATTGCTTATGCATGAGACTGCTTATATATTGAGGGTGTTATTTGAATAAAGGGGAAGCTGCTTCATGAACCTCTGAAGTGTACGTGTCTTTCGTCCTGCTGGTCGGGCCGTAAGAGAAGCGGCTGCAGAGCCGCTTGGAGCAACCCAGGCTAGAAGCGGCGGTTTTCCGTACATGATTGGGTTAGAAAAGATGACTTGCTGTCTTTCACCATCCACCTCTCAGATCACATTCTGGAGGAAGGCTGATGTCATGTCTTCAGGAAATACCAAGGGAATCATGGGGAGGTCCAAGTAGTAAAGAACTGAGGCCCTTGACCGAGAGCCAGCAAAGAACCTCTGACCCAGAACCACCTGGTTTCATTGTTCCTGGGTTCCTGACAAAGCTGTTAGGAAAGTAAATGAAAGTTGTTTTACATTGTTACATTATGGGGGTAATGTGTTATGTAATAATAGATAACTATACACTGACGAGTAAATTACTCAAGCTATTGTAAGTTACCTCATCTGTAAAATGGGAAGGATAAGCACACCAACTTTATGATGCAGTTGTGAGCGAGGATCAAAGAGCTCATCCACAGCGAAGTATAGCAAAGGAGGGGTCAGGAGTTAGAACCTTATACATATTGACTCTTGTTACTAATCTGCATGGCTCCAACCTGTCTGCGCAAGACTGGAATGAAAACTGTCTCATTGGAAATGTTGTTTAAAACATCATGTCCTACATTTGAGAAAAAGAAGTACAATATATTAAGATAGAGGCAAATAAATCCCTTTGAAATCAAATTTGAACCTGATGGAATTACGACCCTGTAAGATATTTGAGACTGGAATGTTAAATTCTTCCTGCAGGGGAGCCAAAGAACTGGAGTAGTGATTATGACCTGAAATTTGGCTTGAAATTCATGATTTGTCTTCTATGAGCCCTTCATCTGTCAACTGGCCCACTCCTAATGTGGTTTAGACCCACATCACAAGAGGAGGCAGGATGTGAAGCTACCTGGCTCAGTGCCAGTCATAGGGTGGCTATGAACAGTATCAAGATCCAAAGTCATGCACCATTAGAGGGCAACTTTAAAGCTCCCACAATCTCCCAGCCTCTAACCCTTCTACTGGCCATCTTGGCTGAGGTCTTTTGAGATAGGGCTATGAAGTTCAGAAATATGGAATAATTGTGACTAACTGGGAATAAATTTTGACATACTAAGTATCAGACCAAAGATGAGGCTGGAGGGAAGATAAACCCTTATGTGGGCCCATAGGATTAAGAGGAGCTGGAGGCATAAAACTGTTCCCTTCTCAGCAAACCAAGTGACTTTCCCAAGACATGGCAAGCCCATTTGCCTTAATCATTTATAAGTTGCCCCAGATTCCCCCAAACCTTGATTCAGATGGGAAAGGTTCTGGAATAAATGATAGTACATTTTATTGTCAAATCTCTAAGACATAATAAGTGTGGTGTGGATGTGTGGAAAAAGGCACACTCATACATTTCTGGTGGAGTTGCATACTGGTGCAGCCACTCTGGAAAGCAATATGGAGATTCTGCAAAAAACTTGGAATGGACCCAACATTTACCCAGATATCCCACTCCTCAGTTTATACCCAAAGGACTTAAAATCAGCTTACTATAGTAAAACCACCACATCAATGTTCATAGCGCTCAATTCACAATAGCTAGATTGTGGAACCAATTGAGATATCCTTCAATTGACTAATGGATAAGGAAACTGTGGTATATATACACAGTAAAATATTACTCAGTCATAAAGAAGGATAAAATCATAGCATTTTCTGGTAAATGAATGGAGTTGGAAAATATTATGCTAAGTGAAAAAGGCCAAGCCCAAAAAACCAAAGGCCAAATGTTTTCTCTGATAAGTGGATGATGATACACATGGTGTGGGGACAAGAGAAGAATGGAGGAACTTTGGATGGTGTAGAGGAAAATGGGGCAGGAGGGGATGGGGGAAAAAAGATAGTAGACTGAAACTGCCAGTATTACCCTATGTATATGTATGATTACATGAATGGTGTGAATGTACATTATGTACAACCATAGAAGTGAAAAGTTGTACCCGTTTGTGTACAATGAATCAAAATGCAGTTTGTAAAAAATAAAAATTAAAAAAAAAATTTTAAATTAAAAATTAAAAAAAAAAAGAGTTGAAGAAGAACTGGTGACATTAAATCTTAAAAAGAAAAATCTAAGTCTGTGTCCTTTTTACATTCCATCATCTGAGGTTCCTATGCTTTCACCAACTCTTTGCCAGATCCTCTATTAATTCCTTATCTATGAGAAACAAGCCATCTCTTGCCTTGTAAAATCCTCCCTAAAAGCATGCTTCTGCACTCCCTGCAGGCACCTGTTTGAGCTTACAAGACTATGTCTTGTTTGCTTGTCAGTTTTGCAGGGTGGAGGTCTGACCCAGGGCCTCCTGCGTGCTAGCCAAGTGCTCCACCACTGAGCCACATGTCTTGCCTCCAAAACCATCTCTTGGCTTTCCACACCATCCTTCTAACCACCTGGCTTTAACAATCCAGTCTCTACTCAATTTGATTTTACAAGCCCTTTGCTTATAAAACTAGCAAGAATGAAAGTGTGTGTTCCACTTATCTGCAACTCTTTTCAAGCTTGTTTTTATTCAAAGCCATGACATCCACAAAACACAGCACAGGACACACAGTGTGGAGGGGCTGTATTGGTCCTGCCTCACGGGGCAATCCTAGTAAAAGGAAGAAAGAAGCCTGCTATTCAAGACTCAAAGAATAAAATCTGATCTTAATGATATTATGATCAAACTAGTACTTGAAAGATCTATTAGGTAATGATGATGTTTCGAATGCAAATTTTAATGAGGTTAGAAATCTCAGCTGCTTTCTTCTTCCCTCACAGTTTCAAGCTGTTGAAAATCTGGATGTTATCAATGTCATGGCGCTAGAGCAGTTGTGTGCACTTGTTTACACCCTTTGCTTCAAAGAAAGCATTCTTGGTTGGTTATGGGCGTCCACCAGGGCTGCTGGGTGTTGGAATGAATGCCTAGTTCCAGAAACCTATTGAACTGGTCCACTCTTTAAGTGCTGATCTTTCGTCTCTTGTATCCAAGGGTCATGTAAGGATTCTGAGTCAGGATCAAACATCCTACAGCCTGGAATTATCTTCTCACAGGCCAGTGAGTCTCCATGTCCATCTGCCCAGAAGCAGAGCTTCTAGAACTATGGTACCTAGAGCCTACAGAACTTTATTTTTAAAAAAATCTTTTATTCATTCAGGTTTATTTCATTTCTCAACAGTTTCTCCAACTTGCTTGTTGGTTTTCTGCTGCCAAGTGACTAAAGTGGTTGTCATAGGAAGAGAACACTCAAACCAGTAGCTGTAAATAGGCCCAAAGCTATCACAAAGCAAAGCTATCTGACTACTTTGTCCCTGTCCCTTTATTAGAGTCTTCAGACTGCCTTCCAGAGACTTCTGATTTTACATTGTTTTTTTCTCTCAAAAATTTATAGGGAAAGAGGGAAAAAAAAAAGAGAAAAATTGAAATTCAAGAGGATTCTGTCCAAAAATCTCTCTTATGTTACGTTGTTAGAGTTCTATACAGAGGTGATGGTCTTATTGATGGTCTGTGTCACTTATACCCTTCCAAGCTCCTGTGTCCTTCTCCACTCCAGCATTCCATAGGGGTTGGAAGAGGCCATGCAAATGGTTACATTTCACTGTTTCATAAAACTCTACAAACATAGTATGATTCAAATCTCTTTCCCAAACTGCTCTCAGACAGAGAAAGCTGCTCACCCAAGGCCACCTCTCTGAGGATAGTGGCCAACAAAGACTACTTGAGGCAAGGTCCAGAAGACCCCTCCAGCCTTGCCTCCTTGGGACAACTCTAAAGGACAGTCCAGCAGAGCAGAGGCCCCCATTAAACTGCATCTATTCAATATCACCCTCATCCCAATCCAATATGGCTCTCCCTTGCAGGTATTATTTCAGAAGCATTTGCTAGTAAGTCCTCTGTCTTCTAGTCTCTGTCTTAAAGTCTGATCTCTGGGAAAGCCAGCATAGGACCCTTATACACCCTCTAGAATGTCAGGAAAAAGTAGACTTGATGTTTCTGATATTTTGTAATTAATTTTATTATTGTAAGAAATGGTAAGAATTTCCTACCTGTGTGGTGTCACACAGGTAGAAAATAAGCCACCGATTATTTTGAAACATGAAAAATAATCTCTCACAAATAAACAGATTTTGCCCTTCCATGAAATTAAATATGTTTTCCTTGTGTGGTTTAAAAACCAAAGAAACAGCTTTGGATTGCTTATATTTTATCTGCTAATTATCATTTTATAAAGCATGGTAAGAAATGTCAAGGAAGAGGGAGAAAAGACTATCACGCACTAATAAAAAATATAAATAGCTTAAGAAATAATGGTTCCTAAATGGAACAGCAGATATCTCTCTATATATAAATAGAAAGCTAAAAAATGTTATGGTTTTGGTTTGCATGTGGCTCCATATAATATTAGAAACCTTCGTATATCTAAATGACTGCACTTGGGTCCACTGGCAAATTTATCTGCTATTCTGAATGAACTTATTGTTCTGCCAAGATACAGATCTATATTTCTTAAACACTGTATGATATCTAAGGCCTTGGCAATCAGATTAGATACAAAGAGACAATTTTATTTATCACAAGGTTTAAGAATCATTTTAGAAATCCATGATGCCTGTATGTTGAAGTTATTTTTTGTGGATGAGGGTTTCATCCACACACTCACTGCAGATAACAAGGAAAAATACAATGTGACAAAATTATTAAAAATACATATATTCTATTGTCTCTCCATTTCTTATTGAAGTATAATATGCATATGAAAAATTGGGAATATGTCAAGGGTAGTGCCTGATAATTTTTCTAAAGTGAAATGCCTAGTATTCATCATCCAGAATATGAAACAGAACATTATCATAGTCTTCCCCAGTTATTAATCACCCCTATCAAGAGTAAATACCCTTTCTAATTCTAATACCATAGCTCATTTTGCTTGGTTTCTGAATTTTACATAAATTGAATCATAAAGGTCTCTTATGTTTCAGTCTGGCTACATAGAATCTGTGAGATTCTCCATATTGTATTGAATCCTGTTAGTATATTCATTTTTATGGATGCATGGTATTCTGTTATATAAATATACTACAACATATCTATCAATGGCAATAAGATGTGCTATGGCC
Source organism: Sciurus vulgaris (assembly GCF_902686455.1). Taxonomy (NCBI): domain Eukaryota; kingdom Metazoa; phylum Chordata; class Mammalia; order Rodentia; family Sciuridae; genus Sciurus; species Sciurus vulgaris. The sequence goes on along the minus strand of NC_136474.1, from coordinate 77,548,819 downwards.
AATAAGGCATCTTCTAGGATATGTCTTTTGATGAAAATACTATGTATGTAAAGATAGTATGTATTTTAGAATAGAATGTATCTCAAAATGGATCAGAGCATACTTAACCAATTGTAAAAATATGTGTTAAGAGTTTGAATATAAGGTGCCCCCCAAAGGCTTATGCAGCAGACAACACTGAACCACTCAGAAGTGAAATGATTAGATTATGACCAAACCAGTGGATTAATCCATTTGATGGATTAATAATTTGAATGGATTAATGGGTCATAAATGTGTAGCTAGAGCACGCAGTTCACTGGGGGTGAACCCTTGGGATTATATTATTCCTAACTCTTGCCCTCCTGCTCTCTCTTCTCCTGGGCTGTTAAGACCTAAGCAGCTTTGCTCCACCAAGCCTTTCTGTCATGATGTTCTGCCTAACTTGGGCCTGTAACTATGTAGTTGGCCAACCATGGACTGAACCTCTGAAACAGTGAGCCAAAATAAACTTTTCTTTTTTTTTTTTAAATTTATTTTAATTAAAAATCATAAATTTACATAGGGCAATGTTGTTTGATTCATTCTGTTATCAAAATAAACTTTTCTTTCTCTAAATTGTTCTTGCCAGGTTTTTTGGTCACTGCAATGCAAAACTAACACGCACATTATGTAATAGTTTTAAAAGCAGGTACATTCATTATCTGATTTTTCAAAAATAATAAAATAATAACAAAAATCTACTGCTGGCTATTTTAGGAGCCTCATTTATACAGAGTTAGACGCTGGGAATAAGGGAGGTTTGTTATTTCAGGCACAGAAAAACTCACAGCTCAAGGAGACTGTATGAGGCAGCCCAGCAAGAGGACAGAATGACCCTGGATTCAGGTTCAAACTCTCAGAACCTTAGGCTTAGTTTGTAAATTGGACATGCTGCCTTCAAAAATAATCCTTTAAAAAACAAAATTAAGTAAAAGGATATGAATAATAAGTCTTACAGCCATATTTATCTCTGAAATAGCAGTATACTACAGACTTGTGAAGCTACTCAGGGTATCCTGTGGCAAGTTGCTTAAGTAGTCCAAGTTTGTGTTTCCCAAATGAATTATCAGAGTGATTTCACCACATGATAATATTATGAGAATTAATTAATAATTAGCAAGTTAATCATTTACCAAGTGCACGATGCTCAAAAATCTCAATACTTGTTAGATTTCATTCCATGTCTTTCTATTCCTAAGACTTTTATTTTCTCCTGTTTAATGAAAATGATTTTAACTGTCCACAGTATATCAGATAATTTTGTTGGAAGATACTCTACCTGTAACTTATTTGGAAAGGTTCCTGAAACACTTATATGTTATAAACACAAGGAAGGCATGTTTAGAATATATTTACTCATTCATTCGTTCACCTGACAGATATTTAGCAAGCACCAATTTTGTGCTAGGTACTAAGTTATACAATGTGTGAATATGAAGATGAATTGGATACATTACCTCCCTATCATGAAGTAATTCACAATCCATTAGGGGAGAGAAAATTTAGACTTGAATACCTAAGCATATAAGGTAGAATTATGTATTAAAAATGCCATAAAAGCAGTATGAAGCACTGCTATTGAAATATGAAAAGGGAAACCATCCTTTCTAGGTGGACTAATCAGAAAAGAATTTGTAAGAGCATCAATATCTGCCCGGGTCTTTGAAAGACACATAAAAATGTGTTACATTGAGCTCTCCATTTAGTCATCCCAATATCTGCAGAGGGAAAAACAAGTGAAGAGCAGTGTATATTTGTAGACTGGCAACTAGTCTTGCTTAGCAAGCGCTGAGGGTAGTTGCAAGGGTCTTGCAATAAGAAACCAGGTGCTAATCTTACAAACAGAGGAGTGTGTCATTTTTGTTTGGTTTGGTTTTCTCTTGGCAGACCATAGGAGCCATCAGAGAAATTTATAGAGCAAAATGCCATGCTTAGCTTCTTTCAGGGAGAAATCTGGCAGGCAGGATGTGTAAGAGTCTGGAAGATGCTAGAGACAGGAAGACTAGGTATGAGGCCCTCTTCATAGTTCAAGGGCGAGGTCATACAGAAGAGGACAAAATGTGAGCAGAGCAGGACGGGAGCCAGGGATTCAAAGATGCTGTGAAAGAAAAATGAGTGGGATATGGGAACCTGCTAGACTAGGCAGTTATATTTGGGAGAAAGAGGTTCCACAATGATTCTGAAGCACAGTGAGTTTTGAGAAGAAAACTGGAGAAGATCAACACAGGTAGAACTTAGTTACAAGGGAAAGTGACCAGTGGGGAGAAAAGAGGCAGCCAAGTGTAGCTTTCTCCACGTGGTGAAAGTTATGAGAGAGAAAGGAGAACAGCTAGCTGTGCAGAGTTACGGTGAAATCATTCTGATCATCCACTTGGGAAACACAACTCGTGATTGGAGAAATAACGATGAAGAGAAGGACTCTGCAGCCAGGCTTCTGAGCCCAAATTCTGGCTCTACCACTTACCAGAGGCGTGGAAGAAAGCGTTACTCACCTCCCAACCCTCAGTTCCCTTATCAAAAATCAGGCATAATGAATTGGACATAACAAACAGTACCCACCCCATGAGTTAAACAGCTGGCATCCATTACAAGCGTAATGAATGTATTTATGCTTTTGTATTTATTGCCATAAAATTGAGAAGAGACATATTGGAACAGAGGGCAGAGGCAACACAGGGCAATTAAAATCTAACAACTATTCATTTGTTCATTTGAATAAACTATGGATGGTATATCAAGAGCCAGGTGCTCTTCTGGGTACTAGGGGTACAAAGTGATCAAAACCAGCACAGTGCTACCCTCAGAGAGATTATGTCAAAATATGGGAAGCAAATAATACATAAATAAGCACAAAAAGGCAAACAGGATGGAGCTATGCACTAATAAAGAAAATGAAGCAGAACAGAGAGGGAAGAGAGTGCCAGAGATGCTCTGTGGTTAGGCAAAGTCCAGGGAAGATCTGTGTATGAAGATGGCAGTACTCAGAGGCTTGAATGATAAGAGGGGCATGCCACGTACATACCTACAGAAGGAGGTGTCAGGGGAAGAGAACATCAAGTGCAGAGTTCCTGAGTTGAAATGCATTGTACAAGGAACAGAGAGGAGGGGTAACATCTTTGATGGTTTACAGGGGAGCATCAGGAGGTTAAGTGAAGGATACCACAGAGGACAGACAACTGGGGCCTCATAGAAGAGAGCAAAATGGTCATTTTACATGTAATGGGAAGTCACAGAGGAGAAACATAGTCCAGGACACCATTGCAACTATGTAGATAACTGATTGTGGGGGCTAGATAAGTCTATTGCTATAGTCTACTCACCTGTCAGAGACATGGTGGTTTGACCAAAGATGGAAAGGGTGATCAGACTTGGGTCATATTTTGCAACTAGAAAGTATACGGTTCAGTGAACAATTGGATTTGGAACTTGAAGGAAATCAGAATAAAGAAGAACGAAACTAGTGTTTCTGATCAGAGTAAATAGGTGAACAGTGGTACCATTTCTTGCAACAAAGAAAATGGTGTAATGAACAGGTTTGGAGTAAGGGAGAGAGAATTATGGAAAAGCAAGAGTGCTGTTGTAAGCATAGCTTGCACACCCATAGATAGCCATTTGGAGAAGCTGCCCACTGATAAGGAAGTTGATAAGGATCCTAAAAAGAGATGAGGCTGGAGATAGAGTTTGGGTTCCATCAGCATTTAGATAGCATTAGGGCTATCCATCTAAATCCTATAAACTCAGATACTCGTGTAGACAGAGGAAGTCTTAAGTCTGACTCCGGGCACTCTCTGACTCTAAGAGGTCAGGAAGAAGAGGGGGAATATATAAAAGATCCTGAGGAGCAGCAGTTAATGGAGTGGAAAGAAAACGTGAGACATTTAGTATATTGCAAGCTAAGGGAAAAAAGGGTTTCAGGGAAAAAGTGTGACCCTCTTCCAAATTGGGCTGATAGAGTGAGACTTGACCTTTTGATTGGACAATGTAGAGGCAGTGATAATCTTGGCAAACTTGGTTTCAGTGGAGAGTGTGCAAATCTGATCAAAAGTAATAAAAAAGATTAGAAAGAGGAGAGAGTAATTGTAGACAACTTTTAAAATTTTTCAGTAACAGGGAAGAATTGTTGGAGAATTGTTGGAGGGAGAAGTAGGATCGAGCAGGAGTGTTTTAAAACAGGAGTTGGGATGGAATGTTGATGTTTGCACGCCTTCTGCCCACTAAGTGATCAGTGAGGAGGAAAACCAATAATGCATGAAGCATAAGGGATGATCACCCAACAGCCCCTCAGTGGGAAAAAAGAGTCTGCAAGAAGAGGAGAGGAGCACCACAGACAGGTCAATAAGATTTGATGCAAAGATAAAAATGCCATTTTCTGAATGCTTCTCTTCTAGTTAAGAGTGGTGAAAGGAGGGAGGTTTTGAGTCTGAAATGTCACAATAAATGTAAAAAATTCATCTTATACAATGAAATGACCACTAGAGGAATGCTTTGGCATTTCCAAATAGATGAGAGTTGACCTTGGACCTGTGATCCATGGAAGAAAGGCTATGTGTTTTTCTCTAGTGCACAGGGTAAATATTGGTGGAGTTGCTAATTTAATCAGGGTGAAATATTTTTTCCAGGTGAGTAAGATAGGGAAGGAGGATCAAGGGAGATGAGGCAGAGATAACAAATGACTACAGAGTGTAAGTCGAGTTTGGAGGGAAATAGCACACCAGGGAGATGGAATACAGGGGGAGGATGGCAGAGCTAATGAACTGAAGGTTCTAGAGGAACTGAAGAATTGCTGGCAAGGGGGCAATAAAATAAGTATCAGTAAACTCATAGTAAGGTGATGGAAGGATGGTAGAAACTGGCACTTTGTATTGGTTTGGTGTGACATGGAATTGATGAATTGAGGTGGGATGGAGCCAATATCACTGCAGGTAACATAAAGGAGCTAACAGTCCAGGGTATCAGATGGATTATCTGCATGAACAGTGTAATTACCAAGATTGATCATACAGGTAATTGGAAAGAAAGTGATCCCTGGATGCTAATATCATCAGTGAAGTGGGAGCCAGACAGAAACCTTCCACGGGGAGTGGGTAATAAGTAGATGTCTGATGACATTTGCTCCCACAGAGCTGGATTTATTAAAGTATGAAAATTGGACTCATTAGAAAAAGTAAAAAATAGAGCTATGAAGGTGATCATCAGATCAAGATCAATAATACAGACACACATGTCAGTTCTTTTTACATACATAAATTCATGTTGTTACAATTTCTTAAATATGTAGCTATCTACTTTCCAACAGACGCTATTTGAATATATACAAAAATTCAACAATAACACAAACATGATGATGGTTTCTAATTGTAAATGATATGGTTTTAGTCATTCTTCATTATTTTTGTCTAGAGAGTTCACAGAAAAATTTTAATTCTAGCTGATAATTTGGTATGTTATAGAAAATGTATGCATGGAAAGCATTTCATTTGTTCATTGTTGCAATAAGCTTTGCTCACCAGGATTGTTGGATTGGGCCTCCATGGGGATCATGAGTTTGGCTCGAGTGGCTCGGCGGGCAGCCAGTGACCTCTCCAGAGTGGACATGGAGCTCCCTGCTTCCTCGGTATCTTGACCTAAGGGAAAAGCACTTTTGATAAACAGATTTTTTAAAAATTTAACACTTATGTCATTCAAATGTCTCACTATCCTTACAGGTGTTTCAAATGATAGCATTTACTTTCTTCCAAATAATCCATTTTGTACACCCATAAAATTAACCATGCCTTCATCTTGTTTTTTGGAAATGGCATTATTCAATGCATAGTATTTTTTAATCTGCTTAAAAATAAAATGAATATCTTTATCTGTCAATATATATCAGTGAAATGATTTTAGCATCCGCATAATACTCCATTGTGTTAATTTACTAAAATCCATGCAGCTAGTTTAAGCTAGAAGATATTAAATCTTACTACCAAAAATATCAGAAACAAGTTACATTCTTTAAAGATAAAGATGGTTGGTCATGCTTAGATGAATTTAATTTATCTTATTAAATAAGATTCCATAAATTGCCATACTAAAGAGTCACAAAAAGTAATGAGAAAAGTGAAGATTTGAAAAGTTAATAAAAATGTCCGTTAAAACTGAAGTTCTGAATAGATTTTTCATATGTTCTCATTTATGTGATACACATATAAAGCATATAGTGCATACTCACTACATATGTGTACTCACTATATTTGAATACATATGTGTATATTCACAAATATACAAATCTATATGTAAATACATAATACCTGTTCAGGAAAGTCACACAAAAAATTTTAATATTGCTCCGCTCTTTGTGAAAGGGATTAGGAATTTGGGATGAAGAAAAGGGAAACACAATCTTTACTCTTTTGGATACTATTTTTCACAACTTTTAAAATCTTTTTTTAAATCATATACATTTTTATATTAAAATCATAATTAATAAATTTAAAATTAAAAATAATTCTGGGGAAACCTTCCTTGTACATGAGATAATGGTACCTGCCTAAATCTGAATCTGTACACATCCTGCAAAAACTATACCAATGCATATGCAACAAATAAAACCATTCCAATTCTACACAGCAAACAACAAACAACAACAACAACAACAACAAAAGAAAAACAGGCTAAACTCCAAAATTCCTCTAAAAAATAAATAATACTTTCCAACAAGCTAGTCTCACAAAACTTTGTGGAAAGTTGGATATCTGGAAGAAACTGTACAGAAGAGCAAAAAGGGAAATAAGGGTTCCTACACTGGCTTGAAATTGTCCACAAAAGAAAGTATCTCCCAGCATATACGCACAGTATGGCAACACATTTTGGTTGATTTCATTCCTATTATGTGTAATTTTTAAAAATTATAAATTTAAAGAATTGTATATATATATATATATATATATATATAAATTGTATATATATAAAAGAATTGTGGGCTGGGGAAATAGCTCAGTTGGTAGAGTGCTTGCCTTGCAAGCAAAAGGCCCTGGGTTCAATCCCCAGCACCGCAAAAAAAAAAAAAAAAAAAGAATTGTATATATATATATAAATATATATATTGGTCATTTGGTCATATATATATAAATATATATACATATACATTTATACATATATATATAAATATATATATGACCAAATATAAGTATATATATGACCAAAAGCATTGTTGAGTTCTCTAAAGACCATAAAAATAAATGCTTCTAGGGAGAAAATGATGTTTAAATTTTGTCAAACTCAGAGGTCAACAATAATGTGAAAATAGCAGTTGATAAAAAAACTTCCTGCTGCCCTTACTCCTGCTGTCTCCCTCTCCTTTAATCAGCGGTACAGAAAGGGTATTCAGTTTTATAGCTGGAAAGAAGCAAGGAAAAAGAACTTCGACTGTCTTCACACACATCAGATTCCATCTCAGCGAGGAAAGCACAGCCATGCTCAGAGGTCTCATTATTTGCTGAATTGAGACTGTGACCTAAGATGAGAGCATTTTAAAAGAAGTGTTCTTTTGGTTTTCTAACTCAGAATGATCAGTAATGTTGAAGTCCTACAAAAAGGGCAAGAGAACGATTTCTCCGTGAGAATAAAGTGGGTGTAGAAAAGAAAAATGAAATTCATTTTGATTATATCCCATGACTTTTGTTAATTAAGGAAACCAGTCAAAATTTGCTATATTTGGTCAATTATACGCACACACTCACACACACTTTAAAATTATATTTGTAGAAGCAGAGAGTAGCATGATGGGTGGAATAGACCTGTAGAATGGGATGGTGGTGGAAGATGTTGGTCAAAGCCAAACAATTTCAGTTAGGAGAATAAGTTCAAAAGATCTAACCTACAATATAGAAAGTATAATTAATACTGTGTTGCATTCACTTAAGACCTCTAACAGAATGGAGTTTTAGTGCTCTTACCACCAATGTGTCAAAAATATATATGCCAATTAGCTCAATGTAACTATTCCTTAATGTGCACATATTTGAAAACATGTTTCACACACACACAACACACACACATACACATGCACTGTCTACACACATATGCGTGTACATAGACACGTACACATATACATAAATTATTTTTTAAAACGAGAAAGTACATTTCAACTGTAAAATTATCTAAAGAGTTTCTGAGGGGGCCAGAGCATTTAACGTTTGAGTGGCAACCTTATGAAAGCCTTAATTCTGGGGAAGAACAGAAAAAAAATTATATTTTCCTATAGAAAATTTTGTATCCACAAAGTCAATGAATGAAGAAAGAAGAGTGTGCGGTTGAAAAAAAATTATTCAATAAGGATGGAAAATTTCCAAAATTTGGCAAGGACATAAATCTACAGAATCAAGATATGCATTAAACTTAAAACAGGATAAAACTAAAGAAATTCATGCCACACATATCACAATTTCCTGAAAACGAAAGACAGCATCAACATCTTAAAGGTCATGAGAAGAAAACAACTTATTTGCAGTGGGTTTCTCATCAGGAGTCATGAAGGCTGGAAGTGATGACACAATTTTCAAGTGTTGCAGGAGAACTGTCAACACAGAGACGGTCAGACAATATCCAGCCAGAACAAAAGGTGAAATCAAGTCAAGAACACTATCGGAATGGTTCTCTAAAAATAAAAAGCAATTCTAGAACTATGAAAATGGTGACAAAGTTTTCTATAAGTCATTTGGTATTTGGGGTTTCCATGTATGTTTTCAATCTTGTAGTTACCTTTAAATTCTAGGAATAGACTACTATTGGTATTATATTGTCACTGCCCGCGGCAATTTGTTACCGCCTGCAGCAACAATTGCGCGGGTATTTATCGAAGGTGGACTGGAAACTGAGCTACTTCTACTATCTTTCTCTTTAGTGAGCTGCTTTCTTGCTTGTTTGCTTGTTTATAGAGGATAGAAGAAATGAGGCTTACTTGCTTTGAGAGGAGAGAGAGAGAGAGAGAGAGTCTTTGCATAAAGAAAGAAAGAGAGACTTTGCTTAAGAGAGAATCTTTGCTTATGGGAGAGGCTACACTTTAAGAGATCTATATCTTCTTAGTTCTGCTGCTTCTTCTTAAAGGTGCATCCTGCATCCTGCGTCCTTCACTCTGCTATCTAGAGGTGTGGCTTTACTTCTCCATTCTGCAATCTGCAACCTGCGTTCTGCCATCATTCAGAGGTTCTGCTTAACCATTGCTTATCCTCTCTGCTAGCTTCTTCTCCGGTTATCTTTCCTATAGGTGTGTCTTATATACCTAAGGCAGCCAATCAGCTTAGGATTAGCACAATTGAGGCACGCCCCTTGGTACCAATCAAGAAAGAATGAGGAATATCTGTTGGCCATTAGCACAAAGGAGACATTAACTAATCAGGCAAAAGTAGATCATGCCGTGTTAACATTAATTATGCGCCACCTCTCAGCTCAACGCCAGCCGCCATCTTAGGGTTACCCAAACATGTCTTCTGCATTATATGAACTCAATGAGAATTTGAATAAAATTGTTTTCCCATTATTGTTTTTGAAGCATACATTTTTAGTAGTGTGTTAGTTTTCTATGACTTTAACCTGAGATAATCAACTTATAAAGAGAGAAGGCTTAATTTGGCTCACAGTTTTGGAGGTTTCAGTCCATGACTGATTGGCCCTGTGGCTTTGAGGTCTGTGGCAGCACATGATGGTAAAAGCATGTGGTGGAAAATGCTGCTAGGCTCATGTCTGGGAAATGCAAGGTGAAAAGGAGGCTGGGTTCCGAAAACCTGCATCTAGGGCATGCTCCCCATGAACTAAAGACCTCCCACAGGTCTCACATCCTACGACTCCACCACCTTCCAATAGCACTGTGGGCTGGGGCCAGCCTTTAACACATGGACTCTGGGGAAGACTTGCTCAGACTGAAGCAGGAGTAACACTTTCTGATTGGTCTCTTAAAGACACACCCTGATGTTATTTGCCATGGTCCAACAGGGTTGAGAAATTTAAATAAAATATTTAGAAATAAGTAGTAAACATGTAGATAAGTTAAAATAACAAAAGGTCAGTCAAATAGGCTACTAGGCATTGTACGGTCTTTTAAAAGATGTTATTCACTAAACTGAACACCGTTTTTGTTTTTAAAGTTGAATACCACTGAATGCCATAATGCTGAATTTTACTTGTTTGTGTTTCAGAAGTCAAAGTGAGATACCAACCCTGTGGGTTTTTTTTTTAATTAGAATTATTCTAGGAATTTATTTCAAGAAAGCAAATTTGATTTTATAAGTCATGAAGATAAAATCTTACCATTCTCTGTTTTAAAATTTTGAGTGAAGGAAAGAATTTTGAAACTGTTATGTTTTAGATATGGTGTCCCCCAAAAGCTCACAAGTAAGACAATGCAGGAAGGTTCAGAGAAGAAATGATTGAATTGTGAGAGTCTTAAGTGAAACTGTGAATTAATTCCCTGATAGGAATTAACTGAGTGGTAACTGAAGGGGTGGGATGTGACTGGAGGAGGTGGGAATTGGGGCGTGGCTTGGGGGTATATATTTGCATCTGGCCAGTAGAGTCTTTGCTCAGCCTCACCTTTGGCCCTGAGGAATGGAGTCAGCCTTCTATGGACTAAGACCTCTGAAACAGTGAGCCCCCAAATAAACTCTTCCTCCTCTATAGTTGTTCTGGTTGGATCCTTCAGTCACAGAAACAAAAAAAAATCTGACTAAAACAGAAATTTATTATATATTGTAAGAGATGTCTTATCTAATTTCCTAGTTATTTTAGTGGGAAGCTTTATTCTGGTGGTTAGGGGATAAGGGAGGCTTTAAGTGGCTTGGAGACTAGAACTAGAAAGGAAGGAGGGAATATATTAGGGCCAAAAGTGACTAATTTTTACTTGATTAAAAAAATTAACTCAGCTAGTGCTTAATTTAATTCTCTTTTCCATGGCTAAAGTGTACATATTGTAAATTAATTTCTGGTTTATCCAAAGAGCTAATTTCACAGGCAGAAAACAGGATAAGTCCTTTTATAAATGTATTACATAAATTAATTGAAATTGGATCACTAAAGCATAGTTTAGACTCAGAAGGATTTTTGGTCCAGACTACTTCATACTAACTCTGAAATCTTATGCATGTTACTTATACAATCTTAACTTCATTACTTCATTTATTTTATAAGGAGGATGATAACACCAATCTCAAACTATTTTGTGAGGATTAAGATAGTTTACAAAAATACCAATCACAGAAATGAACATAATCTCTTCTCACATAGTTACTGCCTACTCAGAAAGCCCACCATTAAGTATCATGCTGAGTTTTGTTCTTTTAACCAGAAGAACACAGAGGACCTTTAATGCAATGCAAATATAACTTTCAGGATTTTGAGGGCAATTTTCCCTGTTATTACACAGTAAGCAATCGGGTCCTCAAATGGAGGACAAATAGGCAGAAGTATCTTCTTGTTCTCAAGAAAACAGCTGTTCACATAGGTTAAACCTCTCTTAGGACTTCCGAAGGGACATCTTAACCAGTCTGAATGCCCCCAAATGTCATCTCAGTTTATAAAAGGTAAAGGGGCAAAGCAAGGAAGAGGTACCATAGAGGTCACTGGAAAAAGTCCAAGAGTAGTGAGGCTTTTTCTTTCCCTTCCAACAGGAGGCAGAAGTGTTCTCCCTTCCCTGCTGACCAGCCAAGAGTGAAGCTGCAACATGAATCACCTGCAAAGTGTGGAGGTGTCTTCGAAAGACATTTGTTTCTCATTTATTTGGCAGGTGGAAGCCTGTTCAGGCAGCAGGTCTATTGTTCTACCCTGTCAATCAAAATAGAGGAAAAGGCAAGGCCAACAGAGTGCCAGTGGTTGAGGACAAGGACCTTCACCACTGGGCACTGCAGGATGTAGGGGCTTCCTCAGGGTCTGGTGAGCCATTGGAAGGTTGGTCCTGCTTGAGTCTTGTTGGAATTCACATGGGGACAATGACTCAGCAAAGGCCCAGGAGGTTGACGGGGAGAGCTGTGTCTGGTAAAAGGAGTTTAGTCCTGACCTGGTATCTCACATCATGGAACTGGATAGTGGAGAAGTCCCAAATGTCACATAAATAACTCACACTGTTCTTCATAAGGGACCCAGAATTTGGATGTGACCAGGGCTAACCCATGTATCCAGAAAGACAATGAAGAACTTCAGAGTCCTTTCTTATCTCCCTCTTCCTTCTTTCCCTCTTCATGATAACCATCCCTCTTGGGTCATAAGTCTAGAAAGTGTGGGGAGGTAGGAGGAAAGATGCCCTCTTTTCTGCCCCTCTCCACGTTACTCCAAGGTGCTGTGGGATTTAAAAAGCAAACAGTAATCCCCAGTCCCCAGACCCAAAAGTCTAGCCAGTCACTAAAAAGGATAGAAGGATAGTCTTTCTTTCTTTTTTTCTTTTTTTTTTTTTTTTAACCAGGGCACTTAACCACTGAGCCACATCCCTAGACCCTTTTTAATATTTTATTAGAGATAGGGTCTTGCTGAGTTGCTTAGGGCCTCACTAAATTGCTTAGGCTGGCTTTGAACTTGTGATATTCCTGCCTCAGCATCCTGAGCTGCTGGAATCACAGGTGTATGCCACTGTACCTGGCAAGAAGGATAATCTTTAAGTTAAATTTTAGATTGAAGTTTTCAAAAGGACTCAACTCCCCAAACTGAAAGTGACAAAAAAAGAAAAAAAGTTAGGGATCCTTCATGAGCTATGATTTAAGGGTTAGAAAAGGAATATTAAACTACCCATGGTTGAAAATCAGGAATTGAAGTCCTTGTTTTTGTTTGTTTGTTTGCTACTAGGGATTGAACCCAGGGGTGCTTAACCACTGAGCCACATGCCCAGCCCTTTTTATATTTTATTTTGAGACAGGAACTAAATTGCTTAGGGTCTTGCTAAGTTGTTGAGGCTGGTTTTGAACTTGTGATCCTCCTGCCTCAGCCTCCTGAGCCACTGGGATTATAGGCATGTGTGGTCTGAAGTCCTTGTTTATGCATTTTGGAGTTGACAAAGTCCAGTAAACCAATTATGCATTCAAATGACTAAAATCGTTTAAAAATAGAAGCTACTCATTCTATGATCACATTAGTCAACGAAGGAACTTTTTTATATTTGATTATTCTACTTCCATAAGCACTTAGATAATATGAGGACTCACAGAAAGTAAAAAAAGCACTTTAGAGTTCTTCATGATCCTGGACAATTTGTTCCATACCAACTCAGTAAAAAACAGGTATTTTTGTTCAGATCCCCTTGTATAACAATAGCTTTCAAGCAAAACCTTACCAAACTAGGCTAGTAATCATGTAATGGGATTGTCTGGAGATGATGGTTGATCTTCATGGTAATCAAGGCCAAAATAACAGAACATTTCATGTTTTCATACTTCAAGTGCCCCTAATCTGATTATCTAAAATGAGGAATCGACAAGGGATTGAGAGTCAACTTTTAATTATCTGTAGAGATTGGGAAGTGAAAAATTCACAGATAGTTTCAAACTTCATTGCCTTGACATAACTTTTGTTCAAGATTTAACAAAACTTAGTTATTTAGACTTCTCATTTCAATATTTCCCAATTGAGTATTTCTCACTTCAAGAATTTTTTAAAGTTTAAGGCAGGCAATGGGATGATGGAGAATAGAGATGTATCACTGGTTCATCAACCAAATTTCTATGAGGCAATTTTAATTATTGATAAATGACCCACAATGACATACAAAGGAGTCGGGAATAGCTCCCCATGAGAAGTGGCAAGTCCCCTGTGGAGTTCAGAGGGGTAAGTTTTCCCTGCTCCAGCTAGCAAGTGGTTACCTGAATGAGAGGTGCTCTTGCTGCCCAGCTGGGTTTCTGACTGGCTGTGGCTGACGGGTGTGAGGTCTTGGCAGCTCTGGATGGGGGAGTCCCTTCCTGCAGGGTCAGTTCCTGATGGCTTCTCAATATTTTCATCTCCATTTCTTCATGATGAATCCAAGGTCAGGGGGTCTGAGGTCCTTCTGACTGCCCTTCCTTTTGCCCACGCTGTGGGTGGCCCGCTTCCTAGGGGAGCGAAGTGAGAAGGCGAATGTGAGCACCTGTGTTCCATGGCACTTCCTCACTTTCTTTGGTCAATTCAAGCTGGAAGCAGGAAACAAAAGCACTCCCAGGAGGAACCCCGTGAAGCCCCAAAATTGGCAGCAGACTTATTTTGGCTGCCTTTCCTCTTCTCCCCTGAGCTTCGCTGCATCAGAAGAGATGTGGCGCTGAATCCCCAGGGCCTCGGCTGCCTGCCAGAAAGCTCCTTACTGCAGCTTCGTGGGCTGCAGATTCATGCGCAAGGTGACAATGGGTTAGATGAAGCCATATGCCAATCTTTGGAGCTAGCATAAGGTACCTGACTGCAACATCTGCTTAGGAGATAAATGAAGGAGTTGCTTTGAAAGGGCAGAGAGAAATAAAAAGGCCAGAATCTGTGCCAACAGCTGAGATGGGGGCTTAGAAGAAAGTCTGTACCTCTGCTGTATAATTTAACATGCAATTGGGATGCCTGCTATTTGAAAACAAAAGGCCACATGAGGACATTCTTAGGTGAATAAAACACTTTTGCCTTGGAGTCACCAAGTGTCTGGATTCAAACACAATGAGACTCATCCTTTGAAAACAGAAGTGAAAGATCCATCTCTTGAAAATGTGCCTCAAATGTCTCCTATTTGCCCTCAATAAGGATTTAGCAGCCATAAACTTATTTTTTTTTCAGCAATAATTTCACCTTGAGGCTAGTGAGATTTAAATGTTCCCTGCCTGCTAAGTAAAGCAGTATGATGTCCATGTTAGCCATTCTCTTCAGCAGGGGGTCAGAAAACTCTAGCTTTGTGGGCCAAATCTGCACACAGTTTGTTTTTGTAAATAAAGTTTTATTGGTATACGGTCATGCTCATAGTTTTTACACTGCAGTGGCAGAACTGAATGCTTGTGATGAAGGCTATATGGCTTGAAATCCTTTTTTTTTTTATTTGGCTCTTTTCAGAAATAGATTTTGACCCCTGCTGTACAATCTTACCATTTTAAAATCTCTATCTGTAACTTCTATTTCTTGCAAAATAATAATGCCTTTTTTGCAAAGAATGTGAACAAATTGTCCTAGCATTGACAGACCAGAGAAGCATCTCTTTCTCATTTGTAACGAAGTACTTATTGTAGTCACTGCTTTCCATGGGTGATAAGTGACTCAAACAAGCTACTAGTGAAAGCATCGTAACCTGTGCAAAGTCAATGGGAGTGACTTTGCCTTCATAACAATAAATAAGAAGCTTTGCAAATATTTGGCAATTAATAAATGTTTGGTGGTGTGATTTTGTTCATTTTTCCCCCTGCTTTCTTTAAGCATGCTCATGAGGAAAGGAAACAAAGGCCTCCAGACTTAATATCTGTTTTGTAATTTAGGAGAGAAAACAATGTGGCTCTCTGCTCTGATATTTTCCCAACAGCTACCTGCATTGTGTTGGTATCCTGCCAGAAGCTCCTCAGAGTCTCTAAACCAAGGTTTAAAATAACTTAGATCATTTTCCTGTGTCTTAGAGAATAACTTCCTGGCAACTGCCACTTCCTGAATTTATTTCCTAAAACTTCACGTGACCCCTTCATCTGATTTGCAACTCACACACATTTTATGTCACCTACCCCAGTGACAAAATAGAAGAATTTAACTTCATTCTCAAACTTGGAGGTTTTACCCTGTCATCTCTTTCTCTATCAGATTGAAGTGCTAAAAACCTTAACCCCAGCATCAAAATGACTGCATGCAGAGAAGTACCAGTTCCTATATGCAGGACACATAGACTCTTCATGATAACTCATTATTTAAATAGCCTGTGGGGAAAAAACAGTCCAAAAACTTGAAATCAGTAATAAATTATAAATTCTGGTCACCCTAGGCTTACATGCATGCCTAGTAACACATTCATTCATCAGTTCCCATGACTCCAGTGTCAAGTTTCTCCTGGCTTCTCCTGTTTTATAAAAAAGTTTCAAACATTGACTGAGGCAGAAACTTTTTTTGAGTTGTGATTCATAAAATTATCTAGGAAAAAAATGATCTTGCCTCATAAAATGCATAAACATTTTTCTGATGCATTTTAATCAGATCAAGGGTTTTTCTAATTAGTTACTCACCTACCTAGCCTACAGTAAAGAATCTAAAGATCTGTAAACAGACTTTCTTTCTTTTTTGTATACATTCAGTCAGTGACCACTGAACCACTTTTATTTTCTATAATCTCTCTTTTCAAGAGGGAAATCTTTGGCCTCAGAGAGGCCTCCCCTTCAACCCTCCCTCCCTCACAGCAGCAGGTGTGCAATAAAACTAACAAGTGCTCATGACCAAATTGTCTGAAATTTGTCTTAAAATTTACAGGAACAGCTGTCACCCTGACCTTCTACCCATCTGTTGGTTTTTAAACAAAACAGGCTCACTGCAGCCCATAGTTCCTCTATTTTACCACTGGAATCTTCAGAGTGTGTATACAGATGATCACCCTACGGGGTCCCCAGAGTGTGGCCCCTGGACCAGAGACATCAGCACCAACTGGCAACTGGTCAGGAATGTGCATGCTCAGGTTCCACCTCAGAACTGCTGAATCAGAAACCCGGGGGTGGCCAGCAATCTATTCTAACAGCCCTCCTGGGAAGTTTGAAAAGCGCTGTCTAGAGAATTGTTTAGTTTTGCTTATTTTTATTTCAAGCTAACTTTTCGTTTTTGCTTTGCTTACACGTTTGTTTAACTTACGTCCAGAATGCATTGCAGCCTAACTTCCTTAAGTCTTAAGGTTTCCTTCCAGCTACTCTTCTCCAGGAAGCCTTCCTAACCACTTCAGAATAGCATAATATTAAAATATATATAATAATTTCCCTGGTCTCTCTGTACTACTCACTTGGCATTGAATGCCAGGTGTGTTATTGAACTATTCAGCTGTTCCCTCTCTGAAAATTGGATTCCTCTAATAGTACCAGAGCAAACTGTTTCTTTCACTTCTTTTACATTGTGCATTGTTTAACAGTATTCATTCATTTATTTATTCAGCTACCATTTATGGACTATCAATTATATATCAAGAAATGTACTAAGTACTGCAAAGCTGGGTGTGGCATTGGGAACTCAGTTAGATGAATGAAAAGTGGCTTGGCTCCTGGAAATTTCTGCATTTTTGCAGTAAGGAGCACATGCTGGGACAGGGCAGGCAGTAAGGCTGAAGAAGTAGAGGAGGACTAAACCATAGAGGCCTTGCTCACAAATTAATCAGACTTACTACTTTGACTGATGTTGATCATATGCTAAGCATGAAATGATCTCTTGAATAAAAAAGAACTTTTTGTTATTCATTTTTCCAAAAGCTGCTTCTTCAGAAAACTGGTTCCTGACAGGTCCCTTTGTCACCTACTGTGCGAATAACCTATCACTCCAAGAGGGGTTTCCTTCCTTTTCACTTTGAGCAGGGTATGAGGGGTGTGAGTGAGTTGGAAGCAGCATTGTTTGTGTCCCTTTCATTTAAGTTGAAGTTCTAAACAGTACTGTCTCCTCAGAGATTGTTTTGCCACATTGTAACAAATCACAAAGTTCTCACTCTGTACTTAGGCATCCCCTGGTCAAGTTGTTCACAGGAAGCAAACAGTTCCCTAGGAACCAAAGTGGTCAAGGATGTGCCTGAGAGCTGGCGGAGATGGAGACAGGAAATAAGGTGTTTAAGGAAGTCTTCAAGAGGGAAGGAAGTCTGAAGTGAATGGGAAGAAATGGTTAGGAGTTAGCCAGAGGAAGATGTAGTGAAGGAATAAATATGTCCTCTTCTTTCTCCATCTCCCATACTGATTATTTGTATATTCTACTAACAGCTATTAAAAATAAAATAAAAAGTCTTAGATACTCAGGGCATATTCTTCATACTCAAATATACCTAGATTTTCTGAGATGAAATTAAGGTACATTAAAGACTTAGTAGTTGCCAGTTAGACATTCCTGTGAATATTGAAAACAATTAAAAAGTTGAAAATCAGTGACTGTAATCTGTAAGTGTTAAAAATAAGTCATGTAAGAACTTAAACATTTGATCTTCATTATTGAAAATGACTACTTTTGTCAAGATTTGAATTTGTGCTTATCTTTAAAACTTGCTGTGCATATGTCAGATCAAATAGATAGTTCAGCTAACTAGTGATTCTATCAAGGGAAACTTGTTTTATTTACATATTTAAATTAAATGTCTTCAGACAAAGATTATTAATTGTCTATCCAGATAATTGCTTAGAAATGTAATAACTCTGTGTTCTGCATTCTAGAATATGTTCAATGTCAAATGTTTTGTCTTTAGTATCTATATATATACATTTTAAGTTGACAAAGCATGTGACCCATATGTTTACTGGGAAAATGTTGTTACTTTATTAAAATACACAGAGAAAACCCAACATAAGCTTTCACACAGCATAATTCTTCTGTATCATGGTCTTCTACTGTCATTTCACTTACTGAAAATGTTTAAGGGAATATTGTCAAAGTATCAAAAAAAAAAAAAAACCCTACTAATTAATAACTAAGTCAAAAGGCGAGCAAAATGGTTTTTATTTCATATGATTTTAAAGCCAAATGTTACCAAGTGTTTTTACAGTTTATTGGTATTCCATGGGACGTTTTAGTGTTTAAAATGGTTGAGGGGATGATAATAAGTATTTATTCCTAAAATTCATTATGTTTGAAGGAATGGGCACCTAGGGATTAAAGGTCTTCTCACTGGTAACACAATTAGTTTAATTTAAAAACAGTTAGAATCAGAACTGGAACTTGGGTTCTAACTTCTATTATCTGATTTATATGGTAAAATGAAATCTTGTCCATTAGACTGAATTAATCAGATAGCTTCTGTTGTTATTGAGTATTTGTATCAATAAAAATTATGATAAAACATAGAACAAATGTACATGTACTAACTTGAAGAGGGTATTACAGTACATAGAAAATGTTTCAACCCACTTGGATATAATTCTAGGTCCTCAATAAAACACAAAAGAAAGTCTCAAACAAAAAAGATACATTTTAAAGAAGCCCTTAATGTGTTTTCTACTTCACCTTATTAATTACATTAAAGTCCCATTTTCTGAGAGCTCTGCAAAGAACCTTATTTCTGTTTCAGATTGGAATTGATTTTACTTTCATCTGCATTACTCAGTTTGGTCTAAAGGTCTCGATTGTGGTTGTGTGTGTATGTGTGTGTGTGGTGGGGCACTCCTGATGAAATCAAGAAAAACCCAATTAAAACTCAGAAACAACTTTAGGAAAAATTTTCCTTTCTCTTTTCTGCTAAGAGATGCAACAATGAGAACATGGTGATAGCCATTGGTCTGCTGCTGAAGGAAGATGAAATTAAGTGGGAAAATGCCCAAGTAAATACTAAGAGACTCTGGGGGCAGGTGAAAAAAATCAAGGGAACTGGAAATTTACTTTTTTGATCTTTAATCATTCATGGAATGACTTATTTTTTCATTCATCTCCTAATTTTATAAGTAAGTTATACTCAGGGCTCAGCATCTGCTCTTTCCAAATAAAATCTTCAAGCTTTTTTCTGGAAGGGCTTAGTGTGGGATTTAAGATGATTTGAATTTTTTAACATCGTGTCAGATTTCACTTTGTGCACATTGGGAAGAAGAGTATTTTCTCTGTAGAGGAAGAAAACAAGTTCAGAAATAAAGTTCGTCAGTCAACATAACTGTCAAACTTTCTTGTCACAATAATGACAGTAAGGGAGAAAAATAAAAAAAACTGAAACACGAACCCATTACAGATGATTTGGTTAGGTTCCGTTCACTTAGTGAATGCACCAGGGTTTCATAAGCAATTCTCAAATAGGCCAAGTATAGTTGTGGGTTTCCTTCCCTCTTCCATTTATGCAAATCCTTCTCAGATCTTCTTCAGAGACCTGATGCCTTGATGTCCCCACCATTCCAGGTTCACATGTCCCCTTTCCTAGGAACACTGGATGGAGAGATCATTCAATGTCTTCATGCTATGGTTTGAGTGAGGTTTGTCCCCACCAAAGCTCACACTGAGGCCTGGCCCCCAGGGTGACAGTGTTGAGAGGTGTTGAGTCCTTTAAGGAGGGTTAATTCTTGTACTGCAGGAAGGAATTCTTGCTCTCCTGGGACTAGGTGCATTAGGGTAAGAATGGGTGGTTGTAGTAAGCTATCTCTCATCTCTTGCTTCCTTTCTGTGCCTGTGACCTCTCTCCCACACATGCCCTCTTGCTCCTTCATTTTTTCCCATGCATATAGCTACAGATGGCTCTTAATCAAAGCTGAACAGATGCCAGTGTTACACTGTTGGATTTCTACAACTGTGAGCCCAGAATAAATCACTATTTTTAACAAATTATCCAGCCTCAGGAACTTTGTTATAGCAACAGAAAACAGATTAAAACACTAATTATTTCTTTTCTCCCTAAAGCCTTATTGAGTGTCCAGCACTCAGAGTGATCGTGTCTTCCAGGAGGCTGACAATGAGGCTGGGCCTTCTTAAGCTTGTTCTATCAGAGTTGTCATTTGGGCAGAATAGACCACAATACAGCTGCTTGAAGACAGTTCAATTCATAAATGCAGCTGGATACACAATTTGTCCTGCCAGAGAAATGCATTAAATACAAAGATTGCCTCTATAACTCTTTGCCACTTTCTTTAGTAGGTACACCCTCGCCAATTCTGTTTCTAAACACCTCACTTTGGAGTGATGGAGATAAACTGGAGATCAACAAATAGAGTCATAGGATTGTAAAAGAAAATCTGTGCTATTAGCAATGTGAAGAGAGAAAATGACTTGCTGGAGAATCCTTGTCTAGTGTTAAGCATAGCATAGAGTTGTCAAACCAGCCACCTGTGCGCCCAGCCTCAGGGTTTTGGAGCCAGCCCTATGCCTGAGGCCTCCAAAATAACCCAAGTCGGCCGGGAGGTATACCTGAAAAAACATATCAGACTGGATTTGGCAAGGTCTAGGGAGCCCAAGAGACAGACAATGACTAGGAGATGATGGCTGAATTCCCAGTTGGCTGACACAGGCAAGATACTGATATGGGTAGCTGCGAGGGGGACGAGCTGCATTAAACCACATTTTTATTCTAAACTTTGCATTTTGATCCAACATTTCTGCATGTACTAGAACCTAGGGCGATATAATATGAAAATATTATTAAAACTCCTCAATACTTTTCATTTCTGACCATTAACCATAGCAAGAAAATAGGAACGCTTTGGAATCTCTGGAATCTCTCTCCTCTTTTTTTTACTATGGCCTCCAAGCTAAGCACCCCATACGATTGTAAAGACACTGAGTTTGATATTCTATATTGGTCATCCATTCAACTAGCATTGATTAACTGCCTCCGGGCCTCCCTGTCAAAAGTGATAAATAAGTACTTACAGAGAACACTGCCTTCAATTGTCTCACACACGCTTGCTGAGAGAGCCAGAAGCAGGGATGTGGTGGAATCCCTTCTGTGAGTGTTACTTAAAGAACACCTGCCCTTACTTGAAAGAAGGAGGTGGAGCTGAGGAGTAAAAGCTAGCAGAAACGGCAAGTGGGGCTCCGCGGTTGCTCTCGTTAGGTCTGCAGGTCTAGACCTTACTCACTCTTACTCCTGGAACGGACAGAGGCACGGTTTGCCAGGGTCCGTTATGAAGGAACACAGGACTGCGACTTCTCCCTCTTAGGAGTTGGCTATTACTTACTTCCTCTGCTGGGCTGAAGAGCGACGGGTTGCAGATCACAGCCACGATCACCACCACCAGCACTGTGATGCCACCCACGGTGACCACGATGATCACAAGCAGGTTGCTGTTCCTCTGGGGGGTGACACTGCCATGTGGTGGGTGCATCTGCCCAATGGGTGGCTCTGGGAAAAGATGAAACATGGAGTTCAGGTCTGGGAAGATGTGGCTGCCAGTGTTAATCAAGCTCTGTAGGGTGTAGGGACTGTGAAGAGTTCCCATTGTTCTGAGAATGAGCAATGAAAAGTGAGAGGAAAAGACTTAAACTTTCCACCCAAGATAAAGACCAATGTGCATCCACACAAAAATTTGCCAAGGAATGTGGTAGCAGCATTACTTAAGAGTCAGCAGCATTACTTAAGAGTCAAGTTGGAAACAAATCAAATGTCTATCAGCTGGTGAATGTGGTATATTCATGTAATGGAACATATACAGCCATAAAAAAGTACTGACACATGCTACACTGTGGATGACCATGAAAATATTATACTAAGTGATAGAAGCCAGACAAAGAAGGCTACATCTGGATAATAACACCTAACCTAAATATCTAAAATAGGTAAATCCATAGAGAGAGGGAGTATTTTGGTGTTTGCCAGTGTATGGAAAAGACTGATGGAGAAGGACCGCTGGTGGGTATAGGTTTTCCCTTTGGGGGTGATGAAAATGTTCTGGAATTAGATATTGTTACATATTGGCAATGGCAGCATAAACTTATGACTGCACTAAAAAATAACTCACTTGAACTCTTGAAAGGGTAAATTTATGGTATGTAGTTACATTCTCAATAAAATTAAGCTAATATTGAGAACAAAGGAAAAGGAGAAGAAAGATGCTATTTGTAGGATAAAAACTTAAAACTGATAAGATCCAGAGAGTCTGTGATTTATGATAAAAGATTATTAATATGTTGCCATAAAAGACAAATCTTTTTACATCAATCACTCAGAATTTACTTCTATTTCTCTTAATATGCTATCCAGAAAGTACATTGAATTTTCAACTTGTCAAGAGTTCATGAATCCCATTCAAAAGCAACCATTGGGTTCAAAAGTGTCATAGATTCTTGATATAAATGTTTTCTTGTATCACATCAGCATTTCACTGTAGGAAAATTTAGGCAGAAAATAATAGAATAATAAGGCATTTTTGATAAGTTGCTTACATAATCAAGATGGCTAATGATTCTTTAAATCACTCAGTGGAGCAATTAAAAATATTCTAGGTCTGTTTTATGATTACAAGATATAAATTTTAAAAAGTTAATTATTAACTTACAATTTTACTTGCAAGTTAATTTACAGCATACCAAAATGCAATGAACTTAGATTTTTTTCTTAGACTTGGGTTTACATTTTTCTTTAACAACTATGTTAGCTTTCTATATTTTTTGGACAAAGTATTTAGGCCTTCTTAACCTTGGTGCCCTCACATGTAAAATGGGAATAATAATACATATAGTGTATTTTTACTGTCAGAATTAGAGAAAATCCATGCAAAGGAACTGCCTCAATGTCTGGGTAAGTGCTCATAATATCATCATGCAACATTAAATAAAAGCTTGCCTAAATTAACAATCTACCATAGCATTTGGGATGCTTCTGTGGTGAACTTCCCAAACTACAGATTGTTTAGGAATAATCTTCAAAATAAAATTTTTTCCAAATTAATAACCCAGTACTTGCAAAAATTCTTAAAATATTGGCAAACTGTGTACAAAAACATATTTACCTCATGTATATATACGACTGCATGACTGATGTGATCCTATAACATGTACAATCAGAAAATGAGAAATTATACTCCATGTATGTATAACTTATCAAAATGTGTAAATGCATTCTACTGTCATGTATAACTAATTAGAACAAAAAGCATTTTTTAAAAAAAGATAGTGTACCATGATCAAGTAGGTTTCATCTCAAGGATAAAGAGTTGGTTCAACATATAGAATCAATAAATATAATTCATAACATAAATAAACTTAAGGACAAGAATCATGATTATCTCAATAGATGCAGATGAAGCATTTTGATAAACTACAGTACCCCATTCTGGTTTAAAACATTAGAAAACTTAGAATTTATCTCAACATGTAAAGGCTATATATAACAAACCCAAAGCCAACACTATTGTGAATGAAGAAAATCTGAAAGCATTTCCTCTAAAAACAGGATCAAGGCAAGGATGTCCACTTTCACCACTCCATTAAGCACACTCCTTGAAACTCTAGCTAGAGCAATCAGGCAAGAAAAGAAAATTAAAGGGATGTAAATAGGAAAAGAAGAGCTCAAATGATCTCTGTTTGCTGACAACATGATCCTATATTTAGAAGATCCAAAATAGTCCACCAGAAGACTTCTAGAGCTTGTAAATGAATTCAGCAAAGTAGTAAGATACAAGCTCAACACTCATAAGTCAACTGAGCTCCTATACTATAATCTGATGATAAATCTGCTGAAAATAAATTAGAAAAACTATCCTATTTATAATAGCTTCATAAAATAAAAATTTTTAAAAAACCTTGGTAATCAATCTAACAAAAGAGATAAAGGACCTTTTACAATGAAACAATAGAACACTAAAGAAAGAAATTAAAGAAAACCTTAGATGATAGAAAGACATCCCATGTTCTTGGATAGGAAGATGCTATACAGATTTATTGAAATTCCTATTAAAATTCCAATGATGTTCTTCATAGAAATTGGAAAGCAGATATGAAATTTCATTTGGAAAATAAGAAACTCAGAATAGCCAAAAAAAAATTTTTAGAAAGGCAAAGCAGGAGTCATCACAATACCAGACTTCAAGTTCTACTACAGAACTGCAGTAACAAAAACCGCATAGTACTGGCACCAAAGCAGACATGAAGACCAATGGAAAAGAATAGAAGACACAGAGACAAACCCACACAAATATAGTCATCTCATACTAGACAAAGGCGACATAAACATTATATTGGAGAAAAAATAGCCTTTTTTAACAAATGGAGCTTGGAAAACTGGAAATCCACATGTAATAGAATGAAATTTAACCACTCCTCTCTCACCCTGCACAAAAGTCAACACAGAGTGGATCAAAGACCTAGAAATTAGACCAAATATCCTGCAATTACTAGAAGAAAATGTAAACCCACCACTCCAACATTTGGCTCACGAACTGACTTCATTAAAAAGACTCTAAAAGCTCAAAAATAGAACTAAAAATCAGTAAGTAGGATGGCAACAAATTAATAAGCTTTCTTTACAGCTAAGGAACCAATGAAGAGTGTGAACAGAGAGCCCAGCACAATGGGAGAAAATCTTTGCCACCTGCTCCTCAGATAGTGCATCAATCTCCAGGATATACAAAGAACTCAAAAAACTTAACACAAACCCTGCCCCCTCAAATAACCCAATCGATAAATAGGCAAAAGAACTAAATGGACTTTTTTGAAAAGAAGAAGTGTAAATGGCCCACAAACATATAAAAATATGTTCAACATCTCTAGTAGTTAGAGAAATTCAAATTAAAACTACATGAGATTTCATTCACTCCAGTCAGAATGGCAATTGTCAAGAATACAAGTTAAAATAAATGGCAAGGATGTGGATAAAAGGTACACTCATCCATTTTTGGTGGAAGAGCAAATTAGTGCAACCCACTCTGGAAACAGTACGGAGATGTCCTTAAAAACCTAGGATTGGAACCACCATATGATCCAGCTATCCCACTCATAAATATATATATATACACACACACACATATATACACATACATATATATATACATATATACACACATTCACAAACACACACACACACACACACAAAAGATTAAAATCAGCATTTACCACAGTGACACAGCCTTATCAAAGCTTAAAGCTGAACAATTCACAATAGCCAAGGCTATGGAGACAACCTGGGTGCCCTTCAACAGATGAATGACTAAAGAAAATTTGGTATTATGTTACACAATGGAATATTAGCCATAAAGGAAGAATGACTTAGTGGAATTTGTTGGTAAATGGATGGAACTGGGGATATCATGCTAAGTGAAATAAGCCAGTCCCCACAACTCAAAGGTCAAATGTTTTCTCTGATATGTAGAAGTTAATCCAAATAAGGGTGGTGGAGGATAAAAATAAAATAATAGAAGAAAGTTCAGTGGAGCAGACAAGTGGAGTAAAGAGAAGGAAGAAAGATGGAGAAAGACAGTGAATGAATATCTGACCCGACTTTCCTAGGTACATAAAGTGAACATACCACAGAGAATCTCACCATCACGTATATCCTCACGACACTAATTTAAAAAATGTAAGTAATAAACAGAATGATCAGTAGAAAGAGGGAACCAGGATAGGGAGGAGGGAGGGGAGGAAAGGGGAAGTACTGGGGACTGAATTAGAACAATCCATTGCCTTTATAATTATGCTTAAAATGAATCCTATTATCATGTATGACTAAAAAGAACCAATAAAATGAGTTGTAAAAAAAAATTGAAACAATATCTTTTGACAAGTTAGTTAACCAAAAGATGGACCTGAAAAGACAATGAAATAATTATTGATTCCTTACTACTGGGAAAATAATAAGCCACATCTGATTAATCTCAGAGGAAAGAACTCACCAAAAGTCTTGGCACTTATGTTAAAAGATTCTGATTATAAATGAAAGAAATAAGATTTCCTTGAAGTAATTTTTTATATTTACTACAAAGGAAGGTGGAAGGAATAAAAGGTCAGAACCTTATGGGTCACAGATTTACTTATTATTGGGAAAAGTCATTTTATAGTAATATCTTCATATGCTCTTTCTGTACTCAATAAATTAATTGATTAGGAATGAATTAACCTTTCATGTGAGAGTTTCAAGGTAGATAGTTCTGGAGCTCATGGTTTATATCAGCATGACTTAATTTTAACATTTACGGACTTGGTTTAGATCATACTTAATGGTGTACCTTATGAACATTTAAAAGAAACCTGCTTATTAGAATTATTCAAATGTCTTTCCACCTAAGAAGATCATGTTCCAAGTCAGAAATAATGACTGAATCCTGCAGAGCACTAGTGAGATTTATACTGCCATTTGCCCTTGGTGATTTAGCAAGCAGGAGGACTCACTCCCATTATGTGGCTTTGATTCTAGGCCCTTTTATGATTTTAAATAAAAGTTCCCCATCAGTTTTTAAGCTTCGTATTCAAGGTCTTTCATTAATTTCCCAATCTCGAATCAAAGGCTGAATGCTCAGAATATCCAACATCAAATGAGGAGTTAAGAAAGTCAAGTGCAAGGATGTCTTTAGATGCAGGGGTTTTTGTTCTGTAAGGTTGTCACAAACACAGCGCTGTTAGTGAATTCTGAACTCTTGCCTTCAATAGATAAAAACAAGGTTATGTTTCCTCTGAACCTCTGCAGACACTATTTTTTATTAATCAATAAAATATAACATTGTATAATGTGTGTTTTCTTTAAACACACCTTATTAAGGTGTCTGATGTGATTCATTAAACTTTGAATTCATAGCCAAGAGCAGTATCACTCCTGCCTAAACAGAGCGCAACATATACTTTCTCAGTAAGCCTGGGCACAACCCTCTTGTGCTTAGAATACTAGAAAGTAACTACATTCGTTATGTTGTGGGTCATTTTAAGAAGTAAAATCACCAACACAAGGTACCAAAATGAAAAATCCTGACATTAAATATGCCATGAAAAGGTTACTTGTTTACTTTGGAGATGAAGCCACAGGCAGAGGTACCTTGCTTCCTTCTCAGCTGGGTATAGGAGCCTTGGGCAACGCAAATGTTCTTCCACTTTGTCACAATCCATGAAAGACCAGGAAAGCACCATGAGTATTTGATTTGCAGGTGACAAACAAATTATCAACATGTAAGTGACTCCTCACAAATACACAATCTGCAATGAAGGAGGATTGACTGCATATCTCAACATGTCAAAACACTGATCCAATTGGAAGGAAATTCAGAGCTCACAAACCTTGCTAGTGTGATAAGGAGTTATAGGAGGCAATCTGACTGCCACCTACCTTTCAGGCATCATGGAGAAGATGCATGGAAAATTCAAAGACCTGAAAGTACCCTACAGGCTGCTGGCTTGTACCATGAGATAGTAGGTCAACTGACCCCAAGCCTGGCACAGAGTTGGCCCTCAACAGACACTAAGATGTGGGTCAATGTTCTTTATGTTATGTGATTTCTCCAATCTAAGGAAAAAATATAGCATCTTAATATAGTAGTTTTTCAGGGTGTTAGCATGCTAATGTAGGTATCCATTGTCTGAATAACCAAGACCTACCTGTACTCCATGACAATTAGTGAAAGTTGAATTTTTTTTGTTGTTTGTTTTTTTTGCAGTCCCAAGGGCATTCCCATTTGTTTATAATTTGATGATGTTTGGTCACAGTAAAATGTTTCATCTTTTCTCTACTAACTTAATAAAAGCAAAAATATACACTTGAACAATGGGCTGGTTCTTCAAGTGTTCGTAAAAGTTAAAAAAAATGGCTTGGTGAAATCATCTCTTCTGTTTTTCTAAGATGATCAGCTTTCAAAAATATTTTATGTTCCTTATACTCTCCCCCCATAAATGTTGTGGGGAAGAGTACTGAGTGCTTGATTACGCAGAAAATGAAACAGGTACAGAATCTTGAAGCCCCAGTTCCTCTTTGGAGGACCAATGCCCTTGCTACAATGGCTGCCCTTAATGGCTGCTACAACCACTAACAACCAGGTGAACAGTGTGCACACGTGAATGAAAATCCCGGTTCCTGAAGAGAGACAATGAAACTTTCTAGTTGGGCATGCACACCTTTTCTTACAGCAATAGTTTTTGAGTATTGGAATACTTTGAGCTCAACATATGTCTTAATAATTTGTACTGGTCTTTGAATTGAATGAAAATTCATGTGGCCTGATTATTTCAAAGCATTTCCCCTTATAATTGGGTACTATAGACAATCAGCTGGAACAGATTGGCAGATAATCTAGCCCAATGTTCCCTAAAATGAGATATTCATCAGAGCTATGGGGAAAAAAATTCTTTGGTCAATTAATTTGGAAAAAAAATTCCTGTTTCAAGGATTCTTGTCTCAAGGAATATGTTCAATTGTTCCATAAATATGTAGTAAAGATCCGTTAGATCTGAGGATGCTATGTTTGATCAAGAGAGCCATGATTGCTAACATCATGGAACTTACAACTTACTGGAAAAGTTTGTTATTAAACCAAATTGAGGCAAATAATTATGAAATTACCATTATAATATGGTGATGTTAAAGAAAAGTAGAGGGGTTCACAAGGACAGATAAATATAAGAGAGAGCATGTAGTTGTTGATGGAAGCTCATTCAGGAAGTTACAGGCTGAATCACGAAGGATGCTAGGAGAGAGTTTTCGTTCCTTTACAAGGGAACTGGAGGTGAGCTATGGATCTGGAACTTTAGGAACGAAAGAGACAATGGCATATGATGAGGCTGGAAAGAGAAACAGGATCCTATCACACAGAGCTCATCCAGTTACCTGAAATGCAATCACAGACAATTTAAGGGTTTTCAGCAGGCCAGTAATGGCCTTGATGTTTTAAGACCTTGAATGTGGTTTATCATACACACAATGGAGTATTACTCAGCCTCAAAGAAGAATAAAATTATGATATTTTGCTGGTAAATTGATGTTGCTGGAGAGTATCGTGCTAAGTGAAATAAACCAATCCCCCCAAAACTAAAGGCGGATGTTTTCTCTGATATGGGATGCTAATTCACAATGGGGAGTGGGGTTAGGGAAGAATAGAGGTACTTTGGATTAGGTAGAGGGAAGTGAAGGGAAGGGAGGGGTATGGGGTTAAGAAGGACAGTAGAAGGAATCGAACATTATTACCCTATGTGCATATACGGACTACACAGCTGGTGTGATTCTACAGCATGTACAACCAGAAGACTGAGAAGGTTATACTCTATTTATGTATGTGTGTCAAAACACATTCTACTATCATGTATAACTAATTAGAAGACATTTTTAAAAAGAGACTGGAAAAAATACACATTAGAAAAAAATAAAGATGACCTGTCTGGCTGCTGTGTGGAGGGAGGTTAGTGGAAGCAAAGACAAGCTTAAAGATCTTTGGATGCAATTGGGGGTTTGCACAGAGATGGTGGCAACTGTGGACACTAAGCACAATGTAGTCTGAAAGCAGACGAGCAACACACACAGGGGTTATATGGGAGAGGAGAGAAAGGTAGAGGTGGATGGGGCATAGGCAATAAATAGTTCTCATGTCTGTGAGGGAGAAGGGAGGCTCAGAAAGGGAAGAGCCCATGCTCAGTCTTGAACACTGCTTGAACTCTTGTTCAGCAGGCAGTTAGCAGGGCTGCATTAGAGATATGAATCTGGGAGTTTAAATGGAATTTGAAGTCTTAGGAATGTATAAGATCACCAAAACGAAGAATATAAGCATAAGCAGAAAAGCTCTCTCAGAACTCAGATCTCTAGTGTTCAAGCAGAAGGGAAGGCCCCGGCAAAACAGAAGTGAAGGACCAGTTTCTAAAAGACTTAAGGGTGAGTGGTGCACTTCATTCTTTTTCAGAGATTCTCATGGGACCATGTACTTTAACCAATCTTTAGGGAACAGTGATCTAGCTCAATGGTTTTCAAAGGGAAGATTTCACCCCCAACCCTCATCTCCGCTCAGGGGAAATCTGGCAGTATCCAGAGACATTTGGGTTGTTGCAATGTTATGCCACCTGCAATTCCCCACAGTGCTTGACAAGGATTCCGCTGAGTAATAAAGGTGTTTGCAAAGTCTCATCATGTTGGGAATTGGGTGGCGGACTTTCCTTCCTTGCTTGCTTAATATGTGTAGGTTTACTATTAATATTTTATGTGTTTTCCATGAAAATAGGGGTCTTAACAGAACCAGGGTTAGAACATAAAAATCAGACTTCTTATGGAACAGTGATTTCAGATTTACTCATTTGCTATGAAAATCTGAGTAACCAAGATTGCTATGAGAAAATACAAAAACAGATTCTAGCTGCCGATCCCCTGTTGACTACTCTCAGATGACCTGAAACACGTAGGCAAATAATTCCAACCCTATCAGGAAGGAATAACAGGAACAGAAGAAATAAAGTGTTCCTCAATTTTAAGTTCACACAGTATAAGTTGATATCATATATTTGTTAGCTTAAAATGTTTAGCATTTATTAACTACAGCAGTAGTCACATGACTAATGTGTATTCAACCCTACTGAACTTGCTTTAACCTTTATGATCAGTTAAATATTAATATGTCTTATTGTTTAGTTATAACTTATCACAAGTAAACAATTACTAGAATAATTAGAATACTTCTTGTCTAGTCTAGTAATGATCATACATAATATTTTTGTTTTTCTCCTTGTGACTTTCCTGTTCTGAAAAAACATGTTACTGCCTACCTTTAATGTATAAAAATCTGGCTGGGAAATAAAATCTAGACTAGCATCCATTCCTTAGTTTGTATTGCTTTGTTCTCCACCTCACCAACGCCTACTCCATCACCTGTGACCACCAGGACCCCTGCTAGGGCTGGACCCGGCACTGCAATATGGGAGAAGGAAGCCAATGCTGGCACTCAGTGAATAGAGGCCAAGGTGCTGCTGAATGTCTGCAGTGACAAGGCCAGCATCCACGACAAAGGATCATCCAGCGCTGAGTGTCAATCATGCTGAGATCAGGAAGCCCTGCTCTTCAAACTGTCTACATTCAGATGAAAAACTGAAATCCAAAAAGCTTAAGGAAGTTGACTGGTCACACAGCAGGAACTCCTGGAAAAGTGAGCTCTGGGTCTGGGGTCCTTTAAGGTCCCGTGGGATAGTTATGTGTGGGTGAGAGGCTAACGCAGCCTCTGCTGGTTACTGTGCTGGGTCCTGGACATGCAGGTCCCTTCAGTTATCATTTCATCCAGGAGAAAGATAAAAATATTACTTCTGGACCTTTCCTTTGGCATTGAGATGGTTACTGAGTATATGGTTAGGTGTATTCTAATTTTACCAATCTCAATGGTCATTTCAAAGGAATGTGGAAAGTACTTCATCTACACATTATCTTGTTTGGCCAAAATGTTATTGAATTCTGAGAAAAAAAAAAAAGGTTTCAAAAATTGAAGGCAAAACCATGGTCTTTTCTCTGACATTCACTCCAAAAGAGTGTACGTCAAATTTTAAAGAGCATCGATTACAATTCCAAGTACTTTAAATATTAAGTAATAATATTGACTTTTTGATTAATAATGAAGTATCAAACTCTTAAAATGGATCAAGTCTAACATTATTTTCAAAGGTAGAGGATAATAAAGTAATGATTTTATAGGGCATGTAGATCTTTTAATGCAACCGACTAAACCGATTTTGTAAATTCCAGTCAGAACTACCAGCAGAAGGAAATTGGTGTTTCCCAAGGAAAATGCAGGATGAAGTTGAAGTGATTTTCGAAGTTGTCATCATTCACACAAATATGAACTACAAAATATATTTTCAGAAGTTGAAGATTTTTCAGGGTTACAAATGTGAACCATAGTTAAAAAATGGAAAGCATCATAAACAAAACATTACCATATCACCACATATTGGATTTGATTCTACCTGCCACAAGAAAGTAATTTAGGATGCCTCTCTAGTTTCTACAATTTAATTAAGGGCTTCCAACGGTAAGAGTAAACGTGAACCACAGCTTTGTTTTTCTCGATTTGAATTCTAAACGTGAATTTTTAAAGGAGCGTCATGCTGAGAAAGAAAGCAAATGATTAGCAAGGTCTAAGTTTATTTGCAACTGGCTTGAGCAGCCTCACAATAAGCCAATATTCTATTATAATACCTTGAAAGGTGAACTCTGCCAGGAAACCGCTAGAATTCCATCACCCCGGGGAGATGTATGAAATTTCGTTGACTACAGGTTTTTGTTGACACAGCCTACTTTTAACAGTGAATTGAGATGGGAGTTTTGTCTTCAGAGGCCTCACTTGTACACCTAATTGGGAAATATACCTACTTCTGAAGCTGAAGACATTAGCGGAACGTTAATTAGGAAGCTGGGTTTCAGAGGCTGTTGCTGATTTGCTAGTAATAACCAGGGCTAAAGGCAAATTACATATTTACCATCATTTATCTCCTTGCAAAATAGTATAGGAAACAGATTAAGTTTGCCTTCTACCACATGTGTCCTGAGGTTATAAATTCACTATAATCAGCCAATTTGTTATTTGGTAGGTAATCTAGAAGTATTTTCAGGTGCTTTATTCATCCAATGCATATAACATAAAATCCCTAAAACACCATTAGGCAATGCAAAAAATTGAGGAGGGATAATGTCAATAATTTATATCAACTGGCCCAAAGCCACTGAATGTCACTAGTATATTTTGTCTTCATGACTCTGTCCTGTGAGCTAATGTTTATCAGGTCAAATTTAATTATGATTGCATTCTCACTAGGAATCATAAATTAAATGATAAAAAAATGAACACAGTGACATGTATTTCTCTCCATTACTGTCACCCTCTTCATCTGCGGGGTCTGATTCCTTGAAAAGAAAAGTTCTGTTGACATACATACTCATATCAAATTCAGGCTTGGGTTTCTTTTAACCAGAGTTCATTTTATTTTGAAGGGTGAGTTCAAATAATCAACACCAAGCCATTAAGCTTGATCCACAATTGGAATTGCTAGATTTGGCAAGTGAAGATACTGGGATTCAGCTAGGTTCGAATCATGTCTCATTGCTTATGCAAACATACACTGAGATGCATAAGTACATGAGAGGAAATTCTTTACAAAGCTTTTATCTCTGATTCATAGACCATTAGAAATAATTCAAATTTCACCAGGCTCCATTATCTTTGTAGTTAATAAATCTGATAATTCCATAGAGGCCATTAGGACATACAGTTCAAGAGAGCACATAGTTCTGGGTCAGTGGTCCCAGAATTTAACACTTGTGACCCCTGCTGAGAAATGGTTGAAATATTGGCTCTTTCTCCATTATCCATACTGATTCTCCTGGTACTCTGTCCCATCAAAAAGTACCATCCTGTGCCAGTACAGATGATTGTACCCTTACCGGAAAATGAATTCCAAGTTGAAACTCCCTGTAGAAACAGAATCTCAAAACTGACACTGCTGGGTGATTCCAAAGGGGACAATGTTAATTTCCCACAGGGACTCCAAACCTACAATCTCTCAGGACAACAATTACTACAATTATGTACCCCCACACAATTTTAGTAACTTCTTTCTTTTACCCTCCTGCCCATCCCTGGGATTTTCCTCAGCATCCTTCATCCTCTGAGTATTCCTCTGCCTTGTTTACCCAGCTCGTTGGACCTGTTGGTTTCCTGCTCCTGCAGTGGTCTTTCAGTTTGTACCCACAGCTCACTGCAAGAGCTCGGCAATCAGTGAGGGTTTAGTGGCATTTACTGACTGACGGCTTCAATGCATGAAATGTGCTTGGCATATTGTTGAAACTGAAGATTAATAATTGAAGCAGAAGAGTGAGTTAATGAAACTTGCAGAGTTTGGGGAGGGAACTACTAATACCTAAAGCTGCTTTATGGAGCATGCCATTGGTCTGTTTTCTGTCTCAACACAAACCTCCTCTCATCTTCCTGCTGTGAGCTCCCGTCCTGTGCATATCAGGAACTACCAGAACCAGGACTTGCCTGTAAGGAGTGTTACTTAGATGAGGAAGGAGGACCAGGGTGAGACAACAGGAAGCTGAGAATATCCCAGACAGAACAAGCTGAACATAATGTGAGAGAGGCTAGACTGGAACATATATTCAGGAAACTTGCTATGGTCTGCATGTCGACCACCCACAGCCCAGAGTCATATGTTGGAACCTAACCCCATTATGGTGACAATTTAGAGGTGGTGCCTTTGGAAGATAACTGGATCATATGGGCGGAGCCTTCATGAATGGCATTAGTGCCTTATAAAAAAAGACCTGGGAGAGACTGGTTGCTCCTTCCACTATGGGAGGACAGGGTTAGAAGTCACCATCTATGAAGCAGAGAATGAGCCTTTACCAGATTCTCAGCTTGCTTCCTCTTTGACTTTGTGTTTTTTAGACTCCAGAACTGTGCCCACTAAATTCCTTTTGTTTATAAATTACTAATCCAAGGTATTTTGTTATAGCAACAGAAATGAACTAAGATAAAATTTAAATGTAAGAAAATGTACTTCGTCTATGCTTAGGTAGAAGGCATTAGTAGTAGAGGAAGATGTGGCAGACAACTTGAGAAGAGTCAGCAAGTGAAAATATGTTCCTGAGTCTGTCACTGGTCAGAGGACGGGCACACTAAAACTTTACTCAAGCAGCATCTGGTCTACTCTTTCTCTTTGGGGAAATGGATGTATTAGTTTATCATGGTTTATGACAGAAAACAGTCACTGAACTCACCCCCTTATTCTGATTTCACACTCAGCAAACAACTTTTAGATCACAATCTTGACTTTACATCTGGATTTTATTAACAGGAGACCACCCTAATGGAAGGTTATCTTATCTGCTCAGTAATCAAATTGTTCAAGAAATCCTGCTAAGATGGTAAAATAAAGAATTGATTGTATTATTCCCTAAAATAGAATACTGTATAGCCACAAAGATAAATTATAGAAAAAGTTTCTTTTTCAAACACAGTTAAAACTCAGAAAGCTAAAGATGAAAGCAAGGTGCAGGAGGATATCATATGATAGTATTTCATATGATGGTATTTCTATATATTTACAAATATTAAAAATACTGTTTAGGGATACTTATCAAAATGTATAGTAAGCATCAAATTTGGGAAAGTGTTTACATCAGACTGAAAAATGACAATGGAAAAGATGCACGTATAGTGCAGAGACATGCAAGAGATTTCAGTTGCATATTAAATATTTAGTATCTTAATCTCAGTTGTGGCTATACAAGTCTTTGACATCATGAATATCTGATTTTATTTTTAGTGACTCAAACAAAGCAACAGCAATAATTAAAATAAGCTGTAAAAGGCTATATATATATATAGACTATATATATAATATTAGTCTACTGGGAATTTGGCTAATATTTATTTATTTATCCTTCCAGGGATTGTGTCTTATAAAACTTAGGACCAGGCGCTGGAATGCAGCCCCACACCAACTGGCTCTTTCTTTTGAAGTTTGGGGTCCTGCCTCCATCTGTTTGTACTAAAAGCCAACAGCTACATGGGCAAAAAAAAAAAAAAAAAAATCTAATCTTAACAACACACACAAAAATTAACAATAAAATGCTAAAGGATTTCAGGAGTAAATGTAGTCTCTACATGAAAGGTCTCAGTAACTTTAACTTATGAAACCTAGTTGTTTTCAGTTTAATCAAATTTAGTTATCTTCTTTCTCTAACAAATTCATTTTTTGTAAAATATTTACAATATTTTACCACTTTAAAATCTGGGTATTTTGCTTTATCCTTGTATTTTATTTTTTTTAATGCACTTGGCACCTCTTATTGGCATCATCTCCTGGTAGAGAATTATAGATTTGCCAGTAACATCAGGTTTCTACTCTTCCACAGAAATCCTAAGTCTGGGGTTCTTGGCACTTTTCAATAGAAATTTTTCTTCAGACACTCTACCATTAACCATTCAATTAGTATAACTAATTCAATAGAGCCTAATTTATATACTTACCATTGAGAGTGCTTCTGTCAATCAAATTAGTATCAACTGGCCAGTAACTTCCATCTCCATGACGACCTGTTAATTAGGAAAACACATTAGAATGTTAGTGGATATATTCCACGAAAATACAAACAAAATAAAAAAAATTAAATAAATATTTTAAAATTCCACAATAACTAAACAAGACTATTTTGGCTACCTCCAAGAAAGTCTGACAATATTAATGCAGACATGCCTATGAGAAAATATTATTTTTCATATGTGAGAAAAATCTCTCATGAAAAATTAGACTTCCTTAGAGCAGATCAATTCATATCCTCTCTGGAAAACAATCCCCGCCTCTTTCCTTTTACTTCTCCCAATATTCTTATGTAAATGACAAGTAGTGGTATTTGTCTAAATGATGTGCTACCCAACTTCTCAGAAGAAAAAGAAGGCGGGGTTAGGTTTCCTAGGTTCAAACTTTACTATCACCCTTCAGGTATGGGGTTATGATAAGTTCGTTAGTATTCTACCAGGGTACTATAACTTTCATCTCCTAACTGGGCTTCAGATATTTTTTTGTTGTAGTTGTTATGTGCCAAACAAAGTGCCTGTGAATGAGGCACTGAGTTGGAAGTAGCGTCTGGGAAGGTCTCAGGCCACATGGTCTGAATATTTCTCACAAATATACCACCAAAGGACAAAGGCTCTGCCAGGGTTACAGTGTTAGAAACAGTGCCTTTCAGGATGTGTTGAATGGTTGGGAAAGCAGTATTTAAGATCACGGAGTCAGAAATTAGCCAGAAATAATTATACTGCCATCCACAACTTAATTAATGGTGTTTTGCCACAAGCAATCCCTTTTCTATTGATGCATGTGTGCAACTGTCACTATTTGATTAGATTTTGAGTTTAAGAATACCTAGATGGGCCTCTTAGAGAAAAATACGAGAGAGGTGAATCTGTGTGCAAACCCATGCCAGAACTCAGCTGACTCTATTTTATTTGCTTCAAAGTGTTGTTTCTGAGAGCAGTTCTAATCAGTGGGTGATAAACAGGAAGTCCACTCAGGCAGTCAGCAGCAATAACATGGGTGTTTTCTCACATTTATGGATTTCAGTTTACTTCATCCTTGTGCCTTTAAAGTCCTGGTCCTGTGACATTCTTTTGAACACCAAACATTCCTCTTTACGATAGCTTTTCCAAGACCTCATCACTTTATTTGCAAACGGATTGTGAAGAAACAACTTAGTATTCTGTTTGCTGAGTACACATTTACAATTTTTTAGACTTCTTTTGATATCGAGTTAGAGCTGAAGTTAGAATGGACAGCAAGCTTCCAACAAACATGAAAAAATTAATCTCATCACATTATAACTATATATTCAGCATAAAATAGCATATTTCACATCTTATGGGTCAAAGACCAAGTGGATCAGGAAGTGGAAGTTAGGATGGAGGCTCCTATCTGTGTGTGCGTGTGTGTATGTGTGTGTGTGTGTGTCTGTCTGTCAGTCTGTGCCTGCTCATGCACGTGTAGGTGGCTATGAAAAGAACAATGAAATGAGCAGACACTGTGAAAATTTTGGTGGGTTGACTGAAATGTGGACAAGACTAACCCTTTTCCAAATGCCTTGCTTATTTGATTCTGATGCATTTGAGGTTTCAATGAGCAGAAGAAAAGCTTTGCCCACGGGACACTGTGAGATCAATGTTGGAAGAAATGAAGTGAGACAGAAGTTCTGTATGAATATTAAGATGACTTTTGTAGCAACCGAAAGCAGCAAGATTGCAAAGCAGTCAGCCAAAAGAGATGCTAACAACCTCATCACTTAGGCCAGTATAGGCAATAAATGATTCCTGTTGGGAGTAATCCTGTATTGGCTGGAAATTAGGTAGATAGCCTGTGGAGGATTTTCCTTTTCCTCTAGCATCCTGACAAATGTCTTTTTAATGAAGTTTCCAACTCTCCCTGCTAGTTTGTGGGAGGATGCAGAAACAAGCCCACAAGCACATCCATATATTACTTAGACATTAAATTCTATGGGTATAGCACCCCTTAGATGTAGCCAAGGCTATTGATTACATTGCAGATTTCAATAGAAAGGAAAAAAAATCTGATGTCACAGAGGTCAGAGTGCTGGGTAAGATTAAGGAACACTAGAAATGATTCTAAATAAGAGAATAGCTTAAAATGCAGGCATTCCACCCAAAGGATCTAGTGTGTTCACATAAGTAAAGTTTTTGTTGGTTATTAGATTGATACCACAAAAGAAAAGTTAACAAGCCCAAAAGAAAGTACTTTAAGGAATCATGATATCATCAATGAGAAAGATTGGATTTATGGTAATTCTGATTTCTTAACACCAGATCAACGCAGAAAACACAAAACCCTTTCTGGGGTATTGATGACCCTGGGATCTTTTCATCTAAAGACACAAGACCCAAATTTTAATTTTAAGTGCCAAGTTCCCATTCCCTCAAATGTGTCATTTTTCTAAAGAGGCTTCCTTCAGAAAGCGTTCTCCCACTGTTGCAACGCAGGTACCAAAATGTTATACATATGGAGACACTGGAAACAAAAGAGGAAAGGATACTGGTGATACTGCCAGCCAGGCCAAGCTTTTTTAAAGGATTTGTTACTATGGTATCATATTTGCTAACTTGGTTAATTTCATAAGCACTGATTTAGCAAAACAGAGGAGTAATTAGCATTTGGAAGATGGTTGGAATGGAAGTCAATTAATGCAAAGATACAAACTACTGCCCTATCCCAGAGGTCTACATTTTATTAAAGGAGCATTAAACTGGTAATAATTCATTCAACACTTATTAAATGCCTACTACATGAAAGGCATAGTTCTAGATCCTCAGGGAAGAGGAACTATAAAAAGATATATTAGCTATGATTCCTACAGAGTTGGTTTATTGTATCCAAAGCCTAAACAAATCAATCCGTGTGAATATTAGCCAATTGCTAATATTTTTAATTTAGTCTGACTTTAAGGAATTAAGAAAACTTAATCCATCTATTACTATAAAATTATTATTAGATTTGGTTGAAATGTTTTTCATTTATTGAGTAGTATTAAAACTACCTGTAAATACAAATAAAGTTTGATTTTCAGTTCTGTTACATCATAGTTTCTATATTTATTTTAAGACCCCTTATTATTTTGCATAATATACTAAATATTTAATTAAAAAAAACCAAAATTCCAAATATTTAAATTAATATAAATTTAAATGTAACTTTTATTTGCAAATAATGTAATAGACTTTAGTGTATGCAGGTTTCCCCCCAAATAAAGCACAACAAGGCTCAATTAATTAAAAATGATACCTTATTCTTTTTTGTATAAATTAGGATTATTTTATATAAGCATACTGATTAAAATTTATAATTCTATACAATATAAATAAGAAGTTGTATTATATTAGCATATGCCCATATTTTCTTAGTAGAAATTGAGCATGGGAGAAAGACTTAAGATGAAGAGTAATGAATTTATGCATCACTTAACTAGATAAGATTGCATCTAGATAGTTTTATAAGAAGAAAGGAAGAAAGAAAGACCCCTTTTGCCAGGAAGTTTTGATAATTAAAGCAAATATTACCTTATGTTTTGAAATTAGGAAGTGGTTGTTTCAGAAAGGAAAATTAGACAAAAGAAAAGGGCTTATGGTGAATTTAAAATAGAGGATGCTTGTGGCTGATTTTGAATTATTTAAAATAGTTAAAATACATTTAGATATATTTTATTTAGGGACAACTTAGGTGGGTCTTATCCAGAAATTTCATGCTCCTTCCCTTGATTTAATCTTGAAAATATTATAAACTACAAAGTCATTTAAGGAATTTTTTTTTTAAATTTTAAAAATAGATCTTCTAAGGAGTTTCTTTCTCATTCCTTTTTCAGCAGGATCTACGTGCTTCCTTACACAAAAGTTAGTCTCCTTGACTTCTCTGCCCCTTGCTCTCCGGACTGAGGGAAGAACGGACAGAAGTAACTTAACCTCCTTTAGGAAGTGTGTCCATTGTTATATCCCTTAGTGCTGACCAGAGTGATAGGTGGTATGTTCAGCATCAGATTAATGACTAATGTCAGGATAGCTTGTGATAGAGTACCGTAATTTATTAATTATAAGTTATTACTATTTTGCAATTTACTCTTTGTAATCTTGTTCTTAATGTGTCATGTAAATTATCGCTTATAAATTTGTATTCTGGTTGTGTGTGTGTGTTTGTCTGGATATATGTCTCAAATCATACAACATCAACATTTATTTTAAAGCCTTACTTGTGGCACAGATGAGAATATTTCCCATGGTAAAAAATTTCCAGTTTCTACCAATGATTGATTCATTTGGAATTTCAGTGCTAGAGTCTGATTTTTTTCTGTGTATGCTGAACAGGAGAGAGCAGAAAGTTAATCTGCAGAGGACATAAGAGAAAACTGGATGTCGTAGTTGTAATCTATTCTTTAATTCATCTTCGCTGAATGGGTATAACAGAGGGTCCTGCAATGGCATCCAGGCTATCAATCCCTAGAGAAATACACATAGCCCATAATTCAAAACCAACGGACAGACCAGTCATATAACAAATGTTCAATACACATCCTTCCAAGGATGCAGAGCACGAAGATATCATCTTCATCTTGGAATTGGTTCTCTGAGAATAATTCTGGTGATAATGATGGAAATTGCATTGAGTTTTTGTCTTGTACATCAGTGAATGAAGAATATCTATTCATGCCATCTGAATACAGCTTTACTGTCCAGTGCAAAGAACATATTGAGATATATGTAAAGTGTATTATTTCTCAGGGGCTAGAAAAATGTGTCTAACAGATCAATTTATCATGTAGTTGATAATACTGCTGACTTTGAACAAAGATATCAGGACATCAAAACCAAGAAGAAGAATACCCAACACCTAGGATATTTCAAATGTATTTTTGTAGTTAAGAACTAATGAGTTTTTCTCAATCTTTCCTAAGGTTCAACATATTAATTTTCAAATAAACAGAAAAAGAAAGTTCACTGAATGAAAGAAAATGTTACTACTCTCTATGTAAGGCAGCTAATATGCCTCTCATATGTAACGACTTTGTGATCAGCAAATGCTTGTTGCTTTCCCTTTTTAAAAACCTTTATTATATTTGC
Organism: Sciurus vulgaris; assembly: GCF_902686455.1. Lineage (NCBI taxonomy): Eukaryota > Metazoa > Chordata > Mammalia > Rodentia > Sciuridae > Sciurus > Sciurus vulgaris. The sequence goes on along the minus strand of NC_136474.1, from coordinate 77,507,186 downwards.
CACCTGCAGAAAGTCTAAGAGCAATAATGTTCAGACAAGGAATGCATTTGGTAAATGATTCACAGCATAAGGAAAACAAACAGATCATCGTGCATATTTTCCTTATCCATAAAGGGCAGGATTTTTTGCAATTTCAAGTTTTGTCTGTTTGCCATAAAATTTGAACAGAATAGACTCTTGCTAAAAAGCACACTCATTCTTAAAGAATCCTTAGGAGGAAAAAAAGCATCCTTAGAAATGAAACTAGCAATTAAGTTTATAATTTCACCCACACATGTCATAAATAGACTGACAATATAATTTGGAAAATCACCATACTTTAAGAGTGAAAGAAGATGCTAAGTTTTGAGGTATTTGGGGATATTCCTGGACAAAGTGGACAATCTAAGCTTCTTACACATGGATAATTTAAACATAGATTTCTTATCCTCATTTTTGCCCTTGGTCAACATCTTAGCTTGATTCTAGGTCTTGACTGCCTGAGGCATATATGTGTGCCCTTTTGAACAGCTTGGTCGCTTACAGGTAAAGACTGGTGCCTGGGAAATCTTCTAGGGCAGGAAAAACGTTTAGAAATATTGAACTTCTTCACAAGCATCAATGCAAAAGCAGTACTATGCCAGACCATCTGGATTCCTGAATATGATGATAATGGGTGTCAGTTGATCTGAAGTTTTAGCATAAATATCCTATTTCACAAATCAGATCTATCTTATGAAAGTGAGGGGGCAAAAACGGAAAAGTCAATATCAGGGGGCCAAAGAACTGAGAGAGATCGATAGTATATTTTGATTGTAGAAAAATGGTTCTTCCATTCTTACAGTTCTTCCTTCTTACAGTTCTCAAGTAAGAAAAGTTCTGAAGTACCGATTTATATAATTCTAACTATAATTAGTCCATCTCTCTTTACCTGGTTGCTGATGAACCAGGTAAAGTGCCCCAATCATGCATATCATAAACCGACACATATCTAAAATCCATTAAGTTTATTAGTTGTTGTAAATATGAGTCACATAAATTTAGAATGAACTCTGATTAACAACTCAATTATTAACAGAATAAATATAAAGACTTAATTGCTAATGATTCGATGGTTGCTGGTGCTCTCTGGAAACTTTCTTTCCACTAAGTCTCCTCATGTGCCCTCTAGTACATTACATAATGCTTTGTAGATTTAATGAGGCTGCATTATTTATTTCTATAAATATGGGCACTTTTCTGGATAACTGTATCATCCCAAGAGCTAGCCCATTACCCGGAATACAACATGGAGGTTTATATAAGGTTTATATAAGATCATCCTCTCCACAGCCACAGAATGACTCATGACAGCCTTCTCTTTCTGGGTGGTGCACAAGCTTATTTCAAAGGCAGATGCAAGATGTGTTATGTCTGAGTGAAGTTCCAAGCAGCACAGGGAGCAACGGCAGAAGAGTATGATAGCTCTTTCTTCTCCAAGTGACCATGTGTCTGGCAGTTGCAGTATGAAGATACCAGAATATGAGCCCCCTGCTGGCTGGACTCCTATGTGTGACTAATGTCACGGGTGGGAGCCAGTGTATTTCTTCCTTCACATAAATGTTCATGCTCCATCCATCCCCTCAACAAATGTGTCCAGTGGAACTACTGCTCTAAGCATTAGGGACATAAAATTCGTACTGGAGAGGTGCATAAATGTGTGCAAAGGAAACAGGTTAAGTTAAAAGTCATAACGACATGGTAATTTCCAAAAATTAGAAAACACACACGATTTTTATGTAGGTATCATAATTAGTAAACAGGATTCATGACTTTACCTAAAAATGGTGGAAGACTTCTCAGAGGAGGTAGCATGTGAGGTGAGAATGAAAGGATGAGGAAACTTACCAGATAGAGTACGGTGAGGCAGATGAGTTTACAGACATGAAATAATAAGACTTCCTATATAGTCTACCAGACTCCAGAACTTATTGGTAAGAGACAAAAATCCACTGAAGATATTTTAAGTAGAACAGTGGCATAGGTACTTTAGAAAGATTATTCTGTGAAGAATAAATGAATTGGAAGAACCTGTTGCCATGAACAGGGTGAGAATAGTATTAATGGTTCTATGAAACAGATGTTATCAGCCCCATTTTATAGATGAGTAAACTGTGACTTAGATTAATAAACTCAGGGTTGCATTTTAAGTGCTTGAGTCTCACTAGCTCCGATGATGATTTCACCATTAGTGGATTCATTACTATGGGAAGGACTGGGGTGGGGTGAAGAGAAATCAGAGTGCCTCTAAGAGGCGAACCTGGTGGGTTGTGGGAGGGTGTAGGCATGTGTGATTTAAGACGCTGTCTCCACTCACCGTAGGACACAGAGAAGGAAAGAGGCCTTGCAGGGGAAAGGAAATGGTTTTGTTTGCAATCAGGCAGAGCACTGGGAAAAGTGAAAGTGTCACAACAGAAAAGTCATAAGAGAAGGGCACAAAACAGGCCAAGACAGCTCTTGGAAGGTGACTAGTACTAAGGCCCCAAACCTATTTTCTATTTCAGGTCATCTTGTCCTTGCCCTGCCCCACAATCACACTGTAAAACAGGGAAGATTGGCATCAGTGGCCAAGAGTGAATAGGGTTTATGACTCTTGATGCAGGGTGGCATGCAGGTCTTTAGTGGCTGCTGTCAATAGTAGGTCTTTACTGGGTTGAAAGATAGGAATAAATGCCTGAGAACTACCACTTCAGAGCAGAGAGATCAGAAAAGCTCCATTACCAATTTCTCTCTCTACCATTGCATATTCTGCAAAGTGGTGCCCTAGTGTTTCTCCGGACACATCAAGCAATCTTCACTATTTGCTCACCCTCTTGGCTTCCTGACTTTCCAATCCCAGGTCTCCTCTCAAAAAGGGTCAACTAATCTTTCCCCAAGAATGTCTCTGTATTGATTCAAGTTGTACTTTTGCATTTGAAATTCAGTATTAGGTTTGAAGTCTTTTCTGCTGTAGCCCGAAGTGATTGTCCATCTGAAGTTCTGCGACATTTGTATGTAGACATACTATCTGATTTGAAATTCTGTATTTTTTACATTGAGCTGGGAATGCTAATATCCTTTTCTTAATCATATTATAAGCTTCTTGAATAGAGTCCATGGAACTGTTCTTTTTCCTGATGTTTTACCACACCTAGCCATGTGCTAGGTACACAGCTATCAAGTTGTCAAAAGTAAGTCCAGTTCTTTTCATACTCTCTACCCATAATTTCGAACCTCATGGGTGGCATTAGTTTTTATGTGCTTTTCCTTTCTGAACTCAGAATTACAAGTAGCTGGTGAAATTCAAGTCTATAAATTTTCTGCTACCAAGAAACAAGAGGAAGAGTGGAGGCCAAGTAAAGGGCAGAAGAGGTCAGAATCATCTACAAGGGTGACCGCCATTTCTTGAATCACAGAAAACTTGTTTTTCTCTTGATCTTTTGTTTTATTAAGTGATTGCTGAATATGCTTTCCTCAGTTAGAAACATACTTTTAACACCTTTTAAATCTCCCCCAAGATCAGTAAAATGGACAAAATCCACAGACATGGATACTGTTGCTTTTACATTCTCCAACCTACACTTCTATTAGTCTGTAAAGCCCATTAGTCTATGATTGTTTCCGCAAACACTTGGGTCATGATTCAACTCAACAAGCATCTATTGGGTAATTATAAAATAATAGGCTGTAAATAAGAGACTGGGCAGGGATCAGAAAGTTACAATGAGAATCTAACAAGTCCTCTGTCCTTAAAGAATTTAAAATCTGGTCATTAAGCTAGAAACATAAATATCAAACTATAAGAAATGGGAAAAAACAGTGAAGAATGAGTTGGATATTATGGACAAACAGAGGACAAACAGATAAAATAATGTAAGAAAGCCTTCTTGGAAAACAAAGCATTGGGAAGAAAGTCTAAAAGGTGAGAGCTTTACTCAGTTGGGAAAAGAAAGTTTTGCCAAGGCTGAGTTGGTCATGCTACCAGTTATGGCATGGAGTCATGAAAAATGAACTTTTTCCAGAGTGTTTGGTGGATTTTCATGACTAGACTTTGGCACATGTGGAGGGATATAGTGGCCACGAGGACAGGGCAGAGAACTTTGGGGTCAGGTAGCCAGGGTTTTGATGCCAAGTAACTGACTTCATTCTGCAATGTCAGGGACTCATCTGTGTTTTGGAAAGAAATTGAGGAGGCAGCACCCAGGACTGATAGAAGTAGACAGAAAATAAAGCTAGGAAGACCTTGTATATGGCTACTGTCTACAATAAGAAAATGACATCCAGCAGCACAGTGGATCTTAAATGAAGTTGTTCATGAACTATTACTTGAGCATGTATAAACAAAAATGTCTACTTTGCAGATCTGAGTAGGTTAAAATCATATCCATTCCTATGAGGACTGAATATTTTTCATTCTTTAAAAGTTACCCATTACAACATAAAAACTCCTGAGAGGTTGACTTAAACAGCCACTTGACTGCTCGCAGGGAGCATGATAAGCACTTAACACTCTTTTAAAAGCACATTACTCATTTTCCACCTCTATTTTTTCACTCGTCATTATTTCTAGAATTGCAAAATTTTGGACCTGAGTAAAGCACGGGTGAGAAGGGCTTTCTCAAGTGGGTGTAGCAAGCAGTTAAATAATAAACTGAGTTCAAACTATGCACAATAATGGGGTAGAGAGGTGTTAATTTTCAATTAAACATTCCCATCAGAGGGTGCTTGAAGGTTTCAATTTTTCAAACAGCAGCCTGAATGTTGTAATTCAAACCCTATGAAGTCTGGATTACATTAACTAAATTCTAAGCTTGACTAGATCAGGGGAAACCCTCTTTCCCTGAAATGGGAAACAATTAACATGCTGTTTGTTCATGAGATTAAAATTGCTGAGGTGTAAAATGGCAGGTGTAGTGTTAAGAACTTGGCCTGAATGTCCTATTGAGGAGAGACTAAGTCCTTCAAATGAGGCAAAGTTACAGTGATGTCAGCAGGTTTAACTTTCTTAGGATCCAATGAACTGACTACATTTCCAGAAATTATACAATGGTGAAGATTCTCAAGTTAAGTTATGCCTCTAGGCCTAACCAGTTACATACTGTGAGCACTTGGGCAGGTCTGGCCTCTTGGGTCTCATTTTCTCCATCTGTAAGGCTTTTATGGGAATTAACTAGCGTGCACATGCACAGTGCATGAAAGACTGACTTGCGCATGGGAGAAAGCCATTAACAGGAGCTGCTGTATTATGCAAAGATGTGATACCTGGGTTTTTTATTCTAATACCAATCCTAAAACTTGAGGATCTTAAATCTCTAAAGAAACCAAAGATAATTTGGGCTAAAATCATCTTTTATAGGTGAGGATGCTGAGAGAAGTTAATGCTCCATGCCCATGGTCACACAGCAAGTCACAGAGGTGGGACTATACAGGAATTTAAGGGATCTAACTCCATTTCAGTGCTCAGAGAGCACATACCCAGTGAATGTTGGCAGGGAAAGCCATGAACTACAGTCATCACCGAAATTTGGAGAAGACTGGCACCCACTACCGTGGTCTCTAATGGGAGGGCAGTTCACATGGGCCTTTGTCATCTAGATTCATAAACTGGACTAGGAAGATGCTTCTTCTCAAGATCCAGCATTGCAGGTTACTCCTCTGCTAGTCCACAGAGAGTTAGAGACATGAGAGGGCTGGAAATGAGCATTTTCTTTGTAATTTCTCTCAGTAATGACACTCATCATTTCACAAAGACTCTTGCCCTCTCTAAGGCACTCTATTATACTGCTACGTGGGCAAAATCACAGACATCAACCCCAAATACCAATTTTTATATATAACACCTCAAAGTGGAGGAGTGTTTGGGAGTTACACAGAATATAAAGATGCAAAAAACAGTCCCTTCGAAGTTCGATCTGGAAATCGCTGCTAAGAAATGGTCACATTTCACAGTTACAGTTAACCTTCGCTGCAACCCCCAAACAGGGACTTTGTAAAAGGCTTCCATGAGAACCTCTGAGAAGTTTAATACAATTTTTAAAAAAACTCCAAGTCCAGTATTTTTAAATAAGTACAGCAACAGTATGTAGTGGGAAGACTGCATAAGCTAGGTGTTTAAAAGAAACCTTTTGGATTCCAACTCAGCCAACAACTATTTGTGTGACTTTGGACAAAACATTTACTTTCTTACTTTCTGCATCTTTGTTTGAGAAACAAGGAAGATTATTAAAAGAGGAAAGAAAGAACAACTTTTCATTTGAACATGAGTGCTAAACCCTGGATTGTGCGCCCCCCCACCAAATTCATACATTAATGCTCTAGCCCCCAGTAACTATGTTTGGACATAGGGCTTTTTATGGAAACATTAAAGGTTTAAGTGAGTCATAAGGGCAGGGCCCTGATCCAATGGCACTAGTGTCCACTTAAGAAGAAACGCCTAAGAGCTGCTGTCTCTGTCACGTGAGGATGGAGTGAGGCGGCCGTCCGCCAGCAAGGAGACAGCCCTCACCAGAAACAGTGCTGTGAGCTGATCTGAGGTTTCCAGCCCAACTGGAAGAAGATAGCGATAAAACAACTACCAACGATTTGTGTTGTTTATTCTCCCAGTGTTCAGTATTCGCATTGACAGCCCAAGCTGCCTCAGAGTGGAATTAGTACCATCGCTGTGTTTCCTGAGATAAAGAAGCAACAGGGTCGGTCATATACTCCATGCTGTGGCTTCCCACTAACAAGATGACCCCAGATTGTTTAAGGCAGGCAATGGGATGATGGAGAATAGAGATGTATCACTGGTTCATCAACCAAATTTCTATGAGGCAATTTTAATTATTGATAATGACCCACAATGACATACAAAGGAGTCGGGAATAGCTCCCCATGAGAAGTGGCAAGTCCCTGTGGAGTTCAGAGGGGTAAGTTTTCCCTGCTCCAGCTAGCAAGTGGTTACCTGAATGAGAGTGCTCTTGCTGCCAGCTGGGTTTCTGACTGCTGTGGCTGACGGGTGTGAGGTCTTGGCAGCTCTGGATGGGGGAGTCCCTTCCTGCAGGGTCAGTTCCTGATGGCTTCTCAATATTTTTCATCTCCATTTCTTCATGATGAATCCAAAGGTCAGGGGGTCTGAGGTCCTTCTGACTGCCCTTCCTTTTGCCCACGCTGTGGGTGGCCCGCTTCCTAGGGAGCGAAGTGAGAAGGCGAATGTGAGCACCTGTGTTCCATGGCACTTCCTCACTTTCTTTGGTCAATTCAAGCTGGAAGCAGGAAACAAAAGCACTCCCAGGAGGAACCCCGTGAAGCCCCAAAATTGGCAGCAGACTTATTTTGGCTGCCTTTCCTCTTCTCCCCTGAGCTTCGCTGCATCAGAAGAGATGTGGCGCTGAATCCCCAGGGCCTCGGCTGCCTGCCAGAAAGCTCCTTACTGCAGCTTCGTGGGCTGCAGATTCATGCGCAAGGTGACAATGGGTTAGATGAAGCCATATGCCAATCTTTGGAGCTAGGCATAAGGTACCTGACTGCAACATCTGCTTAGGAGATAAATGAAGGAGTTGCTTTGAAAGGGCAGAGAGAAATAAAAAGGCCAGAATCTGTGCCAACAGCTGAGATGGGGGCTTAGAAGAAGTCTGTACCTCTGCTGTATAATTTAACATGCAATTGGGATGCCTGCTATTTGAAAACAAAAGGCCACATGAGGACATTCTTAGGTGAATAAAACACTTTTGCCTTGGAGTCACCAAGTGTCTGGATTCAAACACAATGAGACTCATCCTTTGAAAACAGAAGTGAAAGATCCATCTCTTGAAAATGTGCCTCAAATGTCTCCTATTTGCCTCAATAAGGATTTAGCAGCCATAAACTTATTTTTTTTCAGCAATAATTTCACCTTGAGGCTAGTGAGATTTAAATGTTCCCTGCCTGCTAAGTAAAGCAGTATGATGTCCATGTTAGCCATTCTCTTCAGCAGGGGGTCAGAAAACTCTAGCTTTGTGGGCCAAATCTGCACACAGTTTGTTTTTGTAAATAAAGTTTTATTGGTATACGGTCATGCTCATAGTTTTTACACTGCAGTGGCAGAACTGAATGCTTGTGATGAAGGCTATATGGCTTGAAATCCTTTTTTTTTTTATTTGGCTCTTTTCAGAAATAGATTTTGACCCCTGCTGTACAATCTTACCATTTTAAAATCTCTATCTGTAACTTCTATTTCTTGCAAAATAATAATGCCTTTTTTGCAAAGAATGTGAACAAATTGTCCTAGCATTGACAGACCAGAGAAGCATCTCTTTTCTCATTTGTAACGAAGTACTTATTGTAGTCACTGCTTTCCATGGGTGATAAGTGACTCAAACAAGCTACTAGTGAAAGCATCGTAACCTGTGCAAAGTCAATGGGAGTGACTTTGCCTTCATAACAATTAAATAAGAAGCTTTGCAAATATTTGGCAATTAATAAATGTTTGGTGGTGTGATTTGTTCATTTTTCCCCCTGCTTTCTTTAAGCATGCTCATGAGGAAAGGAAACAAAGGCCTCCAGACTTAATATCTGTTTTGTAATTTAGGAGAGAAACAATGTGGCTCTCTGCTCTGATATTTTCCCAACAGCTACCTGCATTGTGTTGGTATCCTGCCAGAAGCTCCTCAGAGTCTCTAAACCAAGGTTTAAAATAACTTAGATCATTTTCCTGTGTCTTAGAGAATAACTTCCTGGCAACTGCCACTTCCTGAATTTATTTCCTAAAACTTCACGTGACCCCTTCATCTGATTTGCAACTCACACACATTTTATGTCACCTACCCCAGTGACAAAATAGAAGAATTTAACTTCATTCTCAAACTTGGAGGTTTTACCCTGTCATCTCTTTCTCTATCAGATTGAAGTGCTAAAAAACCTTAACCCCAGCATCAAATGACTGCATGCAGAGAAGTACCAGTTCCTATATGCAGGACACATAGACTCTTCATGATAACTCATTATTTAAATAGCCTGTGGGGAAAAAACAGTCCAAAAACTTGAAATCAGTAATAAATTATAAATTCTGGTCACCCTAGGCTTACATGCATGCCTAGTAACACATTCATTCATCAGTTCCCATGACTCCAGTGTCAAGTTTCTCCTGGCTTCTCCTGTTTATAAAAAAGTTTCAAACATTGACTGAGGCAGAAACTTTTTTGAGTTGTGATTCATAAAATTATCTAGGAAAAAATGATCTTGCCTCATAAAATGCATAAACATTTTTCTGATGCATTTTAATCAGATCAAGGGTTTTTCTAATTAGTTACTCACCTACCTAGCCTACAGTAAAATCTAAAGATCTGTAAACAGACTTTCTTTCTTTTTTGTATACATTCAGTCAGTGACCACTGAACCACTTTTATTTTCTATAATCTCTCTTTTCAAGAGGGAAATCTTTGGCCTCGAGAGGCCTCCCCTTCAACCCTCCCTCCCTCACAGCAGCAGGTGTGCAATAAACTAACAAGTGCTCATGACCAAATTGTCTGAAATTTGTCTTAAAATTTACAGGAACAGCTGTCACCCTGACCTTCTACCCATCTGTTGGTTTTTAAACAAAACAGGCTCACTGCAGCCCATAGTTCCTCTATTTACCACTGGAATCTTCAGAGTGTGTATACAGATGATCACCCTACGGGTCCCCCGAGTGTGGCCCCTGGACCAGAGACATCAGCACCAACTGGCAAACTGGTCGGGAATGTGCATGCTCAGGTTCCACCTCAGAACTGCTGAATCAGAAACCCGGGGTGGCCAGCAATCTATTCTAACAGCCCTCCTGGGAAGTTTGAAAAGCGCTGTCTAGAGAATTGTTTAGTTTTGCTTATTTTTATTTCAAGCTAACTTTTCGTTTTTGCTTTGCTTACACGTTTGTTTAACTTACGTCCAGAATGCATTTGCAGCCTAACTTCCTTAAGTCTTTAAGGTTTCCTTCCAGCTACTCTTCTCCAGGAAGCCTTCCTAACCACTTCAGAATAGCATAATATTAAAATATATATAATAATTTCCCTGGTCTCTCTGTACTACTCACTTGGCATTGAATGCCAGGTGTGTTATTGAACTATTCAGCTGTTCCCTCTCTGAAAATTGGATTCCTCTAATAGTACCAGAGCAAACTGTTTCTTTCACTTCTTTTACATTGTGCATTGTTTAACAGTATTCATTCATTTATTTATTCAGCTACCATTTATGGACTATCAATTATATATCAAGAAATGTACTAAGTACTGCAAAGCTGGGTGTGGCATTGGGAACTCAGTTAGATGAATGAAAAGTGGCTTGGCTCCTGGAAATTTCTGCATTTTTGCAGTAAGGAGCACATGCTGGGACAGGGCAGGCAGTAAGGCTGAAGAAGTAGAGGAGACTAAACCATAGAGGCCTTGCTCACAAATTAATCAGACTTACTACTTTGACTGATGTTGATCATATGCTAAGCATGAAATGATCTCTTGAATAAAAAAGAACTTTTTGTTATTCATTTTCCAAAAGCTGCTTCTTCAGAAAACTGGTTCCTGACAGGTCCCTTTGTCACCTACTGTGCGAATAACCTATCACTCCAAGAGGGGTTTCCTTCCTTTTCACTTTTGAGCAGGGTATGAGGGGTGTGAGTGAGTTGGAAGCAGCATTGTTTGTGTCCCTTTCATTTAAGTTGAAGTTCTAAACAGTACTGTCTCCTCAGAGATTGTTTTGCCACATTGTAACAAATCACAAAGTTCTCACTCTGTACTTAGGCATCCCCTGGTCAAGTTGTTCACAGGAAGCAAACAGTTCCCTAGGAACCAAAGTGGTCAAGGATGTGCCTGAGAGCTGGCGGAGATGGAGACAGGAAATAAGGTGTTTAAGGAAGTCTTCAAGAGGGAAGGAAGTCTGAAGTGAATGGGAAGAAATGGTTAGGAGTTAGCCAGAGGAAGATGTAGTGAAGGAATAAATATGTCCTCTTCTTTCTCCATCTCCCATACTGATTATTTGTATATTCTACTAACAGCTATTAAAAATAAAATAAAAAGTCTTAGATACTCAGGGCATATTCTTCATACTCAAATATACCTAGATTTTCTGAGATGAAATTAAGGTACATTAAAGACTTAGTAGTTGCCAGTTAGACATTCCTGTGAATATTGAAAACAATTAAAAAGTTGAAAATCAGTGACTGTAATCTGTAAGTGTTAAAAATAAGTCATGTAAGAACTTAAACATTTGATCTTCATTATTGAAAATGACTACTTTTGTCAAGATTTGAATTTGTGCTTATCTTTAAAACTTGCTGTGCATATGTCAGATCAAATAGATAGTTCAGCTAACTAGTGATTCTATCAAGGGAAACTTGTTTTTATTTACATATTTAAATTAAATGTCTTCAGACAAGATTATTAATTGTCTATCCAGATAATTGCTTAGAAATGTAATAACTCTGTGTTCTGCATTCTAGAATATGTTCAATGTCAAATGTTTTGTCTTTAGTATCTATATATATACATTTTAAGTTGACAAAGCATGTGACCCATATGTTTACTGGGAAAATGTTGTTACTTTATTAAAATACACAGAGAAAACCCAACATAAGCTTTCACACAGCATAATTCTTCTGTATCATGGTCTTCTACTGTCATTTCACTTACTGAAAATGTTTAAGGGAATATTGTCAAAGTATCAAAAAAAAAAAAAACCCTACTAATTAATAACTAAGTCAAAAGGCGAGCAAAATGGTTTTTATTTCATATGATTTTAAAGCCAAATGTTACCAAGTGTTTTTACAGTTTATTGGTATTCCATGGGACGTTTTAGTGTTTAAAATGGTTGAGGGGATGATAATAAGTATTTATTCCTAAAATTCATTATGTTTGAAGGAATGGGCACCTAGGGATTAAAGGTCTTCTCACTGGTAACACAATTAGTTTAATTTAAAAACAGTAGAATCAGAACTGGAACTTGGGTTCTAACTTCTATTATCTGATTTATATGGTAAAAATGAAATCTTGTCCATTAGACTGAATTAATCAGATAGCTTCTGTTGTTATTGAGTATTTGTATCAATAAAAATTATGATAAAACATAGAACAAAATGTACATGTACTAACTTGAAGAGGGTATTACAGTAACATAGAAAATGTTTCAACCCACTTGGATATAATTCTAGGTCCTCAATAAAACACAAAAGAAAGTCTCAAACAAAAAAGATACATTTTAAAGAAGCCCTTAATGTGTTTTCTACTTCACCTTATTAATTACATTAAAGTCCCATTTTCTGAGAGCTCTGCAAAGAACCTTATTTCTGTTTCAGATTGGAATTGATTTTACTTTCATCTGCATTACTCAGTTTGGTCTAAAGGTCTCGATTGTGGTTGTGTGTGTATGTGTGTGTGTGTGTGGGGCACTCCTGATGAAATCAAGAAAAACCCAATTAAAACTCAGAAACAACTTTAGGAAAAATTTTCCTTTTCTCTTTCTGCTAAGAGATGCAAACAATGAGAACATGGTGATAGCCAATTGGTCTGCTGCTGAAGGAAGATGAAATTAAGTGGGAAAATGCCCAAGTAAATACTAAGAGACTCTGGGGGCAGGTGAAAAAAATCAAGGGAACTGGAAATTTACTTTTTTGATCTTTAATCATTCATGGAATGACTTATTTTTTCATTCATCTCCTAATTTTATAAGTAAGTTATACTCAGGGCTCAGCATCTGCTCTTTCCAAATAAAATCTTCAAGCTTTTTTCTGGAAGGGCTTAGTGTGGGATTTAAGATGATTTGAATTTTTTAACATCGTGTCAGATTTCACTTTTGCACATTGGGAAGAAGAGTATTTTCTCTGTAGAGGAAGAAAACAAGTTCAGAAATAAAGTTCGTCAGTCAACATAACTGTCAAACTTTCTTGTCACAATAATGACAGTAAGGGAGAAAAATAAAAAAAACTGAAACACGAACCCATTACAGATGATTTGGTTAGGTTCCGTTCACTTAGTGAATGCACCAGGGTTTCATAAGCAATTCTCAAATAGGCCAAGTATAGTTGTGGGGTTTCCTTCCCTCTTCCCTTTATGCAAATCCTTCTCAGATCTTCTTCAGAGACCTGATGCCTTGATGTCCCACCATTCCAGGTTCACATGTCCCCTTTCCTAGGAACACTGGATGGAGAGATCATTCAATGTCTTCATGCTATGGTTTGAGTGAGGTTTGTCCCCACCAAAGCTCACACTGAGGCCTGGCCCCCAGGGTGACAGTGTTGAGAGGTGTTGAGTCCTTTAAGAGGGGTTAATTCTTGTACTGCAGGAAGGAATTCTTGCTCTCCTGGGACTAGGTGCATTAGGGTAAGAATGGGTGGTTGTAGTAAGCTATCTCTCATCTCTTGCTTCCTTTCTGTGCCTGTGACCTCTCTCCCACACATGCCCTCTTGCTCCTTCATTTTTTCCCATGCATATAGCTACAGATGGCTCTTACTCAAAGCTGAACAGATGCCAGTGTTACACTGTTGGATTTCTACAACTGTGAGCCCAGAATAAATCACTATTTTTAACAAATTATCCAGCCTCAGGAACTTTGTTATAGCAACAGAAAACAGATTAAAACACTAATTATTTCTTTTCTCCCTAAAGCCTTATTGAGTGTCCAGCACTCAGAGTGATCGTGTCTTCCCAGGAGGCTGACAATGAGGCTGGCCTTCTTAAGCTTGTTCTATCAGAGTTGTCATTTGGGCAGAATAGACCACAATACAGCTGCTTGAAGACAGTTCAATTCATAAATGCAGCTGGATACACAATTTGTCCTGCCAGAGAAATGCATTAAATACAAAGATTGCCTCTATAACTCTTTGCCACTTTCTTTAGTAGGTACACCCTCGCCAATTCTGTTTCTAAACACCTCACTTTGGAGTGATGGAGATAAACTGGAGATCAACAAATAGAGTCATAGGATTTGTAAAAGAAAATCTGTGCTATTAGCAAGTGAAGAGAGAAAATGACTTGCTGGAGAATCCTTGTCTAGTGTTAAGCATAGCATAGAGTTGTCAAACCAGCCACCTGTGCGCCCAGCCTCAGGGTTTTGGAGCCAGCCCTATGCCTGAGGCCTCCAAAATAACCAAGTCGGCCAGGGAGTATACCTGAAAAACATATCAGACTGGATTTGGCAAGGTCTAGGGAGCCCAAGAGACAGACAATGACTAGGAGATGATGGCTGAATTTCCCAGTTGGCTGACACAGGCAAAGATACTGATTATGGGTAGCTGCGAGGGGACGAGCTGCATTAAAACCACATTTTTATTCTAAACTTTGCATTTTGATCCAACATTTTCTGCATGTACTAGAACCTAGGGCGATATAATATGAAAATATATTAAAACTCCTCAATACTTTTCATTTCTGACCATTAACCATAGCAAGAAAATAGGAACGCTTTGGAATCTCTGGAATCTCTCTCCTTTTTTTTACTATGGCCTCCAAGCTAAGCACCCCATACGATTGTAAAGACACTGAGTTTGATATTCTATATTTGGTCATCCATTCAACTAGCATTGATTAACTGCCTCCGGGCCTCCCTGTCAAAAGTGATAAATAAGTACTTACAGAGAACACTGCCTTCAATTGTCTACACACGCTTGCTGAGAGAGCCAGAAGCAGGGATGTGGTGGAATCCATTCTGTGAGTGTTACTTAAAGAACACCTGCCCTTACTTGAAAAGAAGAGGTGGAGCTGAGGAGTAAAAGCTAGCAGAAACGCAAGTGGGGCTCCGCGGTTGCTCTCGTTAGGTCTGCAGGTCTAGACCTTACTCACTCTTACTCCTGGAACGGACAGAGGCACGGTTTGCCAGGGTCCGTTATGAAGGAACACAGGACTGCGACTTCTCCCTCTTAGGAGTTGGCTATTACTTACTTCCTCTGCTGGGCTGAAGAGCGACGGGTGCAGATCACAGCCACGATCACCACCACCAGCACTGTGATGCCACCCACGGTGACCACGATGATCACAAGCAGGTTGCTGTTCCTCTGGGGGGTGACACTGCCATGTGGTGGGTGCATCTGCCCAATGGGTGGCTCTGGGAAAAGATGAACACATGGAGTTCAGGTCTGGGAAGATGTGGCTGCCAGTGTTAATCAAGCTCTGTAGGGTGTAGGGACTGTGAAGAGTTCCCATTGTTCTGAGAATGAGCAATGAAAAGTGAGAGGAAAAGACTTAAACTTTCCACCCAAGATAAAGACCAATGTGCATCCACACAAAAATTTGCCAAGGAATGTTGGTAGCAGCATTACTTAAGAGTCAGCAGCATTACTTAAGAGTCAAGTTGGAAACAAATCAAATGTCTATCAGCTGGTGAATGTGGTATATTCATGTAATGGAACATTATACAGCCATAAAAAAAGTACTGACACATGCTACACTGTGGATGAACCATGAAAATATTATACTAAGTGATAGAAGCCAGACAAAGAAGGCTACATACTGGATAATAACACCTAAACTAAATATCTAAAATAGGTAAATCCATAGAGAGAGGGAGTATTTTGGTGTTTGCCAGTGTATGGAAAAAGACTGATGGAGAAGGACCGCTGGTGGGTATAGGTTTCCCTTTGGGGTGATGAAAATGTTCTGGAATTAGATATTGTTACATATTGGCAATGGCAGCATAACTTATGACTGCACTAAAAATAACTCACTTGAACTCTTGAAAGGGTAAATTTATGGTATGTGAGTTACATCTCAATAAAAATTAAGCTAATATTGAGAACAAAGGAAAAGGAGAAGAAAGATGCTATTTGTAGGATAAAAACTTAAAACTGATAAGATCCAGAGAGTCTGTGATTTATGATAAAAGATTATTAATATGTTGCCATAAAAGACAAATCTTTTTACATCAATCACTCAGAATTTACTTCTATTTCTCTTAATATGCTATCCAGAAAGTACATTGAATTTTCAACTTGTCAAGAGTTCATGAATCCCATTCAAAAGCAACCATTGGGTTCAAAAGTGTCATAGATTCTTGATATAAATGTTTTCTTGTATCACATCAGCATTTCACTGTAGGAAAAATTTAGGCAGAAAATAATAGAATAATAAGGCATTTTTGATAAGTTGCTTACATAATCAAGATGGCTATTCTTTAAATCACTCAGTGAGCAATTAAAAATATTCTAGGTCATGTTTATGATTAAAAGATATAAATTTTAAAAAGTTAATATTAACTTACAATTTTACTTGCAAGTTAATTTACAGCATACCAAAATGCAATGAACTTAGATTTTTTTCTTAGACTTGGGTTTACATTTTTCTTTAACAACTATGTTAGCTTTCTATATTTTTTGGACAAAGTATTTAGGCCTTCTTAACCTTGGTGCCCTCACATGTAAAATGGGAATAATAATACATATAGTGTATTTTTACTGTCAGAATTAGAGAAAATCCATGCAAAGGAACTGCCTCAATGTCTGGGTAAGTGCTCATAATATCATCATGCAACATTAAATAAAAGCTTGCCTAAATTAACAATCTACCATAGCATTTGGGATGCTTCTGTGGTGAACTTCCAAACTACAGATTGTTTAGGAATAATCTTCAAAATAAAATTTTTTCCAAATTAATAACCCAGTACTTGCAAAAATTCTTAAAATATTGGCAAACTGTGTACAAAAACATATTTACCTCATGTATATATACGACTGCATGACTGATGTGATCCTATAACATGTACAATCAGAAAATGAGAAATTATACTCCATGTATGTATAACTTATCAAAATGTGTAAATGCATTCTACTGTCATGTATAACTAATTAGAACAAAAAGCATTTTTTAAAAAAAGATAGTGTACCATGATCAAGTAGGTTTCATCTCAAGGATAAAGAGTTGGTTCAACATATAGAATCAATAAATATAATTCATAACATAAATAAACTTAAGGACAAGAATCATGATTATCTCAATAGATGCAGATGAAGCATTTGATAAACTACAGTACCCATTCTGGTTTAAAACATTAGAAAAACTTAGAATTTATCTCAACATTGTAAAGGCTATATATAACAAACCCAAAGCCAACACTATTGTGAATGAAGAAAATCTGAAAGCATTTCCTCTAAAAACAGGATCAAGGCAAGGATGTCCACTTTCACCACTCCATTAAGCACACTCCTTGAAACTCTAGCTAGAGCAATCAGGCAAGAAAAGAAAATTAAAGGGATGTAAATAGGAAAAGAAGAGCTCAAATGATCTCTGTTTGCTGACAACATGATCCTATATTTAGAAGATCCAAAATAGTCCACCAGAAGACTTCTAGAGCTTGTAAATGAATTCAGCAAAGTAGTAAGATACAAGCTCAACACTCATAAGTCAACTGAGCTCCTATACTATAATCTGATGATAAATCTGCTGAAAAATAAATTAGAAAAACTATCCTATTTATAATAGCTTCATAAAATAAAAATTTTTAAAAAAACCTTGGTAATCAATCTAACAAAAGAGATAAAGGACCTTTACAATGAAAACAATAGAACACTAAAGAAAGAAATTAAAGAAAACCTTAGATGATAGAAAGACATCCCATGTTCTTGGATAGGAAGATGCTATACAGATTTATTGAAATTCCTATTAAAATTCCAATGATGTTCTTCATAGAAATTGGAAAAGCAGATATGAAATTCATTTGGAAAATAAGAAACTCAGAATAGCCAAAAAAAATTTTTAGAAAGGCAAAGCAGGAGTCATCACAATACCAGACTTCAAGTTATACTACAGAACTGCAGTACAAAAACAGCATAGTACTGGCACCAAAGCAGACATGAAGACCAATGGAAAAGAATAGAAGACACAGAGACAAACCCACACAAATATAGTCATCTCATACTAGACAAAGGCGACATAAACATATATTGGAGAAAAAATAGCCTTTTTAACAAATGGAGCTTGGAAAACTGGAAATCCACATGTAATAGAATGAAATTTAACCACTCTCTCTCACCCTGCACAAAAGTCAACACAGAGTGGATCAAAGACCTAGAAAATTAGACCAAATATCCTGCAATTACTAGAAGAAAATGTAAACCCCCACCACTCAACATTGGCTCACGAACTGACTTCATTAAAAAGACTCTAAAAGCTCAAAAAATAGAACTAAAAATCAGTAAGTAGGATGGCAACAAATTTAATAGCTTCTTTACAGCTAAGGAAACAATGAAGAGTGTGGAACAGAGAGCCAGCACAATGGGAGAAAATCTTTGCCACCTGCTCCTCAGATAGTGCATCAATCTCCAGGATATACCAAAGAACTCAAAAAACTTAACACAAACCCTGCCCCCTCAAATAACCCAATCGATAAATAGGCAAAAGAACTAAATGGACTTTTTTGAAAAGAAGAAGTGTAAATGCCCACCAACATATAAAAATATGTTCAACATCTCTAGTAGTTAGAGAAATTCAAATTAAAACTACATTGAGGATTTCATTCACTCCAGTCAGAATGGCAATTGTCAAGAATACAAGTTAAATAAATTGGCAAGGATGTGGGATAAAAGGTACACTCATCCATTTTTGGTGGAAGAGCAAATTAGTGCAACCACTCTGGAAAACAGTACGGAGATTCCTTAAAAACCTAGGATTGGAACCACCATATGATCCAGCTATCCCACTCATAAATATATATATATATACACACACACACCATATATACACATACATATATATATACATATATACACCACATTCACAAACACACCACAACACACACACAAAAGATTTAAAATCAGATACCACAGTGACACAGCCTTATCAAAGCTTAAGCTGAACAATTCACAATAGCCAAGCTATGGAGACAACCTGGGTGCCCTTCAACAGATGAATGATAAAGAAAATTTGGTATATGTACACAATGGAATATTAGCCATAAAGAAGAATGACTTAGTGGAATTTGTTGGTAAATGGATGGAACTGGGGATTATCATGCTAAGTGAAATAAGCCAGTCCCCACAACTCAAAAGGTCAATGTTTTCTCTGATATGTAGAAGTTAATCCAAAATAAGGGGGTGGAGGATAAAAATAAAATAATAGAAGAAAGTTCAGTGGAGCAGACAAGTGGAGTAAAAGAGAAGGAAGAAAGATGGAGAGAAAGACAGTGAATGAATCTGACCCGACTTTCCTAGGTACTAAGTGAACATACCACAGAGAATCTCACCATCACGTATATCCTCACGACACTAATTTAAAAATGTAAGTAAATAACAGAATGATCAGTAGAAAGAGGGAACCAGGATAGGGAGGAGGGGAGGAGAAAGGGGAAGTACTGGGGACTGAATTAGAACAAATCCATGCCTTTATAATTATGCTAAAATGAATCCTATTATCATGTATGACTAAAAAGAACCAATAAAATGAGTTGTAAAAAAAAATTGAAACAATATCTTTTGACAAGTTAGTTAACCAAAAGATGACTGAAAAGACAATGAAATAATTATTGATTCATTACTACTGGGAAAATAATAAGCACATCTGATTTAATCTCAGAGGAAAGAACTCACCAAAAGTCTTGGCACTTTATGTTAAAAGATTCTGATTATAAATGAAAGAAATAAGATTTCCTTGAAGTAATTTTTATATTTACTACAAAGGAAAGGTGGAAGGAATAAAAGGTCAGAACCTTCTGGGTCACAGATTTACTTATTATTGGAAAAGTCATTTTATAGTAATATCTTCATATGCTCTTTCTGTACCTCAATAAATTAATTGATTAGAATGAATTAACCTTTCATTGAGAGCTTTCAAGGTAGATAGTTCTGGAGCTCATGGTTTATATCAGCATGACTTAAATTTAACATTTATCGGACTTGGTTTAGGATCATACTTAATGGTGTACCTATGAACATTTAAAGAAACCTGCTTATTTAGAATTATTCAAATGTCTTTCCACCTAAGAAGATCATGTTCCAAGTCAGAAAATAATGACTGAATCCTGCAGAGCACTAGTGAGATTATACTGCCATTTGCCTTGGTGATTTAGCAAGCAGGAGGACTCACTCCCATTATGTGGCTTTGATTCTAGGCCTTTATGATTTTAAATAAAAGTTCCCATCAGTTTTAAGCTTCGTATTCAAGGTCTTTCATTAATTTCCCAATCTCGAATCAAAGGCTGAATGCTCAGAATATCCAACATCAAATGAGGAGTTAAGAAAGTCAAGTGCAAGGATGTCTTTAGATGCAGGGGTTTTGTTCTGTAAGGTTGTCACAAACACAGCGCTGTTAGTGAATTCTGAACTCTTGCTTCAATAGATAAAAACAAGGTTATGTTCCTCTGAACCTCTGCAGACACTATTTTTATTAATCAATAAAATATATAACATTGTATAATGTGTGTTTTCTTTAAACACACCTTATTAAGTGTCTGATGTTGATTCATTAACTTTGAATTCATAGCCAAGAGCAGTATCACTCCTGCCTAAACAGAGCGCAACATATACTTTCTCAGTAAAGCCTGGCACAACCCTCTTGTGCTTAGAAATACTAGAAAGTACTACATTCGTTATGTTTGTGGGTCATTTTAAGAAGTAAAATCACCAACACAAGGTACCAAAATGAAAAAATCCTGACATTAAATATGCCATGAAAAGGTTACTTGTTTACTTTGGAGATGAAGCCACAGGCAGAGGTACCTTGCTTCTTCTCAGCTGGGTATAGGAGCCTTGGGCAACGCAAATGTTCTTCCACTTTGTACACATCCATGAAAGACCAGGAAAGCACCATGAGTATTGATTTGCAGGTGACAAACAAATATCAACATGTAAGTGACTCTCACAAATACACAATCTGCAATGAAGGAGGATTGACTGCATATCTCAACATGTCAAAACACTGATCCAAATTGGAAGGAAATTCAGAGCTCACAAACCTTGCTAGTGTGATAAGGAGTTATAGGAGGCAATCTGACTGCACCTACCTTTCAGGCATCATTGGAGAAGATGCATGGAAAATTCAAAGACCTGAAAGTACCCTACAGGCTGCTGTGCTTGTACCATGAGATAGTAGGTCAACTGACCCCAAGCCTGGGCACAGAGTTGGCCCTCAACAGACACTAAGATGTGGGTCAATGTTCTTTATGTTATGTGATTTCTCCAATCTAAGGAAAAAATATAGCATCTTAATATAGTAGTTTTTCCGGGTGTTAGCATGCTAATGTAGGTATCCATTGTCTGAATAACCAAGACCTACCTGTACTCCATGACAATTTAGTGAAAGTTGAATTTTTTTTGTTGTTTTTTTTTTTTGCAGTCCCAAGGGCATTCCATTTGTTTATAAATTTGATGATGTTTGGTCACAGTAAAATGTTTCATCTTTTTCCTACTAAACTTAATAAAAGCAAAAATATACACTTGAACAATGGGCTGGTTCTCAAGTGTTCGTAAAAGTTAAAAAAAATGGCTTGGTGAAATAATCTCTTCTGTTTTTCTAAGATGATTCAGCTTTCAAAAATATTTTATGTTCCTTATACTCTCCCCCCATAAATGTTGTGGGGAAGAGTACTGAGTGCTTGATTACGCAGAAAATGAAACAGGTACAGAATCTTGAAGCCCCAGTTCCTCTTTGGAGGACCAATGCCCTTGCTACAATGGCTGCCCTAATGGCTGCTCAACACTAACAACCAGGTGAACAGTGTGCACACGTGAATGAAAATCCCGGTCCTGAAGAGAGACAATGAAACTTTCTAGTTGGGCATGCACACTTTTCTTACAGCAATAGTTTTTTGAGTATTGGAATACTTTGAGCTCAACATATGTCTTAATAATTTTACTGGTCTTTGAATTGATATGAAAATTCATGTGGCCTTGATTATTTCAAAGCATTTCCCCTTATAATTGGGTACTATAGACCAATCAGCTGGAACAGATTGGCAGATAATCTAGCCCAATGTTCCCTAAAAATGAGATATTCATCAGAGCTATGGGGAAAAAAATTCTTTGGTCAATTAATTTGGAAAAAAAAATTCCTGTTTCAAGGATTCTTGTCTCAAGAATATGTTCAATTGTTCCATAAATATGTAGTAAAGATCCCGTTAGATCTTGAGGATGCTATGTTTTGATCAAGAGAGCCATGATTGCTAACATCATGGAACTTACAACTTACTGGAAAAGTTTGTTATTAAACAAATTGAGGCAAATAATTATGAAATTACCATTATAATATGGTGATGTTAAAAGAAAAGTAGAGGGGTTCACAAGGACAGATAAAATATAAGAGAGAGCATGTAGTTGTTGATGGAAGCTCATTCAGGAAGTTACAGGCTGAATCACGAAGGATGCTAGGAGAGAGTTTTCGTTCCTTTACAAGGGAACTGGAGGTGAGCTATGGATCTGGAACTTTAGGAACGAAAGAGACAATGGCATATGATGAGGCTGGAAAGAGAAACAGGATCCTATCACACAGAGCTCATCCAGTTACCTGAAATGCAATCACAGACAATTTAAGGGTTTTCAGCAGGCCAGTAATGGCCTTGATTGTTTTAAGACCTCTGAATGTGGTTTATCTATACACACAATGGAGTATTACTCAGCCTCAAAGAAGAATAAAATTATGATATTTGCTGGTAAATGATGTTGCTGGAGAGTATCGTGCTAAGTGAAATAAACCAATCCCCCCAAAACTAAAGGCGGAATGTTTCTCTGATATGGGATGCTAATTCACAATGGGGAGTGGGGTTAGGGAAGAATAGAGGTACTTTGGATTAGGTAGAGGGAAGTGAAGGGAAGGGAGGGGGTATGGGGTTAAGAAGGACAGTAGAAGGAATCGAACATTATTACCCTATGTGCATATACGACTACACAGCTGGTGTGATTCTACAGCATGTACAACCAGAAGAATGAGAAGTTATACTCTATTTATGTATGATGTGTCAAAACACATTCTACTATCATGTATAACTAATTAGAAGACATTTTAAAAAGAGACTGGAAAAAATACACATTAGAAAAAAATAAAGATGACCTGTCTGGCTGCTGTGTGGAGGGAGGTTAGTGGAAGCAAAGACAAGCTTAAAGATCTTTGGATGCAATTGGGGGTTTGCACAGAGATGGTGGCAACTGTGGACACTAAGCACAATGTAGTCTGAAAGCAGACGAGCAACACACAGGGGTTATATGGGA
Organism: Sciurus vulgaris; assembly: GCF_902686455.1. Lineage (NCBI taxonomy): Eukaryota > Metazoa > Chordata > Mammalia > Rodentia > Sciuridae > Sciurus > Sciurus vulgaris. The sequence continues at coordinate 77,484,085 of NC_136474.1, read as the reverse complement.
GAGGAGAGAAAGGTAGAGGTGGACTGGGGCATAGGCAATAAATAGTTCTCATGTCTGTGAGGGAGAAGGGAGGCTCAGAAAGGGAAGAGCCCATGCTCAGTCTTGAACACTGCTTGAACTCTTGTTCAGCAGGCAGTTAGCAGGGCTGCATTAGAGATATGAATCTGGGAGTTTAAATGGAATTTGAAGTCTTAGGAATGTATAAGATCACCAAAACGAAGAATATAAGCATAAGCAGAAAAGCTCTCTCAGAACTCAGATCTCTAGTGTTCAAGCAGAAGGGAAGGCCCCGGCAAACAGAAGTGAAGGACCAGTTTCTAAAAGACTTAAGGGTGAGTGGTGCACTTCATTCTTTTTCAGAGATTCTCATGGGACCATGTACTTTAACCAATCTTTAGGGAACAGTGATCTAGCTCAATGGTTTTCAAAGGGAAGATTTCACCCCCAACCCTCATCTCCGCTCAGGGGAAAATCTGGCAGTATCCAGAGACATTTGGGTTGTTGCAATGTTATGCCACCTGCAATTTCCTTCAGTGCTTGACAAGGATTCTGTTGAGTAATAAAGGTGTTTGCAAAGTCTCATCATGTTGGGAATTGGGTGGCGGACTTTCCTTCCTTGCTTGCTTAATATGTGTAGGTTTATTATTAATATTTTATGTGTTTTCCCTGAAAATAGGGGTCTTAAAAGAACCAGGGTTAGAACATAAAAATCAGACTTCTTATGGAACAGTGATTTCAGATTTAGTCATTTGCTATGAAATTCTGAGTAACCAAGATTGCTATGAGAAAATACAAAAACAGATTCTAGCTGCCGATCCCCTGTTGACTACTCTCAGATGACCTGAAACACGTAGGCAAATAATTCCAACCCTATCAGGAAGGAATAACAGGAACAGAAGAAATAAAGTGTTCCTCAATTTTAAGTTCACACAGTATAAGTTGATATCATATATTTGTTAGCTTAAAATGTTTAGCATTTATTAACTACAGCAGTAGTCACATGACTAATGTGTATTCAACCCTACTGAACTTGCTTTAACCTTTATGATCAGTTAAATATTAATATGTCTTATTGTTTAGTTATAACTTATCACAAGTAAACAATTACTAGAATAATTAGAATACTTCTTGTCTAGTCTAGTAATGATCATACATAATATTTTTGTTTTTCTCCTTGTGACTTTTTCCTGTTCTGAAAAAACATGTGTAACTGCCTACCTTTTAATGTATAAAAATCTGGCTGGGAAAAATAAAATCTAGAACTTAGCATCCATTCCTTGAGTTTGTATTGCTTTGTTCTCCACCTCACCAACGCCTACTCCATCACCTGTGACCACCAGGACCCCTGCTAGGGCTGGACCCGGCACTGCAATATGGGAGAAGGAAGCCAATGCTGGCACTCAGTGAATAGAGGCCAAGGTGCTGCTGAATGTCTGCAGTGACAAGGCCAGCATCCACGACAAAGGATCATCCAGCGCTGAGTGTCAATCATGCTGAGATCAGGAAGCCCTGCTCTTCAAACTGTCTACATTCAGATGAAAAACTGAAATCCAAAAAGCTTAAGGAAGTTGACTGGTCACACAGCAGGAACTCCTGGAAAAGTGAGCTCTGGGTCTGGGGTCCTTTAAGGTCCCGTGGGATAGTTATGTGTGGGTGAGAGGCTAACGCAGCCTCTGCTGGTTACTGTGCTGGGTCCTGGACATGCAGGTCCCTTCAGTTATCATTTCATCCAGGAGAAAGATATAAAATATTACTTCTGGACCTTTCCTTTGGCATTGAGATGGTTACTGAGTATATGGTTAGGTGTATTCTAATTTTACCAATCTCAATGGTCATTTCAAAGGAATGTGGAAAGTACTTCATCTACACATTATCTTGTTTGGCCAAAATGTTATTGAATTCTGAGAAAAAAAAAAAGGTTTCAAAATTGAAGGCAAAACCATGGTCTTTTCTCTGACATTCACTCCAAAAGAGTGTACGTCAAATTTTAAAGAGCATCGATTACATTCCAAGTACTTTAAATATTAAGTAATAATATTGACTTTTTGATTAATAATGAAGTATCAACTCTTAAAATGGATTCAAGTCTAACATTATTTTCAAAGGTAGAGGATAATAAAGTAATGATTTTATAGGGCATGTAGATCTTTTAATGCAACCGACTAAACCGATTTTGTAAATTCCAGCAGAACTACCAGCAGAAGGAATTGGTGTTTCCCAAGGAAAATGCAGGATGAAGTTGAAGTGATTTTCGAAGTTGTCATCATTCACACAAATATGAACTACAAAATATATTTTCAGAAGTTGAAGATTTTTCAGGGTTACAAATGTGAACCATAGTTAAAAAATGGAAAGCATCATAAACAAAACATTACCATATCACCACATATTGGATTTGATTCTACCTGCCACAAGAAAGTAATTTAGGATGCCTCTCTAGTTTCTACAATTTAATTAAGGGCTTCCAACGGTAAGAGTAAACGTGAACCACAGCTTTGTTTTTCTCGATTTGAATTCTAAACGTGAATTTTAAGGAGCGTCATGCTGAGAAAGAAAGCAAATGATTAGCAAGGTCTAAGTTATTTGCAACTGGCTTGAGCAGCCTCACAATAAGCCAATATTCTATTATAATACCTTGAAAGGTGAACTCTGCCAGGAAACCGCTAGAATTCCATCACCCCGGGGAGATGTATGAAATTTCGTTGACTACAGGTTTTTGTTGACACAGCCTACTTTTAACAGTGAATTGAGATGGGAGTTTTGTCTTCAGAGGCCTCACTTGTACACCTAATTGGGAAATATACCTACTTCTGAAGCTGAAGACATTAGCGGAACGTTAATTAGGAAGCTGGGTTTTCAGAGGCTGTTGCTGATTTGCTAGTAATAACCAGGGCTAAAGGCAAATTACATATTTACCATCATTTATCTCCTTGCAAAATAGTATAGGAAACAGATTAAGTTTGCCTTCTACCACCATGTGTCCTGAGGTTATAAATTCACTATAATCAGCCAATTTGTTATTCTGGTAGGTAATCTAGAAGTATTTCAGGTGCTTTATTCATCCAATGCATATAACATAAAATCCCTAAAACACCATTAGGCAATGCAAAAAATTGAGGAGGGATAATGTCAATAATTTATATCAACTGGCCCAAAGCCACTGAATGTCACTAGTATATTTTGTCTTCATGACTCTGTCCTGTGAGCTAATGTTTATCAGGTCAAATTTAATTATGATTGCATTCTCACTAGGAATCATAAATTAAATGATAAAAAAATGAACACAGTGACATGTATTTCTCTCCATTACTGTCACCCTCTTCATCTGCGGGGTCTGATTCCTTGAAAAGAAAGTTCTGTTGACATACATACTCATATCAAATTCAGGCTTGGGTTTCTTTTAACCAGAGTTCATTTTATTTTGAAGGGTGAGTTCAAATAATCAACACCAAGCCATTAAGCTTGATCCACAATTGGAATTGCTAGATTTGGCAAGTGAAGATACTGGGATTCAGCTAGGTTCGAATCATGTCTCATTGCTTATGCAAACATACACTGAGATGCATAAGTACATGAGAGGAAATTCTTTACAAAGCTTTTTATCTCTGATTCATAGACCATTAGAAATAATTCAATTTCACCAGGCTCCATTATCTTTGTAGTTAATAAATCTGATAATTCCATAGAGGCCATTAGGACATACAGTTCAAGAGAGCACATAGTTCTGGGTCAGTGGTCCCAGAATTTAACACTTGTGACCCCTGCTGAGAAATGGTTGAAATATTGGCTCTTTCTCCATTATCCATACTGATTCTCCTGGTACTCTGTCCCATCAAAAAGTACCATCCTGTGCCAGTACAGATGATTGTACCCTTACCGGAAAATGAATTCCAAGTTGAAACTCCCTGTAGAACAGAATCTCAAAACTGACACTGCTGGGTGATTCCAAAGGGGACAATGTTAATTTCCCACAGGGACTCCAAACCTACAATCTCTCAGGACAACAATTACTACAATTATGTACCCCCACACAATTTTAGTAACTTCTTTCTTTTACCCTCCTGCCCATCCCTGGGATTTTCCTCAGCATCCTTCATCCTCTGAGTATTCCTCTGCCTTGTTTACCCAGCTCGTTGGACCTGTTGGTTTCCTGCTCCTGCAGTGGTCTTTCAGTTTGTACCACAGCTCACTGCAAGAGCTCGGCAATCAGTGAGGGTTTAGTGGCATTTACTGACTGACGGCTTCAATGCATGAAATGTGCTTGGCATATTGTTGAAACTGAAGATTAATAATTGAAGCAGAAGAGTGAGTTAATGAAACTTGCAGAGTTTGGGGAGGGAACTACTAATACCTAAAGCTGCTTTATGGAGCATGCCATTGGTCTGTTTTCTGTCTCAACACAAACCTCCTCTCATCTTCCTGCTGTGAGCTCCCGTCCTGTGCATATCAGGAACTACCAGAACCAGGACTTGCCTGTAAGGAGTGTTACTTAGATGAGGAAGGAGGACCAGGGTGAGACAACAGGAAGCTGAGAATATCCCAGACAGAACAAGCTGAACATAATGTGAGAGAGGCTAGACTGGAACATATATTCAGGAAACTTGCTATGGTCTGCATGTCGACCACCCACAGCCCAGAGTCATATGTTGGGAACCTAACCCCATTATGGTGACAATTTAGAGGTGGTGCCTTTGGAAGATAACTGGATCATATGGGCGGAGCCCTTCATGAATGGCATTAGTGCCTATAAAAAAGACCTGGGAGAGACTGGTTGCTCCTTCCACTATGGGAGGACAGGGTTAGAAGTCACCATCTATGAAGCAGAGAATGAGCCTTTACCAGATTCTCAGCTTGCTTCCTCTTTGACTTTGTGTTTTTTAGACTCCAGAACTGTGCCCACTAAATTCCTTTTGTTTATAAATTACTAATCCAAGGTATTTTGTTATAGCAACAGAAATGAACTAAGATAAATTTAAATGTAAGAAAATGTACTTCGTCTATGCTTAGGTAGAAGGCATTAGTAGTAGAGGAAGATGTGGCAGACAACTTGAGAAGAGTCAGCAAGTGAAAATATGTTCCTGAGTCTGTCACTGGTCAGAGGACGGGCACACTAAAACTTTACTCAAGCAGCATCTGGTCTACTCTTTCTCTTTGGGGAAATGGATGTATTAGTTTATCATGGTTTATGACAGAAAACAGTCACTGAACTCACCCCCTTATTCTGATTTCACACTCAGCAAACAACTTTTAGATCACAATCTTGACTTTACATCTGGATTTTATTAACAGGAGACCACCCTAATGGAAGGTTATCTTATCTGCTCAGTAATCAAATTGTTCAAGAAATCCTGCTAAGATGGTAAAATAAAGAATTGATTGTATTATTCCCTAAATAGAATACTGTATAGCCACAAAGATTAAATTATAGAAAAAGTTTCTTTTTCAAACACAGTTAAAACTCAGAAAGCTAAAGATGAAGCAAGGTGCAGGAGGATATCATATGATAGTATTTCATATGATGGTATTTCTATATATTTACAAATATTAAAAATACTGTTTAGGGATACTTATCAAAATGTATAGTAAGCATCAAATTTGGGAAAGTGTTTACATCAGACTGAAAAATGACAATGGAAAAGATGCACGTATAGTGCAGAGACATGCAAGAGATTTCAGTTGCATATTAAATATTTAGTATCTTAATCTCAGTTGTGGCTATACAAGTCTTTGACATCATGAATATCTGATTTTATTTTTAGTGACTCAAACAAAGCAACAGCAATAATTAAAATAAGCTGTAAAAGGCTATATATATATATATAGACTATATATATATATATTAGTCTACTGGGAATTTGGCTAATATTTATTTATTTATCCTTCCAGGGATTGTGTCTTATAAAACTTAGGACCAGGCGCTGGAATGCAGCCCCACACCAACTGGCTCTTTCTTTTGAAGTTTGGGGTCCTGCCTCCATCTGTTTGTACTAAAAGCCAACAGCTACATGGGAAAAAAAAAAAAAAAAAAAATCTAATCTTAACAACACACACAAAAATTAACAATAAAATGCTAAAGGATTTCAGGAGTAAATGTAGTCTCTACATGAAAGGTCTCAGTAACTTTAACTTATGAAACCTAGTTGTTTTCAGTTTAATCAAATTTAGTTATCTTCTTTCTCTAACAAATTCATTTTTTGTAAAATATTTACAATATTTTACCACTTTAAAATCTGGGTATTTTGCTTTATCCTTGTATTTTATTTTTTTTAATGCACTTGGCACCTCTTATTGGCATCATCTCCTGGTAGAGAATTATAGATTTGCCAGTAACATCAGGTTTCTACTATTCCACAGAAATCCTAAGTCTGGGGTTCTTGGCACTTTTCAATAGAAATTTTTCTTCAGACACTCTACCATTAACCATTCAATTAGTATAACTAATTCAATAGAGCCTAATTTATATACTTACCATTGAGAGTGCTTCTGTCAATCAAATTAGTATCAACTGGCCAGTAACTTCCATCTCCATGACGACCTGTTAATTAGGAAAACACATTAGAATGTTAGTGGATATATTCCACGAAAATACAAACAAAATAAAAAAAATTAAATAAATATTTTAAAATTCCACAATAACTAAACAAGACTATTTTGGCTACCTCCAAGAAAGTCTGACAATATTAATGCAGACATGCCTATGAGAAAATATTATTTTTCATATGTGAGAAAAATCTCTCATGAAAAATTAGACTTCCTTAGAGCAGATCAATTCATATCCTCTCTGGAAAACAATCCCCGCCTCTTTCCTTTTACTTCTCCCAATATTCTTATGTAATGACAAGTAGTGGTATTTGTCTAAATGATGTGCTACCCAACTTCTCAGAAGAAAAAGAAGGCGGGGTTAGGTTTCCTAGGTTCAAACTTTACTATCACCCTTCAGGTATGGGGTTATGATAAGTTCGTTAGTATTCTACCAGGGTACTATAACTTTCATCTCCTAACTGGGCTTCAGATATTTTTTTGTTGTAGTTGTTATGTGCCAAACAAAGTGCCTGTGAATGAGGCACTGAGTTGGAAGTAGCGTCTGGGAAGGTCTCAGGCCACATGGTCTGAATATTTCTCACAAATATACCACCAAAGGACAAAGGCTCTGCCAGGGTTACAGTGTTAGAAACAGTGCCTTTCAGGATGTGTTGAATGGTTGGGAAAGCAGTATTTAAGATCACGGAGTCAGAAATTAGCCAGAAATAATTATACTGCCATCCACAACTTAATTAATGGTGTTTTGCCACAAGCAATCCCTTTTCTATTGATGCATGTGTGCAACTGTCACTATTTGATTAGATTTTGAGTTTAAGAATACCTAGATGGGCCTCTTAGAGAAAAATACGAGAGAGGTGAATCTGTGTGCAAACCCATGCCAGAACTCAGCTGACTCTATTTTATTTGCTTCAAAGTGTTTGTTTCTGAGAGCAGTTCTAATCAGTGGGTGATAAACAGGAAGTCCACTCAGGCAGTCAGCAGCAATAACATGGGTGTTTTCTCACATTTATGGATTTCAGTTTACTTCATCCTTGTGCCTTTAAAGTCCTGGTCCTGTGACATTCTTTTGAACACCAAACATTCCTCTTTACGATAGCTTTTCCAAGACCTCATCACTTATTTGCAAACGGATTGTGAAGAAACAACTTAGTATTCTGTTTGCTGAGTACACATTTACAATTTTTAGACTTCTTTTGATATCGAGTTAGAGCTGAAGTTAGAATGGACAGCAAGCTTCCAACAAACATGAAAAAATTAATCTCATCACATTATAACTATATATTCAGCATAAAATAGCATATTTCACATCTTATGGGTCAAAGACCAAGTGGATCAGGAAGTGGAAGTTAGGATGGAGGCTCCTATCTGTGTGTGCGTGTGTGTATGTGTGTGTGTGTGTGTGTCTGTCTGTCAGTCTGTGCCTGCTCATGCACGTGTAGGTGGCTATGAAAAGAACAATGAAATGAGCAGACACTGTGAAAATTTTGGTGGGTTGACTGAAATGTGGACAAGACTAACCCTTTTCCAAATGCCTTGCTTATTTGATTCTGATGCATTTGAGGTTTCAATGAGCAGAAGAAAAGCTTTGCCCACGGGACACTGTGAGATCAATGTTGGAAGAAATGAAGTGAGACAGAAGTTCTGTATGAATATTAAGATGACTTTTGTAGCAACCGAAAGCAGCAAGATTGCAAAGCAGTCAGCCAAAGAGATGCTAACAACCTCATCACTTAGGCCAGTATAGGCAATAAATGATTCCTGTTGGGAGTAATCCTGTATTGGCTGGAAATTAGGTAGATAGCCTGTGGAGGATTTTCCTTTTCCTCTAGCATCCTGACAAATGTCTTTTTAATGAAGTTTCCAACTCTCCCTGCTAGTTTGTGGGAGGATGCAGAAACAAGCCCACAAGCACATCCATATATTACTTAGACATTAAATTCTATGGGTATAGCACCCCTTAGATGTAGCCAAGGCTATTGATTACATTGCAGATTTCAATAGAAAGGAAAAAAAATCTGATGTCACAGAGGTCAGAGTGCTGGGTAAGATTAAGGAACACTAGAAATGATTCTAAATAAGAGAATAGCTTAAAATGCAGGCATTCCACCCAAAGGATCTAGTGTGTTCACATAAGTAAAGTTTTTGTTGGTTATAATTAGATTGATACCACAAAAGAAAAGTTAACAAGCCCAAAAGAAAGTACTTTAAGGAATCATGATATCATCAATGAGAAAGATTGGATTTATGGTAATTCTGATTTCTTAACACCAGATCAACGCAGAAAACACAAAACCCTTTCTGGGGTATTGATGACCCTGGGATCTTTTCATCTAAAGACACAAGACCCAAATTTTAATTTTAAGTGCCAAGTTCCCATTCCCTCAAATGTGTCATTTTTCTAAGAAGGCTTCCTTCAGAAAGCGTTCTCCCACTGTTGCAACGCAGGTACCAAAATGTTATACATATGGAGACACTGGAAACAAAAGAGGAAAGGATACTGGTGATACTGCCAGCCAGGCCAAGCTTTTTTAAAGGATTTGTTACTATGGTATCATATTTGCTAACTTGGTTAATTTCATAAGCACTGATTTAGCAAAACAGAGGAGTAATTAGCATTTGGAAGATGGTTGGAATGGAAGTCAATTAATGCAAAGATACAAACTACTGCCCTATCCCAGAGGTCTACATTTTATTAAAGGAGCATTAAACTGGTAATAATTCATTCAACACTTATTAAATGCCTACTACATGAAAGGCATAGTTCTAGATCCTCAGGGAAGAGGAACTATAAAAAGATATATTAGCTATGATTCCTACAGAGTTGGTTTATTGTATCCAAAGCCTAAACAAATCAATCCGTGTGAATATTAGCCAATTGCTAATATTTTTAATTTAGTCTGACTTTAAGGAATTAAGAAACTTAATCCATCTATTACTATAAAATTATTATTAGATTTGGTTGAAATGTTTTTCATTTATTGAGTAGTATTAAAACTACCTGTAAATACAAATAAAGTTTGATTTTCAGTTCTGTTACATCATAGTTTCTATATTTATTTTAAGACCCCTTATTATTTTGCATAATATACTAAATATTTAATTAAAAAAACCAAAATTCCAAATATTTAAATTAATATAAATTTAAATGTAACTTTTTATTTGCAAATAATGTAATAGACTTTAGTGTATGCAGGTTTCCCCCCCAAATAAAGCACAACAAGGCTCAATAATTAAAATGATACCTTATTCTTTTTTGTATAAATTAGGATTATTTTATATAAGCATACTGATTAAAATTTATAATTCTATACAATATAAATAAGAAGTTGTATTATATTAGCATATGCCCATATTTTCTTAGTAGAAATTGAGCATGGGAGAAAGACTTAAGATGAAGAGTAATGAATTTATGCATCACTTAACTAGATAAGATTGCATCTAGATAGTTTTATAAGAAGAAAGGAAGAAAGAAAGACCCCTTTTGCCAGGAAGTTTTGATAATTAAAGCAAATATTACCTTATGTTTTGAAATTAGGAAGTGGTGTTTCAGAAAGGAAAATTAGACAAAAGAAAAGGGCTTATGGTGAATTTAAAATAGAGGATGCTTGTGGCTGATTTTGAATTATTTAAAATAGTTAAAATACATTTAGATATATTTTATTTAGGGACAACTTAGGTGGGTCTTATCCAGAAATTTCATGCTCCTTCCCTTGATTTAATCTTGAAAATATTATAAACTACAAAGTCATTTAAGGAATTTTTTTTTTAAATTTTAAAAATAGATCTTCTAAGGAGTTTCTTTCTCATTCCTTTTTTCAGCAGGATCTACGTGCTTCCTTACACAAAAGTTAGTCTCCTTGACTTCTCTGCCCCTTGCTCTCCGGACTGAGGGAAGAACGGACAGAAGTAACTTAACCTCCTTAGGAAGTGTGTCCATTGTTATATCCCTTAGTGCTGACCAGAGTGATAGGTGGTATGTTCAGCATCAGATTAATGACTAATGTCAGGATAGCTTGTGATAGAGTACCGTAATTTATTAATTATAAGTTATTACTATTTTGCAATTTACTCTTTGTAATCTTGTTCTTAATGTGTCATGTAAATTATCGCTTATAAATTTGTATTCTGGTTGTGTGTGTGTGTTTGTCTGGATATATGTCTCAAATCATACAACATCAACATTTATTTTAAAGCCTTACTTGTGGCACAGATGAGAATATTTCCCATGGTAAAAAATTTCCAGTTTCTACCAATGATTGATTCATTTGGAATTTCAGTGCTAGAGTCTGATTTTTTTCTGTGTATGCTGAACAGGAGAGAGCAGAAAGTTAATCTGCAGAGGACATAAGAGAAAACTGGATGTCGTAGTTGTAATCTATTCTTTAATTCATCTTCGCTGAATGGGTATAACAGAGGGTCCTGCAATGGCATCCAGGCTATCAATCCCTAGAGAAATACACATAGCCCATAATTCAAAACCAACGGACAGACCAGTCATATAACAAATGTTCAATACACATCCTTCCAAGGATGCAGAGCACGAAGATATCATCTTCATCTTGGAATTGGTTCTCTGAGAATAATTCTGGTGATAATGATGGAAATTGCATTGAGTTTTTGTCTTGTACATCAGTGAATGAAGAATATCTATTCATGCCATCTGAATACAGCTTTACTGTCCAGTGCAAAGAACATATTGAGATATATGTAAAGTGTATTATTTCTCAGGGGCTAGAAAAATGTGTCTAACAGATCAATTTATCATGTAGTTGATATACTGCTGACTTTGAACAAAGATATCAGGACATCAAAACCAAGAAGAAGAATACCCAACACCTAGGATATTTCAAATGTATTTTTGTAGTTAAGAACTAATGAGTTTTTCTCAATCTTTCCTAAGGTTCAACATATTAATTTTCAAATAAACAGAAAAAGAAAGTTCACTGAATGAAAGAAAATGTTACTACTCTCTATGTAAGGCAGCTAATATGCCTCTCATATGTAACGACTTTGTGATCAGCAAATGCTTGTTGCTTTCCCTTTTTAAAAACCTTTATTATATTTGCCACCTGCAGAAAGTCTAAGAGCAATAATGTTCAGACAAGGAATGCATTTGGTAAATGATTCACAGCATAAGGAAAACAAACAGATCATCGTGCATATTTTCCTTATCCATAAAGGGCAGGATTTTTTGCAATTTCAAGTTTTGTCTGTTTGCCATAAAATTTGAACAGAATAGACTCTTGCTAAAAAGCACACTCATTCTTAAAGAATCCTTAGGAGGAAAAAAAAGCATCCTTAGAAATGAAACTAGCAATTAAGTTTATAATTTCACCCACACATGTCATAAATAGACTGACAATATAATTTGGAAAATCACCATACTTTAAGAGTGAAAGAAGATGCTAAGTTTTGAGGTATTTGGGGATATTCCTGGACAAAGTGGACAATCTAAGCTTCTTACACATGGATAATTTAAACATAGATTTCTTATCCTCATTTTGCCCTTGGTCAACATCTTAGCTTGATTCTAGGTCTTGACTGCCTGAGGCATATATGTGTGCCCTTTGAACAGCTTGGTCGCTTACAGGTAAAGACTGGTGCCTGGGAAATCTTCTAGGGCAGGAAAAACGTTTAGAAATATTGAACTTCTTCACAAGCATCAATGCAAAAGCAGTACTATGCCAGACCATCTGGATTCCTGAATATGATGATAATGGGTGTCAGTTGATCTGAAGTTTTAGCATAAATATCCTATTTCACAAATCAGATCTATCTTATGAAAGTGAGGGGGCAAAAACGGAAAAGTCAAATATCAGGGGGCCAAAGAACTGAGAGAGATCGATAGTATATTTTGATTGTAGAAAAATGGTTCTTCCATTCTTACAGTTCTTCCTTCTTACAGTTCTCAAGTAAGAAAAGTTCTGAAGTACCGATTTATATAATTCTAACTATAATTAGTCCATCTCTCTTTACCTGGTTGCTGATGAACCAGGTAAAGTGCCCCAATCATGCATATCATAAACCGACACATATCTAAAATCCATTAAGTTATTAGTTGTTGTAAATATGAGTCACATAAATTTAGAATGAACTCTGATTAACAACTCAATTATTAACAGAATAAATATAAAGACTTAATTGCTAATGATTCGATGGTTGCTGGTGCTCTCTGGAAACTTTCTTTCCACTAAGTCTCCTCATGTGCCCTCTAGTACATTACATAATGCTTTGTAGATTTAATGAGGCTGCATTATTTATTTCTATAAATATGGGCACTTTTCTGGATAACTGTATCATCCCAAGAGCTAGCCCATTACCCGGAATACAACATGGAGGTTTATATAAGGTTTATATAAGATCATCCTCTCCACAGCCACAGAATGACTCATGACAGCCTTCTCTTTCTGGGTGGTGCACAAGCTTATTTCAAAGGCAGATGCAAGATGTGTTATGTCTGAGTGAAGTTCCAAGCAGCACAGGGAGCAACGGCAGAAGAGTATGATAGCTCTTTCTTCTCCAAGTGACCATGTGTCTGGCAGTTGCAGTATGAAGATACCAGAATATGAGCCCCCTGCTGGCTGGACTCCTATGTGTGACTAATGTCACGGGTGGGAGCCAGTGTATTTCTTCCTTCACATAAATGTTCATGCTCCATCCATCCCCTCAACAAATGTGTCCAGTGGAACTACTGCTCTAAGCATTAGGGACATAAAATTCGTACTGGAGAGGTGCATAAATGTGTGCAAAGGAAACAGGTTAAGTTAAAAGTCATAACGACATGGTAATTTCCAAAATTAGAAAACACACACGATTTTTATGTAGGTATCATAATTAGTAAACAGGATTCATGACTTTACCTAAAAATGGTGGAAGACTTCTCAGAGGAGGTAGCATGTGAGGTGAGAATGAAAGGATGAGGAAACTTACCAGATAGAGTACGGTGAGGCAGATGAGTTTACAGACATGAAATAATAAGACTTCCTATATAGTCTACCAGACTCCAGAACTTATTGGTAAGAGACAAAAATCCACTGAAGATATTTTAAGTAGAACAGTGGCATAGGTACTTTAGAAAGATTATTCTGTGAAGAATAAATGAATTGGAAGAACCTGTTGCCATGAACAGGGTGAGAATAGTATTAATGGTTCTATGAAACAGATGTTATCAGCCCCATTTTATAGATGAGTAAACTGTGACTTAGATTAATAAACTCAGGGTTGCATTTTAAGTGCTTGAGTCTCACTAGCTCCGATGATGATTTCACCATTAGTGGATTCATTACTATGGGAAGGACTGGGGTGGGGTGAAGAGAAATCAGAGTGCCTCTAAGAGGCGAACCTGGTGGGTTGTGGGAGGGTGTAGGCATGTGTGATTTAAGACGCTGTCTCCACTCACCGTAGGACACAGAGAAGGAAAGAGGCCTTGCAGGGGAAAGGAAATGGTTTTGTTTGCAATCAGGCAGAGCACTGGGAAAAGTGAAAGTGTCACAACAGAAAAGTCATAAGAGAAGGGCACAAAACAGGCCAAGACAGCTCTTGGAAGGTGACTAGTACTAAGGCCCCAAACCTATTTTCTATTTCAGGTCATCTTGTCCTTGCCCTGCCCCACAATCACACTGTAAAACAGGGAAGATTGGCATCAGTGGCCAAGAGTGAATAGGGTTTATGACTCTTGATGCAGGGTGGCATGCAGGTCTTTAGTGGCTGCTGTCAATAGTAGGTCTTTACTGGGTTGAAAGATAGGAATAAATGCCTGAGAACTACCACTTCAGAGCAGAGAGATCAGAAAAGCTCCATTACCAATTTCTCTCTCTACCATTGCATATTATTCTGCAAAGTGGTGCCCTAGTGTTTCTCCGGACACATCAAGCAATCTTCACTATTTGCTCACCCTCTTGGCTTCCTGACTTTCCAATCCCAGGTCTCCTCTCAAAAAGAGGTCAACTAATCTTTCCCCAAGAATGTCTCTGTATTGATTCAAGTTGTACTTTTGCATTTGAAATTCAGTATTAGGTTTGAAGTCTTTTCTGCTGTAGCCCGAAGTGATTGTCCATCTGAAGTTCTGCGACATTTGTATGTAGACATACTATCTGATTTGAAATTCTGTATTTTTTACATTGAGCTGGGAATGCTAATATCCTTTTCTTAATCATATTATAAGCTTCTTGAATAGAGTCCATGGAACTGTTCTTTTTCCTGATGTTTTACCACACCTAGCCATGTGCTAGGTACACAGCTATCAAGTTGTCAAAGTAAGTCCAGTTCTTTTCATACTCTCTACCCATAATTTCGAACCTCATGGGTGGCATTAGTTTTTATGTGCTTTTCCTTTCTGAACTCAGAATTACAAGTAGCTGGTGAAATTCAAGTCTATAAATTTTCTGCTACCAAGAAACAAGAGGAAGAGTGGAGGCCAAGTAAAGGGCAGAAGAGGTCAGAATCATCTACAAGGGTGACCGCCATTTCTTGAATCACAGAAAACTTGTTTTTCTCTTGATCTTTTGTTTTATTAAGTGATTGCTGAATATGCTTTCCTCAGTTAGAAACATACTTTTAACACCTTTTAAATCTCCCCCAAGATCAGTAAAATGGACAAAATCCACAGACATGGATACTGTTGCTTTTACATTCTCCAACCTACACTTCTATTAGTCTGTAAAGCCCATTAGTCTATGATTGTTTCCGCAAACACTTGGGTCATGATTCAACTCAACAAGCATCTATTGGGTAATTATAAAATAATAGGCTGTAAATAAGAGACTGGGCAGGGATCAGAAAGTTACAATGAGAATCTAACAAGTCCTCTGTCCTTAAAGAATTTAAAATCTGGTCATTAAGCTAGAAACATAAATATCAAACTATAAGAAATGGGAAAAAACAGTGAAGAATGAGTTGGATATTATGGACAAACAGAGGACAAACAGATAAAATAATGTAAGAAAGCCTTCTTGGAAAACAAAGCATTGGGAAGAAAGTCTAAAAGGTGAGAGCTTTACTCAGTTGGGAAAAGAAAGTTTTGCCAAGGCTGAGTTGGTCATGCTACCAGTTATGGCATGGAGTCATGAAAAATGAACTTTTTCCAGAGTGTTTGGTGGATTTTCATGACTAGACTTTGGCACATGTGGAGGGATATAGTGGCCACGAGGACAGGGCAGAGAACTTTGGGGTCAGGTAGCCAGGGTTTTGATGCCAAGTAACTGACTTCATTCTGCAATGTCAGGGACTCATCTGTGTTTTGGAAAGAAAATTGAGGAGGCAGCACCCAGGACTGATAGAAGTAGACAGAAAATAAAGCTAGGAAGACCTTGTATATGGCTACTGTCTACAATAAGAAAATGACATCCAGCAGCACAGTGGATCTTAAATGAAGTTGTTCATGAACTATTACTTGAGCATGTATAAACAAAAATGTCTACTTTGCAGATCTGAGTAGGTTAAAATCATATCCATTCCTATGAGGACTGAATATTTTTCATTCTTTAAAAGTTACCCATTACAACATAAAAACTCCTGAGAGGTTGACTTAAACAGCCACTTGACTGCTCGCAGGGAGCATGATAAGCACTTAACACTCTTTTAAAAGCACATTACTCATTTTCCACCTCTATTTTTTCACTCGTCATTATTTCTAGAATTGCAAAATTTTGGACCTGAGTAAAGCACGGGTGAGAAGGGCTTTCTCAAGTGGGTGTAGCAAGCAGTTAAATAATAAACTGAGTTCAAACTATGCACAATAATGGGGTAGAGAGGTGTTAATTTTCAATTAAACATTCCCATCAGAGGGTGCTTGAAGGTTTCAATTTTTCAAACAGCAGCCTGAATGTTGTAATTCAAACCCTATGAAGTCTGGATTACATTAACTAAATTCTAAGCTTGACTAGATCAGGGGAAACCCTCTTTCCCTGAAATGGGAAACAATTAACATGCTGTTTGTTCATGAGATTAAAATTGCTGAGGTGTAAAATGGCAGGTGTAGTGTTAAGAACTTGGCCTGAATGTCCTATTGAGGAGAGACTAAGTCCTTCAAATGAGGCAAAGTTACAGTGATGTCAGCAGGTTTAACTTTCTTAGGATCCAATGAACTGACTACATTTCCAGAAATTATACAATGGTGAAGATTCTCAAGTTAAGTTATGCCTCTAGGCCTAACCAGTTACATACTGTGAGCACTTGGGCAGGTCTGGCCTCTTGGGTCTCATTTTCTCCATCTGTAAGGCTTTTATGGGAATTAACTAGCGTAGCACATGCACAGTGCATGAAAGACTGACTTGCGCATGGGAGAAAGCCATTAACAGGAGCTGCTGTATTATGCAAAGATGTGATACCTGGGTTTTTTATTCTAATACCAATCCTAAAACTTGAGGATCTTAAATCTCTAAAGAAACCAAAGATAATTTGGGCTAAAATCATCTTTTATAGGTGAGGATGCTGAGAGAAGTTAATGCTCCATGCCCATGGTCACACAGCAAGTCACAGAGGTGGGACTATACAGGAATTTAAGGGATCTAACTCCATTTCAGTGCTCAGAGAGCACATACCCAGTGAATGTTGGCAGGGAAAGCCATGAACTACAGTCATCACCGAAATTTGGAGAAGACTGGCACCCACTACCGTGGTCTCTAATGGGAGGGCAGTTCACATGGGCCTTTGTCATCTAGATTCATAAACTGGACTAGGAAGATGCTTCTTCTCAAGATCCAGCATTGCAGGTTACTCCTCTGCTAGTCCACAGAGAGTTAGAGACATTGAGAGGGCTGGAAATGAGCATTTTCTTTGTAATTTCTCTCAGTAATGACACTCATCATTTCACAAAGACTCTTGCCCTCTCTAAGGCACTCTATTATACTGCTACGGTGGGCAAAATCACAGACATCAACCCCAAATACCAATTTTTATATATAACACCTCAAAGTGGAGGAGTGTTTGGGAGTTACACAGAATATAAAGATGCAAAAAACAGTCCCTTCGAAGTTCGATCTGGAAATCACTGCTAAGAAATGGTCACATTTCACAGTTACAGTTAACCTTCGCTGCAACCCCCAAACAGGGACTTTGTAAAAGGTTTCCATGAGAACCTCTGAGAAGTTTAATACAATTTTTAAAAAAACTCCAAATCCAGTATTTTTAAATAAGTACAGCAACAGTATGTAGTGGGAAGACTGCATAAGCTAGGTGTTTAAAAGAAACCTTTTGGATTCCAACTCAGCCAACAACTATTTGTGTGACTTTGGACAAAACATTTACTTTCTTACTTTCTGCATCTTTGTTTGAGAAACAAGGAAGATTATTAAAAGAGGAAAGAAAGAACAACTTTTCATTTGAACATGAGTGCTAAACCCTGGATTGGGCGCCCCCCCACCAAATTCATACATTAATGCTCTAGCCCCCAGTAACTATGTTTGGACATAGGGCTTTTTATGGAAACATTAAAGGTTTAAGTGAGTCATAAGGGCAGGGCCCTGATCCAATAGCACTAGTGTCCACTTAAGAAGAAACGCCTAAGAGCTGCTGTCTCTGTCACGTGAGGATGGAGTGAGGCGGCCGTCCGCCAGCAAGGAGACAGCCCTCACCAGAAACAGTGCTGTGAGCCTGATCTGAGGTTTCCAGCCCAACTGGAAGAAGATAGCGATAAAACAACTACCAACGATTTGTGTTGTTTATTCTTCCCAGTGTTCAGTATTCGCATTGACAGCCCAAGCTGCCTCAGAGTGGAATTAGTACCATCGCTGTGTTTCCTGAGATAAAGAAGCAACAGGGTCGGTCATATACTCCATGCTGTGGCTTCCTACTAACAAGATGACCCCAGATTGAGAGCTGTGTGCTTTCTCCTTAACGATATTCATGGAGATGGAGAAAAGAAAGTCCACAGCAGAGAAATATCAACACATAAAACTTTACATACAGTATCTTTACAGACAGATATTAAATGTGTGTATGTCAGGAAGTTGTGTGTGTGTGTGTACCTATAACAAATGCATGAAGAAGGTGCTAGGTGGTTAAAAACGGCTCTGCAGCCTGGCTTCCTGGGTCTGAATCAGGCCTTGGTGCTCATTGCTGTTTCTACAGGCAAGTCATTTAAACTCTCTTGTTGGGGGCTGCCATGTTGGCGGCGCCGGGATGGCGCCTGATCACATCAGCAGCGAGGAGGTTAATTGACATAAGCACACTCAGGTACACACTGTATGCACATGTGTTCTCAAGCACTAATTGCCTGCTCGGAGCGTCTCGCCTAATCTTTGCGTAAGAGGCGTGGCCCTGCTCTCCGCCTCCTGGAGGTGATATAAGCGGAGGCGGAGCGAGACACACAGCAGCCATTAGCAGAAAAGCAGTAGAAGAAGACTCAAACACGAAAGCAGCTAGGAAACGCACAACGGCAGCTAGTAGGGAAAAGCAGCACAGCAGCGAGTAGGGGCAGCGGCGGAAGGCAGATTGCGAAACGGAGAACTGAGACTCATCACTAGGGCACCTTGGGTGGACTTACCCTTAGTTCACAGGATGCAGGACTTTAAGGTGTAGCAAGTCTCTTCCTCTAAGCTCTAAGCAAAGCCTGTCCTTCTCTCAAGGTCTCTCTTAAGCAAAATTTCTTTCTCTCTGATAAGCAAAGTCTCTCTCTCTCTCCTCTCAAAGCAAGTAAACCTCATTTCCTCTATCCTCTATAAATAAGCAAGAAAGCAGTGCACTAAAGAGAAAGATAGAAGTGCCTCAGTTTCCACTCCACCACCCATAAGACCCGTGCAAGTTGTTGCTGCAGGCGGTGACAAATATCCACGGATTTTGGAACCGCAAAGAGCCAGCGACACTCTCTGAGCTTCAGCTCCTTTGTTGGTCAAATGGAGATGGTCAGAGTATCTCCCTCAGCACTGAAAGGAGGATTCAATGAAGCCACCATAAACTCCTAGAACAGCGGCTGGTGCTAAGAGCATTATGAGAATTCATTTTAACACTACACAACATGCACACCGACTCAGATACAGAGGAAATGAATTTTAATCAGAATAGGAAAAGCAAACAGAAAAAACTTGGAAGTGCAGTTATGCCCTACCCTACCTGCACAATTTCCTTCCCATTTTCAACCTGAAAGTTAAACTCTAGGGCTAATCATGAAAATCTTAGTCACTTTCATATTAATGGGGCACTGTGCCTAGAAGAGTCTCCAGAAGTAATCAGGACAAGGAAGAAGAGAGAAGGGGAGTGCAAAAAGGGAGAATTATAGGGTAGATCTGGATTTGCGACTTAAAAAATGATAGATATAATTATTTACACACCATTACACAAAGGGATGAAGAGTTCCATGTTGTCTATCATTTCCAAATTGTTACTATTACACAGAAGAAGAAAACTCGCCCAAATCGCAACTGATTAAAATATAAGACTTTTTGTTCCATATTTACGTTCTTCATAGTGTTTCTTGGGTTCCAAGAGAGGTAGTTGTGACAAGAATCTACCAAGGCACTTTTCAGAAAAGTCTAAACTTTTCTCACGTTCTATCACATAAGTAAAATTCAACCTCCTGCTTCTGTGTTTATGATTCATCTCTGTCAGGTTAACTCTGACTCAAGGTTCCAAATTTTCTTTCAGAGGGAATTTCTCTCAGTAGAAATTCAGCTCCTATAGGAAATGTAACAGTGGGGTCATTTTTCCACAGGAAGGAACCAGGTAAGTCCCTGGGCACAATGAAGCATGTTCAGCGGATTTGACTTTTGCTGGACCTGGCAGCATTGGGAACAGTCTTCTGCCACTGTTTTCATCCCTCTTAGAGGAATCCTTAATCTGGGTTATTTCACAAGCACTTGGTCATCAACTCAGAAGACTGATTTTGTTCATAACACACTCTTGATGTCCAGATTTTATGTACATTCTTTGTAGGAATTTGAAGATGTTATTAATAACCATAAATTATATGTCAATAACCCCTCTCAATTCCCCAGTGTGATGTAAAATCTAGCACCTATCAACTTGGCCAGCTGTGACTGAAGGAGGTGCCACTACCATAATATGTGATAGCACCTTTCTAAGTAACATTAGGTAGGGGAAAAACTGATTCTTGACAATTCCTTTTGTTTCTGAAAACTGATCAGATTTCATTGCAGATGTGAGAATCCAAGTAAGACCTGGGTGTGGGGTTAGATGGATGGAGAAACCATTTATACTAATTTACAAATATATATTTGATAGCTTCAAATAATGTTAAATAGGGACTGAGTGTATAGCTCAGTGTAATTATATGCTTGGCCTTTATGGAGCCCTGGGTTCAATCTCTAGCACCAGAATGATAACACTAATAAAAGCAATAATGCAAAACAGGTAAGTAGAAATAATAACAAAAACAATAAAAAAGTTATCCAGAAAAAATTGGAAATCCATTTCTTGAGAAATTTGAGCATGTAATCACTTAAGGGTAAGCCATTTACTCTTTAAATTTTTGTTACTGGTGTCATTTTTTTCTATATATTTATCTATTTTTTCTAAATATAATTTGGAAAATTACAAATCACCCATCTGGATGTTCCAAATCCATTTCATTTTTTATGAAGAAAGTTATGAGAGGTTATTTTAAGTATTTTCTAATTGAAATAGTAAAATCGCTATTGCTAATTATTCCAGATTTGAAATTGGCCAGCACTAATATCTAATTTATCAGAGTAAATATATACTAAGTAATAATTACTCATTAATTATTTTTTAAAATAGTGCTATTTAGTGGATATGATCTTAAGAGAATTTCCAGTGGAGGCAAGCAGGAGCAGGTAGACCAACAGAAATCTTTTTGTTTGTTTTTTGTTTAGTGTTATTTTGGTACCAGGGAGTGAACCCAGGGGTGCTGAACCATTGAGCCATATTCCTAACCCTTTTTTTATAATTTATTTAGAGACAGGGTCTTGCTGAATTGCTTAGGGCCACATGAAAAGTTGCTGAGGCTTATTTGGAATTTTTGATCCTCCTGCCTCAGCTCAGGTGGGTAGCCATCTGTTGTTTGTGAGAGCCAACATCCAGATTTAATATTGTTCAGAAATATTCATGTTAAAAAGAATGTTTTCCACTAATTTCACAACATGGTACTTTATGAGAAGTGATGTTTGCAAGTCAGGTGGGCTGAGATGTCCAAGCACAGATGTCCAAAGCTGGAGACAAACTACTGTGAACTCTGAAGCAACAAATATGGATAACGTTGACTACAACCAGTTACTAATATTTCCAAATTCCCCCCCTTAAAAGAACAATCTATGCTGGAAAAGTGAAGCTCATCAACTCATTTTGTTCTCTCTCAGTTTATTAGTCGTCTTCAGTGTAAAGATAGTGGAATCCTAATTTATCAGTTAGTCCACCAATCATATTAATAACAAATTCTTATCTGCCTCTGAGTTGAAGGATAACTCTTATTTATCTCCATTTTCCTTTGTGTAAACCCACCCCTGTTTCTCTATACAAATCAAATTTCAGCTGAAGGAAGAGAAAATACTCTAAGATAGACCAGCATCTGGTGCATGCAATGAAAGCTTGCTGGCTTCAAAATAAATGACGAGAATGCCTAAAAAAGTTGACCTAACTTTGTTTTTATTTATTAAAAGAAGCTCATTGCAGAGGAAAAGCACATATGATTTATATAGCACTACAGAACTTTCCTCCATAGCTCATGAAAGGGTGCAAGAGCAGCTTGAAAATTATGCTGAGCTTAATTATACTTAATGTGAATTATTCAGAAGTGCAGACAGAGACTAAAAATTTATTTCATACAAAGAAGCTTGACATTTTAATTGGTCCTTCAGAATAGAGACAAAACAATTTCCTCTCAAGAAAATTTACATCTTCCCTATCAGAGCCACAGCCTCAGCCAAGCAGAACTTCATTAACAAGATTAATCATCACCCGATGTCTGCCTCATCAGGTATATGGTCCAGGTGAAAAGAGGAATGCAAAGTAATGACTGACATTTTCAACACATAGGACTGATGCAAGAAAGAAAGAATGACAGATTGAGTCACCATACCTTGGTCATTAGCCATTTTGTCAGGGTGTTCCACTGTGGAAGAAAAAAAAAAAGATAATATTATTAGACTTTGACAGATGCTAGTAAGAAAACTGACACACCAAATCAACAGTCTTGTTCACATGTTTTCATATCAAGATCAATAACTACTGAAATAAAATTGATAAAGATCCAATGTTATATGTGATTGTTTCTATTAATTAAGCAGTCATAGGAAAAAATGGAAAATAATGTTTTTACTACATAAACAGACTGAAAATATCTTATTTGGTCACATCCTTCTAAACATAACCTCAAACTATCAACATGTAAGTTGAATTAAAATGAGGATTGATTGTAAACAAAATATGGATGCAGTTATCAAGTAATTATCACACATATATTTTAAGTAAAGTGCACAGAGCTATTTTCTGTATTCAGTTATTTTATTGAGAAAGTTTGCCCACGTCTTAAATGAATAGAGCAAAATAGTGACACGATATTGGCATATCATCATCATATCATATGATGATATACATCATCAATATGAAATAATATTAATGGTTTGCTAGATCTTGAGAACTTGTAAAGATAGTCTTGTTCATAACTTCAGGTGAGTTGTGAGTAATGGTCTTTTAATTTTAAAACTAACTCAAAGATTTAAAAAGGTGGCTTTTTTTTCAATCAAATGAAACTAAACAGAAGGTAAATTTTTAATATTTCTAAAAATTGTGATATGACATTTTAGCCAATGCAGATTTTTGAAAGGCTTCCTCATTTGGTTATTTCAAATATATTTGATTGTCTTTGAGCTTTGAGTGTTTGGGGCATTTTAACTCAATTGCACTCAAAATTGATGGGTAGAATACTATACTGGCTGGTTTGCTTTGTATTTATCTCAATTAAGCTTACATGAGAAAAATATCATAGGGAATAGCATATAACATAGCCTGTTCTCTTGTTATGTATGGTGGTCTCATAGTAAATCTAGCAACATTGTTTGAAATACTTAAGCAGATATCCTTCAGGTGTGGTCCTTTTATAAACCAAAGAGCACACTTAATTGTTCAATAAGCATTCAACAGAATTAAAACACTTAAGAAATAAAGCTGTTGAAAAAAAATACCCTTTCAGATGAACAGGGTTTATGTCTATTACATCATGGGACAGATTCTAAACCAGAGATTGATTACAACTTCCTTCATTTTAAAATGACGTGTATCCATATTCTTTGAAAAGTTAACAATGTTTACTATACTTTGAATTCTGAATTCCTCTTTGGAAAACTATAATTTTCCAAAGGTGTATATATATATTTTTTTCAAGTAAATTTTTTTCTTAGTAAATTTCAAGTGTACAATACAGTGTTGTTTTCTATATGTACTATACTGTATAGTAGATCAGCAGGGCTTATTGGTCTTCATATCCCTCAAGGCTCAGTGCTTAAGATCCTATATTCTGTGCAAGTTTTAAATGAGTTTTATAAATAGCTTTCTATCTTCTCAAAACTTAATATTTTTAGAAAATCCACCAGGCTCTCTAATCTAATCTTTTATAAACTAATCACTACAATTTAATTTTTATCTTGATTTTCTCTTCCATTTCCCATTGAAGACTAATGACTTCTCAAAATACTTTTATTATAGTGTTAGGGGGTTGCTGAAGACAGGTGCTTTTGAGTGGCGATTGCATTATATGTAGCGTATGGAGAAAAGGAATTTGAGACTTTGAGGAAGAAAGTTGTGTTATCAGAAGCATCATCCCAGGTCTCTAGTAAGGAAAAGGTCGAATATTTTAGAGTCATAAGTAGCCACACAATATGTGACCTGTACCAGCTTGCCATCCAGAGTAGGATACACTCCTTCAAGAATCCTAATCAACTTCTCACCTTTAGTAAAGAACTGTTCAGAAAGATGTTGGGAAAAAAACCGAGGGAAGGAGGGAAGGGGGAGGAAGGAAGGGAGGGAGAGGGGGAGGCAGAGAGAGAGAGAGAGAGATGGAGAGAGAGAGAGAGCGGGGAAAACCAATCATATCTCAAATCCATTCTTTGTTCCTTCCTTTATCCTTAATCACATTGACTACAGTGTTTGCAACTGATGTTCTTAACAAGTGATAAGTAAATATGTATGTTCTGTATTTGCTTTCTGTTAACAAAGCTGAACTGAATATAACTTGAGAAATTTTGAATGTTTCCAACATGGTTAAGTACTGAAGAGTATTTCTCAACTGGGGCCAAATGAATTCTAACAATTATTATTTTTTTATTTAACATAAATAATGGCTTCAAAATCTTGTGATTTGTATTACGAATTTTTAATTGTCCATGTCATATGTCAGAAAAACAATGTATTTTGTCATGAAAACTATTTGAACACTAAACCTTTTATTCTATTCTGGTACAGAGCTTTTGGTGTGTATTATTACTCAGTGAAGGAGGGGTACATTTCAGAAAAATGATTAAGGATGCCCAGAGAATAGACCATACTCTTTGGGAGCATCACTGCTGAACACTCTGCTCTTTTGTGTCTAAGAAATGCCTCCCTTGTTCTAGAGAAATTTTCTGTGGCTCACTCCATTAGGAATATCCTTCCTCCCTGTTACCCTCATAGGCCAATACAGAAATACATACTTTAATCAGAAGGAGGAGCCATAATAGATACAGACCATGGCTCTCAGGTCTTTGTAGTGTGTGCATATCCCAATGGAAGCTAGGTGAGGATGTGGGCAAGAGAGGTATTTGGTCAGAGAATCAAGTCCAAGATCATTTTAATTAACATTCTAAAGAAAGAGTTAAGTATAGCACATGTATGTATGTACAAAAGTGTATAGGAATATAATCCTTTCCTAATTATAAATTCCCTTTTAATTAACCAATGATTACTGATTGAGTGTTCTGAACCTCTCAGGATGGTTGCACATGCCAAAAAGATAAAACTCTAATCTCAAGTAGAAAAGGCTGCTATTTTTTGCAAAGACTGAATATGAAAGAATGAGGTTTGTGGACACCTGCCTGGGGCATGACTTGCAATGGAACACTTGCCCATTACCCACAAGACTACTGGGAATTTCCTGAGCTTCACAAAAACATCTAAGCCTTTCTCTGTGTCCAACAAAGTTACATTCTGATGAAAATAGGACTTATGTTTTAATGCAGCTTTGGGAATTGAAAATCTTAAATCAGAGAGCAATAGCATGATTTTATATCACTGGTATAGATCTGGCTAATTTTGTTTTTAAATCTCTTATGATAAGAAATTTAGTGGTCTGAACACTTGTCATTGAAAGTAACATGCAAGATGCATACACAGACAAATGATATATTGATGAAGATGAGCAATGTCAGTATTTTTGAGTGCACCCAAGACGTCAGAAACTTATTTTACAATATGAGGAATGTTGGTTTAAAAATCTATTATTGAGCGGGATATATTTGTGATAGATAATATTAAACATAAAATCTAGGTATTAAACATAGTTCTTATACACTATCATGTTATAGAACAAATTCCTGAACTTGAACTTGTTTTTAGTTTTGAAAATAATTTTGTAGATGAGTTTAGGGCACTTAGGATAAACACAGAGAAAGGAAATACTGAATATAATACTTAATCTACAGACTGGTTATCAATGTGGGCCTGTGTGTCCTGTGATATCTTATCACAATGCTATTTAATACATTTGGATGCCTTAAGTCATCTTAAACCCTCCCTGAGATCGCTTAGTTGGCACACATTGTGGGCATGAAATTAATTTGGCACTCATCTACGGATAAAGATGAAGCGTTTGCAAAACATTATCTAGTTACATTTCATGCTCCCACAAAATGAATAACTGGCTGCCTTTCGATCGCTCATTTGGAGTAAAACCTGATTTAGACATGAAGTCCTCCAAACCAGGGTAGACACAGATTAGCTCCTTTCTTCCCCACCTCCCTCCTAAATTCTGCTCCATCATTAAGAACTGTCATGCAAGCTTAGGCTGAATGCTAGTTTGTATGCTCTTGGCAAACTCTCAGACTAGCTGTTACCAAAATCCAGCTTTTGAATAGCTCACTCATGATAATTTAAAAGTCCACTATTTGTCAGGGTATCTTCCTAGCAGAAATGAGAAACTGACTACACAGTTATTCTTAGACATTTCTTTTAGTATGTCAAATAAATGGGTGAAAATATCAACCATTTATATGTTTTTAAAATCATAGTTGTTTGCCATTATGTATTATCAGGCCTATACTTCTTAAAAACAGACCTATACTTCTTAAAAACAGTGCACATCATTACATAAGTATACATCTTTAAATATCAGCTATGAAACATTCAAATTAATTTCTGTTGTTAAGTGATTGAGGCTCTTGACACCATTTGTTTCTAAGAAAAAAAAATACCATGATCTAAAATACTAAAGGCCTATATGAAAATCATTTTGATGTGCTCACTATTCTTTGGTTTTAGCACTTTTCTTTACGAACATATAACTATGTTTAAATTGAGTAGCTATGTATAGTATTATAAACATATGGAGGTTTCTTCTAATCATATTACAAGATTTTTTTCACTGGTGCTACTTCGGGAATTTAAAATAAATATATTCATTTTGTTAGAAAATTTCTGCCTTGCCACATCAAAATTTCCATTAATATATAAGGATGACAATTCCTGAAAGAAAATATTTAAAGTTGGCAATAGTATGCCATTCAATGCATTTTAATTTTTATTCCCTTCCATAAAAGGGCTGAAGGGTTTCATTATATTTTGAATAGACTCAATGTATATGAAATCAATACAAGATTCCAAAAGGATTATAAATAAAAACATCAAATTAAATATTTCTGCCTTGTGGTGATGGCAGAAATTGTGAGAATACAATACACCTTTCTTTGACATATTGGCTTTGAACATAAAAGATACATTTTAATTTATTCTGAATATCCATGAAAGCTATGTTGCCAACAGAAATGGTGTCAGGCAGTTTCCAACTCAGACTGCAGAGCATTTTACAGAATCCCATAGGAAAGGAAGGCATAACAGGAAATGAGTCAAACCTTTCAGAGTCCGGAAGAGGATGGGATCAGAGAGGGGCCCCACTCCTTTTGCATTTCGTGCTTGAATTCGGAAGTAGTACATAGTGTCCAGGTTGAGATCCATGATTTGATGAGTAAGCCGGTCACCGCTGATTGTTTCCATAATCCAGTCATCGATGGGTATGTTCTTGTCCAATGTATAAAACAAGATGTAAGCTGCATGAATAGACAAATGCAGTTTCATTTAGTGTATGGGTTAGATGTTACAGTTTTGTTTCCAACACCCATGTTTCCCAAATATAATTGGCAATGATTATTATGTGTTCAATCTTTAAACAACAGTGTTCACTTTAACAAGTAATTTCTTTTCATATTGCAAGGATTAGGTAAATAATTGTTTCAATGTACAGAATCAGAAAATGGAATTAGGCCATTAGAAATAGAAATATCTTCTACATTTAAAAATGTGTGCTCTCTGCTACCCATAAATCTCTCTAATACATAAGCATGATAAAAATGTAAAGAAAGAGAGCAAGTTTGCATAACTTTTGCAGCAATTCAATAATGAAAATAAATAACACTTATTTTGACTTGCACTTAAACAATAAAAATTTATTAGAAAGTATGTGCTGTACTTGTTTCAAGTATTATAAAAATAAATGATCATATTTGAATGTTGTACTGATTATGTGATGTTGGCAAGGGCAGTGTCTCATCACAGATGATGAACATTAGTTGGTAAAAGGGTTGGAATGATAGCCTCTACCACCATACGAAAAATCCAGTACTATTTTCCCTATTCCAGCCCAGTTAGACAAATAAATAATCACTGCTGGATAACTCTAGGTGTTAGTATTGTTAATTCTCCATGTTAGGGGCCAAGTTATTTGAATGCTAACAGTGTACTCAGTCATGAGAGTCTGATATGCACCCAGGTATCCCTCTAAAATATTCGTATGCTCACACTAGACTTAGGCAATTTGTTAGCTAGCTCTTATTTAAAAGCATTAATTAATAATTTTTATATTACACTATCACGTAGCAGTGCAGAAGGGCTCCTCATGAATGCCTTTACTACGTGAACATGGTAGTGATCTCCATTGCTGCCAAATTTCTGCTATGATATCGACATTGAATTGGCCACAAAAGTCCTCAGGTTTATTCTCACACATTTAATGATTATTTGTAAATTGTTTTCTTATAGTTGACTTCCTTGAGTTCACTTATTCTTTCATTTTGAGTGCCTGTGTCTCCAACCTGCACTGAGAACCTTCACTCCTAGATCTCTGCCATGGTTATGCCACCAAGGTATCTGACTCACACCCACTTCCCTTCTGATCTGATCACCCAGGGTATCCCCATCTCAGCAGGTAAGACTGCTCTGCTTATCATGCTTATTCTCTCTCCCCTCTTATTCTTGGGACATTCTGTGTTTTCTTACTTTTTCTACCCAAATCACACCCATCCATCAGTTTAGTTTAGGCTACATCTGACCTATGAAACCTTCCTCAATCATGGGCTTTCCTTTCTATGAATTTTTATTTCAATATTGTATAAAGGTGTTTATGATTTTTGTCACTCATCACTTAATTCCATAGTGCTTTATAGAATGACACATTTTTATTATTAGTTTGAGACACGCATCCTGGACTCTGAACTAGATACTCTTTCCTTTAGGTTCTGGAGGCAAGCAAAGTTATAAACTCCAAATAGTGAGAAGCCCATGTCTCCTCAAATCTGACCAATGCTTGCAAACTTGTATGTTTTATGTTGACTTTCATCTTTCCCTTAGTTTGGTGTTTCCCAAATCTGCAGAATTGTAAGAATTGTCTGAAGGGTGCTTACAATTTATGAAAAATAGACCCCATGATAGGTTTTTTTGATTCAATACTTATGGTGAACAGTGTTTGATGGTCCCCAATTTCTCCTATCCCCTGGTATGCACACCCTTGTGTGATCCTTTCTGTCTGAGTTTAGATGAGTTCTAAGCCTTGCTTCTAACGAAGAGAATATAGCCAATGTGATGGGCAAGCTTTTCCAAGCTTTTTTTCTTATGTGTTACATAAGATTATGATTTCTGTTTTGCTAGCAGACTCTAGATTCTTTCCTCTGCTGGCTTTGTTAAGGCAAATTGTTACATGGAGAAGACCATATTTCAGGAAGAAAGGATAGATTCTGGCCAACAGCCAGTAAGAAAGCTATTCTCATTCACAACCACATGTTCCAAATTAAATATTTTCCCAGTCAAACCAAAGATGAGACTTCAGCCAGGCTAACATCTTGATTGGTTATCTTGTAAGAGACCTAAAGCCCAGTGCTTAGTGAAATTATGCTCTTACCGACATACAAAAAAATGAAGATAACAAGTACATACTGTTTTAAGTTATTAAATTTGTAGTCATATTGATACATAGCAATGGACACCTAATACAATAGGTTAGGATAAACCCAGTAATCTGTACCTGGATGATTTCTGTGATCAAGAAGGTCAGGTATTACTATAGGTGACATGGAGTCTATATTTTTCAATATCGTCAATGTTGTAAATAAAATGTCTTAAGATGCTGAGAGCTCAAGAGAAGTAAAAGATTTACCAATACAAAGAATGCTACAAAACTTTTAATTGTTGAAGTTGACTCTTTCCCCTGGTAAATATTAAAATTAGGAGGCTATAATTCAAAAGGAACTGTGAAATATCATTGGATAAAGCAATTGTCTTTTCTCATCTCTTTATAACTCACTTGCCATCATCAATATCAACAAAATATCCTCATTTTCTTTGGTCCGGAGCAGTCTCCCTAAAGAACTCTATCTATTGAAAAGAAGCACCTGGTACTGGCAAAGAAAAAATAATAATTTTTATTATGTGCATGTCTTATCTCTTCGAAAGGATAAAAACATTCATTTAGTTCAGAAGCTATATCTTATATTACTTTTTGATTCCTCAAAAAACCTAATAAAATAGTCTTCACATAATAGGTATTGAAACTCACTTATTAAATGAAATCATGTATCCTCTAAGCAGCTAAGTTTTATATTTATGGCACTTACTGAAATTGTTCAAGCTTTCCTGGACTGTTTTAAGTATATGATAAACTACAAGTTTGATGAACTCCAATCCCATTCCAGGTCAGCTATACTAATTTCCAATTTTAATCATTTATCAAATGAGAAATATTTATCTTCACTGTGATTTTACCCATGTAAAAATTATTCCTATGGATATTTTAAAATGGCAGTTCTAGAATCAAGTAAAGGTGAACATTTTGAGATTTAAGTTCTGACAATTTGAATTATCATCTGAGCCATTTCCTTATATTAGTAGGGAAACCTACCCTCTCTCTTCTTCTTTATTTTTTTTTTTTTTTCAAATTTGAGAAGTAAGATGGAGGATAGAAACAGACTACAAACTGATTGCATCATTGAACTCTAAGAAATGACCCTAGAGAAAGCACACTACACTTGCAGGTGGAAGTTTGATATATTCGGAAGATACTAAATCCATCATTAAAGTCTTACAGATTTCCATACAACCACAAAGTTTGGAGAAAACCATTGTTTCCTCAGTAACTTTATGTAGCTGTATACTTATTTTTCTGTACCTAATTCAGTATCCTCCATTCTTTTTCTGCAGTGTCTTAACCACTGCAATTAGTCAAATTACAAGGTATTATGTCCAATCATAGTTTGTAAGATCTGTGATTGTTGACCCGACTAGACATTCCTATATTGGATTCACATTTGTCTAATAAGTATAAAATGTAACATCATACATCCATCATTTTGACCTTATTTATACAAAGAGGTAGTTGCAATTCTAGAAGCAAAGTGTCAGAATGTGTTCAGTTCCACCTCTCCTCTCTTCTTTCCTTTCCCACTCTTCTTACTTGATACTGATTCACTTCTGTGGGTCAGGAGGACTGCTAAGAACTGGAAAGACTGAGCTATGTAACACGACTCTTACCAACATGAAGCTCAACCCAACAAGGGCCCTTTTAATATAGAAAGAATCGATTATGATAGCCGTGTACACAGGTGGGTGCATAAGGAAAGTAGGTCCTATTTCTTCCTTCTCTATGGTCAGAAGCTGCAAGCTATGGACTCAGGAAGACTTGACCTGAAGCCATAGCCCTACCATTCACTGGTCATACAATCTTCAATTTCCTCCTCTTAAAACAAGTTGCTGCAAGACAATTTATTTTAAAAACATAATGTGGTGTTTCTATTTTATCATCTTCTTTTTACATAGTAACTACATATTGAATATTATAAATTTATTTATTTATTCATTTATTTCATAACATTACTAAATACAAGGAAGTTTCTTACTTAGAAGAACAGGAGCTTTGGCTTCAAGTCAAACAGAGAGAATATATTTAATTACAATTCAGTAATTGATCTACCTAACAAGCAAACATTTATTAATTACCTGCTAACTGTCAAGAATGTGTGCGTGTATTTGTTTTGCTTGGTTTTTCATTTCTTTCTTTTTTTTTTTTTTTTTTTTTTTTTTTTTTTTTGGTACTGGGGATTGAACATTGAACTCAGGGGTGCTTAACCACTGAGCAATATCCTTAGCCTTTTTGGTATATTTTATTTAGACACAGGGTCACACTGAGTTGCTTAGGGCCTCATTTAAGTTGCTGAGACTGGCTTTGAATTTGTAATCCTGCCTCCCAGGCTGCTGGGATTACAGGTGTGCACCCATGTGCCTGGCTAGGAATGTTGCTACTGGGAAGAGAGTACTAAACAAAACCTGTTCTCATGAAGCTTCCATCATTGACTAAAAGCATTTAGATTTTCTTTCATGATTATACAGAAAGGGGATGAAGAAGAAGAGGTCAAGATAACCAAGTTTCCAACTTTTCCAACTGAATAAATAGTGGAAGCTTTTAAAAAGATGGGAGTGAGAAAATTAGACACCTTTAAATCCAATTTGAGTGCCAGAGGGGCTCGCAATCTCGGATGGTCTTAAACCTACTAGAGAATACAATAATATTATTTGACCAGTTGTAGTGGGTGACAGAAAAAAAAAAGGAAGATAAGAGAGGAGACATTGGAGAAGAGAAGAAGGAGTCAATAAGACAGGATCATGCAGATGTCTAATCAGAAGTTGGATGTGTGTATTTAGAACTTCTTGGAAGGAGATACAGATTTCAGAGATACAAGTGGGTATTTACTATCAATGGATTCTGATATAGACACTTCTCTAGAGAAAGTAACAAGAGGAATGAGAAGAACTTCATTCTAGGAAGCAGCACAGAAGAACAGGTAGAAGCACTGTCCACAGATGAGACTGACAGAAGCTGTAGCCCCAGAAGTGAGAAGAACATGATTTTATAGAAGTCATGAGAGAAGAGCATTCAAAAGGAGAAGAACTGAATTTGAGTAGCAAATGACACAGAAAGACAGTGGCCTTAATCACAAGACTGTAGAGATAAAGAAACAGTCTCTGAAAAACCCACCTCCTCTCTCTCTATGTTGTCCCTGACTTAAACAGTGTTGGGCATTGCATTTATTCAGAGCAATGTTTCAAAACTCTGATC
The DNA here is from genome assembly GCF_902686455.1 of Sciurus vulgaris. NCBI lineage: Eukaryota > Metazoa > Chordata > Mammalia > Rodentia > Sciuridae > Sciurus > Sciurus vulgaris. The sequence goes on along the minus strand of NC_136474.1, from coordinate 77,451,006 downwards.
ATACATAAAAATCACTCAAGAAGCTTTCAAACAATACTATGTTCTGTCCCTTCCCAGATAAACTAAATTAAAACTCAGATGAGATTCATTGATTTAGGACAGTGGAATATAATAAGTTGGAGCAAAACACAGTATAATCATTGAGAAGTCAAGTTTCTAATCTCGGGTTTGCTACTTCTTGTTTAGTTGAGTTTGGATGAGTTACATACACAGAATACGCTAATTGCTATTTTTAATAAGAAATAGTGGAATATGTGATCATTTACAATACTAAAATGCTTAGCAGGATGCTAAGCATGTAATAAATGTTTAATGTATACTGAACCATCGCCTTCTGAATATATAGTCTTAGTTGCCCGATTATAATCAGGGAATTTAGATACTGGAATTATCTGAATTTCTTCTTCCGTACTTTTTATTTACTCTTTCAGAAGCAATTATAAAATGATGGTCTGGGTTCTATGCAAAGCACCTTAGTAAAGGCTTGTTCTAGAATGGATTTCAAATTGGAATACTACTACACTGGGCATCAGAGACTGTTCTCAGTTCTGTATTATTACAACAATTCTAGACAAGAGGTTCTATTTCTATCCTCATTTTATATATGAGAAAGTGAGAAAGGCTTGGGGACCTTAAATGACCTGTCCAAGCACACCCCTTAGAAAACTGGGTTCTTAACCACCTGTACTACTGCTGTCTACATGAAGGACTTAGGAAAATAAAAAGCAACACTGGTCACTGGGAGCACATCCCTTAGAAGCACACGTGGCCTAGCCATGCAGGGGCAGAGCTCACATTTTTCTTTGCATTTCTGTTAAAAGTGAGTGTAGCAAATCTGGGTCCTCTGCCTTGTGGCCTAGTATTATGAATATTTTATTATCTTATTTTCTGGCAGTAATTTGAATGGAAGAACCAAATTAAGAATGGGACAGACGTTTTCTTAAGGGTTCTTTGTGTTTGTTCCATTTGAACAGAATCAACTTCTCAATCTGATAATCATAATTTTGTGATTATAAGAGGTGACCACATTTTTTTTTTTTTTGATACCAGGGATTAAACTCAGGGGCATTCAACCACTTAGTCACATCCCCAGCCCTTTTTTGTATTTTTTTTACAGTCAGGGTCTCACTGAGTTGCTTAGTGCCTACCTTTTGCTGAGGCTGGCTTTGACTCCCAGATTCTCCTACCTCAGCCTCTTGAGCCACTAGGATTACAGGAGTATATCACACCTGACCTATGACGATGGTTTTTAAAGGCAAGAACTATCACCTCTCATACTTTTATTTTTCCACTGTGAAAGCATATATATTTTTATTGGTGAGAACAATAGAACAGAAAACTCTAAATAAAGTATGGGAACAAGGTTACCTATACATGCACTGAAATATTAATATATAGATTTTATTGTTTTGATTAATTTGTGCTTCTTAATATGGGGCAGACTTCTATTTTTCCCCCTTGGAAATGCAAAATTAGTCTTTCTTTTAGAGTTCAAAACACATTCTATTGTTTACCTGACTATTTGAAGAGATTTTTTTAAAGAAAGAGTGGAGAATTTTAATGAGTGGAGAATATGACTTATTTTATCCTTTACCAAAAATGTATTTTTTCCATTAGAACTTGCTTTTATTTAGACAGTTTCTATTTTGTTTTTTCTTCTTAAACTTATTATATATCGATTTACCATACACTTATAAATAACTTTTTGTGATGAAACAAAATATAAATAAATCAAAGGCTACAAAAGTACTGAAACAGAACCAATGAAAATAGATCATAACACTGAGAGGGGGAATAAAAGAAAATTGGAATGAGCCAGCCTTGGTTTTAAAAGGCCTGGCACACTGACAACAGAACATATAAGATTTGGGGGACATTTTATGCCTCTCTTCTTTTTCCATATTTGTCAGCTTAAATGAAAATTCTGTTTGCTATTGCACTGAGAGCAATTTCCTAGAGAAAACAAATCTTCAACTTAAATTTCAATCACTTTTGGAATTTTCACATTATCTTTTCATTTTGCAAAAATCAAAATGTAACTCACATAAAGTAAGTGTGCCATCTGAAACTGCAATTTCCAAGCTTATCTCTGTATCACAGAATGACTGAATCATGTTGTTAATTTATGGTACTGCTATCTACCTCTTGAATGTAAAAAAGAAGAAACAGGAGTGACTCTTACATGTTCCTAACCCAATGGTTCAAGTTAATTAGACTATAATGTGCACATTTTGAGTTATACAATATTTTTCATAATAATTATATGCTATGGAGACATTTATTAAAAGCCTAAAGTGATCATTTAAATGCAAAATCTCTGATAGAACTCCATTATATTTTTCATACTAAATTAACATTACAGGCTTCTAATGGATGCTTTAATTAGGCATTGATGTTATCAGCAATATTTGGCAAAATAAAATCTGTCACTGTGAAATATTCATTATGTTCAATTTCTGTCAGTCAATATTAAGTATTTTCTGAACCTTATGATTTAAGTAAGAAGCTAAAAGCAAAGTGAGAAATTAAAAATCCCCAGACAAACCTCCTTCGCATGTGCTGTGTAAAAACACACGGTCATTAAATATCTTTTGTATTTCATAATTGCCAAACAACCTAGCTTCTTTCAGTCATCTATACTCAGAGTATTCCCTCGGATAGTTGCCTTAATGCTCCATAGAATCAAAAACAAAACGTCTATCCTAATTGAAATACCTGTCTCTCTCAAAGTAACCGGAAAGCAACAAGCATGTGTGTGTATCTGCCTGCACCATTCAGGAATGCTACAGACTGTGGGGGCCAAGAGGAGACAGACAGGGTGGGTCAGGGAGTGAACTGAGATATTGAGACAGAAACTAAGGCACAAAGTGGTGTATGGGGGTGGGGTAGGTAAGCAATTGCAGGCCAGGCCAGGGCAATACAGAGAAAGAAACCTGGGTGCTTACCAGTAATTTTCCCATTGGCTTCCAAGGGAGGCTGCCAGCTCACAATGACAGCACGAGGCTTCCCTTCCCGAGTAATGACTGTCAAATCCTTGGGAGCAGAGGTCGGGGCTGCAAGATGAGACAGAGACAAGGCCTTGTCATTGGTTATGAAGGCAAACAGACATTGGTAAGACTATTAATCACAAAGTTGATGTTCAGAATCTATCATGAGTTGTATCATGTTTATTTTGCCATGTACAATTCATTTCAAGGTTTTTAATTACATAAACAAAGATATAAAAATTAATGGCTTTCCATGGAAGTTAACTGACTTTTGAAAGTGTAACTGCAGAGAGAACAGAATGTGTGCACACCTGGAGGAGATAAGCACAGCCCATGTTTTCAAGTGAGCTCACACTGAAAATAGAAGAAGCATAAGAACAAGGAAATGTATGCAGTGAGACTGACGGCTACATGTCTTTAAGAGAGAGAATCCTGCTACAACTATAGTTTATAAAGGAAAATGTCACCCAATTATTTCCATAAAAAACAGAAAAAAAAAAGAATTAAAGCCCAGGTAAAAATATATTGCCTCAGTAACATATTAGGCATCTTCTAAACAAGAAGGGAAAAGAGACACACTAAGCAGAGGAGGTAAGAAACTATCCATGAGTGCCTTCATTTCAACCTGGTATGAAACTGGACAGCTTGAAACCTTGCTCTTCTTGAAGCTTCTTCTCCCACTGTTTTGTGTATGTTAAAACTTGAAGCAAACTGGCTGAGTCAGTCCAGTATTTTCCAGGTCTCTTCCAACTTGTTTTCTCATCCTTGATACTTTGAAAGACAAGTTTCCTTTCAATTAGCTAGCAATGCTCCAAATCTATTAGCTACAGTCTCTTTGTTCCCCTTATTTTGACACAGGAGATTCAGAATACATCCAGACTCTATGTTCGGGTTCTAGAGGAATTTATAGGTATCCAAATATGAACTCTGTGTATTGCAAGATAGGTAGAACTTGGTCTCCAGGTTAGAAATCATCATTATTTATCATTCCCTTTGATTCTTCTGTGGGCCAATCTGTACATTATCTACACTTTATTTTCAGTATCTCTTCCTGAGTAGAGTTTCATACATGAGTCAAACAGAGGGGATACCAATTATTCTCATCTATCACACACAATTTTCTTTCCTATGCCCTGATCCTCAAAGTCACTTGATTACAGATAACTTCATTATCTGAAGTTTCACCTAAGTTTAATACATTGACAAGGTACACACTATGTTTCAATTTTTTTTTGTACCAGGATTCGTGTCGGGGTATTTAACCATTGAGTTACATCCCCAGGCCTTTTTATATTTTGTTTAGAGATAGAGTTTCACTAAGTTGCTTAAGGCAATAAATTAAGGCATAAATTAATAGATACACCCTTTTAACTAGTCAAAATATACTTTGCCTTAACTATGTTAAAATTCAAATTGATGTGTAGTTAGAAGACAGAGGACGATTAGATTGCCTCACTTATGGTTATGGTATTCAAGAAAACATAAACCAACTCTTTAACTTTAGCAACCAAAATAAATCATTGAAGAGTTGCTGATTCAAACAAGTAATGTAACAACTAAAGTATCTCAGGTGCTGCTCATGTTCTTTATACTCAAGCTTTGTTAATGCTGGGGAATAGAAATTTTGGTGTTAGTATTAATGACTCAAATGCTTTGGATTATCCTTAATATATGAAAAAATAATATGGCCTTAACCTCAAAGATCCCTACTAACCCAAGTAATACAACACTGATCTGCTCCAGAAACATGGTTACCAGAGGTCAGGTAGAGAGAAGGGCAGGGAAGACTCCAGGGTACAAAGATCCAGTTAGACAGGGGAGTGTGTCTTAGTGAACTATTTCACTGCATGGTGACTATACTTAGGTATAAAGTATTGTATAATTCAAACTTCCTCACAGGATAAGTTCTCAACATTCTTACCACAAAAGAATAACATGCTAGTAAGATGATGGCCATGTTAATTAGCTTGATTGAATCTATTTATAATATATAAATCAAAATGTCACAGGTATCCTAAATATATACAATTGTTCTTTTTCAACTAAAAATAAACAATGTAAGTTTAAAAAAATAGAAATTTTTCCTTGATTATTCAGACTCTCTAGGTTAAATATAAATAAATAATTAAATACCACCCTATAGAATTTCTGCTTTGTTTATAGCCTCATTTCCCCTCATTGTCCCATGACACCATGCTCCCATCACTTTGAGCCATTCAGGAGTGTCTTTTGAACACATCGTCTTTCTGACATCTGCTTGGTTATCCTTGCACGAACTCTTTCTTTCTTTCCTTTGCAAGTCCCCACAATGGGTACCTGAAAATGCACACGGCACACAGATAAGCAAGCCTTGCACTGTGACACCTCCTTTATTTCTCCAGACAGAATTTGTACTTCGATCTATTTGCTCTGATTTCAACTTGCCCAAAATTTTGGGATTGTATTTCTTAAGTTACTTCAGCATTTTTTCAAAACGTTTTACTCCTTTGTTGGATTATTATTCTGTCAAAGATACAGACTACATTCTCTGCCTTTTGTACCAAGTGCCTTCATCTCAGGACCTGACAATTATAAATGAATACTGTTAGAAAACCCATAATTAATATCTTGGCCCACCAGACAAGCAGTGCTCTGTGTTATTTCTGTCTCTTCAACAATTTTCTCCACATTTGAAAATTTTCATGAAGTGTATGAATGGAGGTTAATATTCGAGATTTGGAAGATTTCAGCCACAGGAACCATTTTGGGCATTGTTATTTGGTCTGTCCAGCATCCCATTTGCTCTCCTTCCTGTTAGAGAAGCTTTTCCTTTGGCAAACAAGTTCTCATCTGTGTCACAAGCTCGGTCGTAACATCATATGGGAACTTTAAGGTCTTCATTCTACCCTGTGTTAAACTGTGTGATGTCCTGTCTTAGAAATGCCAATTAAGCTCTCCCTTTTTGAAAAGGGGATTTTAGATACAAGGAAGAACAGTGGAGTCAAGTCACTGTGGCACCTAGCAAGGACAGACCAACAGTTCCTCATCTCTAAGACGTGAGAGTAATGCTGGCTCTGTCCCTTTCCCAGACCTGATTAGTTCAGGTATCCTTCCTGTTATTTTCCATTTGCTTAATCGGAATAAAATTAAGGATTCATCATCTGGACAGAATTGAAATCATTTACTTGAAAAATTTTGCCAGTCACCCTTATCTTCCTCATGAGTCATTTTAGCACCTAACAGTGTGGCCTCATTCAGTCCTCATGTAACTAAAGAATTAGAAAGAAAACCTAGAGTCATTTCATTCCCTTTTCTCCTCACAGTTATAAAATCCACAGACACCTGTGAATTACTTCTTGCTTCTCCTCATCATCCAGGGATCTCATCCACATGCGATTCACACCTCTGTCCAGATCATTATCTGATTTGACAATCACCCTTTCTACTAAGCACATTTCTGAAAGCTAATATCTTTTTGCCAGCAATGTGTCTCACCATGGGCCTCCCCACAAGGCCAGGCAGGGGAGTCGAAATCAATAGGATGCATTTATCAAGTCAGATCTTAGTGTGCATTCTGTTTATGAAGGGGTAAGTGAATGCATTTTCTTGTGTTAAGTTGAAGCTATACTCCTTCTCTTTCAGTCAGGGAAGATCAGATTCTTTTTACTCATTTAAATTTAACTACATTCATCTCCTTTCAAGTTAAATGGAAGAGAAGGTCCTTTCTCATCTCCCAATAAAGCACGTAGCACAGAGCTCATTCAGCTGGTCTTATTCTTCCTAAGATGCTTTGAACACAGGCACCCAGGGCAGAATTCTGAGAAGAGGAGCTATTCGTGTAGAACGTGTGAACTAGAAGAGGAGAATGTTAAGATTAAATTAGACTAACTGGAAAACTTCTTATAGAAAGAAGTACCCGCGTATACATAAATGCATTCATACTGGAGCTCCAATAGTTAAGATAATAGTCTGAAATAAAAATTAGAACCGCGATATCACTGGAAAAATTCTAATGAAAAAAGAAATTCAACTTAGTCAGAGAAGAGCTTCGTTGGCATAATCTTTTTGTATTTTCAAAATCTGTAGTGCAGTTTGTCCAGAACTATGATACAATATCAAGAAACCAATTAAACCCAATTAAAAAGCATATATTTTTCAGATGTTGGATTTCTGTGAACCATAAATGCCAATATTGCATCCCTATTAAGATTATAAACCCTACATTTATGATCCATAGTAAATGAGACTCTGGTAAAATTTATAGTAAATCGCATAATGGTTTATCATGATGTTGTCCCATTTCCAAAGAGTGAACGAAATCACCAGGAAACTTCTTCCTATATCCAGCTATGGTTCCTTGGGGTGAGTATCCACGAGAATCGAGTTGTAATTATTTTGTATTTAATTTCTTTCCAAATAGCTAACATGATGGTTGTTCAAAGACACAACTGTTCAATGGAAGAATTTCTGTTCTTCACTTAAATGTATTAAAGATTCCTATTCAGATCTGCTGAGTTAACACCACAAAGAAGCCAACACATTAACCATCCAATCAACTTATCTAATCCATTGGAGATTCTTCTTCTTCTTTCCTAGAGTAGGGAGTATACAGTTAGCTATGAAAGCACTATGAACTATAAAGGATACAATATTTCACATAGGACAGGGTGTAACTGAGCACCCACAAGGTGGTAAGTTTCAACTCCCACTCCCCTATCAGCTGTCAAAAGGAGATATTTTGAGGCCAGTATTTCTTCACATACCTGCTTCATATGTGGTAGCGTGTGCAGTCATACTCCATGTGCTGGACCTTCTGTTTTTTGTTACCATGACTGAGAACTCATACATTGTGTTTGGTTTGAGGCCTGTTGCTGTGTAGCTGAGTGATGTTGTGTCTTCTGACTATACAAGTAGGAAATAAGCAAAGAGAAAAAAAAAATGACCTCTTAGCAATCTAGTAAATCAAGACATGTGAACAGACTATCAAGAAAGTCAGCAAAAAAACCCCAAATTTCTTTTGAAACAGCAAAAGACAGCACTGATTCTACTTCTTTTCTGTCAAGCCGTTTACATAAGCTGATTACACATCTAAAACATGATCAATAAAATTAGGTATTATGTTGTTCAAAGGGGTCGTTAGCTGATAGATTTTCCTGAGTGAGGCAAAAGGATCAGGGCCAAGACAAACTCCGCTTCCTTCGGTCAACTCCAGTTTTGGAAGCTGTCTGTTCTGAACTTAAGTTTATTTTTAATTGAAATCTGGGGATTTGGGGAGGTTAAAGTTAAATATTTGACATAGATCATCACTGTCATTGTTCACTATACTTCTAACGCACATTGTGTCTTTAAAACAGACTTTAAGGTACCAACTTTTAGTGCTTCCAGAATCTATTTAGATCTTATAAAGGAAATAGAACAAAAACAGTGTTGTGCCATGTAATTTACTTTCTTTGTGCACATTTCACATTAAAGAAACATGTAACTGCATGTAACATGTTATTGTATGTAACTGCAGCAATTGATCAGGACAGGGACACCAAATTGGATAAACACTAAAGGATTGCATTGGTGTGCGACGTGGTGTTAGTCTACCTAAGTCTTCTGAATCCATCCTCTGCCTTTTAAATAACAACCTTTAGTTATTTTAGTCAAAAGTAAATTAATTAAATTATGTCTTCATTGCTTACTCAAAGCATCAAAATGGTAATGAAGAAAAACACACTAGTCTCACAGGTAAAAGCATATTTTCCAGATGATCAGGCACATTCAAAACTGTTTATGCCTCTTATAAATATCCACTGTGCTTGATATTTAGCTCTTGGTCTTCTTCCAAACATACTCACTTCTCTTTTTATATTTATTATTTTTGTTATATATCTATGTCTTGAAATCAAGGAAAGGTCTTTTTCCCCATAGGTAGATATCACATCTACTTCTACCTTACTAGTATTGTATGGTAAATCTTTTTTTATTCTACTGTGAATCTGTCACAGATTATGGCTATGAAAATCCTACATTTTGTTACAACATCAAATAAATATTTAACTACACTAATAACATTTCCATGACGTGCCCATTCATCCTATTAAAATGATGAGCTCAGATACATTTATCAGAAGCTCTTCTTAAAAACAGCTTTTAAAATATGTGTCCTAAATAAATGTAAAAATACTTGGTATAATCAGGAGGATGGAATTCCATCAAATAAAACAAAGTAGGCAGCTTGTGTGTGTGTGTTGATGTATAACTTCAATATTTCCCTCCCACACATCATATCTAACACCTCTGAGTCTTAGGAACAGAAATAAGACAGGGGGGTGCTGGGGAGATAGCTCAATCGGTAGAGTACTTGCCTTGCAAGCACAAGGCCCTGGGTTTGATCCCCAGCACCGCAAAAAAAAAAAAAAAAAAAAAAAAAAGAATTAAGACGGGGGAATGGGAAAATGAGAAATGTTTAGCACCAGACTCTATGGTCACCACTGGCCTTTAGGTGCCCGCTAAGCAATGTAATCTTTATGTTGCAGAGTGACAGAACATTCTATACCATGCATTCACTCAGTGCTCTCTGGAAACTCATAGAAGGCTACTGCTTGTCTTACATCACTAAGACTAGAAATACTTAGGAAAATCATGGTCAGTTATTTCTGTGGATATGCAACACCCAGGTACTATCTCTCTGAGTCTCAGTTTTCTCACCTGCAAAATGGAGATAACCGGGGCACTGGGTGCATGGCAATATTTAAAGTGTGAAATAAGCCATGTCAAACAGTGCCTGGCCCAGAGTAAGTGTTAAATAAATGTCAGCTTCAATATTTCAAGCATCATCTCTGTTATATATATAATTTAGGAAAGTGTTAAACTTCGTGTTGAGTTGTATCTTGAGGAATGAGGCTGAATCTTACACAACTGTCTGTGCCCATTGGTATTCTTTGTACCATTCATGCTATATTTGATAAGCACTGCTCAACTGTCAATCAATGTGCATTTCGAATGGAGAGTCATGTAAAACAGCATGTGATTAAAAACTTTAGTAGAAAAAATTACAGAAAATTCCTCCATTTTATCAGAAAAGTCAATACAGTGTTTTGGAGAATTTAAATGTGAATTTCAGGATGGAAGCTTGATCTAGGACTAAATGATGGATAAGGGTACTTGTGTGGAAGAAGTCAGGCTGATGTCATCTGCTCATCTGGGTTCCAGATCTATTTCATCCGGGAAATTAGTCAATTATACCCTTTACCTGTGTTTTCATAAAGAAACACACACACACTTAACTATGAAGAATCTTCTTATTCATTTTAAAGTAGATGTGAATATCCACATCATATAGATGAAAAAAAAAAAAAAAAAAGCTAAATTAAGCGACAAGACATTGCAAAGCCAAAGTCAACTCTTGAGCCCAGATCATTTGATTCCATGTATTTTCTTTGCTATTGTGTATATGCCTTGTCTGCCTTATAAAGCTACTGTGGGTAAAGAGATGAAGTCATAGACAAGACTGAATTGAAAAGGACAAAGTGTAAATCAAAGCATCTATTATCACTATTTGTAAAATTTATTGTGTTTATCTCCAGTAGACCATGTGTGGTCTTCATTTGTTCTTGCTTCTCAACTTATCTAACCCTTTCTTCTAAACCTCTTCACCTCAGGGTGTAGATGTAAAATGGTGTGTGTGTGTGTGTGTGTGTGTGTGTGTGTGTGTGTGTGTGTGTGACAGGGAGGGTAATTTAAAGTCTTATGTCAGAGAAGATGATGGGAAAAGGGATAGTTTTGGGTCTCACTTTACAGGCATTGTCTGTGAGACAATAATTCCAAGACTTCAGTGCAAACCATACAACTAAAATCATTTGCCTCAAGATATTCTAGAGCTCAAAACGTTCTACAGAAAACAATCATTGTCCTTTAGAACATTTCACATTCTCTCAAAGTAACCATGGCCATTCTGTGAAATAAATGTATCTACAAAATACAGCAATTATGAGCATAAAACTTTCAAAGTGGGAAAAGTACTCTTTTAAAAGTAAACTTTAAAATGGGCAATTTATACATGAAAAGATTTTCTTAATATGCTCATGTTTTTCTCTGGTTGTCTTTTCTAACAATATTATTTTTATTTATGGTTCTATTCAGTCTTAAATCTAATACTGAAAGGGGATAGAAGCAGTACTTACAACGTATCTTATATCAATGATACTATCTAGAATTTCCTGGAGTGTTTTTTCCAGTACCTGGTCTAGCAGGGCAGCAGTACCAAAGAATGCTGCTTTTTAAATGGCTTCAAGTAAAAACTGATTTATGATGAAGTGCGAATTTTATGGCATTTAAAAATTGAAAGATGCTAGAGGCAGATCCCGCATGTCTACAGGAAGAAAGAGGCAAGCTTAGAGAGTTATTAGTGGGATTTCACTATTATCTCCAGGGTTGGAGTCATAAGTTCCCAAAGGACACTTTCATTCCCCCTAAATCACTTCCGTCTTGAGGCTGGATTAAGGGAGACGGTAGCTCAGTGGAGGCAACAGTGGATAGAAGATTGAAATTCTTCCAGAGTGCCACCAAGGTAGGTTTATCAAGAGCAGAGATAAAAGGGGGTATGAAGACACTGGAGGGCCAGGCTCGGGTCACTTGACTCCTTAGTTGCTGTGTGACATTTATGTTCTTACTTTCAAACCTTCCTTTTTCATTTCCAATCAGCATCATGTGAGACACTAAGCTTTAAATGTATTTTCACATATTATCTTACTTGAATGACTTAAGAATTCTTTCAGGTATATCCATGGAGCTGAGTGTATAACTCATTTCAAAATTCTGTGTAATATGTTAAGTGAGAATAGCTAAAACATGCTTTTATCATTCAAGATTAACTACCTCCTGGACCTATAGCCATTACAGATACACGAGGGTGCCTGGTAATCACTTGCTAATCCTCTCATTTTTGTTTACATTTGTGTGCTGTCTATATATGCTAACACAGTAACAGGTTTAGGAGGTAACATCATTGTCTCTGTAAATAACCAACTCTTTTTAGAGTTTCTGAGGTTTCCTGGTAGAGATTTGAAAGTGATAATGACAGTGCCTCAGACAGATCCCTAAGGAGCTCTTAGGAGGTTGTCAGACAACTCAGTGGCTGGTGCCTTTCCTCTTAGTTTGAGAGGATTTTCTTCTACCACAGGAGAATGTTTTCAAAGCTAAACAACAAAGTCGATGTTAATGGCTCAGAGTGCTCTCTAAGGATGTTATAAAAATACCTTCATGTTATCTATTCCCAGTTAGATTCTCTGTAGGATGGGTTTCTGTGACATTAGCAGGGTTGCCTTTGACGTCATCGAGATTCTAAATGAAAAGAAAAATACCAAAACCTATCCAGAAAAATTTCCTGGAATCCTGCTATTTTCAAAGGAAAATGATACTCCCCTGCACAGAATCCAATTATTGATACCAACCAAGCATCTGGTGCATTTCAAACAGCAGTTTGCAGCTCTTAATGCTTCCCTTTCTTACTTTAGATTTGTTTCCTAAGACCCAATGAGTCTAAACTAATTTTAGATATCGAGTCATTAAAATGTTTTCTTTTTCCAGGTATTAGAGCAGCAAAATGATTCATGAGAATACAGGAAGCATTTGAAAATAAAAATGTATCCAATAAACAACAGTTTCATTTTAAATTTCAGGCCATGAGAACTTTACCTTGTATTTGGCACTCGCAGAAAAGCTGGTTCTCCACCGGACAGTGTAAAGACGCACCTCGGATGTTTTTTGGTTCTTAGGGACAGAGTTGTCTGCCCAGCTGACCCTCACGGCCTCGTGGGTCAGGGCCACAGCCTGGACACCTACTGGTGGGAGCATGGGGGTGGAGACGTCTGGGACCGAGGTGGGGAAATCATCAAGCAGAGGATAATAATCAACGGGGTCAGTGGGGTCTGGGTTAGAAAACCCACCAAATGAAACAAACAAATAAATACACAAATAAAAGCGTTAAAAAATAAACATCAGTGGCAACACATCACAATGAGTTAAATGCATGGCAATAATGATGAAGGGGAACATGAGAAGAACAGAAAAAAATGCAATTAATTCAATCAGAAAACACATTAGAACAGTACCGTCATGTTATCAAAATAACATTTTCTATCCTTCCAAAATTTCCTTAGAGTATTTTTTTTAACCCATTTGACTATCACTTTTGGTTATCTATTTAAAAAGTCCACTTTTGTTGGAATGTTGCACATTGCTTCTTCAAGATCTTTCATAGTATTTATCAATTTATTAAATAGAGGACTTAAAATAACAAGATACAACGGTGTTTCTGATTTATTTTCTCCTGCAAAGGAAATAAGTGCTTATCAAACTCCTAAGTTTTTTTTTTTTTTTTTTTTTTGTTCTTCTCCTTCTTTAAGTTGATTAGGTTTCTTGAATGCTTTCATTATTTTTTAACTTATACCAGCATAAATATTGTTTAGGCAAGAAACAATAAAGAACAAAGCACCCTATCAGCCAGACCAACCTATATGGTTGTGACTGCACAGAGTGACCATATATATGTGGTCACTTGGATCAATTTATGTTTGATAATTAGGTTTTAGAAAGCAGCTAGGGTAGCACGTTTCCTAAGATTGCAATCCTTAAAGAAACTGTTAGAAGTGTTGACATTACCTATATTCTCCCAGAGTAATTAGCTCAGTTTTCATTCTTGGCAGGCCTTCCTATATTATACATTCTTTGTTCTGAACTTTCAAGTTCAGTGGAAAGACTACATTATTGGATGGGAAGACAAAATTAACTACCTACAGATTGATGAGATTTGCACTGAGGGATGCACGTTCTTTGATCCATAAAATAATGGGAGTCTTCAGAATGCCATATGTATTTTAATAAAGTTGTCAAAAAAAAATCCTTGCAGTTATTATTGCTGGGGAGATTACAATCACAGAAGCTTACTTTGTGGCAACAGTCATAGTCTGATTTTGAGCATTTTAACTTCTACTGAATACATTTATATTTTTTAAATTAACTTTTATATTATGGAATATGAATTCTCAATAACAACAAGAACAAAAAAAGCACAGCATAGCTCTCAAGGTAGGCATATGTTGATGCCATTCAAGAAGATGAGACCTTCTAAAATGTAGTGTCTGCAGCAGACAGATTATTTTTTTTAACAGCTAGTTCAAAGCTGAGTGGCTGGTGGTGGGCTCAGATGATGACTTCGGTTTGGCCACAGTATTTCAAACCCCTATCCCTATTCATTCACTGTGTTTTTCAATGAATTATTTAGTAGTTTACTGGTCTGTGGTCTTTGGAGAAAAATATAAAACAACACAAAAACAGAACAAAAGGAGAAAAAGAGTAAGATAGAGAAAGTGGGAAAGAGAAAGATGTAAGATTAAAATTTAATGACAAGAGCCCAGGCTTTCCATGTTTCCTTGATGTCTCTATTACAGGATCCTTTAAACCCAAATGGATTTATGGAATGAAGAAGAGGGAAAAGAAGTCAACCAGCCTCCATGAGGATCCAAGTTCTTCATCATGACCACAGAGCAGTAAAGATGTCTTTGCCAAACTAAGGCAGGCACTGCCTCACTTTTGCTGTTCTTGGTTAACTTCATGAAAATTTTATGAGGCAGGGGCAGTATTCTATGCAAATTCTTTTCTCACCTGTTCACAGTACAGAGCTACCCTCTTTATTGTTCCTTTGTTGAATCCAGTTTTGTTGATAAACATTTATTAACTCAGCCGTCTTTCATTAGTGCTACATGTAGGATTTTGAAATGTAGAAATTTGTTTTAAATAAATGGTAAGAGTCAATCTTGCTGAATTTTAGAATACATTATGATGACTATTGTTATTGAGTTTCCTTGAGTTAATTTCAGAATATTTCTCTCAGATTTCAAGCAATAGTATCTGATGCTATTTCTCTATGAACTTAAATATTCCAGAAATTTCTACCCTTGGCCAAGTTTCTTTGCTATTAAAGGAGAATAATTGTTTTTTTTCAGGGGAGCCTTTCAGTCTGCTCACGACTTCCTCTAAAGTTGTGCTAATACAATGAACACTAGTTACATGGACTATTTATGTTTAAATTAACTAAAAATAAATTTTAAAAATTTAAAAATTCACTTCTTGTGTTGTGCTAGCCAATTTCAAGGGTTCAAGAGACACAAGAGTCTAGTGTCTACCAAACTGGGTTGAGCGATTGCACAACATTTCCAACAAAACAGAACGTTCATGGATAGCAACAACTACTATAAATATATATTACACAGATTGCAAGAGTCTGTTCCCACCCTGATCAGAAACTACTTGAGTATTTGGATTTAAAACACTCTTTTGCTGCTAAATCACTCTTTTTCAGGTTTGTTTGTTTTCCCTTGCTCTCCCTGAGTGCTTTAAAAATACTGACTTTTAAGTGGCTACATTCAAAAGAGCAAATACATATTGCCTCAATACTTTTGCTAAGAAAAAAAAATCTAATCACTTTCTAATAGATATTTTGGTCAGAACCCAGAGCTTATGAATTTTCAGTCATTATTCTCAAGTTCAAAATGAACCTTAAAAACAATAGCACGATCTTACATCTTTTTACATTGGATTTCATTTTAAACATGGTAAAACAGTTGAGAATAAATAAATTCGAGCAACATACTTCATTATTGCCCCCCTTTTTATTTGCCTCCCTCCCTTCTCCAGGTTCAAGATGTCTTGTTCTTGCAACAAGAAGAAATAAAAGGCTTTATGGCAAAAATTAAACTCTTACTGCCCTTGGCCAGGTGGAACTTTCAGCAGCTTGAACACAGATATTCTCTGCCTCAGATGAGCTCCAGAGCTCACCCACATCTATGGGCACATACATGTAGAAAGCTCCAGAGCCTAATGCTTATTTTAGCTTGATGCTTTTATTGCTTTTGATATATTTTGTATTGACTTCATGTTGGCCTTTTTCCAAGGCAGCTCCTGGGAATACTCTGTAGAAGCTCAAAGACAAGATGCCTTTTACGTGGCACTATGAGACACTATGACACATTTATTGATAGAGTTTCTCTCAGAACCGTAACCTTTGATTCCGTTGATGTGTCCTTTGTTCTCCATGATGTGTGGAAACATAATGAAATAATTCTTCCACTTCTAGGGAAGGGGTATTCTTTTCCTTTAGGAAGGGTTGGCTTCCTTTCCAACCCACTACTGGTTTTTCTTTCACAAGAAAACTCATGTAATTTCCAACTTTGTTATCGCCTCACATCTGATCCATTAGGATTAGAGTCATATGAGGAAAAAGATTGTCTTATGGATCACTGGTGATTTAGAAACCACTGTGGGAATGGCACATGTTGAGAATTAAAGAACAACAGCAAATGTTAAACAGAAAGAAATTGATAATGCCTCACGTGGTTTTTTGAGCAACTTAGCTCCAGTTTATTTGAACTCTACAAATTTCACACCTATTACTTTCTGTTGGAAAACTGATTTTTACATGTCCCTTCAGAGGTCCATCCTTCTGGTCTTTAGTTTTGGTAAAAGAATAGAGCTTTGAATGACTGGACTCAGTATAACTCTGTATAGCCTGATCACAGTTTAAAGCCACCATATCAATGTGAAGCTCTTCCACATCTTTACCAGAGGCAGGAAGGAGACTCACTAAGTGAAAACACAGAAACAGTGGGAGAGTCCAAGTAGCCTGTCATCTCCCAAAGACCCCTGCTTTGAGCAGAGCAAGAGAATAAGGGGAAGGGAAAATCCTCCCCATCATGTCGCTCTTAATTTCCATTCTACTTCTCAATTTGCCTCATCGTTCTGATTCTGAAGACAACACATTTGATAGTAAATATTTTCTAGGGCCATACTTCTTATTTACCCTTTTTGAGAAGTCATGAACCCCTTTGATGACGGTTCTAAAGGTACCTATTGTCTCCAAAGATCCAGGAATATATTGACATGGGTCCCAAAATTTGCATCCCACTTTGGGCAGATCTCAGACCTTGAAACCAAAGTTCAAAGATTCAGAGAGACTGGAATAACAACTGCTCCTCATAGGAACATCTGGTTGTACACATGCACACATATGCACAGGAAATCAATAGTGATCAATAAATTTCTAGAAACCAACATGAACGATTGTAAATTCCTATGATAACTGTGTTCATGAGGCAGTCTAAGCATGGAGTTAGGGAAAAGGGGAAAACAAAGTACAGAAGTTCATATAAGTTTGGGCAGAAGCAGAAGCCACAGAATCCCAGGGAGTGTTTTCCAAGCATTCCCATCCATCTGGACTTCACACTCAGTCATTGTTTGTGCTCTCTGCTGCTTGCTGTCTCAGAGCCTTTCTTTACATGAAGGTGAAAACAGCTGACAAGTTAATGTGCCTGAGGTTCATGGGACAGAGAGGGGTAGGTTCAAGGTGTGACTTAATCAGTCACAACTCTCCTGCTTCACATCTGGGTTCCACACATAAGTCTGTTGGAGGGAGTGCGGACCTAATCTTCCAGAAGCTATGAACAGCCCCACCGGCTGCCCCTTATTCTACTTTGGAGCGACCCCAGTCTTACTAAGAAACAGCCTCCGTAGAGGGCTCAGCTCTCACCTTCTTACCTGTGCCTTTCTCAGTTTTTCTCCAACCTTTTTGCTCCTGCTTGCTGCCTTTATAATTTAACTCATATCACTATTCTAGAGGTGATGAGCCCTGGAATCAGGCAATTCCTTTCGTATCCAGAGCCCCAGGCCCTGCTGGGAGGAAGAAGCTCCCTCTGTGACTCAGCCTAGTCCAAACTAGCCCCAGGTGGTCAATTGATTCTTGTCATCTTAGTTTGAAGGTCTCTGCAGAGAAGCAAAGTGTCTATCTGAGCCTCTGGCTGCCAATTACCAGGGGTGTTCCTCCCTGAACGACCTTGATTTGAGACAAGGTGCTCAGGAGAATGAAGAATCCTATCAGGCTTCAGAACTGTGAAGCCACTGGAATGACAGAGAGAGAGGGATCTACATCTCCTATGTCCATGTGCCAGTGTATGAGCTGCCCTCCAGTTAATTCTGAAGACCAGAGGATCAAAAATCTCATGTGCATGTGTGTGCATGTGTATACACATGTACCACACACAGAAGGCTCAGAAGACAGCCATGTAATTCATTTTTAAAGTGCTTTTTCCCTTTGTTTAGTTTGTGTTTTATTTGCTTCAATGTCCCTTTGCTGTCAAACACCGCCTCCCTTGTCACTGGAGGATCAACGGTTTCAGCTCACCTGTTATCGATCTGGTGGTGGCACTTTCATAGAGAGGCACGCCTTCTCCTGCATTGTTAAAAGCTTTTAAGGAGATTACATAATGCGAACTTGACTCTAGAGAAAAACAGAAACAGTTTGAATGGGTTGATTTAGTTAGTGCACTGAATACTCAGGGTAAACATTTTCCTGCAAACAAATTTAATATAATCTATTAAGTAAACTGTGGTTTGACGATGAGTGAGCTGGACTCTGGGAAGAAGGAGGCTGATAGCCATGCAGTTATTCTACCTCCCTGAATCCCCTACCAATGGTGACTGGCAGACCAGAGAGGACAACAGGAATCCAGAGGCTGACAGCCAAACTAGGTGATGAGGTATGCCTTCAAACCCCGAGAGACAAGTGGTGTGGGCAACCAACCAATAGCCCTACCTCCCCTGGTTTTCTGCATTTATGTAAAAGAAATTGAAGGCAAGCATCAAACCTGACATCAGGATAATCCTAAAATAACAGTCAGGTCGTTCTGGCAGGTTCAGCAGAAGAGTTTGAGAAGAGCAAGTATAAACACTTGAGTCTGACCTATAAAGTCTCCTCTTCAGACAGTGCAAAAACTGTAGGGAAACTACTAGAAATAGATTCAAAATCTGAGTATGAACAGTGTAACAGGAATGGAAAAGAAAGTCCAGATGAAAGTAGAAGAGAGGGAAAGCCACAGACGCTCTGAAAACAAACTTCCGGTTTTGGTGTGTGTCCTGACTGGCAAGCTTTTCCGTAAAGGGCCCAGACAGTAGCTATTTTAACGTTGAGGATGACTTTGTGTCTCTCACATATTTACTCTGGGTCATCTGTGTCCCACTCTTCAAAATGTGGAAACCATACTTAGTTTGGTGACAACAATACAAAAAAGGAAGTGTAGGCCTGGTTCCACCAATGGCCTACAGTTTGCTCAGTCCTGGTCTAGCAAAAGCAAAAGGGAATGGACCTTTGATATTTAGAAAAACTACTTGAATTTCTAGAAGGCTGGGAAACAACTCATATCAATGTGAGCAACAAATACTTCTTGTGGTAAAAATTCCTTACAAAGGTACCATAAGGGATACAAAGAGGATGATATTCCCACAGACAAGATGACACACAAAAAGGACCAAAGCTGGGAGTGGGGGCACATGCCTGTAATCTCAGCAACTTGGGAGGCTGAGGAAGGAGGATCACAGATTTGAGGCCAGCCTCAGAAATTTAAGGAGATCTTGTCTCAAAATAGAAAATGAAGGGGACTGGGGAATGTGGCTCAGGGGTTGGTTGCATGGTCCTGTGTTCAACCCCTAGTACCAAAAGAAAAAAAAAAAAAATCAAAAGTAGAACAAAAGTATACAAGAAAAATAGATCAAAACAACAGTTTTCTATTTCAGAATAAATTAAACAATTAAGGAAATAATGTCAGATGTGAAAGAGCAATAAAAATCAGAAAGAGAAAAACTCAAATTGAGATGGCATAACTCAAGATGAAACTGTATTTAAGTGGAAGAATTAACCTTAGAAATAAGGGAAATGATAGACAAAGTAAACACAACATGTAGGAAAAAAGTGAAGAAAGAATAAAAATGGATTTGGGAAGAATTGACAAATATGAAAGTTTAGAATGAAAATCCAGGACACAGGTAAAAGAAATCCTTGAAGAAATAGAGAAAATAGAACAGATTATGGAGTGAACCTCTGAAACCATTGGCCAAAATAACATTTTCCCCCTTAAAAGTTGCTTTTGTCAGGTATTTTGTTCACAAGAGCAAAAAAAAAAAAAAAAAAAAAAAAAAAAAAAAAAAAAAAAAACATTAAGTGAAGAACAAACTGAACATACTTAAAGATAACCTATCAAATACACTAATTTATAGACATATTTTAAATAAAAACAGGTCATTTCTGAGATTGACAGAGGAACAAATTGCTATCTGAAAAACTAGTGAAGAACCAAGCATTTATAATGTCTTTCTCAAATAAAATCTACCAAGATGCAACCAAGCAGCATACAATGGAAAACATCACCCTGTAACATAACTAGTTAACAAATAAATATTGAATAACAGAAGTAGAATATTACTATTTTGAAGCCCCAATGAATGAACAGATCTATGCATTAAGCTTTAATAATTTCTAAGATAAAGATACTCAGACACTAGGTACTTCAGGATGAAAGAACACACTACCCTCTCAAATCCTGCCAAAAGGATCAAATCTCCTTCGTTTGATCAAGCCTCTGGATTCAAATGCCAATTTGCAGCAAACAGAGCAAAGAAGAATGTTGAACTCTAAGTTAAAATCACTCATTAAGCTATGCATGTGCGGCATGGGGTTTATGCACCTGGGTTTTATATCACAATAATAAAAATAATGTGAAATGAGTGTGTTTATCTCTCATGGTGATCTCTGAACATTGATTAGGTGGATTTTTCTTCACATAATTAATATGTGACATAAATATTAGCGTTAAAAATATTGGTGTTCTAAGCCACAATGGCCCCCCAATATAGCAAGATGTCTAAAATAAGATTACATCTAATATACTCAAAGCCTTCCATACAATGAATTGCTTCTCCTCCAAAAGAGAATATTTCTTTGTGTGTGTGCATGTTCTCAAACTAGTTTACTAATAAGAAAGTAATCAATCAACAAATGATTCAAGACTACTTGCAAACTTGCATTTCTGTTATCAGGATACTAACTTAATCCTGGATAGAGAAAAGAAAAAAAAAAAAACACTACATAAATACTAAATAAAATTAAGTACTAAACATAATTGGGGGGTAGCAGGGGTAGGAGAAGAATAGAGGAACTTTGGGTTGTGTAGAGGGAAATGTGGATGGAACGGGTGGAGGAAGAAAAGATCTAGATTGAGATGGATATTATTACCCTGTACACATGTATGATGACACAAATGGTGTGAATCTACATTGTGTACAACCATAGAAATGAAAAGTTGTACCCCATTAGTGTACAAAGAATCAAAATGCAGTAAAAAAAAAAAACAAAAAAAACCTAAGTAATAAAGTGTGTGACCAGCAAAACACTTCTCTAGTACCACAAATATTCATTCTAGTTATCACAGTAGAGACTAGGTCTGATTTCGAACATACGATTCATCTTCACAATGACAATATGAACATTTATATTAGGTTTAAACCTAATGAAATATGAAATTGTTTTCTGTGGTTCAAGTTCTATTGTATTTATCTAGGATTTATCAAGGGAGCAAGAAGGAGGTCAGGAATTTCAAGCTCAAATGCTTAGGAGCTAGGGTTCTTTTTGTTTTTTAGATTAGTTTTTTTCTTTTTTAATGAAAAAGAGATAGAGGTGGAAAAGAAGGAGGAGGAGGAAGAGGGGAGAGACAGAGATTTGGCCATCGTGCATGGAACCCAGTGGAGCAGAAAGACTTCTAGAAAATAGTGAAGTAAACTGCTCTTCAGGCCTTAGATGCTAACAGCATGAGAAAGGCAGACCAGTGTTGGCAGGTTTTCTGGAAGTCTAGATTTTTATGTGAAATTGGCCCATTTTTAAGTGTTGGTAGAGAATTCAAACAAACAAAAAACAACAACAAAACACCTGCACTAACAAAACAAAATACAAGGCTTGACTGAGTCCAGGCCTGCTGTGCTTCGGGTGCTGAGCGTGCCCTGAAGGTCCACATGTAAGACCCGGTCACAGGTGACAGTACCGGAAGTGCTGCGGACCTTGAAGAGTGAGGCCTTCTGGGAAGTCCCAACTGGAAACATCCATGACAGGGACACCGGTTCCCTGCTCTCTCTTCCTCTTGGCTCCTGGTTCCAGGTGTAACTCCCTGCTGGCTCCTGCATACACAGCCACCACTGCTAACCACACCCTGAGGTGATGCAGTCAAGGCATGGACAATGAGCAGGCGCTAGGAGCAGGCGCTTTGCCCTTTGAGCTCTTTGCTGCCTGGGGTATTTTGTTGTAGTAACACAAAGCTGACTTGTGCACAGGCCTGAGGCCGCTAGCTATAAGCTCAGTGAGATTCCTACAAACACAACCACATGCAAACATTCATACAGGTATGGAAAATGGAGACTGAACATTTCTTAGTTGAGATGCCAGCCATAAAATCATCAGTGACAAATTAGAAACTTTATACTACCTGCTAAGTGATATGGATATAAAACAACCAAAGGGTGTTCATTTAAGCAAGGAGATTGGATATAGTACTATTTTGTATTCACATCTTCAATTCAGAAGAGAATTCAGAGTTAAAAATGTCTTCCCTGATAGGGAGTTTTGAGTTCCAACTGAGGGTTAACAGAGGTCATTCACAGGTTCTCAGCTGAATTCATACCTCCACCTGTCCATCCTCACCTCCAGTTGTCTGGTTCATGTCCCCTTGAACACTACACTGTGCTAAAGCTTCTGTAGCATTACACTGTTACTGGTTTTCAGTTTTTCGGAGTGCATATTATTTCTCATTGAAAAGAAAAAAAAAGAAGAGGAAACATATTTTAACTGATTCATTCTCACTATACCAGATTGAATTTGCACCTCAGTCTCAACGTCAACCATTGTGTCTCACCTGGCTACTCCATGACTCCTCAGCCCTATTCACCATTTCTTTACCATCCTACCCCTATAAGTGGGAGGTCACTGTCACTCCAAAGCAGACTCTTCCTAGATGACTAAATCTCTAGTCATCCAAGTGAAGCTAATTCTTTCACTTGATGTCTAACCATGGTATAAGGTGAGCTGACAAGGAACCATGTACTAGCTGTTAGGTTACACGAATTAAACAAATCACAAGATTCTAAAAATCCCAACTATGCTATGCATATCTTAGAGGATCAACTTTAAATTTAAATAAGAGGTGATAGTGGCTTAGCCTTGGGAAAAGTAAACACATATGTAATGGAATTGAAATGGTCGAAGAATATTGCCAAGAGTTAGAGAGGGTCTTGGAGACATTTTTGTCCAGTATTTTCCTTTTGTCAATCAGCACTCTGAGACTCAGGTCAGTACCCTGAGTTTTTAAAAGGAACACAGAAGTACCTAGAGCAGAGGACAACCCACAATCCCTTTCCTGGCCTTTCTGGGGAGCTTTCCTTTGTTCTCTTCATACTCCACCTCCCCACTCCTGTCTTTTGAGCTCACTCTGGCTGCTATTGCATTGTGTGTGCTTTGGTGAAACTGGACCTACTGAGGAAACAGGACTTTTATTTCCTTCCCCCATTAAGCTTGACCCTATACTACATCAGCCTGAAAAACAATAAAAAATGTTATTTATTTATTGGTTAGCTAGTGAACAGTGGGTTACATTGGTTTGATCCCCTTATATTTTGACGGAGCCACCTTCTTTGAAATGTGTCTTGGGTTGGGGTAGCTGAATAGAAAGTGAACTGGGAGCTCTAGAGGAAGGTAGTTTCCTGTTCTTAAGAAGAGTGCAATTTCCTAGTTTATCACTAGAGGGCAATGTGGAACTATTTTCCTGCACATGCTCAGAGCTCTTAAACTTTGAAAACCAGTAAATCACTAAAGAATTACCTAGAATTGCTCCCTCTATAGAAGCATCAAATCAGTTAAACATATTTAGTATTATCATAATGAATTCCAAATGAATTAATCATTAATTATGGTCAGACCTCATTGTTCAGGAATATACTTAATGACAATTATGATAGTAAATTTATTTTTTTGGATTCGTTGAAATGTTGCAGAAATGTAGGCTTGAAAAATTTATCAATTGTCTCTAAAGAATAAAGAGCAGCATTATTTTCTTATTTGAATTCACTATGATTGAACCATACTGGAATAATTTGGATTTGGGTGGATATTCTACATTTCTAATTTCTGATAAGATTTTTATCCTTATTTGGCCAATCCTTCTTACAGAAACATATTCATTTGGGATAAAAGAGAGTGAAGATATGCTTGATAACTCTGAACATCCAAAATAGATGATTCTTGGCCAGTGTTGCCTGTGTAGCCAGGAGAAAAGGGAATAAATGCAAGTTTATTGATTACAGGCTGTTGTAAAGAACAAGGAAAGGGTAATCAGGAGAAGGCTTGGTTCTCCATCCCCAGAGACCTGGTAGGTAAGAGAACCATTATTCTAAGAGTCAACAAGAGTCTTCCCTGAAGGTAAGAGAAGAGTGCTGCTCTCTGGGGTTGAGAGAATGAATCACGAGACCTGCAGAAGTTCCTCAAAGCTAGACCAAGATGCTGTACTTGGTAATGAGAGCCAGTGGGAAGGACATCGTTATTTTTAATTAATATTTTGTGTGAATGTAATGCCAGTAGCATGTGCCAGATTGACAGCCCACAGTCTTTTATTCATTACAGATTATGTTCTTTACTCAGTGGTCCCATCCATGCCAAGTGCTTGTCCAGGCCCAGGATCCACATCCCTGAGTCCTCGTCCCTCTGTTAACACTGCCAGCAAGTCAATTAGAGAAAATTAGAGTGGTAGCTGTCTCCTAATGCAAACACCTGCTCATTGCCACAAACCAGGGCTGCCACATCCACAGAACAGAGGCCACTGGATCACTGTCAGATGCTAACTGTTACTGGACACCTTTGACCCCAATGGGCCTGAACTGTTTAATTAAGTGTAATGGGTGGAGAGCAAATACAGCTGATGGCATTGATCTCTTAAAAGGATGAGCAATTCATATTTGAGGAAGATGCAATTTATGTAACATGTTCAGCTCTACTTCATTACATATACCCCTTTGTAAATTCAATTAATAGTTAATTTAGTCATTAATCTAATATGAATTTTCTTTTTTTCTTCCTTTTCTGGAAACACTGTCCAAATAATGGTCAGCTTGTAATATGATTTGCTCATTAATCAGTCTTGCAGACACCAGCCACTCTCCTAGTCAGTAGGAAAAGTATTTGAGTCTGAGGAAGAAGTATAAAGATAAGTTTTCTTTAATCCTCTTAGGTCCATTACCAGGATGAAAAATAGGTAAAAACAAACTTATAAAAAGAAATGTTTCTATGCTCAGCAGATGGAAGGAGCTTTACAAATATTTGTTGAATTGATGAATGAATGAGACATAAAAAGGCTAAATTACTGACTACAGGTCAAATAACAAATCATTTTGAACATAGAACTCAGAATTCTTGATCCTAAACTGTACCTCCTGACATATCTGTGGGTTTATGGGAAATGGATCCAAAGACATGATGCGACATTAATTTCTCTCACTTGCACATTCATAATCAAGTTCTCTTCATCCACTTATAAATGATCACTGATTATCTTCTGTGTGTAAGACATGATGTTTTAGTCAGCTATTTCACTGCTATGACTAAGAATCTGACCAGCACAACTGTAGAAGAGAAAAGGTTTATTTGAGGGCTCATGGTTTCAGAGGTCTTAGTCCATGGAAGGTCACCTCCATTCCACGAGGCTTGAGGTGAGACCGTACACCATGGCAGGAGAGAGTGGCAGAGGAAGCAGCTCACATCACTGGTGATGAGGAAGTAGAGAGAGTCTCAACTCTTTAGGTACAAAACATATACTCCAAAGCCACACCCCAATTCCACCTCCTCCAGCCACACCCTACCACTTCAATTAATCCCTGATGGGATTTTAACTGATTGGGTTAAAACTCTTACAACCCAATCATTTCTCCTCTGAATCTTCCTGCATTGTCTCACATGTGAACTTTCAGAGGACACCTCGCATACAAACCATAACACATGGTTACATCTTTTTTCTAGGGCATATACATATTTTATCCTCCACCCATCCCCCAACTAAAGCACAAAACTTCTTATTTTCTCTGAAAAAAATCTGTTAATGAAAAATGTTGGAGGAATCAGAGCAAAGTGTTCTGGAATCTGAGAGGCTTTGTGGTGTGGAGATGATGTCAATATTGCTGAATCCTATGATGAACAGAGTCTGAAGGAAAAGGGTGGATAAAAATGGCAGGGAACAGTGTTTACAGTGTGTGCATTTTGGAGTTAAAATCTGAAGACAATGGTAGCAACTGCTCTTCTTCCTCCTCCACCTCTTTCTTCTCTGCATTCTTTTCCTGTTCTCCTCTCACCCTCAGTAGTAATATTTGTTGGATGCCTACCACACAGTTCTTATTTAATCTTTACCTCAATTTATTGTGTGCCACAGGAGAGCTATTCAACTGACACATAATAATTATACATATTTAAGGTGTATCATGATGCTTCAACACATGGATACATTAGGTAAAGTTCAAAACAGAGTAAACATAACTATTTCCTCAGGCATTTATCATTTCTTTATGGTGGAAGCATTCCGGTTCCTTTCTTCTAGATTTTTCCAGAAATGTGGTACATTTTATCTCTATTGTCACCCTACTGTACAAAGGAATACCAGAGATTCTTTCTCCTATACCTATAAATTAGGGAGGGAAGGATGGGGAAAGGTTGATCAATGGGCAATCCATATTTCCTGAATGAATAAATGAAGGATGACCACGTTCTTTTAATAGCTAAGGGGTAGAATGTTGAATTACAAAGCTCAGGCTCTAGCCTCTGTACTTCCTGACTTTTATTGAATAAAAGATGCTGGGTCGAACAACATTTTGAACAAGTGTTAAACTATACTTTTAGGGATTGATTTCCCTAGAAGTACACAGTCCAGGAGAACAGAAAGGTGTTGAATGTAGGAACACTCCAGAGACTATTGTAATTGCCTAGACAAGGGTCATAAGAACCTGAACTGAGGTGCTGCAGCAAGAATGAAGAGCAATCAGTGATTGCAACATGATCTGTGGATCTATTGGAGGGACAGTGGAGAAAGGAACAGAGAGACAATGGTTTCTAGATTTTCACCCTGGTAGTATGATGACATTATGACCAAGACTAGGAAGCCTGTCACATTTGCATTAGGGAGAGAAAGCTCTCATAGATACAGACAACTGACTTTCTTGGGTTCTGATCACTGTGTAAAGATTGTAAACAAGGAATTTCTTGCAGCCCAGCATGCTTTTTATTGAGTCATGAGATAGCAGTGCATCTACTACAAGCTCTTCTAAATAATTGCATCTCTATTTTCTCCACTAGTGGTCATGAGTTATTCAGGCTTCAGATAATCTACTTTGAGTTGTATCCTCCACTTTGGTGAGGGAGACCAAATTTATGTAGTTCTTCTATTATATTTAGGAAAAGCAAACCCTTTTGTGTGTGCTGTGCTTTGATATTAAAAGCAATATTTTTATCAATCATCTCTATAGTGTTACAAAGCAGTTGGTGCAGGAATGATTTGCCCCCATTTTAGAAATGGGGAGAGAATGAGGGGCTGGTTGCATATCATCTCAGTGAGGTGAGATCTGAGTGCCTCGTGTGTGCTCAGGTGTGCACCTCTAGAGTGTCAGGATGAGAAGGTCTGGGTTTTCTCTGAACAATGCTGCAGAGCAGATCTTAGTCACCAATTAAAGCCAAATAAACACTCCTCGCCTGCTTCAGTGGGTGTGGTGTGCTTTGGCAGACAGCCCTCACAGTCAGAGAAACAACTGAGTAAATGCTCAGATTACAAAACACTAAATGTGGCTTACAAATGGGGCACTTAATAAAACCATTTCTCAGCAAAGCTTTCCATGAGGAAATTAGCTGGAGACAATATAACCAAACACACAGGCTTCCTCTCTTTGCTCACATTTCT
The DNA here is from genome assembly GCF_902686455.1 of Sciurus vulgaris. NCBI lineage: Eukaryota > Metazoa > Chordata > Mammalia > Rodentia > Sciuridae > Sciurus > Sciurus vulgaris. The sequence continues at coordinate 77,423,198 of NC_136474.1, read as the reverse complement.
TTTTAAAAAAATGAATTAAATATAGAACAAGTCAGGAATACTGTTGGACCATCAACAGTAAAATACAGTATTTGTATTTTGTAAAAAATACAAACTGTTCATTTAATTCAAGTAAACAAAGTATCACCCCCAGTTCAAAATATCAGTTAGACTGACCACCTAGCATAAACACAATACAGGAAAATGAATTTTTGTTAGGAGCTAAAAGGGGAAGCATGTCTTTTTTCACATGCTCGCCACCCCTCTTCCCTTCCCCTTTCTCCTACTCTGGTCTCATTGCCTTGATTTTTCCTTTGGGTTTCTGGGATGTGGGAAGGGAAGGAGGAAGTAGAAGAACATAGAATGGAGAAGACAGGAAGAGAGAGTGGCTGGGAAGGGAGCCTGGGTGCAGCCTAAGGACAAGAGTCCTGGCTCAGGGCACTGGCTGCGCCAGATGCCAGCTTCCAAGGGTTTTCTGCACTTGTCCTCATGGGAACCTGAAGGTGGGACAGTGATTGTCCCCATTCCAGAGATGAGAAAGCTGTAGGGCTCATTAAACAGCAGTGCTTGAGTTCAAAGGCAGGCTGTCCTAATTTGCAGTGTGCCCAAAGTCACCGGAGGATAAGGATTAATATGGCAAGGTCAGGGGGCCCTGAGAGGTTTGCACTCTTCCACAAGTGGATACGATGACACAAGACAGAAATAACTTGGGGACTTCACCATGCCTCACTTTATACAGAATTCAAATTACTTCCCTTTGTAGTACATATACCAACATCACATAAACACCATTCCAGATGTCACATCACAGCATAGAGTACACATTCTGGTGACAATCATTTTACACTTGGGTCTTGTCTTTTCACTCAACAAGTGACTGAGACTGTGAGTGTGTGTGTGTGTGTGTGCTCATGAGCACAAGCCTGTGTGTACTGAATTGCTTCCTCTAACCACTGCCTTCTCTGGCTAATGGGAATGCTATCAATCACCCGGGGTTCAAGGAGACCACCACACTCAAGGAACATGCTACCTTCACACATATTTGTGTATTTTCTTATAATCACAGTTTTCATTTCCTCCTGTACTATTGCTTTCTGCATCATCCTCAGATGAAGTCCCATTTACGGCAGCCTACCTAGTACTATAAAACAATACTGTCCCTATCATTAGTTGGGATGATATAAACACCCAGCGTGTGCTCTGTCTAATGTGGTAGATATTAGTCACAACAGCTGTCATGCACTTGGAATATGAGTAGCACAATGGAAGAACTGTTTGGTTCCATTTCATAAAATTTTTATTAATTTAGAGAACCACAGATGGACAGTGGCTTCCAGTTTGCACAGCACACCTAGGGAGCAGCTCTGCTCACCTCTCTATCCCATGGTGCCCCACAGTTGCTAAGGCCTGCGGACAATGCCAAGGGCAGATGAAGCAGATTCAACATGATGCCTTCCTGCTGCTGCTTCTCTTCAAATGGGAAGTAATTTCTTCAAGTATACATACCATGGCCTTACAGTGAGTCAAAGATTAATAGACTGCATATATATACTGTACTTGAAAATAACAAAAATAAGCCATTTGCTTTACATTTGATCTCACATATACATCCTAATTATTCTCATCCCCATGGCAACGAGATTGCCTCAACTGATGATACTTTCAAGCACTCATGGTTATAGTTCTGTGCTCTAAAATTTGGAGTTCTTGCTCATTAGAATATATGCTCAGGAAAATATGACTAGATGGAAAAAACTTTGTTAATAATGGAAAAAGCACATTAAATTAATGATAATTCTGAGGTGGCTATAAAATGGAACTCATTTTTAACCTTGCGCTTTAATAAAACATGACAAAATGAAGTTGGAATAATTATGCAAGAATAAAGACCCAGTAAAAGTAATAACTACCAGTAAGAAATGGCAAGAAAAATATATCATTAAGTCACATCATCATACATAAGTATAACCTAAGTTTTCACAGAAATCAACTAGCTTGGTTTATTTTGAGAGAATGGTTGGGAGAGGGACAAAAAAGAAATTAAAAGAAAATGAGATAGACTTTACATTAATTGAGCCAGTAAGCAACTTAATGTTAGCATTAGTAGCAATGCTCAGTAGATTCTTAGATAAAATTTGTAGTAAAAAATATTGTCAAGATGAGGAAACCAGGCAATCAAAACACAAAAGACTATGAGTCTGGAGAAAATATACTGACACACCATTATTGGCATGTATTTGGATTTTAATAGAGAATTTTGTGAATTACTGCCTTAAACTGCCCTATATTTTACAGAGTTGTGTGTTTGGAAATTTTCCTAAAATATGACAAATGAAATTAATGACTTTTCCAGTTGTGAGTAGACAAATGTTTTACTAGGTTAAATTTTCTTCAGCTTCATGTTTAGTTGGAACTGAAAAGAAAAATATAACCAGATGAGAACATACAGACACAGAAAGTTAAAATGAGCTACAAACCTAGAAAGTGGTATGGCATAAGTGAATTCAGAGGGCCCTTGGCTTATGGGGGTTTCACAGAGCTTTTAAGGTCAAGACTTATAAGGAGAGAGTTATTTCAGATTTCTCCCTGAGAGGTTAAGAGAGTGGAAAGTCAGTGGGAGCTGGGATTAGAAACACCTACATTACAAATAAATTTTCAGCTATTTAGAAGATGCATATTCCTGAGAAATTTTCTTAACTCCTCTAAGATCCATGTTTGTTTTTCTTCTTTAACTGGAAGTATGAATTGTATTACCACTATTTAAGATATATACTATTGCTTTATTTTAAAATAAGTAAATACCAGGCTGACATTGACTAGATGGTATTTGTTTTATCATCATGACATATTTTTAATACACTTCTTAAACTATTCACTATGGATCTTATTAAAGTTTTGTTCACTTAGGTTTTTAGGGTCCTAACTTTCTCACTGATACCTACTATTTAATTGATTGATTGAGTGCTGGTACTGAACCCAGAGCCCAATGCATGCCAGGCAATGTCTCCAGCACTGAGCTACATACATCCCAAAACCTCTCGTCTTTTAAAAGCCTCTGAAAATCATCGTACTAGTCTGTACATATGACCAATGATACATTTCTTTCACCTCTTCCTTGCCTATACACTAACATTGAAAATCACTGTTCCTTTATCACTTTGTGAATTACAAGAGGAAAAATAACTGTGATTCTCATTAAGTAAGATTTCTTTTTCTGATAGTCTCCAGTCCCACTCCTTTGAAAACAGTAAACTAAGATTATACTTCTTACAAGATTACTGGGTCCTGGAATAACTTATAAAAACAGATATGTCTCTGGGCTTTACTCCCAACTGTTTGGAATACATTATTTAAGGGAGGAGTAAAGCTTGAAACATTGCAAATAGGGAGATGATCTTGCCACTCCATTCTTAAACCTTTCTTTTTTTTTTTTTTTTTTTTTAACCAGAATTGTTACTTTACAGCTTGTTGCTCATCTTATTTTTAAGAGTTGTCCTTGAGTTACTCTTGGTTATTTTCTTGAATTAAATTCACCAATAAAATTTTTCCATTGGAAAAGGAATTCAAAAGAATGTGCTATAATTTCTAGAAGGCTGTCCCAACAATGATTTTCAAAAGAAACAGTAAACTGCAGTATCATTGGAACAAATGTTTTATAGTCTATGCAAACAACTCAGATTAGGCAAAACTGAGTTATTTCTACACTGTAAATTTTATCTCGTTGATTAAGCATAAATCATAAGAAATAGAAGATATAACTTGATAACCAACTAGATCTAACACATAGGTCACTTCTCAACAATAGCACATGCAATTTTCTCAGAGCATACAGGATATTATCCAGAATGAACCATAAGTTAGATCACAAAGTAGGTCTCAGTAGACTTTAAAAGAAAGAAATTATAACAGGTATCTTGTCTGACCACAATGTGATGAAATGAGAAATAAATAAAAGAAGTTAAACTGGAAAATTTATAAATTTGTGAAAATTAAACATTATCTGAAAAAACTGAGGGACAGAAAAAGACATCACCAAAGAATTTTGAAACTAGTGAAAGTGAAAGCACAACATGTCAAATTCTGTGGGATACAGAGGAAGAAGAGCTGAGAGAAAACTGAACTTATATGTGCTTTCATTGATCTCAAGTCGACAACCTAGCTTCACAACTCAAGGAACTAGAAAAATAAAAGCAAGCTGAACTCAAAGTTAGTAGAAAGAAGAAAATGACAGAGATTATAGAAGAAACAAATGAAATAGAGTATAGAAAAACAAAAGAGAAAAATCAATAAATCTGAAAATCAGAAGTTTGAAAGATCAATACAACTGACAATCTTGATTGGCTAAGAGAACACTCAAATTACTAAAATGAGAAATGAAAGAGGAAGTTTACTACTGATTCTATAAAAGTTGAAAGGATTGTAAGAGCTACTAAGAACAATTGTACATCAACAGATTGGAAGACACAGATGAAATGGACAAATTCTTAGAAAGACAAAACTTATGAAGACTCAAACTCAAAAAAATAGAAAATCTGAATAGACCTATAACTAGTAAACAAATTGGATTGGTAATGAAATATTTCCAACAAAGAAACATACTGGACTTGACAGTTTCCTGAGTGAATTCCACCAAGTATTTGAAGAAGTAATTCCATTTCTCTTCAATCTTTTCCTTCCAAAAATATATAAATAAAAACTGAAGAGAAGGAAACACATCCAAACTCATTCTACCAGGCCAGTATTATCCAGATATAAAGTCAGAAAAAGATCCTAGAAGTAAAGAAAACTACTAATTCAATATTCCTTATGTATATCATAAAAATTCTCAACAAAATATTAGCAAACTGAATTCAGACGCATATTAAAAAGATTGTACATCAGAGCTGGTGGGACTTATTCCTGGAGTTCAAAAATAATTCAGCATACAGAAACCAATCAATGTAGTACATCACACTAACAGAACAAAGAAAATCAACCACATGACCATTTCAATTGACACACAGAGTATTTTACAAAATTCAACATTCTTTAATGATGGAAAAATTCAATAAATAAGGTATAGAAGGAAACTACCTCAATATAATGAAGGCACGTATGCGACATTTGTAGCAAATATCAAACTCAGTGATGAAAGATTGAAAGCTTTTATGTTGAGAATAGGCAAGAATGCTCATATTTTCCACTTATATTCAACATAGTACTGGTTCCAGCTAGAGCAATTAGGCAAGAAAAAGGAATAAAGGTAATCAAAACTGGAAAGGAAGAAGTAAAATTGTCTTCGTTCACATATGAAATGATCTTATATGCATAAAATCCTAATGATTTCATTAAGAAACTTGTAGAGCTAATAAATGAATTGAACAAAATAGAAAATACAAAGTTAACCACAGAAAACTTAGTTGCATTTCTATACACTAATAATGAACAATCAGGAAATTATGAAAACAATTCCATTTACCATAGCATCAAAAAGAATAAAATATTTAGAAGTTAACCAAGGAGATGAAAGACTTGTACAAAGGGAACTACAAAACACTATAGAAGAAAAATTAAAAAAAGACATACATAAATTGAAATACATCTCATATTCATGGATTGGAAGACTCAATAGTGTTATGAAGTCAGTACTATCCAAAGTTATCTACGGATTCAATGCAATCTCTATCAAAATTATAGTGATGATTTTGCAAAATTGAAAATCTATCCTAAAAATGCATGTGGAAATTTAAAGAGACCTGAAAAGCTAAAAGAGGCTTAAGAAAGAAGAGCAAGTATGGAAGATTTAAAAACTGACTACAAAGCTGTAGTAATCAAAAGAAGGTGGTACTAGCATAAAGACAGATGTGTAGACCAACAGTAAAGAATAGAGAGCCCCAAAATTAACCTTCATGCAAAGGTCAGATAAGTTATAACATGGTGTCAAGAACATTCAATGAGGAAAGGACAGTCTTTTTAATAAGTGGTCCTGCAAAAAAAAATGGATATTCACAGAAAAAACAAAGAGCTGAACTTACCTAATACAACATGCAAATATTAGTTCAAAATGGATCAAAGACTTGAATGTAAGTACTAAAACCAAAAACATCTTAGAATAGGACATAGGCAGAAACCCCATGATGTTGGATTTGGCAATGATTTCTTGGATATTACATCAAAGGCACTGCTAATGGAAAAGAAACATAGGCAAATGGGACTTCACAAAAATCTAAAAATGTGAATTGAAAGAAAATATCAACAGAGAAAAAAGGCAATTGTAGAGGGAAATGGGGGGGGGGAGGCAGAGGTATGAAAAATGATGGAACGAGACAGACATCATTACCCTATGTTCATGTATGATCACATGAATGGTATGAATCTACATCGGGCACAGCCATAGAAATGAAAAGTTGTACTTCATTTGTGTACAGTGAATCAAAATTCAGTCTGTAAAAATAAAAAAAATTAAAAAATAAAATATTACTATATTTAAAAAAAGACAATCAATAGTATGAGAGATAAGATTTATAAATTATGTATCTGATAAAAGATTAATATCCAGAATATATTTAAAAACTCCTAAAACTCAACAAAAACAGTAAAAATACCAACATCATGATTCAAAAGTAAACAAAGAACTCGAATAAACTTTTCTCTAAAGAAGATGTAAAAATGGTCAATAAGTAGCACATGAAAAGATGCAATACATGACTAATAAATTAAGGAAATATAAATCAAAGCTATAATGAGACACCATCTCATGCCAATCAGAATGGCTACTGTTGAAAAAAGGAAAAAGAACAAGCATTGGCAGAGATGTAGCCAAACTGCAACTGTGCGCCGTGGTGGGAATTTACAGTGGTACAGTCTGTGGAAAAGAGTGTGGTGGTTCCTCAAAAAATCAAAAATGGAATTCAATATAATTCAGTAATTCTATTGCTAGGTTCATAACTAGAGAACTGAAAGAAGAATCTGATAAAGACATTTGTACCTATGTATTCACTTTATGCACAACGGCTCAAACACCAAAACAACCCAAGTGTCCACTAACAAATGGGTGAGCAAAATGTGCACGTACAATGGAATACCACTCAGCATGAAAAAGGGAGAGGACTGTGACACATCCTGACTTGGATGAATCTTGAGGACAATATGCTACAATAAACAAGTCACGAAAAGACAAAAACTGTATGACTTCACTTAAAGGACTTATTAACTGTATGATTCCAGACTCAGAAAGACAGATACGACTTGTTCTCACTCTTTTGTAGAAGCTCAAAAAGTTGATCATGTATAGAAGAGAGGTCACTAGCATCTAGGAAGGGTGGCAGGGATGGAGGAAAGGTTTGAAAAATACAACTAGAGGTGGGGAAGCAAATCTGAAGATCTAGAGCACAGTACAGTAACTGCAGTCCATACGAATTAATTATACACTTCAAAATAACTACAGGAGAAGATTTTGAAGGCTTCTAACAGAGAAATGATAATATTTTAGGATATGGAAGTGCTAATTATCCTGATGTGATCATTACATATCGCATGTATATATGTGATTATAACACTGTACTCCATAATTATAATTACACTATATGCCCATTAAGATCAGAATTTAAAAAAAGAGGATAATAAAGAATCCAGAGGAATTTTTAAAATCATAGAGATGGAAAGTAGTCTAAGATGGGCACAGTAGTGCAGGCCTGTAATCCCAGTGGCTCAGGAGGCTGAGGCAGGAGGATGGAGAGTTCAAAGTCAGCCTCAGTAAAAGTGAGGTGCTAAGCAACTCAGTGAGACCCTGTCTGTAAATAAAATACAAAATAGGACTGGGGATGTGGTTCAGTGGTTGAGTAGCCCTAAGTTTAATCCCCAGTACTGAAAACAAAACAAAACAGAGAGTAGTCTGGGGGTTGCCAGGAACGGGGACAAGGCAGGGGTAGTTATTCCTTATTAGGGATCAATTCCAGTTTAACAAGCAAAATAGTCCTGGAGGTTGATAGTAGTGATAATCATACAACATTAGGAATGTATTTAACAACACTGAACTGTACACATAAAGTGGTTAAGATGTTAAATTTCATATCATGTTATATATTTCATCATTAAAAATGGAAAACAAAGCATATATAGGATTTACTTAAACACCATTTCTCAACTATTAAATATCAAAACTAACTTTGTGCCCTTAAGACTAAAGAAATTTTTAAAAGTATTGCAGAAACATAAAAAGGGGTCCAAATTCTAAAGACAGTGCTCTGTTCTGTTGTTGTTCAGTAATTTTATTTAAGAGGCACTGTTTTTAACAAGAGGGCTTTAAACAATGACGATGTTTTGTTTTGCTTTTCCTCTGTGAGTGTGCACAGTTGATCCTACGCTGTAATTACTATAAGATAATTTCGCTCACAGTACAAATAAGAAAGTGGAGAAGCAGAATTAGATGTTATTCAAATAATACAGTAATAGTTTCAAAGATGAATCAAACCATATTTTTCAATGATGCAGCTGAACACACCTGCCCATTTCAGGACTCAAGACAATGAATATGGTATGAACAGGGCTTGTCTCACACACACTGTAGTCATTAGGGTGCAAATAATGATGTCATGATAAAGAAACACCAAAACACAGCAGTTTAAACAGAACAAAGGTGATAGTTGAGGAGCGCACGGTCCAGTGTTTGCCCCGTGGTTTTGCAGCCTCTGTGGCTCCCCTCTGGGGAGCTCGCTCCTGGTCATCCTGGCAAGGAGGGAAAAGGACTGAGTGCCCACCTGCTCTCCCCTTCTGGGAGGGGTGAGGCTTGGGAATGGCACTGTCACATTGACTCAGCTCTACTGGTCAGCACTTAGTCACAAGGTCATCAACAGCTATCAGCAAGGCCATGCACCTTTCCTTTACCCCTTTATCTGGGTGGCTGTGACTTACTAGAACTCAGGTAGGTGGCTTTATTACCCATGTCACTGCCTCTGGAGAAAGCAAGAAGAGCGAATCCATGAAAACTCTTCTCAGACAGTGAAGATGTTCCAGGACACTGGTAACTGTTAATATAGGCTATCTTTATTAATGAAACAATATCAGGGAGAGAGAAACATTTTATATGTAGACTGAAGGCAGGGGTCATTTTCTTTCTCTCTTTTTCTTTTTCTTTTTGTTTTAAATAGCCCTCTGTGCCTACCATAACATCTGGCAGAATGAAAAGATGACTGCCTAAATAAAGGAATTTAAAGGCAAAACTATTATACACAAAAGGATACTCTATCTTTGCCAAGGTCAACCAGCTTCTAGCTGGAGACTCAGAATTTGATCCAGATCCCTTTGAAGTTTTTTTTTTTTTTTTTTTTCCTAAATGATTCTCCTGGAAGAAAGTTCCTGTGATAAAACAAGCCATCTGCCTGAGAGAAGCTCTTTCCTCCGTAAACTGGAATATAAAATCTGCAAATGACTACAGCTTTGTCAGCAAAGGATTTGTTGTATTCCTTTTGTGGAATATGAAAAATACTCATGTTGGTCTCATAAATTTCCTGAGCAATCACCCACTGTTCTCACAGCCTTTTTGATGTCAGGGAAGTCTGTGGTTGACTGGTTCTCAAATGAATAATTTGAACAAGAAGGCTCATTTCCACTGTGCTGCATTTCTGCTTATGATTAGAAACAGTAAGGTTAACACTTGATTAATGGATGTTTTAACAATGCTCAATACTAGAATACTCACACCCTCCTGGTCTCATCCTTTACCCATCAGCCATAACAATTTCTGAACTGATTCTTTCCAAAACCATTAAATCTGGTAATGGACTAACTGGGCTGCCATCCATGGGTTTAAGTATTAATGCTCACTCAGCATAGGAAAAGTTTGCTGCTTTGACTTTATCCTTGAAGAAAGAATTCAAAGGAAGTTCGCTGAATATTCAGCAGGACAAAATTTTCATCAGTGTGAGATTCAACATGGTGAGGATCTACAGAATTAGTCTGTTTTCTAGGTGTGGGTGTGGATGAGGTCAGGTGTGTGTGTGAGGGAAGGGCAGGTTTAGAGGGTTCAAAGACCATGTCTAATACAAATGCAAAGGTAAGAAAAAAATATGTGGGAAACTAAGTTGGTAAGTGAAAAATCTGGGAAATAGATAAGTTATGACATCACTTACATGTGTACAAAAAAAGAAGGCTTATGAGACAATTGGAAAAATAATACAAACATTTCACTCAAAGAGCCATTTATTTTAACTACGTGGAAATAGTCCACGAAGCTTGGAATCTTTAAATCCTCCAAGTTGCTTTGCATTTTGCAATATGGCAGACTTAGTTGCAGAAGCCCTTAGTATTCTTTCTCTGATCATTTCCCATTTGTCCTTAATCAGAAAAATCCAGGAACATTTGCTGGATCAATGCTATGGTGGAGAAAAGTCTAGACTTCCCAGTTGATGTTGAGATTGGGTTTCCCTGAGAAAACAGGGATAATTTCATTATAATTATGAAAGAGGAAGAAGAAAATTATATTATTAAAATAAACTAAGTGATTATATACACTTTACCTATTTAATCTTTATAACAATCTCAATAAATCAATACTGACATGAAGAACTAGAGAGACTCTATTATGTACCAATGGTCTCCCAGCTAAAAAGAAGGGCCAGCTTCTAAGTTGTCTTTGATTACAAGTCTACAGACTTTTTTCCCACTCAACCATAATCAGCAACAGTGTTCCCTCTGTAACATATGTTGACTGAATTGCTGATTTATAGCTTTAAACCTTAAACATATTAAGATCCATAACTGTATCCTATCAGCTCAATGCTTATCTAAGTAGTTCTATTGTTATGTTATTATAATATTGATGATCTTGACTGATTTATTATAATTTTTCCATTTCTAATATGTATCTTTTTTTTAAAATTTATCTAATATGTTTCTTATTGATAGTAGCAACTAGTCTGCTCACTCTCAGGGAAGCACCAGAGGTCTGTGTTTGGAAATGAAGCAACATGTAGAGAAAGTAAATTGTTCCACTGACTAGTTTTCATACAAGTCATCACTACACAATTAAATATGTTTTAAAAATCTGATAGAAGTTACATAATTTTCTCTATTATGGACAATTCTGGAGAGGTAATTTAGAGGATATAAGTTGAGAAAGAAAAACATATGAAGGAACGTGAACAGAGAAGGACCATGTCCTGGAAGTTCAAAGAGGCCCGTGTGTATATGAATGTGTGTGTGTGTGTGTGTGTGTGAGAGAGAGAGAGAGAGAGAGAGAGAGAGAGAGAGAGAGAGAGAAAGGCAAGAAGATGTGCTCATGCACTGAGCAATCTGCCACTTTATTCTTCTAGGTTATGACTATAAGATTACATTTCTCACCACAAAACTTTCAAAGGGGTGGGTAAAACTAACTTCCCTCCCTCCCTCCCTCCTCCCACCTTCCTTCCCTCCTTCCTTCCTTCCTTCCTTCCTTCCTTCCTTCCTTCCTTCCTTCCTTCCTTCCTTCCTTCCTTCCTTCCTTCCTCTTTCATTTCTTTCTTTTCTTTCTATCTCTCTCTTTCTCTCTCTCTAACTAGTTAATATTGTGCATACTATCACTTTAAACTTCTCTAGTTTTAATGAAAATTAAAAATCATCCCTGAAAATTTGTTCAGTAACTAAATGAATATCCATGAAGAAATGATTTAGACTTGAGAAAATTCCTGTAGAGCTTCAGAGGAGCTAACTCCATTTGCGAGGTATTTTCCATAGCTGCCCTTGGCTTTCTCAAGAGACCCCTGAAAGGTGAATAAGCTGGAGAGAGAGAGCCCAGTGAGGAGGACATGCTTGGGAGGCAGTCAATCTGGGTCCTGTTCCATCACTCTCTAGCTGTGAGATTCGATACCAGTCACTTGAGACTGGTCCTGCTTTATGTGACTGGTGTTAACTCATCTGTGAGATGGCACCAGTGAAAGTACTCTCCTGTTATGAGTATTGTGAGACTGGGCTTATAAAAGACATAGAACTTGGCACAAACTTGTGTGCTAAAAAAATGGCATTCATTACCATGTCATGCCCCAGTCAAGCCTTCTGTTATTTGTGATGCATGTATCAAATAAGATTCCTAGGTGTATATCTCATGGCATCATGATCTACACTATATACTTGTTTTATTGAACATAATTAGCATAGCGAGTGTGATTATCCCTTATTTCCTCCTTAAGGTCTAATAATACAATATAGTTCACAGACAATAAAAGTTCAGTTTTCATACTTATATAAGACGCACATGTTAATGATGAGAAGTTATTCAGAAACCTGAAAAAAATTTAAAAACAATTTGAACCAGATTTTGTTTCCTGAATACACATGATACTCCTTTCAAAAATAACTTCATCCTCCACCACACTGACAGGATTTGCTTTCTCCTCCCACACTTCTCCTTCTGAAGGCCAGGAGTGCTTGTTATGCTCATTTGACAGATTGAGGAAACCAGGACACCAAGTCTAAGTAACCTGACCAACACCAGAAAAATCTTTGCAATGTGTGCGCAGGCGGGTCTGAAATTTCAAATTTCTTCCCTCTGCCATTCAGATGAGTAACAAAGTATCCAGAGGCAAAAAATGCACACTTTCATTGTATTGTTGCTTAGAGATGCAAATACAGCCCATTACCATATATTTAAAAAATATATTTATTAACACTCTATTTATTCATGTTTTTGATTTCTGAATATAATGCAACAGAATCATCCAGAATCATCTAACAGACTCATCCAGATTTTGGGGTCAAAATCTCAATCTCTAAAGTTTCATTATAATATAAATAATAAAAAATGCTGTGGTAATAATACAAGAGGCTTTAAAAAAAGGTAATAGTTGAGAACTAAATTATTACTCACTAGCACGAAATAACCTAATAGAAAAGGACACTGGTAGGAACAGGGTCAAGCACAAAAAGAAAATTGTTACCTTTCTGTTCCAAATGTGTAACCTCTCTGTAAGAGGAGTTTTGTCCAATACTTTTACAATATTCCTGATTTCTACTCAGAAATGACTAAATGGCTTGCAAGCCTTGTGAACTGAATTACCATAAGGATAAGTCACTTACTTTTACTCTTGTCCATAAAATTCCTGGTTCTATATTTTTTAAAATAGTTGACTTCTTTGCTGTAAATATGCTGTGCTCTCAGCAAGAAGTCTCTATGCAGTATTCACTGAATTCCACCCAAGTTTCTTTTCTGTCTCTTTTTGGTAAATAGAACCCTCACGACATTCTAGAAAAGGTAGATATGGACAAATCCAAAAGTAGTTTTCAGTTTCTAACGCGCCTCTTCTGACACCAACGTAAAGAGACATAGTTGATCAGTCAGAAGTACGCAATTCATGTGGATAACAGAGGTAATTTTCCTGTTGAGTACAAAGCTACAATTATCTTATTCATCTAATTTCACTATTGAAACTCAAAATATCATTCCCTGTCACTCTAGTGATACATCTTTCTTCAATAATGCTGGTTTTGAGTTCTTTTTACTGGGGATTGAACTGAGGGGCACTTGACCACTGAGCCACATCCCCAGTCCTATTTTGTATTTTATTCAGAGACAAGGTCTCTCTGAGTTGCTTAGCAACTCGCTTTTGCTGAGGCTGGCTTTGAACTTGGGGATCCTCCTGCCTCAGCCTCCTGAGCCCCTGGGATTACGGGCATGTGTCACCCCGCCCAGCTTGAGTTCTTTTCAAACTTTTCACTTTTAATCTACATTGTGTACAACCATAGAAATGAAATGGTGTACCCCATTTGTGTGTAATGAATCAAAATGCAGTCTGTAAAAAAATAAAGAATAAATAAATAATTTTAAAAAATTGGTCATGGTACCATAATAATTAGGAGGTACATAGTTAAGAACAATTTTAAGAAAAATTTTAAGAAAAATTAAGAAAATTTTAGAAGAAATTTTGTTGAAGTTTAAAATAATGAAGGTAGAGAGTCATCTTTTATACTGGTATTCTAGGGTTGTTGCAACAAATTATGGAAACTTGAATATCAGAAATTACTTTCTCACAACTCCAAAAGCCTAAAATCTGAAATTAAGGTGACAGCAGGGCACACTTTCCCTGGGGGCTCCAAGGGAGGAAACTTCCTGCCTTTTCCAGCTTCTGGTCTCTGAGTCACTGCAACCGGTCTTCACTTGACCTTCCCTCTGCTGTATCTCACCACCCTGTGTCTCTTCTGAGGACATGACCATTAGATTTAGGGTCCACCTGATATAGCAGTATGACGTCATTGGGATATCTTCACATAAGTGCAATTGCAAAGACCTTTTTCAAAATGAAGTCAGGTTCACAGGTTCTGGAGGTTAGGAGTTGGGCATGTCTTCCTAAGGTTCCTATTCAAACCACTAAATCTTTCTGGAAATTTATCTTAGAAATCAAAAATTTCCAAAATGTCACTTCTCACTAATTATTAAGAAGGATAAGTTGACTTTCATGTAAATGTTTATAGAATAAAATGACCCTTGGTTCCTAATACTGACTTATCAGTAAGATTAGATGCTACTAATACAAAGATTTAAGCCCTCCTAATGAAAGGAGTAGTACAATGGTGTGTCAGGGCCTAGAAGTCTGCTGTATTGTAGTTCTGACTTTCCTTCTTATTTACCTCAGTTAATACACAAGGGAGCAGTAGACATACAGCTGGTTACTTTTCAATGACTGATAGCATAATCTCCTGTATCTGAACTATTTAGCTATACATTTTTTCTAATTAATTAATGAGAAAATTAAATGTTTAGTTCAGGAAAGACTGTGTATACTGAGTAAACAGAAGTTGAGACAATGTATGATATTTCCAAGTGTGATTAAAATACTTTTCTAAGACTTGGGCTATGAATAACTAATGCCCCCTGAATGTGCTAATTAAATAAAATATATAAGTAATTCACATAATGGATATACTATTTGAAGAACTGATTAATATGTTCTAGGATAGACATTGCTAGAAGAGATTCCCTTCTACTGATGTATGTAATTGACCAAGGTTAACTATAAAGTCTTATGATAGTATGTATCCTATTTGCTGTGTTTATACAATAACATGTTGATTAGTAAAATACATAAACATATATTCTCACTCCATTCCTGAAAAATAAAAAGTTCTCAGATGAATCAGCTAATGGTGCGATTTGCCACTTTTTTGGCATTCTTAACTACATAAATGGCAGCGATCTGAATTCTCTGCCCCATATATGCTATCCTCAAAATAATGAAATGCCAGACAAAACTAGTTCTCGAAGTGGGGCATAACTGATATCTGGAGCCACAGAGGTAAAGGAAAAGGCATGAGGAGAAAGACAGGCCACCTTGTCTAGAAGGTTGACTCTCTGGGTCACTAGAGTGTGAACTGAGTCAGGACCAAGTGGTTAAGGGCAGCGAAGTTACTGTGTGTATGTAGCCATATGCAACAGATCCCACCAGTATGTACAAGTATAATGTGCCAATAACAATTGTAGAAGAATAAAATAGAAATGGAAAAAATAGTTTATCGGGGTCTTCCCCTAGAGATATCTGAATATTAAATCATTTAACAAGAAGGGCCAGGGTATAGGGCACAACTTGCCAGTGCTAACTAGGATTAATTAAAGAATGAGTCATTTTTCTTTCCATGACTCAAGTGTTTAGAACAGACATTGTGAGGAGGGGCATGGAGACTTGCCAATAATTATTCACATTGTTAGGGAAGCAATGGCTCTCTTGTTACCTAACTGCATCTTAGATAGGCCTACTCTTTTCAGACACTACCAAAATGTGGTTGCAAGCTTGCCCTTTAACCTTGGATTCCAGTGTTCTCAGGACTTACAAAATTGGAGAACACTTTTTTTCTCATAAAAATGGTTATGTGCCAAAGAGTAGGAGATAGATAATTCTTACTGACTAGCTAAATGAACTTGCAAACAAATCCCCAGTATTTGTTATTCAGTTACTATCACAACAAAATGATTATTAAATATAAAACATGACCCTTGGATTCTTTAGTAATAGGTAAATCCAAAAATCTCAAGGGTCACAGTTTACATCCACCCAAACATGAACTCAAGTGATCTTTCCATTCATTATTCCTGCAACTGTCTCATGAGAACTTACTTTTGTGGTTCACCTGGATCGCTTACTAGATCTTAAGCCTCCCTTGCTTTTCCTGACTGTGCAGTCTTGAGCATCTTACTTCAAATCTCCTCTGATGATAATGCTTCCTACCCATTCATTAGGCCAAAATTTTCCAGTAGTATTTCCACCAAAATTCTTCCAATAAACTTATATATCAAGTAATCTTTGAAATACCAATGCACAATGGTTCTCATAGAGGCTTGTGATTTCACTTGTTCTTTTCAAGAAACAATTTTCAATTTATCATATTCTGGGAACCTAAAATATGTCAGAAAGCATGTCTCACTTTTCTTTGTATCTTCCAATGTTCTCAATATGGTATCTTATGCTTAAAAATGATTCAGTAAGTCATCTTGTGTTATACTTTGATGAGAAATGATAAACTTTTTATCTTCTAGCAAGACTTTACTACAAGACATTTTTTTTTCTAATTAAGAAAAGGCCTGCAATATGTAAAATTCACCCATTTATTCTTTTGACTAATGTTAACTGAATGGCCAAGAATATTTGAAGAGGAAACTATCTCAGATGATATTGCATTATATTATATTCAATGAATCCACATCTGTTAAAAAAAAAAGCACTGGAGTACACTAAGCTGACTCTTAAAGTGATTAGGAAATGTTAAGAAAATAAGAAGGCATATCTTACTTTTGATCCATTCAAATCATATTCTACTCAATATATTTAGAACATAGGAACTGGGGAAATATTTACATGAAGAAATTATAAGTAACAGATGAGGAGCATAAATGATCAAATATGAGATAAAACCCCATTTTATAACTTACACATTAAAAAGGTAGGAATGAATTATATCATTCAAAATTACTGACGTGAAGAAACACGAATTTCCTGTGTAAATAACAAAATTGCAAAATCATAGCAAGAAAGCAAATTGTCTTTCCTTTAGAATGGCTTATACAGCATGCAAGGTATGAATTTCCAATGATAAATTCTGATCCCCCAGTCTGAAACACAGCTGGGGTTTGGGCTCACTATTCTTGTAAATAAATGTTCTGAAAAGATATTTAAGGATAAAGAAAGGAGTAAATCTACCCTCCCATTTTATATCCTTTACCATTAAATAACTTATTTCAATTGGATCTCAGGGAATCAGGCTTTTGATAATTTAGGTCAAAAATCATTCTCCATAATTCTTCTTACACCCTGCTTCAAAACATCCCAAGCAGAATTTTGTTAAGCAACACGTATAATGTACTTCATTTCAAAATAATATAATGTCCTCTCTGTGGTGCTCATTCATTTTTTATTCATGTACGTCAACTGTTCTTGAGGCTGCTAAAGTGCATTGATTTTTCTGATTTAAAATGCTTGCATGTCATAAACTCAAAACTTTTATATTCTATGCATGAAGGGATTTTCTTGATGGGGGGCTGCTGAGCTGAACATTGTAATTTACATGGAATTCACTGAACTCAGAATGCACTCTGGGAGTTATAAAGGTTCATTTCTCCACAGGCGAAAAGACCCATTTTTAAGTGCACTCAAGTTAAATTTACTCCCGAAAAATACAATATGACAGTTAAGATTCACTCTTGATGAGATTTGTGACAGAAATGAGGAAATAGATATAATGCAGTTTGGCATCTTTGGTATTCTTAAAAGTCTGAAATTTTTGGCATACCGAAATAATAAAATGACTGTTTAATTGCTTATTAAAAGCCTCCACTTCTGGTCAAAATGTATTAATAGGGAAAAGATTTATTCTTCTTGACTGGATCAACTTAAAAGACTGAATATATAAAACAACAGTTTGCAGACATTGGGCATCAGGAGGATTAGTTCAGTGACTCTGAGAGCAGAGAAAGAGTCCCAGTCCTTCAATTTTCCCAGTTTGTTGCCTGGAGAGATTTCCAGTAGAGAAAAGAGAACTCCAGAAGGAACCCAGGGATCTGCCTCAATCAAGGACCTGCTGGAAGTCTGAAGACACTAAAGCAGCTAGAGTGTGTGGAGAAGAGCAGCAGAGGACAAAGGGACAGGAGGGCTCCAGAGGAAGACTGGGGGTTCCTCTGCAGTACTTATCAGTGCCTGTGTGTGAGGAAACACCTCATGACTGGAGAAAGAGCCATCCAATGGTACCAGAAGGAAAAACCTTCAGTGCTCACTCCGCGCCTGGAGTATGTGGTTTTCCACCAGCCAGATGGAAAAACACACCGCTCACAGAAATTTGTTTAAAGTACTCGGAATGTATTTCTCATTACTGGGATAAATTCTATTAGATACTACCATCTAATATAAAAGGTCAGCCTCAAAATTGTTAATGCTTTTCTGGGCAATTAACTGCATTCCAGAACAAATCTCGAGAATATTTAAACTACAAATATCTCTAGCACCTAATGAGATAAAACACACACACACACACACACACACACACACACACACACACACACTGTTTAGGAAGTCCACAAAAATTGGTTAACCTATCAAAATTAAGAAGAAGAAAGGAAAACAACTCAGAGTAAGCATTAAAACTAATAAAGAGAAATGGTTCTGGAAATGATGCTATTAAAATAATTTGTAAATGATAACATTAAGTATTATAACTATATTCCATATATTCAAAAAGGTACAGAAAAGACTAAGTAGGTTAGGCACAATGTGGAACATAAAGAAAAACAAAATCAGCTGTCACAGATGAAAAGCACAGCATGCAATGTGGAAAACACTGATGGAACTGTGATCAGACTGGGCCATTGAAAAACACGACTGTAAAGATATAGTAATAAAAACTATGACAAATGAACAAAAAAATAGAGTAAAAAACTGAACAGAGGATCAATGAGCCTGAGAATCAGTAAGCCTAAAGTAGCATAACAGTGGTGCAACTGGAGTCCCCAGCTGATCCCCAGAGATAGTTCATAAGTGATAAAGTGGGAGAGGGAGAGAAGAAAATCATTTGAAGAGATAATACACAGAAATTTCCTGGATGTGATGAATTCTTTAAAACCAGCAGTCTAAGCACCTCAATAAATCTCAAGCAGAACATAAACAAGACGATACCAAGACATCAAAAGAAAATTATATAAAATCAGTGGCAAAAAATTCTTCAAGGCAGAGAGTAAGTAACCCCCAACAAAAGTAAGAAGGTCAGCCTTGTTGGAACCAAGGCAATATAGAAAATAGTTAAGCAATATTCTTTTAAATACTGAAAGAATAAAATTTTGTCAAGCTAGAATTTGATGCCTTATGAAAATGAAACCAAAGTAAAATAATTTTTTTTCATACATACACAAAAAGGCAATCACAAACACAACAGCATTAAGTCCTTCAGAAAGGAAGAACAAATTGAAAATCTGAATTAACACCAAATTAATAATAAAGAGTACCCAAACTGGTAACTGTCTCATTGGATATGAGAGTTTATTTTTATTTTTCTTAATATTTAAAAGATATTTATCTATTTATAAAATTATGACAATGTATTATGAAGTGTAATATTTCACTATGGTCAATAATGATAAATTCAGTATATACACTATAAATTTTAAGAGAGAAAACCAGTTATAACTAATGAGTCCAAAGGGATGCAAGATAAAAACAAATACACAATTAATCTAATTAATGAAAGACAAAAAAATTCTCAAGAAACAGAAGGAACAAAAAATATAAGAACAATACAAATAGAAGAAAGATGATATAAACTAAATTCTGTCCACAATAGTACTAAATGTAAATTGTCTAACTACCTTAATTAAAATTCAGAGCTTTAATAGTAGGACTGAAAAAGAAAAAAGACCCAGCTATATGCTGCCCACGAGAAACTACTTTTTATATGAAGACAGTTTATGAAAAGCAAAATAATAAAAACATCATGTTAACACACACAAAAAAATATAGTCTAAAGTGGATATGCTAATAGCAGGAAAAGTAGATTTCAGTGTAAAGAATATTATTAATGATAAATAGAGATAGTTCATAAGTGATAGTTAATTCATTAACAGAACAAAGTAATGCTAAATAATTATGTACCTGATATCAGATCTTTACAACATATGGGAAGGAAAGTGATAGAATTAAAAGGAGAAACACACAAAACTAAACGTATAATTGCTTAATAAGTCAAGATGTCCCATTATGTGTTTTCCTGTTTTTATTCCAAGTGAGTCCTGAACCTAGCTCAAAGGTTAATAGTGGTCATACATTTATGATTAAGCTCTGGTACTCATACATGAAGCTATTACATTGTGATTAAACAGAAATTTTAAGGGTTTGTCCTATGTCATTAGATTTGTGTGTGTGTGTGTGTTGGTCAACAGAAAGGATTTAATTTTTTTCTGGAACACCTTGTTTTTACAGATAGGAAGTATAACTTTTCTGCAGTTGTTTATTCTAGCAGGAAGTCCTGGTCAGATTTGAATTTGATCCAGGCTTCTCTCTATATAATTCAAGCCAGGTCTTTACTGTTTATTACAGTATCTATCTAGGTATGTTAAAATAATATTGGAATTTTTTTTTTTTTTTAATTTAAAAAGTAGCTCTGACTGGGAATGATGGCACATGCCGATAATCCCAGTGGCTCGGGAATCTGAAGCAGGAGATTCAATAGTTCAAAACCAGTATAATCTACTTATAGAGGACCAAAGCAACTTAGCAACTCCCTGTCTCAAATAAATAAATAAATAAATAAATAAATAACATCAAAATAAATAAAAGTGCTGTGATGTGATTCAGTGGTTAAGCATCCTTTGGTTCAATCCCTGGTACCAAATAAACAAACAAGCAACAACAAAACATAGCTTTGACTTCAGTTATTGGCCTTCCCTTATTTGTAAAATTGGGATGATCTGACATGATGGAAAAAAATTGGAAAAGCAGACTAGTAATTGTAGAGTACTTGAAAAAACGTACTTAGTATCTTCCTATAAATACCAAATAACAAGGGGAATTAAGGATGAGATCTGGATTGTTCCAATCCAATAAAACATTTTCTTCAAAAATACAGAAGACAGAGGAAAACAAATTTATTGTTCGAAAGCTTAGATTTAATGTTGGTAGGATAAATGACCCACATAGTCCTTCACTTTATCAGTTAGATTTTACAAATGACAAGTCAGATAAAACACAAGATAAAAGAAGAAAAAGAGAGATTCAAAGATTTCTATTGAAATAGAAGGAGAGATTTTGTTCCAATGAGAAGATCTTTTCAGCTCTTGTTCAATAATATTATTTGTCTTTTGTAATGGGTTTTTCCAAAGGGTCTTAAAAAATTCACCAGGTATAAGACAATGCATCTGCTTTGGGCCTCTGAGAGTGGAAAGTGAGAAAAGAGTAACAAATAGAATGTATGTATTATTAATGCATCACCCTGCAGCTGTCCTTAAAGACTACCAGAAAATTCCTATAAGTTTAGAAGATACTAGCCTGAAAAAAAATCATAAATGATCAAATCCATCCTTCCTGATAACTTCTGAGCAATGATCTTATGAGTGACCTTTTCTCTTCTCTCTCACTCCTCTCTGGGCAACCAGTGCGCATGGTGAATGAATCTAACTCTCCTGCTCACGATTATCTAATCAGCCTTTTTACTGTAGTTGAAACTAGTCCACATTTTTAAAATTTATGCTGAACTGAATGTCACTACATTGTTAGATTTTAAACTTTATACTAATTAGTTGTAGAAAGTAGGTTTTACATAACATCATGTCTTTGATGACTTCGATGAGTCCAAAACTCTGCAGCCCTCAACAATATTTAAAATTGTATTTTTTTATATAGTCTACTTTTGGGTAACGAAGACGAAGTGGAATACTACAAACCTCAGGATAATAGGCCCCTGCCACACACACACAACTCAAACACTATGGAACTCCATTATAACGACAGCATATCCATTTGCTGAACAAAAGGCACAAAATAAGAATGATACCTCAATTACAGGCACAGAAAATACTCAACTTTAGAAAAATTACAAATGGCTTTATTTTTATTGTCTCAATTGAATCTCCTAAAACTTTGTAAGGTAGACAGACATCTTGTCCTGTTTTATGGGATGAGAAGCTGAGGCATGAGTCTCACAGTGTGGGGATGAGAAGGCTCCTGGGTCACACCTGACCAGCTCTCCACTGTTAGAGACAGCTCCTGTCCTCACGTGACATGCTGCTGAATTATGAACAAGGCTAATCACAAATGAACACTCACTGTCCTAAAGTTCTTTTACTAAGCAGTACTAAGTAAAACATTCCTAATCAGTGTTACAAAGGGATTTTTGATAGCATGTACAAATATATAATAAATTTACTATGAAAAGCTGAACATTCTTAATTAGGCAAAACTGTCATACTATTGAGAAATCACAATGTGGAATTTTTCTTATCTCTGCCACCACCATCAAATGTTTTTAATATCTGTTAACACTCTGACGCTATGATATAGGGGAAAAAAGTACTCATTCCAAATTTTCATTGAGATAATGTAAGGCCAGGGTTCAAATCACTTTTCTAATATAAAATATTATGGAAGGGGGAAAAAATGAATCTTCATCCAGATCCAAAATCCCATTCAATTACACATTTGTTCACTTTTTTGGCATGCTTACATTATGCTTTTTGTTAGTTTATCAAAACAGTGTCCTCTAAAATCTGTATTGAAAGGAAAATAAGATTGAAAGAAAACAGGAAGAATGAAATATCTTCCTGAATTAAGATTAAAACACTTGGAAAGAACCAAGAGATGTTCATTGAAACCCCAAAAGTTTCAATTTTCTAGGCTTTTTTTAGGGTCATGCTGAATTCTAAGAACATCAGTTTCCTATACATCCCTGCTACTCCATATCAATAGTGATGAAAGATTTCAATTCATTCTCATTAAAATGACACAGTATTATATAGGTTAATTAGAATGGTAAGTTACAAACCTGGAGTGGTTGTTATTATTATTAGTAGTATTATTATTATATTTTTTAGATTTTATTCTGTCATGCATTTTTAAAAATCGTTTATTTATTTATTTTTTATAGACTGCATTTTGACTCATTGTACACAAAAGGGTACATCATTTCATTTCTATGGTTGTATGCTTTGTAGAGTCACACCACTTGTATAATCATACATGTACCTAGGGTAATGATGTCTGTCTCATTCCACCATTTTTCATACACCCCCATCCCTCTCATTTCCCTGTACATAATCTAAAGTTCCTTCATTCTTCTCTCACCCTTCACTCCCCCTCCCCCTTTATATATACCATCATCCACTTATCAGGGAAAACATTCAGCCTTTGGTGTTTTGGAATCGGCTTATTTCACTTAGCATGATGTTCTCCAATTCCATCCATTTATTTGCAAATGACATTCTTCTTTATGGCTGAATAATATTCCATTGTGTATATATACCACAATTTCTTTTTTGAATTTTTAAATTTGTTCTAATTATTCATACATGACTGTAGAATGCATTTGTGCATTTTAATAAATTATACATAAATGGAGTATCATTTCTCATTTTTCTGATTGTATGTATTGTAAAATCACATTGGTCATGC
Source organism: Sciurus vulgaris (assembly GCF_902686455.1). Taxonomy (NCBI): domain Eukaryota; kingdom Metazoa; phylum Chordata; class Mammalia; order Rodentia; family Sciuridae; genus Sciurus; species Sciurus vulgaris. Next base: position 77,399,637 of record NC_136474.1, on the reverse strand, counting down.
AGTTATATATGTGCAAGAGGTAATAATGTCTGTTTCACTCTAATATCCTTCCTACCCCCATACCCCTTCCTCTCCCTTCACTCCCCTCTACCTAACTTAAAGTAACTCTATTCTTCCCTAGTGCCCCTCCCATTGTGAATTAGCATCTGCATATCAGAGAAAACATTTGGTCTGTGGTTTTTTGGGGTTTGGCTTATTATTATAAATAGCAGACAAATTTGGTCTTAAATACCAAGAGTATTACCAGAGATAGAGATATTCAGAATTCTAACTCAAGTAATTTACTAAGAAGACCTAACAATTAAAAATTTGTGTTGACTTAGTAACTGATTGTACAAGATGATTTTTGTGCCTAATCTTAGCAGCAATCATCTTTTCTGACTACTGGTCCAAAAAAAAAAATCAGCAAAGGCATTGATTATCTGTAAAACATTATGAAAAGCCCTTGATTTAATTGATATTTATATGACTATATCTAACAAATTTAAAATGCATATTATTTCAAATTCAACAAAATTGTCAGTACACTGGTCTACAAAACAAGTCACAATAAACAAAATATTTAAGTCAAACAATATGTGTTTTCTAATCATAAAAAAATAAAACTGAAAATCAACAATAACAAGAGAAGCAGAAAAAAATCCAAAATATGAAAATTAAGCAATATTTTTCCAAATAGTGTAAAGGCAATAAGAAATTACATGGGAAATTAGAAAACCTTTTGAATGAAATGATAACAGAAATATAGCATATCAAAATTTGTGGACTGCAAGTAAACTAGCAGAGGAACAGTAAGACCCTTAGCTGATTGCAAAGTTTCACCTTAAGAAATCCAGAGAAGATAAAGCAGAACTAAGTAAGTACCAGGAAGAAAATCAAGAAAGGAGAAAGAGGAATGAAGAAGAAACAGAGACGCTGGAGATGACTACTAATGTCAAGGGTTCCTTCTTTACCAAGATCTACAAAATTGGTAAACCTTTACCCCTGGGGAACACCACTGACCAATATCAGAAATGAAAAAGCAGTTACCACTATAGATAATCAGGGAATATTATGAATGATTCAAATCAGATAAGTGCAGCAATATGAAGTGAACAAATTTCATGCAAAATTTAACTTAAAAAACCACAAGAGGATATGCAAAATCTGAAAAGATCTCCATCAAGGAAATGAAATCGATTATCAATAGGCTTCTTATAAAATTAAACTCCAAGTCCAGTTTGTTTCACTTATAAATTCTATTAACTATCCAAGGGAAAAATGCTATCAATTTTACATGAATTTTCAGTAATAGAGAAAAAGAGCAAATCTAGTCCAACTCTTTTAATAAGGCCAATATGACACTAAGAAACTACATGAAAAGTATAGACAAATGAAACTTCATGAACATGAGCACAAAAAATTGATACCCATTAACAATATGAGAAAAGGACATTGTATAATGACCACGCAGCATTTATAAGAGAAAATCAAGGCAGGTTATCCTTCAAAGGCACTGTAATTTGCCATATTAAAAAATGAAAAAAAAATCATACGATCACTTCAAGAGATTGAAAATTATTTCATAGAAATTCTACAAACATTCATAATAAAAATTTCCAAAAAGCTATGAAAATTTCCTCAATGTAATAAAAATCATGTATAAGGAAGCTGTATCTAACAAGGGATTTCAGTACAAAGACCATTTTTGCATCCTGTGATTGAAATAAGGCAAAAATGCCTGCTTTCAACACTTCTGCATTTTAGTGAATATCCTAACCACCATAGTAAGACAAGAGAAAGAAAAGACACAGAGCTCAGAAATTAAGGGCAAAACTGTTCCTAGGTATATAGGTTTAAGAAATTTCATCGAATATATAAAACCAATAAAAAGTAGATAAATTTAACAGGTGTTAGTATTTAAGGTTAATATTACAAAATTTGTTGTATTCCTCTATACTAGCAGTAACACACGGAAAATAAGTTTAAGGAACAACTTAATTTAAAAGAGTTCTTAAAAAAAAGAACTCTAAACAGCATGTATTTTTAATGAATAAATCAAAAAGCATTCAAGAATATTATACTGAAAAACATGAACTATTACTGAGAAAAATTAAAGAAGAAAATTTTAAATATAGTTTAAGGTATATTAATTGTACATCAATTAAAGTCTTGAAAATTCAAAAAAGTATACCCTTGAAATATGAAATTTATTTTACATAAATAATAACTCTAAGGATACAAAGATAGATAAGTTGATTGATAGATGAATAGATCAATATATAGATAGAATTCTTAAAACATCATTAGATTTAAATCAATTTTGCTAAACAGTGCTAAATTCAAAGCATGTGGATCTATATTCTGTATTTACAACAAGACTTGTACTAGGGCTCTTGAAGTAAAAGAGGTGAAAAACCAATAGATTAACTATAGATAATAGTACAAACATTAATTAATGAAGCTATTAATTAATTAGTGAATGTATATCAAACACTAAAACAATTGTTTGGTTTTTTAAAATGAGGTAATATTAGATAATGCTCAAAATGGTCTTGCATTTCCAGCTCAGAAACAGGTCACAGTTTCTTCCATCTAAACAGTAAATTATTATTCCTGATAAACAAAATGCTTTTTAGAAGTCCTGGTTTTTCAGTTAACAGAAGAGGTGATTTGTGGGTTAATTTTAAGGCCAATTGTTTTGTATAATCTCAAGTACAATTATAATACTTGAAGTTAAGACTGACCTTATACTTATATTATATATAATTCCTTTTAGTTGTATGACTGTTTTGCAGTGCTTAAAAATATTACTTTTGTTTCTTATATATAATGACTAGACAACTTTGGACTGCTCAAACTTTCAACATTAAAAATATATTTATAAAAATCTTTTCAAAAAGATACCATAAAAACTGCTGTGCTGATTTTAATGATCAACAGAATAAATAAAACAGTGTTTTCATTGCAGAGTTTGAATGTGGCCTTAATAAATCTTTCATTTTTATAAAAATAAGATTGTAAGTTATATCTCACAAATATAATGGCTAAATAGAAAAAAAAATCCCATTTATGTGCATAACCAGGAGGATACTTAAACAATGCACACCAATGAGACACTCAACATTTTCTTTCATATTTTAGATGAAGATTTGGGACATGAGACTTTATTAAATGCACATCAACTGGTACTAAAGTAAACATACTATATACATATGAATATGTATATATGTGTATATAATTCTAATTAATTATGTGTATATATAATTATTTTTTTCTTTCCAGATAAGTTTTTAAGTATAAATCCATGATTAATGATGATTTCGGTTTTATCTATCATCCCATTTGCCTCTGGAGTCCTACCTATTTGCTTTTTTTTCCTTTTTTCAGCACTGGGTATGAACCCAGGCCCTCACACCTGCTAGGCAAGCGCTGTTGCTGAGCCATACTCTCAGACTCTTTCTCAGCTCTTTGGCACACACCTTACAAAGGGATTTTTCTTTTTTCCTTGTTAAGCCCTTGGGGAATTTTGCTGAGGTCAATCTCACAAACTCCTAAACTTGGCTAGATTTGGAGACTCCATGGTCTTCCTTTTATGAATAGGACAGAGTCATTTTCCTTCATGACATCCTTCTGAATTTGCTCCTCGTTCTTGCTCATTGCCGCGAGCCCATTCGCTGCCAGGGCAACCTCCCTTTCCTGTCTGGTGAGTGGCATGGAGATGAACTGTCAGAGATGGTGTACTGTGAATAATGGATAAGTGAGAGTCCCCTGACATAGGTTTGACGGCCATAAAATATGAGCTTTGTGATTGCCCTCACATTCACACTCCGGGATTGACTGAGGGAATATTATTTCTAAATGCCAACCTAACTGAAATTGTGGGGTGTTTCAGAAGGTGCTTCTCTTATTAGTGTTTGAAGCAATTACAGCAGAATGGGTCAGTGCAATTTTCCTCTGGCACAGAGAAAATCTTTTCTTGTTACTGCATTTTAGCTATTCAAATTCAAATTGGGTTTCTCATCACAAATGTTCTGTTTGTGAGAGACACTGCAATAAGTAGCACCCCTATCCCTGATCACGTTGCATTTCCAGTGGGGGTCAAATGTAATTCATTGCTGATAATATGACATTAAATCAACAGGTAGAATCAACTTGCTTTTGGCATTGTGAGAACTGTTTAACTTATAGGCATCCATATATATTATGCATTTTTCTTTTATTTCCCTTTGCTAATGATAAAATCTTTTACAGCACTATAAGAAAATCTCATCTAAAATTAGTGTGAAGGTTTATACACACAATAGACCTCTCTGAATGAATGAATTGTCAATGAATTCAGAAATAGCACAGTGGAAGCATTCTATTTCATTTTTTAAAAAGCAGGATTGACTGAAGTAAAAAAAAAATCTGGACTGGGGAGGGAACAGAAATGCATGCAGGAGGGGTTTCATAGTTCCAGTTGACTGTCTTGAATAAAAATTTCTTTTCTCATCTTGTTGTTTTATAGTCAGAATGACAGCCTGGAAGCTTTATCTGTGAATGCTAAGGGAGAAGGAGGAGCCGTGATTAGATAATGCAAAGTGAAAGGAAAATTGGCAGAAATCTTCCTAGTGAGAACAATAAAGATAAAAAAATTGTTGATTTTCTTTTTATAAGAACTATTAAGAGTAGACATCCCCACTGACCAATGGAAAAAGGAAAATTATCCACTTACTTGTGTATCCTGGTACCCACAAACAAGGATGCCCACCAGGGCACCTACCATGATGGAACTTGCTAGATCAAATTCCCCAAATTCAAAATTCAGGACCGGTGTGAATGTGTTTGTGTGTGAATGTGTGTGTAGAGAAAGAGAAATAGTTGTTTCAACAACTAATACATGCTACATGTTGAAGTTCTAATTCCATAAAAACAATTTTACAACAGGTTTTTTAAAATAAATCATTACCCTTAGTAGAATGAAAATCACAGCTGCTTACCTAACCGCTCAATGGAATAGTATCGTTGCTTGCTGTCCACACGCACGGTCTCAGCATAAGGACTCCCGACGCCGTACCCGATGATGTAACCTCGCACCACAATGTTTGGGTTCAAGGGAGGAGTCCAGCTCATGATGATGCAGTTGGTCTGTGGCCTCACATGAAGTGAGCTTGGCTGGTCAGGGACTTGAGACTCTAGGGTTCAAAATGAGTCCTCATTAGCACATCTCAGAATAGAGCCTGTAGCATGGCAAAACTTCCCATTTACACAGGACAATATCATCTTGCACACACTTTCAATTAATGCATCACTTCCTGCCCAAGTCCCTCCTCCGTGTTTCAGCAAGTGCTACATTTTCCACCTGTAATTTGACTATCACAAAATTTCTTAGCCATAAAGGGATACTGTATGCCTTTCATAGGTGCTGTGACGATATGTACCTTTATTCTAATTGTTTCTTCCCTTAGTTTATGTATTTCTTCTTAGGTATCATTAATAAGGAGGGGAATCAGGGCAGATAAATGAGTAATAAAAAGGAAAAGGAAATGTCAAAAACTGTCTGGCCCAATAATCATTTACTCTGATTCAACTAAAAACAAAATAAATGCACTACTCCTTTCTTAAGAAATTGTCAGTAAAAACAGATTAGGGTCATGATCTCTTCAGCATGATGAGGATAATACTTACCTTGGTGTTTACAATGTCCGTGAAACATTTATTATTAAAACAAAGAAGACTGTGGTTTGGATTAAAGCCATACAAGCTTTGAAGCTGGGCAAACTTGGTTTAATACCATAATCTATCATTTATTGGCTGTGTGTTCTCATGAAATTATTCAATTGCTCTGAGTTTCCCTTCCAATTAGGTTGGCATCCCAAATAGTGATTGACTCCAAGCTGAAACTGAGGAAGTAAGGAAAAGCAAACTCAAAATCTGAACTAGACACAAGCTATGAGAGTGGGAGACCTTACTTGCCCTCTCTAAGCCTTGGGTGGAGAAAAGAGTTGGTTATTTCATATGGTACTGGCAAGATGTAATGAGGTAATGCATAAAAACACTCTGATTATGAATAGTTCCTAAATTCTCAACTGAAGATAGCTACTAGGGACAAAATGTACATACCAGTCTAACACACACTTTCTTTAAAAGATATTAAAGGTTGAAAATGAATGAATATTAATATTTTGACATTCTGATTTTTACATTGTTGTTCTTCCCTATGATCATGTCCCTAAATGCATGATACATTTTCTGGACACTGATCATTGTTCCCTTATATAGCAGCTACTCTTTTTGGGATAGAGGTAGGTACTTAAGATATTAAGGACACTAGGGAAAGGGAACATAGCAGACAGAATAACTGCACTATTACAGTTTCTATTCAAGCGGGAAATACTGGCAAGTAAAAAGGTAGCTATGATAGATGAGGATAAATAATTTGACAGGCATGTGGAATATTTAACAGAATCATTGAAAGTCGGGAAAGTCTTTTAGAAAGAAAGAATGTGGTCACCCCAACTTCAATGGTCCTGAAAGTGCATAATGCAGTTCCCAATAATTAATAGGTACTCAAAAACACGAGTAATTTGAACTTTATTCAAATTATCATGTTCATTATTTTTTGTCCCAATCAAAAATGTCTGAAGTTAACATATGGCAAATTATGTGAAGAAACTTGATGACTAAGGGGCATATCATGGCACATTTTCCTCCTGATATAATAGCACATGCTGACACAATTCCCTCCACAAACTTTATCCATATTCATCATGCAGGCTTCTAGAGTACAGGGTGAAAGGAAGAATGTGTTTTGTTAAAGTTTTACAGTGAGTACCAACAGCATTTCAAAATATTCTAAAGATACTACACCAACAGAATTTTCAAAAGGTGGTTCTATTTTCCTAAAAATGTCCCTTTGTGAGCAAGAAGGGACAAGTTATTATTTGCCCTACGAAGCCTGTGATATAATATGCAAGGGCACCATAAAAAATTATGTCTCCAAATGTGGGTATAAGCCTTTATGGCAGCAACACAATGTTTGTGAAGTATTTCCCACTATAAACCCTAAGTAAAAGTAATAAAAGAGATGAAAGGGATGGATTAATACTTTCCAACCCTATTGCCATTGCCATAGTCTCTCCAGTGTCCTTGAAATGTAATGGGCCTTACAATCAATTCTGTTTAACATATTTGAAGTTTTGCAATAACTTGTGAAACAACAAGATCATCTGCTTGATCTTAAGAAAGCAAATGTTAGATTGTGTGCATTTATGGTTTTTAAAAACAATAGGTTTGGAATAAAAGGAACGAACTATTAAAAATGTTTTCAGAACAATAAGTATTTCTGCAAACCACAGAATAGCTTTGTAGGTTACCTAGGTTAGCACCCACAGAATTGTATCCATTGGAACTCTAACTAAGCATACAATGGAAATGAGTAACCAAAAGGCTCTTACACAGGAGCTATTGCTGTATTCTTTGCTGCATAAAAATGGTTTCAATCCTAGATGTAAACCTCAAAACCAGTTTTATGTATTAAAACAAGAATGTTAGTACATAAGAATATATATATTGTCCATACATCTGGATATTTGATGGACTCTTATTACTCAATTAAGGTCACAAGAGCCTGAAGAACAGTAACCATCAACTCAACATTAGAACTAAGCCATCCATAATGTATGACTTCATCATAACATTAACTAGGCCATGAGATGATCTGTATCCAGAAGAGCCCCTTCATGCCCACCCACCTCACGTAATATAAAGATAGAAATAACAATTTTCTTTTTCTGCTACCTGAGTGAATTTTCTCTAATACAGATGATCCTACAGGTTATGAAAGTGGTTATTACTAAAATGAACTATAAAATATCAATTTAGACATTTTCCTGTGAAAGGTATATGACATGAGTACTCCTTACTTTGGATCTGAAACTTAAATTTGCTTCTCAGAATTACATGAAAGATTTTACAAGTATTTCTAGCACAAGGCTCACATACATAAAATAGAGGAGTATTAGGGTAATTATTGATACAATTTAAAACTAAAGTGAGCATATTTTGCCTGAAATACCCAACTTAATGGTGCCCCAAATTTCTAGTGGAGTTGAAATGATCAAGATAACTAAGTCAACAGACAGTCATGATTATGCTATGAAATTATGGAATGTCTCTTGGTTTATTTTGATTTTAAGGGACATATGTTTTTCTTCAAGTGATGATTGAAGGTTTCCACTAGTGTTTAATGTTCAGATGTAGTATTCTAGGAAGTTCATTAGATTTATTCCTGGAATATTTCAACAAGTACTGTGCACCTCTAATAAATCAGTCATAGTTCTAGATGTTGAGGGAATAAAGACAAAAAATAAAAATAAAAAAATAAAAAAGAATGAGCTCTTGATAAGATGTGCTGATGGAACAATAAATGACTCATCAAGGAAGGTACCCTGGTAGAGTTCAAGGCTAATGACCAGAAAGAGTCAGCCTTATAGATATCATGGTGGGGATATTTGAAGCAAGGGGAACGACTACTGCATAGGCCCTACCATAAGAATGACTGCGGTGTTTTAAGAAACCATTGATAATGCCTGGAACACAGAGGGTACAAAGGAAAATAAAAAAGGTGAAGAGTTGGCTGCTGGGAATGAAAAATGGTGCTGCTGCTATGGAGAATAGAAGGATGGCTCCTCAAAAATTTAAAAAGAGGACCTGGGGTCATAACTCAGTGGCAGAACGCTTGCCTACCGTGTGTGAGGCACTGGGTTCCATCCTCAGTACCCCATAAAAATAAATACACAAAGAAAGGTATGGTGTCCATCTACCAACTAAAAAATTATTTAAAAAAGTAAAATCAGAATCACTATATGGTCTTCAATTCATCTTGAGTACACATACAAAAAATCTGAAAGCAGGAACTCAAGCAAATAATTGTAAAGTCATGTCCACAGCAGCACCTTTTATAATTACCAATAGGTGAAAAGTAACCAACTGTCCATCAACAGAGCAGACCAAAAAAAAAAAAAAAAAAGTGGCCTATTCAAACAATTGGGTACAATTCAGTCTCAAAAAGGAATGGGATTTTGACACAGGCTGAAATACGGGTGAGTCTGAAGGATGCTAACTTAAGTGAATCAGAGACTAAAGCACAGAAACTGTATGATTCTACTTGTATGAGGTTCCTGAGTTGTGACACTCAACAGAGACCCAAAACAGAATGGTGGGTGCCACGGGCTGAGGGGAGGGGCGATGGGAAATGATTTTTTTTTTTTTTGCAGTGCTGGGAATTGAACCCAGGGCCTTGTGCTTGCAAGTGATTGTTTAATGGTGCAGCATTTCAGCTGTGCCAGATGGAGCGTTCTGGGGATGGATGATGGTGATAGTCACATGACGATGTGATTGTCCTAATGCCCCAGTAACGTACAGCTAAAAATGATTAAGATGGTGAATTATGTCTTCTCCAACACAATTTTTAAAAATTTAACAGGAAGGGAGGGTAAGGGAAAGAGAGAGAGAAAATTCAGTCATAGATCAGGTTCCTGTAAGCAAGTCAAGTCACGGACAAGATGAAGATTAGAGAGTCTTTGAAAACATTGATTAGATCACATTTCACATACCTACTCTTTCAGGTGAAGAGATGTCTGTGGATGGTGCATTTGAACTTGCCTGGGTGGCGATGATGAAGATGATGTAAAGTGGACAGAGAGGACTTTGGGGGTGTAGCCTGGGAGTGGTATGGGAAAACGAGACCCATTCACAACCCCGAGGCCACTGCCTTGGGTAACTGGACACCCTCATCTCCATGAGGAGAACAGGCATGTTCTTCTGGATCATGTTCCATTGGTGACATCTCTTAGTCAAAGCTGTGGAGGTGTCAGGTATGTAAGCCTGGGTCTTGGTGAAAGATCAAGCTTGGAAATAAAGATGTGGAAGCCACCAGCTTCTGGATGGCATTTTAAATAAATGCGTACAAACGTAGTTAGTGTTTGTGTGCAAATCAATACAATGCAACTAACATGCTATGGCTCTCTTTGAAAGCCCCCAAAGTGTTACCATGTTGTAAAGACAGTTTCCTTACAAAGGCCTGAAAGGCCACATGAGGTCTAGGCCTCTGCCGGCTTTCCTCTCTGACCCTCCTTCTTCCTTGCCTTTCATCCCCTCAGTCCAGTCATGTGCTCTACACCAAACACTTCATTGTTACTCAGATATGCCAGGCTTCTGCTGGCCACGGGGCATTTGCACTTGTTGGGCCTTCTGTCCGAGAATCTCTCCTCCAGCTACAGCTATCCAACTCCTTCGGGTTGTCATTATTTAATTTTCCATAGAAGCCTCTCCAGATTACCATATTTAAAATTATAACCTTGCCCTCATCACTCCTAAACTACCGTCCTATTTTTTTCTCCATAGGACTTATTGCCAATTATTGCACAACTTATTTAATGTGGTTATTTCATCACTCTTTGACTCTAACACCAGTAACTAGAAAATACTCAAAAATATGGGAATAAAGTCTGTATGTTTTATAAGGTTCAACACTACTGTCATGATGTATAGATGTCATTATATACATATATAATATATGTCATTATATACACACATAGAAAACTTATAATCACATATATACATATACATATATATTACAATATGTATATATACACACACATACATATGTACATATAATTAATACAACTTTGTATACCTGTCTCCATAAAATAAGAATTTTAAGGGAGAGTAGGAATAATGTAGAAATGAAACAAGATAAATATATAGTTAGAGAAGTATTTTTTTTTCCCCTCCTGGTGGCTAAAAAGATTGGTCTCTGTTGGCTCTTGCTAATGAAAACAAAGAACTGTTCACCACCTGTGATGCTTGGTGCTGCCAAGTGGCGTCAGGAAGTAGGTTCTTTTGACAAACGCTCACATGTTTGCTCTCCACTTGATCACTGTATTTTGTGGGCCGTTTTGTTAGAGTTTTGTTCCAGTCTTCAGCAGCCAATCACATGAGGCAATTAATACACTCAGACTCTGCTTTTTAGGGCAGGTCTGATACACCAACTTGCCCATTCCTATTGACAGATCTGTTCTCAGCAGTGGGCACCAGCTCCGTAGGCTGCTAACTCCATAAACCTTGTGCCATGTGTTTATTTATTGTCGTGGATGATCCCCTCTAGTCACCAGCAAACTCCACCTTGCATTTATTAACCATTCTATTCCTGACATTTTCTCAGTATTAGCATTTCAATATCTTTTAGAATTTATATGCAGCCAAATTCACTCAGAGGTGCACAGGCACATACCCACCAATCCAATCATGATACTAATCAGTTCTACCATCTTTAAAATTTCCTCATCTTGCTCCTCTATAGTTAAATCCTCTCCTCAATTCTTCATTATTAATTCTAATATTGGACTTTAAAATGTCTGTATATATTCTTCTTACTGACCTTTACTTATTTATTTTCAACATTAAACACTGTCAAACCTAGGTTTTCTTTCATGTTCTTAGGAACAACAATGGCTACAATTTATGATACCTAGTATGCATGGTCATACATAGCGTTTTAATAAATGTTATGTCATTTCAGGTGTAGTATGCACTTGTAGTTATTCTACAAATTTCATATGATTTGTTTCTACTTTTCAGCAGTAAGGTTCATAATTTTAACTCCATTTTTATATTCTTTTATTTATTTTGAATATATGTTTTCCTTCAGTCTGAACTACTTTATGGTTAACAAATGCTATTGAATTATTTTACTTTTCTTTTAGTTGCTTTCATTTGCCTAGCATTAATTTTACTTTATCATTGCTTCTAAAATTGAAAAAAGGAACCTGGGAACTCAAGGGGACTGGGTAGGTAGTCAATAGTTTACAGTTTACAAGTTTACTCCCTTGATACCACAATGAATAACAACTCTGCAAAAATGTGTTTCCTAAATCTTAGTCAATTAAACTAGTACATCTAGGGATAAGGAACCTCCTTTCTCTCATGTCCTCCAATTTCTGATCATGACATATTACTCCCAGTGAAAACGAAGATGCTACCATGGAGTTGTTTGCTCCAGTCACACTCAGACTTCATCCTGAAATCATTCTGTGGAATCCACATCAACATACTAGCCTTGGCTCACAATGGTGGCAACTCAATGGGAGGAAAAAAAGCAAAAAAGCCAGGTATTCTTTAGGGAAGAGACTCTCGATGTACAGCTCCAAGTTTATTCTTTAAAAAGTCATTAAGATTCTTGATTTCTGTGATTCTGTCCTTCTTAAAGAAACTACAAAATCCAAATTCCAAATGCTTACCAGGGTAAATTCAACTCCCTCCTCTACACTGAGTGAACATGGACTCCTTTTGTCAAGTTCTTGATTTGACAGGAGCCTCTGGAAAGTTAAAATACCTGGAGGGTAGCAGGTTGGCATATTAATCAGAATTCATTAAAAATACCATCATGTGTGAATGGCTCTTAGAACACCTGAGTTCTTGAAATAGTGGAGGACATAAGCCTGCTTGCTAGAACAAATACTCATGATGTGGCTTTCTAGAAACTGCTGTGCAAACAGAAGCCCATCAGTGTCGGGGCAGCTTGTCTCACTTTAGGGTCCAGGAACAATAGCTCTGGATATCCTAAAACTCACTAGGACCTGTTTCTTTCATGATGCATTTGATCAACTACCTTACATTGAATTATCTCCAGATCTTTAGTCATCAGCTGTAAATTCCATTCTGAATTGGGGGTGTGGGCGCCTTATTCTTTGTCAAATCATGTAATCAAAGAATTTTTCAGGCTAATTCTCCTCTGAATATATTCAAACCTTAATTCTCAAAACCACACACTTTGCTCTAGTTTGCTCTAGAACAAAGACACCACTATAAGTAAAATATAGTATAAAGATACTTTCTACAAAACTAGGGCTTTCTTATTAATTTCTAACCCAAGGAAAAGGGGATGCATTCATATATTTAAGAAAAAATATAACAAATAGAGTCATAAATCTGTCTTTCCATCATTTATCATAATTACTTTTTGACACTCAGAATGGACATCAATGGAGAATCAAACTGTCTGTGTTGTATGCATTTCACAAAAATACCCAGTTATGAATATCTATATGATCACCATGCACTTAATAATTGAACATCTATTATGTAATAGGAATTGTGTGAAGCTCTGAGGATTTCAAGACAAGCATGGTCATTGCCACCGCTACTGAGAAGTGTGATGGATGTTATGATAACATGTTCCTAAAGAGCTACAAGGGTTTAGATGAAAGATATCTGAATGAAACTCAGGGAAGAAAAAGCTTCCTAGAAGTAAAACAACAGTGAGTTTTAATGGAAAAGTAGGTGTGAAATATATTAGAAAAGACTCAGAGACTCTGGCAGAGGGCACAAGGAATCCAAAAACTTGAGACTCAATACAGTTGAGGAAGTGTACCTGGGAGGTTTTGCAGACAGGCAGACATAAGAAAGAAGCAAGCAACAGACTTGATGCTGAGGACATGGCCAGATTGAGATAGTTTGAGCAGTGAGAGAACATCAGCAGATTTGGCTGTGAAAAATCACTTTGGAACAGTATGGAGTCTAGGGAGCAAGGGAGCAAACCAGTACCAAGAGAATAGGTGCAAAGCTACTTTCAGATGACAAGTGATGGCAGCCTGATAGGAAGCATGGTGGTGGGCTTGGAGCAGAGAGGGAGTCCACACCCATGAAGGAGAAGGAACCACAGACCTCAGTGACTGCATGGTCACTGGCAAGCATGAAACCAAGGACAGGGATGGCAAGGCTTCTGGCTTGGATGGTCTGTGGGTACTGGAACTGTCCCAGAGTGGAGAACACAATCACGCTAAGAGAAACAGCACTTGAGAGATGAGCTCACAGCCTCCGACTGTGTGAGACATTCTACATCCAAGTCCTGCATCTTTGTTGTATTTGAAAATACCAAAAGAAAGAAGCAATGATTTGTCACTGCTTACAACCCGCCGTGGCCTCTCTAGATTTGAATTACATAAGAGGCAGTCACTTCATCCTCCTTAGCTTTCCAAATCCATCACCAGAATCAACAATTGTCAACTTGTTCAACGTAAGAGGAAAAAACAAAACAAAACATTTTGCATTCTACCAAAACTGCTGGCAATATCCACAATACCCTTTAGTGAAAAATGTGCCATCTGAGTTCTCACCTTGATTTTATAGTTATTTTTCAAATATACCAAGAAATGTTTCTGCCTTCTATATTCTGTTACACTGATTTAGTTATGTATTCCTATGCCAGACGGTACTACATTGATTTTCTACCAGACTTTATAGTAAATGTTAATTATAATTTTTCAAAATTTCTTGGAATTCTTCTACATTATTCTTTTTTATGAAGTTGCCTCTGATTGGAATTAAATGCAACTAATCATTAATTTTAGAAGAACTAACATTCATATGATGTTCACATTTACCATCCAGCACACATATGTATCTATTTGTTCATGACTTATTTCATATTTTTTAAATAAAATGTAATGCTTTTCTTCATACACATTTGTTTACATTTGGTCCCATCTGTTATATTTAGGTCACCTACAAATGCAGTTCTTTTTTAATGATTAAACTAATTATCATCACTATAAAAAGTAACATTTTTGTTTATGTATCTTGAAACTTATTATATTATTAAATTTTCTAACAAGTTCCAATAGTGTTATAGTGTCATTTTTGAAATTTCTGAATATGCAATCATACCATTTGTAAAAATAATATTTCTTTTCTTGTATAATATGATACTGTGACTTTTTGTTTCTTTATTTTATTTATTTTTTAGTACCAAAACTACTATACTCTTTCAAATAACATACATGGTAGGTATCTTCTCAGGCCTGTTTCAACCTAAAATAAAGTGTATGTAATATTTCACTGTTCAGCATGATAATTGCTCTTAATTTCTTACAAAACCAGCAACACTTTGAAAGCTTGCTTATAATCCTATATTAATATGAACTTTTAAAAAAATTGGTAAATTTTTGGTAAAAATTGGTAAAATTGGTAAATGACTGTCATTTTACAAAGTGACCTCTTGCATCTATTGATAGAATTATGAGACATCCTTCAAAATTATCCCTTAGTTAGATGATGAACTTTTAATATGTACTAAATATAGGCCCTTATTTGTATCAGAAATGTAAACATCTATTCCCTTTATGGTCAGGAGTAAGGAGATGCTTCATGAGTCCAACAGTAGAAGTATTTTCATACCCATCTCAGAGTATGAGTATTTATATAGCTCCCAGAGAGAACTATAGTCAAAGTAGGAGATCTAATTTATGAAAACCAGCAATGAAAATATACTGCTGAGCACCCTGTTGTCATTGTCACAGTCAATTCTTAGAAGAAACCACTAAGCTGGATATTCTCCCTATACTCTCTGTTATTCCCCAGGGTTGGTGTAAAATCACTTTCCCAGGATTACACAGAGAGCAGATCAGGATTCAAGTCTAGTCATTAGGACTCCAGAACAGACATACACACACACATACATATACACACACACATACTCTCTCTCTCTCTTTTCCATATACATATACATATGCATGTATATACATTTTATATATATTTTAATTATATATATATATATTTAATTACATAAGAAGTGATTGCTTCACCCAAGCGAGTCATATGGGAATCAGACATTCTGTTAAGTTTCCTATGACCAGGGAAAGTACTTGAAACTTTGAACATTTGCCCGATTCTGTACCGTTCTTTGTTCCTTGTAGTTCTGAGATTCTAAACAGCTACTTGCCCAAGAACTGAAGCAGATTTAAAATTACTTTCAAAATTTAGTTGGGCATTGCCTGCTACTTTTCTTGTACAAGTTGAAGTCCACTTGAGTCTAATAAGAGGCTGAACCACTGATTCCCCTAGATTGTCAAGGAGCAGCACATACTGTTATATAAGGTTCTTACCAAAGGTCTATGAGAAAAAAAATTATTTCAAGACATGGTGTTTACACACCAAATTCCATATTAACATCAAGCTAAGTTGACAGAAGAAACTATTCTTTTGGTGACTGGTGTAAACCCCATTCCTTACCCTAATTCTGAATTTTTTACTTTGATGTATTTCAAGGGCTTGTCATTGGCTTTCACATAGGATTTTACCAAAGTGATACCAACAAATACCAACTTCTGTATTTGTTAAAAATACTAGTCCATTTAATAAAATGCCCAACATTTTTAATCTAATATTTAAAACTGAAGTAGGCTGCCTATATATTGGACTCTAAAATTCCACTCCAGATTTAATACGATTTTTTTCTTGGACCAGTGTATGCAAGTATGTTTTTACAATTCCAAACGTATTGACTATCATATTATTATTGGTTATTAATTTAATTACATTGTGATCAATAGATATATTTACCATTATCCAAAAACTTTTAAATACCTTTATTTATAGAGAAGAAAAATTATTTCTTGGATGCTTGAGAAAACAATTGATGCTTTAATTGTGTATATATTTTACTTACGTCAGATTAATCTTCTCTATCCTTGCATTTTTTCCCAATTCCGAGAGAGAAGTATCAAAATTTCTGAATATGACACTGGATTTTTTTATATTACTTTCGATTTATAAAAATATAGAAATTAAAGAATTAAATAGACTAGTAATTTAAATTGCACCACAAGAAATAACTAAACAAAACCAAAGGTTTGAACATTCTAGGACATTCTAGAGGACAGAAACTCAGTCTTCCCAATAAGTTAGAGTAGGATAAAATGATTGTGGTAGATTAAGAAATTTTAAGAGCTATAAAAAGTAAATGCAATGTGTTGTCCTGGATTGCATTCTAGTTTGTAAAAATGATTTGTTAAGTATGTTTTGGGGTACCTGAGGAAATTTTAATGTGATCAGAATATTAAGTAAGTTCATGATCTGCAAAAAAGGAAGAAAACAATTAAAAAACTAAGTTTGAAAAATAGAATAATATTCTTATTTTAACTAAACATATTTATATATTTATTCAATATGTTTCATGTACGTATGTACATATTTATATGTGTGTATGAAGACAGAAATGTAGAGGA
This sequence comes from Sciurus vulgaris, assembly GCF_902686455.1. Classification (NCBI taxonomy): domain Eukaryota; kingdom Metazoa; phylum Chordata; class Mammalia; order Rodentia; family Sciuridae; genus Sciurus; species Sciurus vulgaris. Next base: position 77,382,607 of record NC_136474.1, on the reverse strand, counting down.
TATGAATTTCAGGTATAAAGAATGGTAATCTGATAACATCTGGGGGTAAGACTCCTGTGGGTTTTTTGTCTGTGTTTTCTAGTGGCAAAGGTGTCTATTTCCTGCTTCTGAAATGAAAAGAGTGTTCAGATGTCACAGTAGGCTAGCCAGATTATCTACAAATAACCATCCAAGTTTTCTTAAATAGCACAAATGTGTATAATAAAATCCCTATGTTTATAATTGCTGCATATTTCTACAATGTATGTATTACTATACCATAATACTTTTATCATCATGTTATGATCATCTATCCTTAAAGATATTTCTGGGTTTAAGAAAATTACTAATGAAAAATCTGTCTGAGAGTGGTGGAGTACCCCTTTGATCCCAGTGGCTCAGAAGGCTGAGGCACGAGGATCACAAGTTTGAGGCCAGACTCAGCGACTTAGTGAGACTCTATCTCAAAATAAAAAATAGACTTTGGATTAGGCAGAGGGGAGTGAAAGGAGGGGAGGGGGCCTGGGGATAGGAAGGAGAGCAGAATGAATTGGACTTGCCACCCTATGTACACATATAAGTACATGACAGGTGTGATCCTACATCATGTATAACCTAAAGCATGAGAAGTTACACTCCATTTATGTATGATGTGTCAAGGTGCATTCTACTGTCATGTATGACTAATTAGAACAACAACAACAATCAAAGTCTGGGGATGTTGTTTGGTGGTTAAGCTCCCTGGGTTCAGACCCCAGAAACAGAAACAAAACCACCACCACAACAAAACCCTACATCCCAAACATTGGGATATTTGGTGTTTCTTCCCTACCTTCATGTTCAACCTTCCCATCACTCCATATGTTAATATTTTAGGTGTGCCAATTGTAAATGCCAGGGATCTGCATGCCTTTAAAATTCCAAACAATCACCTGTACTTAAACTAGCATGTTTAGTCCATTTGATGATATTATTATATCAGAATTGATTTCCACCGTTTTATTATTTATATTTTACTTTTTTATTTGTCCATAACGAATTGTGATTCTTCTTTTTGGATGATGTCATTTAAACAGGCTACAAGTTCTCCCTCCCCTATTGCTCTTTTTCTGCCCTCCTGGATAGCACACCATGCACTGCACCCTGCAGTTTGTTATGATTTCAATTTTGCCCTCATGTCTGAAAGTCTAAGGTTAATTACATTTTAATTTTCACAAAAACAGTGCAAAAATCTCAAAATTAATCTCTCTGGTCTTCTAACCACCTCATAAGAGTCCATTTTTTTATTACCCTTCCAAATATGATTTTTATATTATAATTTGTTTTGATGTAATATGTAAAATTACATGCTCGTATGTAATATTATTTTGCTTATAGTTTTCTTTCTTTTTATTATTATTATTATTATTTTTAGTACCAGAGATTGAACTCAGGAGCGCTTAGCTTTTACAATTTTTAACTCTCAGTAGGTTGCTTAGGGACTCACTAAATTGCTGAGGCTGGCTTTGAACTTGCTATCCTCCTGCCTCAGCCTCACAAGCTTCTGGAATTACAGGCGTGTGTCACAGCACCTGGCCACTTATGGCTTTCTTTAATATTCCATTCAGTCTCTTCTTTTTCTTTCCTTTTTAAAAAGTACTTACTTTCTTACAAAAACACGGTTATGTTAAACACTTACTGTTTTTTCTTAAATGCGAAAGGTGTGCTTCTTTTCCTTGAAAAATTATTTTAGTTGAATGTAAAATTCTAGGGTGATTGAAATTTTTATCTGTACTTTGAAGTTATTGTATTGTTCTCTGGCATAATTGTTGCTGCTAAATTTTCATCATTTTAATTGTGTGCTGAATAAGTAATGTGATCTCAGGGGCATTTAAAAATATTTTTTTTGTCTTTATTTTTGGTAGTACCCAGTATCAAAGGTAGAACATTGTTCTTGAATCTGACAATTCAAATTTCTTCAGTTTTGAAGAATTCTCACTTCTTATCTCCTCAGAAACTCTCTCTCCTCAGTTCTCTGTTTTCTTTTGGAATTATGAATAATGTATGTTAAATATTTGATGCTATACCTGTGTCTTCTAACCTCTTCTTTCTCCATTCCTGTGTCCTTCTATGCTGCATTCTGTACCATTTCTTTAGACCTATCTTTGTGTTTATTCTTTTTTGCTTTCAACTATGTATACTGAGCTAGAAAACACTGAGTAATTTTATTTTAATGACATAAGTTAATGACTGTAATATTTCATGTTCAGATTTTTATTTTGTTCTAAGCATTCAAGAGATTCATTCTCAAATTAATCTTGTCCTGTTGGATTTTTTGATAAAGCATCTTATTTAAATATTTTGTATGGTTTAAGTGCTGCATTTTTGACATCTGATATTTCATGACTTGCATCTTTATTTTATAGTATTATCAATATCACTTATTCATCCATTTCATAGTTGTATGCATGGATTTATATGTATGTATTGCTATTATTCACCACTTTATTAGTCTAAAAATTTCTTGGCCCATTTTCATTTGCCTAATGTTTTCTCTTTGCCTTAAAAAGCACATTGCTAAATTTTGTTTTTAACAAGACCTTTTTTTAAAAGTCTCTTTAAAAATAGGTAAGTTCAGTTTTGTTCAATTTTAGAATTTCTCTCATTTAGATGCATTTTAGTTTTTCCTTTCTATTTCTTTTTATTTTTCGCATTTTGCTATGCAAAGTTGAGTGTCTTTTTATTTTCTCCAGTGATTTAGAAGATATTTAAAAGACTTTTTTAAAAAGTAATACGTAATGGAATATACAATGCAGAATGTTTAGCAAGCATCAAATCAGAAAATTGGGCATTTATTTTAATTTTATTAGGTATCAATTAGGTAAATAGAGTATAATAGAATATGCTGATTATCTTTGATTTTTGTTTAACTTTCTTTAAATGTTCAGATTATGTAGAATTCCAGATGTTTTTAAGCCTCTTCATTTTTGATATCTTTTCTCTTAACCTATTTTTCTGTTTCATGTCTAGGGTTCATTCTTTTATACCTTTTGGCTTCAAAAGAATGCTAATGTAAAAGCAAAATAAAACACAAGCCCACCAGTTTACCTTATGTTATGAAAACATTTGGTACAAGCATATTTATCTTTGTCAATGACTCGAACAACATCAAATTGCTCTTTTGCAGGTAACTGAACCAGTTTCCTACTGCTGCTACACTTAGTGACTTAAATCACCATAAAGTTAGGGCTTAAGGCTATACAGATTTATTATTTTACATTCCTGAAGGTAAGAAGTTCTGTATCAGCAACTGGGAGCTGAAATGCAGGTGCCATCCAGGTCATACTTCTTGGAGCTCTAGGGAGCTTGTCTATTCAGGCTTCTACAAGCTGCCCACCTTCCTGCATCAACCCAACACGTATCTGTTGTCATGTCTCTTTCTGACACTTCTACATTCTGTCTGCCCCATATAAGGACACTTGTGCTTACACTGGGCCCTGCAAGTCATCTAGGATATTCTCCCCAACTAGATACCTTGTTTTAATCAGCTTTTTTGCTGCTGTGATTAAATGACCCAACCAGCACAACTGTAGAGGAGAAAAGTTTATTTGAGGGCTCAGGGTTTCAGATGTCTTAGTCCATAAAAGGCCGGCTTCAGCCCTCAGAGCTCGAAGTGAGACAGAACTTCATGGCAGGAGAGGTTGGTAGAAGAAAGCAGAGAGAGAGAGGGAGAGAGAGAGAGAGAGAGAGAGAGAGAGAGAGAGAGAGAGAGAGAGAGAGAGAGAGAGGAGAGAGAGAGAGAGAGGGGAGAGATACTCTACTCTCCAAATACAAAATAAACACAACATAGCCATGCCCCAATTTCCACCTCCTCCAGCCACACCCTACCTGGGTTAAGACTTTTACAACCCAATCACTTCTCCTCTGAACCTCCTGCATCGTCTCACATGTAAGCTTTTACGGGGACCAAAAGCCAAACCATAACAGAACCATAACTTAGCTGCATCTGCAAAGTCTCTTACCAGGTAAGCTAATATGGTCAGAGGGGAATGTGTTCTGGGATTGGCATACAAACAGTTGGGGAGGAAGTTAGTCTACCTGCAAAACTCTCATGTACTTTATTCCTCTTGCTTTCTTTTTTCTTTCTTTCCTCCAATTTCTTACAATTATTAGTCCAAACTTTACACTCTTCTGAGTTCTTACTCTTTGACTTAAAATTATTCCTTTGTGGAAACTATTTTTAAGTAAATATGGGAGTTTTAATATGTAGTATTCCTTGTTTCTGGGTGATCTCATCAACTTAGATTTCATTATTATTCTCAAAATAAGCTTTCATGTGTTGCTTCTCAAATTCCTGTTCTTAGTAGCATGCATTGTACCAGAACTGCCTTTGTGCTTCTCTTCTCCTGAGAGATGAACGTGGAGTGATCCTCTCGCCCAATTGGCTCCTCAGGGTAGCCCAGCTAATTACCTGTCTCCCCTCCAGCAGGAAATTAGAGCCAGTTCCTGCCTTGATGGGGTTTGCTTGTCACTGTTGCACTTTCAGAAGTCTCTGCACTGCAAATCTTTGCCAGCCAAGCTACTCTACCTTAGGTAGAGGTTTAATTTTAAATCACTTTGTTATTGGTGGTATATAACCAATTTCCACCTGTTCACTTAACAATAACGGGGGAAAAAAGGCAGTACAAACAGATCCCCAGGCTCAGTTTCCTAGAGGGTACCTTTACTAAACTTCATCACGAATGTTCTTATTTCCTTATGTAAGACATTTATATTAGACCTTGGGGAATTTTAATGATATTGGATTTTTTAAGCTGAAATTTTGAGGTATAAAATAAATATTTAGAAATTTCACAGCTGTCAGTAACAGCAACACGCTTTCCAGGGAACCCTGAGCAAATAGTGTAGTTTGGTTTGTAATTACTTTAACAAAACATCCCAATCCAAAGGGCCATCCATAAGGAATTGGTGTATTTCTCCATGTTCCTGCTTTTTATTTTTGCATGCTTACACCAAGCAGAGAAAGCAAATGGAACTACTGAATTAAAGAAGGGGCAAGGTGGCATTGCCTTTAACACCTATAAAGAGGGCTACCTTCCTGTGCGTGACTGTCAGGGCACAGAGTTACGGAATTATGAGTAGATTGCACTCAGAGGTCAGAAGGGAGAGCTGTTGTTGCAGTTTCTTTCAACACAGATTTCTTTGGCAAAACAATGCCCATGTCCCACCCATCCCCACTGTCACCCCCGCCACCATTTCACATAGATTTCAAAATGAATTGGTCCTTCTTTTCCATTAAAGGAAATCAAAGCAATTCTAGGTGGAAGTTTCTGATTTTGAAATCTTTATAAGTCAAAGCTTCTAAACATTAGTTATGAAAACTTTCTTAGAGATCATTTATGTTATTTTATATTTAAATATTTATATGAATCAGTTAAAATGAATATTTAAAGAAAGTGTTCTCTCACACACACACACACACACACACTCAGGATGAATATTCTTTTGGAGCTTAGAGTAAGTACTACTTGAGCTTTCCATAACACATAATTAATTTCTGTCATGCTTTTTAAAGCATTTTGAAATTTAAAAAAAATTGAAAATTTTTGTGGTTCTGAGAATTGAACCTCCAGCTATTCTCAGGCTAGGTAAGCACTCTACCACTGAGCTACATCCCCAGGTCCATGGTTTCACTTTTTGATATTTGATTGATGTAGTCAAAAGAGAACCAGAACAAAGGAAGGGCACCAAAGCCACTAAGGAAGTATCTTTGTGGAATGTGATCATGAGTCAATAAATTGAGGAGACTTTGGGACCAATGCTTGTAAGGAATCTGGCTCCCCACACCACCTGTCAATCTGCATTCGCCTGCCTCTCTGGTTACAGGAATTTCTGGCTTACATTGCTGTAATCTTCCTGCCTCCCACCTTACGTCCTAATACGTCATTGGTCCATCAGTCAGTCTGTAAGAATTCTCCTCCGCGATTGGTTCCTCTTAGCCCGGGAAATTCCTATGTCTGAGAGAAACCTTGCGCCATGTTTCTCTTTCCTTTCTTCCCCTTCCCCCGTGCATACGTGAATCGTCTGCACAAAATAAAAAGTTTCTTGTGTGAGACCTGTGTCTGTGGAGCGTTTCTGGGAGCTAGCAATGAACCATAACTGCGCCTTTAAAGCCTAACAATGCTTTTCAATCCTTGTAATGAGTCAAACACTGTTTTATACAACTAGTAAAACAGTCATGTTCCTCATTTTCATAGTTAAATGTTTGGAAAGGACTGTTAATTTCCATTAACATGTTTGAACATGAACAATCTCAAATTTTCATCTCTACAATATCGTTTGCAAGAAGTATCAACTTTACTAGCTTCCTGTTTTTATTTATCCTTTATCTTCAGATTGTTAATGCATGTGTGGGAATTGTCTTAGCAATTTTTATCCAAGTGAAGACAATGAAAGGAGGCAATATTTGAAATGTGTTGAAATGTGTTAAGACAATCAGCGGGTAAAGGAGTAACCATTGGATAAGCAAGGATGCATTCAAAACTGATAGTGGCAGAAATAAGAGTGCTAAAGGCATTCATTTCAAAGAATGTCTGTCTGCTATCACATGCACGCCTCCCTGTAATCCTTCAGGACAGAATGCTCTTTCCCTAAAATATCTACTTAAGCACTACTTGTTTTCTTTGACTCTGTTCCCATCACTGCAACAATGACCTGTCTATGCATCAGTAGAAATCTTCTTATCTTTTGCATGTTTGAACTCCCCATGAGTCAGCATTCTTCAAGTTCTTAATTGTATTTCATGATAACTGCATGGATATTCAAATAAGGAAAAAGGAGGCATGCTTCATGTACACAAGAGACCAGCTCAGAGCAAGAGCATGGAAAAGTTCAAATGGAGCCAATGAATCATTCATTACTACTGTCCCCACGAGTACTAAAAGAGATTCTTGATGAAGACAGTTATATGAACTGGATGATGCACAGAATGCACAGATACGAAAAAAAAAATGTAGAGTTAAAGGGAATTTGGAGCCTTTAAGAAGCTGCGATTTTACATTTTGGTTCCACTTACGTTGTGACTCAGAGTCAGGAGAAAGAACATGTAAGTCAAGTGCAGAGCCCCATTCATTCTGGATATTTTATAGGACCTTCAGCACCTCTGCTCCATTTATTTTCACTCCTTCCAGTAAGAGATAGATCTTCTTGGGTTTGGGTAAATGATATGACCTCATTCTTTAGGATCGCTGGCCTTGGATCACTGTCACTATTCACCAGGGGATCAGCAGAGGCTTTGCTTTCACACCTGTACTTGACCCCAATTTGCAGAGTTGAGTAGAAGGGACCAGCTTCAGTTCCTCCCTGACTGATCAAGTCAGTTAAATTTCCTTAGCTTGAGTTCTTCTTTAAAGTAAAACTAGTAACATATGCTCTGTGAGGGTAGAACAAAGGATAGAGCAGAACTATATGAAACTCAAACATTATTTCTCAAGTGAGAAGAAAAATGAAGTATGTGTCTAGCTTGTTGTAGCCATCTTTCATTCTTTCCCTGAGACAGAGCACATCTCAGGATTTGAGGTCTAACTTCACTGATCTACCTGCCATACCTCAAGTCCCAGGCGGCTCCAGCTGCAGGATGTCTGCTCTTGCTGTTCCTTCTGCCTGAAAGACTCTTGACGGATGACCTATTAGCATGGCTGTCCCCCAGCCCCCACTTTCTTAATGTCTGGGCTGTATTTTAACTAATCAGAGAGATCTTCTCAACACATGAAATATATAATACTCCCTAATCCTTTCTATTGCTTCTACATACGTTTTCTTTAGAAATATTTATCACTACCTATCCCTGCATTAATAAAATGTGTATTCCTTGAGAATAACAACTTTATTTATTGCTTTTGCACTATCTCCTAGCACTTAAAATAATGTCTGGCACATATAGACTTCCAAGAAGAAACACTTTGAGGAAACAAAAGCATGAATGAGTGTTCCCTAACCTATTAGTGAAGGATGTAAACTTTGTGAAGTAAGATTTTGTGTCTATTATGTGATCTAAGACAAGTTAGCATCTCTAAGCCTCAAGTTATTTTTCTGCAACTCCCATATTACCTAAGGTTGTCCTAATTGAGTTGCTGTGTTTGCCTACTTCCAATACATCTTTATGCTTCACAGTAATCTCTTCGAAATGCAATCCTAATTAAATTGCCATATTAAAAAAAAAAACTTAATGACTTGTGTAGGACAAACTAGTTACACTTTCAAAGCATACTTAAGACAATGTTTAAAATCTTTAATTTGCTATTGCCAGATTTAGAACCTGCCTGTCTTTCAAACCTCCTCACATGTCGTCTTTTTCTGCCTTGATGTTGTTTCTTCAGTTTCCTAAGAACCATTCTCTCTCTTGACTGCAAACCTGCATTATATTATTCTGTTCTCTTTGATCTCAATTTCTATTGCACACTTTTGCCTAGTTAATTCTCACTTATCTTCAAGTATCAGTTTTAATGCAATTCTTCTATACCTTCCTTTTTATATATATTTCTCTTTTTCTATCTGTCCATCCCTTCATCCATTCATTTTTCTGTCCAGATAGCTATCAAGCTATGCCTCCAGCCATCTGTCCATTCACCCACCCATCCATCCACTCACCCATCTGTCTGTCCATCCATCCATCCACTCACCCATCTGTCTGTCCATCCATCCATACACTCACCCATCTGTCTGTCCATCCATCCATCCATCCATCCATCCATCCATCCATCCATCCAGTCACACACCCATCCAATCTCTGTTCAAGCACAAGATAGTGTGAATATCCAATCAGTTTTAACCATAACGAAGGCAATTTCCTATGATTTTCACCTAAAATTTCTGTCTTTGTAACACTCTAAGCTCCATGAGGGAAGGCTAATGTCTTTTTCATTTATTATTATATCCTCAGAGTTAAGCATAGTTCTTGATAACTTTTCTATAAATATTTTTTAATTAATATGCTAACATATGGCTGTGATTATTACTACTGTGGAAACAGCTTCTGTTAATTGTTTTACTGACACCTTAGTTTTTCTTTCATAAAACTAATTTTGTAACTACAGCAAAATCACAAATGACAATGAATTATTTAGAAAGAGGAGGTGGGAAATATGGGAAATATGGAATGCAAAAGAGGAGTTCAAGAAGAGAGAGAAAAAACTTGAGAAAAAATAATGGAGGAAGTAGGATATGAAAAAGAACAAAGAAAGGAAGAAAGGAAGACAGAAAAGAACAAGGGAAAAGAAGGGGCGTAGAATTTTTTTTTTTTAGTTGATATTATTTAATTTTTTAAATATTTTTTATTATTTTTTTAGTTCTACAGACTGCATTTTGATTCACTGTACACAAATGGGGTATATCTCTTCATTATGCTTGTGCACAATGTAGATTCATACCATTTTAAAAATTGTGTGTGTGTGTGTGTGTGTGACCAGGAATTAAACTCAGGAGCACGCTACTACTGAACTACATCCCTAGCCCTTTTTATTTTTTATTTTGAGACAGGGTCTTGCTAAATTGCCCAGACTGACCTTGAACTTGTGATCCTCCTGCCTTAGCCTCCTGAGTTGCCAGGATTAAAGGTATGTGCCACAGCACCCCATGGAGCATGGGGGAGCATCTTTTGTGTGTGTATGTATTTAATATAGATTTTTTTTCCCCATATTTTTCCAGTCTAAGTTTGGTTGAATCCCTAAATGCAGAACCCACAGATACAGAGAGTCCAGTGTATTCCTAAAGCCAGAATTAGGGACAGGCAGTTAGTGTAGAAATAGGGGATCTGGTCAAATGGAGGAAATGAAGGCCATGAAAGCCATCTGCTTCTGGAAGTTGGAGACTGATCATGGAAGAATGGAATGTTAAGGATCTCCCAATCTCACTGATTACCAGGTTTATCTGCCTTTATCAAGGACTGCAAGCAAGGAGATGCTAATTAATGCCCCCTGGGCCCTTACCTGCCTGAATCACTTTGGCCCTCCCCCTGCCCATGGCTTTTCACTTTATGCGAAACCAGGCCTAGACAGGTAGGCAGGAAGGAGAGATAAGGAGGGAGAGAACTGGAGAACAAAAGAGACCTTAACCTATAAAAGATGTAGGCCATGCTCACTTCTTGGGACTTTAGAACATCAGCCATGGCCCCCTTCTCCCTCCCGGGAGAAGTCTGTATTATCACCTTCAAATAAAGCCTGCTTAATATGCTTGCCTTGGCGTGATTCTCTAGTGTTCAGACTTCAACATTAGAAGGAGCAGAACTTGTTACCCGTCAACGGCGTTATCATTCCTGATTCATTTCACTGAACACATATGAGTTTAGGAAGTTTTGTTTGTTTTTAAACAACAACCAAAACAGAATATATACACACATCCCATACCCATCTACCCCCACCAATCCACAAATCAGACACAAGTGGGCCCTCTGCCCTTGGACACACCAGTAAAATATTTATTATCCATTTTTACTTGAATAATTTCAGGTTCATAAGTTAAAGAATAAGACCAGGGCTGGGGAGATAGCTCAGTTGGTAGAGTGCTTGCCTTGCAAGCACAAGGCCCTGGGTTTGATCCCCAGCACCGCAAGAAAAAAAGAAAAGAATAAGATCATTTCAATGTCTGTTATTTAGTGAGTCATCTTGTCATGACATTTCCAACATATATATATATATTTTAAATCCTTGTCCTGGTTTTGATCACCGAGACTTAAGTACACCGATCATAACTTACTTCTCTTCCAAGCACCACTCATTTGCATGAATTGTTACCTCAAATTCTAGATAATTTATTTATATTTTTAAACAGAATTATTTGTTTCTCTCTTTATTCATTTTTCTTGAATTTTACTTAATTTTATCTAGTCACGATGCTCTCTATTGTAAGAGCAATTTCTCATCTGCTAACTTTGAATATTCTGCTCATATTTAATTTATTGATATGTGAATTTTATATGAATCTTAATATCTCCTCCATGAATGTCTCAAGACAACTCTCAATTAAGCAAACAAAGTTGGTTTTCCTTTCCATCAAGAAACCAGTGTCAAATATAAATGATGATATCATAAGCAAGTTAAAAAAATACACACTGACGTTTTGCAGGTGCATGGTAAGAAAAAGGAAGAGAAGGTAACACATATAATTTTATTTCCTGATTACTGTCAGAAAGCAGAGCAATTCTCCTGAAGAAAATGGTTCCAGTCAAACAGTTAAAGTAAGATAAATAGAAAAAAAATATCTCTTTTCAGATTATACTAGGGAAAAAGTCATTTATTATAAGGATTATAATTAATGTACATTTATTGCTACCCCTTCATGGCATTGTTGAAGGCTATTCATAATTTATTATTTGAACTTCGTTTTGTTTTGCACCTGAATAAATGTTCCCCAAGTTGCAGTTCATTACTTTTCTAAGGGAAAGCTGAGGCAACAATGAATACCAAAATTAGAGTGTGAACAACTGGTGAAAAGTCTTACCATCTAGATCATTCTCTGGGGTCTCTGCTGTATGCCAGTTGGAAGGTGGTCCAGTGCCATTGACCGTCATGGCTGATACTTGGAAACTGTACTGACTTCCCTTCTCCAGGCCTATGAAGATATTTCCAACAAGAACAACAACAAAAATAGTTATTGAAAAAATAAGTATTTCTAGTTGAGTTTCAAAAGTTTTGGCAAAATTTTAAAAATATTTGATATGCTTTATATTATTTGTGACTGTCATGGTAATTATTTTGACTAAAAGAGAAGAAATATAACAGCCAGAAATCAAATTATTTTTCATATATTCTCATGTATTTTTTTCCAGTTTATAAAAATACATCATGAAAACAGCCTCAGGGCAGATGCGGAATATAAAATATGAATGATGAAGAAATAATCAAAAATAGCAAGAATCATTTTTCCTCACTGTTCAGAACAGCCATGCCTATAAATCAAGAACAGTCAATCTAAAAATATATGTCTCCATCATTCATTCAAGGTCAGTGACTCTTTTCTTTGGGCCAAGAAAGAAGAATCCAAAGCCACTGCATGTCAGTGGAAAATACCCAGACTTTCATCTCTTGAAATCATCTTTTGAGCAAACTTAGTTTTATATCAGCATCCATATTAGGAGGAAGGAAGTCATTCTCTATGATAATTTTAACATGTTATATTACACATAATGATGGCATAATGAGGGAATGAGGGCTTATTTTAGAGAATATGCATACATTTGAGAGGCTCTATAGATTATTAATCTGGAATGTGTAAATTTTTTGATGTGAAGAGCTTTCCTCTTACCTAAATTTCAAAGTAACTTATTAACATGACAAATAATTGTAAAACAAATGATATTCGTTGCTATGATTGAATATCTCCTTCAAAACTCATGATGAAACTTAATTGCCATTCTAGCAGTGTCTAGGGGACCTCTTAGAGGTAGGTGATTTGGCTGTGAGAGCTCTGCCCTCATGAGTGGATTAATTATATTTTCAAGGGAGTGGGTTAGTTGTTGCAGAAGATAGTTCTTGATAAAAAAGTTTAACTTAGTCCAATATTCTTCTGTCTTGTGTATTTTCTTGTATTCCCACCTTCTGCCTAGGGATGAACATGGCCAGGTGCTGGTGCCATGATTTTAGACTTCCCAGTCTCCAGAACCATGAGATAAACCACTACTTTTTATAAACAATCCAGTCACTGGAATTCTGTAATAGTAGCGGAAAATGGATTAACCCACTTAGCAAAAGACCATGTGACCTTCTTGAGACAATGAAAATTCAAATTGTTAAGACCTTAAATCTCAAGGACTCCAACAACCCTGGAAAGATAAAAATGTCCTTTTTTTTTGTTTGTTTCCTCCATTCATATGAAATAAGCAGAGATATTTGGTATTTGGAAATGCATATGTCTGAAAGTATTTGAGAAATAATGACCACATCATGGCTAAGTTACAAATTTGTAGATCTTTGTATAAGAAGATGATCCTTGGTACTAAGGAGAATTCTAACTCACTACTAATAGGAGATGATGTTTACAGTTATGGTTAGTAAGAACTTGTTAATATCAATATCAAGTGGCCGTTGACTCCAATAGATAGTACTATTAGAGAAAACCATCCAAAAAATTCACATGCAGAAATGTGTCTATAATACAAAATGTGGTTCTCTGAAGAAGTTTAATTATATAAAGTAGTCCAGAAACTCCATGTACCCAGAAGGTTGTCCTTATTATTATCTGTATTTTATGTGTATATCCACAGAGACCCCAAGAGTACCTGGTGCACAGAAAAGACACACACAAAATCACCCTTAAAAAAAATCCACCAAACATGACTGGGTTCAGTGATAACTTAACACAAAGGAAATGTTAGGTTAAAATATAATGCTCAATATCATCAAGGTGGCAAAGAAAATATCTCTTCCATACATAGGAAGTGGAAATGCTCTGTAAATGAAGCAGGCATACCTTTAGTATAAAAAATTCATCCATAAAGGGAAATCATTTGCAACAGTTTTGCTTGTAAGAAAAGTTCTTCCTGAGAGTGTACTAAATTTGTTTTACCATAGTAAATACAGAGATATGCCCTGGTTTCCCAGTGGTTATAAGAAACAAAAAAAAATTTCCTCTATTAGGATATGTTTACCTAAGTCTTTGGGTTCTAAACTCAGTGCTGTTGACATCAGTTATTTCTCAGCAGAATTAAGACTGTGACCCTCTTCTTTATCTACTTAAGTAGCATATCATGATAGGCAGAAGCAGAAACTGACTTTTCAAAGAGGCAGTCTGGAAATTACCTTCAAAATTATGTTTCCGAAGTTCCTGCATCAGTGTTGTGAGGGGTACATGGCTGGGCAAGTTTTAGAGTACTCAGAGCTTTCCCTGTTTTTTTTTTTAATTCTTTCTTTTGTCCCAGGGATTGAACCCAGGGGTACTTTAACACTGAAGTATACTCCAAACCCAATCAAAAAATTTTAAAATTTTAAAATCAAAAGATTTTAAATTTCAAGACAGTCTTGCTAAACTGAGAGTCTTTACAGATTGCTGAGGTCAGCCTCGAATTTGTGATCCTCCTGCCTCAGCCTTGGAAGTCATTGGAATTACAGGCATGCACCACAGCGACTGGCTTTCAAAGCTCATTTAATCTCAACTTCCCACTGCAAGTGATTAGCTAATAATCCATGTTTCCACCTGGTTCTTGTCAGGGCCAGCTGACAAACTGCTTATAAAAGCAATTTATAAATTCAAGCATTCAATAGATATAAAGATAGTTAACAATTTGTACAGAGATTTGTCATTTATTCTCTCACTTGATTTCAAATACGCTGTGATTTTGGCCCAGAATACATTACCTCTATTTGAGATAGATAGAAGGAATAATAAGGGACAGAGAAATTAAGCAAGGGTACTGGTGTTTTAATCAGTAGCTTCTGCCCTTGGGTGAGGACTCTGGCTCTGTCCTTATTCCTGCTACACTCTAGAGACTGTTATTCCCCTTAAAGGACCAATAGTCTAGACTGAAACCCAAAAGGGACATCAAAACAAATGTAAAGCACTCTGCAGGAATACAAGGAATTCCTATTTATAATGATCAATTCCAGAATTAAACCAGGGGTAGGCAGACAGTATAGAATTGATAGTCCTATTATTTTGGCCGTGGATTAATTTAAAAGATCAATAACACTCAAATTTCCCTTTATAAAAGAATTAAGTTAGAAAAACTGCTACCCTGTTAGGAAGATGAAATATCTTTAAGAGTTAAACCAGCAATCACATGACCAAGCAATTTGGGGAAGCTCAACTCTGATGGTTGATATCAAAAGTTCTTTCATAGTTTTAGTCACTCATTAGAAGTGGAATAAAGGAAAGCCAGTATGTAATGAAAGGTTTTTTTCTGTTTGTGCACTCTAGAAGCTTTTATCTTGTATGAGTTTCTTGAATAAAGATAATGGGAATATTAAATAATATTTTTAAAACAAGTAGCTTGGGAAAGCTTGGTTTTACTGTCTTCTAGAGTTCCTTGGCTCCTCGAGCTACAAAGGACATGCTCACCTCCTATTATTTGGTAGGAATCTGCATGTTGCCACTATTCCTGAACACTCAAACCATCACAGGCACACTGCCTGTGGTATGTCTACATGTAACACACTGGTCCAGGGCAACAGGCTTCAAATCAGACAGAATCTGGTCTGAATTCTTTCCCCACTACTTCGTAATTGTGTGCTCTAGAAAAAACTTGCTCGCTCTTCCTATTTATGTACGTTTTATTCATCAATAATATGGAATTTTATTAAAATTCTTACAATTATTAAGTTTGAAAACACCTTTAAAACTTATAGTGAACTGGTGTCAAAGTGAATGCAGTAAATGATGATATGACTGTTATTGTTAAAAATGTTAAGATTTGTGTTAAATATCAATGACCTTTTACATAGTAATATAACACCCCAGTGAGTCGCTTACAATAAAACACACTAAAGATGGCAACGTGGCACAGACAAGGAGCACCTATGGAGAGGTCAGAACATCTGTGATCCAGTTGAGATTATGTCCTTTGCTTAGTGGCAGATCTTAGCAATGTCACTCTGTACGCCTCTTCCCTACAGCAAGAGCTTTGTGTAAGATGAATGGTGTTGTTCCTGCAGCTTGTCAGGGTCCCAAAGTTCAATTTCAGAGGTAGGGGTGTGTGTGTGTGTGTGTGTGTGTGTGTGTGTGTGTGTGTGTGTGTGTGTGTGTGTGTGACAGAGAGAGAGAGAGAGAGAGAGAGAGAGAGAGAGAGAGAGAGAGAGAGAGAGAGATATTCCTAGATGCTTCTAATCACAACTTCATTCTCAAGGATATATATTGTCACTAACACTACTTTTCTTAGTTGTAAAAGTTCCTGTTGCTGAAAACAGATTATCTCTGCCCATTTCTGTCCCTAATAATAAGTGCTTTCAATGTCCATAATTCTTATGTTTCAATTTCTTAGATCTTATGGTAAAAGATGATACATTATTCACATAATATAATTTCCCTAATGTTAACCTTGTTATATAATTGCTATGCTATTGTTTCAATTTTTCAGTCCATAAAATATCAATGCACGTTTATCATTATGTTTATTCTATATTGGCTATGAAATACCAGAACTCTCTTAAATTCAATTCCAAACAACCTTTTCTGAAGAGCACTCCAAAATGAAAAACAGCACTTTAAAATTTAGTTGACATGGGTTCCCACAATAAAACTGATAGCAGCCATTTAAAGTCCTTGTTAGAACTCTGAATTACTTTGTTATTGCAGATGTCTCATTATCTTAGTAAAAAACATGCACAACAAAAAACACCTGTCTAACAAAGAGAGGATTATAAAAAAAAAAAAAAAAAAGGTTTGAGTTTCTACACCTGAATATTTATATAATACAAATGAAACATTCGGGCACTTCCAATTTTCTCACAGCTAAATCAATATATCCATGTATCTTACAGGCAATGGAAACATGGGGTCAAATCCTGTACATTTTACAGTGCTGCAGATTTATATGGAAAATCAATTACTTCTACTTACTACAAAGTGTATCAGTTACTAGATATGTCCTGGGGACAAGTCTAAACCACAGCCAATCTTACAGTGTGTAGTACTTTTTGCATTTTAATGCTTTTGAAAATATTCCCAAAGTGTCTAGAAATGTAACAGGTATTTCTGAAGCCAAGTTACAGGGCAGAGGAGAAGAAAGAAAGTTTGCAAAGCTTGTTTTTACAATTTTAAGAGTATGATGCTATTCGCCAACTTTTTATTGCTTTGATTCAAATTAAAAAGGAGTCTATGTGACTTTTTTGCAATAAATATCAGGAGCAGTTACAACATTACTGCTCAGATTATATTTTTATTATTAAATGCATTTTATAACTTTTGAAATGAAGAACAGGATGATTAAAGACTCAAGATTAAATTCCAGATTTCAACAAATCTATAACAATGGGAATGGGAATTTGTGACCTATACCAAATAACAACCTAATCCATCCTAATTCTTTCTAATTGAGCCTTTGGCTGGAATGATAACAAACTAGGGTAGTAATAGGTACCCTATGCTGATTAGGAGCTCATTGTCACACATATTTTAGATGAATACAAATGTAAAACTGCATTACTTATTTTTGAACCAATAATATTTATTAGAGTTTACAATTGTAAATGACTGTCCTTGAGAGGAAAAACAATAAAAGAGTCTATAAGAGTTGAATAATGTCCTCTCGAAATTCATTATAACTGAAACATTAGCATGTGATCTCACTTGAATATGGGGTCTTGCAGACACAGTTAGTTAAAGATCTCAAGAAAAAAATCTTTCTGGATTTAGGGTGGGTCCTAAATACAATGATTGGTATCCTCAGTAGAAGAAGAGATGAAACAAGATGCACAGAGAGGAGGGTGATACAAAGGCCGAGGCCCAGATTGGAGCACTGCACCCACAAGCCAAGATCACCCAAGGCCTGTTGGCAAGCACCAGGGATTCTTTCTTGGAGCTTTGGAAGGAAGCAGCTCTGTCAACACACTGATTTCAAAAATTCAGGCTCCTGAACTGTGGCAATAAATTTCCATGGTTTTAAACCATCAGGTTGTTAGCAATTTCTTCTGGCAGCTCAAGGGTGAATATAGGTTCTTTGACAGTGAAAGAGCTAATGCTTGTCTATCAATCTTTCTTTAAATGATTTTACCTTCTGTAGAGGAGAAGTACTGACATTTTCTATACTTAGGGGATCATTCATTTTATAATATGAGCTGAATATAATATGGAGCTTAAATTCAATTTGATAAAATAACTCATAAATAATGAACAACTCAAACCAGCAAGTTTTGTTGGCCAAAGACTACTAATCTTCATCTATTTCAGTATGCTTCCTTCTTCCTTGTTCATCTGTTAGAGAGTTAGCATTAGTGGGAGGGAGTCCTCAATTTTGGTAACCAAAAGTTGTAATATACAATTATAGTCTTGATGTTTTTTTTTGTTTTTTTTCTTTACATATGCAATTACTCAGTTTATTATTGGTACAAAAGTAAGTAACCCTGACAATTAATATTTCACATATATACATTCTAAATATGAACATGAATGCACATTCTTGTTATAAATGTGGACTTATGCACCAGTACCATTTAAAAACTGATTTATTTGCTTAATGATATGCTTTAAGTATTTAATATGCAATTTAATATTTCTACACTGCAGCATTTTCAATAGATATTTAGTATTTCATAAAGATTGGGACTGAGTCTTTTTAGGTAACTGCCTATAGTATATTTAAAAGAATGGTTTGCTGTGAAAATAATACTGCAATGACATGTTCTTACTTTAAAAATTTGCAAAAACTAATACAATTGTTCCCTAGGATAAACCTGGACTTTGGAAAGCTGGGTAATATCTGTATGGAAATATATATATATATATATATATAAGCACATATATATGCACATTTAAAACCAGCTGTATGTAATACATATGTGCACATCACTTTCCAGAAAGATTCTAGAAATGTTCAATCCCCGAAACAGTATATGAGATTTCATATTACTCAAATGCTTTCCAGGTGTATCTTTAGACAAGAAAAATGGTAACTAATTTTTGATTTGAATTTCTCTGTTCACTAAGGAGATTGAACATTTTATCATGTTTATTGGTCATTTTTAGTTTTGTGAATTGCATATCCAATTCTTAGTTTTTCTATGGTAATGCTTTTCCTTTCTTTTATAAAAATGAGCTTATTCTATACTTCTAATATTTTTTCATTGGAGTAGGGTAAATAGTCACAAGTTTCAGGGTTTCAAACTTCTATATCTATAAATAAAGACACTTGAATTAAAGTATTCTTGGGGTCTCTTCTAGTCTAGTCTCTTACATCTTAGGAATTGTACTACAATATTTCCAACAAGATGTTTCAATTTGAGCAAGTTCTCTCAACATAAACGACATGTTGTGCTAATAATCCTATTCAATTATTTTTATCATCTTCCTATTACTTAATGAGGAGAAAAAAAAAAAAAAAACATAGGAGACTGGCTTTGTAAAAGCATTTCAAAGAACTTACTTCTAGATTCAACCATACCTGCCTGGGAGATTCTTTCCAGATTTAAAACAGGTAATGTGATTTTTGGTGATCTATCTTGTATGTTTTCTCACCAGATATAAATATCAAATAAAGAAAATACACCTTGGCGGTAGGAAATTCTCTTCATGAAAATTGAAACTAGTGTTCATAAAGAACCTTGACCCACTATGAATTCTACCAATATTGTTATAAAAGTAGAATTACTTGTGAATGTATGAAAAATAAAAAAAATTTCCCCTAATAACATAATCTACCATTTTTCTCCCTATCCTCAGCCCTGATGGTTGGGAGAGGGGACGAAAATCACTTAACTGTGGAGACAAATATTAGATAATTTTTTAAAGTTATAAGTTAAAAAGTTTTAAAATTCATTAGATAATAGTTGTTGAATCACAATGCTGAAAAGGTACTATGGATGGAAATTCCACAATACATGTATTAAAATGATGATCCAGAGCGAAATACATAGGAAAGGCATTATAGGGAATATGAAGTTAAAAATATAAAGGTTATTCTTGTTCAGGGCAATAAATGTCACCTGCCAGGAAAAAAAAAAAAATCAATGTTCCTTTGAAGTGAGAATATATTTTATTCCTAAAGCATTTAATTCATCTAAACCTTGCCAGACCGCACTGTGTGAACACTGACCTGTGAACAGGTACCAGAGATTGTTTGGCTCCAGTGTTTCCATCTCACCCCTGCGGGTTGTCTTTCTGTGTCGAATTTTATAGCCAGTAATAAATCCATTCTGTGTTCCTGATGGAGGAGGAAGCCAACTTACTTTGATACTCTGTAAAATAATAAATGTAAATTAAAACATAGGAAGAACAAAAGGACAACAGGACAGGGTCAAAAATGTGACCCAAACACAAGTGTAAATAAAACAGAGAGGCAAGAAGACAGAGGTATTACTTGCTAGGACCAAATTACCTCCAGTCCTACAACCTGACAGCATCCAGAGTTTTCTTATTTTAATAAAAATGCACATAATTCATTTTATTGATACATGTATTACCACCTCTTCTTTTCAAGCACACAGAAATGATAGCAAAATATTTTATATGTTCTAAACTTTAAAAAGAAAACTGGGAGGGAGGTGTGGAGACTGAGTCAGAGGAGAAAGCTGAAACCTAGATCCTTTTTTAAGAGATATTCCTGAAAAGCAAGGCAATTTATTTGAAAATATTCAGGCAATCCTGGAAATGATTCCTTCCTACATAACCGAGGGGATGAACTGAAAATTCCTAAGGCTCAGGTAAATTCCAGGTTCTGACCTATGCTCAGTAGACATCAGTTTTGGAGCAGTTGGGAGGTTAATCCTTTGCAGATACTGAATACAAAGACAGATTTAGATATCAGGGATGTAGTAAGGGCTACTCGGTAGAAGATGCGAGTCTTCCATGTCCTCTTCCTTCACCTATTATCCAGAGAAATGTGGAACAAGTGTATGCTTCCTAGAGAGAATATCAAGTAATCCTTCTCCAGAGAAAATTAATAACTTTATCCTTGAGAACAGGATCCCTGATCAACCTCCCATTAGCGGGGCCACCACTTAACGAGCCCATCAGACACGAGAATTTTTCACTTTGCAATCAGCTTTTTGTATTTCATTTTAGTGTAAGTCGACAATTTAAGACTTCTGTTAAATAGATATTACAGAAAACTTTTAGCATAAAAGGTAGAAGAAAAATAATATCCCAAAAGATAATGGAACCTCAAAGAAACAATGATAATACATAAACAGGAAGAAAAAAGTCATGGACACTCTTATAATCTAAAATAAAATGCATATCCATGAAAAGGATAAAAACATAGAAATATTAAAATATTTTAAAAGTATGACAAATATAATTGATTATACAAATCAATTATAGGTAAATTAGAATATAAATTCAAAGAAGTCTCCTAAAATTCACTGAATAATGAATACCATCATAGGGAACTGGAGAGAAAAGCTAAGATGATAGAGGTTTAGTCTATAATCTCCGATACCCAAGTGATTGAAAAAAATTGAGGAAAATAGAAGAGATAAATTAGCAAAATATATTAATAATGATTAACTTTCTCATAATAATATTGCAGAACAGGAAGAATTTGAAACTTTAGTCTGAAAGGGACTGTGGAATATTTTATATAATTAATGAAAAATAATCACATTAATGAAAAATAATCACTGTAAAATACCAGAGTCTCACTGGGGTGGAGATTCAGAATGGAGGGAAAAATAACAGGCCACAGAAAATGTGATCAAGAGCAATAATGTTATCAGGTTTCTCAACAAGAACATGCTAAGTTTGACAGCAATGGGACATACTTAAATAAAATTCTCATCAAGGGATTTCAATCTAGAATTCCATCTACTCAAACAATCAAGCAAAAGAAGAGTCTAACATATGTACAGAGCAAGGACATATGCTTATGTAAACACAGTGTTTGAAAATTCTGGATAGACATGGTTTTAAAGACATTCACCTGTGCCCCCTTTATCAGGAGGATGATGAAGGATACACTCTCTGAAACGGAGAGTGCAAACTTTCCTAGGGTTTCTAAGTAGGCCAAGAGAAAGAAAAAGGTAGTCCAGAATAGAAAAAGAAGTATGAAATTCTCAGGAGAACAATGAAGAAAATTGCAATGTGATATAAAGCCCGATATGATGAGACACTAGACTTAAAAGACCATGTAATGTATAATTCCATTTATATGAAGTTTAAGAACAGGCAAACTTAACTTATACTCATTGAAAATAAAAGAATAATTGCCTGTGGTCATTGTCCTGTGGGGCTGATTAGACTAAATGGGTAGAAGGAGACTTTTGGGGATGATGGAAGTCTTCTGCATATTGATTTTATGTTTGTTATAAGGGCAAACACAAATGTCAAAATTCACAGCTATCAACTGAACTCTACCCCTCCAAAATTCATGTGTTGAAGTCCTAACTCCCAGTCCTTCAAAATGTGACTGTGTTTGGAGACAGGTGCCTTGAAGAGGACATTAAAGTTCAATGATATCACTAAGATGGGCTCCAATTTGATATAACTGATCTCCTTAGAGAAGAATTGACTAGGATACAAACACAAAAGAAAACCACATGTAGACATTGGAAGAAGCCTGTCATTTATAGGCCAAAGGAAACCTCAGAATAACTCTGTGAACACCCTGATGGTAGATCTTCCAGCCTCCAGAACTGTACCCAAGTAAATTTTGTTGTTTGAGTCACCAAGTCTCTGGCATTTGTGGTGACAGGCCTAGGAAGCACACTCAAGCGACTGAACTCTTATTTGTACATTTTACTTTATTTTAATTATACTTCAAACAAAGAAGGAGGAGGAGGAGAAAAGGAAGAAGAATGTAGAAGAGAAATTAGGATGGAAATATGTGAGCACTAGATTCAGACAGAAAAATAAACCCTGAGATGTGATCTAATACTGGTAATTAAAGAGACATTTACAAAAGTGCAAAAGACAGAACACTAAAAGTGATGAACCAGGGTGTCTGTAGGGAATGGCTAGGGTAGAAGTAGAGAAGGGTCTACTGGTTTTTGTGATATGACTGTGGTGCTATTTTTCTTAAAAAATAATATCATGTAACACTTGATGAAAATTTAAGTTAATTTTAAAAATAAATATGAGGTGGTGGAAAGAAACATCTAATGATACAAGGAAGCCAGACCCAAAGTCAATGGACAGATTCCTAAGGCAATGGGCCACAAGCCCAGGTTCTCTTTGACCTATTTTAATCGAGTAGCATCATGGCTGAGGCAGGCCAGAAATCTCTAGGAGAAAGAAGTTCAAGATCCTTTTCCCACATCTACTACAGAATAAATGGTGCTCCACAGATAATTAAATTCTTTTGTAAAGGGAGATAAAAATCAGCTAACGTCACAGTTACTTACTCAGCACTTTGACAATTTTAAAGCGTGCCAACCTCAGTATACTCTCATTATTTATGCTAGTTATACTCTATGAAGTTGCTCCAATAATGACTTGGTAAATACTGTAATATTACTCCTAGGCAAAATATAGATTTAGGTTCCTTCACCTGTGGTTACAAAACTTTTTTCAACTTGTCTATACATAATCTTTTCTGCTTGTTAGGGAGACTTTATTATATCCTGTTGTTGATTCATTAACATTGAGTGTTAATACGTAAATCAACTTACATTATTTATCTCATATTTTCTCTAGAAGGTACATCACCATTGTTTTGCAATGAACACATCAGTGTTACCCTTGAGAACCATTTTAAACAGCAAAATCACCAACAAATACTCAAAAATGCAAAAAGATGGCACCAAAGCAATTGACCAAGGGACACTGGTTTCCACTATGAGAGTTGAAGCAACAGGGCAGGTGTCTCCTTGTTCAACCTCATCTGTGAACATGCACATGCAATGACTCAAATTTTTCACTGCTCTGTACAAGAACACAAAAGCACCATGGGTATTGATTTTTGGTTATAAACGAATTTTAGTAAGTACACAAACTTGTGGATACAGAATCTGCAAATGATGAGGATCAACTATAATTATGTAATAACATGTTTTAATAATTTTAGGGGACTCTAGTTGTATAAATGATCAGATTATTCAGGTTCTTAGAAAATATTTAAAAGAATTTGATACCACTGAGATCATTCACTGAGAACCACCAGTTCTATTCAGGTTTATTAACATTTACTTTTAACCTACTATAGATCTGGCAAAGATCTGCACACAGCACATAAAAATTGTTTTTTACACTCACAATGAAAATTCACTCATATGTTCTTTGTATAAACATGTTAACTGGACTCAAAGTGCCCAAGTAAATTGAAGTCATGCAACCAGGAAGCCACAGAGGCAGGATCTTAACTGGGATACCATAAGTTCAAATCTGGCATTTGGCACTATTTAATACTGCCTCCCACAGGAAGTTCAAGAGGTCCAGAGGCTAATTCATTTTAGTTATTATTATTCAAATATATCCTTGGGGCAAAGAAACACTCCAATGAATTATGATTTACCCATTCTGACTGAGGAAATAGACACATAAACTAAGAATGAAAAAATAAAACGCTAAGTACTAAAAGCAGAAGGTCCCAGAGGCACTAGAGGGACAAAGTCTTAACTTACATGGAGCCTACCCATCCCCTTCTCCCCAGCACGCACACATCCATGCACCTGAGTGGACATGCTCTTCCTTCCATGTGTTTTAGAAACTAGGAAATAAAACTAGAATTCAATGAACAGTCATAACGTTATTTATATTTTCACTATCATGTTATTCTTATTTTTCAATATTTCATGGTAGTAGTGGCAGATATTATCATCCAATTCACAATTTTTCAAAGGATGGAACTAAGGCACAGAACTAAGTAATGATTGGTCTGCGGTCACTCTGCAAGTTCATTGGAAAATTTCCCAACTGCTGAGTCCAAAGTTCTTATTGTTTCATATTAAATAAATAATTGGGGGGGGGGGTTCTATTTGATAGTTCTATATAAATTCTTCTATAAAAGAATTTATATAAATTTACATAAATTCTTATCAAGAATAAAACTGAATTTAAATAATTAGTTTTAAGGACATTGAATAAACCTTCCCATAAATGCCTTTAGCAAATCAAGGGGAACCATTTTCTAAGAATGACAGGTTGTTTTTGAAATCAAAATTAACTTCAAATAATAAGTAATACAAATGTAGATGTGAAATCTTAGATTGAGAGTTAGAACCTTTTGATTTCCAGTTAATGTCTGCTGTGGCTTTGCTGAGTGACCTCTCCTAAGTCTTATAAATGACCTAAAATCTCAATATATGGATCAAAAGTGGGAGAATAATTGTGCTTAGTATGTCTACCAAATGACTGTAAATCACTTGTTAAGCCTGGAGATATTAATTATGCTAATGATTACATGAGTAATACTTAGTTTTTGACAGATAATAATTTTTCTTTATCATAGTTCAGGATTTCCAGTGATTGCATAAAATTATTCCCACATAACTGGTGCTTTAATATCAATGCCTAATAGCAATTAATTAATAGAATAAGTTATACACTCTACACTCCAGGAGGCGAACCCCCTCAATGGTTATTATTCATCTTTGGAAGTAATTTTATCATTTTTATTCATCCTCATCTGTGGGTAGCAGTTCAGTTTATGAGCATCTTTATGATTTCTCATCGATTTCAAGCAAGTACCAGCAGATTGCAGACTGGTGATCAAATTTTCTTCTTCTAAGGATCTTTAACAGATGATGTGGCTGGGTGCTTCAAATTATATTGTTTTGGAAGTTAAGAGAAAGTGTTCAGCCCACTGTTTCCTTATTAAATGGTATAACATACCTAATTTTCTACATGACACCTGTCTGCCACCGTGTAAGTAGCTCAGACTTCATTACCCAGTCTCTCTCCAAGCCACTTAGAGTTGTCCCCACTATGGAAACATTCCTTTAAACCAACTTCATTTTCATAGGCAAGATTGGTAATGATTTTTATTAAAAGCACTTAACACATGACTTCTGACTTTTGAAAAATCAGTTCTAATAGCTGTGACTTGACTTTTGGTCCTTTTATTACTTAGGAGAGAAAAATTAATATTCTGAATTATTACAATTTTCTATCTTCATCAAGGTTTAATTTCTTTCATTTTTATATTTAAAAAAAAAGAACTATAAACTTTTTCTCAATTCCTTCCATTTCTTATTTGATTACTATAAAATGAATTATTTTCTGAATAAGTTTGATAGAGGACAGTTAAGCTTATTAATTTAAAAGAAAGGACCTGCTTGGACATATATAGCCCAAATGCCAGGGGAAGCCCTCTATAAGTCAGTGATGTGAAATTATTCTTTTTCTTTTCTTTGCATTGATTTTTATTTTGAAAAACTTTCAATCCCTGGAAGCCACAGAGTTCAGAGGTTTCTTTATGGTTACATATAGTACAATAGTTGACATTCAGTATAATATTGGCATTGGTATAATCTATACTTTTTTTCTGGTTTTCATTTTCTTCTTTTTTTTCTTTTTGAAACTTTTTACAGACTGCATTCTGATTCACTGTACACAAATGGGGTATCACTTTTGTTTTCTATGTTGTGCACGATGCAGATTCACACTATTCGTGTAATCATACATGTACCACAGGGTGACGATGTCTATCTCATTCCACCATCTTTCATACCCTTGCCCCTCGGGCTCTCATTCACTCTATGTAATCCAAAGTTTCCTCCATTCTTCTCTTTCTCCCCCCCCCATCATGTGTCATCATCCACTTATCAGAGAAAGCATTCAGTCTTTGGTTTTTGTGGATTGGCTTATTTTACTTACCCATGATATTCTTCAACTCCATCCATTTACCTGCAAATGCCATGATTTTTATTCTCCTTTATGGCTGATAATACTCCAATTCTGTATATATACCCACCAATTTCTTTATCCATTCATCAATTTGAAGGGCATCTAGATTGGTTCCACAATCTAGTTACTGTGAATTGAGCTGCTTATAAACATTGATGTGGCTGCGTTACTGTAGTATGCTGATTTTATGTCCATTGGGTATAAATAGAGGAGTGGGATAGCTGGGTCAAAAGGTGGGTCCATTCCAAGTTTTCTAAGGGACTCTCCATACTGCTTTCCATAGTGGCTGCACCCATTTGCAACTCGACCAGCAATGTAAACTGTGCTTTTTCCACACATCCATACCAACATCTATTATTGTTGTGTTCTTGATTATAAGCATTCTAATTGGTAAGATAATAGATTTTGGGGGGGTTAATTTGCATTTCTCTAATTACTAGAGAAGTTGAGCACTTTTGCATATATTTGTTAATCACCTATATACCTTCTTCTGTAAAGTGTCTGCCTAGTTCCTTAGACCATTTATTGATTGAGTTCTTTGTATTTTTTGTGTAAAGTTTTGTAAATTCTTTATAAATTTTGGAGATTAATGCTCTGTCCGAAGTGTGTGTGGAAAAGATTTTCTCCCATTCTGTAGGCTCTCTTTTTGCATTATTGATTGTATCCTTTGCTCAGAAAAAGTTTTAGTTTGAATCCATCCCATTTATTGATCCTTACTTTTATTTCTTGTGCTTTAGGGAAGTCTGGTCCTAAGCCAACATGATGAAGATTCGGGCCTACTTTTTCTTTTATTTGGTGCAGGGTCTCTGGTTTAATTCTTAGGTACTTGATCTATTTTCAGTTGAGTTTTGTGTAGGGTAAGAGATAGAGGTTTAAATTCATTTTATTACATATGGATTTCCAGTTTTCCTAGCATCATTTGTTGAACAGGCTGTCTTTTCTCCACTGTATGTTTTTGGCTCCTTTTATTAGTATGAGATAACTGTAATTCTGTGGGTTTTCTCTGTGTCTTCTATTCTGTACCATCAGTCTGCTTGTCTTTTTTGGTGCTAATACCATGCCATTTTTGTACTATGGCTCTGTAGTATAGTTTAAGTAGTTCTGGTATTATTATGCCTACTGCTTCACTCTTCCTGCTCAGGATTGCTTTGGCGATTTGAGGTCTCATTCTTCCAAATGAATTTCATGATTGATTTCTCTGTTTCTATGGGTAACATTATTGGGATTTTAATTGGAATTGCATTGAATCTGTATAGCACCTTTGGTAGTATGGCCATTCTGACAGTATTAATTCTGCCTATCCAAGAACATGGGAGATCTTTCCATCTTCTAAGGTTTTCTTCAATTTCTTTCTTTAGGGTTCTGTAGTTTTCACTGTAGAGGTCTTTCACCTCTTTTGTTAGATTAATTCCAATTTTTTTTTTTTTTTTGAGGTTATTGTGAATGGAGTGGATTTCCTAATTTTCTTGCAGTGGATTCCTTGCTTACATATAGAAATGCATTAGATTTATGCATATTGATTTTATATCCTGCTACTCATTATGTTCATTTATGAGTTCTAGAAGTTCGTTTATGAGTTCATTTATGAGTTCTAGAAGTTTTCTGGTGGAGTTCTTTGAATCCTTTAAATATAGAATCCTGCATCTGCAAATTGTGATAGTTTTGAGTTCTTCTTTACCTATTCATATCCCTTTAATTTCTTTGGTCTGTCTAATTGCTCTGGCTGGAGTTTCAAGGATGATGTTGAATAGAAGAGGGGAAAAAGGGCATCCCTGTCTTGTTCCAGTTTTTAGGGGAAATGCTTTCAGTTTTTCTCCATTTAGAATGATGTTGGCCGTGGGCTTGGCATAGATAGCTTTTACAATGTTTAAGTATGTTCCTACTATCTCTATTTTTTCTAAGTTTTGAGCATGAAGGGGTCCTATATTTTATCAAATGCTTTCTCAGCATCTATTGAAATAATCATATGATTCTAACTTTAAGTCTAGGGATATGGGTCTAAAGTTTTCTTTCCTTGATGGGTCTTTGTCTGGTTTTGGTATCAGAGTGATACCAAAGGCATGGTAGCATCATAGGCAGTGAACTTCATAGAAAGTTGGAAGGTTTTCTCTCCTTTTCTATTTCATGGAATACTTTGAGGCGTATTGGTATTAGTTCTTCTTTGAAAGTCTTGTAGAACTTGGTTAAGAATCCATCTGGTCCTCGGCTTTTCTTGGTTGTAGGCTTTTGAGGTTTCTTCTATTTCAGTGCTTGAAATTGATCTGTTTAAACTGTATGTGTTCTCCTGATTCAGTTTGGGAGGCTATGTCTCCAAAATTAGTCAATATCTTCAATATTTCTATTTTGTTAGAGTATAGATTTCAAAATAGCTTCTAATTGTGTTGTGTATTTCAATGGTGTTTGTCATGATATTTCCTTTTGCATTGTGAAATCTAGTAATTTGAGTTTTCTCTCTCAAAATTACTCTTTTAATAGAATTCATTAGACCATTACTTAATTTCTTCTCACTCTAGATGCATGAATGGTAAGAGTCAAAAATAGAATAAAATAATTGATATACCACATTTTTTTGAAAGTCACACTTTATAACTTCTATCCTCTCACTCTACATAATTCATTTCACATAACCATTTTAGAGTACTCTCTTTAGAGTGAACTTCTGGGTAAGAAAAGCCCATTGTAGACCCTCTCCAAACATATTCAGTTATTCTCATAAGGAGGTCTTTGATAAGATGGGTGTTATCTGGCTTACTTTTCCCACAGAAGGGACTTGGGAGCTACCATCTGAAAGGAAGTCCCTTTGGTGCAACTGGGAATGCCTTTGCTGGAATCTAGGAGGAATCTATTAAATTCTAAAAGTAATTCAGAATCAGTTTTAGACTCTATGTCTTCTTTCTTTTCTGTATTTTTGGTGACTTGGCTCTCATGTGAAGGTGAGAGTAAGAAACAGGCTTCCAGTCCTTGTGAGTTCCTATGTATTTTTATTAAAGAGTGTCCATTGGCACATGTACAGAGCCTACTTTTATTGTATACCCATCTGTCATTCATTTTTATGAATTCAACCTTATTTGTCAAATGTCCAGAATATTGGCTTTGCTAATGGTCCCCATGCCTACAGTGTCACAGCTGCTCACACACAGCAGTCATCTTCCTTGTTCCATGCGTGATCCTGAATGAGCGATGTAAGTCCTCTGAGTCGGTTTTCTGATGTGTAACATGAGCTCCTTACAGTGCCCAGCTCAGGACTGAGGTACATATTTTGGAGACATGGGGAAATACTTGGAAATTCCATCACTGTGTGGGTACATAATGACAATGAAATGAACCATGAAGACTTCGAGAGAAGTGGGGAAGAAGGGGGGAAGAGAGGAAAGAGAAGAAGGAAAAAGAGAGAAGAATCACGGATGGGTGGCCAAGAGGAATAAGGCAAAGTGAACAGAAGGGGAAGTGAGCGGGCCTGCTCATTTGCTTACGACCCCACAATTTAACCAATTTTCTGTTGTCGATTTAAAGGAGCATTGAGAGAGATAAATCACCTGGCAAGATGTTGCAATTTCTGCTCTTCCCTGAGTATTTAGTGAGCACCTTACTCTGTGTAGAGTATTAGTCACATTTCATATTTTAGCAAATAGAACCTTCAGGCATGGGTAGTGAAGAGGCCTTAGAAGGGGGTGGAGAGCAGAGGAATGCAGAAAGGTGAGGAGACCCAACTCAAATTTTTGGAAACGAATTTAACAGGAGTTTGTGTGAAGGAGGAAAATCATCAAGAATGACTTGGGATTTGAACAACAAACAACTTATTAGATCACCATGCATTCTACTGGGGATAAAGTTGTCAAAAAAAAAAATTCATTTTAAAAAGTCACAGGATATACCTATGAGAGTTCAACAATGGCGATCCACAGAGGGCCGAGAGAAAGGTTGCCCATATTGATAAATTTTAGTTATTATAAAAACGGGCATTTTTTCTAATTTTATCACTTAGAAAAACTGTTACCAAATATAATTCAGGATAATAATATTTTCATAAAATCACAATTACATAGTCACATTTAATATTTAACTTTTGACTTTATCTAACATTTGGTAAATATCTCATAAATGCTGAAAATATCTAGTCAAATTCTATCCTGGGATGGAAATTAAATCTCTAATAAAACAGTGCATATACTTTATTATGTGTATAACGTTGTTAAAAATTTCCAAAACTATGAAAATCTATAAACTTATGTGCTAACTATACTAAATCTATAAACTTAATGTACTAACTGCATAAATCAATAAACTTATGGTAACAAGAATGGATTTGATAAAATGTCAATAAAATATTATGGTGCCCTATATTTCTTCAAGCTTTTATATCTTATTTTCATTGAATTGACATGCTTTCACTTTAGTGTTACAAATATATAATCTCTTGTGAGTAAGTGAGGCTATATAAAGTTGGGTAACACTGAAATTGGCATTCTTGGGTTCATGTAGGTAACTGTCATTTAAAACAAAATAAAGTCACATTAGTAACACTATCAGTGTGACACATTCCAAAGTGAGAAGTCTGCCACAGCTACCTGAAGTTTGAGTTAAATAGTTGCTAGATTGATACAAATTGGGTAATACTTTGATTTTAAATAACATTTGATGATGAGTCTTAATTCAGGCAAGAAAAACTGCTTTGTTTTATAAAAACAAATGAAAGCTAACATGCAGTGATGTTATTTAATAACTGATATAATACAATCCTTTCTTCATTGATACATTTATTTAGCCACAAAATAGTTTTATCTTTATTTCTGCCCTAGTGGTCCCTTGTCCTTATAATTAGGCAAGTGGGACTCTTATGGAGAGATGAAGCCCTTCCTATTCTACACTCTAGGAAATTTCTTGTCTTTGTTTCTACAATAAGCTAAGGCAAGCTAAGACAATCTCTAAGGTGCTCAACTCCAAATCAAATACTACAAATCTACTTTGATTTGGTCCCAGTTCTGGTCATGGGGTTCCCTGCTGGGAGCTGTGCCTTGCTTTCTTGTGATGCTTCTTCACCTTGTTAAATCTGCCTGGCGACTCCAAGACTCCAAGACTGACACTTGTCACCGTCAGGACTCTCCTGTGACCCCCCTCAAGGTACTTCACTCCCAATACACTCCTGCCCTCTTATCTAGTTGTATTAACCACCCTGCTTTCACCCTCTGAACCTCCAAAGGCCTACTGGCCTTCTGATTAACCACCTAAATGTCCCCTCAGCCTGTTCTATGCTGCCCATCAGGCAGAGCTCTTACCTACCCTGCCGCAGCGTTCCTGAATAAACATCCCTGATCTCCACACTCCTTTTGGTTTAGAGACAGGACCTCTTCCTGACACTGGCTCTGATCTCCATGCCCATCCCCACAGATGTCTATTTAGGTATATTCAATGAACTCATCTCGGTTAAAAAACAGATCATTCATACACAGTGAGAGATATCTTCTGGAATACGCTCTGTTCTTATGTTTCATTTTTATGTTTTCCAGCCAAAGTAAACTGAAATAAATAAAAATTGATGCTGGGAAATGGACATGCCACCAGTCCTCTCTGCTCCTTGAATTCAAATCTTTGAAAGCTTGACCTTCACAATTCCAAAGCAAAAAGGGGGCTAAAAAACTTCCCCAACCCACCTCATTTTGCAGCACAGGAGACTCAAACCAATACATTAGAGCTCAGTTAGATTTCAAATCTTCCATGTGAGATCCCAATGCATCACTGTTACAGAGACACAGGCTTTCAGGTAGGATGATGATTTTGCAGTCTTGGAGGAAAGTATTTTTTATACATTCAAAGTAACATTTGAACACTATTGCCTGGATTATTTAAAGACGAGACTCAGGTCTCAGAAGGAAAAGATGGAGTAGTTGTTGAGAGCTGCCCACAAACCCTTGTATAATGATGGGTAAGTTGAACCCTGGTTCCAAACTTGCACAAGTGTTCTATATTATAAGTGCCAGTGATCTATTTAATGATTAGCTCAAATTCTACAGACAGGTGCATAAAATCATACTTGAAGCATTCATAATTCCTATAAGTGGTTCTTGGAAAATCTTAGTACATGTTCTATCAAGCACGCAGTTCTGAATTTTTGTTTAGAGAAAGAACCGTGTTCTGCAAATAAGAGACATTCAATAAATATAGTAGGATGTATGAGCAGGAAGTATACTATTTCACGCTCAGATTTTTCATTGATTGCTAAGTGGTAGTAGGAATCATTTACTTAACAGTCAATCATAGGTCACAAGATATACCTATCTTCCATCATTTTGATAGGTGATTAGTGAGAAAGGCTAGAAAATGCAAAATACTGCAAGATCCAAAGTTTTACTCTTGTCTCACTTTTTACATTGTTTATTAGTAGTAGAAATAGAACACGTAGCTGTTTTGATTTATACCAAAAGGACACCAAAAATAAAAGCATGGTTTTTAAAGAATTGAGTCATGAGGTCACTTAGCCTTACATGATTGGATTTTGTAGACCTATATATAATGAAGGAGTAGTGATTCTCACAGAGGCCAGATGATTTCTATAATTCTCAATCTGATCACAACAACTATATTAGAAGTCTCTGAAAGCAACAATCTTTTACCGCTCAGGATTCCTTCAGTATAATGTTGGAAGAGGTGGTTTCTTTATGGAAGATTGGAATGTATTCCAATGAGTGGTCCACAGAAACCTCACTTTCCCTTCTGAGTAACAAAAACTGGCTCAGAGTTGATGGTCAGATAGATAACTATTTTGGTTTATATTCTTGGGAGAAAAATCAGTTAATTTTTCCTAAATTAATAAAGTAAAGTATACTTGAATACCAAACACAGAGTGTAGTCTAGTCCAAAGGGAAGGATAAAATAAAAGGTGGGGGCAGGGAGCAGGAGAGAAGGAGAGGAGAGAAAAGAAGTAGTTTTGGTGTGCACCTACCACCTTCCTCTTTTTAAGCTCCTGGATTAAAAATGGATTTTTGTTTGTATCTGTGATAATTCGCTTCATAGTCTAGTAGCCAGGCCTGTTTTCTTCTAAGTCCTAGAAATGGGGAATATAATTTCTAGGAGGTATTCACTTTGGACAAAATTCCATTACAATAAAGCAATTTGGTTGTTCCCTAGAGTCATGATAAAGTAATACTACATTAATACTTTTCAGAATTTGTCAGTATCAATAGGTTTATTCCCCAGGGCCCTCCGTCATTCCCTGGAAGTAAGCTGGATGTTTAGGGACACTCATTAACTCTTTGAGATCACTAGGTCCTTTCTCAGACTATTCATTTCTACTAAATAAAAGTACTAAAAGCTATATAATAGCCTTGACACAGTAACTAAAGCAAAGAAAGCCAGAATAGAAATACATCAGGGGAATTACGGGTAAAATCACACCTTTGGAGGCACAGGAAAATGGGCTATACATAATTCACGGCAGAAAATATCGTGTCCTCTTATTTTCCATTTCCTTTTCTGTTTGCCATCTTGAAACCAAGATATCATTCAAGATGTGAGGTCATGATGAACTTTCAGGAGAGCTGATTTGTCGTGTCCCAAGTCAAAGAGAAAAGAGTTCAAATACTGATTCATGCCACGTGAAAATTCATTCACGTATGGGGATAAAATACATTTATCAAGAACCTGCACAACCAGAGAAATGAAAGTTGTACCCCATCTGTGTACAAAATAAAAACTAAAAGAACAACCGAGAAAAACCCCAGGTATTGCAAAAATGCACTTATACTAAAACGACCAGGGCATCAGAAGAACTCTTAGAAATGAAAATTAGTTTCTAGGTTTTATCTTTAATTAGCAAAAACAAAAAAAATTAGTTTTACAATGTCACATTCTATTTGTAAAGTTGTAAGCCATAAACTTCAGAACTATTGTCACAAAAACTCATTCTAACCCAGGTTTAAGGTAAGAAGTGTAACTACAGTTGAGTGTCACAGACCACAGCCCTTGCTTTTAGGTACAATTAAATTTAGACAGGGCCAATAATCAGGCATACACAATGCAGCTGGATCTATATTAAAAACAGAAATAAGATCTTACTGTGAAACAATTTTCTCTTAAAAACAGCAGAAGTGGCTATTTAACTGAAGCATATCTTCAAGCATACTGTCAAATTAGGCCTTAAGTAATTAATCTCTGAAAACCAGCAGGCCTTCAATCTCAGAGCAGACATCTCAAAGGACATGACTTACCATGTCATTACATGGGACATTACAATGTATTATGAGGTCATTGTTACAAGTACAGTATTACAGAGTACTTACATAGCTATTTATGTCGTGTAAAATGAATTGAGACTAAATATTTTACTTGTGTTGGAGAAATACGGGAAAATATTTGAGTTTCAAAGGTCAGGTGAGATTATAGGCCCGACCAACATACTCATGTTAACAGCTGGCTGCTTTGGGAACCACAAGGGTTTCAGAGTTCTTCTGCTGGAAATGAATATTTGAGGCCTCTGACAAATATTCCTTCCAAAGATGAAGTAAATTGAAATCATTTTACTTCAAATTGTCTCTTCAAATTCAATCTTCAGGTAATGCCAGAAGACTGGTCACAGTCTAATTTATGTGGCACCATCTTAACCTAAACCATAAATATCCAGGTGTCAATAGAACGTTGGGAGTTAAAGCATGTTATATGCAATGTATTCATAAATGGGACACCATGAAACTAGACAGAATAATAAATAGTTGTCCTACGTTTCTTGCTTCAAATATTTTGGAATTAAATGACATTACTAGATTTTCAGAACCCTCTCTTCAAATGCACTAGTCTAACATTTTCATTCCTTTTATTTTTTAATTTAATTTATTTTTTAATAAGCTAATGCTTCTAGTCAATTTTGGAAGATGTATTTGCTTCCCCCCACCCCCAAATTTCTTTACCTCATTTCAATCTATTCTTGAAAATTCTTACTGAGCCTAGCAGATGAGTTTTGGTAGTCAAGAGCGAAGGCTTCTGTACTTGCTACGTGGACGTGTGCAAGATCGGGAACCTCAGGGCTCTCGAAGAATTGCATTGCTGGACTGAGGAGGCAGTCAAGTGGCAGAGCAAGGTTCTGCATGTGTAAAGGTGGGTTTGATTCCCAGAAACCACACACACATACACACACACACACAACACACACACACAGATGAGGTGTGGAGAGGATGGTATTAATTTTAAAAAGGAAAAAAAATTAATTAAAAACCTCTATTTGGATTGCTAATGCCTCTTTGAATTAAGGTTCATTGCCAATTTTGCTATTGCTTGCATTCATTGCTTTATTACTCTATTCAATAAATGTCCTGAGTGCCTGCTGTGTTCCAGGCATAATGTTCAGTCATATTTGCTGCTGGGTGCCTGTAAGGCCAGTTACTTGGGAGGCCAAGACAGGAGGATTGCAACTTTGAGGTCAGTCTGGGCAATTTAGCAAGACCTTGTCTTGATGATGATGATAATAGTAGTAGTAATAATAGTAGTAGTTTTAAAAATGGGCTAGGGATATAGCTCAGTAGTAGAGCACTTCCCTTGCATTGATGAGGTGGTTGACTCTATCTCCACTACTGAAAAACAGAAAAACAGTTAGATCCACCTGTAACACTTTGCTTGAAGAGCATGATCTTTTGCAGGAATAGTTTCTATCAGGCTGTTGGTAGGTTGGTTTAATTAACCTAGGAAGCTAAGTAGATAAAGTATACGATGATCTTTTGAAAAAATAGATTCTGGCCTTAAAACAAGAATTTATGCTGGGCATAGTAGTACACACCTATAATCTCAGCTCTCCAGGGAGGCTGGAGCAGGAGGATCATGAGTTTGAGGCCAGCCTCTGAAATTTAGTGAGATCTTCTCTCAAACAAACAAAACAAAAACAAAAAATAGGAAGAGTTGGGGATATAGCTCAGTGGTAGAACACCCCTGGGTTCACTCCCCAGTACTGGAAAAAAAATTATTCCTCCAAATTATAACTGTCATCATTTGATGAATCATGACATGCAAATAATATTATCTAGGGTTTGCTTCTTCTTGCTGGGCTGCATTTCATTCATGTGATTCAGTAATTAGAAAGTATAAAATAATTTTGAGTTATAATAGTACAGATAAAATGTTTTCTTCTGAGCTTGAGCCTTTCTTATAAATTTCAATGAGTTTTTCAAAAGAATAAATGTCAAATCTTTTTGTCATGCAGCTATTCTACCTGCCAAATTCCTATAAATATGTGAACTAATTAATGCCTGCAAAGACCCATCGCAGGTTGACAGTGATGCCCACCACAGCCTCCTGGCAAAACAGGGTCCATCAGCGTTTAATGAACTTGACATTCCTATATAATGGCCCCAGAATTTGCCAACTCCGGATACCCAAGGCCCACAACCATCTGCAGAATGTTGTCTGTTAATATGTAATAAACCAATTAAAATTCACAGACTCCTCAATAGCCAGTCAGGTCAATTCTGATCAACTATACCAATTTTATTTATACGTGCAGAAAGAACAAGTCCTTTTCCCACTAAATACAGAGAACTGACTGAGAAAATAGTTGGGAATGTATTCTCAACGATTCCAACTTCAGAACGGTAAGAGGTAGTTCACTTCTGGAAAATAAAACATGGGTAACTATCAATACTCCAATCAGTATTTCAATTAAACATGCAATAATTATGCATCTAATTGATTAACAATTAGCAGCACCTGTAGTTGGCTATAATTTTAATTACTGATTACATTATGACTGATTACTTAAAATGATATCTGCATGAACACCACTAGACTATAAAGAAAGGAGTAAAACAATTCTAAAATAATTAGCCGATTAAAACTGAGATTAAAGCCAACTCAATAAAATTGTTTTTAAAGATTTCTATTTTAAGTCAAGTTAATGGATTTTCTTTAACATACTCAACCTGGAGAGAAGCTGACCAACAATCATTTTAATGTAAATAACCTACAACTGTCTTGGAAGATAAGGTGGTAATTCAGAATATGCCTCTGTCCCTCAAAACAGTGGGTATTAGAGAGAAGGGCCTAGTGACACCAGGAAAGAACAGAGTCCCATTTCTAATCCGCTTTATTAAATATTCATGTTTTAGATATTGAAGTTTTGTTGATTCATTTTCTTGAATTATGACAAATTCATTATCTTCCAAACAGGTCCTAGATTATATCCTAGCTATAAAAAGAATATAAACAATAATGCCAAACATGGTTTTTCTGGAAGAAAAAGTCAAATTTTAATGATATCCCTTAAAACTATGCCATAACACCAAAACATTTTGGTGTGCAAAGTACACATTTTTATTTGGTGTACTAAGAAAGGATTGTTGCAAATTAGGATTATGTGTATACTCTGGAGGAACCAACAACTCCTCCAAAATTGAAGGAAATTTAAAAATAAAAAATTCTACTCAACTCTATATTATTAAATTTTTTTTTAGGATTAACGATCTCAAATCATTAATGAGGCACCAGCTGTGTAATGTTTTTACAACCTATGTGTGATAAATGAAATTTTTGTGCAAACGACTTTTTAAAATATATTCAGTGAGTTAAGACATTAGATATTTAAATTCTTTGTTATTAAAATCACAAACATATACAGAATTAGAACACTATAAAATACTGCTTTATAACCCCTAGGAGAATTTTGATCAGAAAGACAGAAGCATAACTTTGGAGGGGCTGTGGAGACTTGGAATCCCCCTATATTTTGGTGGAAAAGTAAATTGGTGCAGCTGTTTTGAAAATAGTCTAGGAATTCCTCAAAAGGTTAAAAATAGAATTAAATATGACCCAGCAATTTGTTCCTCAGTATATATCCAGGAAAACAAAAAATATATATATGTAACTGCACAATAGAAAGCAATATGGAGATTCCTCAGGAAACTTGGAATGGAACTACCATTTGATCCAATGATCCCATTACTTGCTATATACCCAAAGGACTTAAAATCATCATACTATAGAGATGCAATCATATCAATGTTTAAAGCAGATCAATTCACAGTAAGCTATGGAACCAATCTAGATGCCCTTCAACAGATGAATGCATTAAGAAAATGTGACACATATACAATGGAATATTATTCAGCCAAAAGAAGAATGAAATTATGGCATTTGCTGGTAAATGGATGGAACTGGAGAATATCATGATAAGTGAAATAAGCAAATCCCAAAACAACCAAAGGCCAAATGTTCTCTCTGATATGTGGATGCTAATACACAATTAAGGGGTAGGGGGAAGAATAACATTTCATGGTATTAAACAAAGGGGAATGAGGGGAAAGGAGAGGGTTGAGAATAGGAAAGACAGTAGAATGAATCAGACATGACTTTCCTACATTCATATATGAAAAAATGACCAGTGTAATTCCACATTATGTACAACCATAAAAATGGAATCCTAATTAGTATAAGTCATACTCCATGTATGTATATATGTCAACATACACTTTAATGTCACGTGTATCTAAAAAGAACAAATTTTAAAAACCACAAATGTTTATTAGAATCATTATTCATAATAGCAAAATGTGTACACATTTCAAATGCTCATTATCTGATGAATGGGTAACCAAAAGTAACATATGCATACAATGGAATATTATTTAGGCATGAAAAGAAATGAAGTACTTGATATATGCTACAATGTGGATGAACCTTGAAGGCCTCATGCTGATTGAAATAATCCACTCACGAAAAATCTCACAAAATGTATAATTCCATTGATATGAAATGTGCAGAACAAGAAAGTCTCTAGAAATAAAAAGTATATTAGTGATTACCTGTGTTTGGGGGCTGGTGTGTTGAAGACACAAGAGGTGACTATCAAAGGGTACAGAATTTCTTTTAGATGTGATAAAAGTTACAAAACTAATTGTTCTGATAATTGCATGACTTTAAATACTATATATACAGATAGTACAAAAAAAGAAACAAATACCCCACAAAACATAGAATAGAGCCAGACACAGTGGTGCATGCCTGTAATCCCAGTGGCTCAGGAGGCTGAGGCAGGAGGATTACAAGTTCAAAGTCAGCCTCAGCAAAAGCTAGGCATTAAGCAACTTGGTGAGATCCTGTCTCTAAATAAAATACAAATAGGGCTGGGGATGTGACTCAGTGATTGAGAGCCCCGAGTTCAATCCCAGTATCCTCCCTCCCACCCCCCAAAAATAGAACTATAATGAACCTCAATGTGCACTGCACTTGACTTCAAATTCTTAATACAAGGCCACTGTTCACTCTTGTCATTTGCAAGGGAATGAGAGAGAGAGAAAGAGAGAGAGAGAGAGAGAGAGAGAGAGATTGATTCTGGGTGGAGATTTTATTTAAAGAAATTCTAAATATTTTTGTGAAGTGGAGGAACACAACTAATGTGTCAGTACCTTCTGGAGGGACTAAAACCCAGTTGTTTTTATGTCCCATCATGAGCGCCATGCTGGTACACGTGGCACTCACCAGCGTCTGAAGGCGACCCTGGCGACTAACTCCAGAAGGCGGCAGATTGCATGGGGTGCACCCCACCCCATGACTTCAGGCCCTGCCTTCAAGGACATTTAGAAAGCAAGGTGAAATTAGGCCCTAAATTATCTTCAAAGAGCTCAATTGTATCAGAGCTCTAGTAAAGTCCATGGGAAATATCTGGAGGCTCCAATCCAATTCCACTGATTCTCACATGCGGGAACGGGAGGGGACAAGGTGGTTCCAGCCCATACACGCTGCTTTGGTTCTGTCTGAGGCAGCAGAGGTCGCAGCAGAGGCTGGTGAAATACTGCACAGAAACCAGTGGTAAACTGGCATAAAATCATGCACAGTCTCAGTAAAACAGGGCTTGATTGGCTTATGTCTTTGATTAAGCCCAAGAAAATGAGAATGTATGTAATGTGTTCCTGGTTGATGTACTGGCACCTCCGAGTAGAAGGTTTCTATTTATCTGTTCTGAGTTTCCGTTTATCTGTGTGTCTGTTTATCTCCCTACATGTCAATCACTCTGTTGTGTTTTTTTTCTTTCTAGCAGTGCTGGGAATTGAATGCAAAGCCTCCTGCATGCTAGACAAGCCCTCTACCCCAAGCTTCTTCCCAGCTGTCCTTTCTGGCTGTTTAAAAGATGTCTAGCAGAAGAGTGGAATAATCAATCATGACCCCAAAGCCAGCTTTTGATATTCTACTTTCAATTTTTGATTTGCACACATTATTGTCTTTGCTTTCTAAACTGGGTCGAAGTATTAGAAAAACTTTACACTGATAGGAATCGGATGAGCAACCTTCCTTTCTTTTATCATGATTTATTGAAGCTCCTATGCCTAAAGTTGTCAGAAAAGAAGTGAAAAGGTGAAAGGGAGGGGAGAAAAAGAAAGAAAGAATGTTGGTTCTTTCTTTCCTGGAATAATTCAGAATACACTTGCTTGGAGCCAAGCATTCAGCCACCTTCGTCTTATCTATCCCAGGTCGTGTTAAAGCTGACCCACAGGTAAACATTCCCAGCCTTTAAACGCAGGGTTTATTATTCATGTATGCTGGCTGGATGTGATTCTCTTTGGTCTAAGCTTTATGATTCACATGAAATATTAAGATGCTTAAACAAAAGTGATTCCCCATCTCTGAGTTGCCTGAAGGTCAGGTGTGAAAACATTTACTTTGTAATAATTAGCTCAGCGCTGGCTTGCTGATGCCTTCTTCTGTGTCCTGTTTCTTCCTTTTTGTTCTGTAGTGAGTCATGCAAAGGGGCCATGTGACACGGCCATTCAGTGTGACTGTGAGAGACAATGACCAGCCGTCATCAGAGAATGCTCAGGGCAATCGATTCTCTTTTTTTAGGATTAATGACCAGGGTCATTCAGTGCAGGCCTTTAAATTTTGTGCCCAGTGGCATTTGTTTAATTAGAGCTCCTTTTTCTTTTTTTTTTTTCTGCTTCCTGCACAATTCAATAACAGGAGGCTGAGCGCGATCATGTCTTCTATCTTAACTTAGAGATAAAAATAAATTCCCCATCTTCGCTTTGTTGTTCCCCATCTCAAAACACATGAATATTTTACAAATTGGTCTTTATGTGAGAGATAGGAGGAAGGATGTGGAAAGATGTTCGCATGCAGCAATGATTAAACTCTAGTGCTGCACATTTATATAACATCGCAGTACAATAAACTCCAAAGATTTTAAGTAGCTTTTTTCTATTGAGTCTCCTTTGCTGTAATTATTTAGCAAATGAGGACATAAAGGCAAAGCTGTTATGGTTCTTTGGGTATGTATCATGAAAATCATCAATTTTCTGGATGTCTACTTCAGACACTTTCTCCTAGAGTCCGCCTCGCCTTGTCAGTGTGTGTCAGGCTACGGAGGGGAAGATGGGTTAGAGAATAAAATTAGGAGTACATGGCACTCAGATTACTGGTCCTACTCATGAGGTGCTGCGGTCTAGGCGACTGGGGGTAGAGAGGAGGAGAGAGTGGAAGTCCGCCTGGCCAGGGATTCAATGCCAGCTCAATTACAGAGGCTCCTGGACTTAACAGAGACATGTCGCAATAAGCCCATCATAAGGTGAGAACTGGCATCAGCTGGGAATGCATGTACTCCCATCACCTGCAGAACATCGCAGTTTAGCAACACAGTCAAGTATCAGCTGTTTCCCCTGTGATTCTGTAGCCGACTGGAAAGAGTGTCCTCTGTCATATTGCTAGTCTGGGAGAAGATTAAAGTTGGTTGTTTGAAAAGTATGACTGCTACTGAATGTACCCTGCTTTCACACCGCTGTGAAGGAACAAATCATACGTGGAGCACGGGGACCACAGGAGCCATCTATGTTAGCCACGTGACACACCGGTGCTTTTAACCTTCTTTTTTAGCTAAGAATTAAAAATAAACACTCCCACCCGCCCCCCACACACAAGAATGACCAACCCGAAAATATTAACCTCATAGGATCCTTGTAAGAATTACCTATGATAAAGTTTCTTGGAGTGCAGGGTGTGAGTGGTAAATAAAACGCTTCCTTCCCTCTGTGAATTTACCACTTTTCTTGAAAAGGCTGGTAAGAAAAAAACTGAACCAGCTATCTCAACTGAGTGTGTCTGTTTTTATTTTCAAATTATTTCTATTCATGGGTCTCCAACGCCTCTCTCTCTTTCTCTGTTCTACTCCAATCAGTTGTGCGGAACGTCTCCGAGTTCCGTTCTGGATGATTCCTAAGCTGTGTGTACACTAACAGAAAGCAAAGCTTTCACACAATCCCACCGTCACTGCCAGTTCTGCAGATTCTGGTTGCACGGGTAGGGGTCAACTCTCAGACCAAAAAGCCCTAACAGGGCCCTTCCACCATTTCTAAGGGTTGAATGCTTCCATCATGAATGATTTCCAGCTTCCTGAAATTTATAACCATCCGACCAAACTCTGGATAGTTGGCAATTTGCGATCCAGTCTTAGCCTCGTCCATGGAATAAAATCAACAATGAAGTTAACTTGCCTGCAAAAGTCACAATACCAGAACCTGAAAATGGGGCACTTTTAGACGGAGCACTAAATGAAAACTGATTACAAAACTCCCTGGGGACAAGGCTTTTGTCTGGTTCCATATTTTTATCTTGCATAGTACTAGCAATTAAGGAATTTACAGATGGAAAGAGTATAACTCAGATGGTCTATATTTCGTGGGTTGCTCTTGTATATTTAAGCAGAGTTTCTATTAATAAGATCAGAAGGAGGGCTGGGGATGTAGTTGAGTGGTAAAGTACTAGCTCAGCATGTTTGAGGCCCTGGGTTTAATCCATAGCGCTGAAAAAAAAAAATTAGAAATAGTGGACATAAAATCAAATTTAGAGGAAAATTTTAAGGATACCAAAGTTCGATATATTAGCTTACTGATACCTGGAAAACATCTAAGATAAAGAAAATGTATTACAAAATTGAAAGTTTCTGGAAAGCAACATTGCCTTGTAACTACATTTAAGAGTTGCATATATTGTTTGTAAGTACAGTCAGTGATATCCACATACTGCATCATGGGGTAAACATTTAAAATGTTGCACTTTCACAAAATTGCAGAAGTTCAGATTGTGAGTATCATCTCTCTAAATGATCACTACTCATGCCATGGAAAAAATAACGTTTGACTGGTATCTCATTGTCCTCTGATTGGAGTTTCCGCACAAAAAGGAGAGTAGCATGTCTCTTTGCTCTCTACACAAATACATTTACATATTTAATATCAAACTATGAACAGATTAGCCCATATGAAACAGCCAACAATCCACTGATTTCAACCTACAAAAATGGCTATTTCATATGGTTCAGTTCAATATAATGATTTTCATTTTTTATCTAGCCTGACTTTTTCATGGTATAAGTGAAGAAACAGAAGCTTCAAGGATGTGTTTCAGGTTTTAATTCAGATGTCTTAAAAATTTTTCATAATGACTAAATTCAGATTCAAAATTATCAGG
Organism: Sciurus vulgaris; assembly: GCF_902686455.1. Taxonomy (NCBI): domain Eukaryota; kingdom Metazoa; phylum Chordata; class Mammalia; order Rodentia; family Sciuridae; genus Sciurus; species Sciurus vulgaris. Next base: position 77,338,798 of record NC_136474.1, on the reverse strand, counting down.
TCATTCAGTTTGTTCCAACATGTTAATTAATATTGATTTGAGAAAGGAAAAATATCTCATACCCAAGGAAACCTATCGGAGATGAAGGTCACCTTCCTTTTAGAGAACTGGGGCAACACTATAAATCAAACAGGATGAGTTTCATGGGAAGAACATACTATTTTGTTTGTCCAGAGAATGTTTCTCTATTCTGCCCGGACATCTTTGCAAAAGAATTTAAATCAGGTAGATATTCAAAAATTTGAAACTAGGAACAAAATTTGGCATTACAATGTAGAATGTTTCTCTTTGGCAATTTTGTGACATTTTTCTCAGTACATTGTTCCAAACAAGCAACAACAACAAACCTGCAAAATCTCTGAAATGCAGACTGAGAGGAGACTCTAGGTTACTTTAAATAAATTCAGTAAATGGGATAAGAAGTATATTGGATCAAATGCCTGGAGAAAATAGAAATAGCAGCTTGCATTGTAACTAGATTCCCATTATCTGTTCCAGATCCTTCACTCTTTGCATTCATATCCCTTAATAAGGAAGTGAGCAAAAGATAAACCCAAAGTCTAGAAAGTCACAGTTTCAAATCACAGTTTTTATATACTTAGCAGCTCTGAGTTCTCAGGTGCACATTGCTCAGCCTCCCTGTGCCTCAGTTTCTCCACCTACACAGTGGGAAGAACAAAATCAGCTTGGTTCTGTTGTGAGGATCAAATGAGCATGGTACAAAGTATCTATGGGTGCCTAGGACAGGAGGCTCCAAGCTGAGCCAAACAGTGAAGTCCTCAAAGAAGAAGATTGACGTTAATTTTTCAAGAACAAAGGATAGATTACCAAGTATTTATTTTTGAGGTGATTATGAAATGGGGTAAGAGTTCGTTATTTCTCCTTCAGTGGATTTATTACTGATGTATAGGAATATGTTTGATTTATGGGTACTGATTTACATCCTGCTACTTGGCTGAAATTATTTGTTAGTTCTAGAAATTTTTGGTGGAATTTTTTGGATCTTCTAAATATAATCAGCAATAGTGATAGTTTGAGTTCTTCTTTGCTTATTTGTATACCTTTAATTTCTTTCTTCTAATTGATTCTGGCTAGAGTTTTCAAGGACAATATGAATAAAAGTGGTGAAAGAGGGCATCCTTATTCCAGGTTTTAGAGGGAGTGCTTTCAAGTTTATTGATTTCTGTATGTTGAACTAACCCTGCGTCCTGGGATGAAACCCCATTTGATTGTGTGTGCCACTATTTCTTTTAATATGTTTTGTATGCAAGTTGCCAGAATTTATTGAGAATTTTTGCATCTATGTTCATCAGGGATATTGTTCTAAGTTTTCTTCCTTGATGTGTCTTTGTTCCCTCAAATTAAAAAAAAAACAAAAACAAAAAAAAAACCTTGGAAATCAATCTAACAAAAGAGTGAAAAACCTCTAAAATGAATAATACAGAACACTAAAATAAGACATTGAAGAAGACCTTAGAAGATGGAAAGACCTCTCAACCCCTGGATAGGCAAAATTAATATTGTCAAAATGGCCATACTACCAAAAGCATTGTACAAATTTAACGTAATTTACTATTAAAATTCCAATGACATTCTTCATGGAAGTAGAAAAAGCAATCATGACATTCATTTGGGAAAAATAAGAGTCCCAGAAGAGCCAAAAGCTATCCTTAGTAAGAAAGTGAAGCTGGAGGCATCAGAATACCAGACGTTAAACTCTACTACAGAGCCATAGTAATAAAAGCAGAATGGTATTAGCACCAAAACAGACACATAGACCAATGGTCCAGAATAGAAGACACGGAGACAAAACCACAAAAATACAGGTATCTCATACTAGACAAGGTGACAAAAACATCACGGAGAATGATAACATTTCAACAAATGGTGCTGGGAAAACTGGAAGCCACATGTAACAAAATGAAATTAAGACCGTATCTCTCACCCGGCACGAAACTCCACTCACAGGGATCAAAGACTTAGGCACTAGAAAGAGACCCTGCACCTAATAGAAGAAAAGTAGGCCCAAATCTTTACACATCGGCCTAGGATCTGACTTCCTTAACAAGACCCCTAAAGTGCAAGAAATGAATCAAGACTCAATAAATGGGATTGACTCAAACTACAAAGCTTATTTTTAGCAAAGGAAACAATAATGTGAATAGAGAGCCTACAGATTGGGAGAAAATCTTTACCATATGCATCTCAGATAAAGCATTAATCTCTAGGATATATAAAGAACTCAAAAAACTTAACACCAAAAAAAAAAAAAAAACAAAAAAACAAACAAAAAACAAATAACCCAATCAACAAATAGGCTAAGGAACTGAACAATGTATACAATCAATCAACAAATGTATAAAAAAATGTTCAATATTTCTAGCAATTAGAAAAATTCAAATCAAAACTACTCTAAGATTTCATCTCACTCCAGTTAGAATGGCAATTATCAAGAATGCAAGTAGCAGTTGGTGTTGGTGAGGATGTGGGGAAAAAGGTGCACTCATACATTGCTGTTGGGACTGCAGATTGGTGGAGCCACTCTGGAAAGCAGTATGGAGATTCCTCAGAAAATTTGGAATGGAACAACCATTTGATCCAGCTGTCCCTCTCTTTGGTTTATATGCGAAGGGCTTAAAATCAGCATACTACAGTGACACAGCCACATCAATGTTCATAGCAGCTCAATTTACCATGGCTAAACTATGGAATCAACCTAGATGCCCTTCACAGATGAATAAAGAAAAAGTGTAGTATATATGATAGAATATTACTCAGCTTTAAAGAAGAATGAAATTCCGGCATTTGCTGGTAAATAGATGGAGTTAGAGGATATCATGGTAAGTGAAATAAGCCAAACCCAAAACACCAAAGGCTGAATGTTTTCTTTGATATGTGGAAGCTATTCACAATAAGGGGTGGGCATAGGGAAGAATAAAGTTACTTTAATTAGGTAAATGGGAGTAAAGGGAGGGAAGGGGTATGGGGAAGAAATGATAGGAGTGAAACAGACATTATTACCTCATATACATATATGACTGTATGACTGATATGATCTGATTATACAATATGTATAATCAGAAAAATGAGATTACACTCCACTTATGTATGATCTATCAAAATGTATAAATGCATTCTACTGTTATGTACAATGATTTAGAACAAATGAAAAGTTTTAATAAAAAAACAAAGGATAGAGTTGCCTCACCAGACATTTTTTGTCTAGAAAATTAATTTTTTAAATTAAAAATTAAAAGAGTTCTTTTTTTAATCCTGAAAATTAACCTCAGGAACAAAGAAGGAAAAAAAGTAAAGGAGGCAGGGCAAGAAAGAGCATCTTTTACCTCTACCACATTAACGCACAAATAGCAAATATTAGCACTGTGACAAACCAAGCAGAAATTATAACAGGGCTCTTTATAATAAAGTTTATAATTGCATAGAAGAATACAGGTGTATATTGAGTTAAATTCATATTTCCCCTGTCTAAGAACCATGTACGAAAACTTGCTAAAATGACATCACTGTGCAAAGTGAATATTAGTTCCAAATTGAAAGAAATGTTTTCTTTCTACATAAAGAGAGATGATAGTCTTTTCTAGAAATTGAAAATAGCACTTATTCCCATATTCTAGGCTCAACCAATTCTCCATATGTGAATGACGGCTCCACAAGACTAATTATTCAGATATTTTAATATGCATAATGACAAACATCTGCATGTTTGTGTTTTTGTTCATGTTATAGCATAATGCACTATTTTCCAATCATATAGCTGTGAATTCATACTTTTTATTTATTAAAACTGTGAACATAAACTTGTTATTTATTAAAATTTGCCCACTTATGAAACAGTTGCAGTGTTCCGTGTTCCTTTTTTATCCATATTTTTATTGGTACATTATAATTATGAATAGTGATGGGAATCATTGTTACATATTCACACATGCATATGATACTGCCCTGAATATGCCCAATCTCATCTGTTCTTCTTTTAAAGAAAAACTAAGCAAAATACCAGTTGTAGCTATACTTACAAGGACACAGACTTATATTTAATCACAAAATAAATCCATGGTCTTCTCACGACTCAAAACAAGCAAGAGTATTACAACCACTATGCTTAACATTCTCTTTCTCTCTGGTATCTTGCATGGAAATGTCAGGCACAGAATATCGCCATCACATGGATTATCATCATGCTGGTGGCTTTACACATGTGCACAGAAAAGGGCATCAAGTCCCCCTGTCTATGAAGACAGGATGGCTGTGATCTCTCTCACACTGAGGTGCTGTGGAACTGGGGTTTTCTGTAGATTGAGGACTTTATTCCTTTGTCACTTGGGCACAGTCCACTAGAAGAGGAAAGATTTCTCTGGGAGCCTTGCTCACTGATTTTCTGCTCACTCTATCATTAAAACTGCAAGGGAGAGGATAGGAGGGAGCAGGGAAACATTCTTTAATGTTTTTGTCAGAAATTGAATGAGACAAACCCATTCCACAAGATTTTCTAATTTTGTCAAAATTATATCTGCTGTCAAGTCAACTATTGGAATGCTGTAGCTATAGTAAAATTGACAGCAGGATGAATATACAAGTCGTGCTTGAGTTTGGCTTGCAAATGTGGTGAGTGTACAGAATAACAAGGAACATGGGATCATCCTCGTTCAACCCAAAGACAAAGTAAATGGAACACAGGTTGATGAATGAGGTGACTGACTGGGAACCTCTGAGTGTGTTCACAGGTCCAGTGGCAAAATATGATTCCAAATCTGTTCCTGGCTCATATTCAGCACTGACATTTAAGCTGGACAGTAAGTTTTTCAGTGACTCAGGCTGTCATATGTAGTGAAATGTACCTGGTAAAATGATTTGTCTAGAGTTTTCAGGACTCCAAACTGCCACTTCAAATAGCACACACAGCTTAGCCAACTCCATCTTAAGTACGTCAGGTACAGACAGACACAGTGCAGATTCCCCAAAGACTGACTGGTGGTTGACTTTCTGGGCACCTACATCCCTCAAATTCAGTTTTTACTTTTGTTTCCTAAATTTCTCAGACAGGTAGGTGGTGGTTAGTTATTATCCAAAAGGAAAAACACAGATCTGTCTGCCTCATTTCCATTCTGACAATCTTGTAGGCTTACAAAGATACTGAAATACCTAAAAATACTATTTGCAGTAATTTGAAAAGAAGCACACAATACTGATTTTTGGGAAATTCAATTCATTTCTTTAGGTATGAAAGCACTAAATTTTTGTTTACATTTTCAACCTCATTTGCATACACTTCATTGCCATCTTTTATTTTCTGTTTTTCTTTACCTTGTCTTTCTCTAGTACCTGGCCCTCATTAACTTCAGTTTATTTTAGGATACACTTTTTAAGAGACTGCAAATCAGATTCCATGGTTTTAAGTACTTCTATCAGTGGTGCCCACCCCATGTATGGTGTTGGTTTAATACTGACCCAAATCAATCCCACAATGAAAGTTCTCAAGGTCAAACTCAAAGTCCCATTGATACTTATGAACACAAAAGATCATATTTATTCCTAGTGCAAAGCCATCATCAAGTTTGACTCTTCCTCTTCAAGCTCTTGGCATTCAGTCAGATATGAGGTACTTTTGGTTTTATTTTCCAGGTATATCACAGTTCCATCCCTTTTTTTCCTCACTCACATGATTATCACACTGGTTCAGTTCCAAATACATGAGTTGTCTTGAATTGATAAACTCTTGCTGGTCCCTAGTTGTGTGGGGATTCACATGCATTAGCAATGTCTAATGGAAAGATCACCAAGGGAAAGAAGGTGAACATACAGATCAGCTTAATATTGTTCTTATTTTCCAAAGAATTCAGAACCAAATTATTTTTTTATTGACCATCATCAAATAAAACAAGGATAGGTTGAACAAGTGTTCAGTAATATTGAAAAATATTTAGGACTTAGCAATGAGAAAAAAGGCACATGGTATATATATATATTATATATATTATTTATTTATATTTTTTTTTTTTTTTTTAATTGTGATTTAACGGGCCCATACCAAAATCATTTAATTATATGGGCGAATGTACTTTATTAAATTCACTGTTTTCTATTGATTAAAGAACTCCAACCTAGTGAAGCTATACATTATCTTGCAGACTTTCTGTCTAGTAGAAATGCAAATAATTTCTATCTCACCAGGAACAAAATGTCAAAGTTTATAGTTTATTACCCTAATTGACAATAACCAATTTCATGACTATTCAAGCATTCCTATTCTAAAATTTCTTTATTAAAATGCTCATAAATACCAGACATGCCATCTTCCAAGTTATGCCATTAATTAATGAGATGAATAAAATCTTTGATATATTCATTTTATACTTATATGGGAGTCATATTTTTAATTTTTGAAAGTTAACTTTATTAATGGCTTGAAAATAATAGCCAAATCTTATGAAGTCCTGCTTTAACTCCTAAAGAATATCTTCATTCTTTGCTCACAAAATGTAAGGGGAGAAAAACTATTACAGCCTGAAATTATTTCTTTTAATTAAAGTTAATAATATTTGATCATCTACATTGTGAATGGCAGTGCTCTTATATTAACTATCACATGAGCTCTGGCAAAAAACAGAATTACCTACACAGCAAAAACAACAAGAAATGAAACAGGAGACATTTGCTAGAGCAGTTAGTTTTTTTTCTTTCTTGATTTTTTTTTTTTTTTTTTTTTTTGGAGTTGTTGCTCATTGTTGAAACAAATTTCTCAAAATAGCCATGATTTACTTGACTCTAAATGCATAGTCTTTGGTAAAATCTTCTTGTTCCAATTTGTCTGTGCTATACTGTAATAGAGTGAACTAAAGGAACTAAAAGAAGCCAGCAACATAAAATTTGAGAAAAATCACTACCAGTTTAAAATCAATTAAAGAGAACTCTTTTCCTGTGACATGTTTAGTCAGATTATCAAATTCAGGGCCAGGGGGAGATCATATAATTTTTCGAAGGTCAGTATAATTTTGTAGTAATTGTAGTGAGTAAGACAGAGGGGCGTGTGGAGAGAGAGAGAGAGAGATATGGAGGGAAGGGAGGGAGGCATAAGTTCTCTAACTTCACTGAAAAATCATCTTTACCTTCTCTAGACTGGCACAGCAGTCATAGCCCTCAGCTCAGAAACCAGCACATAACTAAATACGGGCTTACACTGTTCTCTAATAGTTTTTGCAACACATTTTATCTGCTAGAGTAGGAAGGAAATCCGGTTCTCAACTAACTCCACTGTTCTGCAAAGCTGACATCTTTCCCTCACTTTGTACATTCTTCACCAGCCTGAGATGTGCTAGAGACACAAAACACTAATTATCTTTACTTACATTGATTGGCAATTTAAAAATTTCAGTGCAGTTGGACTGTATAGCTAGAAGGCAAGATTTGAAAACCACAAGGGAGATATTTCTCTTGTGCCTTTAAAATTTCCCCTACCCAAGATGCAACTGTCTGGAACTCTGTGCTTTACACCCTGTAATGTGCTTAAGAATCACTTAGCAAATCTTGTTAAAGGTGGGTTTGCATTCAGATGGACTAATCTGAAGTCTGAGATTACTTTCTAATGAAGTCCAGATGAGGCTGATACTTATGGTGCTAACCAAGAGATCACACTTGGACCAACAAGGTCCTACATATTTCATTTTTAAAACAATTGGCAATCCAGTCTTCTGGTTTCTGAATAAAATCAGGAAGTATACCATCCATAATATAGGTAGAAATTTAACTGGGCTTCTCAAACTAATTTCTTCTAATGTCCCTGAAAATATATGCTTCTGAAAATCAAAACTAATTTTAGAATTAGTTCCATCTGGTCTATACAATATTCAGTAATGCCTTATACCACAATAAAAAACTGGATCATCTTACTTTGGCATCTAAGTCTCTTTGTAAACTTTAGCAAACTACTATTTAATCCTTTCTTCTTTCCTACTTATCAGATGCCTGTGTACCTGCCACACATATATTCTTGCTAGTCCATATTCTTATATGGTTTTATTTAGCAATCCCCCATAACTGGAAGACATTCTTCTATTCTCCACTCCTATTCCTTCTTTAACATCAGTTCAAGTGTCACATCCTCCTTGAAGTTTCCCATGATCTTTCCCTTCCTCCAAATTACTACTTAGAAGCAATAGCTCCACCTTCTGTGCTCCTACAGAACACTGGCTATGTATGAAACTAAGTCAAAGCAAACACTATTTACTTAAATCATAGTCTATGGAGACATAGACTATGTCTATTTCATTCCATTGACCCAATTTTGAAATTCGTGGAACATAAAAGTTACTAAGATACAGTTTTTCTTTTTTTTTAATCTCAAGGAATTTACATTTAAGTGTGGGGAGACAAACACATTGATTGATATGAAAGACAGTTTTAACTACTGATAAGTGGTTTGAAGATGGAGGAAAAGAAGATCCATAATCGTTCTATAAGACACCTTGAGATTCTTCATATTTGCCCTCTTCTGCCATGAAAGAAAACATGGTTCAAAGAAGGACAAATGCTTAAGTACAGTACCATTTATCCTGTAACTTCTTTAAAGGGTCTGATCAAGAATGAAAAAAATATCTGGTCTGTACCGACAACCCTTAAATAGTTTCTTTAAGAATTTTCACTAGGTATTGACAATAGTCTTATATGGTGTATATATTTTCCTCTTCAATTACAGACACATCCCAGGTTTTTTTACTCTTTGATTAGAGATTAAAGGTATCTCAGCATCAGTAGAGTCTTTGAATGCCTCAGTTTCCGCCCAGTCTAAATGGAGTCATAAGACATGTGATGAAGAACAGAGACATGAGTGACTGATGTCACAGTGTTCCTACCACTTACTACCAATCTAGAGTCACATGCAATGACAGCATATAGCAATTAATTCCACTTAAAATCTTGCAGAAATAACATTGTCTACCATAAGTAGTCTGTTCCGAACAGGGTGAAAAGACAACTTTAAGAGGAAGAATCGTCATTTAATTATGGGATGCTAGAGGATGTAGGAACAAAAACTGTGGAAATGTATCCCAGTGCACACATAATACATGATTGATGAAACCTGTTATGATTCTTCTGTAGAATCAATAACAGCCCTTCACATACTGTCCTCACTGAACCATAAAGGGATTCCAACTTACAGATGATATAAATGCATAGAACTGTAATTTATTTAAAGTTAAAGAAACAAATGATCATGTCTTTGAAAATGTAAAGCATGGTTTTTTCCTGTTTTGCCCCATCCTCCACCCTCATTTTGTTAAATACATCAGGAAAAATTCCATTTAAATTTATCTTGCTACTTGTCAATGATGCTTCTCTTTTCCACATCCCTTAATTAACTCTTTTCCTCAGGCTTGGGGCCCTATTGATTTCTCTCTCCTGCACAATATTATCAGTGGGAAAAGCAGTTTCTCAGTGGCTATGAAGTAGGTATGGTGGTGCCTTGCAGATGTGCTGGGGCCAGATGTGTGATGTGCAGACTCAATTGAGATAACTTATCTGGACAAGTGGAGAGAGCCCTGAAGTGCTGCTGGCTTGAAAAGAAGGTTTTGAAGTAAATGGGTAAAAAAAAAATAGTAAAAAAGTGACATGACTAAGGAGATAAAGGGTGAGAAAGATGTAATATGTACAAAAACAATGTTTTCAAGCATGGAAACCCATATAATGAAACCAACCTAAAGTTCATTTATAAATAGCTTTCAGGCAGCACTATGAAATTTAATATTTAATTTTAAAATTGAATCCAGTACCAAATGATTTTCTTGGCCTATTAATTTGGATAATGTGGTTTTTATAAAAGTATTAAATAACATTTGTTTTTTAAGTCCTATATTGTGTAAATCCTAAAAATCAATTTTCCTTTGACTGAAGTCATTCAATGCGGCATTATTAATGTATAGAATTATGACGAATTTGATTAGATATTTCATGCACATTTACAGAAAATCATACCAACTTCCAATGGTAAGAGCGTGTAAGAACAAATTCTCACCAACTCAAAGAGAATTCTGAGACTTTTGTATAATTTCATTTAATGACCAAAAAATCATAAAGTGATATTATTCATAAGAGCACATACTTTTGACTCTGTAGGAATAAGTGAGATTATGATAGCTTAAATATAATCATAACATCAGCACATTTAATTCACAACTCAGTACCATTTATCTGCATGTGGCTGATCTTGCTGCTCTTGAAAATGCAGGAATAATCAAGCTAAATTATTTCCATTTAGTAATGGATCATTATCCCCTTTTACTATTTGCTACTGACTCATAATCAAGGTTTGGATCCAATCAATAATTGTGTTTCTTTTAATTTATATTTCTCTATCTGTGTTGAACCTTTTATTTATCTCCATAGGACATTTCATTTTTAGAGAATTGTATATCCATTCTTAGTGATATTTAAATGCTGGTTAAAGAGAGCAGCTTTTCTGAAATAAAGGAGAACAATTATTTGAAGATTGTTTACTAATAAAAAATATTAAGGAGCAATTATTGCTACCTCAACTCAGTGACAGGTATTAAACATATGTATACTTAGAAAAATATACAAAGCTACAGGGCAAGTCAGCACTGTTTTTAACAGTGACTTCTATGAGGAAATGAACACAATCGAAAATGTCACAATGTACATAATAAGTAGATCCATTACTAATTCATCGTACAATTCAGAATCATTTTGTAATGAAAATTAGGAGAAAGATGCATCTTTGGAAGAACACCGCAAAAAAAAAATAAAAAATAAAAAATAAAAGTTAAAAGCTGCTGTATTCCTCAAATATTTCATTGATGAATTCTATGAAGAGATGTGCTTCTGGACAATAGGAATATGTTCTTAGACATGCATTGGAGGCTATTTCATTATTGTGCAAACATGAGAGAGTGTGTTTGCACAAACTAAACTAGGTGATATCATCTTATGGAACCACTGTTGTTCATGTGATCGGTCCTTGAACAAAATGTCACGTGGTACATCGCTGTGTGTCCCTTATTTTGATTTGGAAAATAGGCTAGGGAATATTCACCCTGCTTCTCAGAACTACTTTTCAAATGTCAAATACATTTATTTTTCTCAGAACTATTTTGACCTCAACTAAATGAACACTCCATCTGACTAACTCAGCCAAACCAGCATGTACTAAAAAGGACTCAGATAAATAAAGTCAGTTGTTTGCCTGAATTAGTCACTTGTTTAAATAAATTAACCAGTCAATTCTGCCAAAATACTAAGACTCCTATTTTGTAAAAATGGACCAGTCACTCTGAAGCACAGAAGATGTAATTAGCGCATCTTTTTGCAACCCAGCAAAATGAGAGAAATTGGTGTGAAGTTAATGGAGGGCACACGAATGGTCTTGTCCCTCAGAAAAGCTTTAAATAGAAAAGAAGTTGCATATCTGTTACCTATAAAAACATGTGAAGAGACAGTAGATGTAAAATTCCTTTACTTCGTGAAGTGATACTAAGGTAGGCTGACCAGGTAAGACACATTTGTTTGACGGGCAGCCTCAAAGATGGTGCCCAGTGACCCCTGCCCCTCAGTATTTACATTTTTGTGTAATCTCCTCCCAGAGAGTCTGAGTTGGATCTACTGACTTGCTTCAGCTGAACAGAATACAGAAAAAGCAATCATTACCAAAAGGTCACAGAAAGACTGTGGATTCTGTCTTAAGTTGTCCTGTCTTGATGACTTGGAATGAGGGAAGTCAGCTCCCACCTTGTGAGCCGCCTTATGAGAGGTTTGCATAGCAAGGAACTGATGTCTCAAGTCGACAGCCAGAGTACCTGAGGCCTGTCAACCGCCAAGTGTGATATCCTGGCAGCAGACCCTCCCCAGTCAAGCTTAGAGATGGGAACAGAGTTCCAGAGAAACCTTGATGGCTGTTTTGTGAGAAAGACTGAGTTAGAGGGATCCATCTATAATGTACCTGATTCCAGACTCACACAAAACTGGAGGGAATCAATATTTCTTACTATGTTTTACAGTTTTTTTGTTACAGTCAGAGACCCATCACCTATGATATATTTCACTTCTTAGTGATATAATTAAAAATCATCTTCAGATAGTTCACCTGTGCCTATTCTGGGAGACTCCACAGGAAAAATCCATTCAATGATGCTTTTCCATATTGTTGACAAGCATGTGCCTATAAGCATTAATCCAGATATTCCAGTGTTATATTCTTATCCTTAGAGCACTAGTCTAGTGCCAACTGTCTGAACCAGCACTGAACTCTGATATATAATAGTTACGTAGGATTATGCTAGTTATTAGAATTTCTGTGTCTTAATTTGCTCAACAGTAAAATGGGTAATAATATACTTCACAAGAGAAATGTTAATTCTTCATATTGCGAGAATTAAAGCAACTTAATGTTCTTAAAATGGTACTCAGCCCACAGTAACTCCTGCATAAACATTGTTTACTTACATTAGAAACAAAATCTCTGAAGGTCTTTTCTTAATAATCAGTGGAAACTATTAATAAAACATGACCAAAAATATGAAAAAGAACATTCTGGATAAATCTGCAGTGTTCACATCTGTTGGGGGCGGGATCATAACACATAATTCTTAAAGGCTATTAATCAGCACCAGGATGCCATACAGTATTTCAGAACTGGCTACATTTTTTGCATCATGAGGTATGAGGGAAAATTATAAGAAATAGGGAGTTTTTTTAACTCAAACTTCTATCTTCTCATCATTTTAGGGTGAAGTCTCGCAGTATCTGAATCCCAGGAAGCAGGATGACAGCCATCTCTTTAAACAGCCTCCAAACAGCCGTGTTAATTATAAGGTCTGTCTAAATTCCAGGACCGAGCCATATAACTAATCATACATCATTAAATTTTAAAGATGTCTTAAAGTATTCTGTTCTTCTTATATAAAAATTCTCAGCACTTTACCCCCATCCTTAAATTTAAAAAGCAAAGCATCACAACACTCTTTAAATAGGCATTCTTTTATTATAGTTAAAATATTCAGACTAACATCTCTAAAGCAGCTTGCAATCACTTTAAAAGGCCTGTCAAACCCCCTAAAGTGTTTGAACAAAAACATTCTTAGAACCAAAAGCTTATGGATAGCCCTCTTTTGAGGCAAGGTGGTCAAATTACAGATTTTGCATCGTCTGAAGAAATGGAAGGGCAAATAAAACTCAGGGAATTTTCTTCCCTATCTCTTCTGCTCTTCTACCTTGCTAGAAGAAGCCTGTCCATTAGGATTTGCAGAAGGACTTGTCCCTCCCGCCAGTGTTCCCAGTCTGAACAGGGTGATGGATTTGTGCCCAAGGATGAGAACAGGTTTGGATGTAAAATAAAGCATCGTCTTCAACTTAGGATACCAGCAAGAAACCTTTTTCAATTTGGCAAATGCAAGATGATTAATATATGTGTGTTCTTAAAGTGCAACAGAGATTAAAACTTACATTTTTGTTAAACCATAGTTTTTCCTTTTGTGACAACTTAGTGAAAAAGTGCTAATTTTTCATCAAACTGATCAAGCAAGCTAAACACAAATTCACATGCATACGCACAAGCGCACATAAACACACAAACAAATGCACCTCTCTGTCAGAATAACAGGACAGCAGATATTTTTGTTGTGGGCTCTAAACTTGAGTAAAACTTGCCCCTGAGATGTCTTTCATCTGTTCCCTAAGGGACTACATTCTTTCCTCTAAGAAAACATGCCTAGTGTAAATGACCTGGAGATTACGCTCCATAAAGAGCAATTACCCGCTATCCCAAAGGTGGTCTTCAGAACCTGCCTCCCCTCTACACCTCCCTCCTCAGTCCCCGCAGCACCACCCAGCAGGCTGGCTGGCTCCTCTGCTCCTGGGCCCACAGGCAGTGACAGCATCATTATCAGACCAGGTTGTCATCATGAAGGCCCAGAGAGGACAGCAGAAGCAAGGCTTCCTGGAATCAGTGTGGCAGTGCCACAGTGCCCCGATAAAAACATTGCCATTTTAAACTTAGGAGAGTTCGGCACTAGGACAGAGATATGAATCTCATCATTTTTTTTTTTTTTTTTTTTTTTTTTTTTAAGGCCAAATCACAAAGAGAAGGAAGAATGAAGAAAGAGAATGGCATCCCAAATGAGAGAACTGAAGGCTGAGAAATCCTGATTAGACACATTTTTGAGAGGAGCTTAGTGACTATGTAAGGAGGCATTTTATAGCTTACCAGGTTCCTGGGTGAAAAGAAAAAAAAAAAAAAATACTTCTTAATTTTTATCTGATGTCCTTAACATAGCAATAATGCTTTTCATTGTTAAAGTGATTAATTGAGAAAGATATGTTTTTTTTTTCCTGCCCAAATCTGTGTGAGGCTAATTAAACTCAGTCTATTTATCACATGTCCTATTTACATTAAAATGTGAAAATCAGAATAAGTTTAATTTGAAATACTGTGAACTTTTGTTTTGGACAAATCTGTGTGTTTCCTGGTACAGAAAAAATGACACCCACCATTGAGGAAAAATTCTTTTGAATGAAAGTTTGAGACAACACTTACTAGTAATCTTGTCTCTGACTAAATTTACCTCAGAAACGTTCTACAAATTCAGTTTTGCTGCCTGTGTTCAGGTGGAAATGAAATATTATAGATACAGTGGAAGAAGTCAGCTATCCCCAAAGTAATAAGTTTGCAAGAAGGTGCTCACATTGGGGAATCTTTGAGTACTATGAAGAGCTTAGGTTTTGATGACTACAAAATAATTATATCTGTAGATATAATATAAAAGAATCTTCTTTAGATGGAACCAATCTATGCCAGGTTTGAATTACATTACAAATTACACTTTGAACATCTCCTTCTCAAAGAGCTAAATGCATTCAAGTTATGTCCACTCAACCTGATGAGTCCAAAACTGAAGTATTGATCAGTTTCATTAGCAACACTGAATGTATGCTTGAGCATACAAGATTCCAACACTCACTGTTCAGAATAATGTGACAAATTTTAGTTAAGGATCAAATGTTAAATGAGGGAAAAAATGACCAGGAATTTCATCCAGTTCATAGCTCTTGTGCAAGAAAAATAGGTTGTTGTGTTTGACAATAACTGTGACTGAACTGAGATACCTCCCAGTTTGTATGGTGCTTCACTTATTTATATTCTAGCCAAGGTTGAAGAAGACAAGCAATGATGTAAATTAAATAAGCTTTTTAAAAAATATTTTTCTAAAGGGATCCATGATAGACTGGTGGCCCTTTTGGGCGATGTTCTCATTTTAGTGTATGAAAAGGAAAATGAATGCAAAATCAATCAAGTAAGGAAATAAAACCTAGTTCTTAAGAAAAGTGTGCAAAAGATGGAGGTATCACTAGCCATTAGAAAAATGCAAATCAAAACTGCAGTGAGAGCTGCCACTCCAGACCAACTAGGATGGGGGTAACTCAAAAGACAGATAATAATGAGTATTGGCAAGGCTGTGGGAAATTGGAAGGTTCACACACTACTGGCAAGAATTTCAATGGTACAATGACTTTGAAAACTACTTTGTCAATACCTCAAAAGCTTAAACATAAAATTATATGATTAGCAATCCTACTCTGAGGTATCTACCCAAGAAAAACAAAACTAATGTTCACTTGTACATGAATATTCATAGCAGTGTTAAAGTAGACAAAAATGCAAAACAATCCAACTGTCCATCATGTGGAAAATGGATAAATAATATTCTATTGTATGAATACAGATACTATGGCAATTGAAAGGAATGATGAACTGATACACAAACAAATGGATAAAATCTTGAAAACATGTAAGTAAGTGAAAGAAGTGAATCACAACAGACCACTTAGTGTGTGATTTCATTTATAGGAAATGTCCAGAATTCACAACTCCAGACACAGAAAGCAGTCTAGTGGTTGCCTAGGGCTGGTGGGGGGGGTGGGACAGGCATAACAGCTAGTTGTGCACTTTGAAGAGGTAAATTTTATAGTATGTGGAATTTTATTTCAATCAGGCTTTTTAAACAAGAATGAAGAACAGAGAAAAGCGATCAAGGACTCTGGGTTGAGATTTAGCTTTGCATGTTCTTGAAAAAAAAGAATTCATCTTAGAGTTTCATTTTACCCTTTCACATTGAAAATAGTAAAAGCGGAACAAAAATTTGGAAAACAACTAAAAGACAGGCCGACTGAGGTGACCACTTCTACTTGCTGCACACTCTTACCTGTTCACATATTCCTAGTGCATCTATTAGGTGGACCGGCGAAATATGAGGATTTCAATAACAATGCCTCTGAAGCATAAGCAAAACCCAGAGGGGGAGATTCCCATGCTAGGGGTATAGGGCAGGGGGCTAAAGTAGAACTCAAGAGAAAGAATGGCAGGCAACAGGCTCAGAGAGCTGCAGTAAGCTGTGCAGAGCCAGGAAAAAAGGCCAATCTATCCAACAGAGGAATCTGGAAGCACGGAGATAGCATCACCACTAGAAAACAGACTCATGGGAATAGGAAACAATTTTCTGGGGAAGTTCCAGGTTTTAAATTCGGGGGTTGAAGTGATGGCAAGGAGCCACTTGCTGCAACCCTCTGTGAGCATGTCTATTAAGTGTCAGTTGATATCTAACCTGGACGTATTTTAGTAATAAGTTATTTGTGAAAATTGTTCACCCTCCTTTAATATTGGAAGGTCAAGGAAACAAGAGAAACTCAAGCTGAAGGAAATTCAGGAAAACAAGAGGCTGTGGTCAGTTAGAAATGGAAAATGAACATGGTTTCCGAGTTCCCTCAACACTGTTCTCCTTTGTAGAAGAAATCTTCTGTTGTCACTCATTTCATCCACCTTTCCCCATCTGATTTCTCACTTTCATTTCATTTCGTTTCTGTTACTAATATTAAACCAGGTAATGGCTCGGAACACTTAGCAGTAATGAGGCCAAGGACCTAAATTCTCACTTTGGCAAGAAAATACACTATTTTCCATAGATTGCATCCTTAAAGTCATCCAGTTGCCTCTGACAGGGAGTGTGTTTAGCATGGATGGGTCCATTTCACTAGTGTCAAAGTGCAGAACTGCTTTCATCACTCATTTCTGGGCACATGATGGGTATTACATGAATAAATAGCACTCAACACACACTTGCTGAGAGAAGATATAGTTCCTGTTTAAACAAGAAGACTTGTAATAAAAACTGTAGGAATCCTTCCCTTTATAAATATTACATAATAATTCTCAATAATTTTTTAAAAGTAGCTGCCACTTCTTTTTCAAGATATGAAGTGTGTGCCTATCTTGTTACTTGACATTATGGCACATTGCTTTGTCTTTGTGGAATTTTTTTTTTTTTTTTTTTTTTTGTCTCGTTCTGTAAAAAATGGTGAGATGTTTGAGCTGGAGGGGGATCTACCTGACAACCACTTTATCGTGAGCTGAACACTGAGTACCAAGTCTGTCTTCTACTGAACCTGAGAGACTGATACAAGTTCTTCCAAAATTATAAGAGGATCAGAGGTTCATCTATGAAGTAAGGGAAGAGAACCATTAATTACAGCTAAACTCTAAGACAACTCTAAATTCAACAGTGATTGTCTCATAGGTACCGATGAGAAATGTTTGTTTTCAATACCACTTCCCAACAAACTGTGTGAAATGATTTCATGGTGAATTTGTAAAATATCAGAACAAAGTTTGATGTTTTGTTAGTATTAAAAACTCAGAATATTTCCTATGCTGACAGGGTTTGTGGATTTTAAGACAAAATAAAAGATAGTGTTTACCAAATAAAATGCGTTTTTGCTCTTCTTTGAGAATATATTTGGTGAACTACATAGCACTTAAAATCAGAAAATGTGCCTTGTAGATTCTAAATCACTGTTAATTCTAATTATGATCTCTCCCTTCAAAAACAAAACAAAAAAAACTTAAGTTGCAAAAAGGAGTCGGGCATGGTGGTGCATGCATATAATGCCCGAGGCTCAGGAGGCTGAGACAGAAGGATTGCAAGTTCAAAGCCAGCCTCAGCAATGGTGAGGCACTAAGCAACTCAGTGAGAACCTGTCTCTAAATAAAATACAAAATAAGGCTGGGGATGTGGCTCAGTGGTTGAGTGCTCCTGAGTTCAATCCCTGCTACCAAAAATAAAAAAGTTGTGAAAAGGAATAGCTGCAAATTAAGAAGGATGATATATCAGGAGGGGTACAGTTTATTTTAAAATTAGAAAAATACTAAATATAAGGGCTGGGGATATAACTCAGTTAGTAGAGTGCTTGCCTCACAAGCACAAGGGCCTGGGTTCAATCCCCAGGACCACAAAAAAAAAAAAAAAAAAAAAAAAAAATATATATATATAATATATATAATACTAAACATAACATGAATTTTATAAAAAAAATGAAAGTTACATGTAAAACTATTAACAGGTATCTAAGCCAGTAAATACTTAATTGGCATGTGGTTTAAATATCATAAAGCAAAGTCTAAAGCACACTGGACAACTTTAGTACAAAGTTTCTTTAACTGTGTCTAAAGAAGTTTGGGTCATATGTTAATTGCTTCATCGTCATTGTTTAAATGAAGTTTAATAGCAGTCATCATCTTTTCCATCCTAATATCTACTTCTGATCATAAGGCAAACAATAAAATTTCTTTTATAAGCATGCCTTAAAATTATAATTTTTCAAAATTATTGTATAAAAGGGTAAATCATTAAGACAGAGAAATAGATTTTAAATCATATGTTCTATATAATATTAAACTCATACACAAGAGCAGAGATAATTTTAATGTAAACAGTATACATATCTCTGTTGATTTTATATACATATCATTATATATACAGATCTGTGTGTATGTGTGTGTGCATTTGTATGTATTACAGAGTTTGCTAGAATGGTCATAGCTGATTATCCCACCCCATTCAACTCTCAATGATCATTTCCATTTCCAAGAAAGATCAAGAAATCCATACATATGCATATTGTATTCTTAAAGACTTGTAACTGTCACCATCTAGTATTTGTAATCTTTTGCTACAAATGAACAACTCTTTCTCATTTTCTGGAAATATTAGGAGATTCATTCTAGGCATAAATGGAATTCAATATTTTATCAGATAGCAGAATAATGAATTTACTGACCTCTTGAAGATACTTGTGATTATTTGCCATTTTAAACTTTCCACGAAAATTCCTTAACCCTTCTTTAAAATTCAGAACAACTAGTAACCTCTCTTCAAGGACTAAGGGAGAATATCTATGCAGCAAAGTGTTTTTATTTATCTTGCAGAATTTATCAGTGTGCTGCATATTATATAAGAGAAGGAGAAGATCTATTAAATTATGTAACCCTTTGAGTTGTGTCATCTCCCTGGGGAACCATGCTCGGTACATGTTTAAATATGTGCATAAAAATTTAGTAAGTGTTATCTCTTCTGAAAGTATTCTATGGTCTGTAGAATCAGACAGAATTTGAGCTTTGTGAGTCTGACCAGAAAGATCCACAAACAATGATTTATGAGAACTCATTGCATCTGCACAAAATGTTGAAAGATAAAAGTTATGCCAGGTTGTCATGAGGTACTTCACCATGGAATGGGCTGTTAAATATTAAAATTTGCAGAAAGGAAGGTTTTATTCTGAAGGCCTGTGCATTTAGTTATTTTGCTTTACTTTATTTTAGATTCTTGGAAAAAAAGAGGGTAAAAATTGAATGCATATATAGTTGGTCCCTTGGTATTCATAGGGATTTGCTTCCAGGATACTCCCCCATACCAAAATTCAGAGATGCTCAAATCCCAAATATGTAATATTTGCATATAATCTAAGCCTGTCTTCCTATTTTCTTTAAATTATTCAAAGAATATTTATAATACCTAATGCAATGAAAATTCTAGGTGAAGAGTCATTATTCATTATTGTTTAGAGAGCAATGGCAAGAAAGAAAATCTGTACAAGTTTAGTATAGTTTTAATTTGATTTTCTTTTGGATCTGTGGTTGATTGAATCCACAGACATGAAACCCATAGATCAGGGAACTGACTACACACAGGAAAAATAGGGAAAAAATGAATGGAATGTATGTGTATTTTTATAAAGCATCATACCCTGATTAAGAACGAGTTGGAAACAGGGAAGGAGCGAAAAAATTACCCTGAATATAGATTCCATGCATTTTACATTGAACAATTGATTTACTTGAACTAGAGTGGGCAATACTTTTCTATTTTAGTGGTGATTCAGATGCTGATGTCTCCTGAGTCTCCCTTTCTGAGGAAGGCTACCAGAGGAAGTCCAGGACAAATTGAGGTCATCTCAGAGGCAGTCCTCACCCAGGTGTTCATTACCAATTTAATGACAGCTGAATCTAAACTACCTCATGATCCAGCAATGCCAATACTGGGTATTTACCCAATGGAAATGAAATCAATATGTTAAAGAGAGACCTGCACACCCATGTTCCCCTTTACAATAACCAGAAAGGGATACAACTTAAGTGTCCATCAACTGATGAATGGATAAAGAAAATATGGTAAATATACATAATGGAATAGTATTTAAACATAAAATTAATAAAATCCTGTAATTTGAATCAACATTGATGAAACTCATGATTATCATGCTATGTGAAATAATCCCAGTATAGAAGGACAAGTACTACAATATCTCACTCATACATGAAATCTAAAACAGTTGGTTTTAAAGAAATTGAGAGCAGAATTGTGGTTACCAGAGTCTGGGGAGAGGAGTGGGTAGAAGGATACGGTGATAGTTGGATGGATGGGTACTAAGTTACTACCAGAGAAGAAGAAGTTATGATGTGTTATTGTGCAGAAGAGTGACTATAGATAACCACAACGTACTTTAGATTTCAAAACAGCTAGAAGAAACAATTTTAAAAGTTTTTACAATAAAGAAATGTTAAATATTTGAGTAAGTAGATACGTTTAACCTGACTTAAGCATACAGGAGGCATACAATGCCAATACATTCATACCTATATTGAAAGATCATATTAATAAGCACATTTCTCATGTTTTTATTTATCAGTTAAATATCAACTTAATTTTAAAACTTTTAAAAATGAAACCCATTGTTATTTAAGTTTATGAAGTGGATTTTCACTTCCTGAAGAATATGTTATTATTCCAGAGCAAAGAGTCACAGCAGCTTGGAAGAAACCTTTTTGCTCACATGATTGTTTTCTGTGCTAAGTGGTGAGGGTATTTGCTTGATGCAAGAAATAAATATGGTCCCCCCCCCATCACCACCACACATACACACTAAGTAATCATTCATTCTTATAATGAAGGAAGCCTGGAAAAATCCCTTCACTCATTAGCGTTTACAACTCTCCTGATGTTTCTGACTTCTGAGGCTATATGACACTTTATGCTAATACATTTGAGGGAAAACACATTTCATCTAATCAAGCGTTGTTTAGACACCTGCCCTCTAACACTGATTCCTATGTATCCTTCATCACTCTGTCTCAAAGGGAGCATCAGTTCTTAGTATTTGTGTAGGATAACATGCATGACTAGGAGTGGAAGAGGGGATTATTCCATAGACTGAGGTAATGAAAATGTCATGGATTTATAATTAGCTTCCATCTAGCTCCTAAAACCTGTGTGAGAGACTTTTGAATCTGAGCAGTTTGATCCAAGTTTTCTTCCTGAAACTCCCACTAAACTGGCTTGGAGAACGCTCACCATCCCTTTCCATTAAAAAAAGAGAATACAATATAATTGACATGATGGCTAATTGGCTAATTTCTTCAGAGCACTCCTTAGGGAAAGGTAATATTAATATAGAATATTGTAATAATGAGACCAAACTGGTCTATACCTTATTTGAGGCAGCATGACACTGGACCTGGAGTGAGGCTCAGAGCTTAGAGTGACATTCAGAATCACCTCTAATTTAAACCGTGGCTCTGTATTTAATACTCGAGTGACCTTGGACAAGTTCTTTTTTTTTTTTTTTTTTTTTAGTTCCAGGTTTTCTTTATTTTTTTTCTTTTAAAAATATTAAAATTTTAATGATATGTTTTTCAAAGGCAGAGTGTCATAAGGGAACTTTTTTTTTATTTTTACCAAATGCATTTTGATTCATTATACACAAATGGGGTACATCATTTTGTTTCTATGGTTGTGCACAACGTAAAACTTACAAAACTTTACACCAAAAATACAAAGTACCCAATCAAATAAATGGGCCAAGGAACTGGACGGACACTTTATAGAAAAAGATATACAGGTGATTAATAAATCTAAGAAAACGTGTTCAACATCTCTAGTAATTAGAGAAATGAAAATTAAAACAACTCTAAGATTTCTTACTCCAATTAGAATGGCTATTATCAAGAACACAAACAATAATAGATGTTGGCGGATGTGGGGGAAAAAGGTACACTTTTACATTGCTGGTGGAGTTGCAAATTGGTGCAGCCACTCTGGACAAATTCTTTAATAATATTCTATCTATTTTCTCATACAAAAATGGAGATAACAATTCCAACCTCATAGGGTTTTGGAAACTTGAATGAAGAATAAAGTGCTTACTATCACTCTTGGTGCAAAATAAGCTTTCAATATATATTGGCCATGCATACAAGAAGAAGGGATGAATGGGAACCTTAACAGCTGAAAAAGATATAGGAAAGAAATAGCTGTGTTTCTGGATCCACTTGTCTTGGATCTTGTCATTCATATCTGTGAATGAATTAAGCTTTTCCCAAATCTATTTATTCCTGTATTATTTTCTGACACACAGCAATAGTTTCAAAACTAATACAAAGAAATTTGACGTGAATAAAATGAGAGACTAAAGCCAGGAAATTTAAGTGGTAATCCTGTTATTATCATTATCTCTATGACTTTGGGGCAGCAGGTTATATTTCCATCCCTTAATTTCCTAACCTCAATTTGTTAAAGCAAGATGAGAGCATCAACTCTCCTCTCATTCGCTTTGGATGCAGTGAAAGATGCTACACAAATGCAAAAATATCAGCATAACTTGAGGCTGTAAAATAAATTACTTCTATCCAAACTGCTTATTTAACCCAATTTAAGGCTTTCATTCTGCTGGATCAATAATTGAGTCCTTTGTGTGCCTCTCTCCAGGTGGCTACGTGAGTCAATACCTTGAACTTGGTGACCAGGCCATTGCTTCCCTTTTCATCTTGCACAGTCACCTAGTTTCAGGCACAGCATAACACCCATAAGTTACTAGGTGCTTCACACTTCATCATTACTTTTGCAAAATTTCATTCTTTCTCATGAAATTTTTAATCTTTTAAGATTACATTGCTTTGTCAACCTAGAGACCTTTCAATGGGGGTTGAGATTACATGCTGTTTTGAAAATAAATTTCACATTTCAGATATTTTCCCTGCCTGGGAACACACCAGCACACCAAACACCTAAAACCTGCGACTATCTTTTTTCTTTGTATTAATGTTTCTCTTGTCTTAACCTTTTATTTTCAGGGTGTTCTAAAATTTTATTTTCCTTCTATTTTTTTTATGGCACTCTCAAATCTTATGCTACATACAAATACATGCAAAAATACATAAACAAGTAGCATACTTGTACAAGTATGCATATACAAGTAGCATACTTGTACAAGTAGTAGCACAAGTAGCATACCTTTGAAGACAGTTCTTGCAAACACAAAGGTCAAATATAGTGAGGAATATGAAGACCGTTTGATGATTTTTATCAGGCACAATGAGCTGGTATAAATCTGAACACTTTCCTTAGATCTTATTTGGATTATCTTTGTGAAAAGAGAGCTGCAATATATATATGTGTGTGTGTGTGTATGCATGTGTGTATGATTATATTATATACATACACATACGGGGAGATTGTCCTAGATCTAACCCAGTAGTCAGAGGGAAAGAATCTCAGTAGATGAAGGAGAGTGTCACATCCTGGTATGGTCAATGTTGTGGGGTGGTCCGGGGGAGGGGGAGAGGCCTCCAAATAATAGCTGGAGAAGATTGCACTCTTCATCCACTTCAATATAGTGGAGGGGGAAAAATTATGGCTGAGGTAGGAGGTAGAGCTTCATCACTGCACCATTTCCCTAGGGACTGATAATTTTGGACATCTTCTTGTTCTAGGCCATCCCTGTGTCCTACTCAGTGAAGTGTCTGTGCACATGTACACGCAAAGTAGGTAGTGTTGTATGTGACTCTAAAAAATTGTAGAGGGGGCTGAAGATATGCTCAGTTGGTAAAGTGCCTGCCTTGCAAGCACAGGGCCCTGGGTTTGATCCCAGCAACGCAAAAAAAACAAAAAACAAAAACAAAAAAAAAAAAACCAAGATGAGAAAATATTGTAGAAAAAGGGTTATGGGATTCCAGAAACAATACATTTTTCTTCTAGGTGAGAAGACTAGGATCAGGTCAAGTGCAGGAAGACTCTTTGAGCTGAGATTTGAATTATAGGAATGATTTGAGCAAGATCTTGATTATTCAGAGCAATGAATGTTGGACACAGATAGTTATATCCCCAGAACATAGTACAATGCTCGTTCCCATTTACATGAACTAATCTAGTTAAAAGATGTAGCAGTACAAAAGTGAAGACAGGCCATTTGGAATTTAAAAGAGAGCACATTAGAATAAAGGAAAGGTTTTGTGTGGAGGAATAAAGCTGATTATGGCAAATCTTACTTGCAAGGATAAGATCGGGTTGTCCGTATGCAAAAGGGTGTTATCAGAAATTTTTAAGAGCAAAAACTGATGTAATTATAGCAGTGTGTTAGCCGTATCAGTCTGAAAGCAGGGGAGCAATATGAGAGAGGGAGATAGATTCTAATAACGAGATCAAGGGAGGGGTCTGGAGACCATTATGTAAGAGACCAAGAGTCCCATTTAAGGAAGTGATAAAAGAAAGGGAGACTGCAGAAGAGATGCAAGGACAGACAGCAAAGCAAGAAGTCAAATGAGATCTAGTCCCAAAAATGTGAACGATGAACTATCTACAAGAAGGCTCATCAATTCGGAATGGACAACACAGAGGTCTGGTGCCCTTGATAAGACCAGGCGTAGGAAAATGTCGCAGGTGAAACCAGATCACAGGACTTGAGGCGTTCCGGGAGGGAAGGGAAGTGGAGAGCAGAGGGTAGATAGCATCTGAAGAGCAGAAGTGCTATGAAGGAACCGTCAGAAGGTGAGTGGTAAGATCACCTTTCTGTTGATGTGGTAAGAAGTTGCTTATAGTCCAAAGCAAATGAGGAGACCACTGAGAGAGTGGCTAAATGAAAGAGAGAGGCTAATCAGAGTGAGACCCATTAAGGAAACTGGGGAACGAGGAAAATAGAGAGAGGAGAGGTGTCTTCCAGACCTGAGGAAGGAGAGAATGGGATCAAATGCTGCCTGTCCTTAGGTCTGAGCTGGACAGACACCAGGTTAACAGAAGAGACTATACTTCAGGAATCTGAAGAGTTTGCCAGTTACAAAACAGGGGTTGTTAAGTGGCTTATCCTGGGGCATCAGGTCATTGCTGTAACCCCCACCATGAGCTCTTCTGGAAACAGCCATCCATCTCATAGCATGATGCATTCGGTATTTACCCTTAGTTTTTTCTCTCAATTTTTTTGCAGCCCCAAATGGAAGATTTCATAATAAAACTTAATTTAGTGCTTGTAGAATGCAGAATGCAAGTACACTATGCAGTAAATTTTTATCATTAAGGAATTGCAGTTGATAATCTGCACCTATAGGTTCTACATCCATGGATTCAACCAAAATGGATGAACAATATTCTAAAAATATTTCTATACCCAACATGTGCAGACATTTTCTCTCTTGTCATTGTTCCCCGAGTAATACTGTGTAACAATTACTTACATAGCATTTATATTATATTAGGTACTGTAAGTAATCTATAAATGATTGAAATATATGGGACAATAGACATAGATTATATGGAAACTACAGCCATTTTATAGAAGGGACTTGGGCATCTGAGGAGTTTGTATCCACGGGGCACCTGGGACCAATTCCTTACAGATAGTAAGAGACAAATGGCATCGGAATAGAAAGTCACCTAATCGGATTATCAATGTGTAACAAATCTACTTCCTGAGGGAAATTTCACCTCTACACCATTTTTTAAAAAACAAGGAATAATTCCTTTGTATGGCTAGAATTCCATCATGCACCTTATTTTAAAATATTGTTAATTTTTTAACACCACAGAATATCTGAACTTCAGATCACTGTGTGAGAGGCATTATTTTCAAATTCCATCTAGAGCTCCTATCACAAAACCCAATTAAAATTTGAGCAGAATATTCTATAATGAAAAATCTGATTTGATTTTATGCTTGTAAAATCCGATCAGAGGAGAGCAACCTACCTGGAAGGCATTACTTTAGTGCCTTCATTGACGTCCTCAGAGATTTACAATTAAATCACAATTCCATTAACTTTTATTGAAGATTGATGTAAGTGCTGACCATAGAACCACATGGTTGCATTTTGGCTAAAATATGTCCAGAAATAATTATCCGTATAATGTGTATATATATATATATATATATATATTTTTTTTTTTTTTTTTAAATTTAGTTCTTAGGGAATCAAAGCGGTTCTTTCTACTGTCATGTTTCCTATTCAGTATATACATAAAAAACTATGGAATTCACTGTTTACTTATTGCTTTAGATAGCAAGAAGCTCAGAGCCAAATTATGAACAACAAAACAAATAACTAATTCCACTCCACATTTCTAGGACCATGATCTCGAATTTATCTTTATTTGCACATTATGTTTTAATCCTTATTTCCTTCAGGAAATAGATTTAAAACAACCCCAAATTTGTAGACATAGCTCTTAATTTGTCAGAAAAAAATAATAATAAAATGTCAAAATTCAAGTGACCTGGTAGAAGCTTCCATCAATATGGAAGGGGAATTCATTCAGTTCACTTTGGGATACAATGTACTCTTGAAAGTTTCTTTGGTTAAAAGCTAATTACAATATAATGAAAAATGTTCAAAATAGAAGAATAAACATTTTTAATACATGATATATAAAAGGGAAAATGTAATGAACCAACTTTGCAAATTGTATGAATTCCTAAAGTTCCTGAAAAGGTTGGGAATCCATGACACGTATTCCTCACATACCTGATGCAGCATTTCCAAAGCAAGTTAAACTCCACAGAAGCCAGTTGATGTTTCTGTCCTGAAATTTTTTCAGGCAAACGGAATAAAAAACTATCTCTAGAAAAGGTCTAAGAGACGCAAGAAAAGTTTCTACCCACATACGGTAAAATGGAACTTTCAGCAAAGATTATTTGTTTCAGAATGCAAAAAACAAAACAAAAAAAAACTCTCTTCCTAAAATACAGACATAGTTGCCAACTTAATTGATTTGTTTGAATATCTGTCTTTCTTGTGACAGAGAAAAATAAAAGAGTTGTCATCCTTAGGGATGATGAGGGAAGGGGGACATTTACTTCTTTACAGTCGATGTATACTTTTCCACTTGGCTAGAAAGTTTGTGTCAAGATGGTAGTTTTGATGTTCAGTATCAGAAAAGCTTAGTGTGGCATAAATAGTGAGTTTGATTGGCTCACAGGACTGAACTGCAGAGAAGGGGCAGGGGTTGTCACTTGTAATAGGTCCCTAGATCTTGGCTACTGCCCAGGCTTCATTGTCTTCCATGGAGAGGCTTTGTCCTCAATCACTGCCGATCATCTAAAAGATACAGTTCCACACAACATAATCTCATACACAGAAATCCTAAAAGATCAAAATTCCTAAAGTCTAAAATCCTGGAAGATTAAAATCCCCAAAAGCTGAAATTGTAGAAAACTCAATTCCCCAATGTCGGGGGGGCGGTGGCACTGATTTAGTCAACTTTTTCATCACTGTAACCAATTATGTATGTATGTATGTTGAGGGGGGGGTACCAGGGATTGAACTCAGGGGCACTCAACCACTGAGCCACATCCCCAGCCCTATTTGTATTTTATTTAGAGACAGGGTTCTCACTGAGTTGTTTAGTGCCTCACTTTGCTGAGACTGGCTTTGAACTTGTGGTCCTCCTGTCTCAGCCTCCCAAACCACTAGGATTGCAGGTATGCATCACCGTGCCCAGTGGCAAAGATTTATTTGGCTCAGATCTCAGTGCATAGCGGGCCAACTCTAAAGCTCTGGGTCTCCCAAGGTGGAGCAGAACATCATGGTGGAAGGATGTTGGCTGAGGAAAGCAACTCAGGACATGATACCAGGAAGCAGAGAGACAGTTCTGTGCACCAGAGTTAAAATATAAACCTCAAAGCTAGGATTTCAGTGCCCCATCTCCTTCCAGCTACACCGTACCTGCCTTCAGTTACCATTTGTTAATCCATATCAGGGGGTACAACTGTCATCATCTCATCATTTCACCTCTGCTCCTTCTTGCATTTTCCCACATAAGTTTTGGGGGGATACCTCATATCTAAACACAACAGGCACTGAGTTAGAGGTGAATTCTGGGAAAGGGATCAGTATGTTTTTGGTTGTTTGCAAAATAGCTGCATCATGTTGTTAGAACAAATATTCATAGATTGTTATAGTATTATCTTGGGAGTGCCTGCTAGGTATTTCCAGAGGAGGTCCGCAATGAAAGTCTAAATGGCTGGGTAAGGATGATGATCCCTCTGTGTGGGTCAGTACCGTTCAATTATCAGTACCGTTCAGTGTCTGCAGAGAACAATGCATAAGGTTTCTCTCTGAAGCTCGGACAGACTTTTCTTCTGCTGTTTTGGACATCTGTAAAAACTCCAAGGTTGCCAAACTTTGACTTCAAAACTTAGACAACCAGTCCCACAGTTGGGTATATTTAATCAATTCTTTCAGAAGACTTAGGTCACCTGTCATGGCATTTCAGAATGACTGCAGTTATAAATTTGGGTGCATACAACTACCAACCATAGTGATGTGTATTTCTACAACTCAGTTTAACCAACTTCTTTAATAATGTCTGTCTGCTCATAATCATTATATTTTTGTGACAGTCATTAGTGTACCTGAGTGTTTATGCTTGCAAAAATAAGATTGTTAGTGTCATTTAATTTTGTAAAGCAGCCTATGAAAAGTACTGTTGTGTTTTGATATGTTTTTCAAATAATTCTTTTAAAAATGTAATTAGGTAAATTTTAAAGAATTTTAAAGTTACTTTTCAAATTATATTTTTTGGGATTTTATCTTTTGACATTATGGCATTCAAGATCATGTGCTTTGGGGGCTATGGTCCCAAATTGACGATGACCTTCAATCTGGCTTCTTTGTGGTCACAAATTAGCTGTCAGCTGACCAGTAACCAGGACAACATGCATTCTTATTCATTTCAGGGGGAGAAAGTGGAAATGGTATCCACTGCTGCCTTCTAAAAGCAGGGGAGAACCTTCAATAGGACCCTGTAATAATCTAATAATTTAATCTTATTGTCCCAGATTTGCTTATAGGACCATGGTGGAGGTAATCACTGATAAGCATGCAGGATTACCATAGGTTGCCATAAACTAACTGGAGCCATCTCTGAAACCTCATCTGAAGTCAGCATCTCCCAAGTTATCTAGAAAGTGGGCCTGAGAAACAGACATGTGATCAGTGTGTAGGTTGCCATATGAAGAGACAAGAGTGGTATGAATACCAGTCTAAGAAACAGCAATACATATATAGTCATAATTTCTGTGTAAAACATTAATCCACTATTCAGCCAGTAATCATGGAATATCTATCATATTCCTGGCATCCGCTACAGCATGGGATACAAGGAGATCAGAGATCAGAGCAGGGCAGTGAATGGGCTGGAGTATGTGGCTGACAGTATACTGGAATGGAGAAAATCCAGAAATTATGAAACCTGAGTATCCAGTGGGGCTATGTTGGACATGAAAGTACTTGGGTTTTAGGGCACAAAGGTAAAAAAGAGTTCTGTGACTGTGTTAGGAAGAAAAAGGGAATATTTTGATGTTTGATAGACTTTAAAGGAAGGCCTCACTCTTAAGGGTAAACAAACCAATATGATTAATTCCCAAGTAAGAGCAGTCTTAGGAGCCAAACTCCATGAAATAATTGGACGAATAGTTTCAAAACAGTAATATCTGAAACCTTCCATCTTATGAAATAATTAATTAGCTTAATAGAAACAAAAAATCACCCTGATCTTTGTGTCTGTTGTACAACTACCCCCCTTCAAAACAAATTAAAAAACCAAGCTGGGATCCAGGTCACTAATTTTTCCTTGCAGTCTCCAAACCTATACTGTGTTAGATACTCTCCTCTGCCCTTTCAGATTTGTGAGACTAAGTTATGAAAGTACATGAGTTTAAATGTCAGCTTGTAAAAATAATCTTCACTATTTACAGGCATATATAATTTTCCTGGAAATAACCACCTCTGCAGAGAAAAAATACAGCATTTGTTTGAAATGTCTTTCCTCTTCTCAACAGAACATGATTTTAAATTATAACTGTTCAAGAGAAGTCCAAAACAATATTACTCACAAAACTGCTTCTTCCCTGGGCTTCCACGGAGTTGACATTTCTCAGCTTCCCTTAATTTCCGATTAAGGGTCCTTGATTGTTTCTTGACCAAAGGAATATGGGCAGAAGAGAAAGTCTTTCCCTTGTCTGAGCTTGAAAATAACTTGTGCCACTGTCCAATTTTCATGGGAGATAAGGGTTTCCTGATGCAGAGCCAGTCTGTCTGTAGAACATGAGCTATGACACTCCACCATGTTGTCATTCACAGAGCAGAAGCAGAATGCTCTCTCTGTGCCAAGCCCTCCCAGACTTTCAGGTCTGCATATATCTGCAGTGTTTCCTTTACTAAGAACATGTGAGTTCCCTGGATCCACCGCCTTATGAAAACCATCTATCTTTTAGGTATAAATGTTGAATTCTTTTCTTTAGAGTTCCAGCTTTGAGTCATCTCCATTTCTAAATTTCAGGTAACTGTTCAGTTTGGTGATGTCCAAACAAACTTTGTAACATCTAGGGTTTCCTTCATTATTTCTGCTATTTCACTATAAGAAATGTACATGAAAGATGCTTCATTGAGAAATACGATCAATACATGAAAAAATGTTCAACATCTCCAGCAATTAGAGAAATGCAAATTAAACCCACACTGAGGTTCCATCTCATTGTAGTCAGAATGGCAATTATTAAGAATACAAGTAACAATAAATATTGGCCAGAATGTGGGGAAAAAGGTACTGATATATTGCTGGTGGGACTGCAAATCAGTGCAGCCACTCTGGAAAGCAGCATGGAGCTCCTCAGGAAACTTGGAATGGAACCACTATTTGATCCAGCTATCCCACTCCTCGGCTTATACCCAAAGGACTTAAAATCAGCATACTATAGTGACACAGCCACATCAAAGTTTATCGCAGCTCAATTCACAGTAGCTAAGCTATGGAACCAACCTAGATGCCTTAACAGATGAATGGATAAAGAAACTGTGGTATATATACACAATGGAATATTAATCAGCCATAAAGAAGAGTGAAATTATGGTATTCACTAGTAAATGAATGGAACTGGAGACTATCATTCTAAGTGAAATAAGTCAATCCCCTTTGATATGCTAATGCTAACACACAATAAGGAGGGGGAGAACAGAAGTTCATTGGATCAGACAAAAGGCAATGAAAGGAAAGGAGTGGGGATGGGAATGGCAAAGACAGTAGAATGAATCAGATGTAACTTTCTTATGTTCATATATGAACCCATGGCCAGTGAAACTCCACATCATGTACAACCACAAGAATGGAAAGTTGTACTACATGTATGTATCCAAAACACATTCTACTGTCATCTGTAACTAAAAAGAACAAATAGAACAAAATTTTGAAAAAGATGCTTAATTGCCAGAAATCCTCCTTTCCCAACGTAACCATTATTCCTCATTCCTGATGCACACTAAAAAAAACATTCGCTTTGCAACCTTCCTTGACCAACTCAGTCCTGATGACATTCTAAATTCTTTAATAGTTCTGCTAAATTCTTTGAGTTAATAATACTAATTGGCTTGAGGTAGCACCTATATTTTGTCCCAAATTACTGAACTCTTTCCTTCCTTTTAATTCATCCATTTATTCTCTCTCCACTATATGTCCACGTGATATCGGGTAATATTAGCTGGGGTATTTTTCACTCCACTTCCTTGCTGCATAAACTGAGACCACATCCATGAATCCATGTTCTGATGCCACCAGCCCCAGAGCACACAGGGAGCTGAGAGAGGACAACATGTTTAAATGTAAAAGACACAATCCTAAAGGAAGTCAGAGCATAGTTAGGGCTATAAATATTAGATTGAAAAGAAAGTCAGTGAATAACTAAACAACTCCTGCTTTATAATGAAATTTGCTTCACCTGGAACAGAAACAGGATAGACTTTAGTGAGTTCCAGGGAAGGATGCTAGGACCTGACCTCTGGGTTGATTCTGAGGACAGTGTTAGAAACTGACAGAAACCCTAGAGGTTGAGGGGGAATCTCAGTGACCGGAAGACCTGGGTGAAGGCGAGAGCGAGCCTCTTGGAGGACTGTTCTATTCCACAATGTTCTATATGCGAGGTGCAGAAGGTGTGAGGGTGATCCTGAAAAGACATGGTAGAGCTCTCACCCAGGCAGACCTGTGAGGTCACCCAAATGCTCACAAACCCAGAAGCTGCTGCAAAAGGCGTATAGACCTGAGGTCACCAGGAATTAGGATAAAGAAAATGGAAAAAGACTAATGGCAGCTTGACAATTGCAGGTTAAGGCATGACTGTGACTTTGGAGTTTGTACAGGGACAGAAAACAGAACACTCTTCAGTGTGTGAGGCTGCCGAGGAGATTTTTTTTGCTATTTCCAGTTTAAGGGATTCCTATAGTTACCTAAGGCTTACTGTTAAATATTTTATTGTTTGTGGGAAGTTCATAATTTCTAATACAATCTTGCTTATGGAGACCACCATTATGGCTAAAACTATATTGTCACTGGGGAAATAGGTCTAGTTTAGGGCCTGAATTTGAATATTCATCTAGTATGTCTGATGTTTCTTTGCAACTCCCTTTACTACTAGGGAATTGTGTTTATTTCACCAACATTTACATAACACTCTTCATATGCCAGGGACAGCTCTAAGCACATTACCAATATAAACTCATACAATCTCCATAAAAACTTTATAAAGCAGGTACTATCATTTTCTCCCATGGAAAAAATAAGTAAACCAAGGCACAGAGCAAGTTAGTCTACCTACTGAGTCTGCTCTCTTAACAACCATGATGTCTTTCTCAAACTTTATTTTATTGGACTTGTATTACAAATAAAATCCTATATGAGTCACAATATATAAAGCAGATAACAGAAAAGCAGCTCTGATTGAAGTAGGGAAGAAGGAATTGAACAAGTTATAATCTTGGAGGTCCCAACCTCTGTTCTGAAAAATACAGGATGAATTAGATGAATTCTAAGATTCCTTCTCAGATACGCTATAGTAAGATGATAGATATGACATCCCAAGATAGAATTCCATTTTTATTTTCTCCTAACAACAAAGTTCAGGCAGAAGTGAGAAAACTATTAAATATCAAAAGTCTCTAAATCACCATGGATGTTAATCTACATTTAGAACATAAAAATCTTGAACCAAATCCTTTAGAATAATATAATTACTTATTCTTAGAACCCAAAGGCAGAGTGAAATACTTATTATAATGTAGGCAGTCTCAATTTCAGCATCACATGGGCAATATCACATATTGTGATTTGGGGTTTTAAGAGTTGGTAATATGTAAGACAGATTTCAACTTGTGACTTCTACTTCCTAAAAGTGGACCACAATGAGTCATGCCTTAGGGTAGTCCCATCTCATTGGTATACTGCCTCTTGAAATCTTGCTGCCATTCTGTAAGGAATACAATCTTCAAGGAGAGATCAAGAGAAGAAACAGAGACACACTCCTGTACAGTCACTGCTGAGATCCAAGGAAAGGCAACTCCAAAGGCCTCCAATGTGAGAAAGACATCCCGGATGTCCCCATCAAGGGGAGACCACAGATGCAACCCCTGTGCATACCACACAATGCACGAGAACCTCACCACCAAATCAAGTCCATAAACAGAACCAAAAGTGATAATCAAATAGTTATGGGGTGGCTTGCGGCACAACAATAGATCACCAAAATATGCCTGCGAAAGTGCTTTTCTCAAGTCCTGTAGAATTATCCTGGGGGTTACACAGAGCTAATTGGTCATAAGAACCCCACCACCTGTTTCAAATTTAAGTCCACATAACAGATACTAAACGTGGAAACGACCTTCCTGTAGGTGACTCATAGTTAAAGGGAAATATTTTTCAAATTTATGAAATGAAATTGAAGTAATAAAGTATCACATATCCCATAAAGAACATTTGGTTTCCTGTCGTGACAGGAGAAAGCAGACTGGAAAAAAGCTTCTGCATCTTCTGGAGCACAGTGATCTGTTGCTCAATGATACAAAAGCACATATCATACGGGTCCCGCTCATGGTCTTCCTAATCATTGGGGGGACTGTGTGTGATGTTGTGAAGATCGCTAAGAAAGTTAGGGCACTATCCTTGACTAATAAACTCTCTCTCAGAACAACTCATTTCTGCTCTTTTGCATAACATGCTACCTTGAATGGCACAATAAAAAGAGAAGACCCTAAGCACTCCATTTCTTCAAAGAAACCAGCTGACTGTAGCTGATGTTCTGATCCCCCTCATTTCAGCTGATTGACCTGTTGAATACATGAACACAGGTGGCTGATACTTCAAGAAAACCTCACGTAAAGGTAGAACCAGAGTCCTGATTGCCAAGAGCTTCAGATTTCTGGCAGCTACAGGTTTTCTTGCGGCTTCTTACATCACATGATCTGCCAGCAAAGAATTTTCCCAGAGAGCAAAAACCCAAGGTTTTCCAGGTTTACATCCTTTGATTAAATCGACATAGAAGCTACGGTGAACAGTCAGATGCAAAGTGGGAACTGGTCCCTGCCACATCCCGTTTATTATCCTCTGGTGGCTTAGAGGATAACAAATAGGACTCCTTGGTAGGCATTTGAAATGATTTTCAGTGTTTGGCACAAGGAGATCCTTAAAACATAATTACTAAAGGTAGCAGTCAAGTACCACGTCTTCCTGCACTCCTAGGATTCACACTGATGTTTCTCTGTGGTCACTGATGAAATGTCTTCCTCAAGCTGTGCTGCATTACAGTTCTACTTTAAAGAAAGAGATGTCCTCCTCCCCGCTGAAAATCTGCAGTACAGTCAGAAGTTGTCTTCACACTTCTAATGAGGACCCAGCTCTGTGACAGCGCGGATGACATTTCCTTCAGTGCTGGCATCTGTGCCACATTTATCCAAGTAGGACTGCTTTCCCCATCGCTCTGCTTCTCTTTTGAATCCAGAAATACCCGTCGCTTGGAGTCACATCAGTTCAACATGCTGAAAATGCTCCTTCCTGCATAGCAGTCAGAGAGCTTTTAGAGCGATGGGTCTTCCTCCTTCACACTTAAGAGAACTGTCACAGTTCAGAATGAGCAACACGGAGCGAGAGCTGTGGTCCGTGAGTTCGCTGTCCAGATGGCAAATGCTAGAGGAAGCTACACACCCACTCATCATGCTCCTCTATGCCAAAGGGTAGGTCTGGACATTTCTGAGAGATAAACGGGCTCGGTCTGCGGGGGAAAAACGGTATGTAATGGCCCGCAGAACGGGATCTCGGTTCCTTTTTCCAAAATTGACCCAAATCTGGGCCTGTTCAGCAATTTTTGTGGAGGTTTCTGAACTCTCATGCCAATAGGCAATTATCAGTGGCAGCGGTGGTATTCTGATCTTTTTGTACTCATTTGATTCTTAATTACCACCATGGAGTTAAACTTCCTTTTCCATCTCCCCGTATGATTATG
The DNA here is from genome assembly GCF_902686455.1 of Sciurus vulgaris. NCBI lineage: Eukaryota > Metazoa > Chordata > Mammalia > Rodentia > Sciuridae > Sciurus > Sciurus vulgaris. The sequence continues at coordinate 77,302,858 of NC_136474.1, read as the reverse complement.
GATATTCTTTTTGGGCACGGACTTCACTGTGTATCTGTGTTTAGCATGATTAAAGCTTGCAGTAGTGGGCATCTAATATATATTTGTTGACTGGATAAGATTTACACCCCCCCACCTACACTTGCTCTTGGGAAATTGGAATGGATAACGATTGTGCACATACTATATTTCAGATAATTGTAGATGTTTCACATATGCCAATTCGTTTAATCCTACGTGTTAATTTACACCAACAAAATAATGAGCTTCCTGCCTTTTCCATTAAAGCTTATAGTACTAAGCCTAAAGGTGTTCCTGAAGGTCCTTTATCAGTCTGGGTTAGCTGATTGACTCTTTTACTTTCCCCATCAAAGACTTAATATAATTCGCTTCCTTTAAATTCACAGTTATCTTAGTTTCCTTTTACTACTGTTGATGGACTAGGCCTTAGTTTTCTTATATCTCTTCTGTACCTTCCTCAATACAAACCCCCAGTTTTTTTCTTTTTAAGAATTTTACTACAAGTAAAGAGAAGATGGAAAGCAGATGAAGATGGGCCAAGTTTTAAGAAGTTCCTGTTCTTACTAGAGATCCTCAGGATTGCCTCCCACTCAGAAGCCTGGATCCTGGCTAAAATCTCACATGTGATTTTACAAATCTGACCCTAGGCAATTGTCAGGGTGTGTCTGGCATGTCCCATAGGTGAAAGTGCCATGCTGCCCCAGAAATGGTGCTCAGACAGTGCACACCCCCTCTGAAGGGAGCTGGCAGGCAAGGCTCAGGTCTCCTGGCCTGTCAGGCTCTTCCTCATAACTGTACTCATAGCCCAAGTTGCTTTACTTGGAAGAATCTTCTTCTAAGCCACCTCTGCCCAAACCTTACGGGGATAGCAGGAGGAAACCTTGAATTCATTTTTCTCCACTCTTACTCTCTCTTTTCTTCCTGTAGACTTCATGGAACTGAAGGAGCCTCTGGTTCACAGCTGCCTTAGGAGCAAGAAAACCTCCACATCTGTAGATCCACCTGATCTTTCACTGGTGCTGTTCCATGGGGGAAACAGGACTGGGGAGGGTCTCTCCTTTCTATGGCTAGCCTCTTGCTCATTCAAAGACTTTTCAGTGATTAAAGTCATGACTGCTAAGTTCCTTTGGCTTGCTCCTTGATTGACTACTGGGCTACTGTGACCTATAGAAGTTCAGCTTTCTCCAGCTCAGCCCATCTCAGCCACTCACACTGGTAAAGTACAAGGTGACCTTTGCAAGGTGCAGCCTGAGACTTTACCACACCTCCCATCTCTCTGCCCCGGGTTGACCTGACCTCCTGGAATACCACTACATCTCAGCTTCAGGGTCAAATAACCTATGGGAGCTAAATTCTTTTCAGAAACTCAAAGACCCTGGTCCCAAGAAGGTAAGTGCCACTCCCCAAGTGTCCCTGACTTTCTGACACTTTGCAATGGTTCTTCTGCATCAGGAAAGTAGACCACCCGTACAAGGCATTATTCCTTACCATGCACTATCATCTAGCCACAAAAGGCAAAGTGGTGATAGGAGACACAACATGAGTGAAGCTTGAAAACATCATGCTAAGTAAAAGTCAATCGTATAAAAATTTAAAAAAAGAATATCAGCTAATATGCTACCAGTGTCAGAGTAAGCAGTGTGGAAATAGAAAAACCCTCCGCAGAAGCTAAAACATCATCTGTCATTATTACGAACACCTTTAAATGAATCAGTTAAAGGCAATTTTTTAAAAAATGACTCTGACCAACCAGTACATGAGTTCAGACATTGCCTCAGAGAAAAACAGAAATATAGATAATGAAATGAAGGACAGCCTTGACAGGGACTACACACGCAGCAGTATTGTCTCATTTAATCCTAACTTCAATCTTATGAGAGTTGGGACCTCACATTAATGTCATTTTACAGATGAGAAAACCAATGGTCGGATGGTTAATAACTGTGAAAAAGTCACATGTCTAAGAAGAGGAACTTAATATTGAGTCTATTTGATACCAAAACCTTTTATGTCTTGGAGATCATTGTCCAATATGATTTTTACCTAGATTCCCTCCTGATACTATGGGATAGCTCTATTTCTGATCCTTTTAGAGAAAAAAACCCAGATTGGTCACTTTTATTCCTATGCTTTTCATATATAAAATTGACTATAACTATGGCAATCACAGAGACAATCACTGATCCCACAGTTCTTTATATGACTCAGGATGGGCTAGAGTAGCCTCAGACATGGGGAGATATTCTGCATCAAGATTGATCAAAGATGGTAACTTTCTGTGCATTTGTTCCTGTGGCTTTTTATTTATTTATTTTAAACATTAGCATTGGTCTGTAATTTTATCTTATTTCACTCTCCTTTAAAAAAAAAGACTAAGAAAAAGTATACAGGAAAAAATTGTCAACATGAAAAGAATTAGATCTTATTTATTATCCTAGCATATAGTAAGGCATGCCTGCTTACAACTGTATATTACATATTGTTGAAAATGTTGGTTTTTGGTTCTAAATGTAAAAGTTTGGATGATTAATTATTTTGGCGTGCTTTCTTACTATTCTCTAACAAAAGTAAAATGACAAGCATTAATTTCATTGCTCTGTCCTAGTTCTGATTGAAATGTATATTAAATTGCCATTCAGTTAGTGTAATGCTTTAACTTGCTAAGATAAAAGACAGGTGTTATAGTACTTTATCAGCACTAATGCATTCAAAACAAAATAATAGTTTTAATAGGTCACTGAAAATTCATAAATCATATTATCATTTTTATTCTTCTGAAGTGAAACTCAGAAAAACATCAACATGATTCTCTAATTCCTGGGGTCAAATATTAATTATACAAAATATTAGAATACCTCCACCAAAGGCAGGAATTCTATATGGCTTTGTTTTACATTTTCAAGCATTTTAATCCTTTTGAAAACACCAAAGGCCCCAGTGATAAAATCTACTGTGGGCCCTTCTGTGTTACATTTCCCCCTCACTGTAAGCTCTGCTCTGAATTCCTTGATCATTTCTGAAGAACAATAGTTATCTCTACTCTCTGGCATCTTTCAACAAGAGCCGTTGGTACTAAGGAGTTTAAAGCAGAGAACATTAATAACTAAAACAAGGAAGTAAATGCAGTGATTCATGGTTATTTGGGGCTTGAAGATTGACAAAATGATAGAACTGGGGCAAAGCTTGAATGGCCAGTTCACTGCTTTTCTTTGGGGTTTTCTTTCCTTGGTTTATGCAACTATAAAATGGAGAATAAATAGTAATGGGTTCTTGTGGAGGTTTGCGAAAGTTAAATAAGCTTAGCATATCTAGTGCACATGATACAAAACACTCAGGTCCTTTCAATAAATATTTGCTTCTCGCTGTAGGTAATTTTTCCCTCCCTACTGTGGGTCAAGTTCTACTCTCTTCTTAGCATATCTCTATTATATCATTTTCCATATCCAATTTCATATGTTTAGCTACCTGTCTTGTTCCTCTAGGCTGTGAATTCCTTAGTTTCAATGATACTTCTCACATATCTATACTATTTCAAATGTTCATTTATTCAAGGAATATGGAGACTCCTGAAATGTTTGTGAGGTGGGATGAATTATAGATTTTTTTCCCAGCTTAAATGGAAATGGAAATAATTCTATTCTATGTTATAGAAGTTTGTGAGGATTAATATGCATAATTGCAAGAATACTGTGCCATTGATTATTATACTTACAAAGGCATTTCAATATAATTATACTCTTATATAATACAACAACATTGCATATTTGTAACATTTATCCTCAAGAAGTTATTCACGCTGCACAATTATAGGAGCATGATTCACTTACATTTACCTAGATTCAAACTCCATGTATTGCGCCTAGTTAAAAAATCAGCACATTCATTAGAAGAGTAGCAATCACACAGTCCCACAAATATGGTAACATTTCTGTCATAATAAAAACGGCAGTCATGAAAAAATCATCAGCTTTATATTCTAGACAAATTCAACATAAGAAATGAAATTACTCATAACCACTGACATCTACAAAGTTTCCTGGGTGAAGGCAAAGCACACTGCTCCATGAAATAGCAAGAAGCAGATTTTAAGGATTGAAATAATTTGCCTGTTTTGGTCTTCTCAGTAGTAGTTTGCTAGAGAGAAAGCAAAAGGAATGAAAAATGCATCTCAGGAAATAGAAAAAGAAGACAGAAACAGAGTAGAGGAAGGGACTGAGAGGCAGGAAGGATGAGAGGATAAAAGGAGGTACTAGGGAAAAAAGTCAACCAAATTATGCTACACCCACAAATCCACTTTCATAAATATAATTATAGTGCACTAACTAAAAAATAATAATAATTGAAGGGAGCCCAGGAAAGCAAGGGGACCTGGGGAGGAGAGGAGGGATGGGACTGAGGCATGAGACTGAAATCATGTCATGTGCATATACAGATATGGCATAATTAATAACAATATTACATAAAGAACTGTTACACCCAATTGTATGTTAAGGTCTTCTTTTTCAGTGGTAGCAAGATGTTGGTCATCTGGTTGTTTATTTAAATTGATTTCATTACTAGTAATTTTGCAACTGCTAATGTTTAATGCTATAAACTGTCAGATTTTTCTGGCAGAAAACAAATGCTATTTTCATTGGACTTAGTATACTCAAATAATGATTAAAAAAACAATGAGAATCAGAATTTGATTTGACTTACAAATACTCACTAAAGTTCTTTTGGATACAATCTTTAGGGAGGGTCCACAAAGTTTTTGTAGAATTATAGTAATCCACACTAGCTGTGTGGATTATATTTGTATTTGATGTGACACTGGGAGGAAGTATATCAGGCCTCTGTTAGCTGAAAATCTAATTGTCAACCACAAAGAAGGAGTCCCACATGATCACTCAGATGACTGCTAATTGGTTATGAAAGGAAATTCAGTTAAATATTTTGGACAAATTGCTTCTCTGACCCTTGTTTTATTTGCCTACTAATGGAGATTATAGCTAATTCAGAAACTAACTCAAATTTAAATTGAGTTCAAATATGACAAGATATGCAAAGCACTTTGCAGAATCCAGTCATATAACAACACTTAGATAACATAAGCCTCTTTCCACTTTCTTTTAGATACCCCTGTAGACATTCTGGGCACAAAGTTCTTTTATGAGACTTCCTTTATTTAATTTTGAAGGAGTATCTACTAATCTTGATTCTATTATGTATCTGTATCATTTTCATACAAAGTTTTTATTTTTTTGTAGAAAACAATGGTGGAAAAAAAGGAATTTAAATAGTGATATTCTAGCTGAGGAAAAAGAACAAAACTGCAGAAATTGCAAGTTTGAGTATCATTTATCTGAAATGCTTGGAACTAGAAGTGTTTCAGATTAAAGAGTGTTTTTAGATTTTGAGGTCTTTGCATATACATAATGACCTATCTTGGGGAGAGGATCCCAGTCTAAATACAAAGTTCATTTGTGTTTCGTTTACACCTTATACCCATATCTTGAAAGTAATTTATCATTTTTAGTACACCTGTGTTTTGACTATGACTCATCATATAAGGGCAGGTGTGGAATTTCTATTTGTGACTTCCTGTTGGCACTCAAGAATTTTCAAAATTTGGTCTAGCTTCTGCATATGAGATAAAAAAATTTGTTGACATTATGTGTATCTAACTATCTACATAGTCATACCATCTACTCTATCTATCTATATATATATATGTATGTGTGTATATGTATATGTATACACACACTAAATAAATAGAAGGAATAGAAGAAATACCAGTAGAACTGAAGAAGGGGAACAAGGAAGAGAGAAGAACAAGGGGAAGTACTGGGGACTAAAGTTGAGCAAATTATATTCCATGTTTGTATGATTTTGTCAAAATGACCCCAATATTATGTATAACTATAATTCATAAAGTTTTTAAAAAAATCACTTCTCTGATAATAAGAAAGTTAGTTTCCAACATCAGCAATTTAACTGTTTTTATACATGCAAATAAATTTCAGATTACCAAATAAACTCCGAGGGTAACAAATTTTTTGAAAGTTTTATGTTTTTGAACAGTTTGGATTTTGAGTTTTCAGATTAGAAATGGTCATCCTTTAGCTGTAAAAAATACAGCAAATGCTTTTAGCATAGGAATAAACAAACAGATCAATGAACCAGGTACAGAAATACATACAAACATACCTGGTCAACTGATTTTCAACAAGGGTACTAAATAATTCAATAAGGAAAGCAGAGTCTTTCAATAACCTGTGATAACAAAGCTAGATATCTACATAATGAAAATAACCTTGGCTCCTTCCCAAATCTATATACAAAAATTAATTCAAGTTGTATCATAGAACTATATATAAAAACCAATAAAATATACGAAATTACCTTTACACCTTGAGCTAAACAAAGCTTTCATAAATAGGTAAAAAGAAGTATTAATGAAAGACAAAATAATAACTTGGACTTCATCAGAATTAGAAAATTCTGCTCATCAAAACACAGGATTAAGAAAATGAAAGTGCAAACTTCATATTTGGACAGAATTTATGATACAAAAATCTAATAAGATCTTACTTCTAGAATAAAGAATTTCTACAAATCAATGATTTAAAAGATCAATAAAACAACTTTAATCTATGATCAAATCTTGTTTAGCCCATGTGGTCAATAAACATAGGAAAATGCTCAAGGTGTTTAACTATCAGAGAAACACAAAGTAAAGCCACAACCAAACAAAACTATGCCCCCACTGAGATTTGCTTAAATTAATAAGTTTAGCAAAATACATTGATCTTTAGGATTGGAGAATGGGTCTTTCTCACACACTGATGCAGGGAATTTGATAAGTATAATCATTTTGGAAAACTATTTCCAACAAAGTGAATATATATTTAAATTCTGATGAAGAGGTTTATACCTATTTTTTGAAAAGAGATAGTTTATATTCATTAAAAAAGTTCAAGAAAGTGATAGCAGGTTTCCTTATCATATTCTCACAGTAAAACAATTCAATACTGATCAATAGGTGAATGGGCAAACATACTTTTTAATATCTATACAATGCAATTATTCTTAGAGATAAAAAGGAAAAAATACTGTAAAACACAACAATGAGGGTGAATCTCAAAAAAATGTCAAGTGAACTGAGCCAGAGACATAAAGAACAAATTCTGCATGCCTGTATTTATGTGAGGTACTTACATCAGGAAATTCAGACCCAGAAGATAGAAAAGAGGTTATCAAGTTCTGGGGCAGTGGGGCAAGAAAGGGTTATCTATTGGGTTCAAAGTTTCTGTCTCAAATGATGGAAACGGTCCTGAGCTGGATAATGGTAGTGATTGCAATATAAATGTGCTTAATTCCACTGAATTGCAGACTTAAAGTGGTTAAAATAGTCAATGTTGCTATGCATGTTTTACTATATACAAAAAATAGCCAAATGTTCTTGGTTGAAGGTGTGTATGGGTGTGGTGGGAAGAGTCCAGATGTTTTGTATCTGCTCTAGAAACTTAGGGGTTTTATGACTTTGTATGGACACTTCCATACTTTCCTTATTAATCCTCCCCCCAAAAGAAGATGAACAAGTAGAAGATGAGAATCCATGGAAAGGAGAGGTGACTTATTTTTTCTAAGAGTGCTTTCTCCATATAAATCTTTGTATCAGACAAAAGAAAAATAATCCCAGGTACTACATGTCATTCTAAAAGGTTTAAATTTTCATTAAAGCCAGACAGCAGACAGGCTTCTACGGAAATAATGTGAATCTGTGCCCACATCCAGCAGGGATAATGATTCTTTTAATTATAAGTTACTGGGACAAATTCAAAAAGACATGATGGGCAGGCACTAGGTAACTAAATAATAAATAGTAATTGCATTTCTTCCTTTGCATTTTTAAAGGGTAAAACACTTGAGAACCTCTACTTGATATTCCTTACACAATGTACCCTCTGTGTCATGAAGTCATTTGAAATAATGTCATTTGATGCTGTGCATCCAATAACTTTAAATAACATCATTAACATTAGAATGAAAAGGATGGAAATCGGCTATCTGGAGGCCATCCCTTTCATACTTAAGAGGTTTGTCAAACAAAAATTATGTGACTCTCCCTTTGTTACACATATTTGTCTTGTGTAAATACTAAAATGAATATATTTATAAGGAAGAAGAGAGGAAAGGGGGAACAAACTGGTTATCAAAAACTTCAGCTTTAAATCAATCATTATGAAACAAATCATTATTTTCCCAAAGGAGCTAGCTATTAAAAATACTAGCAACTCACTGTGTGTGTGTGTGTGTGTGTATGTGAGAGAGAGAGCGAGAGAGAGAAAGAGAGAGAGAGAGAGAGAGAGAGAGAGACTGTGTGCACATCTGTGCTCTCTCTCAGTGTACAAAGGAACAGCACTAGTTTAGGAAAAAAACTGGAGTTTGACATCCAGTTCTGTCATGAGAATGCTGACGGATTTAGACATGCCTATGTTTCACGTGGTCCTTAAAATCAGGGGTTGCGGTGATCTTATGTCTAAAGTCCTTTCAAGTGTGTCCCTCTGAGTCACTGTTCAGGAGAATGATGGTTTTCCATTGGGCAGGTATATGATTTGTATGGTATGCGTCTGGCCTGGTTTATGTGATCATATCTGGGGTCTTGAGCAGTAAAAAGTCCACCCTGCCAGCACATTTCAAGACTAGGAAGAATGCAGAAAATATGTCACTCATTTCTATATCTTGCTTTTAGTTAGACCCGTGAATTATTCCACATAAAAGAATATTCATACCAATCCTAATTATAAGCATAGGTTCACAAGTTTGGAGAATGATTCACAAATATAATTCAGCAAAATTTTAAGTAAAATCAGATATAGTTGAGTAGAAAAGATAAACAGGAGAACTGTTTTTTTTTTCTTTTCACACCTGGTTTTGTTATGACTTCGAATGAAAATGTGATAAATACACTGACCTTGAAACTTAAAGGAATGTGATGAAATGGAAAGTTGAGATAATTACTTAAATAAAGAACTGCAAATACTTTAGGAAAAAACTGTTTAGAAAGCCTATTTCTTGATATGATTTTTGTTTATAAGAAAATAAGCTAGATCATAGGAGTACTGCCCCTGTGTCTAGCTTGACCTTTTGGATATGGACATAAAAATGTGAATTTTGGTGTGAAGCTGAATAAATATCTGAATTAGTTTGTAAATGACATAAAGAAATACAGGGCAAACTAAAGATGTATTGGATTAATATCTGAGATGATTAGTCTGTGGAAAGAGCTGGAGAAGGTCAAACTGAGTGAAAGTTTACTGACTGGTTTTGGGTCCTACAGACGTATGCTATTGCACCCTTGTAGGGTCTTCTCAGCATTCATTAGCTTGACTTTAGTAACAGACAAGGCAGCGCATAGGACTGATAAGAAATTAATAATATAGTAGTTAGTTTTTTGTTGTTGTGACAATTACTGAGAAAACAACTTGGAAGAAGAAAGTTTATTTTGGCTCATAGTTCAGTCCATGGTTGGCTAGCTCCATTGCTTTGGGTCTGAGTGAGGCAGAACATCATGGCTGAAAGGTGTGGCAGAGGAAGGCAGCTCAGTTAGACAGCCAGGAAGCAGAGAAAAAGAGGAAGGGGTCCAGGACAATATGCAGGTTCCAAGGGCTTCCCTCAAGGGCCCAGTCCCTTCAACGAGGTTTTACCTACTAGTTTCCTCCCAAAAGTCCATTCAGTTTATGAATTTATTGATGTATTAATGAACTGATGAGGTGAGATTTCATGATTGAGCAATTTCCCAAAAGCCCACCTCTGAAAACTGCTACATTGATGGTCAAGTACATGAGATTCTAGGGGACATCCAGATCCAAACAATAAATAACAAGAAAATGGAAAAAATTCTTGAGGGCGCTGAATATGGTTAATTACATAATCAACCATAAGGTCCGGTTTGCAAAAGGAAATGAAATAATAAGAAAAATCATGAATTGGAAAAAATAAATGGGGGGATCAAAGTGAAGATGTTGATGAGGTTAATCCTGAGAGTAAAGATAGTAGAAATATGGAAGAAAAGAGGACCATCATGTGTGATGGCTTTGGAAATTAAGGCTTTAATGTAAATATTTTCAAGGGGAATTAAAACAGGAGGGAAGATTGTTGGGATTGTACATCAAGTAGGCCACAGAAGTAGCATATTGCACATTACCTGACACCTTCCAAAAAAACGAATTTTTGTTTATTGATGCCAAGTTAGTACATAATTGTTTCAGAGTACCCTATGAAGTTGTGGTGTTTAATCTAAGACAAAAAGTAAGGAAGATAAACAGAGACCTTCCTTATAAGACAAAGCCTGCCACAAACACAGTGAAGGAAATGCAGAGTGTCAGCATTATTCACAAAACACTGAAATAGGTCCAAAAGATAATAGGACCCCCCTAAATTTCAGTGTGATTGTAGAGTATAAGAATAATATTGTGATATTTAACATGAGGAAGGCACTCTTAAGAGCTGTCTGGTAGTCACGCGACATCAGCGAACTACGTGGAGGAAGATGACATATCAAGTTGAGGGCTGACAAGCAGATGAGAAATATTTATAGAAAATAAGAATATTTAACTTGGAGGAAAGATTTGATGGAAGGAAGGGGGGCCCGACATCATCAAATATTCAGTCATGCCATAAGCGAAAGTCACTAAACTCACTAGATTTGTTCTTTATAGTCCCTGGGGAAATTATTATGACAAATGACTGGAAGTTATAGAAGGAACAGAGCCTTGAATATAAATTTCTGAAAGTTAGACCTCCATAGGACAAAAATGGCTGCTTAGGGAGAAAGAAATGTTCCCTATCATCAGAATAGTTTAGACACATACCTAAAGATAGCGAAAAGAGACTCACACGTCAGATGGGCAATGGATGAAGCAGACTTTTACAAACCTTTCGGCATCTAATTTATGAATCAACAAAATGAAAATTCAACATACGTTCTTGGTGATTCTGACTTTTTTTTTTTTTTTGGTAGATGTAACAGGAGACTGTAGGTTGGTTGAAGTCAAAATAAATTGAAATTGCTAATACTGGAAGATCCATATAACATCTTGAGGATTAAATAGAATTTGTGTGAGACTCAGACATTTGAAAGTTTAAATTCTAACTCACTTAAATATTATTTTCTGAGCTCTGAAAATTAGTTTATCAAGTAGAAAACCCAGAACTGAAGTAAGTCTCCAGTTTATTCATGAAAATAGCCTCATCGAAGTAAGCTGCATCATCATTAGACACAGTCCTTTGAAAAGGCAGGCACAAGCTTGCTGACTGCTGTTGGTATTGGAAGATAGGATGTGGCACTTTACTGAGATACATGCTTTATTATCTGTTGCAGGCATACAAATATGATAGTTATAATAAGAAAATAAATTTCTCTTATGTGATTATTATGTCAGGTACTGTTTTATAAACTTTTTATTCACTTATGACTTCTCATCCAAAAAAACCAATAACATAGTCAGAAATATATTTCCCAAGAACAGTGTGATAACAAAAGTGTTTATGTAGTTTGAACCAAATGTGAAATGACAGCATGAGAGATGTTTTTCCCTTTGGCTAAAGAGCATCACTTGCCATCAATGTCAGTTCCTCAGAAGACCAACATGTCACAGAATAAGTATATTTTCTTACTGGTAACATCTGACTCCCATGTGCATCTCTCTGTCAAGTTGTATCCCACAGTAAAGATCTTGACATCCATGTCCTCCTCAGTATGGAGGAAAAATCCATTCTAAAATCAAAACTGGATTTCTAGAAAATAGTCCCAGAAAAAAAGCACATTCATTTTATTGAAGAATATAATAAACATGCCTACATTTTACATAATTATACATTAAGGAAATGTAGATAGTTCTAAAAATCAAGAATTTATTATCATTATAGACAGAAATCAGACTAGTGATTGAATGAAATTTATACTTTTCATCTAGTGTTCTAAACTGAATATTGATATATAGAATTTTAAGATATTTTATAATTTTTGGTGAAGATTCTTAAGCAAGCATTTTATCCCTTTAAACAACATTCCAGAACATAAAAAAGGAAATACTGGTCTATTCGACTTGTTATATTACAATTCTGACAGCTTATTTTAATGCTCTAAAATTCAGGTTATTTAATGATAAGGTCTCTTAAAGGATGCCAGTATCTAATTGCTAAATAATATGTGCATAATAACTCTTCATTGAATAAATGAATCAATGAAAATGATTAATGAATAAATGTCCAACTGACAGACATAAAAGTGTATATTATTATGCAAAATTAGATACTGGAGGCCCTTAAGAAAAGAATAACTTTATTTTCTAAATAACCCCCTAAATATGATCATTTCACTTTTAAAAGGCTGCAATAATCCATTCCTAATGAAGTTATTTATATTCTTTACAAAGATATTATTAGAGGCACTGTGTAATTCTTATACTTCAGAGACATCAAATTATATGTTAGTTTTAAAGACAAAAGTATAGGTTATGGACAGTAGGCAGGAAAAACATCCATAAGTAAATTTGCTAAAGTAAAGTTGAATGCAATTCTATTATGCATGCTGGTCACTTGCTTTCCATAGAGGTATGACAGTTATCTATCATTCAATACTGAAGATGGAGGAACCATTTTCTGGACTAACCAATGAAGATATAATTTGGAGGTATTCGTATGTACACATATATTTCTTCACTTTAGTAATCATTATCATGTAATTTTTAGCCTGGCAGCCAAATAATTATTTGGACCTACCTTGTTCTGTTTTTCCTAGAAATATGAGAAAGTGTAAAGATTTTTAGTCCTTGGACCAGATTTATAAAATGCATGTGCTCATAATAAAGAACTGGATATTCCTCTCGATTCCTCCATCTAGATTTTTGAAAATTGTTTCATGTTCATAGCCTAGTGTAATTAGGTCAACTAACTGTTTTCCTGAGGTGCCTCAGAGCCTGTGGAGGGAATTGAGGGACAGTTTCAGAAACTGGCACTCCAACACTCACCCTTGTCCAGTGGTATACTAATAAACTCTTAAAAACTCACTTTCAGGGGAAAAAAAAAAAAAAAAACAACTTGATTTGGAACATTTGTTGTGTCCTGTGGTACAAATAAATACAACAGGGCCAATTTCAGCTACCTGTGTCACATCACTGGAAGCAGAGTTGGGAAGAGATCTGTCATATTTCCACCACAATGATATGACATAAACAACCACAAGGATGTAGATACTATTTACATGTACAGACCTAAGAAAGAAGTGGTAGGTTTTACATATATTGACTTTGTCTTTACTATAATTATTTAAGCTTATGTAATTAAACTTTTATCAGTGTTTATGTTTTAACTCTGGGCTCATGAGATTTCTAAAAATGTTAACAGTCAATTCTTGTGAGTTGGAGGTGCTGAGGAGCTGAGGTTTTATGGATGCCAAGCAACCAAAGAGGCCTCTTATGAAACTGGTAGAGCTAACATTCTGAGCTTTCTATGACAGTTATATGTCATATACTTAAATTTTTTATTATTAAACAAATGAATTAGAGAAGGTAAATATAAGCAAGCATACATATTAACCCAAAATGGCAACAGAAATAATCTTTAAATGCTTTCTTGACTTTTCTCTAATAAAATGTGTTGAAGTCCTAACTCCCAGTCCTTCAAAATGTGACTGTTTGGAGACAGGTGCCTTGAAGAGGACATTAAAGTTCAATGATATCACTAAGATGGGCTCCAATTTGATATAACTGATCTCCTTAGAGAAGAATTGACTAGGATACAACAACAAAAGAAAACCACATGTAGACATTGGAAGAAGCCTGTCATTTATAGGCCAAAGGAAACCTCAGAATAACTCTGTGAACACCTGATGGTAGATATTCCAGCCTCCAGAACTGTACCCAAGTAAATTTTGTTGTTGAGTCACCAAGTCTCTGGCATTTGTGGTGACAGGCCTAGGAAGCACACTCAAGCGACTGAACTCTTATTTGTACATTTTACTTTATTTAATTATACTTCAAACAAAGAAGGAGGAGGAGGAGAAAAGGAAGAAGAATGTAGAAGAGAAATTAGGATGGAAGTATGTGAGCACTAGATTCAGACAGAAAAATAAACCCTGAGATGTGATCTAATACTGGTAATTAAAGGAGACATTTACAAAAGTGCAAAAGACAGAACACTAAAAGTGATGAACCAGGGTGTCGTGGGAATGGCTAGGGTAGAAGTAGAGAAGGGTCTACTGGTTTTTGTGATATGACTGTGGTGCTATTTTTCTTAAAAAATAATATCATGTAACACTTGATGAAAATTTAAGTTAATTTTAAAAATAAATATGAGGTGGTGGAAAGAAACATCTAATGATACAAGGAAGCCAGACCCAAAGTCAATGGACAGATTCCTAAGGCAATGGGCCACAAGCCCAGGTTCTCTTTGACCTATTTTAATCGAGTAGCATCATGGCTGAGGCAGGCCAGAAATCTCTAGGAGAAAGAAGTTCAAGATCCTTTTCCCACATCTACTACAGAATAAATGGTGCTCCACAGATAATTAAATTCTTTTGTAAAGGGAGATAAAAATCAGCTAACGTCACAGTTACTTACTCAGCACTTTGACAATTTTAAAGCGTGCCAACCTCAGTATACTCTATTATTATGCAGTTATACTCTATGAAGTTGCTCCAATAATGACTTGGTAAATACTGTAATATTACTCCTAGGCAAAATATAGATTTAGTTCCTTCACCTGTGGTTACAAAACTTTTTCAACTTGTCTATACATAATCTTTTCTGCTTGTTAGGGAGACTTTATTATATCCTGTTGTTGATTCATTAACATTGAGTGTTAATACGTAAATCAACTTACATTATTTATCTCATATTTTCTCTAGAAGGTACATCACCATTGTTTTGCAATGAACACATCAGTGTTACCCTTGAGAACCATTTTAAACAGCAAAATCACCAACAAATACTCAAAAATGCAAAAAGATGGCACCAAAGCAATTGACCAAGGACACTGGTTTCCACTATGAGAGTTGAAGCAACAGGGCAGGTGTCTCCTTGTTCAACCTCATCTGTGAACATGCACATGCAATGACTCAAATTTTTCACTGCTCTGTACAAGAACACAAAAGCACCATGGGTATTGATTTTTGGTTATAAACGAATTTTAGTAAGTACACAAACTTGTGGATACAGAATCTGCAAATGATGAGGATCAACTATAATTATGTAATAAACATGTTTTAATAATTTTAGGGGACTCTAGTTGTATAAATGATCAGATTATTCAGGTTCTTAGAAAATATTTAAAAGAATTTGATACCACTGAGATCATTCACTGAGAACCACCAGTTCTATTCAGGTTTATTAACATTTACTTTTAACCTACTATAGATCTGGCAAAGATCTGCACACAGCACATAAAAATTGTTTTTACACTCACAATGAAAATTCACTCATATGTTCTTGTATAAACATGTTAACTGGGACTCAAAGTGCCCAAGTAAATTGAAGTCATGCAACCAGGAAGCCACAGAGGCAGGATCTTAACTGGGATACCATAAGTTCAAATCTGGCATTTGGCACTATTAATACTGCCTCCCACAGGAAGTTCAAGAGGTCCAGAGGCTAATTCATTTTAGTTATTATTATTCAAATATATCCTTGGGCAAAGAAACACTCCAATGAATTATGATTTACCCATTCTGACTGAGGAAATAGACACATAAACTAAGAATGAAAAAATAAAACGCTAAGTACTAAAAGCAGAAGGTCCCAGAGGCACTAGAGGGACAAAGTCTTAACTTACATGGGAGCCTACCCATCCCCTTCTCCCCAGCACGCACCATCCATGCCCTGAGTGGACATGCTCTTCCTCCATGTGTTTTAGAAACTAGGAAATAAAACTAGAATTCAATGAACAGTCATAACGTTTATTTATATTTCACTATCAGTTATTCTTATTTTTCAATATTTCATGGTAGTAGTGGCAGATATTATCATCCAATTCACAATTTTCAAAGGATGGAACTAAGGCACAGAACTAAGTAATGATTGGTCTGCGGTCACTCTGCAAGTTCATTGGAAAATTCCCAACTGCTGAGTCCAAAGTTCTTATTGTTTCATATTAAATAAATAATTGGGGGGGGGGTTCTATTTGATAGTTCTATATAAATTCTTCTATAAAAGAATTTATATAAATTTACATAAATTCTTATCAAGAATAAAACTGAATTTAAATAATTAGTTTTAAGGACATTGAATAAACCTTCCCATAAATGCCTTTAGCAAATCAAGGGGAACCATTTTCTAAGAATGACAGGTGTTTTTGAAATCAAAATTAACTTCAAATAATAAGTAATACAAATGTAGATGTGAAATCTTAGATCGAGAGTTAGAACCTTTTGATTTCCAGTAATTCTGCTGTGGCTTTGCTGAGTGACCTCTCCTAAGTCTTATAAATGACCTAAAATCTCAATATTGGATCAAAAGGGGAGAATAATTGTGCTTAGTATGTCTACCAAATGACTGTAAATCACTTGTTAAGCCTGGAGATATTAATTATGCTAATGATTACATGAGTAATACTTAGTTTTTGACAGATAATAATTTTTCTTTATCATAGTTCAGGATTTCCAGTGATTGCATAAAATTATTCCCACATAACTGGTGCTTTAATATCAATGCCTAATAGCAATTAATTAATAGAATAAGTTATACACTCTACACTCCAGGAGGCGAACCCCCTCAATGGTTATTATTCATCTTTGGAAGTAATTTTATCATTTTTATTCATCCTCATCTGTGGGTAGCAGTTCAGTTTATGAGCATCTTTTATGATTTCTCATCGATTTCAAGCAAGTACCAGCAGATTGCAGACTGGTGATCAAATTTTCTTCTTCTAAGGATCTTAACAGATGATGTGGCTGGGTGCTTCAAATTATATTGTTTTGGAAAGTTAAGAGAAAGTGTTCAGCCACTGTTTCCTTATTAAATGGTATAACATACCTAATTTTCTACATGACACCTGTCTGCCACCGTGTAAGTAGCTCAGACTTCATTACCCAGTCTCTCTCCAAGCCACTTAGAGTTGTCCCCACTATGGAAACATTCCTTTAAACCAACTTCATTTTCATAGGCAAGATTGGTAATGATTTTATTAAAAGCACTTAACACATGACTTCTGACTTTTGAAAAATCAGTTCTAATAGCTGTGACTTGACTTTTGGTCCTTTTATTACTTAGGAGAGAAAAATTAATATTCTGAATTATTACAATTTTCTATCTTCAATCAAGGTTTAATTTCTTTCATTTTTATATTTAAAAAAAAGAACTATAAATTTTTCTCAATTCCTTCCATTTCTTATTTGATTACTATAAAATGAATTATTTTCTGAATAAGTTTGATAGAGGACAGTTAAGCTTATTAATTTAAAAGAAAGGACCTGCTTGGACATATATAGCCCAAATGCCAGGGGAAGCCCTCTATAAGTCAGTGATGTGAAATTATTCTTTTTTCTTTTCTTTGCATTGATTTTTATTTTGAAAAACTTTCAATCCCTGGAAGCCACAGAGTTCAGAGGTTTCTTTATGGTTACATATAGTACAATAGTTGACATTCAGTATAATATTGGCATTGGTATAATATCTATACTTTTTTTCTGGTTTCATTTTCTTTCTTTTTTTTCTTTTTGAAACTTTTACAGACTGCATTCTGATTCACTGTACACAAATGGGGTATCACTTTTGTTTCTATGGTTGTGCACGATGCAGATTCACACTATTCGTGTAATCATACATGTACACAGGGTGACGATGTCTATCTCATTCCACCATCTTTCATACCCTTGCCCCTCGGCTCTCATTCACTCTATGTAATCCAAAGTTCCTCCATTCTTCTCTTTCTCCCCACCCCCATCATGTGTCATCATCCACTTATCAGAGAAAGCATTCAGTCTTTGGTTTTGTGGGATTGGCTTATTTTACTTACCATGATATTCTTCAACTCCATCCATTTACCTGCAAATGCCATGATTTTATTCTCCTTTATGGCTGAATAATACTCCATTCTGTATATATACCACAATTTCTTTATCCATTCATCAATTGAAGGGCATCTAGATTGGTTCCACAATCTAGTTACTGTGAATTGAGCTGCTTATAAACATTGATGTGGCTGCGTTACTGTAGTATGCTGATTTTATGTCCATTGGGTATAAATAGAGGAGTGGGATAGCTGGGTCAAAAGGTGGGTCCATTCCAAGTTTTCTAAGGACTCTCCATACTGCTTTCCATAGTGGCTGCACCAATTTGCAACTCGACCAGCAATGTAAACTGTGCCTTTTTCCACACATCCATACCAACATCTATTATTGTTTGTGTTCTTGATTATAAGCATTCTAATTGGTAAGATAATAGATTTTGGGGGGGTTAATTTGCATTTCTCTAATTACTAGAGAAGTTGAGCACTTTTGCATATATTTGTTAATCACCTATATACCTTCTTCTGTAAAGTGTCTGCCTAGTTCCTTAGACCATTTATTGATTGAGTTCTTTGTATTTTTTGTGTAAAGTTTTGTAAATTCTTTATAAATTTTGGAGATTAATGCTCTGTCCGAAGTGTGTGTGGAAAAGATTTTCTCCCATTCTGTAGGCTCTCTTTTTGCATTATTGATTGTATCCTTTGCTCAGAAAAAGTTTTAGTTTGAATCCATCCCATTTATTGATCCTTACTTTTATTTCTTGTGCTTTAGGGAAGTCTGGTCCTAAGCCAACATGATGAAGATTCGGGCCTACTTTTTCTTTTATTTGGTGCAGGGTCTCTGGTTTAATTCTTAGGTACTTGATCTATTTTCAGTTGAGTTTTGTGTAGGGTAAGAGATAGAGGTTTAAATTCATTTTATTACATATGGATTTCCAGTTTTCCTAGCATCATTTGTTGAACAGGCTGTCTTTTCTCCACTGTATGTTTTTGGCTCCTTTTATTAGTATGAGATAACTGTAATTCTGTGGGTTTTCTCTGTGTCTTCTATTCTGTACCATCAGTCTGCTTGTCTTTTTTGGTGCTAATACCATGCCATTTTTGTTACTATGGCTCTGTAGTATAGTTTAAGTAGTTCTGGTATTATTATGCCTACTGCTTCACTCTTCCTGCTCAGGATTGCTTTGGCGATTTGAGGTCTCATTCTTCCAAATGAATTTCATGATTGATTTCTCTGTTTCTATGGGTAACATTATTGGGATTTTAATTGGAATTGCATTGAATCTGTATAGCACCTTTGGTAGTATGGCCATTCTGACAGTATTAATTCTGCCTATCCAAGAACATGGGAGATCTTTCCATCTTCTAAGGTTTTCTTCAATTTCTTTCTTTAGGGTTCTGTAGTTTTCACTGTAGAGGTCTTTCACCTCTTTTGTTAGATTAATTCCAATTTTTTTTTTTTTGAGGTTATTGTGAATGGAGTGGATTTCCTAATTTTTCTTGCAGTGGATTCATTGCTTACATATAGAAATGCATTAGATTTATGCATATTGATTTTATATCCTGCTACTCATTATGTTCATTTATGAGTTCTAGAAGTTCGTTTATGAGTTCATTTATGAGTTCTAGAAGTTTTCTGGTGGAGTTCTTTGAATCCTTTAAATATAGAATCATGTCATCTGCAAATTGTGATAGTTTGAGTTCTTCTTTACCTATTCATATCCCTTTAATTTCTTTGGTCTGTCTAATTGCTCTGGCTGGAGTTTCAAGGATGATGTTGAATAGAAGAGGGGAAAAAGGGCATCCCTGTCTTGTTCCAGTTTTTAGGGGAAATGCTTTCAGTTTTTCTCCATTTAGAATGATGTTGGCCGTGGGCTTGGCATAGATAGCTTTTACAATGTTTAAGTATGTTCCTACTATCTCTATTTTTTCTAAGTTTTGAGCATGAAGGGGTCCTATATTTTATCAAATGCTTTCTCAGCATCTATTGAAATAATCATATGATTCTTAACTTTAAGTCTAGGGATATGGGTCTAAAGTTTTCTTTCCTTGATGGGTCTTTGTCTGGTTTTGGTATCAGAGTGATACCAAAGGCATGGTAGCATCATAGGCAGTGAACTTCATAGAAAGTTGGAAGGTTTCTCTCCTTTTCTATTTCATGGAATACTTTGAGGAGTATTGGTATTAGTTCTTCTTTGAAAGTCTTGTAGAACTTGGTTAAGAATCCATCTGGTCCTCGGCTTTTCTTGGTTGGTAGGCTTTTGAGGTTTTCTTCTATTTCAGTGCTTGAAATTGATCTGTTTAAACTGTATGTGTTCTCCTGATTCAGTTTGGGAGGCTATGTCTCCAAAAATTAGTCAATATCTTCAATATTTTCTATTTTGTTAGAGTATAGATTTTCAAAATAGCTTCTAATTGTGTTGTGTATTTCAATGGTGTTTGTCATGATATTTCCTTTTGCATTGTGAAATCTAGTAATTTGAGTTTTCTCTCTCAAAATTACTCTTTTAATAGAATTCATTAGACCATTACTTAATTTCTTCTCACTCTAGATGCATGAATGGTAAGAGTCAAAATAGAATAAAAATAATTGATATACCCACATTTTTTGAAAGTCACACTTTATAAACTTCTATCTCTCACTCTACATAATTCATTTCACATAACCATTTTAGAGTACTCTCTTTAGAGTGAACTTCTGGTGAAGAAAAGCCCATTGTAGACCCTCTCCAAACATATTCAGTTATTCTCATAAGGAGTCTTTGATAAGATGGTGTTATCTGGCTTACTTTTCCACAGAAGGGACTTGGGAGCTACCATCTGAAAGGAAGTCCTTTGGTGCAACTGGGAATGCCTTTGCTGGAATCTAGGAGGAATCTATAAATTCTAAAAGTAATTCAGAATCAGTTTTAGACTCTATGTCTTCTTTCTTTTCTGTATTTTTGGTGACTTGGCTCTCATGTGAAGGTGAGAGTAAGAAACAGGCTTCCAGTCCTTGTGAGTTCCTATTATTTTATTAAAGAGTGGCCAATTGGCACATGTACAGAGCCTACTTTTATTGTATACCCATCTGTCATTCATTTTTATGAATTCAACCTTATTGTCAAATGTCCAGAATATTGGCTTTGCTAATGGTTCCCCATGCCTTACAGTGTCACAGCTGCTCACACACAGCAGTCATCTTCCTGTTCCATGCGTGATCCTGAATGAGCGATGTAAGTCCTCTGAGTCGAGTGTTTCTGATGTGTACATGAGCTCCTTACAGTGCCCAGCTCAGGACTGAGGGACATATTTTGGAGACATGGGGAAATACTTGGACATTCCAATGTCCATCACTGTGTGGGTACATAATGACATTGAAATGAACCATGAAGGACTTCGAGAGAAGTGGGGAAGAAGTGGGGGAAGAGAGGAAAGAGAAGAAGGAAAAAGAGAGAAGAGATCAACGGATGGGTGGCCAAGAGGAATAAGGCAAAAGTGAAACAGAAGGGAAGTGTGCGGGCCTGCTCATTTGCTTACGACCCCACATTTAACCAATTTCTGTTGTCGATTTAAGGAGCATTGAGAGAGATAAATACCTGGCAAGATGTTGCAATTCTGCTCTTCCCTGAGTATTTAGTGAGCACCTTACTCTGTGTAGAGTATTAGTCACATTTCATATTTTAGCAATAGAACCTCAGGCATGGGTTAGTGAGAGTGCTTAGAAGGGGGTGGAGAGCAGAGGAATGCAGAAAGGTGAGGAGACCCAACTCAAATTTTTGGAAACGAATTTAACAGGAGTTTGTGTGAAGGAGGAAAAATCATCAAGAATGACTTGGGATTTGAACACAAACAACTTATTAGATCACCATGCATTTACTGGGGATAAAGTTGTCAAAAAAAAAAAATTCATTTTAAAAAGTCACAGGATATACCTATGGAGAGTTCAACAATTGGCGATCCACAGAGGGCCGAGAGAAAAGGTTGCCCATATTGATAAATTTTAGTTATTATAAAAAAGGGCATTTTTCTAATTTTATCACTTAGAAAAACTGTTACCAAATATAATTCAGGATAAATAATATTTTCATAAAATCACAATTACATAGTCACATTTAATATTTAACTTTTGACATTTATCTAAACATTTGGTAAATATCTCATAAATGCTGAAAATATCTAGTCAAATTCTATCCTGGGATGGAAATTAATCTACTAATAAACAGTGCATATACTTTATTATGTGTATAACGTTGTTAAAAATTTCCAAAACTATGAAAATCTATAAACTTAATGTGCTAACTATATAAATCTATAAACTTAATGTACTAACTGCATAAATCAATAAACTTATGGTAACAAGAATGGATTTGATAAAATGTCAATAAAAATATTATGGTGCCCTATATTTCTTCAAGCTTTTATATCTTATTTTCATTGAATTGACATGCTTTCACTTTAGTGTTACAAATATATAATCTCTTGTGAGTAAGTGAGGCTATATAAAGTTGGGTAACACTGAAATTGGCATTCTTGGGTTCATGTAGGTAACTGTCATTTAAAACAAAATAAAGTCACATTAGTAAACACTATCAGTGTGACACATTTCCAAAGTGAGAAGTCTGCCACAGCTACCTGAAGTTTTGAGTTAAATAGTTGTAGATTGATACAAATTGGGTAATACTTGATTTTAAATAACATTTTATGATGATGTCTTAATTCAGGCAAGAAAAACTGCTTTGTTTTATAAAAAAATGAAAGCTAACATGCAGTGATGTTATTTAATAACTGATATAATACAATCCTTTCTTCATTGATACATTATTTAGCCACAAAATAGTTTTATCTTTATTTCTGCCCTAGTGGTCCCTTGTCCTATAATTAGTGCAAGTGGGACTCTTATGGAGAGATGAAGCCCTTCCTATTCTACACTCTAGGAAATTTCTGTCTTTGTTTCTACAATAAGCTAAGCAAGCTAAGACAATCTCTAAGGTTGCTCAACTCCAAATCAAATACTACCAAATCTACTTTGATTTGGTCCCAGTTCTGGTCATGGGGTTCCCTGCTGGGAGCTGTGCCTTGCTTTCTTGTGATGCTTCTTCACCTTGTTAAATCTGCCTGGCGACTCCAAGACTCCAAGACTGACACTTGTCACCGTCAGGACTCTCCTGTGACCCCCTCAAGGTACTTCACTCCCAATACACTCCTGCCCTCTTATCTAGTTGTATTAACCACCTGCTTTCACCCTCTGAACCTCCAAAGCCTACTGGCCTTCTGATTAACCACCTAAAATGTCCCCTCAGCCTGTTCTAATGCTGCCCATCAGGCAGAGCTCTTACCTACCCTGCCCAGCGTTCCTGAATAAACATCCCTGATCTCCACACTCCTTTTGGTTTAGAGACAGGACTCTCCTGACACTGGCTCTGATCTCCATGCCCATCCCACAGATGTCTATTTTAGGTATATTCAATGAACTCATCTCGGGTTAAAAAAAGATCATTCATACACAGTGAGAGATATCTTCTGGAATACGCTCTGTTTCTTATGTTTCATTTTTATGTTTTCCAGCCAAAGTAAACTGAAATAAATAAAATTGATGCTGGAAATGGACATGCCACCAGTCCTCTCTGCTCCTTGAATCAATTTTGAAAGCTTGACCTTCACAATTCCAAAGCAAAAAGGGAGGCTAAAAACTTCCCCAACCCACCTCATTTTAGCAGCACAGGAGACTCAAACCAATACATTAGAGCTCAGTAGATTTCAAATCTTCACTGTGAGATCCCAATGCATCACTGTTCACAGAGACACAGGCTTTCAGGTAGGATGATGATTTTGCAGTCTTGGAGGACAGTATTTTTTATACATTCAAAGTAACATTTGAACACTATTGCCTGGATTATTTAAAGACGAGACTCAGGTCTCAGAAGGAAAAGATGGAGTAGTTGTTGAGAGCTGCCCACAAACCCTTGTATAATGATGGGTAAGTTGAACCCTGGTTCCAAACTTGCACAAGTGTTCTATATTATAAGTGCCAGTGATCTATTTAATGATTAGCTCAAATTCTACAGACAGGTGCATAAAATCATACTTGAAGCATTCATAATTCCTATAAGTGGTTTCTTGGAAAATCTTAGTACATGTTCTATCAAGCACGCAGTTCTGAATTTTGTTTAGAGAAAGAACCGTGTTCTGCAAATAAGAGACATTCAATAAATATAGTAGGATGTATGAGCAGGAAGTATCTATTTCACGCTCAGATTTTTCATTGATTTGCTAAGTGGTAGTAGGAATCATTTACTTAACAGCGTCAATCATAGGTCACAAGATTATACCTATCTTCCATCATTTTGATAGGTGATTAGTGAGAAAGGCTTAGAAAATGCAAAATACTGCAAGATCCAAAGTTTTACTCTTGTCTCACTTTTTACAATTGTTATTAGTAGTAGAAATAGAACACGTAGCTGTTTTGATTTATACAAAAGGACACCAAAAATAAAAGCATGTTTTTAAAGAATTGAGTCATGAGGTCACTTTAGCCTTACATGATTGGATTTTGTAGACCTATATATAAATGAAGGAGTAGTGATTCTCACAGAGGCCAGATGATTTCTATAATTCTCAATCTGATCACAACAACTATATTAGAAGTCTCTGAAAGCAACAATCTTTTACCGCTCAGGATTCCTTCAGTATAATGTTGGAAGAGGTGGTTTCTTTATGGAAGATTGGAATGTATTCCAATGAGTGGTCCACAGAAACCTCACTTTCCCTTCTGAGTACAAAAACTGGCTCAGAGTTGATGGTCAGATAGATAACTATGTTTGGTTTATATTCTTGGGAGAAAAAATCAGTTAATTTTTCCTAAATTAATAAAGTAAAGTATACTTGAATTACCAAACACAGAGTGTAGTCTAGTCCAAAGGGAAGGATAAAATAAAAGGTGGGGGCAGGGAGCAGGAGAGAAGGAGAGAGAGAAAAGAAGTAGTTTTGGTGTGCACCTACCACCTTCCTCTTTTTAAGCTCCTGGATTAAAAATGGATTTTTGTTTGTATCTGTGATAATTCGCTTCATAGTCTAGTAGCCAGGCCTGTTTTCTTCTAAGTCCTAGAAATGGGGAATATAATTTCTAGGAGGTATTCACATTTGGACAAAATTCCATTACAATAAAGCAATTTGGTTGTTCCCTAGAGTCATGATAAAGTAATACTACATGTAATACTTTTCAGAATTTGTCAGTATCAATAGGTTTTATTCCCAGGGCCTCCGTCATTCCCTGGAAGTAAGCTGGATGTTTAGGGACACTCATTAACTCTTTGAGATCACTAGGTCCTTTCTCAGACTATTCATTTCTACTAAATAAAAGTACTAAAAGCTATATAATAGCCTTGACACAGTAACTAAAGCAAAGAAAGCCAGAATAGAAATACATCAGGGGAATTACGGGTAAAATCACACCTTTGAGAGGCACAGGAAAATGGGCTATACATAATTCAAGGCAGAAAATATCGTGTCCTCTTATTTTCCATTTCCTTTTCTGTTTGCCATCTTGAAACCAAGATATCATTCAAGATGTGAGGTCAATGATGAACTTTCAGGAGAGCTGATTTGTCGTGTCCCAAGTCAAAGAGAAAAAGAGTTCAAATACTGATTCATGCCACGTGAAAATTCATTCACGTATGGGATAAAATACATTTATCAAGAACCTGCACAACCAGAGAAATGAAAGTTGTACCCCATCTGTGTACAAAATAAAAACTAAAAAGAACAACCGAGAAAAACCCCAGGTATTGCAAAAATGCACTTATACTAAAACGACCAGGGCATCAGAAGAACTCTTAGAAATGAAAATTAGTTTCTAGGTTTTATCTTTAATTAGGCAAAAAAAAAAAATTAGTTTTTACAATGTCACATTCTATTTGTAAAGTTGTAAGCCATAAACTTCAGAACTATTGTCACAAAAACTCATTCTAACCAGTGTTTAAGGGAAGAAGTGTAACTACAGTTGAGTGTCACAGACCACAGCCCTTGCTTTTAGGTACAATGAAATTTAGACAGGGCCAATAATCAGGCATACACAAATGCAGCTGGATCTATATTAAAACAGAAATAAGATCTTACTGTGAAACAATTTTCTCTTAAAAACAGCAGAAGTGGCTATTTAACTGAAGCATATCTTCAAGCATACTGTCAAATTAGGCCTTAAGTAATTAATCTCTGAAACCAGCAGGCCTTCAATCTCAGAGCAGACATCTCAAAGACATGACTTACCATGTAATTACATGGGACATTACAATGTATTTATGAGGTCATTTGTTACAATGTACAGTAATTACAGAGTACTTACATAGCTATTTATGTCGTGTAAAATGAAGTGAGACTAAATATTTTAATTGTGTTGGAGAAATAAGGGAAAATATTTGAGTTTCAAATGTCAGGTGAGATTATAGGCCAGACCAACATAACTCATGTTAACAGCTGGCTGCTTTGGGAACCACAAGGGTTTCAGAGTTCTTCTGCTGGAAATGAATATTTGAGGCCTTCTGACAAAATATTCCTTCCAAAGATGAAGTAAATGAAATCATTTACTTCAAATTGTCTCTTCAAATTCAATCTTCAGGTAATGCCAGAAGACTGGTCACAGTCTAATTTATGTGCACATCTTACACCTAAACCATAAATATCCAGGTGTCAATAGAACTTTGGGATTAAAAGCAATGTTATATGCAATGTATTCATAAATGGGACACCATGAAACTAGACAGAATAATAAAATAGTTGTCCTACGTTTCTTGCTTCAAATATTTTGGAATTAAATGACATTTACTTAGATTTTCAGAACCCTCTCTTCAAATGCACTAGTCTAAACATTTTCATTCCTTTTATTTTTTAATTTAATTTTATTTTTTAATAAGCTAATGCTTCTAGTCAATTTTGGAAGATGTATTTGCTTCCCCCCACCCCCCAAATTTCTTTACCTCATTTCAATCTATTCTTGAAAATTCTTACTGAGCCTAGCAGATGAGTTTTGGTAGTCAAGAGCGAAGGCTTCTGTACTTGCTACGTGGACGTGTGCAAGATCGGGAAACCTCAGGGCTCTCGAAGAATTGCATTGCTGGACTGAGGAGGCAGTCAAGTGGCAGAGCAAGGTTTCTGCATGTGTAAAGGCGTGGGTTTGATTCCCAGAAACCACACACACATACACACACACACACACACACACACACACAGATGAGGTGTGGAGAGGATGGTATTAATTTTAAAAAGGAAAAAAAAAGTAATTAAAAACCTCTATTTGGATTGCTAATGCCTCTTTGAATTAAGGTTCATTGCCAATTTTGCTATTGCTTGCATTCATTGCTTTATTACTCTATTCAATAAATGTCCTGAGTGCCTGCTGTGTTCCAGACATAATGTTCAGTCATATTTGCTGCTGGGTGCCTGTAAGGCCAGTTACTTGGGAGGCCAAGACAGGAGGATTGCAACTTTGAGGTCAGTCTGGGCAATTTAGCAAGACCTTGTCTTGATGATGATGATAATAGTAGTAGTAATAATAGTAGTAGTTTTAAAAATGGGCTAGGGATATAGCTCAGTAGTAGAGCACTTCCCTTGCATTGATGAGGTGGTTGACTCTATCTCCACTACTGAAAAAACAGAAAAACAGTTAGATCCACCTGTAACACTTTGCTTGAAGAGCATGATCTTTTGCAGGAATAGTTTCTATCAGGCTGTTGGTAGGTTGGTTTAATTAACCTAGGAAGCTAAGTAGATAAAGTATACGATGATCTTTTGAAAAAATAGATTCTGGCCTTAAAACAAGAATTTATGCTGGGCATAGTAGTACACACCTATAATCTCAGCTCTCCAGGGAGGCTGGAGCAGGAGGATCATGAGTTTGAGGCCAGCCTCTGAAATTTAGTGAGATCTTCTCTCAAAACAAAACAAAACAAAAACAAAAAAATAGGAAGAGTTGGGGATATAGCTCAGTGGTAGAACACCCCTGGGTTCACTCCCCAGTACTGGAAAAAAAATTATTCCTCCAAATTATAACTGTCATCATTTGATGAATCATGACATGCAAATAATATTATCTAGGGTTTGCTTCTTCTTGCTGGGCTGCATTTCATTCATGTGATTCAGTAATTAGAAAGTATAAAATAATTTTGAGTTATAATAGTACAGATAAAATGTTTTCTTCTGAGCTTGAGCCTTTCTTATAAATTTCAATGAGTTTTTCAAAAAGAATAAATGTCAAATCTTTTTTGTCATGCAGCTATTCTACCTGCCAAATTCCTATAAATATGTGAACTAATTAATGCCTGCAAAGACCCATCAGCAGGTTGACAGTGATGCCCACCACAGCCTCCTGGCAAAACAGGGTCCATCAGCGTTTAATGAACTTGACATTCCTATATAATGGCCCCAGAATTTGCCAACTCCGGATACCAAGGCCCACACAAACCATCTGCAGAATGTGTCTGTTAATATGTAAATAAACCAATTAAAATTCACAGACTCCTCAATAGCCAGTCAGGTCAATTCTGATCAACTATACCAATTTATTTATACGTGCAGAAAGAACAAGTCCTTTTCCCACTAAATACAGAGAACTGACTGAGAAAATAGTTGGGAATGTATTCTCACGATTCCAACTTCAGAACGGTAAGAGGTAGTTCACTTCTGGAAAATAAAACATGGGTAACTATCAATACTCCAATCAGTATTTCAATTAAACATGCAATAATTATGCATCTAATTGATTAACAATTAGCAGCACCTGTAGTTGGCTATAATTTTAATTACTGATTACATTATGACTGATTACTTAAAATGATATCTGCATGAACACCACTAGACTATAAAGAAAAGGAGTAAAACAATTCTAAAATAATTAGCCGATTAAAACTGAGATTAAAGCCAACTCAATAAAATTGTTTTTAAAGATTTCTATTTTAAGTCAAGTTAATGGATTTTCTTTAACATACTCAACCTGGAGAGAAGCTGACCAACAATCATTTAATGTAAATAACCTACAACTGTCTTGGAAGATAAGGTGGTAATTCAGAATATGCCTCTGTCCCTCAAAACAGTGGGTATTAGAGAGAAGGGCCTAGTGACACCAGGAAAGAACAGAGTCCCATTTCTAATCCGCTTTATTAAATATTCATGTTTTAGATATTAGAAGTTTTGTTGATTCATTTTCTTGAATTATGACAAATTCATTATCTTCCAAACAGGTCCTAGATTATATCCTAGCTATAAAAAGAATATAAACAATAATGCCAAACATGGTTTTTCTGGAAGAAAAAGTCAAATTTTAATGATATCCCTTAAACTATGCCATAACACCAAAACATTTTGGTGTGCAAAGTATCACATTTTTATTTTGGTGTACTAAGAAAGGATTGTTGCAAATTAGGATTATGTGTATACTCTGGAGGAACCAACAACTCCTCCAAAATTGAAGGAAATTTAAAAATAAAAAATTCTACTCAACTCTATATTATTAAATTTTTTTTTAGGATTAACGATCTCAAATCATTAATGAGGCACCAGCTGTGTAATGTTTTTACAACCTATGTGTGATAAATGAAATTTTTGTGCAAACGACTTTTTAAAATATATTCAGTGAGTTAAGACATTAGATATTTAAATTCTTTGTTATTAAAATCACAAACATATACAGAATTAGAACACTATAAAATACTGCTTTATAACCCCTAGGAGAATTTTGATCAGAAAGACAGAAGCATAACTTTGGAGGGGCTGTGGAGACTTGGAATCCCCCTATATTTTGGTGGAAAAGTAAATTGGTGCAGCTGTTTTGAAAATAGTCTAGGAATTCCTCAAAAGGTTAAAAATAGAATTAAATATGACCCAGCAATTTGTTCCTCAGTATATATCCAGGAAACAAAAAATATATATATGTAACTGCACAATAGAAAGCAATATGGAGATTCCTCAGGAAACTTGGAATGGAACTACCATTTGATCCAATGATCCCATTACTTGCTATATACCCAAAGGACCTTAAAATCATCATACTATAGAGATGCAATCATATCAATGTTTAAAGCAGATCAATTCACAGTAAGCTATGGAACCAATCTAGATGCCCTTCAACAGATGAATGCATTAAGAAAATGTGACACATATATACAATGGAATATTATTCAGCCAAAAGAAGAATGAAATTATGGCATTGCTGGTAAATGGATGGAACTGGAGAATATCATGATAAGTGAAATAAGCAAATCCCAAAACAACCAAAGGCCAAATGTTCTCTCTGATATGTGGATGCTAATACACAATTAAGGGGTAGGGGGAAGAATAACATTTCATGGTATTAAACAAAGGGGAATGAGGGGAAAGGAGAGGGTTGAGAATAGGAAAGACAGTAGAATGAATCAGACATGACTTTCCTACATTCATATATGAAAAAATGACCAGTGTAATTCCACATTATGTACAACCATAAAAATGGAATCCTAATTAGTATAAGTCATACTCCATGTATGTATAATATGTCAACATACACTTTAATGTCACGTGTATCTAAAAAGAACAAATTTTAAAAACCACAAATGTTTATTAGAATCATTATTCATAATAGCAAAAATGTGTACACATTTCAAATGCTCATTATCTGATGAATGGGTAACCAAAAGTAACATATGCATACAATGGAATATTATTTAGGCATGAAAAGAAATGAAGTACTTGATATATGCTACAATGTGGATGAACCTTGAAGGCCTCATGCTGATTGAAATAATCCACTCACGAAAAATCTCACAAAATGTATAATTCCATTGATATGAAATGTGCAGAACAAGAAAGTCTCTAGAAATAAAAAGTATATTAGTGATTACCTGTGTTTGGGGGCTGGTGTGTTGAAGACACAAGAGGTGACTATCAAAGGGTACAGAATTTCTTTAGATGTGATAAAAGTTACAAAACTAATTGGTTCTGATAATTGCATGACTTTAATACTATATATACAGATAGTACAAAAAAAGAAACAAATACCCCACAAAACATAGAATAGAGCCAGACACAGTGGTGCATGCCTGTAATCCCAGTGGCTCAGGAGGCTGAGGCAGGAGGATTACAAGTTCAAAGTCAGCCTCAGCAAAAGCTAGGCATTAAGCAACTTGGTGAGATCCTGTCTCTAAATAAAATACAAAATAGGGCTGGGGATGTGACTCAGTGATTGAGAGCCCCTGAGTTCAATCCCCAGTATCCTCCCTCCCACCCCCCAAAAATAGAACAGTATAATGAACCTCAATGTGCACTGCACTTGACTTCAAATTCTTAATACAAGGCCACTGTTCACTCTTGTCATTTGCAAGGGAATGAGAGAGAGAGAAAGAGAGAGAGAGAGAGAGAGAGAGAGAGAGATTGATTCTGGGTGGAGATTTTATTTAAAGAAATTCTAAATATTTTTGTGAAGTGGAGGAACACAACTAATGTGTCAGTACCTTCTGGAGGGACTAAAACCCAGTTGTTTTTATGTCCCATCATGAGCGCCATGCTGGTACACGTGGCACTCACCAGCGTCTGAAGGCGACCCTGGCGACTAACTCCAGAAGGCGGCAGATTGCATGGGGTGCACCCCACCCCATGACTTCAGGCCCTGCCTTCAAGGACATTTAGAAAGCAAGGTGAAATTAGGCCCTAAATTATCTTCAAAGAGCTCAATTGTATCAGAGCTCTAGTAAAGTCCATGGGAAATATCTGGAGGCTCCAATCCAATTCCACTGATTCTCACATGCGGGAACGGGAGGGGACAAGGTGGTTCCAGCCCATACACGCTGCTTTGGTTCTGTCTGAGGCAGCAGAGGTCGCAGCAGAGGCTGGTGAAATACTGCACAGAAACCAGTGGTCAAACTGGCATAAAATCATGCACAGTCTCAGTAAAACAGGGCTTGATTGGCTTATGTCTTTGATTAAGCCCAAGAAAATGAGAATGTATGTAATGTGTTCCTGGTTGATGTACTCGGCACCTCCGAGTAGAAGGTTTCTATTTATCTGTTCTGAGTTTCCGTTTATCTGTGTGTCTGTTTATCTCCCTACATGTCAATCACTCTGTTGTGATTTTTTTTCTTTCTAGCAGTGCTGGGAATTGAATGCAAAGCCTCCTGCATGCTAGACAAGCCCTCTACCCCAAGCTTCTTCCCAGCTGTCCTTTCTGGCTGTTTAAAAGATGTCTAGCAGAAGAGTGGAATAATCAATCATGACCCCAAAGCCAGCTTTTGATATTCTACTTTCAATTTTTGATTTGCACACATTATTGTCTTTGCTTTCTAAACTGGGTCGAAGTATTAGAAAAACTTTACACTGATAGGAATCGGATGAGCAACCTTCCTTTCTTTTATCAATGATTTATTGAAGCTCCTATGCCTAAAGTTGTCAGAAAAGAAGTGAAAAGGTGAAAGGGAGGGGAGAAAAAGAAAGAAAGAATGTTGGTTCTTTCTTTCCTGGAATAATTCAGAATACACTTGCTTGGAGCCAAGCATTCAGCCACCTTCGTCTTATCTATCCCAGGTCGTGTTAAAGCTGACCCACAGGTAAACATTCCCAGCCTTTAAACGCAGGGTTTATTATTCATGTATGCTGGCTGGATGTGATTCTCTTATGGTCTAAGCTTTATGATTCACATGAAATATTAAGATGCTTAAACAAAAGTGATCCCCATCTCTGAGTTGCCTGAAGGTCAGGTGTGAAAACATTTACTTTGTAATAATTAGCTCAGCGCTGGCTTGCTGATGCCTTCTTCTGTGTCCTGTTTCTTCCTTTTTGTTCTGTAGTGAGTCATGCAAAGGGGCCATGTGACACGGCCATTCAGTGTGACTGTGAGAGACAATGACCAGCCGTCATCAGAGAATGCTCAGGGCAATCGATTCTCTTTTTTAGGATTAATGACCAGGGTCATTCAGTGCAGGCCTTTAAATTTGTGCCCAGTGGCATTTGTTTAATTAGAGCTCCTTTTTCTTTTTTTTTTTTTTTTCTGCTTCCTGCACAATTCAATAACAGGAGGCTGAGCGGCGATCATTGTCTTCTATCTTAACTTAGAGATAAAAATAAATTCCCCATCTTCGCTTTGTTGTTCCCCATCTCAAAACACATGAATATTTTACAAATTGGTCTTTATGTGAGAGATAGGAGGAAGGATGTGGAAAGATGTTCGCATGCAGCAATGATTAAACTCTAGTGCTGCACATTTATATAACATCGCAGTACAATAAAACTCCAAAGATTTTAAGTAGCTTTTTTCTATTGAGTCTCCTTTGCTGTAATTATTAGCAAATGAGGACATAAAGGCAAAGCTGTTATGGTTCTTTGGGTATGTATCATGAAAATCATCAATTTTTCTGGATGTCTACTTCAGACACTTTCTCCTAGAGTCCGCCTCGCCTTGTCAGTGTGTGTCAGGCTACGGAGGGGAAGATGGGTTAGAGAATAAAATTAGGAGTACATGGCACTCAGATTACTGGTCCTACTCATGAGGTGCTGCGGTCTAGGCGACTGGGGGTAGAGAGGAGGAGGAGAGTGGAAGTCCGCCTGGCCAGGGATTCAATGCCAGCTCAATTACAGAGGCTCCTGGACTTAACAGAGACATGTCGCAATAAGCCCATCATAAGGTGAGAACTGGCATCAGCTGGGAATGCATGTACTCCCATCACCTGCAGAACATCGCAGTTTAGCAACACAGTCAAGTATCAGCTGTTTTCCCCTGTGATTCTGTAGCCGACTGGAAAGAGTGTCCTCTGTCATATTGCTAGTCTGGGAGAAGATTAAAGTTGGTTGTTTGAAAAGTATGACTGCTACTGAATGTACCCTGCTTTCACACCGCTGTGAAGGAACAAATCATACGTGGAGCACGGGGACCACAGGAGCCATCTATGTTAGCCACGTGACACACCGGTGCTTTTAACCTTCTTTTCTAGCTAAGAATTAAAAATAAACACTCCCACCCGCCCCCCACACACAAGAATGACCAACCCGAAATATTAACCTCATAGGATCCTTGTAAGAATTACCTATGATAAAGTTTCTTGGATGTGCAGGGTGTGAGTGGTAAATAAAACGCTTCCTTCCCTCTGTGAATTTACCACTTTTCTTGAAAAGGCTGGTAAGAAAAAAACTGAACCAGCTATCTCAACTGAGTGTGTCTGTTTTTATTTTCAAATTATTTCTATTCATGGGTCTCCAACGCCTCTCTCTCTTTCTCTGTTCTACTCCAATCAGTTGTGCGGAACGTCTCCGAGTTCCGTTCTGGATGATTCCTAAGCTGTGTGTACACTAACAGAAAGCAAAGCTTTCACACAATCCCACCGTCACTGCCAGTTCTGCAGATTCTGGTTGCACGGGTAGGTCAACTCTCAGACCAAAAAGCCCTAACAGGGCCCTTCCACCATTTCTAAGGGTTGAATGCTTCCATCATGAATGATTTCCAGCTTCCTGAAATTTAATAACCATCCGACCAAACTCCTGGATAGTTGGCAATTGCGATCCAGTCTTAGCCTCGTCCATGGAATAAATCAACAATGAAGTTAACTTGCCTGCAAAAGGTCACAATACCAGAACTTAGAAATGGGGCACTTTTAGACGGAGCACTAAATGAAAACTGATTACAAACTCCCTGGGGACAAGGCTTTTGTCTGGTTCCATATTTTTATCTTGCATAGTACTAGCAATTAAGGAATTTACAGATGGAAAGAGTATAACTCAGATGGTCATATATTTCGTGGGTTGCTCTTGTATATTTAAGCAGAGTTTCTATTAATAAGATCAGAAGGAGGGCTGGGGATGTAGTTGAGTGGTAAAGTACTAGCTCAGCATGTTTGAGGCCCTGGGTTTAATCCATAGCGCTGAAAAAAAAAAATTAGAAATAGTGACATAAAATCAAATTTAGAGGAAAATTTTAAAGGAATACCAAAAGTTCGATATTTAGCTTACTGATACCTGGAAAACATCTAAGATAAAGAAAATGTATTACAAAATTGAAAGTTTCTGGAAAGCAACATTGCCTTGTAACTACATTTAAGAGTTGCATATATTGTTTGTAAGTACAGTCAGTGATATCCACATACTGCATCATGGGGTAAACATTTAAAATGTTGCACTTTCACAAAATTGCAGAAGTTCAGATTGTGAGTATCATCTCTCTAAATGATCACTACTCATGCCATGGGAAAAAATAACGTTTGACTGGTATCTCATTGTCCTCTGATTGGAGTTTCCGCACAAAAAGGAGAGTAGCATGTCTCTTTGCTCTCTACACAAATACATTTACATATTTAATATCAAACTATGAAACAGATTAGCCCATATGAAACAGCCAACAATCCACTGATTTCAACCTACAAAAATGGCTATTTCATATGGTTCAGTTCAATATAATGATTTTCATTTTTTATCTAGCCTGACTTTTTCATGGTATAAGTGAAGAAACAGAAGCTTCAAGGATGTGTTTCAGGTTTTAATTCAGATGTCTTAAAATTTTTCATAATGACTAAATTCAGATTCAAAATTATCAGGTCATTCAGTTTTTCCAACATGTTAATTAATATTGATTTTGAGAAAGGAAAAATATCTCATACCCAAGGAAACCTATCGGAGATGAAGTCACCTTCCTTTTAGAGAACTGGGCAACACTATAAATCAAACAGGATGAGTTTCATGGGGAAGAACATACTATTTTGTTTGTCCAGAGAATGTTTCTCTATTCTGCCCGGACATCTTTGCAAAAGAATTTAAATCAGGTAGATATTCAAAAATTTGAAACTAGGAACAAAATTTGGCATTACAATGTAGAATGTTTCTCTTTGGCAATTTTGTGACATTTTTCTCAGTACATTGTTCCAAACAAGCAACAACAACAAAACCTGCAAAAATCTCTGAAATGCAGACTGAGAGGAGACTCTAGGTTACTTTAAATAAATTCAGTAATGGGATAAGAAGTATATTGGATCAAATGCCTGGAGAAAATAGAAATAGCAGCTTGCATTGTAACTAGATCCCATTATCTGTTCCAGATCCTTCACTCTTTGCATTCATTCCCTTAATAAGGAAGTGAGCAAAAGATAAACCCAAAGTCTAGAAGTCACAGTTTCAAATCACAGTTTTTATATACTTAGCAGCTCTGAGTTCTCAGGTGCACATTGCTCAGCCTCCCTGTGCCTCAGTTTCTCCACCTACACAGTGGGAAGAACAAAATCAGCTTGGTTCTGTTGTGAGGATCAAATGAGCAATGGTACAAAGTATCTATGGGTGCCTAGGACAGGAGGGCTCCAAGCTGAGCCAAACAGTGAATCCTCAAAGAAGAGATTGACGTTAATTGTTTCAAGAACAAAGGATAGATTACCAAGTATTTTATTTTTGAGGTGATTATGAATGGGTAGAGTTCTTTATTTCTCCTTCAGTGGATTTATTACTGATGTATAGGAATATGTTTGATTTATGGGTACTGATTTTACATCCTGCTACTTGGCTGAAATTATTTGTTAGTTCTAGAAATTTTTTGGTGGAATTTTTTTGGATCTTCTAAATATAATCAGCAAATAGTGATAGTTTGAGTTCTTCTTTGCTTATTTGTATACCTTTAATTTCTTTCTTCTAATTGATCTGGCTAGAGTTTCAAGGACAATATTGAATAAAAGTGGTGAAAGAGGGCATCCTTATTCCAGTTTTTAGAGGGAGTGCTTTCAAGTTTATTGATTTCTGTATGTTGAACTAACCCTGCAGTCCTGGGATGAACCCCATTTGATTGTGGTGCACTTTCTTTTTAATATGTTTTTGTATGCAAGTTGCCAGAATTTTATTGAGAATTTTTGCATCTATGTTCATCAGGGATATTGGTCTGAAGTTTTCTTTCCTTGATGTGTCTTTGTTCCCTCAAATTAAAAAAAAACAAAAACAAAAAAAAACCTTGGAATCAATCTAACAAAAGAGGTGAAAAACCTCTAAAATGAATACTACAGAACACTAAAAATAAGACATTGAAGAAGACCTTAGAAGATGGAAAGACCTCTCAACCCCTGGATAGGCAAAATTAATATTGTCAAAATGGCCATACTACCAAAGCATGTACAAATTTAACGTAATTACTATTAAAAATTCCAATGACATTCTTCATGGAAGTAGAAAAAGCAATCATGACATTCATTTGGAAAAATAAGAGTCCCAGAATAGCCAAAAGCTATCCTTAGTAAGAAAAGTGAAGCTGGAGGCATCAGAATACCAGACGTTAAACTATACTACAGAGCCATAGTAATAAAAGCAGAATGGTATTAGCACCAAAACAGACACATAGACCAATGGTCCAGAATAGAAGACACGGAGACAAAACCACAAAAATACAGGTATCTCATACTAGACAAAGGTGACAAAAACATTCACTGGAGAAATGATAACCTATTCAACAAATGGTGCTGGGAAAACTGGAAAGCCACATGTAACAAAATGAAATTAAACCCTTATCTCTCACCCTGCACGAAACTCCACTCACATGGGATCAAAGACTTAGGCACTAGAAAAGAGACCCTGCACCTAATAGAAGAAAAGTAGGCCCAAATCTTTACCACATCGGCCTAGGATCTGACTTCCTTAACAAGACCCCTAAAGTGCAAGAAATGAATCAAGACTCAATAAATGGGATTGACTCAAACTACAAAGCTTATTTTTAGCAAAGGAAACAATAATGTGAATAGAGAGCCTACAGATTGGGAGAAAATCTTTACCATATGCATCTCAGATAAAGCATTAATCTCTAGGATATATAAAGAACTCAAAAAACTTAACACCAAAAAAAAAAAAACAAAAACAAAAAACAAAAAACAAATAACCCAATCAACAAATAGGCTAAGGAACTGAACAATGTATACAATCAATCAACAAATGTATAAAAAAATGTTCAACATCTCTAGCAATTAGAGAAATACAAATCAAAACTACTCTAAGATTTCATCTCACTCCAGTTAGAATGGCAATTATCAAGAATACAAGCAACAATAAATGTTGGTGAGGATGTGGGGAAAGAGGTATACTCATACACTGCTGGTGGGAATGCAGATTGGTGCAACCACTATGGAAAGCAGTATGGAGATTCCTCAGAAAATTTGGAATGGAACAACCATTTGATCCAGCTGTCCCTCTCTTTGGTTTATATGCGAAGGGCTTAAAATCAGCATACTACAGTGACACAGCCACATCAATGTTCATAGCAGCTCAATTTACCATGGCTAAACTATGGAATCAACCTAGATGCCCTTCACAGATGAATAAAGAAAATGTAGTGTATGTATATATGATAGAATATTACTCAGCTTTAAAGAAGAATGAAATTCCGGCATTTGCTGGTAAATAGATGGAGTTAGAGGATATCATGGTAAGTGAAATAAGCCAAACCCAAAACACCAAAGGCTGAATGTTTTCTTTGATATGTGGAAGCTAATTCACAATAAGGGGTGGGCATAGGGAAGAATAAAGTTACTTTATATTAGGTAAATGGGAGTAAAGGGAGGGAAGGGGTATGGGGGAAGAAATGATAGTGGAGTGAAACAGACATTATTACCTCATATACATATATGACTGTATGACTGATATGATCTGATTATACAATATGTATAATCAGAAAAATGAGATTACACTCCACTTATGTATGATCTATCAAAATGTATAAATGCATTCTACTGTTATGTACAATGATTTAGAACAAATGAAAAAGTTTTAATAAAAAAACAAAGGATAGAGTTGCCTCACCAGACATTTTTTGTCTAGAAAATTAATTTTTTAAATTAAAAATTAAAAGAGTTCTTTTTTTAATCCTGAAAATTAACCTCAGGAACAAAGAAGGAAAAAAAGTAAAGGAGGCAGGGCAAGAAAGAGCATCTGTTTTACCTCTACCACATTAACGCACAAATAGCAAATATTAGCACTGTGACAAACCAAGCAGAAATTATAACAGGGCTCTTTATAATAAAGTTTATAATTGCATAGAAGAATACAGGTTGTATATTGAGTTAAATTCATATTTCCCCTGTCTAAGAACCATGTACGAAAACTTGCTAAAATGACATCACTGTGCAAAGTGAATATTAGTTCCAAATTGAAAGAAATGTTTTCTTTCTACATAAAGAGAGATGATAGTCTTTTCTAGAAATTGAAAATAGCACTTATTCCCATATTCTAGGCTCAACCAATTCTCCATATGTGAATGACGGCTCCACAAGACTAATTATTCAGATATTTTAATATGCATAATGACAAACATCTGCATGTTTGTGTTTTTGTTCATGTTATAGCATAATGCACTATTTTCCAATCATATAGCTGTGAATTCATACTTTTTATTTATTAAAACTGTGAACATAAACTTGTTATTTATTAAAATTTGCCCACTTATGAAACAGTTGCAGTGTTCCGTGTTCCTTTGTTATCCATATTTTTATTGGTACATTATAATTATGAATAGTGATGGGAATCATTGTTACATATTCACACATGCATATGATACTGCCCTGAATATGCCCAATCTCATCTGTTCTTCTTTTAAAGAAAAACTAAGCAAAATACCAGTTGTAGCTATACTTACAAGGACACAGACTTATATTTAATCACAAAATAAATCCATGGTCTTCTCACGACTCAAAACAAGCAAGAGTATTACAACCACTATGCTTAACATTCTCTTTCTCTCTGGTATCTTGCATGGAAATGTCAGGCACAGAATATCGCCATCACATGGATTATCATCATGCTGGTGGCTTTACACATGTGCACAGAAAAGGGCATCAAGTCCCCCTGTCTATGAAGACAGGATGGCTGTGATCTCTCTCACACTGAGGTGCTGTGGAACTGGGGTTTTCTGTAGATTGAGGACTTTATTCCTTTGATCACTTGGGCACAGTCCACTAGAAGAGGAAAGATTTCTCTGGGAGCCTTGCTCACTGATTTTCTGCTCAGCTCTATCATTAAAACTGCAAGGGAGAGGATAGGAGGGAGCAGGGAAACCATTCTTTAATGTTTTTGTCAGAAATTGAATGAGACAAACCCATTCCACAAGATTTTCTAATTTTGTCAAAATTATATCTGCTGTCAAGTCAACTATTGGAATGCTGTAGCTATAGTAAAATTGACAGCAGGATGAATATACAAGTCGTGCTTGAGTTTGGCTTGCAAATGTGGTGAGTGTACAGAATAACAAGGAACATGGGATCATCCTCGTTCAACCCAAAGACAAAGTAAATGGAACACAGGTTGATGAATGAGGTGACTGACTGGGAACCTCCGAGTGTGTTCACAGGTCCAGTGGCAAAATATGATTCCAAATCTGTTCCTGGCTCATATTCAGCACTGACATTTAAGCTGGACAGTAAGTTTTTCAGTGACTCAGGCTGTCATATGTAGTGAAATGTACCTGGTAAAATGATTTGTCTAGAGTTTTCAGGACTCCAAACTGCCACTTCAAATAGCACACACAGCTTAGCCAACTCCATCTTAAGTACGTCAGGTACAGACAGACACAGTGCAGATTCCCCAAAGACTGACTGGTGGTTGACTTTCTGGGCACCTACATCCCTCAAATTCAGTTTTTACTTTTGTTTCCTAAATTTCTCAGACAGGTAGGTGGTGGTTAGTTATTATCCAAAAGGAAAAACACAGATCTGTCTGCCTCATTTCCATTCTGACAATCTTGTAGGCTTACAAAGATACTGAAATACCTAAAAATACTATTTGCAGTAATTTGAAAAGAAGCACACAATACTGATTTTTGGGAAATTCAATTCATTTCTTTAGGTATGAAAGCACTAAATTTTTGTTTACATTTTCAACCTCATTTGCATACACTTCCATTGCCATCTTTTATTTTCTGTTTTTCTTTACCTTGTCTTTCTCTAGTACCTGGCCCTCATTAACTTCAGTTTATTTTTAGGATACACTTTTTAAGAGACTGTAAATCAGATTCCATGGTTTTAAGTACTTCTATCAGTGAGTGCCCACCCCATGTATGGTGTTGGTTTAATACTGACCCAAATCAATCCCACAATGAAAGTTCTCAAGGTCAAACTCAAAGTCCCATTGATACTTATGAACACAAAAGATCATATTTATTCCTAGTGCAAAGCCATCATCAAGTTTGACTCTTCCTCTTCAAGCTCTTGGCATTCAGTCAGATATGAGGTACTTTTGGTTTTATTTTCCAGGTATATCACAGTTCCATCCCTTTTTTTCCTCACTCACATGATTATCACACTGGTTCAGTTCCAAATACATGAGTTGTCTTGAATTGATAAACTCTTGCTGGTCCCTAGTTGTGTGGGGATTCACATGCATTAGCAATGTCTAACGTGGAAAGATCACCAAGGGAAAGAAGGTGAACATACAGATCAGCTTAATATTGTTCTTATTTTCCAAAGAATTCAGAACCAAATTATTTTTTTATTGACCATCATCAAATAAAACAAGGATAGGTTGAACAAGTGTTCAGTAATATTGAAAAATATTTAGGACTTAGCAATGAGAAAAAAGGCACATGGTATATATATATATATATTTATTTATTTATTTATTTATTTATTTATTTATTTATTTATATATTTTTTAAAATTGTGATTTAACGGGCCCATACCAAAATCATTTAATTATATGGGCAAATGTACTTTATTAAATTCACTGTTTTCTATTGATTAAAGAACTCCAACCTAGTGAAGCTATACATTATCTTGCAGACTTTCTGTCTAGTAGAAATGCAAATAATTTCTATCTCATCAGGAACAAAATGTCAAAGTTTATAGTTTATTACCCTAATTGACAATAACCAATTTCATGACTATTCAAGCATTCCTATTCTAAAATTTCTTTATTAAAATGCTCATAAATACCAGACATGCCATCTTCCAAGTTATGCCATTAATTAATGAGATGAATAAAATCTTTGATATATTCATTTTATACTTATATGGGAGTCATATTTTTAATTTTTGAAAGTTAACTTTATTAATGGCTTGAAAATAATAGCCAAATCTTATGAAGTCCTGCTTTAACTCCTAAAGAATATCTTCATTCTTTGCTCACAAAATGTAAGGGGGAGAAAAACTATTACAGCCTGAAATTATTTCTTTTAATTAAAGTTAATAATATTTGATCATCTACATTGTGAATGGCAATGCTCTTATATTAACTATCACATGAGCTCTGGCAAAAAACAGAATTACCTACACAGCAAAAACAACAAGAAATGAAACAGGAGACATTTGCTAGAGCAGTTAGTTTTTT
This sequence comes from Sciurus vulgaris, assembly GCF_902686455.1. Lineage (NCBI taxonomy): Eukaryota > Metazoa > Chordata > Mammalia > Rodentia > Sciuridae > Sciurus > Sciurus vulgaris. Next base: position 77,260,609 of record NC_136474.1, on the reverse strand, counting down.
TTCTTTCTTGATTCTTTTTTTTTTTTTTTTTTTTTTGGAGTTGTTGCTCATTGTTGAAACAAATTTCTCAAAATAGCCATGATTTACTTGACTCTAAATGCATAGTCTTTGGTAAAATCTTCTTGTTCCAATTTGTCTGTGCTATACTGTAATAGAGTGAACTAAAGGAACTAAAAGAAGCCAGCAACATAAAATTTGAGAAAAATCACTACCAGTTTAAAACCAATTAAAGAGAACTCTTTTCCTGTGACATGTTTAGTCAGATTATCAAATTCAGGGCCAGGGGGAGATCATATAATTTTTCGAAGGTCAGTATAATTTTGTAGTAATTGTAGTGAGTAAGACAGAGAGGGCGTGTGGAGAGAGAGAGAGAGAGATATGGAGGGAAGGGAGGGAGGCATAAGTTCTCTAACTTCACTGAAAAATCATCTTTACCTTCTCTAGACTGGCACAGCAGTCATAGCCTTCAGCTCAGAAACCAGCACATAACTAAATACGGGCTTACACTGTTCTCTAATAGTTTTTGCAACACATATTTTATCTGCTAGAGTAGGAAGGAAATCCGGTTCTCAACTAACTCCACTGTTCTGCAAAGCTGACATCTTTCCCTCACTTTGTACATTCTTCACCAGCCTGAGATGTGCTAGAGACACAAAACACTAATTATCTTTACTTACATTGATTGGCAATTTAAAAATTTCAGTGCAGTTGGACTGTATAGCTAGAGGACAAGATTTGAAAACCACAAGGGAGACATTTCTCTTGTGCCCTTTAAAATTTCCCCTACCCAAGATGCAACTGTCTGGAACTCTGTGCTTTACACCCTGTAATGTGCTTAAGAATCACTTAGCAAATCTTGTTAAAGGTGGGTTTGCATTCAGATGGACTAATCTGAAGTCTGAGATTACTTTCTAATGAAGTCCAAGATGAGGCTGATACTTATGGTGCTAACCAAGAGATCACACTTGGACCAACAAGGTCCTACATATTTCATTTTTAAAACAATTGGCAATCCAGTCTTCTGGTTTCTGAATAAAATCAGGAAGTATACCATCCATAATATAGGTAGAAATTTAACTGGGCTTCTCAAACTAATTTCTTCTAATGTCCCTGAAAATATATGCTTCTGAAAATCAAAAGTAATTTTAGAATTAGTTCCATCTGGTCTTCTATACAATATTCAGTAATGCCTTATACCACAATAAAAAACTGGATCATCTTACTTTGGCATCTAAGTCTCTTTGTAAACTTTAGCAAACTACTATTTAATCCTTTCTCTTCTTTCCTACTTATCAGATGCCTGTGTATACCTGCCACACATATATTCTTGCTAGTCCATATTCTTATATGGTTTTATTTAGCAATCCCCCATAACTGGAAGACATTCTTCTATTCTCCACTCCTATTCCTTCTTTAACATCAGTTCAAGTGTCACATCCTCCTTGAAGTTTCCCATGATCTTTCCCTTCCTCCAAATTACTACTTAGAAGCAATAGCTCCACCTTCTGTGCTCCTACAGAACACTGGCTATGTATGAAACTAAGTCAAAGCAAACACTATTTACTTAAATCATAGTCTATGGAGACATAGACTATGTCTATTTCATTCCATTGACCCAATTTTGAAATTCGTGGAACATAAAAGTTACTAAGATACAGTTTTTCTTTTTTTTTAATCTCAAGGAATTTACATTTAAGTGTGGGGAGACAAACACATTGATTGATATGAAAGACAGTTTTAACTACTGATAAGTGGTTTGAAGATGGAGGAAAAGAAGTTCCATAATCGTTCTATAAGAACACCTTGAGATTCTTCATATTTGCCCTCTTCTGCCATGAAAGAAAACATGGTTCAAAGAAGGACAAATGCTTAAATACAGTACCAGTTTATCCTGTAACTTCTTTAAAGGGTCTGATCAAGAATGAAAAAAATATCTGGTCTGTACCGACAACCCTTAAATAGTTTCTTTTAAGAATTTTCACTAGGTATTGACAATAGTCTTATATGGTGTATATATTTTCCTCTTCAATTACAGACACATCCCAGGTTTTTTTTACTCTTTGATTAGAGATTAAAGGTATCTCAGCATCAGTAGAGTCTTTGAATGCCTCAGTTTCCGCCCAGTCTAAATGGAGTCATAAGACATGTGATGAAGAACAGAGACATGAGTGACTGATGTCACAGTGTTCCTACCACTTACTACCAATCTAGAGTCACATGCAATGACAGCATATAGCAATTAATTCCACTTAAAATCTTGCAGAAATAACATTGTCTACCATAAGTAGTCTGTTCCGAACAGGGTGAAAAGACAACTTTAAGAGGAAGAATCGTCATTTAATTATGGGATGCTAGAGGATGTAGGAACAAAAACTGTGGAAATGTATCCCAGTGCACACATAATACATGATTGATGAAACCTGTTATGATTCTTCTGTAGAATCAATAACAGCCCTTCACATACTGTCCTCACTGAACCATAAAGGGATTCCAACTTACAGATGATATAAATGCATAGAACTGTAATTTATTTAAAGTTAAAGAAACAAATGATCATGTCTTTGAAAATGTAAAGCATGGTTTTTTCCTGTTTTGCCCCATCCTCCACCCTCATTTTGGTTAAATACATCAGGAAAAATTCCATTTAAATTTATCTTGCTACTTGTCAATGATGCTTCTCTTTTCCACATCCCTTAATTAACTCTTTTCCTCAGGCTTGCCTGGGGCCCTATTGATTTCTCTCTCCTGCACAATATTATCAGTGGGAAAAAGCAGTTTCTCAGTGGCTATGAAGTAGGTATGGTGGTGCCTTGCAGATGTGCTGGGGCCAGATGTGTGATGTGCAGACTCAATTGAGATAACTTATCTGGACAAGTGGAGAGAGCCCTGAAGTGCTGCTGGCTTGAAAAGAAGGTTTACATTGAAGTAAATGGGTAAAAAAAAAAATAGTAAAAAAGTGACATGACTAAGGAGATAAAGCATGGGTGAGAAAGATGTAATATGTACAAAAACAATGTTTTCAAGCATGGAAACCCAATATAATGAAACCAACCTAAAGTTCATTTATAAATAGCTTTCAGGCAGCACTATGAAATTTAATATTTAATTTTAAAATTGAATCCAGTACCAAATGATTTTCTTGGCCTATTAATTTGGATAATGTGGTTTTTATAAAAGTATTAAATAACATTTGTTTTTTAAGTCCTATATTGTGTAAATCCTAAAAATCAAGTTTCCTTTGACTGAAGTCATTCAATGCGGCTATTATTAATGTATAGAATTATGACGAATTTGATTAGATATTTCATGCACATTTACAGAAAATCATACCAACTTCCAATGGTAAGAGCGTGTAAGAACAAATTCTCACCAACTCAAAGAGAATTCTGAGACTTTTGTATAATTTCATTTAATGACCAAAAAATCATAAAGTGATTATTATTCATAAGAGCACATACTTTTGACTCTGTAGGAATAAGTGAGATTATGATAGCTTAAATATAATCATAACATCAGCACATTTAATTCACAACTCAGTACCATTTATCTGCATGTGGCTGATCTTGCTGCTCTTGAAAATGCAGGAATAATCAAGCTAAATTATTTCCATTTAGTAATGGATCATTATCCCCTTTTACTATTTGCTACTGACTCATAATCAAGGTTTGGATCCAATCAATAATTGTGTTTCTTTTAATTTATATTTCTCTATCTGTGTTGAACCTTTTATTTATCTCCATAGGACATTTCATTTTTAGAGAATTGTATATCCATTCTTAGTGATATTTAAATGCTGGTTAAAGAGAGCAGCTTTTCTGAAATAAAGGAGAACAATTATTTGAAGATTGTTTACTAATAAAAAATATTAAGGAGCAATTATTGCTACCTCAACTCAGTGACAGGTATTAAACATATGTATACTTAGAAAAATATACAAAGCTACAGGGCAAGTCAGCACTGTTTTTAACAGTGACTTCTATGAGGAAATGAACACAATCGAAAATGTCACAATGTACATAATAAGTAGATCCATTACTAATTCATCGTACAATTCAGAATCATTTTGTAATGAAAATTAGGAGAAAGATGCATCTTTGGAAGAACACCGCAAAAAAAAAATAAAAAATAAAAAATAAAAGTTAAAAGCTGCTGTATTCCTCAAATATTTCATTGATGAATTCTATGAAGAGATGTGCTTCTGGACAATAGGAATATGTTCTTAGACATGCATTGGAGGCTATTTCATTATTGTGCAAACATGAGAGAGTGTGTTTGCACAAACTAAACTAGGTGATATCATCTTATGGAACCACTGTTGTTCATGTGATCGGTCCTTGAACAAAATGTCACGTGGTACATCGCTGTGTGTCCCTTATTTTGATTTGGAAAATAGGCTAGGGAATATTCACCCTGCTTCTCAGAACTACTTTTCAAATGTCAAATACATTTATTTTTCTCAGAACTATTTTGACCTCAACTAAATGAACACTCCATCTGACTAACTCAGCCAAACCAGCATGTACTAAAAAGGACTCAGATAAATAAAGTCAGTTGTTTGCCTGAATTAGTCACTTGTTTAAATAAATTAACCAGTCAATTCTGCCAAAATACTAAGACTCCTATTTTGTAAAAATGGACCAGTCACTCTGAAGCACAGAAGATGTAATTAGCGCATCTTTTTGCAACCCAGCAAAATGAGAGAAATTGGTGTGAAGTTAATGGAGGGCACACGAATGGTCTTGTCCCTCAGAAAAGCTTTAAATAGAAAAGAAGTTGCATATCTGTTACCTATAAAAACATGTGAAGAGACAGTAGATGTAAAATTCCTTTACTTCGTGAAGTGATACTAAGGTAGGCTGACCAGGTAAGACACATTTGTTTGACGGGCAGCCTCAAAGATGGTGCCCAGTGACCCCTGCCCCTCAGTATTTACATTTTTGTGTAATCTCCTCCCAGAGAGTCTGAGTTGGATCTACTGACTTGCTTCAGCTGAACAGAATACAGAAAAAGCAATCATTACCAAAAGGTCACAGAAAGACTGTGGATTCTGTCTTAAGTTGTCCTGTCTTGATGACTTGGAATGAGGGAAGTCAGCTCCCACCTTGTGAGCCGCCTTATGAGAGGTTTGCATAGCAAGGAACTGATGTCTCAAGTCGACAGCCAGAGTACCTGAGGCCTGTCAACCGCCAAGTGTGATATCCTGGCAGCAGACCCTCCCCAGTCAAGCTTAGAGATGGGAACAGAGTTCCAGAGAAACCTTGATGGCTGTTTTGTGAGAAAGACTGAGTTAGAGGGATCCATCTATAATGTACCTGATTCCAGACTCACACAAAACTGGAGGGAATCAATATTTCTTACTATGTTTTACAGTTTTTTTGTTACAGTCATAGATTACCCATCACCTATGATATATTTCACTTCTTAGTGATATAATTAAAAATCATCTTCAGATAGTTCACCTGTGCCTATTCTGGGAGACTCCACAGGAAAAATCCATTCAATGATGCTTTTCCATATTGTTGACAAGCATGTGCCTATAAGCATTAATCCAGATATTCCAGTGTTATATATCTTATCCTTAGAGCACTAGTCTAGTGCCAACTGTCTGAACCAGCACTGAACTCTGATATATAATAGTTACGTAGGATTATGCTAGTTATTAGAATTTCTGTGTCTTAATTTGCTCAACAGTAAAATGGGTAATAATATACTTCACAAGAGAAATGTTAATTCTTCATATTGCGAGAATTAAAGCAACTTAATGTTCTTAAAATGGTACTCAGCCCACAGTAACTCCTGCATAAACATTGTTTACTTACATTAGAAACAAAATCTCTGAAGGTCTTTTCTTAATAATCAGTGGAAACTATTAATAAAACATGACCAAAAATATGAAAAAGAACATTCTGGATAAATCTGCAGTGTTCACATCTGTTGGGGGCGGGATCATAACACATAATTCTTAAAGGCTATTAATCAGCACCAGGATGCCATACAGTATTTCAGAACTGGCTACATTTTTTGCATCATGAGGTATGAGGGAAAATTATAAGAAATAGGGAGTTTTTTTAACTCAAACTTCTATCTTCTCATCATTTTAGGGTGAAGTCTCGCAGTATCTGAATCCCAGGAAGCAGGATGACAGCCATCTCTTTAAACAGCCTCCAAACAGCCGTGTTAATTATAAGGTCTGTCTAAATTCCAGGACCGAGCCATATAACTAATCATACATCATTAAATTTTAAAGATGTCTTAAAGTATTCTGTTCTTCTTATATAAAAATTCTCAGCACTTTACCCCCATCCTTAAATTTAAAAAGCAAAGCATCACAACACTCTTTAAATAGGCATTCTTTTATTATAGTTAAAATATTCAGACTAACATCTCTAAAGCAGCTTGCAATCACTTTAAAAGGCCTGTCAAACCCCCTAAAGTGTTTGAACAAAAACATTCTTAGAACCAAAAGCTTATGGATAGCCCTCTTTTGAGGCAAGGTGGTCAAATTACAGATATTTTGCATCGTCTGAAGAAATGGAAGGGCAAATAAAACTCAGGGAATTTTCTTCCCTATCTCTTCTGCTCTTCTACCTTGCTAGAAGAAGCCTGTCCATTAGGATTTGCAGAAGGACTTGTCCCTCCCGCCAGTGTTCCCAGTCTGAACAGGGTGATGGATTTGTGCCCAAGGATGAGAACAGGTTTGGATGTAAAATAAAGCATCGTCTTCAACTTAGGATACCAGCAAGAAACCTTTTTCAATTTGGCAAATGCAAGATGATTAATATATGTGTGTTCTTAAAGTGCAACAGAGATTGAAAACTTACATTTTTGTTAAACCATAGTTTTTCCTTTTGTGACAACTTAGTGAAAAAGTGCTAATTTTTCATCAAACTGATCAAGCAAGCTAAACACAAATTCACATGCATACGCACAAGCGCACATAAACACACAAACAAATGCACCTCTCTGTCAGAATAACAGGACAGCAGATATTTTTGTTGTGGGCTCTAAACTTGAGTAAAACTTGCCCCTGAGATGTCTTTCATCTGTTCCCTAAGGGACTACATTCTTTCCTCTAAGAAAACATGCCTAGTGTAAATGACCTGGAGATTACGCTCCATAAAGAGCAATTACCCGCTATCCCAAAGGTGGTCTTCAGAACCCTGCCTCCCCTCTACACCTCCCTCCTCAGTCCCCGCAGCACCACCCAGCAGGCTGGCTGGCTCCTCTGCTCCTGGGCCCACAGGCAGTGACAGCATCATTATCAGACCAGGTTGTCATCATGAAGGCCCAGAGAGGACAGCAGAAGCAAGGCTTCCTGGAATCAGTGTGGCAGTGCCACAGTGCCCCGATAAAAACATTGCCATTTTAAACTTAGGAGAGTTCGGCACTAGGACAGAGATATGAATCTCATCATTTTTTTTTTTTTTTTTTTTTTTTTTTTTTAAGGCCAAATCACAAAGAGAAGGAAGAATGAAGAAAGAGAATGGCATCCCAAATGAGAGAACTGAAGGCTGAGAAATCCTGATTAGACACATTTTTGAGAGGAGCTTAGTGACTATGTAAGGAGGCATTTTATAGCTTACCAGGTTCCTGGGTGAAAAGAAAAAAAAAAAAAATACTTCTTAATTTTTATCTGATGTCCTTAACATAGCAATAATGCTTTTCATTGTTAAAGTGATTAATTGAGAAAGAATGTTTTTTTTTTCCTGCCCAAATCTGTGTGAGGCTAATTAAACTCAGTCTATTTATCACATGTCCTATTTACATTAAAATGTGAAAAATCAGAATAAGTTTAATTTGAAATACTGTGAACTTTTGTTTTGGACAAATCTGTGTGTTTCCTGGTACAGAAAAAATGACACCCACCATTGAGGAAAAATTCTTTTGAATGAAAGTTTGAGACAACACTTACTAGTAATCTTGTCTCTGACTAAATTTACCTCAGAAACGTTCTACAAATTCAGTTTTGCTGCCTGTGTTCAGGTGGAAATGAAATATTATAGATACAGTGGAAGAAGTCAGCTATCCCCAAAGTAATAAGTTTGCAAGAAGGTGCTCACATTGGGGAATCTTTGAGTACTATGAAGAGCTTAGGTTTTGATGACTACAAAATAATTATATCTGTAGATATAATATAAAAGAATCTTCTTTAGATGGAACCAATCTATGCCAGGTTTGAATTACATTACAAATTACACTTTGAACATCTCCTTCTCAAAGAGCTAAATGCATTCAAGTTATGTCCACTCAACCTGATGAGTCCAAAACTGAAGTATTGATCAGTTTTCATTAGCAACACTGAATGTATGCTTGAGCATACAAGATTCCAACACTCACTGTTCAGAATAATGTGACAAATTTTAGTTAAGGATCAAATGTTAAATGAGGGAAAAAATGACCAGGAATTTCATCCAGTTCATAGCTCTTGTGCAAGAAAAATAGGTTGTTGTGTTTGACAATAACTGTGACTGAACTGAGATACCTCCCAGTTTGTATGGTGCTTCACTTAATTTATATTCTAGCCAAGGTTGAAGAAGACAAGCAATGATGTAAATTAAATAAGCTTTTTAAAAAATATTATTTTCTAAAGGGATCCATGATAGACTGGTGGCCCTTTTGGGCGATGTTCTCATTTTAGTGTATGAAAAGGAAAATGAATGCAAAATCAATCAAGTAAGGAAATAAAACCTAGTTCTTAAGAAAAGTGTGCAAAAGATGGAGGTATCACTAGCCATTAGAAAAATGCAAATCAAAACTGCAGTGAGAGCTGCCACTCCAGACCAACTAGGATGGGGGTAACTCAAAAAGACAGATAATAATGAGTATTGGCAAGGCTGTGGAGAAATTGGAAGGTTCACACACTACTGGCAAGAATTTCAATGGTACAATGACTTTGAAAACTACTTTGTCAATACCTCAAAAGCTTAAACATAAAATTATATGATTAGCAATCCTACTCTGAGGTATCTACCCAAGAAAAACAAAACTAATGTTCACTTGTACATGAATATTCATAGCAGTGTTAAAGTAGACAAAAATGCAAAACAATCCAACTGTCCATCATGTGGAAAATGGATAAATAATATTCTATTGTATGAATACAGATACTATGGCAATTGAAAGGAATGATGAACTGATACACAAAACAAATGGATAAAATCTTGAAAACATGTAAGTAAGTGAAAGAAGTGAATCACAACAGACCACTTAGTGTGTGATTTCATTTATAGGAAATGTCCAGAATTCACAACTCCAGACACAGAAAGCAGTCTAGTGGTTGCCTAGGGCTGGTGGGTGGGGGTGGGACAGGCATAACAGCTAGTTGTGCACTTTGAAGAGGTAAATTTTATAGTATGTGGAATTTTATTTCAATCAGGCTTTTTAAACAAGAATGAAGAACAGAGAAAAGCGATCAAGGACTCTGGGTTGAGATTTAGCTTTGCATGTTCTTGAAAAAAAAGAATTCATCTTAGAGTTTCATTTTACCCTTTCACATTGAAAATAGTAAAAGCGGAACATAAAATTTGGAAAACAACTAAAAGACAGGCCGACTGAGGTGACCACTTCTACTTGCTGCACACTCTTACCTGTTCACATATTCCTAGTGCATCTATTAGGTGGACCGGCGAAATATGAGGATTTCAATAACAATGCCTCTGAAGCATAAGCAAAACCCAGAGGGGGAGATTCCCATGCTAGGGGTATAGGGCAGGGGGCTAAAGTAGAACTCAAGAGAAAGAATGGCAGGCAACAGGCTCAGAGAGCTGCAGTAAGCTGTGCAGAGCCAGGAAAAAAGGCCAATCTATCCAACAGAGGAATCTGGAAGCACGGAGATAGCATCACCACTAGAAAACAGACTCATGGGAATAGGAAACAATTTTCTGGGGAAGTTCCAGGTTTTAAATTCGGGGGTTGAAGTGATGGCAAGGAGCCACTTGCTGCAACCCTCTGTGAGCATGTCTATTAAGTGTCAGTTGATATCTAACCTGGACGTATTTTAGTAATAAGTTATTTGTGAAAATTGTTCACCCTCCTTTAATATTGGAAGGTCAAGGAAACAAGAGAAACTCAAGCTGAAGGAAATTCAGGAAAACAAGAGGCTGTGGTCAGTTAGAAATGGAAAATGAACATGGTTTCCGAGTTCCCTCAACACTGTTCTCCTTTGTAGAAGAAATCTTCTGTTGTCACTCATTCATCCACCTTTCCCCATCTGATTTCTCACTTTCATTTCATTTCGTTTCTGTTACTAATATTAAACCAGGTAATGGCTCGGAACACTTAGCAGTAATGAGGCCAAGGACCTAAATTCTCACTTTGGCAAGAAAATACACTATTTTCCATAGATTGCATCCTTAAAGTCATCCAGTTGCCTCTGACAGGGAGTGTGTTTAGCATGGATGGGTCCATTTCACTAGTGTCAAAGTGCAGAACTGCTTTCATCACTCATTTCTGGGCACATGATGGGTATTACATGAATAAATAGCACTCAACACACACTTGCTGAGAGAAGATATAGTTCCTGTTTAAACAAGAAGACTTGTAATAAAAACTGTAGGAATCCTTCCCTTTATAAATATTACATAATAATTCTCAATAATTTTTTAAAAGTAGCTGCCACTTCTTTTTCAAGATATGAAGTGTGTGCCTATCTTGTTACTTGACATTATGGCACATTGCTCTGTCTTTGTGGAATTTTTTTTTTTTTTTTTTTTTTTTGTCTCGTTCTGTAAAAAATGGTGAGATGTTTGAGCTGGAGGGGGATCTACCTGACAACCACTTTATCGTGAGCTGAACACTGAGTACCAAGTCTGTCTTCTACTGAACCTGAGAGACTGATACAAGTTCTTCCAAAATTATAAGAGGATCAGAGGTTCATCTATGAAGTAAGGGAAGAGAACCATTAATTACAGCTAAACTCTAAGACAACTCTAAATTCAACAGTGATTGTCTCATAGGTACCGATGAGAAATGTTTGTTTTCAATACCACTTCCCAACAAACTGTGTGAAATGATTTCATGGTGAATTTGTAAAATATCAGAACAAAGTTTGATGTTTTGTTAGTATTAAAAACTCAGAATATTTCCTATGCTGACAGGGTTTGTGGATTTTAAGACAAATAAAAGATAGTGTTTACCAAATAAAATGCGTTTTTTGCTCTTCTTTGAGAATATATTTGGTGAACTACATAGCACTTAAAATCAGAAAATGTGCCTTGTAGATTCTAAATCACTGTTAATTCTAATTATGATCTCTCCCTTCAAAAACAAAACAAAAAAAACTTAAGTTGCAAAAAGGAGTCGGGCATGGTGGTGCATGCATATAATGCCCGAGGCTCAGGAGGCTGAGACAGAAGGATTGCAAGTTCAAAGCCAGCCTCAGCAATGGTGAGGCACTAAGCAACTCAGTGAGAACCTGTCTCTAAATAAAATACAAAATAAGGCTGGGGATGTGGCTCAGTGGTTGAGTGCTCCTGAGTTCAATCCCTGCTACCAAAAATAAAAAAGTTGTGAAAAGGAATAGCTGCAAATTAAGAAGGATGATATATCAGGAGGGGTACAGTTTATTTTAAAATTAGAAAAATACTAAATATAAGGGCTGGGGATATAACTCAGTTAGTAGAGTGCTTGCCTCACAAGCACAAGGGCCTGGGTTCAATCCCCAGGACCACAAAAAAAAAAAAAAAAAAAAAAAAAAAAATATATATATATATATATATATATATACTAAACATAACATGAATTTTATAAAAAAACATGAAAGTTACATGTAAAACTATTAACAGGTATCTAAGCCAGTAAATACTTAATTGGCATGTGGTTTAAATATCATAAAGCAAAGTCTAAAGCACACTGGACAACTTTAGTACAAAGTTTCTTTAACTGTGTCTAAAGAAGTTTGGGTCATATGTTAATTGCTTCATCGTCATTGTTTAAATGAAGTTTTAATAGCAGTCATCATCTTTTCCATCCTAATATCTACTTCTGATCATAAGGCAAACAATAAAATTTCTTTTATAAGCATGCCTTAAAATTATAATTTTTCAAAATTATTGTATAAAAGGGTAAATCATTAAGACAGAGAAATAGATTTTAAATCATATGTTCTATATAATATTAAACTCATACACAAGAGCAGAGATAATTTTAATGTAAACAGTATACATATCTCTGTTGATTTTATATACATATCATTATATATACAGATCTGTGTGTATGTGTGTGTGCATTTGTATGTATTACAGAGTTTGCTAGAATGGTCATAGCTGATTATCCCACCCCATTCAACTCTCAATGATCATTTCCATTTCCAAGAAAGATCAAGAAATCCATACATATGCATATTGTATTCTTAAAGACTTGTAACTGTCACCATCTAGTATTTGTAATCTTTTGCTACAAATGAACAACTCTTTCTCATTTTCTGGAAATATTAGGAGATTCATTCTAGGCATAAATGGAATTCAATATTTTATCAGATAGCAGAATAATGAATTTACTGACCTCTTGAAGATACTTGTGATTATTTGCCATTTTAAACTTTCCACGAAAATTCCTTAACCCTTCTTTAAAATTCAGAACAACTAGTAAACCTCTCTTCAAGGACTAAGGGAGAATATCTATGCAGCAAAGTGTTTTTATTTATCTTGCAGAATTTATCAGTGTGCTGCATTATTATATAAAGAGAAGGAGAAGATCTATTAAATTATGTAACCCTTTGAGTTGTGTCATCTCCCTGGGGAACCATGCTCGGTACATGTTTAAATATGTGCATAAAAATTTAGTAAGTGTTATCTCTTCTGAAAGTATTCTATGGTCTGTAGAATCAGACAGAATTTGAGCTTTGTGAGTCTGACCAGAAAGATCCACAAACAATGATTTATGAGAACTCATTGCATCTGCACAAAATGTTGAAAGATAAAAGTTATGCCAGGTTGTCATGAGGTACTTCACCATGGAATGGGCTGTTAAATATTAAAATTTGCAGAAAGGAAGGTTTTATTCTGAAGGCCTGTGCATTTAGTTATTTTGCTTTACTTTATTTAGATTCTTGGAAAAAAAAGAGGGTAAAATTGAATGCATATATAGTTGGTCCCTTGGTATTCATAGGGATTTGCTTCCAGGATACTCCCCCATACCAAAATTCAGAGATGCTCAAATCCCAAATATGTAATATTTGCATATAATCTAAGCCTGTCTTCCTATTTTCTTTAAATTATTCAAAGAATATTTATAATACCTAATGCAATGAAAATTCTAGGTGAAGAGTCATTATTCATTATTGTTTAGAGAGCAATGGCAAGAAAGAAAATCTGTACAAGTTTAGTATAGTTTTAATTTGATTTTCTTTTGGATCTGTGGTTGATTGAATCCACAGACATGAAACCCATAGATCAGGGAACTGACTACACACAGGAAAAATAGGGAAAAAAATGAATGGAATGTATGTGTATTTTTATAAAGCATCATACCCCTGATTAAGAACGAGTTGGAAACAGGGAAGGAGCGAAAAAATTACCCTGAATATAGATTCCATGCATTTTACATTGAACAATTGATTTACTTGAACTAGAGTGGGCAATACTTTTCTATTTTAGTGGTGATTCAGATGCTGATGTCTCCTGAGTCTCCCTTTCTGAGGAAGGCTACCAGAGGAAGTCCAGGACAAATTGAGGTCATCTCAGAGGCAGTCCTCACCCAGGTGTTCATTACCAATTTAATGACAGCTGAATCTAAACTACCTCATGATCCAGCAATGCCAATACTGGGTATTTACCCAATGGAAATGAAATCAATATGTTAAAGAGAGACCTGCACACCCATGTTCCCCTTTACAATAACCAGAAAGGGATACAACTTAAGTGTCCATCAACTGATGAATGGATAAAGAAAATATGGTAAATATACATAATGGAATAGTATTTAAACATAAATTAATAAAATCCTGTAATTTGAATCAACATTGATGAAACTCATGATTATCATGCTATGTGAAATAATCCCAGTATAGAAGGACAAGTACTACAATATCTCACTCATACATGAAATCTAAAACAGTTGGTTTTAAAGAAATTGAGAGCAGAATTGTGGTTACCAGAGTCTGGGGAGAGGAGTGGGTAGAAGGATACGGTGATAGTTGGATGGATGGGTACTAAGTTACTACCAGAGAAGAAGAAGTTATGATGTGTTATTGTGCAGAAGAGTGACTATAGATAACCACAACGTACTTTAGATTTCAAAACAGCTAGAAGAAACAATTTTAAAAGTTTTTACAATAAAGAAATGTTAAATATTTGAGTAAGTAGATACGTTTAACCTGACTTAAGCATACAGGAGGCATACAATGCCAATACATTCATACCTATATTGAAAGATCATATTAATAAGCACATTTCTCATGTTTTTATTTATCAGTTAAATATCAACTTAATTTTAAAACTTTTAAAAATGAAACCCATTGTTATTTTAAGTTTATGAAGTGGATTTTCACTTCCTGAAGAATATGTTATTATTCCAGAGCAAAGAGTCACAGCAGCTTGGAAGAAACCTTTTTGCTCACATGATTGTTTTCTGTGCTAAGTGGTGAGGGTATTTGCTTGATGCAAGAAATAAATATGGTCCCCCCCCCATCACCACCACACATACACACTAAGTAATCATTCATTCTTATAATGAAGGAAGCCTGGAAAAATCCCTTCACTCATTAGCGTTTACAACTCTCCTGATGTTTCTGACTTCTGAGGCTATATGACACTTTATGCTAATACATTTGAGGGAAAACACATTTCATCTAATCAAGCGTTGTTTAGACACCTGCCCTCTAACACTGATTCCTATGTATCCTTCATCACTCTGTCTCAAAGGGAGCATCAGTTCTTAGTATTTGTGTAGGATAACATGCATGACTAGGAGTGGAAGAGGGGATTATTCCATAGACTGAGGTAATGAAAATGTCATGGATTTATAATTAGCTTCCATCTAGCTCCTAAAACCTGTGTGAGAGACTTTTGAATCTGAGCAGTTTGATCCAAGTTTTCTTCCTGAAACTCCCACTAAACTGGCTTGGAGAACGCTCACCATCCCTTTCCATTAAAAAAAGAGAATACAATATAATTGACATGATGGCTAATTGGCTAATTTCTTCAGAGCACTCCTTAGGGAAAGGTAATATTAATATAGAATATTGTAATAATGAGACCAAACTGGTCTATACCTTATTTGAGGCAGCATGACACTGGACCTGGAGTGAGGCTCAGAGCTTAGAGTGACATTCAGAATCACCTCTAATTTAAACCGTGGCTCTGTTATTTAATACTCGAGTGACCTTGGACAAGTTCTTTTTTTTTTTTTTTTTTTTTTAGTTCCAGGTTTTCTTTATTTTTTTTCTTTTAAAAATATTAAAATTTTAATGATATGTTTTTCAAAGGCAGAGTGTCATAAGGGAACTTTTTTTTTATTTTTACCAAATGCATTTTGATTCATTATACACAAATGGGGTACATCATTTTGTTTCTATGGTTGTGCACAACGTAAAACTTACAAAACTTTACACCAAAAATACAAAGTACCCAATCAAATAAATGGGCCAAGGAACTGGACGGACACTTTATAGAAAAAGATATACAGGTGATTAATAAATCTAAGAAAACGTGTTCAACATCTCTAGTAATTAGAGAAATGAAAATTAAAACAACTCTAAGATTTCATCTTACTCCAATTAGAATGGCTATTATCAAGAACACAAACAATAATAGATGTTGGCGTGGATGTGGGGGAAAAAGGTACACTTTTACATTGCTGGTGGAGTTGCAAATTGGTGCAGCCACTCTGGACAAATTCTTTAATAATATTCTATCTATTTTCTCATCTACAAAAATGGAGATAACAATTCCAACCTCATAGGGTTTTGGAAACTTGAATGAAAGAATAAAGTGCTTACTATCACTCTTGGTGCAAAATAAGCTTTCAATATATATTGGCCATGCATACAAGAAGAAGGGATGAATGGGAACCTTAACAGCTGAAAAAGATATAGGAAGAAATAGCTGTGTTTCTGGATCCACTTGTCTTGGATCTTGTCATTCATATCTGTGAATGAATTAAGCTTTTCCCAAATCTATTTATTCCTGTATTATTTTCTGACACACAGCAATAGTTTCAAAACTAATACAAAGAAATTTGACGTGAATAAAATGAGAGACTAAAGCCAGGAAATTTAAGTGGTAATCCTGTTATTATCATTATCTCTATGACTTTGGGGCAGCAGGTTATATTTCCATCCCTTAATTTCCTAACCTCAATTTGTTAAAGCAAGATGAGAGCATCAACTCTCCTCTCATTCGCTTTGGATGCAGTGAAAGATGCTACACAAATGCAAAAATATCAGCATAACTTGAGGCTGTAAAATAAATTACTTCTATCCAAACTGCTTATTTAACCCAATTTAAGGCTTTCATTCTGCTGGATCAATAATTGAGTCCTTTGTGTGCCTCTCTCCAGGTGGCTACGTGAGTCAATACCTTGAACTTGGTGACCAGGCCATTGCTTCCCTTTTCATCTTGCACAGTCACCTAGTTTCAGGCACAGCATAACACCCAGAAAGGTACTAGGTGATGCTTCACACTTCATCATTACTTTTGCAAAATTTCATTCTTTCTCATGAAATTTTTAATCTTTTAAGATTACATTGCTTTGTCAACCTAGAGACCTTTCAATGGGGGTTGAGATTACATGCTGTTTTGAAAATAAATTTCACATTTCAGATATTTTCCCTGCCTGGGAACACACCAGCACACCAAACACCTAAAACCTGCGACTATCTTTTTTTCTTTGTATTAATGTTTCTCTTGTCTTAACCTTTTATTTTCAGGGTGTTCTAAAATTTTATTTTCCTTCTATTTTTTTTATGGCACTCTCAAATCTTATGCTACATACAAATACATGCAAAAATACATAAACAAGTAGCATACTTGTACAAGTATGCATATACAAGTAGCATACTTGTACAAGTAGTAGCACAAGTAGCATACCTTTGAAGACAGTTCTTGCAAAACACAAAGGTCAAATATAGTGAGGAATATGAAGAACCGTTTGATGATTTTTATCAGGCACAATGAGCTGGTATAAATCTGAACACTTTCCTTAGATCTTATTTGGATTATCTTTGTGAAAAGAGAGCTGCAATATATATATGTGTGTGTGTGTGTATATGCATGTGTGTATGATTATATTATATACATACACATACGGGGAGATTGTCCTAGATCTAACCCAGTAGTCAGAGGGAAAGAAATCTCAGTAGATGAAGGAGAGTGTCACATCCTGGGTATGGTCAATGTTGTGGGGTGTCCGGGGGAGGGGGAGAGGCATTCCAAATAATAGCTGGAGAAGATGCAATTATTCATCCACTTCAATATAGTGGAGGGGAAAAATTATGGCTGAGGTAGGAGGTAGAGCTTCATCACTGCACCCATTTCCCTAGGGACTGATAATGTTGGACATCTTCTTTGTTCTAGGCCATCCCTGTGTCTACTCAGTGAAGTGTCTGTGCACATGTACACGCAAAAGTAGGTAGTGTTGTATGTGACTCTAAAAAATTGTAGAGGGGCTGAAGAGATAGCTCAGTTGGTAAAGTGCCTGCCTTGCAAGCACAGGGCCCTGGGTTTGATCCCCAGCAACGCAAAAAAACAAAAAAAACAAAAACAAAAAAAAAAAAAACCAAGATGAGAAAATATTGTAGAAAAAGGTGTATGTGATTCCAGAAACAATACATTTTTCTTCTAGGTGAGAAGACTAGGATCAGGTCAAGTGCAGGAAGACTCTTTGAGCTGAGATTTGAATTATAGGAATGATTTGAGCAAGATCTTGATTATTCAGAGCATGAATGTTGGACACAGATAGTTATATCCCCAGAACATAGTACAATGCTCGTTCCCATTTACATGAACTAATCTAGTTAAAAGATGTAGCAGTACAAAAGTGAAGACAGGCCATTTGGAATTTAAAAGAGAGCACATTAGGAATAAAGGAAAGGTTTTGTGTGGAGGAATAAAAGCTGATTATGGCAAATCTTACTTGCAAGGATAAGATCGGGTTGTCCGTATGCAAAAGGGTGTTATCAGAAATTTTTAAGAGCAAAACTGATGTAATTATAGCAGTGTGTTAGCCGTATCAGTCTGAAAGCAGGGGAGCAATATGAGAGAGGGAGATAGATTCTAATAACGAGATCAAGGGAGGGGTCTGGAGACCATTATGTAAGAGACCAAGAGTCCCCATTTAAGGAAGTGATAAAAGAAAGGGAGACTGCAGAAGAGATGCAAGGACAGACAGCAAAGCAAGAAGTCAAATGAGATCTAGTCCCAAAAATGTGAACGATGAACTATCTACAAGAAGGCTCATCAATTCGGAATGGACAACACAGAGGTCATGGATGCCCTTGAGAAGACCAGGCGTAGGAAAATGTCGCAGGTGAAACCAGATCACAGGACTTGAGGCGTTCCGGGAGGGAAGGGAAGTGGAGAGCAGAGGGTAGATAGCATCTGAAGAGCAGAAGTGCTATGAAGGAACCGTCAGAAGGTGAGTGGTAAGATCACCTTTCTGTTGATGTGGTAAGAAGTTGCTTATAGTCCAAAGCAAATGAGGAGACCACTGAGAGAGTGGCTAAAATGAAAGAGAGAGGCTAATCAGAGTGAGACCCTTAAGGAAACTGGGGAAGAGGAAACATAGGAGAGAGGGAGAGGTGTCTTCCAGACCTGAGGAAGGAAGAGAATGGGATCAAATGCTGCCTGTCCTTTAGGTCTGGAGCTGGACAGACACCAGGTTAAACAGAAGAGACTATACTTCAGGAATCTGAAGAGTTTTGCCAGTTAAAAACAGGGGTTGTTAAGTGGCTTATCCTGGGGCATCAGGTCATTGCTGTAACCCCCACCATGAGCTCTTCTGGAAACAGCCATCCATCTCATAGCATGATGCATTCGGTATTTACCCTTAGTTTTTTCTCTCAATTTTTTTGCAGCCCCAAATGGAAGATTTCATAATAAAACTTAATTTAGTGCTTGTAGAATGCAGAATGCAAGTACACTATGCAGTAAATTTTTATCATTAAGGAATTGCAGTTGATAATCTGCACCTATAGGTTCTACATCCATGGATTCAACCAAAAATGGATGAACAATATTCTAAAAATATTTCTATACCCAACATGTGCAGACATTTTCTCTCTTGTCATTGTTCCCCGAGTAATACTGTGTAACAATTACTTACATAGCATTTATATTATATTAGGTACTGTAAGTAATCTATAAATGATTGAAAATATATGGGACAATATACATAGATTATATGGAAACTACAGCATTTTATAGAAGGGACTTGGGCATCTGAGGAGTTTGTATCCACGGGGCACCTGGGACCAATTCCTTACAGATAGTAAGAGACAAATGGATAGGAATAGAAGTCACCTAATCGGATTATCAATGTGTAACAAAGCTACTTCCTGAGGGAAATTTCACCTCTACACCATTTTTTAAAAACAAGGAATAATTCCTTTGTATGGCTAGAATTCCATCATGCACCTTATTTTAAAATATGTTAATTTTTTAACACCACAGAATATCTGAACTTCAGATCACTGTGTGAGAGGCATTATTTTCAAATTCCATCTAGAGCTCCTATCAAAAACCCAATTAAAATTTGAGCAGAATATTCTATAATGAAAAATCTGATTTGATTTTATGCTTGTAAAAATCCGATCAGAGGAGAGCAACCTACCTGGAAGGCATTACTTTAGTGCCTTCATTGACGTCCTCAGAGATTTACAATTAATCACAATTCCATTAACTTTTATTGAAGATTGATGTAAGTGCTGACCATAGAACCACATGGTTGCATTTTGGCTAAAATATGTCCAGAAATAATTTATCTGTATAATGTGTATATATATATATATATATATATATTTTTTTTTTTTTTTAAATTTAGTTCTTAGGGAATCAAAGCGGTTCTTTCTACTGTCATGTTTCCTATTCAGTATATACATAAAAAACTATGGAATTCACTGTTTACTTATTGCTTTAGATAGCAAGAAGCTCAGAGCCAAATTATGAACAACAAACAAATAACTAATTCCACTCCACATTTCTAGGACCATGATCTCGAATTTATCTTTATTTGCACATTATGTTTTAATCCTTATTTCCTTCAGGAAATAGATTTAAAACAACCCCAATTTGTAGACATAGCTCTTAATTTGTCAGAAAAAAATAATAATAAAATGTCAAAATCAAGTGACCTGGTAGAAGCTTCCATCATATGGAAGGGAATTCATTCAGTTCACTTTGGGATACAATGTACTCTTGAAAGTTTCTTTGTTAAAAGCTAATTACAATATAATGAAAAATGTTCAAATAGAAGAATAACATTTTTAATACATGATATAATAAAAGGGAAAATGTAATGAACCAACTTTGCAAATTGTATGAATTCCTAAAGTTCCTGAAAAGGTTTGGGAATCCATGACACGTATTCTCACATACCTGATGCAGCATTTCCAAAGCAAGTTAAACTCACAGAAGCCAGTGATGTTTCTGTCCTGAAATTTTTCAGGCAAACGGAATAAAAACTATCTCTAGAAAAGGTCTAAGAGACGCAAGAAAAGTTTCTACCCACATACGGTAAAATGGGAACTTTCAGGCAAAGATTATTTGTTTCAGAATGCAAAAAACAAAACAAAAAAAAACTCTCTTCCTAAAATACAGACATAGTTGCCAACTTAATTGATTTGTTTGAATATCTGTCTTTCTTGTGACAGAGAAAAATAAAAGAGTTTGTCAATCCTTTAGGGATGATGAGGGAAGGGGGACATTTACTTCTTTTACAGTCGATGTATACTTTCCACTTGGCTAGAAAGTTTGTGTCAAGATGGTAGTTTTGATGTTCAGTATCAGAAAGCTTAGTGTGGCATAAATAGTGAGTTTGATTGGCTCACAGGACTGAACTGCAGAGAAGGGGCAGGGGTTGTCACTTGTAATAGGTCCCTAGATCTTGGCTACTGCCCAGGCTTCATTGTCTTCCATGGAGAGGCTTTGTCCTCAATCACTGCCGATCATCTAAAAGATACAGTTCCACACAACATAATCTCATACACAGAAATCCTAAAAGATCAAAATTCCTAAAGTCTAAAATCCTGGAAGATTAAAATCCCCAAAAGCTGAAATTGTAGAAAACTCAATTCCCCAATGTCGGGGGGGCGGTGGCACTGATTTAGTCAACTTTTTTCATCACTGTAACCAATTATGTATGTATGTATGTTGAGGGGGGGTACCAGGGATTGAACTCAGGGGCACTCAACCACTGAGCCACATCCCCAGCCCTATTTTGTATTTTATTTAGAGACAGGGTCTCACTGAGTTGTTTAGTGCCTCACTTTTGCTGAGACTGGCTTTGAACTTGTGGTCCTCCTGTCTCAGCCTCCCAAACCACTAGGATTGCAGGTATGCATCACCGTGCCCAGTGGCAAAGATTTATTTTGGCTCAGATCTCAGTGCATAGCGGGCCAACTCTAAAGCTCTGGGTCTGCCCAAGGTGGAGCAGAACATCATGGTGGAAGGATGTGGCTGAGGAAAGCAACTCAGGACATGATACCAGGAAGCAGAGAGACAGTTCTGTGCACCAGAGTTAAAATATAAACCTCAAAGCTAGGATTTCAGTGCCCCATCTCCTTCCAGCTACACCGTACCTGCCTTCAGTTACCATTTGTTAATCCATATCAGGGGGTACAACTGTCATCATCTCATCATTTCACCTCTGCTCCTTCTTGCATTTTCCCACATAAGTTTTGGGGGGATACCTCATATCTAAACCACAACAGGCACTGAGTTAGAGGTGAATTCTGGGAAAGGGATCAGTATGTTTTTGGTTGTTTGCAAAATAGCTGCATCATGTTGTTAGAACAAATATTCATAGATTGTTATAGTATTATCTTGGGAGTGCCTGCTAGGTATTTCCAGAGGAGGTCCGCATGAAAGTCTAAATGGCTGGGTAAGGATGATGATCCCTCTGTGTGGGTCAGTACCGTTCAATTATCAGTACCGTTCAGTGTCTGCAGAGAACAAATGCATAAGGTTTCTCTCTGAAGCTCGGACAGACTTTTCTTCTGCTGTTTTGGACATCTGTAAAAACTCCAAGGTTGCCAAACTTTGGACTTCAAAACTTAGACAACCAGTCCCACAGTTGGGTATATTTAATCAATTCTTTCAGAAGACTTAGGTCACCTGTCATGGCATTTCAGATGACTGCAGTTATAAATTTGGGTGCATACAACTACCAACCATAGTGATGTGTATTTCTACAACTCAGTTTTAACCAACTTCTTTAATAATGTCTGTCTGCTCATAATCATTATATTTTTGTGACAGTCATTAGTGTACCTGAGTGTTTATGCTTGCAAAAATAAGATTGTTAGTGTCATTTAATTTTGTAAAGCAGCCTATGAAAAGTACTGTTGTGTTTTGATATGTTTTTCAAATAATTCTTTTAAAAATGTAATTAGGTAAATTTTAAAGAATTTTAAAGTTACTTTTCAAATTATATTTTTGGGATTTTATCTTTTGACATTATGGCATTCAAGATCATGTGCTTTGGGGCTATGGTCCCAAATTGACGATGACTTCAATCTGGCTTTCTTTGTGGTCACAAATTAGCTGTCACTGACCAGTAACCAGGACAACATGCATTCTTATTCATTTTCAGGGGGAGAAAGTGGAAATGGTATCCACTGCTGCCTTCTAAAAGCAGGGGAGAACCTTCATAGGACCCTGTAATAATCTAATAATTTAATCTTATTGTCCCAGATTTGCTTATAGGACCATGGTGGAGGTAATCACTGATAAGCATGCAGGATTACCAGAGTTGCCATAAACTAATCTGAAGCCATCTCTGAAACCTCATCTGAAGTCAGCATCTCCCAAGTTATCTAGAAAGTGGGCCTGAGAAACAGACATGTGATCAGTGTGTAGGTGCCATATGAAGAGACAAGAGTGGTATGAATACCAGTCTAGAAACAGCAATACATATATAGTCATAATTTCTGTGTAAAACATTAATCCACTTATTCAGCCAGTAAATCATGGAATATCTATCATATTCCTGGCATCCTGCTACAGCATGGGATACAAGGAGATCAGAAGATCAGCAGCAGGGCAGTGAATGGGCTGGAGTATGTGGCTGACAGTATACTGGATATGAGAAAATCCAGAAATTATGAAACCTGAGTATCCAGTGGGCTATGTGGACATGAAAGTACTTGGGTTTAGGGCACAAGGTAAAAAGAGTTCTGTGACTGTGTTAGGAAGAAAAAGGGAATATTTTGATGTTTGATAGACTTTAAAGGAAGGCCTCACTCTTAAGGGTAAACAAACCCAATATGATTAATTCCCAAGTAAGAGCAGTCTTAGGAGCCAAACTCCATGAAATAATTGGACGAATAGTTTCAAACAGTAATATCTGAAAACCTTCCATCTTATGAAATAATTTAATTAGCTTAATAGAAACAAAAAATCAACCCTGATCTTTGTGTCTGTTGTACAACTACCCCCCTTCAAAACAAATTAAAAAACCAAGCTGGGATCCAGGTCACTAATTTTTCCTTGCAGTCTCCAAACCTATACTGTGTTAGATACTCTCCTCTGCCCTTTCAGATTTGTGAGACTAAGTTATGAAAGTACATGAGTTTAATGTCAGCTTGTAAAAATAATCTTCACTATTTACAGGCATATATAATTTTCCTGGAAATAACCACCTCTGCAGAGAAAAAATACAGCATTTGTTTGAAATGTCTTTCCTCTTCTCACAGAACATGATTTTAATTATAACTGTTCAAGAGAAGTCCAAACAATATTACTCACAAAACTGCTTCTTCCCTGGGCTTCCACGGAGTTGACATTTCTCAGCTTCCCTTAATTTCCGATTAAGGGTCACTTGATTGTTTCTTGACCAAAGGAATATGGGCAGAAGAGAAAGTCTTTCCCTTGTCTGAGCTTTAAAATAACTTGTGCCACTGTCCAATTTTCATGGGAGATAAGGGTTTCCTGATGCAGAGCCAGTCTGTCTGTAGAACATGAGCTATGACACTCCACCATGTTGTCATTCACAGAGCAGAAGCAGAATGCTCTCTCTGTGCCAAGCCCTCCCAGACTTTCAGGTCTGCATATATCTGCAGTGTTTCCTTTACTAAGAACATGTGAGTTCCCTGGATCCACCGCCTTATGAAAACCATCTATCTTTTAGGTATAAATGTTGAATTCTTTTCTTTAGAGTTCCAGCTTTGAGTCATCTCCATTTCTAAATTTCAGGTAACTGTTCAGTTTGGTGATGTCCAAACAAACTTTGTAACATCTAGGGTTTCCTTCATTATTTCTGCTATTTCACTATAAGAAATGTACATGAAAGATTGCTTCATTGAGAATACGATCAATACATGAAAAAATGTTCAACATCTCCAGCAATTAGAGAAATGCAAATTAAACCCACACTGAGGTTCCATCTCATTGTAGTCAGAATGGCAATTATTAAGAATACAAGTAACAATAATATTGGCCAGAATGTGGGGAAAAAGGTACTGATATATTGCTGGTGGGACTGCAAATCAGTGCAGCCACTCTGGAAAGCAGCATGGAGCTCCTCAGGAAACTTGGAATGGAACCACTATTTGATCCAGCTATCCCACTCCTCGGCTTATACCCAAAGGACTTAAATCAGCATACTATAGTGACACAGCCACATCAAAGTTTATCGCTAGCTCAATTCACAGTAGCTAAGCTATGGAACCAACCTAGATGCCTTACAGATGAATGGATAAAGAAACTGTGGTATATATACACAATGGAATATTAATCAGCCATAAAGAAGAGTGAAATTATGGTATTCACTAGTAAATGAATGGAACTGGAGACTATCATTCTAAGTGAAATAAGTCAATCCCCTTTGAATATGCTAATGCTAACACACAATAAGGAGGGGGAGAACAGAAGTTCATTGGATCAGACAAAAAGGCAATGAAAGGAAAGGAGTGGGGATGGGAATGGCAAAGACAGTAGAATGAATCAGATGTAACTTTCTTATGTTCATATATGAACCCATGGCCAGTGAAACTCCACATCATGTACAACCACAAGAATGGAAAGTTGTACTACATGTATGTATCCAAAACACATTCTACTGTCATCTGTAACTAAAAAGAACAAATAGAACAAAATTTTGAAAAAGATGCTTAATTGCCAGAAATCCTCCTTTCCCAACGTAACCATTATTCCTCATTCCTGATGCACACTAAAAAAAACATTCGCTTTGCAACCTTCCTTGACCAACTCAGTCCTGATGACATTCTAAATTCCTTTAATAGTTCTGCTAAATTCTTTGAGTTAATAATACTAATTGGCTTGAGGTAGCACCTATATTTTGTCCCAAATTACTGAACTCTTTCCTTCCTTTTAATTCATCCATTTATTCTCTCTCCACTATATGTCCACGTGATATCGGGTAATATTAGCTGGGGTATTTTTCACTCCACTTCCTTGCTGCATAAACTGAGACCACATCCATGAATCCATGTTCTGATGCCACCAGCCCCAGAGCACACAGGGAGCTGAGAGAGGACAACATGTTTAAATGTAAAAGACACAATCCTAAAGGAAGTCAGAGCATAGTTAGGGCTATAAATATTAGATTGAAAAGAAAGTCAGTGAATAACTAAACAACTCCTGCTTTATAATGAAATTTGCTTCACCTGGAACAGAAACAGGATAGACTTTAGTGAGTTCCAGGGAAGGATGCTAGGACCTGACCTCTGGGTTGATTCTGAGGACAGTGTTAGAAACTGACAGAAACCCTAGAGGTTGAGGGGGAATCTCAGTGACCGGAAGACCTGGGTGAAGGCGAGAGCGAGCCTCTTGGAGGACTGTTCTATTCCACAATGTTCTATATGCGAGGTGCAGAAGGTGTGAGGGTGATCCTGAAAAGACATGGTAGAGCTCTCACCCAGGCAGACCTGTGAGGTCACCCAAATGCTCACAAACCCAGAAGCTGCTGCAAAAGGCGTATAGACCTGAGGTCACCAGGAATTAGGATAAAGAAAATGGAAAAAAGACTAATGGCAGCTTGACAATTGCAGGTTAAGGCATGACTGTGACTTTGGAGTTTGTACAGGGACAGAAAACAGAACACTCTTCAGTGTGTGAGGCTGCCGAGGAGATTTTTTTTGCTATTTCCAGTTTAAGGGATTCCTATAGTTACCTAAGGCTTACTGTTAAATATTTTATTGTTTGTGGGAAGTTCATAATTTCTAATACAATCTTGCTTATGGAGACCACCATTATGGCTAAAACTATATTGTCACTGGGGAAATAGGTCTAGTTTAGGGCCTGAATTTGAATATTCATCTAGTATGTCTGATGTTTCTTTGCAACTCCCTTTACTACTAGGGAATTGTGTTTATTTCACCAACATTTACATAACACTCTTCATATGCCAGGGACAGCTCTAAGCACATTACCAATATAAACTCATACAATCTCCATAAAAACTTTATAAAGCAGGTACTATCATTTTCTCCCATGGAAAAAATAAGTAAACCAAGGCACAGAGCAAGTTAGTCTACCTACTGAGTCTGCTCTCTTAACAACCATGATGTCTTTCTCAAACTTTATTTTATTGGACTTGTATTACAAATAAAATCCTATATGAGTCACAATATATAAAGCAGATAACAGAAAAGCAGCTCTGATTGAAGTAGGGAAGAAGGAATTGAACAAGTTATAATCTTGGAGGTCCCAACCTCTGTTCTGAAAAAATACAGGATGAATTAGATGAATTCTAAGATTCCTTCTCAGATACGCTATAGTAAGATGATAGATATGACATCCCAAGATAGAATTCCATTTTTATTTTCTCCTAACAACAAAGTTCAGGCAGAAGTGAGAAAACTATTAAATATCAAAAGTCTCTAAATCACCATGGATGTTAATCTACATTTAGAACATAAAAATCTTGAACCAAATCCTTTAGAATAATATAATTACTTATTCTTAGAACCCAAAGGCAGAGTGAAATACTTATTATAATGTAGGCAGTCTCAATTTCAGCATCACATGGGCAATATCACATATTGTGATTTGGGGTTTTAAGAGTTGGTAATATGTAAGACAGATTTCAACTTGTGACTTCTACTTCCTAAAAGTGGACCACAATGAGTCATGCCTTAGGGTAGTCCCATCTCATTGGTATACTGCCTCTTGAAATCTTGCTGCCATTCTGTAAGGAATACAATCTTCAAGGAGAGATCAAGAGAAGAAACAGAGACACACTCCTGTACAGTCACTGCTGAGATCCAAGGAAAGGCAACTCCAAAGGCCTCCAATGTGAGAAAGACATCCCGGATGTCCCCATCAAGGGGAGACCACAGATGCAACCCCTGTGCATACCACACAATGCACGAGAACCTCACCACCAAATCAAGTCCATAAACAGAACCAAAAGTGATAATCAAATAGTTATGGGGTGGCTTGCGGCACAACAATAGATCACCAAAATATGCCTGCGTGAAAGTGCTTTTCTCAAGTCCTGTAGAATTATCCTGGGGGTTACACAGAGCTAATTGGTCATAAGAACCCCACCACCTGTTTCAAATTTAAGTCCACATAACAGATACTAAACGTGGAAACGACCTTCCTGTAGGTGACTCATAGTTAAAGGGAAATATTTTTCAAATTTATGAAATGAAATTGAAGTAATAAAGTATCACATATCCCATAAAGAACATTTGGTTTCCTGTCGTGACAGGAGAAAGCAGACTGGAAAAAAGCTTCTGCATCTTCTGGAGCACAGTGATCTGTTGCTCAATGATACAAAAGCACATATCATACGGGTCCCGCTCATGGTCTTCCTAATCATTGGGGGGACTGTGTGTGATGTGTTGTGAAGATCGCTAAGAAAGTTAGGGCACTATCCTTGACTAATAAACTCTCTCAGAACAACTCATTTCTGCTCTTTTGCATAACATGCTACCTTGAATGGCACAATAAAAAGAGAAGACCCTAAGCACTCCATTTCTTCAAAGAAACCAGCTGACTGTAGCTGATGTTCTGATCCCCCTCATTTCAGCTGATTGACCTGTTGAATACATGAACACAGGTGGCTGATACTTCAAGAAAACCTCACGTAAAGGTAGAACCAGAGTCCTGATTGCCAAGAGCTTCAGATTTCTGGCAGCTACAGGTTTTCTTGCGGCTTCTTACATCACATGATCTGCCAGCAAAGAATTTTCCCAGAGAGCAAAAACCCAAGGTTTTCCAGGTTTACATCCTTTGATTAAATCGACATAGAAGCTACGGTGAACAGTCAGATGCAAAGTGGGAACTGGTCCCTGCCACATCCCGTTTATTATCCTCTGGTGGCTTAGAGGATAACAAATAGGACTCCTTGGTAGGCATTTGAAATGATTTTCAGTGTTTGGCACAAGGAGATCCTTAAAACATAATTACTAAAGGTAGCAGTCAAGTACCACGTCTTCCTGCACTCCTAGGATTCACACTGATGTTTCTCTGTGGTCACTGATGAAATGTCTTCCTCAAGCTGTGCTGCATTACAGTTCTACTTTAAAGAAAGAGATGTCCTCCTCCCCGCTGAAAATCTGCAGTACAGTCAGAAGTTGTCTTCACACTTCTAATGAGGACCCAGCTCTGTGACAGCGCGGATGACATTTCCTTCAGTGCTGGCATCTGTGCCACATTTATCCAAGTAGGACTGCTTTCCCCATCGCTCTGCTTCTCTTTTGAATCCAGAAATACCCGTCGCTTGGAGTCACATCAGTTCAACATGCTGAAAATGCTCCTTCCTGCATAGCAGTCAGAGAGCTTTTAGAGCGATGGGTCTTCCTCCTTCACACTTAAGAGAACTGTCACAGTTCAGAATGAGCAACACGGAGCGAGAGCTGTGGTCCGTGAGTTCGCTGTCCAGATGGCAAATGCTAGAGGAAGCTACACACCCACTCATCATGCTCCTCTATGCCAAAGGGTAGGTCTGGACATTTCTGAGAGATAAACGGGCTCGGTCTGCGGGGGAAAAACGGTATGTAATGGCCCGCAGAATGGGATCTCGGTTCCTTTTTCCAAAATTGACCCAAATCTGGGCCTGTTCAGCAATTTTTGTGGAGGTTTCTGAACTCTTCATGCCAATAGGCAATTATCAGTGGCAGCGGTGGTATTCTGATCTTTTTGTACTCATTTGATTCTTAATTACCACCATGGAGTTAAACTTCCTTTTCCATCTCCCCGTATGATTATGGATATTCTTTTTGGGCACGGACTTCACTGTGTATCTGTGTTTAGCATGATTAAAGCTTGCAGTAGTGGGCATCTAATATATATTTGTTGACTGGATAAGATTTACACCCACCCCACCTACACTTGCTCTTGGGAAATTGGAATGGATAACGATTGTGCACATACTATATTTCAGATAATTGTAGATGTTTCACATATGCCAATTCGTTTAATCCTACGTGTTAATTTACACCAACAAAATAATGAGCTTCCTGCCTTTTCCATTAAAGCTTATAGTACTAAGCCTAAAGGTGTTCCTGAAGGTCCTTTATCAGTCTGGGTTAGCTGATTGACTCTTTTACTTTCCCCATCAAAGACTTAATATAATTCGCTTCCTTTAAATTTCACAGTTATCTTGGTTTCCTTTTACTACTGTTGATGGACTAGGCCTTAGTTTTCTTATATCTCTTCTGTACCTTCCTCAATACAAACCCCCAGTTTTTTCTCTTTTAAGAATTTTACTACAAGTAAAGAGAAGATGGAAAGCAGATGAAGATGGGCCAAGTTTTAAGAAGTTCCTGTTCTTACTAGAGATCCTCAGGATTGCCTCCCACTCAGAAGCCTGGATCCTGGCTAAAATCTCACATGTGATTTTACAAATCTGACCCTAGGCAATTGTCAGGGTGTGTCTGGCATGTCCCATAGGTGAAAGCTGCCATGCTGCCCCAGAAATGGTGCTCAGACAGTGCACACCCCCTCTGAAGGGAGCGGCAGGCAAGGCTCAGGTCCTCCTGGCCTGTCAGGCTCTTCCTCATAACTGTACTCATAGCCCAAGTTGCTTTACTTGGAAGAATCTTCTTCTAAGCCACCTCTGCCCAAACCTTACGGGGATAGCAGGAGGAAACCTTGAATTCATTTTTCTCCACTCTTACTCTCTCTTTCTTCCTGTAGACTTCATGGAACTGAAGGAGCCTCTGGTTCACAGCTGCCTTAGGAGCAAGAAAACCTCCACATCTGTAGATCCACCTGATCTTTCACTGGTGCTGTTCCATGGGGGAAACAGGACTGGGGAGGGTCTCTCCTTTCTATGGCTAGCCTCTTGCTCATTCAAAGACTTTTCAGTGATTAAAGTCATGACTGCTAAGTTCCTTTGGCTTGCTCCTTGATTGACTACTGGGCTACTGTGACCTATAGAAGTTCAGCTTTCTCCAGCTCAGCCCATCTCAGCCACTCACACTGGTAAAGTACAAGGTGACCTTTGCAAGGTGCAGCCTGAGACTTTACCACACCTCCCATCTCTCTGCCCCGGGTTGACCTGACCTCCTGGAATACCACTACATCTCAGCTTCAGGGTCAAATAACCTATGGGAGCTAAATTCTTTTCAGAAACTCAAAGACCCCTGGTCCCAAGAAGGTAAGTGCCACTCCCCAAGTGTCCCTGACTTTCTGACACTTTGCAATGGTTCTTCTGCATCAGGAAAGTAGACCACCCGTACAAGGCATTATTCCTTACCATGCACTATCATCTAGCCACAAAAGGCAAAGTGGTGATAGGAGACACAACATGAGTGAAGCTTGAAAACATCATGCTAAGTAAAAGTCAATCGTATAAAATTTAAAAAAAGAATATCAGCTAATATGCTACCAGTGTCAGAGTAAGCAGTGTGGAAATAGAAAAACCCTCCGCAGAAGCTAAAACATCATCTGTCATTATTACGAACACCTTTAAATGAATCAGTTAAAGGCAATTTTTTAAAAAATGACTCTGACCAACCAGTACATGAGTTCAGACATTGCCTCAGAGAAAAACAGAAATATAGATAATGAAATGAAGGACAGCCTTGACAGGGACTACACACGCAGCAGTATTGTCTCATTTAATCCTAACTTCAATCTTATGAGAGTTGGGACCTCACATTAATGTCATTTTACAGATGAGAAAACCAATGGTCGGATGGTTAATAACTGTGAAAAAGTCACATGTCTAAGAAGAGGAACTTAATATTGAGTCTATTTGATACCAAAACCTTTTATGTCTTGGAGATCATTGTCCAATATGATTTTTACCTAGATTCCCTCCTGATACTATGGGATAGCTCTATTTCTGATCCTTTTAGAGAAAAAAACCCAGATTGGTCACTTTTATTCCTATGCTTTTCATATATAAAATTGACTATAACTATGGCAATCACAGAGACAATCACTGATCCCACAGTTCTTTATATGACTCAGGATGGGCTAGAGTAGTCTCAGAAATGGGGAGATATTCTGCATCAAGATTGATCAAAGATGGTAACTTTCTGTGCATTTGTTCCTGTGGCTTTTTATTTATTTATTTTAAACATTAGCATTGGTCTGTAATTTTATCTTATTTCACTCTCCTTTAAAAAAAAAAGACTAAGAAAAAGTATACAGGAAAAAATTGTCAACATGAAAAGAATTAGATCTTATTTATTATCCTAGCATATAGTAAGGCATGCCTGCTTACAACTGTATATTACATATTGTTGAAAATGTTGGTTTTTGGTTCTAAATGTAAAAGTTTGGATGATTAATTATTTTGGCGTGCTTTCTTACTATTCTCTAACAAAAGTAAAATGACAAGCATTAATTTCATTGCTCTGTCCTAGTTCTGATTGAAATGTATATTAAATTGCCATTCAGTTAGTGTAATGCTTTAACTTGCTAAGATAAAAGACAGGTGTTATAGTACTTTATCAGCACTAATGCATTCAAAACAAAATAATAGTTTTAATAGGTCACTGAAAATTCATAAATCATATTATCATTTTTATTCTTCTGAAGTGAAACTCAGAAAAACATCAACATGATTCTCTAATTCCTGGGGTCAAATATTAATTATACAAAATATTAGAATACCTCCACCAAAGGCAGGAATTCTATATGGCTTTGTTTTACATTTTCAAGCATTTTAATCCTTTTGAAAACACCAAAGGCCCCAGTGATAAAATCTACTGTGGGCCCTTCTGTGTTACATTTCCCCCTCACTGTAAGCTCTGCTCTGAATTCCTTGATCATTTCTGAAGAACAATAGTTATCTCTACTCTCTGGCATCTTTCAACAAGAGCCGTTGGTACTAAGGAGTTTAAAGCAGAGAACATTAATAACTAAAAACAAGGAAGTAAATGCAGTGATTCATGGTTATTTGGGGCTTGAAGATTGACAAAATGATAGAACTGGGGCAAAGCTTGAATGGCCAGTTCACTGCTTTTCTTTGGGGTTTTCTTTCCTTGGTTTATGCAACTATAAAATGGAGAATAAATAGTAATGGGTTCTTGTGGAGGTTTGCGAAAGTTAAATAAGCTTAGCATATCTAGTGCACATGATACAAAACACTCAGGTCCTTTCAATAAATATTTGCTTCTCGCTGTAGGTAATTTTTCCCTCCCTACTGTGGGTCAAGTTCTACTCTCTTCTTAGCATATCTCTATTATATCATTTTCCATATCCAATTTCATATGTTTAGCTACCTGTCTTGTTCCTCTAGGCTGTGAATTCCTTAGTTTCAATGATACTTCTCACATATCTATACTATTTCAAATGTTCATTTATTCAAGGAATATGGAGACTCCTGAAATGTTTGTGAGGTGGGATGAATTATAGATTTTTTTCCCAGCTTAAATGGAAATGGAAATAATTCTATTCTATGTTATAGAAGTTTGTGAGGATTAATATGCATAATTGCAAGAATACTGTGCCATTGATTATTATACTTACAAAGGCATTTCAATATAATTATACTCTTATATAATACAACAACATTGCATATTTGTAACATTTATCCTCAAGAAGTTATTCACGCTGCACAATTATAGGAGCATGATTCACTTACATTTACCTAGATTCAAACTCCATGTATTGCGCCTAGTTAAAAAATCAGCACATTCATTAGAAGAGTAGCAATCACACACAGTCCCACAAATATGGTAACATTTCTGTCATAATAAAAACGGCAGTCATGAAAAAATCATCAGCTTTATATTCTAGACAAATTCAACATAAGAAATGAAATTACTCATAACCACTGACATCTACAAAGTTTCCTGGGTGAAGGCAAAGCACACTGCTCCATGAAATAGCAAGAAGCAGATTTTAAGGATTGAAATAATTTGCCTGTTTTGGTCTTCTCAGTAGTAGTTTGCTAGAGAGAAAGCAAAAGGAATGAAAAATGCATCTCAGGAAAATAGAAGACAGACCAACAGAGTAGAGGAAGGGACTGAGAGGCAGGAAGGATGAGAGGATAAAAGGAGGTACTAGGGAAAAAAGTCAACCAAATTATGCTACACCCACAAATCCACTTTCATAAATATAATTATAGTGCACTAACTAAAAAATAATAATAATTGAAGGGAGCCCAGGAAAGCAAGGGGACCTGGGGAGGAGAGGAGGGATGGGACTGAGGCATGAGACTGAAATCATGTCATGTGCATATACAGATATGGCATAATTAATAACAATATTACATAAAGAACTGTTACACCCAATTGTATGTTAAGGTCTTCTTTTTCAGTGGTAGCAAGATGTTGGTCATCTGGTTGTTTATTTAAATTGATTTCATTACTAGTAATTTTGCAACTGCTAATGTTTAATGCTATAAACTGTCAGATTTTTCTGGCAGAAAACAAATGCTATTTTCATTGGACTTAGTATACTCAAATAATGATTAAAAAAACAATGAGAATCAGAATTTGATTTGACTTACAAATACTCACTAAAGTTCTTTTGGATACAATCTTTAGGGAGGGTCCACAAAGTTTTTGTAGAATTATAGTAATCCACACTAGCTGTGTGGATTATATTTGTATTTGATGTGACACTGGGGTAGGAAGTATATCAGGCCTCTGTTAGCTGAAAATCTAATTGTCAACCACAAAGAAGGAGTCCCACATGATCACTCAGATGACTGCTAATTGGTTATGAAAGGAAATTCAGTTAAATATTTTGGACAAATTGCTTCTCTGACCCTTGTTTTATTTGCCTACTAATGGAGATTATAGCTAATTCAGAAACTAACTCAAATTTAAATTGAGTTCAAATATGACAAGATATGCAAAGCACTTTGCAGAATCCAGTCATATAACAACACTTAGATAACATAAGCCTCTTTCCACTTTCTTTTAGATACCCCTTGTAGACATTCTGGGCACAAAGTTCTTTTATGAGACTTCCTTTATTTAATTTTGAAGGAGTATCTACTAATCTTGATTCTATTATGTATCTGTATCATTTTCATACAAAGTTTTTATTTTTTTTGTAGAAAACAATGGTGGAAAAAAAGGAATTTAAATAGTGATATTCTAGCTGAGGAAAAAGAACAAAACTGCAGAAATTGCAAGTTTGAGTATCATTTATCTGAAATGCTTGGAACTAGAAGTGTTTCAGATTAAAGAGTGTTTTTAGATTTTGAGGTCTTTGCATATACATAATGACCTATCTTGGGGAGAGGATCCCAGTCTAAATACAAAGTTCATTTGTGTTTCGTTTACACCTTATACCCATATCTTGAAAGTAATTTATCATTTTTAGTACACCTGTGTTTTGACTATGACTCATCATATAAGGGCAGGTGTGGAATTTCTATTTGTGACTTCCTGTTGGCACTCAAGAATTTTCAAAATTTGGTCTAGCTTCTGCATATGAGATAAAAAAATTTGTTGACATTATGTGTATCTAACTATCTACATAGTCATACCATCTATCTCTATCTATCTATATATATGTGTGTGTATATGTATATATGTATACACACACTAAATAAATAGAAGGAATAGAAGAAATACCAGTAGAACTGAAGAAGGGGAACAAGGAAGAGAGAAGAACAAGGGGAAGTACTGGGGACTAAAGTTGAGCAAATTATATTCCATGTTTGTATGATTTTGTCAAAATGACCCCCAATATTATGTATAACTATAATTCATAAAGTTTTTAAAAAAATCACTTCTCTGATAATAAGAAAGTTAGTTTCCAACATCAGCAATTTAACTGTTTTTATACATGCAAATAAATTTCAGATTACCAAATAAACTCCGAGGGTAACAAATTTTTTGAAAGTTTTATGTTTTTGAACAGTTTGGATTTTGAGTTTTCAGATTAGAAATGGTCATCCTTTAGCTGTAAAAAATACAGCAAATGCTTTTAGCATAGGAATAAACAAACAGATCAATGAACCAGGGTACAGAAATACATACAAACATACCTGGTCAACTGATTTTCAACAAGGGTACTAAATAATTCAATAAGGAAAGCAGAGTCTTTCAATAACCTGTGATAACAAAGCTAGATATCTACATAATGAAAATAACCTTGGCTCCTTCCCAAATCTATATACAAAAATTAATTCAAGTTGTATCATAGAACTATATATAAAAACCAATAAAATATACGAAATTACCTTTACACCTTGAGCTAAACAAAGCTTTCATAAATAGGTAAAAAGAAGTATTAATGAAAGACAAAATAATAACTTGGACTTCATCAGAATTAGAAAATTCTGCTCATCAAAACACAGGATTAAGAAAATGAAAGTGCAAACTTCATATTTGGACAGAATTTATGATACAAAAATCTAATAAGATCTTACTTCTAGAATAAAGAATTTCTACAAATCAATGATTTAAAAGATCAATAAAACAACTTTAATCTATGATCAAATCTTGTTTAGCCCATGTGGTCAATAAACATAGGAAAAGATGCTCAAGGTGTTTAACTATCAGAGAAACACAAAGTAAAGCCACAACCAAACAAAACTATGCCCCCACACTGAGATTTGCTTAAATTAATAAGTTTAGCAAAATACATTGATCTTTAGGATTGGAGAATGGGTCTTTCTCACACACTGATGCAGGGAATTTGATAAGTATAATCATTTTGGAAAACTATTTCCAACAAAGTGAATATATATTTAAATTCTGATGAAGAGGTTTATACCTATTTTTTGAAAAGAGATAGTTTATATTCATTAAAAACAAGTTCAAGAAAGTGATAGCAGGTTTCCTTATCATATTCTCACAGTAAAACAATTCAATACTGATCAATAGGTGAATGGGCAAACATACTTTTTAATATCTATACAATGCAATTATTCTTAGAGATAAAAAGGAAAAAATACTGTAAAACACAACAATGAGGGTGAATCTCAAAAAAATGTCAAGTGAACTGAGCCAGAGACATAAAAGAACAAATTCTGCATGCCTGTATTTATGTGAGGTACTTACATCAGGAAATTCAGACCCAGAAGATAGAAAAGAGGTTATCAAGTTCTGGGGCAGTGGGGCAAGAAAGGGTTATCTATTGGGTTCAAAGTTTCTGTCTCAAATGATGGAAACGGTCCTGAGCTGGATAATGGTAGTGATTGCAATATAAATGTGCTTAATTCCACTGAATTGCAGACTTAAAGTGGTTAAAATAGTCAATGTTGCTATGCATGTTTTACTATATACAAAAAATAGCCAAATGTTCTTGGTTGAAGGTGTGTATGGGTGTGGTGGGAAGAGTCCAGATGTTTTGTATCTGCTCTAGAAACTTAGGGGTTTTATGACTTTGTATGGACACTTCCATACTTTCCTTATTAATCCTCCCCCCAAAAGAAGATGAACAAGTAGAAGATGAGAATCCATGGAAAGGAGAGGTGACTTATTTTTTCTAAGAGTGCTTTCTCCATATAAATCTTTGTATCAGACAAAAGAAAAATAATCCCAGGTACTACATGTCATTCTAAAAGGTTTAAATTTTCATTAAAGCCAGACAGCAGACAGGCTTCTACGGAAATAATGTGAATCTGTGCCCACATCCAGCAGGGATAATGATTCTTTTAATTATAAGTTACTGGGACAAATTCAAAAAGACATGATGGGCAGGCACTAGGTAACTAAATAATAAATAGTAATTGCATTTCTTCCTTTGCATTTTTAAAGGGTAAAACACTTGAGAACCTCTACTTGATATTCCTTACACAATGTACCCTCTGTGTCATGAAGTCATTTGAAATAATGTCATTTGATGCTGTGCATCCAATAACTTTAAATAACATCATTAACATTAGAATGAAAAGGATGGAAATCGGCTATCTGGAGGCCATCCCTTTCATACTTAAGAGGTTTGTCAAACAAAAATTATGTGACTCTCCCTTTGTTACACATATTTGTCTTGTGTAAATACTAAAATGAATATATTTATAAGGAAGAAGAGAGGAAAGGGGGAACAAACTGGTTATCAAAAACTTCAGCTTTAAATCAATCATTATGAAACAAATCATTATTTTCCCAAAGGAGCTAGCTATTAAAAATACTAGCAACTCACTGTGTGTGTGTGTGTGTGTGTGTATGTGAGAGAGAGCGAGAGAGAGAAAGAAAGAGAGAGAGAGAGAGAGAGAGAGAGACTGTGTGCACATCTGTGCTCTCTCTCAGTGTACAAAGGAACAGCACTAGTTTAGGAAAAAAACTGGAGTTTGACATCCAGTTCTGTCATGAGAATGCTGACGGATTTAGACATGCCTATGTTTCACGTGGTCCTTAAAATCAGGGGTTGAGGTGATCTTATGTCTAAAGTCCTTTCAAGTGTGTCCCTCTGAGTCACTGTTCAGGAGAATGATGGTTTTCCATAGGGCAGGTATATGATTTGTATGGTATGCGTCTGGCCTGGTTTATGTGATCATATCTGGGGTCTTGAGCAGTAAAAAGTCCACCCTGCCAGCACATTTCAAGACTAGGAAGAATGCAGAAAATATGTCACTCATTTCTATATCTTGCTTTTAGTTAGACCCGTGAATTATTCCACATAAAAGAATATTCATACCAATCCTAATTATAAGCATAGGTTCACAAGTTTGGAGAATGATTCACAAATATAATTCAGCAAAATTTTAAGTAAAATCAGATATAGTTGAGTAGAAAAGATAAACAGGAGAACTGTTTTTTTTTTCTTTTTCACACCTGGTTTTGTTATGACTTCGAATGAAAATGTGATAAATACACTGACCTTGAAACTTAAAGGAATGTGATGAAATGGAAAGTTGAGATAATTACTTAAATAAAGAACTGCAAATACTTTAGGAAAAAACTGTTTAGAAAGCCTATTTCTTGATATGATTTTTGTTTATAAGAAAATAAGCTAGATCATAGGAGTACTGCCCCTGTGTCTAGCTTGACCTTTTGGATATGGACATAAAAATGTGAATTTTGGTGTGAAGCTGAATAAATATCTGAATTAGTTTGTAAATGACATAAAGAAATACAGGGCAAACTAAAGATGTATTGGATTAATATCTGAGATGATTAGTCTGTGGAAAGAGCTGGAGAAGGTCAAACTGAGTGAAAGTTTACTGACTGGTTTTGGGTCCTACAGACGTATGCTATTGCACCCTTGTAGGGTCTTCTCAGCATTCATTAGCTTGACTTTAGTAACAGACAAGGCAGCGCATAGGACTGATAAGAAATTAATAATATAGTAGTTAGTTTTTTGTTGTTGTGACAATTACTGAGAAAACAACTTGGAAGAAGAAAGTTTATTTTGGCTCATAGTTCAGTCCATGGTTGGCTAGCTCCATTGCTTTGGGTCTGAGTGAGGCAGAACATCATGGCTGAAAGGTGTGGCAGAGGAAGGCAGCTCAGTTAGACAGCCAGGAAGCAGAGAAAAAGAGGAAGGGGTCCAGGACAATATGCAGGTTCCAAGGGCTTCCCTCAAGGGCCCAGTCCCTTCAACGAGGTTTTACCTACTAGTTTCCTCCCAAAAGTCCATTCAGTTTATGAATTTATTGATGTATTAATGAACTGATGAGGTGAGATTTCATGATTGAGCAATTTCCCAAAAGCCCACCTCTGAAAACTGCTACATTGATGGTCAAGTACATGAGATTCTAGGGGACATCCAGATCCAAACAATAAATAACAAGAAAATGGAAAAAATTCTTGAGGGCGCTGAATATGGTTAATTACATAATCAACCATAAGGTCCGGTTTGCAAAAGGAAATGAAATAATAAGAAAAATCATGAATTGGAAAAAATAAATGGGGGGATCAAAGTGAAGATGTTGATGAGGTTAATCCTGAGAGTAAAGATAGTAGAAATATGGAAGAAAAGAGGACCATCATGTGTGATGGCTTTGGAAATTAAGGCTTTAATGTAAATATTTTCAAGGGGAATTAAAACAGGAGGGAAGATTGTTGGGATTGTACATCAAGTAGGCCACAGAAGTAGCATATTGCACATTACCGGACACCTTCCAAAAAAACGAATTTTTGTTTATTGATGCCAAGTTAGTACATAATTGTTTCAGAGTACCCTATGAAGTTGTGGTGTTTAATCTAAGACAAAAAGTAAGGAAGATAAACAGAGACCTTCCTTATAAGACAAAGCCTGCCACAAACACAGTGAAGGAAATGCAGAGTGTCAGCATTATTCACAAAACACTGAAATAGGTCCAAAAGATAATAGGACCCCCCTAAATTTCAGTGTGATTGTAGAGTATAAGAATAATATTGTGATATTTAACATGAGGAAGGCACTCTTAAGAGCTGTCTGGTAGTCACGCGACATCAGCGAACTACGTGGAGGAAGATGACATATCAAGTTGAGGGCTGACAAGCAGATGAGAAATATTTATAGAAAATAAGAATATTTAACTTGGAGGAAAGATTTGATGGAAGGAAGGGGGGCCCGACATCATCAAATATTCAGTCATGCCATAAGCGAAAGTCACTAAACTCACTAGATTTGTTCTTTATAGTCCCTGGGGAAATTATTATGACAAATGACTGGAAGTTATAGAAGGAACAGAGCCTTGAATATAAATTTCTGAAAGTTAGACCTCCATAGGACAAAAATGGCTGCTTAGGGAGAAAGAAATGTTCCCTATCATCAGAATAGTTTAGACACATACCTAAAGATAGCGAAAAGAGACTCACACGTCAGATGGGCAATGGATGAAGCAGACTTTTACAAACCTTTCGGCATCTAATTTATGAATCAACAAAATGAAAATTCAACATACGTTCTTGGTGATTCTGACTTTTTTTTTTTTTTTTTTGGTAGATGTAACAGGAGACTGTAGGTTGGTTGAAGTCGAATAAATTATAAATTGAAATTGCTAATACTGGAAGATCCATATAACATCTTGAGGATTAAATAGAATTTGTGTGAGACTCAGACATTTGAAAGTTTAAATTCTAACTCACTTAAATATTATTTTCTGAGCTCTGAAAATTAGTTTATCAAGTAGAAAACCCAGAACTGAAGTAAGTCTCCAGTTTATTCATGAAAATAGCCTCATCGAAGTAAGCTGCATCATCATTAGACACAGTCCTTTGAAAAGGCAGGCACAAGCTTGCTGACTGCTGTTGGTATTGGAAGATAGGATGTGGCACTTTACTGAGATACATGCTTTATTATCTGTTGCAGGCATACAAATATTGATAGTTATAATAAGAAAATAAATTTCTCTTATGTGATTATTATGTCAGGTACTGTTTTATAAACTTTTTATTCACTTATGACTTCTCATCCAAAAAAACCAATAACATAGTCAGAAATATATTTCCCAAGAACAGTGTGATAACAAAAGTGTTTATGTAGTTTGAACCAAATGTGAAATGACAGCATGAGAGATGTTTTTCCCTTTGGCTAAAGAGCATCACTTGCCATCAATGTCAGTTCCTCAGAAGACCAACATGTCACAGAATAAGTATATTTTCTTACTGGTAACATCTGACTCCCATGTGCATCTCTCTGTCAAGTTGTATCCCACAGTAAAGATCTTGACATCCATGTCCTCCTCAGTATGGAGGAAAAATCCATTCTAAAATCAAAACTGGATTTCTAGAAAATAGTCCCAGAAAAAAAGCACATTCATTTTATTGAAGAATATAATAAACATGCCTACATTTTACATAATTATACATTAAGGAAATGTAGATAGTTCTAAAAATCAAGAATTTATTATCAATTATAGACAGAAATCAGACTAGTGATTGAATGAAATTTATACTTTTCATCTAGTGTTCTAAACTGAATATTGATATATAGAATTTTAAGATATTTTATAATTTTTGGTGAAGATTCTTAAGCAAGCATTTTATCCCTTTAAACAACATTCCAGAACATAAAAAAGGAAATACTGGTCTATTCGACTTGTTATATTACAATTCTGACAGCTTATTTTAATGCTCTAAAATTCAGGTTATTTAATGATAAGGTCTCTTAAAGGATGCCAGTATCTAATTGCTAAATAATATGTGCATAATAACTCTTCATTGAATAAATGAATCAATGAAAATGATTAATGAATAAATGTCCAACTGACAGACATAAAAGTGTATATTATTATGCAAAATTAGATACTGGAGGCCCTTAAGAAAAGAATAACTTTATTTTCTAAATAACCCCCTAAATATGATCATTTCACTTTTAAAAGGCTGCAATAATCCATTCCTAATGAAGTTATTTATATTCTTTACAAAGATATTATTAGAGGCACTGTGTAATTCTTATACTTCAGAGACATCAAATTATATGTTAGTTTTAAAGACAAAAGTATAGGTTATGGACAGTAGGCAGGAAAAACATCCATAAGTAAATTTGCTAAAGTGAAAGTTGAATGCAATTCTATTATGCATGCTGGTCACTTGCTTTCCATAGAAGGTATGACAGTTATCTATCATTCAATACTGAAGATGGAGGAACCATTTTCTGGACTAACCAATGAAGATAATAATTTGGAGGTATTCGTATGTACACATATATTTCTTCACTTTAGTAATCATTATCATGTAATTTTTAGCCTGGCAGCCAAATAATTATTTGGACCTACACTTGTTCTGTTTTTCCTAGAAATATGAGAAAGTGTAAAGATTTTTAGTCCTTGGACCAGATTTATAAAATGCATGTGCTCATAATAAAGAACTGGATATTCCTCTCGATTCCTCCATCTAGATTTTTGAAAATTGTTTCATGTTCATAGCCTAGTGTAATTAGGTCAACTAACTGTTTTCCTGAGGTGCCTCAGAGCCTGTGGAGGGAATTGAGGGACAGTTTCAGAAACTGGCACTCCAACACTCACCCTTGTCCAGTGGTATACTAATAAACTCTTAAAAACTCACTTTCAGGGGAAAAAAAAAAAAAAAAACAACTTGATTTGGAACATTTGTTGTGTCCTGTGGTACAAATAAATACAACAGGGCCAATTTCAAGCTACCTGTGTCACATCACTGGAAGCAGAGTTGGGAAGAGATCTGTCATATTTCCACCACAATGATATGACATAAACAACCACAAGGATGTAGATACTATTTACATGTACAGACCTAAGAAAGAAGTGGTAGGTTTTACATATATTGACTTTGTCTTTACTATAATTATTTAAGCTTATGTAATTAAACTTTTATCAGTGTTTATGTTTTAACTCTGGGCTCATGAGATTTCTAAAAATGTTAACAGTCAATTCTTGTGAGTTGGAGGTGCTGAGGAGCTGAGGTTTTATGGATGCCAAGCAACCAAAGAGGCCTCTTATGAAACTGGTAGAGCTAACATTCTGAGCTTTCTATGACAGTTATATGTCATATACTTAAATTTTTTTATTATTAAACAAATGAATTAGAGAAGGTAAATATAAGCAAACATACATATTAACCCAAAATGGCAACAGAAATAATCTTTAAATGCTTTCTTGACTTTTCTCTAATAAAATTCCCAAGTTAAGACAACACCTGGCTATTTTTCAACTAACGTTTGCTTTAAGTGACATTATATTTGATTTCATGAAGGTGATTTTCTGTATTGGCCTCTAAATGAACACAAGGATGTTTTTCTTTCTTTGAACTTAAAATAAATCCATTCAGAAATATTGAAATATAGATACCTATGGAGAAATGTACATTGATACTATAGCTATGGACACATTATATATAAATATATATATGTATATGTGTAAACATATAATTTGCAATAATTAGATTCATTGGTGCATAAAAGACAAATTAGACATTCTACTTCATATTTCAGAAGAGATAAATTTTATTTAAGTCAGTATGAGGCATTTATTCATATAGAAACCTCTCTGTGTCTCTTCAACTTTATTAATATAAAAATAAAGTAGATAACTATCTATTAATAGCTACTACCTTTCATCTAAAACACAAAATGGTCCATCAAACATCTTTCTCTGGAAGATGAGGAAGGTTTAAATAGGAGGACCTTGAGCTACTACTATGAAAAAAAGAAAGAAAAGAAATGGATATTTTTACTTTTAACCTAAGACAAAGTTATTTGAAGAAGACACACTAATTTCTTTTAGATGCATTAAAATGAGATATGTAATATGATGTTTTTAATTTTCTAAAATATGAAATTGTTCTTTTTCTAACCTACTAAAGCATATTTTTCCATGTATTTGGAAAATCCATTTGTACTCACTCTGGAGAGGACTTTCTACAAAATGGGAAACACAAAGACAATGCTTAGATTTTTGTCAATTTCACAGTTTTTTCAGTTGGATTGAGTGATGTTTTAAACATCTTTGAAATAATCATTTTCTATGTGGGAGAACAACATAATAAATAATCTCAAGTTATGTTGAGATTGCATCATGCTAGGGCTTTTTAATGAGATTAACCTAAAATCACTTTAGTGGGAAAAGATATCCGACTCACTTTAGTTACCGAAGAAGCTCTATCTTGATATACGCTCATATCTAGGTGTACTATAATTTGACATTTCTTCTTTAGTTATATAATGTATACTATTTTGGTTTAGTTTTTTTTATTATTTAAATTAAGAGTGTTTGGTTAAAAATCTAGACTCAGTGTTATGATTTTCGTTTTCTCTGCCTCTGACATACATTTCCTAATGGCTCCAGACCAATGCTACTAAATAGTTAGAAGTTGCGTTTCATTGCCAACAAACCTGGAGAACCTTACCGTTTTCCATTATCCATTATCTGCTACATCTCCGTGCCATTTCTTTCTTTCTTTTTTTTTTTTTTTTTTTTTTTTTTTTCAGTTAGTATAGATTCCATGAGCTTCCATTTTAATCCCTCCTGGAAAAGTACTAGACAAAATAAACCCCACTTTCTACCTACCCTAGGCCAGCAACCAAGTAAAACCTTGGGGAGAACAAATAAAATTGTTGGTTAATTACACTTTAATTCATAGGAAATGAATCTCAAATGGCCAACAATCATAATTGCATACATATTAAGATTTCTTTCCTTCAATGTGGGATAACTATTTTCCTTTTTTTTCCTTGTCTTTGAACCCTCAAAATACTCTCTGCTGAGCCTTCGCATTCTGAAGATGACTTTCCCTTACAATGCTCTTCTTTACAGCCCCAAAGGGACTACCACATCTGCATCCACACCTGCTTTCTTCTGCCTTTGCTTGCCTTACCAGGGTTGACCTGTCTGGATCCAGCTGCTTCTCTGGATCCTGGGCCTTTGGGTCTACTTGAAGGATTATTTCTCAGCCCTTATCCACTCTCTTTTCTGCACTGCAAATTTTTCTTTCTCCATTGCATTATTTCTAAAAGTTTCAGTGTCTCTCATATTCAAAAATAAAACAACAAAAGTTATAAAGATATTTCCCTCATGC
The DNA here is from genome assembly GCF_902686455.1 of Sciurus vulgaris. Classification (NCBI taxonomy): domain Eukaryota; kingdom Metazoa; phylum Chordata; class Mammalia; order Rodentia; family Sciuridae; genus Sciurus; species Sciurus vulgaris. Next base: position 77,215,701 of record NC_136474.1, on the reverse strand, counting down.
CTACCACCTCCTAAAGTTTCTATCCATTTTTTTCACTGTACTTCAGAGCAAAATATCTCCAGACACTGACAGTCACTCTGTTCAGACCCTTGATGCTCTCTCCATTTTCCATCTCTTCTCAGTGGCCACTTGGCTGTCATCATTTCACTGTGTCTGTCACTAGCGCATGGCAGAATTAATAGCTCCCATCGTTTGGAAACACTCTTCTGCCATGGGCGTCTATGAGACTGTCCCTACTCACACCACTTTTTCTCTTCCTCAAATGTCCAATTGCTAAATGTGACATGTCCCAAGTTGCAGTCATCTTTCTCGCTTCTCTCCTGAGGTGTCTCCTAAGTGACTCCTCAGTTTGCATCTCCTGGCATGACTTGTCATCAGAACTCTAGTCTCATGTAGCGAATTATCTACATGATGGACATTCTTAATTTTAGGTCTAATGGCTATCTCAAATTCAAAATGTCCATAAACTAATTGTCCCGTCTAAACTAATTTATTCGTCACTCATCTTCATCTCATGCAGCAACTCCACAGTCCACCAATTTTTATAGTCAAAATCCTAGTCTCTATTTTGATGTGCTTTCACCCCATATGCTTGATCCAAAATGCAGCCTGATTTTTTCTACTTCTCTTTCAATCTCTTCTTCTGACTCCAGGATTCCTGTTTCAATTATCCTTTTTGCAGCACTTCGTTGTCTCCTAGTTGGTCTTCCTCTTTCGGTCTGTCCTACCTCTGGGGTAGATTTCCTGACAGTGGTCAGTGCAATTCTTTTTAGTTTTTTTTTTTTTTTTTTTTTTTTTTTACAGACTGCATTTTGATTCACTGTACACAAATGGGGTACAAGTTTGCATTCTGTGGTTGTGCACGTTATAGATTCACACCATTCGTGTAATCATACATGTACACAGGGTAACGATGTCTGTCTCATTCCACCATCTTTCATATACTCAACACCTTCCTGCTCTCATTTCACTCTATGTAATCCAAAATTCCTCCATTTTTCTCTTTTCCCCCACCCCCATCTTCTATCATCATCCTCTTATCAGGGAAAACATTTGGCCTTCGGTTTTTTTTTGGAATTGGATTATTTCAGTTAGTATGATATTCTCCAGTTCCATCCATTTACCTTCAAATGCCATAGTTTTATTCTTCTTTATGTCTGAATAATATTCCATTGTGTATATATACCTTAGTTTCTTTATCCACTCATCTGTCAAAGGGCAATTCTTAAAACAGTGAATCAGATTATTTCCCCTTTGAAACTTTTTTTACCACCTACAAAATGAAATCCCAGTTTCTACCATGCCCTAAAAAAACCCATATGATCTGGCCCCAACCAAGCAAACTATGATCTATTCATACTGTCCCTTTAGGTTACTAATCATGCAAAGATGTTTTCTGTCTCTCAGGCTTTTGTACCAGCAGTAAGCTTATGTGGCAAGCTTTCCCTAAGCATGCACAATGCTGGCTTCCTCTCTAGTCTTGCCTCAGTTCTAGTGTTATCTCCTGAAAAGGTCCTTCTCTGACAATCTGATTTAAAAGATGTGCTCAAAGTAATTCTCTATCACATTACTATGCTTCATTCATCACAGAATGCATTACTCTCTTATGCTAATTTTTCATTTATTTGTTTATTATTCTATTTCCCTGTTCTAGAACATAGGTAAGCTCGAGGAAAGAAAGATGTTGTATTGCCTTTCTTGTAAGCTTTTCCAGCAACAAGGTTATATCAAAGTTGGTATTCTAATAATTGGTTTAATAAGTAATAGTTACAGAATTGTTTTAAAGAGTAAATTAAACAGTGCTTAATTATTTAGCACATTGCCAGACACAGAATACCTGCTGAAAAATTTAATGGCTGCATTTATTATAATTATGATCAGGTGCTCATCTCATGTGTGAAAAATGAGGATTACAATGTGTGAATGTGTTAAATCTTTCAGGTAAAGTACTGGCATTTTAACAGTTTTCTAATATAAACAATATTTAAAATTACACTAGTGATTTTTTTTTTTGCATATCAGTGAATGTCTTAACATCTCTAAAATCAAATCACATAATAAGCGACTGCTTTTACCTCCTGGTAGGACTAAACCTATTCATGTTCCCTAACTAATCAACGATTCCAACTATAAGGCCAAACTCCATGAGCTAAATTAAAATCAGAGACCTTATCACTAGACCCAGGTTCATTTAATTTAAGCCCATTATTAAACCTACCACTTTTCAAAAATGTATGACTTGAAGGAAATCTCATTAAACTTCATGGAAAGGCTAAAGTAAGCTTTGCCTTCAGAGCTAACCAGAAATGGAGCCATTAGAAATGTGTGTGATGAAGTATAAATTACAAGGCAGTATTAAAGCAAAACTGGAGCTCAAAAGAGAACGAGAGTCTATCACATATTTTAATCTCTTTTTTGAAATCCTTTGTGAAGGCAGACTAAATTGCAATGATGATAATAAATTTGGAAAGAGCAAAACACAGCAATCTCAAAACGTAAAACAGCAAAAAACTTACATGTGTTAAGTATTTGAAATATGAAAGATGAGAAAATTCTAGAAAGTCTTTTCTATGTCCTATTTATATTACTCAACAGTTCATATGGGCATGGAGATTTAGTCATGTCTCGAACTCGTTCATATCTTATAATAGGTACCATAGGAGTTTTTAACTATTCTACAGTTTTGCCTATAGGTGCTTTATAAAAACGATTCCTTGATTTGTTTCTATTCTAACTCTTCATAATTCTAACTTTTCTTCTCTTTTCCACTGAACTCATATTTTAATTTTACATTAATTCATATAATAATGTTCCCTGGGGAGGATGACATTGTTCAACTTATATGGTACACTGTTCTTATTTGGAGTGTATCTGATGAAATTCCAATAATTAACTTTGAAAATGTTGTAAAGATAATATTAATCACTAAGGTTTTTGTAGGAAAGATAATTTGGGAAAGGCTGAGTTAGACAAATATTTCTCATAGTCTTCAGTATTTCCTATATTTCTCACAATTTTTAAAATTTTTAAATTTGTTTTAATTAGTTATACATGACAGTAGAATGCATTTTGATACATTATATATTATGGAGTATAATTTCTCATTCTTCTGGTTATACATGATGTAGAATCTCACTGGTCATACCCTTATCTACATACCTAGGCTAATAATGTCTGATTCATTCTACTATCCTTCCTATCCTCATACCCCATCCCCTCCCTTCAATACCCTCTACCTAATCTAAAGTAAGTCTATTCTTCCCTAGACTCCCTGCATTATGAATTAGTATCTGCAGATCAGAGAAAGCATTTGGATTTTGATTTTGGGGGACTGGCTTATTTCACTTAGCATGATATTTTCCAGCTCCACATATTTACCTGAAAAGGCCATAATTTCATTCTTCTTTAAGGCTGAGTCATATTCTATCATACACACACACACACACACACACACACACCATATTTTTTTATCCATTCGTCTGTTGAAGGGCACCTATATTGGCTTCATTGTTTAGCTATTGTGAATTGAGCTGCTATAAACATTGATGTGGCTGCATCCTTGTAATATGCTGATTTTAAGTCCTTTGGGTATAAACCGAGAAGTGGGATAGCTGGGTCAAATTGTGGTTACATTCCAGGTTTTCTGAGGAATTTCCGTACTACTTTCCATAATGGTTGCACCAATTTGCATTCCCACCAGCAATGTATGGGTGTACCTTTTTCCCCACATCCTCACCAACATTTTTGTTGTTTGTAAGCAACCTCATTCCTTGAGAAAGTATCTTGAGACAAGTATTCTCTGGAACAGATTTTAGGAACAACTGCTCTAAGAAAATGAGTGAGAGTGTGATATAAAATATGTTTTGCATTTCCAGAATAGCTTCTTACTCATTATTTATACAATGCATTAACTTTGTAAGATGCATTTATGTAACACTAGTTATCCTTTCATTTTTAACCATGCTATCATTCTTTCCCATTCATAGTTTATATTTATTAACCGACTCAATTTTCACTGAATAGAAGTTTGTTTTGTTTTTGGAACTTCAAAAAAAAAAGAAAAAAGTCAAAGAATTAATTTAGCTGTGGGTTAGGAGATCTGGACCAATCTGTGATAAGAAAATGAGAGTTGTGACAAAAAATTGTGCTTTTAATGTTACTCTAGAATAATACAACACAGACAGCTGTAGTTTCTTACTGTTAAATATGACAGTTATCTCATTAGATTTTCTAAAAATAATTCATAAAGGTAGAATTTTGGAACAGAAGCATTCTGGAAGCAGCATCAATAATGGGAAGTGAGGAGTTTCTTCTGAACCAATTAAAGCATCTGTCTATATTTCTGACCATGATGACTCATTAAGTTTATTTCCCTATATGAGTGAGGATCCAAAACTTTTAAAGTGCTTTATTTCTCAATTACAATGAAAGGCAATAAAAATTATTCCATGAACTAGTTTGCTCACTCCCTTATCAAGGAAATCAGAATGCAGAAAGTGTAATGGGGGCTTCCAGGGACTAGGAGAGGGCAAGCTAGGGGAGTGGTCATCTATAGGTGTTGGACTTCCGTGATGGCCGATGAGAGGTCTGTGGATCGAGGGTGCTGATGGTTCTGTACAATGTGAATGTTGCTCGTGCTGCTAATGGAATGCTTACTTTAAATGCTTGAGATGGGGCTGGGGATTTAACTCAGGTGTAGAGCGTGTACTTAACATGTTCGATCATAAAGAAATGGTAAAAATGATAAACTCTGTGCTAAGTATATTTTACCACAATAAACAAATTACCACTAAGAAAGAAGTAAGCCAGGAATGCCGGTGTACACCAATAACTGGTGGCTCAGGAGGCTGAGGTAGGAGGATTGAGAGTTCAAAGCTAGCCTCGACAATTTAGCAAGGCCCTAAACAACTTAAAAATAAAAAAATAAATAGAGGCAGGGATGTGGCTCAGTAGTTAAGCACCCCTGAATTCAATCCCTGTTACCAAAAATAAACCAAGCAAGAGGAAAAGAGGGAAGTAGAACTGCTTGATGTTCAAAGTGGATTCTACCCAAATTATAGACCAGTTTCAGACTTAATAAAATCTCATGAATTATTACATATTGATATCAATGTAGCATAAAAATTTATAGGCTGATGTATTCTACAAATTCTTGACAAATATAGAAAGAACAGACTGTAAGAACTATCAGGAAACACTGCCTTCCTTACAATTATGCTTCTACCCTCATACCCTTCCTAAAACTTTCAGTCATTATCTATGTTCAAAGAACAGTCACATGATGAATCCATGAGAGAATCAATAATTGAGATAAATACAAAAGATCTATATCTACCTGGATAACTAGGCCACATCCTACATTCAACAGAAAAGCTCTGTGTATTATATTAGAGGACAAATATCAGCCTCATTTGTGTCAGCATAATCATTAGTGCAGTTAAATTGTCCATCAGTAAGCAGATGCTGGTTTCTAATTTATCCTTCAGTGAAATCAATCACTGAGGCCTCCTATGCATCCCCTTGTTCTACATTAAATCCATTTCACAAATTCACTCCATTTATGTGGGAGGTTTTGAAGCTCTGGAAGAATCTCAGTGGTCAAAATTGATTTTCTGAAGGACTTAGGATGGTTCAAGAAGAAACAGAGGGAGAGGTTTTTCCCCATGAGCTACCTGAGGCTATACCTCTGTCCAACATAACAGTGAGATGGGCACTCCCAGGAAGCATGTTAAGACCAGACAAGTGGGCCCAGAAGACCTGTGTGAAAAGCATGCTCCAGATGGTTGAGATGCTACAGAGAGGAGTGAATTCAATTCCCTTTGCACAACCAAAAGACAACCCCAGTTTCTAAGAAAAAAACACGAACCCAAAGCAAAAACAGAGGACCTGCAAATGACTACTGTAACCCATGTTGACTCTTCACTTTTCATTCCACTAGTTTCTCCTCATTTTTTCACTCCCAACTGGGAGTCCAATGCAAGTGACTCACTTAGAATCCACTTAACTAGGACTTGTGTTTGTAAGAGTTTCATTACCTCAATCGCAGGGGACAGAGGTCTCAGCCCAAACTCATCATGCCACACTACTTCTCCAAAAGTAACCCAATAATACAATGATCAGATATCCTCCATGTTATTACAAGAAAAAGGGGATATAAAACATCTGGGGCCAAAATTACAGTTCATTTGCAGTGTTGGTAATTGATGTTTTAATTCTACCTTTGGGTAGTTTCTGGGAATTACGTGAATTCTGAAATCATTTTCAAACTTTTAAAGCATTTCAAGTTCCACTGAAATGTGGGGGAAGTGAGGCACTTTAAGATGCAGGAACATCCCAGAAACTTATCACACAGAAGGCATCATGTACACTATTGGATTGTGAGCAAATAAATGTTGGACCAGTTTTAGGAATGTAACAAAAGACTATCACCTAGGTACGCCTGGTGTTTAAGCATAAGGATTTCAACAAAGGACAAATGTGAGGTGATATAACAGGAGGAATGCACTGTTCTGCATTACTTACATTTTTAGATTTAAATTCTTAATTGTCCGATGATCTGTTGTGCCATGATACAGTAGATATTTTGAGGGGTGGGATAATTAACATTTCATTCCCTGAAGTCACCTCCTAGTGCCCAGTCAATATCTGGACTTGTGAGTTAAGCCCTATAAATCTTAATCAATTTATTTCTGCTGTTTTCTCTAACGCTATAAAGATACAACCACAGAAAGATATAGTGATTGCAAAAAGGCATAATTATAAATATAGTCACAGATATTTGGAGCTATACAAATTCAAGAGATTTTCTCTCCAATCCTCTCATTAGCACAATGAGGAAATAAGGTAAACTTTGAATTGTTACAACAGATTAAGTGTGGTTTGGTGAAAATGAATGTTCTCTCGTGTTTTCTTATTAAACTGAGTTTCACAAAGGTCAGGGTCTTGATTGTATCCAGAGTTTTACACATGATATATGGTAGGTATGGAGTAAAAGTTGAATGAATGAATAAAACTGAAACATAGTTTATTTCCAAAGTTTCAAAGATCTAGCTAGTAAAAGATGCCAAGTACCTTGAGTCCTAGCACACTCTACATGTTTTTTTCCTCGAACTTTTGAATTGGAACAGAGAAAAATAGATGGGTGCCCACGTAAGCTCTTTTCCTTCTATAAACTTGTCTTCCATAAACTATTCTAGCCAGCTAATTAAATTGGAATGTTAATTTCTACAAATAAGTGAATTTCAAAGTAAATTCAATAAAACTATCTTTACATAAATGTGTTCTAATACAGCAGTCATAATTAAAAGTATGAACTTTTAAATTATTATCTTCCCCTGTGAAGATGCTACTTCTTGTAAAGAAATTTTACTGTGAGAAATAAACATCTCATCATGCTTCATCATTACCTGAAATCTAGTATATTTAAATCAAGTTATTATTTATAAACAAAATGTGTGGCCACAGTGAGCCTGCTAAAAAGGAATTAATCTGTTCTATTATTTCAATTTCGTAAAGGTAATTCACTGTACTGACTTTAAAGGCTAAGAGAATTTCTTTCAGTTCCTTTATCTACTCGTATGAGGATCTCTCTGTTTGAATATCCAGGACCTAGATTTTTCAGGCCAATCCCATTACTGATGTCCATAACCAGATAAGTATCTATAAATCATCATTTTGTACTTCAAAATGACCTTTCCGTTCGATGTTCAGAAATATTAGGCCTTTTTCTTCAAAAATATTTGGAGTACCAAACTTCTTCACTGACTGTCAATATCAGCATTTTTTCTTAGAATTGTAAATACGTTGTAGAAAAACTTTCCAAAATGTGATTCTTATCCTTTTATCTTAAAGGTAATTCCCAAGTTAAAAACAAAATGTAAAAGTTGTAATTCTATTAGCCTAAAAATACACAATACTTACTCAACGCTGATATTTCTTTTAAAATACAACTTGTCCTTTGAAATGGTAATATTCAAAGGTAAGCATTATGTATTTGATAACTTTTATTTTGAACAAAAGAATATCAAAATATGGTATTATTTTTGGCTTTCTCTGAATCTACATACTGTGAATGTAAAATACAGTGTTTTGATCATTCAGTTTCTTTCCTCTCAAAAAACTCCAAGAGGAAAAGTTTATAATTCCTATTTCCTTAGAAGCTAGGAAATAAAAGAAGGAAGAAGAAAGGAGAGAGAGTAAGAGACTTTCCAATGTCTACTGTATTCATTCTGAAAGCAGAATGAACAGGTGATTTTTTTCTAGCAATGCAGTGTTCAGGAGATCAACTACAGGAAGATAGAAGAAGAAGCAGCCACATGGCCTTGTTGAAAACATTGCATGATATAGAAGAGTATGAGTTGTGATATTTGTGGTTGTGTGTGTGTGTGTGTGTGTGTGTGTGTGTGTGTGTATGTTGAAAAAGTCAATTTTTCAATCCAGGAATTCTCTCTTTAAAAAGATGGTAAATTCATATTCAAATATAGTCAGCATCCACAGTCATTCAATAATGCCCTATTCACAGTTCAGAAGAAAACATCCATCCTTTGCAGAAGTACACTTGTAAAGGGCATGAGCACACAAACACAAAATTGCTTATATATCCATTTCTGTGTTCTGACCTGGAGGAAAAATGTGCATTGTACATTCTCATAATAATGAATCTTTAAACAAGAGAAACCTCAATATGTTTTCACATTTTCATTCAACTTATGGTAACTGTAAATTCTACTTGGCTTTGCATTGGCAACTATTAATTTGAATGGCACATCTGTAAAAGATGTAATGTTCTTGCAAGAAGAGTCTTTTTTAGAAATATGTTAATTTAGGGTTTCATTTCTTTATCTCATTTTTTTTCCTCCCTAGGTTCAGTTATTTTCTTCATTCTAATTGTGTATTTGTCTCACTGGTTCTTATCTATCTAATACAGTGGTTAAAAATATGAGGATAATAATTTCAGAGACATTTAATTAGCGCCAAAAGATAATAAATTCATTTGGCATAGACAAATCTGATCACAGTCACAAAATATAGCTTCATCATAGAGTTTTGCAAAATATGACAAGGAACTGCGCATGGAATGAAGCCTTCATGGCACAAAATTAGATTTGTTGCATATGTTACGTTACTACTTTCTTTTGATAGGGCAACAAGGAAAGCGTGAACACCCATGCTATTTGAACACAGAGACAGGTGTGGTGATGCTGGATGCTTTACTAGAACCACATGCAGTTATTAAAAAGGAGAGCTAGTATTAAAGCCCAGAGTATGTCTTTCTCTAAGACTCATAATTCCCCAACTCTTTCTTGGATAAACAATTTAGACCGATCTTCTTATTTGAGAGGTGAGTAAACTAAGGTCCCAAGGAAGTGAAAAGTTTTCCCAAAGTTCTACATGTAGCCTGGTCATGATGACATCTCCTCAGGTCAGTTCTACTCTCCTAGGTGGCTCTGGCATATTTTCAACCCTGAGTCACTCTTGAAATATGGATGTGTTTTCTGGCATTAGCCCACTTATCTTTGGCAATACTTAGCCAAATTCAAGCTTTTTTGAAAGTCACAACAATTTTGCAGACCTGGAAAACACTGATGGCTGGGTAATATTGCTTCATCAATATAGCCTCACTGCACCTCAAAAATGCCCTTTGATGTCTATATTCCAAGGGAGGATAGAGATCATAATGAAATATTTCATCTGATTAAACTGTAGGACACAAAGTCTTTTCTCAGCCAGTTCTTTCATTTGTCCCATCTCGTACCATGCTAGGTTTATGTCTGCTATGCTAGTGATTATAGTAAAAGAGATATTTTGGCTTCTTGTTGAAATACCCTTACCACTGTAACATCTGTAAAATCAAATATAGTAGAAATAAATCCAGTGTATTCCTATGGTGAAGAGCATATGGGATAGATTTGCCCACTCTTATTCCAGAGTATTCCTTCATATGGATGCCACCACCTGTACTCACAAGATGGCTGCGTTAGCAGAGGCTACACATAAATAACAGGGAATTAGTGAGCTTTTGGCTGACTTACCCTTGAATTAACCACTTCCAGTGAGACGTTCTGAGGTGGGGCACTTGGCACTGAAAGGAATCAAACAAATTATGATGGTTACTGCCAAAGTCTTGGAAAAGAAACTCCAACCCTCTAGTGAAAAGAGGAAGTGTATCTTTCTCACAGTTCATAATGATAATGAGGTAGGTCAAGGCAGGTGGTCTTTCAAAATTTTCTTAGAGAGATGAGAAATAACATCGTTTGTGTATGCTTTCTCAGTTGGTGGGCCAGTTAGTTATCCATCTAGAGAGTCCCCAAAACTGTTAGGCAAAAGAGCACTTGCTGTGATACCAAATACTGACATTTAATTACAGCTTTCTTATAACCTTCTAGAGAAACCAATGAAAACACACAGGAGATTTCCTAGAGTGGTATTAAAGGTTTAAAATACTGTGCATTTCAGGATCTGCATGGTGTTATGATGAAATATATCATCCTAATGGTCACCCAGGTTGCTTAATCCCTTTAATGCAATGTTTATTATCTCTTTTAAAAGTATAAAGAAGAAATACTTTCAGGGTTTTTTTTTTTTTTTTTTTTTTTTTTTTGCTGTTTATAATTAAACCTGTGTGTCATAAATGCAAGCAGGCTACCAAGTAGCATTAACTCAATCAATTCCATTAACAGAGAACAGTTCATTTTCTCAGTATGTTTTTAGGTATTTCATTCCTCTTGGCTGCATATTGATTTTCCCACTTCTTTATGGAAAAAGAGGAACATATATAGGTCTATTTATAATACCTCTAAGAAATATTTACTATATCAAAATATTATATCATGTAAATCAGTTGAAGACAAACATTCATTGAATAGCTGTAGCAAGTCGGGGACTATTCTCTAGCCGTCAGGGATGAATCATACATAAAATAAACCCTCCTGTCTCACAAAAGGAATAGAAGCAGTATTCAATAAATTCTTTACACATATTAATCTATACAATGAATAGTGCCTATCCTTTCAGGCAACAAACTGGTGATATAATAGAAATGAAATACCCGTGGGTATTTTCAAGACTCCAGGGCCATTTTTTGTCATGTTTTCCCTTGTTTTAATTTAACCTGGACAATATCTCTGTCTTTCTATAGGTTTCTTGCATTTTATGCTGAATTTAGTTATGGCCTACTCGGATTTTACCATTGGAAAAGTAGTTACCATCACAGCAAGTTATTTATCTGATTAATCTTTATATTCTCCAAACTGACATTCAATTAACATTTATTGAATTGAATTAGGAAATGAATACTTACTTAAATATTTTGGTTCCTGGACCTTTCTGGACATGATGGGAATTGCAGTCATTTAGTGTGTTTTAATTTTGAACTTGTCTTAGTGCTGAACAATGATTGTAACCAATGAATGAATACTCGCCTTGGGCTTGATTTTTATATATTAAATCAACAAGTGCTCTTTCATAAACATTACTAATTTAGGAAATATTTCAGAATTTATTTTTATTAAATGAAATACAGAATGTAACTACCACAGGGACAAGGATTTTTGTCCATTTTGATGCTACATTAAATATTGAAAGGTGTCAGGCCCATGGTGTACATTCAGTATACTTGTTGAATTTAACAGATTAACAGACAGCTTCTTAGGCCATAAAAAAGCTCTTTCATACTCAGGTTTTTAGTCACCAGGTCTGCATTTTTTTTTAAATTGAAGTATAAATGGCAATTTTATTATTAATTAATTAGCCTATTTAATTAAATGTAAAATCATTATTAAGGCATAAGTTGCAATTTTATATTTTAAACTGGGGTAAAACATTGGGATATGACATGCTCTATATAATTTTACAAACTTCTAAAATACTATCTTTAAAACAAAATTTGGAAATCGTGTCAATATTAGATACGAATCAATGAGTTCTTAAACATTGAAACTGTATCTAGTTTAAATTTAATATTTACATGTCATGTCTTATGTTGCTAGTCATATTGCACTCATTTTTTACCAATTTAATGCCATCAAAACAATTTCAGTATGGCTTACTGAATTTATCATAGGTGAAGAATTTATAGGTGACTGTATTTTGAAGGAAGAAGGTAGATTTATCTTGTGTTTTTTTCCGGGTACTATACTATGTATGAGATATATTATCCTCAAATGTCATTTTAAGTTCATAAATGGTATTTGACTCCCTATTTCCAAGAGGCCAAGAATACACTAAGAGAAAATATAAATGTGCTCATCTTCCTTTTGTAACTACCACTACTGTAGAAGCATCAAGATTAATTCCTGCATTATAAATTAAAAACCAATTTAATAAAATCCTAAGGGCTTTTATAACAATGGCAATGATGTATTTTATCTTTCTAGGGTATAAACTTCTCTTACTTTCCATTGTTAGCACACTGGCTATTCTTATGAAGCAATCAGAGAATTCTTTCTATAGGACATTTAGTTATCAATCCCTACTTCCTCCTTCCTCCTTCTCACTATCAATTTCCATACTATTTAGAGATAAACAGATGCAATAGATAAGGTTGAGATATTGATGGAAGAAGAATACCCATCTATCTGAGTTTTTCATTATTTGCTTCCCTTGCTGAAATGCCTTGCTGTTTCATGAGGCAGAGGGGAAAGGATATTTTTATGTTCAAAATGTCAAGTGACTTATCATTGACAATGGATGTATTAAGGTCAATCAGAGGTGGGTCTACAAGCCCTCAACGTGGCGGAGCCTGCCAATTTATACACTCGGTGATGCGGCAGTCTATGCAACAGATCAAATTCCCACATTTGTAAGTGAATCTCCATCTAACAGGCACTTAATTTCTCCCCTCAGCAAACACCTGCTGTCATGTGCACACAGTTTATGGATCAAAATAACTCACATATAATTACAAGTTTTTCTTTAAGATCCTAATATGGAACATTTACCACAGAATGAGAGAAACCTGTCTCCAAGTTACCACCTGCCTCTTACTCATTAGCTTATATGGCCTGGCTTATCAGCTTTGGTCCCTTTTTGAACTTAGTTTTGTAAACTGTAAAGTAGGGAAAATCATAGTATTGTCAGGTTAAAGGTTAATGCAAAATGCTTAGGTCAGGGCCTTGCACTCAGCAATGATTCAATAAACATGAATGGTAACAGTGATGACAATAATAAGCAGATTTTCAAAGGTGGTTGCCTATGAAATTAGGTCCTTCTGCTTTCAGACATAGAACAAGATGGCAAGGAAATTCCTGCAACTTCATTCATAAAACCTATTAGTGACCTAACTATATCACGTACTTCAAGAAAAATTATTTTGGCAAAAAAAAATTGCAAAATTAGATATGATCTCGTGCTAAATAATTCCAATGGTTCGAAGAAGTGCATCGTTGTAAACCAACGGTACACTAGGTGGAGGAATTTGAATGAAAAATTGTGTTTCTACCCAGAAAAACAATTAAAGCAGAGCTAAATTAGAAATGATAGCTCATCTGGATAAAAATATTTACAAGCATCTTAGCAGAACCGGGAAACCACTGGGATAATTAATTCAGAAAATAAATTACTTACATTTAATTTTGGTTTTTTACATTGTTCTCTGCCCTGATATAAATTCTATGGTAAGGATTCCTCTAACATGATAAGAAATATGATGCTCTTTACAACACAGATGCATTTAGGCACAGTCATTTATTAAATTAGCCCCACAAATGGGAAATCCTAAGACAAGTTTTTATACATAAATATTCATATAGTTTGGATGAAGCTGTATAATTTATCCAGCAAACATCTACTGAGTTAGGAGGAATGTAGAAATGAATATGATACCTCTTTCGTATTTGGAAACATTTAATGTAAAAAGCAAATATCTACTGGTATAGATAACAATTATTAAAAGCTCACATGTATGTCAGGCAGTTTTTTTAGGTGCTTATATGAATTAGTTCATCTAATTTTTCACAACATCTACCTGTTAAAACATACAAAAAGTCAAAGAAGATGTCCTGTGACTGGGGACTGGGAAGTAGATGATTATTAAAGGTGAAAAAGACATTTAAATGTGGGGTGTGACTTCAGCAAGAACAGCTTCAAAGTAGAAAGGAGAAAACATCAGCAAGAAGTAGATAGAAGGGGACTAGGTAACAGGCAAATGGAAGCCAGGATTGCAAGTTTATATTAGAAATTAGAAGAAATGAGTTCACTGTAGAAATGCATGTGAAGGAGGTCAGGGTGCCCTCTCTAAAGGGACCACAGAGTCCTGGATTTCTCCTTCCAAATGTATCTGATAGAGGGAATTTAATGTCTTTTCCATAGTGATTTTTATTGGGTTTAGGGTCATGAAATACTTTTGTTTTAGTGACAGATATTTTCTAAGTCCCAACCACTCCAACACTTCCAGAAGATAATTCTAGACTAATGACTAACAATCTGTCTTTCTCACTTATGACATTTAAACCAAAGTGGAGAATAAGGCCTTAGCATTACAGTTCAGAGTGTGAATGAAATCTACATAAATTATGTAAAAGATTCATTTTTATTTGTTTTTCTTTTATTTTTATAATTATAAGTTGTGAAGTAATTTTTTCTGCCAATATTCTGTTCTGTCTTCAATAACAGAATCAGATGGATGGGCAGAAGAATTACATTCAAATGATGCTGATGTGGTCTTATATATAAAATACATTTTTAAAATTGAAATTGAAAATGAACCTCACTCCTGTGTTCTCTCTGCATTGTCCTTTATCGAATGCATGTCTTTCCTCATTCCACTGATATTCTGTGAAATGTCCACCCAGATACTTTCCCAGATTAAAGAATGATAGATTGTTCAAGGAATCACATCCTACAGTGATTTTTTTAAAAATTTAAATATTGATGTTTACAGAACTAAACTAAAAGGGAAATCATTGCTGAAAAGAGCTAGCTCCTTATCTTTTTATATTCATGGGGGTCATCTCTGCATTTCTGCACCTACCTGAATTTTCACTGGCCCCATACCATATACTCTGCTGTACTTTCATTTTTTATTAGATTTTCCAACTTTCCTTATCCTTAATTCTCTAGTTTCCCCTGCCACTGCTTAGTCAAATTCATTCTCTTCATTAAGATTCCTTCCTCTCTTTTTAGTCCATTAAAGAAAAAGAGTCTAATTTTTCATTAGTCAGATAAGGTAAAATTAAAGTATACATTTCATGTTTACTTTTCATACATTTAATGGTGGATTTTTTTGACCTAATTTCTTATATTTTTCAAATTAAGAGCTATTTAGGGGGATTGTCTATTAATTATACTTTTAATCATCTGTGCCCTTTTGGAATGAGAACAGAAGCATGCTAATCGAAATTAGTCTGCACACAAATGTGTTTGCATTAGAGCATTTACAGAAATAAAAACAGGCACAAAAATAATCTGAATTCTTAGGCAACTGCCACACCTTAAGAATTATCTATTAGAGCATCCTGACCCAGGATACATACCTGGACAGAGAGTTTAAATTTGATAACATAAGTGAGTTCACAAAATTTTCTAATTTAATTTGTTCTAAAATAGTCCATGAAACTTTAGTCAGGAAGCCTTGAAAATGGAATCTTTTTCATACATGCCAATAATATTTCATTATTTTAGCAAATGTGCGAACAAAATTTCACTGTTTAATCACTTACCGTCAGAAAGCGTAACCACTGTGATATCCTCAGTAGACACTCCTGGTCCATAGCGATTATAAGCTAAGAATCGAAGAGTATATTCCGTGAATTTTTTCAAGCCTTCCAGTTTATAAGAGAGTCCATCAACCTCTATATTCTGTAGACACAAAACGTCAAAACTATTATTAAGGAGGTGCATTAAAGCAGGCATGGCAGCCTTTCTGTGTAATCAGTGAAATGGACATTAGACTCCCGCTCACTAAAGTACATTCTAGCCTATTATGAGTTGTTGTAAAACCTTACCTGTGACACACACTCTCCCACTGAGCCCACCCTGCTCTGTAAACTCCTTATAAAAATAGCATTATGGCTATTTTTATAGCCATTAAGTTCCAATTTTTTAACACGACCCAGTGTATTGAATGGTAAAGGTTATTCCACCCACACCAAATTCCTGACAAGCAGAAGGTAGTTGTAGGAACATGGGAACAAAGATTGGTTCCCGTACTCCAAATGGAATAATTTACCAAGAATCCATGGATTTGCTCCATTGCTTGCTGACATGTACCCACAGCTCTTGAAAGTCTCAGATACTTGCCAAGAGTTTTATCTCCCCAATAGCTGTGAAGCAGGTTGAAATAGTTGGCACTTCACAGCTGCAGTCAATGAGGTCCTGAAGGTGAAGATTACTGTGGAAATTGGAGCCAGCACCCACCAGAGGACCCCTCATTTAGTTCTCCAGGATGATCCCCACACTCAATCTACCTTGGGTGAGGCTACTTTTTAATTTATTTAAATGGGCTGGGGGAAATGAATACCTGAGGACTGAGATATATAGAAAGTTAGGTCAAACAGGTAGTTGAAAAATAAGAGTTAAGAATGCCAGGGGAGCTGGATGTGGTGGTGCATGTCTGTAACCTCAGGGACTCTGCAGGCTGAAGCAGGAAAATTGCAAGCACAAGTTCAGCCTCAACAACTTAGGGAGGCCCTAAGCAAGGCAGCAAGACTCTGTCTCAAAATAAAATAAATAAATAAATAGAAAGGGCTGGGGATATGGTTCAAAGGTTAAGCACTCCACATCTGTGGGTCTATTCCCTGGTGCAAAATAAGAATAAGAATAAAGATAGGATTATATAGGAGCAGCTCATGGAGTGCTCTTTATCGTGGAACTTGGCTCTTGACACTCTGAACTGTGTCAGCTGTCTCCCTGTCTCCCTCTCTCCCTGCTCCTGCCTCTCTTTTGAGGTACTAGCTTTAGCTAGGCAGGCCCTCTATCACTGAGCTATAGCCCTAGCTCAGTTTCAGGATTTAAGTAAAACTACTGTGAATGCAGTTTATGTGGAAGAATGAAGGCGACCTCATGGTTAGTAGCCTTCACAAAACAGAGAACTCTCAGATTCTGAGGTCACTTTGCTATTTAGTTCTCCCCTTATCTGTGTATGTTCTCCACATGAAGCTGATGATCTGGAAGTAAACATCTCAATAGTCATATGGATGTCAAAAACCAGAATTGCTGACTTCCATTTGTCTCCCCCAAAGACTTATTTGCTCTTGCTTTATCTGAACAGCTAATCTGCCTCTTTTCAGGCATCTGTGTTAATAACAAATTAGAAACAAAATTCAAGGAGGGTGATGGTGAAGATAGAAACAATCCAATAAGGAAGAATGGAAACAGCTGTCTGCCTAAGGCCACTGGATATAAGGATCATGTATCCAGATGTATTCCCTCCTTAGATAGTAAAGTGCAAAGCCTTTGCATTCGTTCAAATGTGGTTATGCATGCTGGCTCAGGCTACTGCATATTCAGACCAAAAATGGGCATCCTCTCTGTGAACCCCAGCGTACAGTCTATTTGCCTTTTTCACACAGAATTCAATTAAATTGCTTAAACTTTTCAATAACAAGTACCTTAGAACTAAACAACCATCCAATGAATATGTTTAACACTGAACTGTATCAGGAGCTTGCAGTTCTCCTTCTCTAGCCGGAGAGCCACCCGGTGGACAGAAGCTGTGTGACTCATGCCCTTACCTACCTGTTCTTTCCCTGTGGACACCTCAGTGCAGAATAATCTGTAACCTTGGACTGGACCATTTGCATAGGCAGGGGGTTCCCAGGTAATTAGAATTGAGGTAGGTGAGGTAGATACAGCTTGCAGGTTTTCTACTGGCCCTGGAACTTGCACTGTATACAAAACAAATTGATTAGGATAAAAGGGTTCACTTCTGGGAAACAAATAAGATTGCAACTTCTCTAGTTCTAGGAAAAAAAATAGCAAAATGTACAATTTTAGAGCCATATGGAATATCAATATATAAAATATAAGCAAAATCTTGAATCACTTAATTTTACAAAATAAGAGAAAGCTTATATTAATTGAATTACTTATTTTATTATTAAAGAAAATTGCCAAGAAGTATAAATGACTAAGATAATGATAGAAAAGAGTGGGATTCTGAATCTAAATTCTTAATCTGAATAATTTTCCACTCCACCAGTGTACCATTGGCTTGTGTATTGCTAATAACTGTAGAAGGAAAAGAGAAAATGCAATTAGAGTACTTAAACATTTCATTTATATTTATTATTCAAATAGGCAGGACAAGTATGGATAATTTATAATATTGTTATTATTTAAGTCAGCAACTTAATATCTTGCTTGACTCTGGTCCTTTAAATAATTTTCAGGATTCATTTTCAATTTTACTTTCTAGTGTTCCATTTTCTCTCATAACAATTAGTCTACTTAATCAAATATAAGTAACTTGCTTATTAATGCAATTGGATAACCTAGGTCCACAATTAATCAACACTTGTTTCCAGGTATTTCAAGATGCAGAAAATTTCAGATTTTTACTATAAGAGCCCATGTTTCTATTTTTGTATCTGTTGTCTTAATGGATTTCTGCCTTTTCATGGTCTACAAGCCATATCATCCATAATTATTTTGTGTTCACATTGTCCCAGATTTGACTTGTGAGGTCCTCTGTAAGTGGGTTCCTCTGTTCCTGTGACCTGGCCCTTCATTTAGTGGAGCATTTCCTTTCTTTCTGATGCATTTTGATCCTGCCCTACCTCTGGAATCACTTTCCCCAGGATTTTTGGTTCTTGGTTGTGGGGATTGGCATTAAAGACAAAAATCTGAATGATCGGTGTTGTTAATTGCTACTTGAAGGTTTTTGCTTCTAGGTCTTTTCAGTGCACAGAGCTAAGACACATTTGTGCATGAGTAGACCTACTACCCTCACGTTTATATGTTTACATGAGCTTTAGTAGATACTTTGTATGTAGTTTTCACGTCTCCCATTGCAGTCCACCTTTCCTTGGTTTGGCCTTGCCTTCCCCTTCTTCTCCATGTATCCTTTCCTCCACAGGAGGACCCTTGATCCTGAAGAGTTGGACTTTTGACAGACAAGAGTATTCCTACCTCAGTCCTCTTCCAGGAAAGGATAATTTTTCTATGACAACATTCTGTTCTGCAAAGGAAACTTTGGGGGACAATGCTGAATACCAGGGAGTATTACCTCATGTCACAATTTACATGATATAATTAGAAGTGGATTAAAATAAAGCAGTCATTTTATTTCATGGGGAAAAAAGAGCAAAGCAAAGTAAAAGCCTGTCCACTAACATTGTTCAACTAGATAGTATTTTAAACAAGTTTTAAGAACAAATAATTTGTATGGTTTTGATTAGTTATATATTCATAAGAAAAATGCAAAGAGAGTATTTCTGATTTGGAATTTGTTGTTCCTCTAAGGAAGAACAATAGCGAAAGGAGTGAAGGCTCTGAGTTCCAGGAACTTGCAGAAGATATACATGTAATGCGAGGGACTCAGGATTTTAACCTGGCTCACACAGAACATACCAGCATGACCCAGTGGTATATGAAGTATCAGTCAGATGCATTCCTTCTTGTTTTCTTACAGCTTAACTGAAAAAGCATTATTTGCCATAAACATAACTTAATCTGGGAGAAACTACTCAGATTTTAAAATGACCCAAATCCCATTTCTGTTGTGAGATGTAACACATTCAAAGGAGGTAAAAGTTCACCCCCAGAAGACTGGGAGACTACAATCTAGTGGATGTATGGGAGAAAGGAACAGATGGTAATGTTTGGGAAATATCTGCTCATTCTGCCCACTAAAGCAAATGAGGTGATGGAAAGTGATTGAATAGAGTCCAAGTTTCAAGGAGCAAAGAGAAAAACGTGAACTTGCACCTCCACCTCACTCTGCGCCTGAACTATGTGTCGACTTGGCAGAGAAGCGAAGAATGTTGGGGGTGCCCATGCTATTCTGTGAGTTTCCTGAGGATGCAGATGTGGCCCAAGAGAGAGGCTAGGGGGGCTCATCCACCCAGAGTGAAGGACCTGAGCATGTGGAAGAACAAGCTGAGAGTGCAGAACAGGGCATGATCGGGGGAGGGAGTGTGAGCACAGCCCACCTAGGACTCCCAGGCAATCATTCAGAGTAGGACAGGTGTGGGAATCAGATTTGCCAAGCATATGATCACTTCCATCAGGTCCTGAGGAAAATACACCTCAGGGATGGCGGCGACTCCAGGCGGCACGCCCCTCCTCCCCCTCCAAAACCTAGTCACAGCTACTTGGGGTCCTGGCTCTCTTTCCAGGGCAAATAGCCAGAACATTCCATTTTCTTTCGCAAATAATAGGAGCAACTGTCTTCTATACTGAGATATTATGCACAATGATTGCTACACAGGAAGAATTCAATGACTGTGTCAACTGAAGGACTTCATGTACAATTACGCATGTTACCAAAAGTCGGAAGACTGAAACACACTAAGTAGTATATATAACCCTCTTGAGTTTGTTGATTCAGCTTTGCTATCACAGGTGGTCAGAAAATAGAGTTTTATCAATACACTAGACTAGAACTGAAGTTGGTATGGGCACCTACGTGCTCTATAGGCATGTGAGCTTTTGTGCCTTTTGCCTGTCTTGTAATTTCTTTATATTCATGTGGTTAATTGTGGTTGATTAGAGAATATCAGGCAGTTATTACCCTAATTTGGACTCTGTTCACATGGGTAGTGCCAACTCTAACATTTACTCATCAATTGTATTTGTCCGCCTTCCTAATGGTCATTGGACACAATTAGGAAGAAATGTGTGCTTGGCTTTCCAGAAGGATTTCAAACAGAGATAATAGACACTGCAAATAAAAAGGAAACTTTGGAGCATTTAGTTCAAGTATTCATAAGCCACCAAAGTGCTTTCACAAGTTACCAGCCAAACAAGGACATTCTCTTTGCTGCAGCAAAGTTTCCAGTTGCTTTTATTCCTAAGAAAGGATTGCCCTTCAATATTAAATTGTTCCATACTTTAACTCTTTTGACTTAAATATATAATTTATTTTATGATATTAAAGTACTGGAAGATTTTGTTTAGTATTCTCATATATTAAAATAAAAATGCCATAATTCTATGTTGGTTGGAATAAATATAAATATCAAAACATGGATTACCATCAAGTTATACATATATTTTATTCAGAAAACACCAGACTACTGATTTAGAGCAAAATATTGCCTGCATGTAGGATATTCTTCTTGACAACATTCCTGTGTCAAGACAGAGTCTTGACACTAGCTATTAAATGCTTATTCTTCTTCACAAAAGTGCTACAAATTCAGATTCATGAATTCCCTAGTATTTTCCCTTTGAATTAAAACCTTGACATATATTTGGATAGTATATCATTTTATGTTAATTATTGGTTTATATGTATATATATACATGTATATATTTGTGCATTTATTCAGTCATATCCATAAATTATGTTTAATTTATATAGGTTTACATATGTAATATGTTATAAGCATATGAGTTGCAATCAAGAGAATAAAAAGGCATACTCAAAAATGTTCACGAATGGGAATTAGATGTGAAATCAATACAGTTAACAGCTCTAGCCCTCCATTTCATTACATTTTAGTATGTCAGTCAAGAAACTTAATGGGCTTAACCGCTCATCATTTTCAAGATGTTTTTAATAGTCTCCACTGATCTCCTCGTTGGACAATAATTTTGTGGCAAACTGCATCTAATTTTTCTCCATCTCCATTCAAGTTACCTGTTTCTTCAAAGAATGGAAAGATTTCAGAATAGATACTTGCAGAATCTATGCAAGTAACTCATCAATCAATGTCAGATTAGCCAACCACCTTTTAAAATTTCAATATTGCATTACAGTACAAATTCATTATAACACCTGTATCTAAGAACAAATTAAATAGTTATGTTGGATTAAATGAGATATATTACATGTCAGTATTTGCACTGAGAGTAGTAATTTCTGACTATACATAAATTTATAGGATAACAAGGCACATTATAATGAAATCTTGTTGCATATAAACCTGAGTGATTTTATATAAAAGTCAGCTACAGGCATGGTGGCACATGCCGGTAATCTTAGCAACTTGGGAGACTGAAGCAGGAGGATTGCAATTTGAGGGCAGCCTCAGCAACTTAGTGAAACTCTGACTCAATATAAAAAAATGTTAAAAGGACTGGGGTGTAGTCTGTTGGTAAAGAAAGCACTGTTGGTTTCAATTCCCAGTAGCAAGGAAAAAAAAAAAAGCTAGTCAAATCTTTAATGCAACATGGATAATCACATACTCATATGGAAGACTCTGTGTGTGTGTGTGCATATGCAAGAGAAAGAAGGGAAACTACCTTGATTTAATGAGCTACAGTTGAATAATTACAGATGACGGGAAGTCTGACATTCTTAAATCTACCTGTGAGAGGGATCTGTCCCTACCAAGAAGTCTATGACCCCTCTGATGTTGTATGCAATTTTTAGAAATGAAATATATATATTTTTGGAGGTATGTGGGCCACAGTTTCTATCATTGATGCCTATGATCCCCAAAGTTCTGACTCCTAATGAATTAGATAATATCTCTGCTTTCTTTTGGTTCTGAAAATCAGTGAGTATCATTGAATTACTTGTAGTGATTGCTATTGATACTATCATAGGAACTATGGCAATGGTTTTATTTTAAAGAGACATCTATAGCATTTAATCAAATGTTAGTGTTTTCAAAGCTGAAATATGTTTGTAAAACTAGATTTCTCTTTCAATTTTCATATCATGAGTATTTCAAAGGCATTTGAATTCATCTGGTATAATTTACTAAATATTTTATGTTTTATAAGATATATGACTCCTAGAGATTGAGAAGTCCTAACACATAAATTAATTCATCCATCCTTCTTTCCTTCCTTCCTTCCTCTCTCCCTCTTCCTCTCTTTTTCTTTCTTTCTTTCTCTTTTTTCCTTTGTTTCTATTCAAATACCTATCTATTTACCTGCTCATCTGCCTGACTTTGAAAGACCTAAATTATGATTGATCAAATATATGTTTCTTAAGAGTTTAAGTAATCCCTTCTTCAAAATATGAATGTGAATATAAGGATTTCAAAGAAAAAAGCTGTAGAAAAATCAAGGCATGCTGCTGTCTTAATAATATGGAATGAGGCTGATCTGATGCCTCTTAGCCATTATACTGATATTTCTCAGCTGGAAGTTCAAAATGAAGACAAATGTTAGTGTCAGAGGATATGTAGTTGAACATTTGAATATTTAAAGTTTTTTTAAAATGACTATGTAGTTCAATGAGTTCTAATGTCCCTAAATCATAAAATTAACAGTCATGTTTTTTTAAGGACCGAAGTAAGTGAATTTGAAAAATAAAAATGTCACATGTAATGTCATTCAAATAGTGACCTATAACTTAGATGCCCTCAACTCAGAATCCTGAGAATAATTCTATTTCTTTATCAGTTTACTAATTTAAAAATTCTTCTTGAGCCTATTTGAAAAGATGGATAACAACAAATCTAAGTAATTATCTGAAGTGATCCAAATGGATTCACATCACAAAGCTCTCTTCCTTTAAGCAACAGCTTCTATAGCCAACGAATTCCTCAATGAACATGTTTCAAATGTGAGTCATTTATGAAACTACTTGCATTTATTGATAATAAAGTGCATGCTTTGATTGCCTCCTTGATTTTTTCTCCTGTAGTTAACAGCTTTAATGATATTTCTATGAAATCTGCTTCTATTCTGTATGGGGAATGCAACATCAAAAAGCCTGCAGGCAATGTAATTATTAACATAATGAAACCCCTTCTTGAATGAACTATATACATAGTTAGGAGATATGACAGTAATTTGGCAAGGAAGAAGCAAAAACTATGGGGTAGGTTTCTAATATGAAACCACAGGAGTCTGACAAGGTTTCACTGGAGAAAGCAGTTATTACCTGTTCATTTTGCTTTCAGTTTTAATAGGCACTCTCTGCTCACTCATGACGCACTCCACTGTGCTACTGTGTGTATATGTGTGTATAAACATGTAAGGAATAGATCTAGATACAGAAAAACACATATAATATATATGATATATATAATTTATATATTACTTATATACACACACACACACACACACACACATATATATATATATATATATATATATATGAATATATTAAGTGATGGGTATTTCTGACAGTCTAATAAAAGTAGTTCCTGGAAAAAAATTTAGACCTGAAAGTGGATTTCTTATGATTCAATGCAGAACTTGAAGTGTTTAGGTACTAAAAATGATTTCAGGAGTTGACCACAAGATGAGGTTCTTTTAGGGCAGTAACTAAGATTTTTAATTAATACAAACCTGGCAATAGTGTATCTTGGTAAAGTATGTAAAGCATTTTGAATTTCACTTTGTAAAACAAAGTCAATCAATCTCTAGAAACACAAATTTTAGTGCAGATTCCTGACTTTGCAGCTGAGATCTCAAGTGATTTAAACTGGAGATTTCTAAGCAATGTCTAAGGCCAATGTTTTTATGACCTAGAAAAATCACCTAAAATACTAAACATTGAAGATAAAAACAAAGTTCTAGCCAAATATGCTTAACATTATATATTACATATTAGTGAAGGCTTGATGTCATATAAACCTGATCTCATTTAAAAAGATGTTTTTTTCCCAAAATAGCATGGATCTGGTTACTCTCCATCGTGATTGAAAAGTTTAGATAAAAGAAGCAGCTGATTTTAAAGTCTGATTATATTTTGCATGTGCTTAGCATTCAGTGCTTTCTCCAGCACTCTGACATATCTTATTATGTTAGAAATTTTCAAGGAATTTATTAAGACAGAGAACACACACACACAAAAAAAAAAAAAAAACTAAAGAGGAATAACAGACCTTAGATAAACAAGGCTAAGAGCAGGCGATTAAGTACATAGGAATTTCAGAAATATGTCTGTCATCAAATATACTGAAATCCGGAATGGTAATGGGAACCTTCAGTTCCAAACACTTCTTGAAGAACACTGAGGAATTTCACTAATGAGAAAAGGGACAGAGTTGTTTAAGAATGTAGGATGAATCCAATGAGTCAGAAAATATAGATATGAATGAATTTAGTGGTTAATGGTTTTGATATTGGCCTTTGGAGAACAGAACTTACAAGTTAGTGAACAGAGAGAAAAACAGGGAAGGCTTCATGATGAAGACTTCAAGTAAACATAATGAGAATAATTCCAACATGAACTAAATTAATGTTTGTGCAGGGAATCTCACAAAAAGGAAGCAAGCCATTTCCCTCAAATCATGGGATTATCATTAAATTGCTTTTCTATTTTGTCGAGGCCCTTCAGCAAATCAAATAATGTTCTACCAATCTCAGGAAAAGGTAGTATCTCTTATGATACTTAAAGTTCAAAAATTCTCCCAATATCAACTCTGAACAAGATTTTCTTAGGAATTCAGAATTTCTATATCACAGAGTTATTATAAGAATCATAGGAAATTATAATAGCTCCATGATATAGAAATTCTGAATTTCTGAGAAAAATATTGAAACAAAGTGTTCAACATAATATGTAGATAATAGTGTTGTTAAAATCAAGTTCCATAAATTTCTCCAAAGTTTTATTCTCTCCACAGACACTTAGAAGAACTAGAATTCTTGTCTTAATTCTCAGGATTGTTTGAAGAACATAAAGAGATGAAGCAGGGAGATGAGAAACCCTGTTTTGCACAGATGCCTACAGGTGTACCGTGAGTCCTAACCAGAATGATGTTTATAAACCAAACCTGGCCAAAAGAATGCTTTATGAAAGAGCCCAGAGTTTCCTGAAGTGTCATCACAAATGCATGTTGAGACTCTGCACCTCCTCATAAATAACCCTCATGGTGTTACTTTTGTTGTTTTATTTCCATAATATGCAGACAATACATTGATGTTTAATTCTTACAGAAGAGTCGCAAACAGAAGGGCCCAGGAAGGGCATTTGCTTGTCTCTCACTTAGTTCCCACTGATTTGAGACTCATGTGTACGTCAAGACAGCATTTCTTCACACAAAAATCTCAGTTGTCTATAAATAGATATGCATCAGAGAAACTTGTGTCATCAGTTCATGCAGAAGCCAGAGTGTTTCCCATGGTGATAATGTAACTAAATCCCAGCAACCTCTTTTGAAGTTGGCTTGTACTATGGTCAGTATAGGAAGAATCAATATCTGATGTTTGTAGTTTTAATAGAGCAATAAATGACATGTATAGATTGCTTTTATAAAAGAGCCCTGCTGCTATTTACTAGAGAAGGAAGCAGCAATCTTCTGTAGACAGTCAAGTGAGCAGATTTTTCTACATAACAGCAAAACGATCTTACCTTAAAAGATACCATCTCTTTGGGGAAGAAATTTATTGTTTATCTATTTCCAGGCCTTAAAAGATAAGCAACTGCCTTGGGTAAACTGGCTCTTTGGGGAAGGACTATAAATTAAGGAAGAAATTTAGAACTCTATTCCCCTATACAGATTTCACAGAAGTCAGAGTTCTGGGCTACTCTGACTCAGGAAATGCCAGCAAATCTCATCCAGCAAGTCTTCAGTAACAGAGACCAGTAGTCAAGAATGTATGCTCCAGATACCCTGTGTTCAAATTCAGAACCTTCACTCAGGCTGTGTGGCCAAGGTCAAGCTACTCAACATCTTTGAACTGAAATTTCCTGATCTTTAAAAAAATGGGGTCTATATGAATTTCTAGCTGGTTAGGTCTGTTGTGAAGATTCATAATCAATAATTTATGAATGGTGACTGGCACAAATGAAATGCTCAGTAAATATTAACTAATGTTTAGCTGGCCAGACACTATGAAAACTGAAGGGAGAAACGTCCATAGAACTCACCATCAAAGGCAATAGGACCATAAGGAGCCAGGAGGAGAGGAGTCCAAATGAAGTAGGAGATATTTCCAGAGGCCAGACCAGTCCTTCAAGGTCTTGGGAGGATGCTGATGTTTTATTTTAAGAATCAGAGATAAATTGGGGGGGGGGGGGCTTAGGCATTTTTGCACTCTGCTATAGAAAGAATGAACTTAAGGGGCAAAAGGGACGCTGGGACATCACTCAGTAATCCACATGAAAGGTGCACGGCTTGAATCAGAATGACAGTGAGGTAGAATCAGATGGAGAGGCAGAGAAGGGGATGCATCTAGGACACGGACGTGTGGAAGGTAAAGTCAACAGGCGGGGGGCTGGAGGTTGGAAGAGTGAAGGCGAGTCAGCAGTGAGCATGAAAACTACTGTGCTGATTTGCCCAGCTGGGGTATTTTGGTGGTGTTTTCTGAAATGGGAAGCTCTTGGAGAAACTAAACTGAGCAGGTGTGTGGGGTCCAGCCACGTGGGTGGGTGGCTATCACAGCTTCAGCACCACATGGGATCTACAGTGCTTGACTATATACAGACGGGTCCAGCTGGCTCTTTATCCCCATATAAATCGTCATGACCTCGTGTTTTTCTCCATCTTTTCCTTCTCTTTTAATTTCTTGGACTCCCAGCTAGTTAATTTTACACTCTGCTTCCAGGAATGTCTTCATCAAGACGTGTACTTTCTTTATTTATTTCTTCAGCAAAAGTGTTCTCTTGCATTTTCCCATATATAGTCAGCTGCTTTTCAGGAACATCACCCTAGTTTCCAGATCTTGTGATTATCTGTTTATTCTGCTTCAACTTAGCTCCTTTAAATTGACACCTTGATCCTTTTTGCAGCATTCAAAATAATTGTCTCAATTAACAGATCAGACTGTACTAAGGCAATGTATTTCTCAGCAATGTATATGCATATTAAAAAAATCTGCTCACTTACTTTCTTGACATTTGGGGATGGGGGCAGGGGACAGGTCAAGATTAAATACCTTTCCTAACAGCAGCAACAATAAAAATTCCAATAACAATGAACCTGGGTGCACATCTGACCTTGACAATTTTGAAATTAATATTCACTTTGTGATTCCCTTGACATTTATCAGTGAGAAGCACTTTTAATGCCCTTCCACATACATGCATGCCAGAGAAAGATTGATAATCACAGAGGGCAGAAAACCCAGTAGTTCTATATCTCTACAAAGCATCTAAAAGGCTCCCGGTCTGCTGACTGAACCACACTGAGGATTAAGTTTATTTTATTTTCAGTATTCAAAAGATAAGAAGTTTATTAACCACTTGGAAGACTTGGGTTTGTTCAGAGATAGCAGCCAGAAGACAGACTTCAGCAGTAAATCATAGAAGTTGGAGAGAGACTATAGGTAAAACTGAGCATAGGACCACGGGTGTGCTGCTACAGAGCAAAATATCCCATTCCTTTCCCCAACTCCACCTCATTTTCTTTTATTTCCATTAGTGCTATAAAGTGTCAGATCAATTATAAATAAATCACTTTAATTCATGTTCAAAGGCTCTTAGTTATGATGTTGAAAATTATAAAGTAAGGAAAATAATAGTTAAATGTGAATGAGATACTTCTTTCAGAAATAATTATTTGAGATTGGTCAAACTAAAAAACAGCCTTGCAATAACTCTGAAATTCAACTTAATGAAAGACTGGCCACCTTCTTGACTTCCTGGTTGACATAAAACACAAAGTTACACATTTCAGCCACCACCATCTAATATCATGTGAACTATGACTATTTATGTGCAACTTGAAATTTTCAAGTAGGCACATTTTTGAAAGATAAAAATTAATATAATTTATTTTAATAACATTGAACTCAATTCATCTGAAACATTATTTCAAAACATAATGAATATAAAATCTTAAAAATATTATATTATTCTTTCACAATCTTTAACATGCTGGATTTTACACTTGTAGCACACATCACTTCAGGCCAGTCACATTTCAAGTACTCAATAGCCACTTGTGATTAGTGGCTGCCTTCCAGAACTTTGCAGGTATGGACAACCATAGTAGCATGATCCAAAACCTTTTGAATGGGAATGGCAGGGGGGGTAACTCAAAACTTATAAAGAAGTTGACAAAATACTATAAGAACATTGAGGACATAAAAGCACATTATAAAGTGGTCATATTAAACAAGCTTCTAAGTTTAAACACTGTGGCATAATCTAAAATGTCAGTGAGATATTAAATTCTCATATTGTTATTTGTATTTACATATGATATTAAATGATGAAACATACCACTGGAAGTGAGAGAAACTCATTTCTGAGAGTCCTAAGCATTTTTGGGAAGAACTGGAACTGAACTACAAATTAATTAGAAAAATGGAAGTAGTGAGTGTTTTTATTTTACTATAAGGCAATAAGAGAGGGATTGGAATCAAGACAGTCAGCTGAAGGTCAAGATCAAGGAGGTGATTTATAACTGAGAGTAGAAATTAGGTACTTAGAATGATGTTCCTGAGCTTAGTATAACTCACCCACATTGGCTTATTCTCACTATGTTGGAATTTCAAAAATAATGTTATCATAGCTATATTCTCTGAATTCATTTCTAATAATGGTGAACTGATGAAAACTTTAACTCATTAAAGAACTATTGTTAAAATGTAGTTAATGTTTGCTTTTTGTGCCTTTCCCCCAAATTATCATGGTTAACTCAGTTTGTGCGCGCGCGCCCACACACACACACACACACACACACTGTGCCAGGAATGTTATGCTAGGTTCAAACCCCATCCCTGACACCATTAGTTTTGTCACATTTAATTCTGTCATGTAAACTGTTGGAGTTGGGTTGGGCCAGAATTTTTACTCAAAGAATATTTTATAGGTACAGAGACTTGCCACGGGCCGAAGTTGACAGATTTTAAGGTAATGATATGTAATTACTATTTCGGACCATAACTGTTGAAATCTGCGTCCAGATAGTGGTATCTGTGTCTGGGAGGAAATGATTGCAGGGACTTTCATCAACTGAAGGTCGAACAGTGGAAATAAAAGTGTGTGGTTCTGTGGTTCGTGTAGTTACAGATCCACTGGCAGCTTCAGTAACTGTACCTATGGACTCAAGCAGTCCCAGTAGTCTGCACTCCTTACTGTTCAGAGTGCCATGTCCCACAGCCTATAGGGCAGGGTTAGAGTTCTGAAGGAAGGGAAAAAGTAGAAGAGTATCAGATATGATTTTAAAAACAGGAATGCCACTTAACATCAATATTTCTTTCTTGCTTGAGAGAAAATGACCAAACTGATTTTAAAGTGAAAAAGGTCATTCCTTAACTAAATAATTGCTTACTGCTCAGACTATAGGGACTCTTACTAAAAATTCATAGCATCCATACATCTACATCGATATCAATAGGGTAGTATAAAGGGTTGAACAGGTACTCGTGGGTATTCAGGTACTCGTGGAACCTCAGAATTTGGACTTATTCAGAATTAGGTCTTTGCAGATACAATTAGCACAGATGAAGTCATACTGGATTAAGGTGCCCCCTAAATACAGTGTGACTGGTGTTTTTATAGAAGAGGAGCAGACACACAGGGCCTAGATGCAGAGAAGAGAAGGTCATGTGAAGCTGTAGACCGAGTGTGGAGGAATACAGATACAGGGCAAGAAACGCAAGGATTGCCAGCATCCACCAGAAGCCAGGAAGGGCAAGGAAGGCTTTTTTCCTAGAGGGACCGTGGCCCCACAGACCCTTGAATTCCAGATTCTAAGGCTCAAGAGTAGTGAGAAAATGTATTTCCATTGTTTTAAGCCAACGAGTTTGTGGCACTTTGTTAGGGCAGCCTAGGAAATTAAGACATAGAGTATGATCCTTATTTTATAAGAATAAAGTGAGAATCAGAAAGGGCAAGTGATTTCCTCAAAAATACATGTTAAAAGTACAGAGTATTTTAGTTTAGAAACCAGGCCTTTTTCTTATTTGCTTAATGCTCTTTCTATTGCAGGAAGAGAACTGTGATTATTTCAGGCCTGCTGTATAATGTCACTGGTGAACCAGGAATCTTGACAGAGGGGTAGTGATCCCACCATTTTATTGATTCACCCTGTGACTGTCCTTAAACACTCTGGTCCCCACGTTTATCCTCTGTAAATTTCAATGATTAGAAGCTGCCATCTCAAAGTTCTCTATGAATTTAGCTGTATGCTTTAGAACACTAGGTAAATGTTTTACATTTTGGTGCCCTTAATTAATGGAAGATCAAAGATCCCCAAGATATGAAAGAAGTAAAGGAAAGGGATATTGAAAGCCAAAAGATGATTTCCTTATTAATTCTGTGGCCTTCTCTTGACCCTAAAACAGGCTTCTGTCTATAAAATTCTGATGCAGTCATAGAAAATCAACCTGTGGATCATCCCTATACTGACATCCCATTAGAATTCAATCTCCTATTTAATGAACACAGACAAAGTACACATTAGAAAACAAGCTGGCTCTGGGCTCATACTCACCCTGGCATTGATTTGCCCCTACTGGATGGATTTCTTGGAAAATCTTGGCAGTTGGAAGACTGGGCTGCAGATATGAGGCTTTCTTTTAGTGGATGCTCCTTTCTGGTATCAGTCACATTAAATTACACTTCCTGGGCCTGACAGGAGGACTTCCAAGAAGGGGCTTCTCTATGGCGGACAAATATTTGAGCATCTTCTGTGCCTGGCAATGCGTATATCCTGTGGTATATGTGGAGTTCCCCCATGTTTTTCCAACCACTGTTCAGCTTTGCCACTATTTGAAGCTAAGTGCTCCACTGTAGTAGCAAAGGCCTGATGTGAGGTATTTTCTTTTATTTTTATGTTCAAAGAATTTCAAAGTTCTTGTTTTGAGCTTGGAGTCTAATTAAATCAAACCAACATACATTTAACGGTCAAACCTAATATGTTAAAAAATAATTCCTGATTTTCCGAACATACCACCCCTCCCCACACACCCTCAAAATCACCTTCTTCCTCAGTTTTCTGATCCCAATAAATAGGGCTGCCCCCCATCTACTTTCTGAAGCCCAAACTCAATAGTAAATGTGACTGCTAGCTTTTCTCCCATCCCACACTCAGTTGCCTGTTGTGCTCCTTTCTTCCAAAGGTATCCTGAATTCTACAGTCCTCAGCTCCTCCAAAATTACCATGGAAACCTAAGCTATCTCTGGATTACACTACTCCATCAGACTCCTTTCTCATCTCCTCCATTCAATTTTTAACATGAAAACAGATGAAGTCACTCACTCCTGCACAGATGTCTCCACCGAAAGTGAAATCCAGACTCCCTTCTGTGGCTTCCAACCTTTTGCCAGACGAGAGGCCCTGCTGCCTTTCAACCCACCTCTGCCACACTCCCTGCTATTTGCTCTGCCAAAATTTAGCCGTTGTTTGCTTTGCCTGTCCAGAATCCTGGCAACTGTTCCTTGGTCTGCCTAAGATGCCTCCCCTAGATATTTGCCAATATCACTCCAAATTCACCAAGGTGTCTCCTTCAGTGCTTGATTCAGAAAATCTTTCCCTGGCCTTCCTATCTAGGGTCATCACTATCCTCCTCCTATCCCCCCACCCCTGTAAACTGTTTTGTTCTTCTGCAAGCTTTTTTTTAAAATTATTTTTACAGACTGCATTTTGATTCATTGTACATAAATGGGGTACATGCTTTATTTTTATCCATTCATTATCTGTCTCCATCACTGAAATATAAACTTCATATGGCTAAATACTGTTTTTTTTTTTTTTTTTTTTTTTCTTTTCTTTTCTTTTTACTGTTGTTTCCTTGGTACCAAGAAACAGAGAGAGGCCCACTGGGTGTATACAATGAATGTTGAATATAATGAATGTATAAATGACATGATGAGGTTGAAACAATTTCGAGGGTGAAAAATGGACTCACGCAGGCTGAAAAATTGAACAATGTGACGAATTAGCTGGGATATGCTTTTTGTTCTTAGAGATATTTAATAAAAAATCTTAAGGAGAAATAGGAGACACTTATGAAATAGCCTAAAGGAGAAGGAAAGCATTCCAGAGAAACATGATTATATGATGAATAATTAGAATCAAGTAAGAGTAATGAAAAATTATAGCAATAGCTAGCATCTATTGAGGGCTGACAATGTGCCAGAAGTGGGCTAAATATCTCACTTAATCATCAGCATCACTGCTCAAAGGTGTACTGTTGCATTCCTGTTTTAAAGGTTTTCTTTCAATGTTCACGACATTCCTGCAAGATGGATATTATCTCCATTTTACATGTGAGGAAATTGTGGCACACAATAGCTAACTTAATCCAGGTAGCTGGTAAAAGCAAAAGCCACAATTGAGACCTAGTGTGTTATGGCTTGGTTGTGAGGTGTCCCCCAAAAGCTCACATGTGAGATAATGCAAGAAGGTTCAGAGGAGAAATGATTGGGTTGTGAGAGTCTTAACCCAATCAGTGAATTAATCTCTGAGGAGATTAACTGAGTAGTAGCTGGAGGCAGGTGGGGTGTGGCTGGAGGAAGTGGTTCATTGCGGGCCTGGCTGGAGAGTGGACTCTCTCTCTTTTTCCCCCCACGCCTGGCCTCTGATTTTTGATGATGCAAGCTGCTTCCCTCTGCCACACTCTTCTACCATGATGTTCTGCCTCAACATGAGCCTGGAGGAATGGAGCCAGCCTTCTATGGACTAAGACCTCTGAAACTGTGAGCCCCCGAAGAAACTTCCCTCTAAAATTGTTCTGGTCAGATCTTTTAGTCACAGCAGTGAAAAAGCTGAATAAAACAGTCCGATTCTGGGTTTCTAATCATCTGCAATCATTGTTCTTAATCATCTTTCACTCTGCTTCTACTTGGGGTACCTGGAACATCGATTCTGGATTTTAATAAGGTGTCAGTGTATGAGTTACTTCTTGCATTGACTGTGGGCTGAGTTCCACAGCTTGATTCTCAATGGACAAAAACCCATGATTATTTCTTTCCAGAAACGAATGGCAATATCTGAGTTTTGATATTAACAGTTATGACTACATCCAATAATTGTCATTACCATAAAATTTTAACCAGAGGCAATCCCCCTTCCTATAAAATATCCTGTGATCAGAAATTATGTCCCAATCCAAGGCCTTATTAGATTGGTTTGGTCTCCTCAATGAGGAAAGACTGAGCTAAAGCAGGAAGCATTTCCACAGAATCAAGGACAGTTGTGCAGGGAACTGCCACTGCCAGATTATTTTTTTCCAAAGGAAAAATTACCTTTATTAAATAATACCTTTATTAAAATAACACAATGCAGGAACTTTGGACTTAGAGAGCAATAGTTTATCATGTTATTGACTTCCTGTGTAACATGTAAGATTTATCGTTTTACAGTAGAATATAATCTGCACTTTAAAAATTCCATTAAAGTGTGAAATGACTAAAAAGTGAGCTTTACTTAATTTTAGTTCAGTATTATATCATGTTAGTCAACAGTATAGTTCATGATGTGATACATTTTAAAATGCACTAAAATACTTAATATTAAAAGCCAACATGTTTGTGTATTGAATTACATATGCATTAAATTATACATTAATCCTATACTAATACTAATATCACTAACTTTAGGCTGAGAAAGAGGAAATAAATTGGCTTCAATAATATGATTTAGGATAATTTACTTTACAGATAAGTTTCCATCAAAAATTTATCCCTACTTCTTTGATGTTCCTATGATTTGAATTGCTTTATGATTTACATAAGGTCCTTTCACCCCACCTTTCATCCTTCTGTTCCCTCTGCAATGTGAGGACTTGGTGTACATATTCTCTTGAGTATGCAGCAACAAGGTCTCATCTATGAAGAGAGCAGCTCTCTTCAGACAACAAACTTGCCTTGATCTCAGACTTTTCAAACTCCAGACTGGAAAATAAACCTCTGTTCTTTATAAATTATGCTGCCTCAGATATTTTGTTACAGCAGCGGAAAGATGAAGACAGAAATCATCTTGCCCTTCTTATTTCATTTTCTATCCCCAAGACTTTAAAGATGGCTTGAAACATCACAATTTTGGTGAAACAAATGTGTATGACAGTATAGATAAAAAGTTCTCACAAGATGGGCAAATGTATAAATACGCATGTGGCAAAATGCCACCTTCCCTTTCTATCTTTACTCTTCATTAGTCATGTTCATCAGCTCTCCATAGAAGGATTCCCTAAAACAGCTCAGCTCAGCTGTTTTATCTTTATCTTTGGAGATTTATTCAGCTACCCCAGCATGACGACAACATCCCCAAAGATGCTTGAGTTGACTTTTGCTCTAATTCAGTTTAGCAAGCAACCTGCTTTCATTTTTGGTAGGGTACATAACCAAACCCCAGGCAAATCCACTTAGGGAAATGCTTACCATTTTCACATTTCTTTTCCTTGTATTCCCTAATACCAGTAAGAAATAAATAGCTTTTTCCAGTGTCATTTGTCGCAAGGATAACTTTTCCAGATGTTTGGTTATAACCAACTGAAAAAGACTGAATTATGGTATGTGCTCAAAATAAAGCAGATTAGAAGGCAGTAAAGGGCTATTAGGGAAACTGAACTTGTTATACCACTCTTTAGCCCAAGTAACTAGTTGTCTTTGTCCTTCACCTTCAATTGAACTTTGCAAGATAATATCATTTTTTGACACGAGAAAATATTTAAGTAACCTTAAGTAATAAGCAGATAATGAGTTCAGCTCTAGATTCTCTGATACTTTTAAAATAAAAATTTTCTTTATTAATTCAAAACATTTTTCTCATTTTTTCCAATATCTGAGGGCTCCTATTAGTACTGTTAAATATATCCTTAGTGAGTTCTACTTCGTTTCCACAAGACAGCTAGTTCATTGACAATTAAGACAATGTCTGAGCAACTTCAATATTTTCATCTACTGTCTGGGTCTGGGCTGCTGCTGCATCACAAAACTTTCTACCACCGTCAAAACTTTTCCTCAATCCAACAGCCAGAAGCTTAGCAAGTCTAAGGAGTTGGATTTTTAGCTTTGAATTTTTAAATGCTTTCAAGCAGCTGAAATGTAGCTAGGGTGACTTAGAAACTGAATTTATGTTTCTTTTATTTTAATACATTTAAACAGTCACACATGGGTAGTGTTTACTGTACTGGACAATGGAACAAAATAATTATTTTTGATCAATCACAAAAGAACATTGTGACTCATGTTTACTTCGAACTCTTTCAGTGGTGATTAAACATTCCAACCTCCTAAGTCTATCTTCAATTTTTCCATTAATGTATGCCATTATAAAAAAGCATAATACCTCGCCTAATTGACCATTAAATCCAAATGGATTTCTTAAGCCTTCTGTGGCTAAGGATGCCAAGCCATAAGCTTTTAACGTACCCATCTTATATTTGTAATACTTGAAAGCATATTTTGCAATGAGAGACTTTTAAAAATAATGTCTCTATGCCGTGCACCAACAGAGATAGAATGCCAATGCTTCACTTTAATTTTTAACCATGTATGTGGCCGCCTGACCACATACATCAGAACACTGTCAATTACCTGCCCACTGGTCAACTTTGCCATTGTAGTCAGCCCAAACATTCACTCAAATCACTTTCAGTATGGTTAGTAATTGTCAACAAGCCCTAGTAATAAAAGAAATTAACTGGACAGACTGTTATAAACTTGGTTTACATAATTTATGGAATCATGTTAAAATAACAGCAATTGATATTTTACATCTCCTCTACTCAGTAAGTACAGACTGGATTCTACTGGCATCTTTTACCCAACCAACCATTCAGAAAATGGCAATGCTGGCACAATGTATGAAATAATAAAGTGTTTTCTGATCAAATTTATTTAGGGATACAAAAAGATACATCAGGCAACGTTTGAAGACAAGACAACCTATGACATTCTGCCAAATTGTAAGGAAAGACTAATTAGGCAAAAAATAGCAAAGTATATAAAAGTGCTGGTTGTATAGTTGTATAGTAATTAAACCAGTATCAAGCTGTAAATAAGATACTATGTTAACCTATTTACCTAGCTGATTACCCTGGTGAGTTCCCATTTTATTTTTTAGTGCTGTGGAGTTGGAATTTCACTCTCCTTTGATCCTGCTGCAGTCAGGGAATTCCTTTCTATTGAGTCCCTGCTAGATGCCAGGCAAGATCCAGGAACTTTTCCTGTGTTCTCTCATTTCATCTGTACAACCTAGGAAGAGGCAGAGTAAATAATACCTCCAATTTCTAACTCAGGGAACTGAGGTGAAGAAACCTGATTTTGAATAGAGTAGCAATATTCAGGGACATGACATGAACTTTTCTGTTCTATCCATTACCACAATACTAATAGAAACCTGTTAGAATTTTAAAATATATATATTAAATCCAGGGAAGGAGGGAAATAAAGCAAATACATCTATACCTCTACATAACATATTCTAAAGTCACTCAACTTGGGGATATGGCTGCTTGCATTCATCTTTTTAGTGTGAAGACTATAATAGACTTAAGAATATTACTTACAACTATTAAATATAAAAGGGTTTTGTAGATAATTGGGTTGTGGTCTGG
This sequence comes from Sciurus vulgaris, assembly GCF_902686455.1. NCBI lineage: Eukaryota > Metazoa > Chordata > Mammalia > Rodentia > Sciuridae > Sciurus > Sciurus vulgaris. Next base: position 77,178,237 of record NC_136474.1, on the reverse strand, counting down.
CAAATCAGTTTCCTATTCTAACCCAAGCCCTCAAATCTATATGTGGTCCATTTTACATCCTCTATGATTAAACTGCCTTAACAGCATCTTATAGGACCCCAAATAATAATTCAAAAATTCGCCACATGTGGTATGAAAAGATTAGACATGTCTTAAGCAGGCAAGGACTTAAATCCTAGCTGATAATACAGTGGAGAAATTATACACCATAAAGGCAGAGGAAAAAGAGCAAAGGTTTAGCAAAAGGGAGATATAATCGGAGGGCACAAGCCTTCATATAAATCAAGTCTTTCTATTCTGGGTGATTATTTCATAAACTGGATCTTGGACTGTTGATCTCTTTAAATGATTACCATAAAATGTATGCACTTTTAGAAACACTTGCTGGCTGATTTATATTTCAGACATATTTTCCATCAATTTTTATTCCTTGAAAATATGGTTTCCATTATAGAGCTGATATTTTGAAATAATATGAAAAACTTGAAATTCAATTTGTATAAAAGCTATGTAATTTTATTGTACAATTACTACATCACATTTGGAGAAACAGTGATAAAAGAAGCAACCAAATGCACACTCAGACAAGACCCATTTTTAAAAGATAAGATCATCTGTCAGAGAGGGAAATATTGACTTTCCTCCCCTCTTGCCTCTAAATTCTTATAGTCCAAATAATGAAATCAACCTTGGTACTTCCTCTAAAAAGACAGAAAGATGGGCTTGTAAGAAGGGAAAAGAAAAAGAAGGGGAGAGAAAAGAAGGAAGCACAGGATTGCTGGGATGTTCCATTTTCATTGCTAGTTGGTGTATCATTGAGCAGGCTTAGAGAAGATGAAGTGTTTCTTTCACTAGTAATATTTTTAAATTGCCAAATGGTATTTGGTGTTAACAACAGAAGATAAAATACATATGCAACACCTATTAGTCATGATAATATAATTTATTTATCCTAATGTCTGTAATAAACACAGCAAGTGAGCTACAGCACGCTCTTAATATAAATGGGTTGAAGGAGGCGGCTGTTTCACACACACGAAGGCTGCTGTGCAGGGCCATTTTCTGTAGACTGGTCTACCTACCTGTTCAACAAGATGAGTTAGCAATGACAAGGCTCGTGAAGAACAGCCAAGTCAAAGACCTCCCTGAGACGCAACCCCGACTCCGTACGTTGGTAAAAACAGGTAATTAAAGAAGAGAGAGCTGTTAATAAAGCCTCCCACATGAAGAGCATTCTAAGGTCATTACCACTGCCCTTAATGAAACGTCAAGGCTACATCATGTATCTAAAGCACATAGGTTCTCCATTTTCATTTTCTGGCAAAATGATTATTTATATACTATAACAATATCAAAAAGCAACATGTTTTATTCAATGAGGCTTATAGTGGCTTCTATTTAGTTGTCTTATCATCCTTTATATTAATTGTTAAGCAAAGTAAAGGCACACAGAGGCCAGCCAGTGTCTAAACAGGTCCTCTGCACACATTTCTCACTCCGCTTTCTGCATAGGGAGGAAAACACGTCATGCAAAGCCTGCTGTGGCTCTCTTGTCACACAAGGCTGACTTGAGGAAGTAAGTTCAGTATGGTTTAGACGTAAAAAATAGCTATGTAACAAGCTGTGACCATCAGATAAGGGGCCCAGGAGCAAGTCCATGACTTGGATTGGCTTATATTCCATATAACAATTTCCTATAAGTCCCCTTATCTGAGCAGATTTCTTATTGTCACATACTTAGAATTTTCACTTCCTCAAGAAGTTTCTGAGATCCCTAACTTTATTACTTTTTTACAAGTATGTGCCTTTTCTTATGTACATTAAATGGCTCAAAATAGTATTAAGAGCTTACTAGTTATTCATGAAATAGACCTATAAATTGAGGTATGCCATTGATTGTCTTACACACTTAAGGTTCTTTGTGCAATACAAGTAATGATGCTTTTTAAAAAATTCTTACATTAAAAATGGCAGAACATGCTGAATGGTGTGTACATGTTTTATATATTGAGATATTGATACTTAGTAGTCAGTGTCAAAAAGGAAAATGTTTTGTCACTTGATTTGAAAATGTTGTCACTAAAAAAAGGTAAAAAAGAAAAGAAAAATGTTGAAAATATTTTTAAGTTGGATGTTGAAAAACAATGATACTGACAGAAGAAAAAAGTCAGTTTGACTAAGCAAGATTGACTACTTATGATTTTTATCAGAAATGCAATGTAATCATGGCTAGTCAACCATGAAAAGTACAATAAAATAATTCTAAGATAACATTAGGTTTAGAAGTAAAGAATTCAGATAACTGTACATATTGGATCTTTAAGAAATAAACACGCTTAAATTTAAAGTTTCAATATGAGAAAACTGAACAAATTTCTTTATAGAATGTTCAGGGTATTTTAAAGTCAATCTATGCACAGTGTGGTATACGCCATATATGTGTGTATGTGTACATACATATATATACACACACACACCTATACATATATACATACATATACATATGTACACATACATATACATATGTATATGCCTAATTTGACTTATAATAAACTTTATTGATCAAAAAAGCCAAATATTCAAAAAATAATTTATTTTATATGTATGAACTATGAACATTAAATCAACAAAGAGACCGAGGTCTCAAATGCTAAGTTAAAATAGACATTTTGAAGTGGAAACTGGCATTATCTGTGATTTAAACCCACACAAGAATATCACACTCTAATAAGCAGAAACTTGAGCAGGGCCAGCTTCATGTGCCCACCAGCAAAGCTGGGCAAGGCCTTACACTCAGAAGGATGAAGACTGACTTCATCTCCTGCTGTGACTATAGTTGTTAACATTTCTTAATTTTCAGAAAAGTGCCCCTACGTTTTCAGTTTTCATTGAGTCCTGCAAATGATTTAATCAGTACTCCCCAGGAGCCTGCATTTTCTAATAATTGCTTGAAACCTGTATACATTACTGTGTTTTTGAAGTTACTGTCTGAGATTTTATTTCTGTGAGGCAAATATTTACATGACTTGGAAAGCTTAACCCTTGCCTGGATGCATATTTCAATCTTGTCAGCGTAACTTTGGCTAAGACGAAGAAAGGATGAAGATTTTGCCAAGAGTAGATCATCAACCAGCACTCAGATGGCATATCTTGCTTTCTTCTTTGACATGCTGATATAAATCACCCAAGAAGTGAACCCAGTACAAAGATTATTTTCTCATATTTACCAAATGGAATATTTCTAACTCGTATTTTATCTTCTTCCTAAAGCATGTGAAGTCATTTTCAAGTTCAACATAGTTTAACATAAAACAAGTAGGAATACAAATAAAGTAGCATTATTAATTGAAAAGAAAAGGAGCAGATGAAATTGTGTCTAAAATAAGGCTGCGTGTTACAAATACTGATTCACTGCATTTAACTTTTAGATTAGAATTTTTAATTAAAAATATAAAGCTGGAAAACTTATTAGTAAGTCTTTATTTGAAATAATATTAGAGTTCTGTAAGAAAATCTAAAATTGTTTAAGGTACAGAAATATTTCTTAAATGAACAATTTGGTGCTCTTCCCTTATAAAAGTTGGTAATATTGAATTGTAACTGGTTTTACAGCTTTACTTTGGGATAAATGAAGTTAACACAGTGATTCAAGTTAGAAGTCAAGGAGACAGTCCAGTGGAGGTTGTCTCCCACATTCCTGGAGCTCAGCTGACCTTTAGTAACTTCTTGAGTGTAGCAGTACATGCTTAAGTTCTTGAAAAAGCCCCTGTATTTAGAAATCCTATGCCATATTTCTTTTATATCTGATGCTGTAACCTGCCCAGACTAACTCAAGAAATCATGAGAAATCAATGGAGGAGGCTGAAATTCAGTGGTAATGATGATACAATACTATCAGGCATGGAGTCATGCTCTTAAGAAGTGAGTACTTGAGCTGTACAGAGGAATCAGGCCATGGGATCTGCTAATCTGCCATTGTGGAGACACGGCCTAAGTGAGGAGGCCTTCTGTCAAAAGGTTATCTTTCCTTTGAAAGCCTTCAAGTTCATTATGCGGTTTAAAAATTCTTCCTTCCATTCTGTCACCTCGAAGAAGTTCTACCAGAGGACTCGAGGACACTGCAGATGAATACTTTCTAAATAGGGCCCTTCCCTTTGCATACTCACACTCAGGCTGAGTGGCCACCTTGATGGGTTGAGAACTCTCCCCTGGCCCCCACTCATTGTAGGCAACAACTCGGAAGGTGTACATGGCTTCTGGCTTCAAGTTTCCCACGGTAAGCTGAAGGGACCCGGGCTGAGTTGTATTCAATGCTCGTTCCCTAGGAAATCAAGGTTGAACAGAGAGATTATTCCAAAATGAATACTTTGGGCCCAGATCTTTACTTGGTATACAAGGGCTCACTCATTATTGATGAATGTGGGACAGAATCAAGAAGTCTGAGGATTTACTATGGAAAATAAACTACTTGGAAGGAACTATAAATATGTATTGCAAGGTTTTGTGGGAGTTCAAGTTCATGTTGTTCTCCATGAAACATGCAAACTAAAATCTTTTCCCTTGACACTTTACAATTAAGCATTCAAAACTCCTGAGGAACAGAGAGCTATTAAAATGAGAAGCAGCATCTGGAATGTAGACAGGAAGATGCATTTTGTAAACATCCGGCTAATGACAGAAATCAAGGTTTCAATTATTCCACAAATTGGTCTTTGTCAGTATTGCCAGCAAATTCTCTTATGCCTTTTCTTTCATTGTAGGAAAGGAAAATGCAGATGGTAAGTGTTCCAATGTACCTATGGAGCCTGGGCTCCTGTGGATATTTCAAGTGCACTTATTGAAAGGAAGTAAATTATTTTCTGTGTGAAGAGAAATAGTCAAAACGTCTGCTTTCCTTGTTCTTCAAGTCACTTCTACACGTGTTTGATGCATTTTACCAATTAAATGAGTCTTCCATGTTGTAAACAAATGGGTTTGCTGATCCTGGTGGGATTTAGATACACTTTAAGAGAAGACAGACTATGAATAGGGATGCTGACAGTAAACATGAGAACAAATGAAGTATTTTTTAAGGATGCAAAAGATTCCAGACCTTCCAGATATCTTCATTGATGCTTAGCATATAATTGTGAACTGAGTAAAGTAGAAACTCTCAACTATTCACTGTTCTTAAGGTTTCTATCCCTACACAATATCTATTTGCTTTCAGTGGAATTACGTGTTCACTTTAATTGTGTCATAGAGTTTTGTTTTGTTTTGGGAGATATTTAGTGTGAAACCTATTTTTCTCTCATGGAAAATTAGTTTTTCAAATAGAAAAATCGAAACAAAAAGTTCCTTTGGGTATAAACCAAGGAATGGGATAGCTGGGTCAAAGGTGGGTCCATTCCAAGTTTTCTTAGGATTCTCCATACTGCTTTCCTACTATTCAGCCATAAAGAAGAATAATATTATGGCATTTGCAAATAAATGGATGGAATTGGAGAATATCATGCTAAGTGAAATAAGCCAAGCCCAAAGAACCAAAGGCCAAATATTTTCCCTGATAAGTGGAGAATGATATATAATGGGGGTGGAAGGGTGGGGAGTGAGAGAAGAATGGGGGAACTTTAGATTATGTAGGAGGAGATGAGAGGGAAGGGGAGTATAAAAAATGGTATATGAGACAGACATCATTACCCTATGTACATGTATGATTACATGAATGGTATGAATCTATATTGTGTACAACCACAGAAACGAAATGATGTACCCCATTTGTGTACAATGAATCAAAATGCAGTCTGTAAAAAATTAAAAGTTAAATAAAAAAATAATTCCTTATGGGCATAAGTGGTGATTCCTGAGCCTATGTACACTCTTAATATGATGCAGTAGAACCTGAATAGCTCATCCTCATTCCAAATTTTCTTCTTCTTCATATGCTAGACTAGGTTTCCCAGCCTACTAAACACCAGATGAAGACATGTGACTGAGTATGTGATGTGTGCTGATTCACCCTGGGCCTAGAAACACTGCACATAGCTAAGCCTCCAGATTCTCTTCCTTTACTGGGGGTTTGAGGTAGGCAAGCATGATAAGCTTAGATGTTATATATTGACTATGGACGGGCTCAAAGTTCACAAGAATTTTGGAACAGAGCTTGGGTAGAAAAACTGTCAATTGGTGGCATCTTTTTATTTCTTATAGAATCAGATCTAGTAATTTGAGAGACTGCACATTTTAGAGCTTGTTATAGCAATTGGCATAATTTTATCTGGTAGAGTTAAATAATTAAAACATGCACCTGGGTGGTTTCGATTGGTGGGAACCCAGGTTTCTGTTTACTGGGTATGAAGCTTTAATTAGAGAAGATGGAAAGTTCTCTGAACATATGGCAGTGACAGTGGTACAGCAAGGTGAACACAGTTAATGCCATGGAAATTGTGCACTTAAAAATGGTTAAAACTGCAAATATTATGTTAGAATACATGTTAGAACTACAAAAAAAAAAAAAAAAAGCATATTGTAGGAATCTAAACATAGCCTGAGGCTAGAAAATTCTTTAGAAATACAGTATTATGGTGGTATAAAGCTGCATTATGATTTCTATCTGGAGAGGTCTGGATGGGATTCAGTATAACTCAGGTACATTGAGAACACTGTGTGATGCTTCAATACACCAGGTATCCCACTGGCATACTCTACCAAACTGAAAACTTACTCAGGCCACCAAGTTGCGTTTTAAAAGAAAACCTTACCATCTAAGGATCAAAGACCTCAAGGTAAGCACTTGAGACTATGAAACCTACTACGAAGAAACACAGGAGAAACACTTCAAGATATACCACAGGTGATGGTTTTTTAAATAAGAACCCCAAAGTACAGGTCACAAAGACAATAACAGACAGGAAGAATGAGATCAAGCTATGATGCCTCTGCACAGTGAAGGAAGCCATCAAAGGGGTAAAGGGACAACTTGCAGAAAGGGAAAAGGTGTGCAGGCTGCTTATTTGATGAAGGATTATATTCACAATATATTAGGAACACAAAAAACCTCAATATCAAAAAATAATCCAGTTGCAAAATAGGCAAATGACATCAGTAGACATTTCTCAAAAGAACAAATTCAATTTTCTGCAAATTGATGAAAAAAATACTCAATTTCATAAGCCATGAAGGAAATACTATCAAAACCACCATGAGATGTGGTTTTGATCCCAGTCAGAATGGCTATTACAAAAGAAATAAGAAAAAAAAAATAATGATGGTAATGTAGAGAAAGGGAACTCAGACACTCTACAAAGGGAGGAAAGGAAAGTACTATAGCTGTTAGAATGCTTCTTCAAAAAACTAAGAGCAAATGGGTGATGAATCCACTGAAAGATAAATTAGGAAAACTACTCCATTCACAATGGCCTCAAAAAAAAAAATGAAAACACTTGGGAATCAATCTAACAAAAGAGCTGAAAGACCTCTACAATGAGAACTACAGAATACTCAAGAAACAAATTAAAGAAGACCTTAGAAGATGGAAAGACCTCTCACACTCTTGGATAGGCAGAATTAATATTTTCAAAATGGCCATACTACCAAAAGCATTATACAGATTTAATGCAATTCCCTCTAAAATCTCAATGATATCCTTCATAGAACTGGGAAAAGCAATCATGAAATTCATTTGGAACAATAAGAGACCTAGAATATAGCTAAAACAATCCTTAGCAAGAAAAGTGAAGCAGGAGGCATCACAGTACCAGACTTTAAACTATACTACAGAGCTATAGTAACAAAAATGGCATAGTGTTGGCCCCAAAATAGACAGGCAGACCAATGACACAGAATAGAAGACACAGAGACAAACTCATATAAATGTGGTTATCTCATACTAGACAAAGGTGCCAAAAACATACATTGGAGAAAAGATAGTGTATTCAACAAATGGTGTGGGGAAAACTGGAAATTCATATGTACCAAGATGAAATTAAACCTCTATCTCTCACCCTGCACAAAACTTAACTCAAGGTGGATCAAAGAATTAGGCTCTAGAAAGAGACCCTGAACCTAATAGAAGAAAAAGAGGCCCAAATCTTCAACATGTCAGCTTAGTCTTGAATTCCTTAACAAGACTCCTAAAGTGCAAGAAGTAAAATTAAGCATCAATAAATGGGACAAACTCAAACTTAAAAGCTTCTTCTCAGCAAAGGGAACAATCAATGACATGAAGACAGAGACTACAGAATGGGAGAAAATCTTTACCACATGCACACACTGATCTCCAGGCTATATAAAGACTCAAAAAAACTTGACACCAAAAAATCCAAATAACCCAATCAATACATGAGCTAAGGAACTAAACAGATGCTTCACAGAAGAAGAAATAAAATTGATCAACAAGTATATGAAAAAACATTCATTATCTCTAGCAATTAGAGAAATGCAAATCAAACCTACTCTAAGATTTCACCTCACTCCAGTCAGAATGACAATTATCAAGAATACAAGCAATAGTAAGTATTGGTGAGGATGTGGGGAAAAAAGTACACTCATACATTGCTGGTGAGACTACAAAATGGTGCAACCAGTCTGGAAAGCAGTGTGGAGATTCCTCAGAAAACATGGAATGGAACCGTCATATGACCCAGTTATCCCACTCCTCAGTTTATACCCAAAGGACTCAAAATCATCATACCACAGTGATGCAGCCACATCAGTTTTTATAGCAGCTCAATTCACAATTGCTAAATAATGAAACCAACCTAGAAGTCCTTCGACAGAAGAATGGATAAAGAAAATGTGGTATATAGACACAATGGAATATTACTCAGTCTTAAAGAAGAACAAAATGATGGCATTTTTAGGTAAATGTGTGGAGCTGGAGAATATGCTATGAGAAGTAAGCCAAACCCAAAAAACCAAAGGCTGAATGTTTTCTCTGATAAGCAGGTGTTTATCCATAATGGGGGGATTAGGGAAGAATGATGGAACTTTGGAATGTGCAGAGGGGAAGGAGGGAAGGGGGCAGTGGGGGATGGGAAGGATGGTGAAATGAGACAGACACTATGATTACTCTACTGGTGTGACTGCACCACGCACAGCCAGAGGAAGGAGAAGTTGTGCTCCTCTTGAGTATAATGTGTCAAAATGCATTCATGTATAACTAGAACAAATTAAAAAAAACAAAGAACAAACCTATAATACAATCTAACTATTCTATTTCTAGGTATGTAACCAAAGGAAATAATAACAGCATATCAAAAACATACCTGCATGCCCATGTTCAGTGTGATACTATTCACAATAGCTAGTATATGGAAGCAACCCAGATGACCATCAATAGATGAATGGATAAAGAAAGTATGTCATATACACAATGGAATATCGTTTAGCCATAAAAATAGAATGTATAATTTGCAGCATAATGAATGGAACTGGAGGAGAATATGTTAAGCGAAATAAGTCAGACACAGAAAACCAAACACCATAGATGGATCCAAAAAAAAAAAAAAAAAAAAAGCTAATTTGAATGTAGAATTGTGATTGGTAGAATCCTGGAAGGATGGGTGGAAGGGGGAAAAGAGAGGTTGGATAAAGGGAGCCAAATCATAGATAGGAAGAGTAAGTTCTAGTGTTCTAGAACACAGCGGGTAACCGCAGGTCACAATAAACTATTATGTATATTATGTATAACTGGTAGACTCTGAACACAAATAATGAGAAAGAAAAGAAAATGCTAATTACCCTGATATGATCATTACACACTACATGCATGTATTGAAATATCACACTATAACTCATAAATATGTACACTTCTTATGAGTTAATCAAAATTTTTTAAAATGTTGAAGTAGATGGAAATGCTAATTATCCTGATTTGATCATCACACATATATAAAATTATCACACTGCATCCCATTAATTTGTACAATTGCAATAATTAATTTTAAAAAGGAAATCTTCATAATTAGATTGTATGCCTTGTATGTAGTTTCTCAAGATTATGTACAAGGATGTATAGATTTTGCATCTTACTGAGTTACTTTCTTTTAGCAGAAATTTTATATACTGTGCTTTATGAGTTCTTTGATACAGATAGAATAGTTTATCATTATTTTATAGATACAAATGTGAGTTTAATATAAATTACATGATTCTTTTCCACAGGACTCACAGTTGTGGGTATCACAGTTACTAATGATATCAAAAGTTTTATCCTCTAAATGCAATATTGATATCACTCAATAATAATGGGGAAACAAAGAACATATTTGAATCACAGGTACTTTGGGCAGAAGACATGATGTCCTCAAAGGGATGAAGGGACAATCTGCATTTGAATACCACTGTGAGGAGGAGTTGTCTCCCCTCTGCTTTGAATTCATTCGGTGGTATCTTTTCTGGACTTTGAACAACGTAGCTGTCATCAAAGAGCAGATTTGCATACTAAAGTTTTGGGGCATTTGTAAGGAAAGACATATTTGGCTTTATTTTTAGAACTACTCACTAATCTTGATAAAACAACTATGTTCCAAATCATGCTGGTATAATGCTTGACTAGGGCTTCCTTAAATAATTAAGAAGGTGAGATCATTTGGACATGCTCGTAAGAATGTCGAAGATCACATAATGAAAATATCACTTACATACAAAAAAAATTCTGAATTGTATAAGAGAAGACAGTTTCAGGTTTCCATATATCCATCAATCTCTGAGTAATAGCCCAAATTACAAACATTCGCATACACAAATTATCTTCATTGATATGGACAACTGGTATTTCTTCAGTCTTATATAAATTGTGACAAAGCATCTTTAGAAAATGCTTCTATGGCATTTCTCCATGAAATACAATCTAAGCATATTCACTCTGCTTGCTCAGCAAACCTAGGTTCAGGACACCTCCACACCCTTCAGCTAATAAAATGCTCTGGCTACCCTGGCTTAAGCACTAGACTCTTCAACATTGGCTCTCAGTGGTCTTAAACAATGATATAATTAAAATATTTCAATGTTACGTGCTTGTTCTGAAATCTGCTCATCATACTGAAGTGAGGTCACAGTAAAACACTACATAGATGGTGGGGTGGATTGAGGACTGTGGTCAGTCTGAGCTGGCTGTTTTTAGTTTTCTCATTCACATAGGGGAGCCCCAGATTTCACAAATGTAAAAGTTGATAGGAAAGTGTTCACTTCACACAGTTTGAAAGAATTTGAAGATGCTGCATGTAAACCATCTAAAGAAGGAGGCACAGTGGCCGGTTGGGTAATACAGAGTCTTTCATAAATGGCAGTGGCTGCTGCTATTTTATCATTAGAACAAAATATCACAGAACTTCAAAAGGAAGAAAGACTTTTGAGTCCAAGAAGGGGACTTGTCTACAAAGTATTGTGAGGAGAGGAAAAGTGTATAAAAATGTTTCACTAACATTTAGGCCTGCCCCCCCAAAACAGTAACAAAATCTTCATTAATATTTTCTATCAGGGGCTAGGGTTGTGGCTCAGTGGTAGAGCACTTGCCCGGCACATGAGAGGCCCTGGGTTCGATCTTCAGCACCACATAAATATAAATAAATAAAATAAAGGTCAATTGTGTCCATCTACAACTAAAAAATATTTTAAAAAATATTTTCTATCAGATTAATTTTGTTTGGAAAGGTAAGTTAAAACAAAAAGAGTAATCAAAAACAGAACTAGTGAGCAAGTTCCACAAGTGAAAACTAATGTTTTTGGCATGGAGACTTTGCTGAGAAACACTGAGAAGAGAAGCTTCCTGAGATGCTCAGCACAGCTCCAAAGCTCCACAGTGACCTCTGAGGTCCTGACTGGTATCTGGGCTTCTGCTGCCAAGCTTCTGTTCCTTTGCTTCCTTGGGAGTGACATCAAATTGCTAAAGTGATACAAATGCACTGTGGGAAAAACACTTCTTACCATGTTATCCTGCACAGTTTGTTGAGTTACAAAGTCCCAAAGGTTGGCAGGAGAGCTTTGATCTTGTTTTTCAGGCTTTAGTAGCTATAAAAAAAGCCTCACACATCATTTCCCAACAGGTAAGTAAGGTCTGAGTTTGGAAAGGCAGCTGATTCTGCTGGGTTTCTCTGGCCCCAAAACTGCCTGACACCAGCCCACCTTCAGTAGTTAGATCCCATCATCTCTACACTGAAGCGCTTAGTAATTAAGGGTTTCTTTCTGCTTGCTCTAGTCCACTCTCCTGTTTAAAAGGGCAGATAAACAGAGTTCTGAAGAAAGGCAAATCCTGGAAGTGAGAAATTCAATTCCCATGTGGGGATATTCCACCTCTCTCTGGGCCCACCTCCCTTGAGAAAGCAGTAGGGACCCACACTTCCTGCCTCTCCTGGAAATCCACTGAGTTGAAGGCATAATTACCCTTCAAGTCCGCACAGCTCAGTCTTGGTCTACAGCATCAGCTACACTGTCAGATGAAGTTTCATCTCTTCACTTTGCTCCTGACTCTCAGTTGATGGTGTTGGATTCAGTTTGGTGAAGGAAAGGGAGTGAGTCACTAGTGTCTTCTAGAATTCCTTTCCTGTAAATTTATTTATTTATTGAAGTCTGACTCCTCCAGTTGACTGAGAAATAACCACAGGCAACTTATCTCTTTGACAATTTCAAGAAGATCACAAGAAGTAAGTTAAAAACAAATATTTACTTCTTACAAATTTTAGTGTTAGGTATTCTTGGAAATTATCTGCTTATAGTCTAGAAGCACACACTTTGACCCAGTAACAATGGTGCTGCTATTTTGCTTAGTCAGTGTTACTCTTAAGTACTGAAGCCGATTGTGGTGTTATGGAAGGCACCCTTGTGCAAGTTGCACTGAGACCTCACCCTGCTTAGGTTATGCCCCCCCGGTGCCTGAAACCTGTGTCTGCTCCAGTTCATACTTACAAAGCACTGGATTATAATAATAGCTTTTCCCAATTCTTTGTCATCAGTCCTCCTACTTCTTTCTACCTTTTATTGACAGACATCCCTTTTTATATGCATGCTCTGTCATCTTTGTGCACACAGCCTTAAGCTGACTGCCACTCTATGGCTAATACAGTCTCACCTCCTTGGCAGGGTCCAGACACCTTCACAGTGTGGCCCAAACCTTTTCACACTCCTCTGCAATGACCCACCTGCCTCATCCATGCCCCTGTCTGCCTCTGCCTTTTCTCTTCCTGCCTTTGTTTGGTTTGCTTTGGTTTCATTTCAGTTGGTGTGGAATCACCATCTTTGGATTCAGACTTCCTTCTTGATTTGGCAAGAACTTGTTTCAAATGAAACCCAATTTGAATTCAAATTCAAATTAAATCTTCTATTTTCTACTATCATTTTGTCTAATTCCGAGCAATGTTAAATGTCCTTAGTATTTTTCTTGCTCTTGGTTTATGCACTTAGTATAGACCCCAGGACATTGTGTTAATGGACATGTCTGTCTCTTTGACTCGAATGTGAATTAATTTAGGAGAAGCCATATTCCACACATATTTTATTCATATTCAGCATTTATATAGACTGAGTATAAAGAACAGCTATGTTGCTGTTGTTTATAAATTTTGAACGATTGTATGAGTAAATGTAAAAATTTTAGGATAGTAATTGCATAAAGAAATGCCTGAAAAACTAAATTTTGATTTCATGTTCCATTCCGATTTATTTGGGTCTTCTTCCGCAAGCTCCTTGATTTCATACCTGGAAACAAGAGTATGGGATCTACTCAAAGATTTTCTATGTTAATGCTCTTTATTGAGAATAGAAGATCACCTAATTCTGGATTTTTGTTTTGTCATGTTTTGTTTTATTTAGCTGAGTTCAGAACTTATATTTTTATATTTTATAAGCAAATCGAGTTTACAGATTAAAAGTGATCCTGCCTCTTTGTGGATTATTTGTAACCAGTCTCTAGTACACATGTAACTACATACTGTCCTACCCAAGTGTGCCAGGGTATCAACACTTACTTATGATGGTGAGTTGAGCAAAAAATGCTATATTGAGGTGGTCAATACCTAACTAGTTGCTTCTAAAAGGGACAATTGCATTAATATTCATTGGTAGGGAACAAATTATGTTATTTTTGATGACAAAATTTTTAGCCTCTCCTTTTTACCTACTTCACTTTTATTTTTATTCCTTTAAGGAGTGTAAGAATGATTTAACAATGAAAAGATTTCAAAACTGAAATATGGTGTTTCCTGGATCAGAGCTCATGGTGATAGCAGCAATAACCCCTACCCCAAATACTCTTTCCCTGATTGTTCTAGAACCATAGATTTTGAAATCATTACCATTCAAGAGGAAAGGAGAGTCTGAGAAGACTCACTGTCATATACAGCCTAAGGAGAAACAGAGTTTGTCTTGTCATTGGCACTTCTAGTATTTCTAATAAATTTTGGTTAACAATTCTTGTTTTCCTCAAATTGCAAAAGACATAGACCAAGGAGCAGGGTTTTCAAAAATGTGTTTAGTATAATTTCTGCTTCACCAGTTATAGAACACATAGTTACTACAACAACAAATTTAAAGCTCTCTCTCTATATATATATTTGTGTGTGTGTGAGAGAGATAGGGGATGGTCTTGGCTTCAAATTATTTATTTTGCACAATTTCAGCCTCTGTTCTCCTTAAAAACATGACCCAGTTCTGGGTCCTCTCTTCTCATTCCTTAGGAGGGACCATCTTTTCCTTCTCTAGTTGCGGTGCTTCTCTGCACCTGCCAGATTCCTGACCCACACCTAACCCAGGCCTCTCTGAGCTCCACACTCCTACTTTTGAGGCTCCTCTTAGTCTCCCCACTGCAATGCTGTAAAGGTATGGCAAATGTGACATGCCTGAAACTGAACCTGTGGTCTTTATTCTCAAGCCCGGACCCTTTCCAGCACCCCAACCTCAGAGAATGGCACCCCTCTCCACAGTAACACAGCAGACACCTAGCAACTGTCCTTGGCACCTCCTTCCCTCACCAATCACATGCAATTCATTGCCTGGACCTATCAGCCTTGTTTCCTTAATACAAATCTCTCAAATTTTGTTTCCCCTGCTCCATCTGTCCCACTCATCTGAGCTGAGGCTATCTCCTGCCTGGACTTCTGTGGCAGCCTGTGACATGGCTTCTGGTCTCTACCTGGCTGACCACTGATCTAAACTCCACTCTGTCTCTTAAGAATCCTGACTCTGGTAGAGCCATGTGAAAACACTTCATATTTGCTCATACAAACATGTTCCTCTCCACCTGGGTCCTAACTCAGTGTATATGGATATATCTACCACTAGGATGATCCTCCCAAGATTTCCAAATGGTTTCCAGAGAAATATTTGGGTTTTCTACTATTTCCACTACAGTGCTTGATACCCATTATTTAAAAAAAACTCACATTTATTGTTCAAGTGAATAATGGCTTATCCAATATTTATTGTTTTATTGAATAATGGCTTACACATTTACATATATTATTTAAAAATTGATTTTTTTTTCAATATACCAAAAGTCCATTGGAAGAAAAAAATATCACTATTCTTTCACTTGATCATCTAAGGATATTGTGAGGTAGAAGGGCCCGGATTTCACATTATACAGAGAAGCAGAGACCCTGAAATGATGAGTAACTTTGCCAAGGTTTAACTGCCAGGACCAGTGTGTTGCTTTGGATTCTGAGTCTTGTCCTCTGTCCATCAGAATACACTCCCTTCATGGATAATAAGCTGCATCAGCTGCAGAGTCCTCAACTCTGAAGAGCTGGGAAAGAATATGTAAACACCATGTTGAAAGTGTAATGCACAGTGAATTGTAAAATGAATCCTCCATGTCAATCATCTAAAGCTGGTCTCTAATCCTGAGCAGTGAGCACAGGTTTTCTGAGGCAGCATAAAGCAATGGAAAGCATCAGCGCTGCAAGCTGGAAGACCTGGTTCCAGTCTTTGTTCTGTAGCAAAATAGTGCATGACCTTGAACACACCAGGGGCAATCTTGGAGTCTTCCATGCTTCCTTTGCAAAATGAAGATACCAGCCCCTTATCAGCCTACCTCAGTGTTACTGTGAGGATTAAAATGAATGATGCTCATAAATGTGCTTTAATTCTCTCTTCTGAACTCCCACTGTACTTTATATGTACCTATTTTGGGGAAGTATCTTTTTGCTTTATGTGTACAGTGAGGAGATCACTGGACTAGGAACTTTGCATTTAAATCCTGACTCTAAAATTTACTAGTTGTGTAATCCTTAGGCCCTATTTTTCAGTCTCTCTGAACAGATTCATCTCTAAAATGGTGATTATCATAACTGTAATTTCTGAAGATCAAATGGACTAATGCTTATGAAAGCAATAAATTCCTTTCTAAATAAGAGTTGGGAAATGCCTCTGTATTTCATTCATTTAAATTTCCAACCCACACAATGATTTGCACATGGGACTTGCCAATAAGAACTGAATGCTTTCGGTGCACCAGGCAAAGGATAAGTATTTCAGGCACTTTCAAAAGCCTTCGTTTAACATATAGCTCAACATTACATATCAGCTACTGTTGTTATCCCACATGAGGAAACAAAGTCACCAAGAATTGGCCCAAAGTCACCCAGCTGATAAAATCCAGTCAGTATTCAAACAGATGTGGTTCAATTCTGTAGCCACAGAGGCTTAACATAATGTGTCACATTCCACAGGTAATTTTTAGATTAATAAATGGAAGGCATAATGTCCTTTACATATATAAAAATATATTAAATCCCTAGTGGGATTTAATAACAGTAAATAAATGATACAGATCACTTTTACCATTAAGTCAGAAAACTATTAGAAAGAAATGTACAGAAGAAATGCTTGCCATAATTCGATAAATATGGAGAAAGTTTAGTTCTGTTCTATGTTAGTCCACTAAAGAAAGGAGCAAGGGATTGAGAGCACCTGATGTGAACTCAGGCTTGCATTAAAATCTGGTTCTACTCCTTCTTCAAGTCTCATCTGGATAATACTTTGTTGTGAAGGTTACAAAAAGTAATTGGTATGAGATGCTTAGGTTGACCTCTGGTGCAATAAGTGCTCAAAAATTGCTTGCTATCATGGTTGATGCTAACTCTACAGCCTTGGGCATGGGACTTTTCCCTTCTCTGAGCTTCAGTCTCTGAATGTTTAAATGTCCCCAAGTTAGATTTTTTTATCTCAAAGATCACTTTAGTTCTAATGATTTTTAGTTATAGGGGATGTGTGAGAAGCAATTACTTCACCCAAAAATCCAGTTTTCAGGTTTTTTAATGTAAGCTGCTCTCTGACTTAGGAATTGAAAGCATCCCGAGGGGCTGGATAAAACATGCTAAATAGCCCAGTTGAATTATAGACATCATTAACCAGTCAGACAGATTAATGATAATCTGAGTGAGAGTAATTTGTCTGACAAAGTTAGTGCTAATCTGAGGAAAATGTTAAACCCACTACCTTTTAAAAAGCTATTGTGTTAAGGAGCTAAATAAATTCACAAGAGCAAACAAACATCACAACTAACCCTCAGAGACATAAGGCATATATTTACTCTAGTTGGGAGCCAGAAAATACAAAATGAATGGGGATATTGGAATCAAGTTTCAATATCGACTTTTATTTTCTCTCAATTTAAAAAGTTTTTACTGAACTACAGTGAGGTTTTTCAGTCGTTTAGAAACACAATTTATTTTTACAATTTGTTTGTTAGGAAAATACCTATTAAGGATATCACATTCTGTCTCTCTTCAACCTTTATCCTATCAGTTCTGATCAGTAAATGTCTACATAGGGCATGGTGCCAGACACTTGGGCAGGGAATGGAATAAACCCTAGTCTCAATCATTAAGGAGAGAAATATATACACATATATTTGGCCAAACAAACTAGGATGGACAATATAAAATACCATAGTAGTAATGCAATGAAAATGAATGGGAAGGGATAAAAGAAAAACAATTAAGGAATTCTGACTTGGGGGACTGTGGAGATATTCACATAATGATTGACATTTCAGGGAGGGCTTCAATTCAACCAATATTTAGTGAGTGTGTACTAGGTGTCAGGCACTGCTCTTGGTGCTAAGAATAGCTCAGTGGATAAAAGAGATAAAAACAACCCTTTGCACATGAAGCTTATATTCTGGTGGGGAGAAAGGAGATTAAGTAAAAAGTTAGTAAATATAAAGTAATAAATCTATGGTTTATAAAAAAAGAATGCGGGAAGTGTTAGGGGTAGGGAAAGAACTCCAAGTAAAGGTGACATTTCAGCCAAGATTCAGTGGAGGCTAGGGAATGATGCACGTGTGTGTCTAAGGTCCAATGGACATGCTATGCACACTGAAATGCAAATACAGATGTATGACGGGAAGCAACTCTTGGTATAGAGAGCAAAGTGAAGGAAGCCAGTGAGCAGGAGAGGAGATGGCAAAGAGGAAAACAGGCAGAGCAGCGTGTGCTGAGGGCAGAGCGGGGACAAGGTACCAGGAAGGAAGGTTTCTGTTAATTTTCTGAATGAGACAGGGAGTCATTCCAGGCCTCTGAATCAGAGAAATGACACTTGTGTTTTGAAAGGTCAACTCAACTCCTATGGCAGGGCCAGACTTGGAATGTTCATGCAATACTTTTTAATGAGATATAGCTGTACCTTAAGGAGAAGGGGTAAGAAGTCATAGGACTCAGTGTATGTTTTATTTTCATTTGCTTATCTGCCCTTAGTTTTTATCTATTGTGCAAACTGAAGCTAGACCAAACTAAAATAACATGAAAAACCTTTATGTGCCCGTCACTCAGTTGGAAATGTGAAATCACGGTCATTTTTTTCTGGGTTTATTTATTTATTTTTGGTACTGGGGATTGAACCCCAGGGTACTTAACCACTGAACCACATCCCCAGCCCTTTTTATATATGACTAAATATATGACTAAATACACACACAGGCACACACACACACACAAATCTATGACTACATATATATATTTTTTTGTTTGTTTGTGTTTTCATTTTTTTTTTTTTTTTTAGAGACAGGGTCTCACTGAGGAGTTGTTCAGTGCCTTGCTAAATTGCTGAAGCTGGCTTTGGACTCATAATCCTCCTGCCTCAGCTCCTGAGTTGCTGGGATTTGGGGAGTGCACCACTACACCCATCTTCCATTACAATTTACAGAAAATACCAGGTTTCAAGGTTTCATGGACTTTGGACATATTTTGATGGTACTCAAAATATTTACTGATGGATTTGATATAGAGTGCAAAACAGAAAGAGAGAAGGTAAGAATTCGTCCAACAATTTCGGTTTGATTCATGATAATGGTGAAATCTCAAGCTGGATGAGAACTCTGGAATGGTATGTGTTTGTTGGGAAGAAGTTAGAACTGAAGGAAAACAGGTACTTGGTTTTGTTCACAAATTTCACAGACCATGGGACATCTTGATACATCAAGGAAGAAATCAGATATATGATTTTGTATTGCAGGTAAAATGTTAGAACCAGAGATACAAATTTAGGTTTGTGTCAATGCACTGACAGAATATAAAGTCATGGATAGATTATGAAGTTATGAAGCGGATGAAAAGACATCCCTAAGGCCCGAGTCCTGAGGTGATTCAGTATTCACGGATCAAGGAAATTGGGAATTAAACGTAAGAGCCTGCAAATGAATGCCCAGAGGGGCAGGAACAGCATGAGGAGAGGCTGTGTAATAGAAATGAGATGAAAAATGACATCATGAAAAGGATATGATCAAGTGAGACAAAGCTTGCTGAGGGCCAAGTAATGTGAGAGGGCCAGGAACTAACTACTGGGTTTAGCAAAATGGAGGTCACTGGTGAACCTGGATAAGAGAACACTTGCAAAGAAATACAAGGGGCAAACTCATGATTGGAATTTGAGGGCATGGAGTGGCTAGACAATTGGAGAAACACTGTTATTAAAGGAAGAAGAGAACAAAGTAGTAGAGGAAGGAGGAGCAGGAGGAAGGGAGAATGTGTAGCAATGGAAGACAAATGCATTCTTCTATGCTGATAGATCTTATCCCCAGAGTAGAGGAAATTGAGGTAGGAAAGGAAAATGGCTGAAGATGTGCTCATCTACGTTGCAAGGAAGGGTGAGTTCTCGTACAAAGCTTAGCCTTGGTGAAAAGCACGGGCAGTTCTTTTATAGAAACTTGAGGAAATACAGATTATATGCCTAAAAACACATCTGGGTAGAGAAGTCAGACATGGAAACAGGCAGAACTTCCTTTCTGACGTTCCAGGAAATGAGAAGCAAGGTTGAACAAGAATGAAGGAAACAGAGAAAGGGTTAAATACTTGAGGAGAGAGGAAAAGGCATGAAATATCGTTAGGAGGATGTGTGAGAGACAGGACTGCAGCCTCACTGCCACTAGTATCAAGAGGCAATGTGAAATTAGAAGCTAGGAACTTACAGGGAGATGAGTGGGCCCAGTGATAACGGTCCTCTAACTGGATTCACCCCAGGATAGGTGGGAAGTCATATTTGCTGTTAGATTTTGCTACACTAGTAATAAGAAATTAGAGAGTAGCAACCAAACCTTGGGTGTGTATCAGCCTGTGTTTACAGCGATTGCCCATGCAATTTTAACTATTGAACAAGTGAAGTAAAATAGGAAGGATAAGGGATACGAAGATACCACAGGATCAATGAGTTACACAAGTCCCTGTGGAACCAAAGGTTTGCTGGGAGAAGGGACCCACATAGAAGATGGGAAGATGAGAGTCTGGAGTGTGAGTCCAGAGGACGGTGTTTGAAATGAGGATAATGCAGATGTTTTCACGAGTGCAGATGAAGACTATGGTGTGACCTTGGAAGTGAGTGACCACAGGGTATGGGAACAGATGATTGGGCTTGAAAGATAAGGAAGATTTTGACGAAGAGGAAAGAATAAAATTAAAAAGCAGGAAACTGAGCAGTTATGAAAATAAGTGAGTCACACAAAAATATTCCTCCTCCTCCTCCTCCTGCTTCAGAGCCCTGTTCTCAGCCTCTTTATCAGTGTCTCAGTTCACACCATTCTCAACCCCTTGGCTCTACCTGTGGGTAGTGACCACCCTGGATGCCTTGCCTGAATTCCCTCCATTAGCTCCCCCCGCAATCCTGAGGGGTAGCATAAATGGCTTTATTCACTCTAAAGGAGAGGCGTTATTCCTGTTTTATACAGGAGTAATACACAGAAGTCAAACATTTGGTACGTGGTAGGAACACTTCTGGATCCAGCCACATGGACTTCAGGGGGATACTTTTAACCATTTTAGGTTACAGGAACCACACTCTACCTATGTATTGATTGGGACGAGACTCTCATTCAAAGAACTCTGGATGTTTTTACATGCATGTGTTTACACAGAAATTTCATGATGTTTAAATGTAAGAATATTCACATTTTTCAGCAGCAAGCAAATGATCCTAACTCTATTTACAAAAAGATAACTATCAACAGTAAGGAGGATAGAATGGAAGGCGAGAAGCTATTCCCAGAGACCAGGTAAGTGAAGAAGAAAGTGAGAAAAAAGGACGCACAATGGACTGAGCTGAGAGAGACTTGACCAGCCTTGATGAGGAATGGCAGAGGGAAGAGGCAGGAAGGAGTAAAATATCAGCTAGGTTTATTGCTTGGTCAACTGGATGGAAGGTAGTAGCATAAACTAAGGGAAGAGTGGGAAAACATATTTACAGAGGAGACAGTGAGTGTGGTTTGGGGTATGTTGAATTTAAGGTGCTTCCAGGAAACCTGTGTGCATACATGGAAATGATTGGGATAGAACTATACCTCCAGCTTTCCCAGCTGCACACACTAAGTTCCAAAATTCCCATGAGACATCATAATGTGAAGTTAGTTGCAGAAAGAAAGCAAAAGCAAACAACTGACTCGTGGTAATAAGGTTAATATTAAATGACCTTAGCATGAGGCTCCCTCCATTAGCTATGTTTATTTTTTCATTTTAAAGTCAGGTCAAACTGCAAATGAAAATAGAAATTCAAAAAGAATATACTTTAACTATTGCTATCAATTAGAAAGAAAATCAGTTGAGGCCCAGAGTGAGTGGAGCTGCTTTGCACCACCTGATCACACTGCATCTTGGACTCTCAGGAGCCCACCGCATCCTCTACCCTCTCAGTCCTGAGGAATTCCTACAGAGAGCTGTGTGCTTAAAGCATTCACACACTCAGAATCTAGTGGACAAGCGCAGGAATCTCTGTTCCTCGCCAGGTGAAACCTAGCCAACACCTAATATCTACCAGGGATTAAAAATCCAATTTCAAAATCTTAACATGGTCTTAATTAATCTTAAGGAGAAAATGTTGGGAAAAAACCCCAAACAAAAGATGGCAATCTTACAAGCAGACCCATACAGTCACTGTTGCCTAGTCAATAATAATATTTACTACAATGACTCCTACCAAATACTAGGGACTTCTGCTACAACCCATAAGGGCCATTCTTAATTTTATCCTAACAAAAACCTTGCAAGGCAAGGATAATTATTTTTTTCCTCATTAAAGAGTAAAATAAGACTGAGGGAGGTCATTGTTTCCTTGAGATCACAGGATATCAACAATAGAGTTGGGGTTAGAAACTAGCCATAGGGTTCTCCTTGTACTCTGTTCTGTGAATGCCTCAGCTAGTTATCTTGTTTATCACTTTGAAACAAGGAAATAAAAACTTGATATCACAAATCACATCCTTGCCTTTTTTCAAGGAAATTGTATGTAAATGATTTAATTTATTCTGTAAACAATCTTGCTTTTAGAAACCACACATCTCCAGTTAGCATTTATGAAGGACAGAACAGAGAATCACAGTCTCCAGAGTTCTTGCCCAACACCTCCCACTGCCAATAACCAGGTGGATGAGGCTGAGATTTCTTGGTAGCACCTACCTGTTATCACCCTCTCTGGAGAAGAAGACCGTGAAAGTCTGAATGTTTCCTTTTGCTTCTGCAGGTGGACGCCAGCTGAGACGGACAAAGCGACTAGAGACCAAGACAGGAACCACGTCTCTGGGAGCGGATGGGAGGACGCTGGAGCTTGGCATGGCTGTGGAGAAAGGAGGGGGCTGTCAGAGGTCTTGGTGCCACAAGTGGGAATCAGACAGATAGAGATGACCTATAGACAAGTCCAGCCAAGTTGCCATCCCATGTCACACAGATCCCAAAGGAAGGCAGAGAAATGATGGAAAGAAGAAAAAATGGAATTAAGATACACTTGAATTCCTTGGTCTCAAAATGGTAGCTAACTAATAGCATAAAGCGTTGCATGGTGTATCTGTCCAGTTTTTATTACTTGTGGAACTCATGACAAAAGAGAAAAAAGTCTAATTAGGCAAGAAATAGGCAGAGAAATTGTATTTTAACAAACACATGAGTTCTAGATAGACCTCACTTTAAACATGTGTGTATAATTCAAAAGTGTAACAAGGATCAAGTTTCTCATGATGTCATAATAATTTCGATGATAAAATTATCTTGGATAAGAGGCATATTAGTGATGTCAAACTACAGCAAAATTATTTTAGGTAATTGATATGTTTCTCTGAGTCTTTATGGGAGGGAGGCAAAATAAATGAATGTCAGAACCAACACATAAATAAATGCACCTACCTATCTATCCACCCCCATAAACATATGTGTGTATGTGTGTGCATGTGTATGTGTGCATATATATTTTTTGTTTGTTTGTTTGTTTTTTAATACTTGATATTGAACCCAGGAGCACTTTACCAGCCTTTCCAGCCATTTCACTATATATTTTTTTTTTCAGATAAGGTTTCACTAACTGTCTGAGGGTACCACTAAACTGCTGAGGCTGGCCTTGAACTTGCAATCCTCTTGTCTCAGACTACCAAGATTACATGTGTGCACCACTGTACCAGGTTCATGTATCCATATTTGAAGTAAAAGCAAAGTTATTATAATTCAGACTATAAATTTAAGATGTTTTAAATATAAAATCAAATGTTCAGTGGCCATTTTGTCAAAGTTAATCTGAGTTTTTTTTTTTTTTTTGAAAGCAAAGGAAAAGGGCATAATCTCTCAGAGATTTACAAAGGTTTTTTGAATACCTTAGGGGAAAAAATGTGATTGAAGCATTTTAAGCAACAGTGAAGTCATCTGATTCCTGATAAACACTATAATCCCCTTTTCTTACACTTAAGGAGATTCTGTAACCAAGTTGATACTTTAAAATACTGTTTTCATTGTTCAAAGGTGTTTGACAGGGAAGACACAGAGCAAGTGGGTGTACATAAACTGACTTGGAGTAACACTCTAACTGGGAGTTGATACCCAAGGGACACCAACCTTACACCACACAGCCAAGTGCTTGCCTGTATGAGTACCTGCCCCTGGTAGCCAGGTAGCTACACGAAACCTTAATCCACTCCGAGTTTTCCGTTCAGACTGATACAATTCCAAGTAGCCCAGAATTAAAAGCAGCAAATTAAAAGTTGAAGTCTATTAGCAACTTGTCTCCGTGTGATCAACACCTTCCCATTCTCTCCCTGTTCCTGCCTGGTAACTCCTATTCTAGTCTGTACTACCAGGAGCTCGACTTTATTGAATTCCACATAGATGTGAGATCATACCATATTTGCTTTCTGTCCCTGGCTTGGTAAGAGAAATAAGTTTTGAAATCTATTGCACAGAAGAGTGACTACAGTCAATACTAATGTATTATATATTTTAAAATAGTAACTTTCACTGTGATGATGATAGGTGAATCAAGTGATACACATTAATAGCTTTATGCAATTATATCACATTGCATATATATTCAGAATATCACATTGTACCTCATAAAGGCGTACAAGCATTATTTTGTTATTGAAAAATAAAATATTATTTTTATAATACTATTTTAAAATATTACTTTAAAATGGCCCTACTACCAAAAATGCTATGTAGATTCAATGCAATTCCAATTGAAATCCCAATGATATATTTCATAGAAATAGAGAAAGCAATCATGAAATTCATTTGGAAGAATAAGACACCCAGAATAGCCAAAGCAATCCTTAGCAGAAAGAGTGAAGCAGGGGGTATCACAATACCAGACCTTAAACTGTACTATAGAGCAATAATAACAAACAAACAAAAAACCAAGAAAAACAAAAACAGAAACATGGTATTGGCACCAAAATAGACAGGTAGAGCAATGGTACAGAACAGAAGATACAGAGACAAATCCACATGAATACAGTTATCTCATACTAGACAAAAGTGCCAAAAATATACAATAGAGAAAAGATAGCCTGTTCAAAAAATGGTGCTGGGAAAACTGAAATCCATAGGTAACAAAATGAAATTAAAGCCTCTCTCTCACCCTGCACAAAACTCAACTCAAAATGGACAGAGGACCTAGGAATTAGACCAGAATCCTGAAAATAGAAGAAAAAGTAGTTCCAAATCTTCATCATGTTGGCTTAGGATCAGACTTCCTTAACACGACTCCCAAAGTGCAAGAAATAAAAGCAAGAATCAATAAATGGGATGGATTCAGACTAAAAAGGTTTCTCTCAGCAAAGGAAACAATCTTTCATGTGAATAGAAAGCCTACAGAGTGGGAGAAAATCTTTACTATATGCACTTCAGATAGAGCACTAATCCCCAGAATTTATAAAGAACTCACACAACTTTATACCAAGAATACAAATAACCCAATCAATAAATGGGCTAAGGAACTGAGCAGACACTTCACAGAGGAAGATATACAAGTGATCAACAGATATATGAAAGTGTTAAGCATCTCTAGTAATTAGAGAAATGCAAATAAAAACCACCCTAAGATTTCATCTCACTATAATTAGAATGGCTATTATCAAGAATACAAGCAATAATAGGTGTTGGTGAGGATGTGGGGAAAAAGGCACACTCATATATTGCTGGGTCAGATTGGAAACTGGTACAGGAACTTTGGAAAGCAGTATGGAGATTCCTTAGAAAACTTGGAATGTACCTACCATTTGACCCAGCTATACCACTCCTTCCTTGGTTTATTCCCAAAGGACTTAAAATCAGTATACTAAAGTGACCCAGTCACATCAATGTTAAGAGAAGCTCAATTCACAATAGATTATGGAGTCAACCTAGAAGCCCTTCAATAGATATGGATAATGGATAGACGTGGTATATATAAACAATGGAATATTACTCAGCCATAAAGAAGAATAAAATTATGGCATTTGCAGGTAAATGAATGGAACTGGAGAACATGGTGCTAATTGAAATAAGCCCTGAATCACTATCACGTTGGCTTAGGACCAGACTTCCTTAACAAGACCCCCATAGTGCAAGAAATAAAAACGTGAATCAATAAATGGGATGGATTCAGACTAAGAACCTTTTTCTCAGCAAAGGAAACAATCAATAATGTGAAAAGAGAGCCTACAGAGTGGGATAAAATCTTTTCCACACACATTTCAGAGAGAGAACTAGTCTCCAAAGTTTACAAAGAACTTACAAAACTTTACACCAAAAATACAAAGAACCCAGTCAACAAATGGGCTAAGGAACTGGGCAGAAGATATACAGGTGCTCAACAAATATAAGGAAAAGTTTTCATCATCCACAGTAATTAGAGAAATGCAAATTAAAGCCACTCTAAGATTTCATCTCACTCTAATTAGAATGGCTATTATCAAGAACACAAGCAACAATAGGTGTTGGAGAGGATGTGGGGAAAAAGGTACACTCATACATTGCTGGTGGAGTTGCAAATTGGTGCAGCCATTCTGGAAAGCAGTATAGAGAATCCTCAGAAAACTTGGAATGGACCCACCATTTGACCCAGCTATCCCACTCCTTGGTTTATACCCAAAGGACTTAAAATCAGCATACTACAGTGATGCAGCCACATCAATGTTTATAGTAGCTCAATTCACAATAGCTTGATTGTGGAACCAACTGAGATGCCCTTAAATTGATGAATGGATAAAGAAACTGTGATATATATATACACAATGGAATATTACTTGGCTATAAAGAAGAATAAAATTATAGCATTTGCTGGTAAATGGATGAAGTTGGAAAATATTATGCTAAGTGAAATAGGCCAAGCCCAAAAAACCAAAGGCAGAATGTTTTCTCTGATAAGTGCATGACAATATATTACAAGGGAGGGTGGTGGGGAGAATAGAAGGATGAAGGAACTTTGGATGGTGTGGAGGAAAGTGGGGAGGGAGGGGGGGACAGAAGGATAGTATAATGAAACAGACAGTATTACCCTATGTATATGTATGATTACATGAATGGTATGAATCTACATTGTGTACAAGCATAGAAATGAAAAGTTGTACCCCATTTGTGTACAATGAATCAAAATGCAGTCTGTAAAAATTAAAAAAAATAATTTAATAAAAACTTTTTTAAAAAAAGACTATTTGGTCTACAGTAAAATATTTGGCATTATAAAACAATAAAACCCCAAAGGCCCAGAGTTTTCTCTGATGGGTAGATGCTGATACATAATGGGGGGTGGGGCAGTAAGTAAAGGATGGAAGAACGTTGGATTGTATAGAGGGAAATGAGGGGAGAGGAGAGGGTGGGAGAAAGGAAAGATGGTAAAATGTGACAAACATCATTACCCTATGTACATGAAAGATTACATGAATGAGGTGACTACATCATATACAGCAGAGAAATGTAAAGGTGCACCCCATTTGTATACAATGAATCAAAATGCATTCTGCTATCATGTATAACTAAATAGAACAATTTAAAAATTAAAATATTACTTTCAATAATAAAAATAATATCACTAACATATTATTTGAAGCTGATGGGACTAACAAAAAATAGTGTTCATGAGCTATCTGCTAATAAAGGAGACAACAGAAAAACATTCTGCAAGACCTAATGATATACAATTGTACTATTCTTATAAAGAACCAGAGTATTTATAGCAGAATTTAACAAGTGCTATTCACAGGAATCACTTTGAATCACCCACAATTTGAAAGCTGGCTTTCAAATATTTGAGATATTTATATTCTGTAAATGCCAATATAATCTGTATTTGCATGTGTGAATTTGTAATTCATCGTTGCTGGATATCTCTGTTTTCTTCATTCAACTCCCCAAGTCCAGAGAACAAATGTTTTTCTGCACAGGTGATTTTAAGCTCCAAACTATAAATACACATTCGCCTACATATAATCTTCAAACTGGCTTTTGTAGCCAGACCATTTTCTCTAGTCATTACCAAAATCAGTCTCCATTCTTACATTCACTTTACACGGGGGCTGGCTGAGTCGGTATTCCTGCTGTGAACTAAACTTCTGTGAGTAGGAAAATCCTTTCTTGTGTGGAGAAGAGTCGAAGACCTCCAATGGTTCCAGAAACATTTTCAATTTACAATTCTCACGAGTTATATAAAGAAAGAGGAATTTTAAAGAATGACTGAAAACTTTCAAAGCAATTTCTGGATCCATAGATTCTTTGATTACTTCTTTGTAGATCAAAGTCTCCCTGTTTTTTGCCTGATCAGCATAGTATTTAAAATAAATGGAAGATTGGCAGTGAGTTGATCGATCTCATGCAGCAGAATGGTGAAGGGAGGAGAGAAGACTGATGTCTGTATGTGGAGCAACTCTTAAAAATATGGCTGATATTAAGCTTCCTGACAGCAACCTTTACTTCCACACATCATAGACATTTCAAAGGAGCACACTGGAGTGAAGTCGCTCTTTTCCTTCCCCGCTCAGCCTACTTCACCTCTGGACCACTCTTTTAGTTGTGGTCACGAGATCCTCTGAAGTGTGCATCCTCCATTCCTGACTCTCCCCGACTTAGCACGTCCTAGAATTCCCCATCTGGACATCTTGGAAAGCTACCTGTGCTGCCACATCTGCATCCATGGCACCCTGCTCTCTTGCCAGAATTCCCACACTTGTCTCCAGGCAACTTGGCCTTTCTTAAATTCACCTTCCTCCAGTATCTTCTCTGTACAGCATCTAGAATGCGCTTATACAAACACACCCTTGTCATATCACCTCTTCAGTACTTATTTGTCCTCCATATATTCCCTTTATCCCAATGGCAAGCTCCAAATTCCTTATTCAGTTTTCTCACCTGCCTGGCTCCTGCTCCATTTGTCTTGGTTTGGCTTCTCTCATGAACTGGACCTCAGAAAAGAACTTAGGGACAAACACTTTGTTTGGGAAGTGATCCCAGAAACACCAGTGGTGAGTTGAGAAGTAAAATAAGGCAAAGTGCGAACCCTATAAGAATAAGTTATGTAGATGGTTATCAGTGTGGGAGACCAAAGGGCAACCATGCTGGGGACCGTGGGAGTCAGTGGACCTGCCGCAGCTTCCAGAGCCTTCTCTCCAGCAGGTCCCATGCTTTAACAAGCTCATCTCTTCACCTAACTCCTCCTTTCCCTCTTGTCTTAGTTTAGGAGCCTTTTCGTTTGGGAAGACTGACCCAAAGCATTTGTCAAATATTTAATAGATAATAGTTAATATTCTAATAGAGGACGTGTAAAAGTCAATCAATAATTAATGTCTGTATTCAAAAGTAAGGTTCAACCTGACAAATGATGAAAGCAATATGCCTCAAAATGAGACCTAAAAACTCCCTGTCCCAGTGGCAAGACTTTGAAATTGTATCATAGCAAAAACCAGGAAAAGGAGGTGGTATCCAAAGTGAATGCAATCCAAAGAATAGAATGCTTTAAAACAACAGTATAATAATATTTTGATTTTGTCCAGTATTAAAGAACTTAGGTAATAATTATTCTATTGGGTTAAATTTTCTATAAAGCCATGAACTTTCCAGACACCAGACTTCTTTTCTTTCATATATTTAACATATAATGTTTTTAGAACTTTGTCTCCGAGCTCACCTTCATCCCTTAATATCTCACATTGGCCAGTGTGTGGCACTCTCACATATGGTCAGTGGGTTTGTCTGAGTATCACCTTAGGGGGAGTCAAGGTGGCAAAATCCTTTAATGTAAAAAAAACAGTCACAACCATTTAGACAAATATTTACATTTTTATAAATTTATTACTCCAAAAACAACAAATGCCCCCTTATCAGTACATCAGCACATCAATCTAAAATCACAGGTAGCACGTTTACTCAAAATGCAATACTTGTACAGTTTTTCAGTTCAAAGAAAATGGGATCTTTACACTAGACTTCTTCTTTAGAAACAAACTTTCAAAAACCTAACGAATGATGACATTCAAGATGAGAAGAGAAGTTTTCAAAATCCCTGAAGACCACCCACGGGTATGATCATCAAAAATGAGCTGGCACCTGCGCCCACCCAGAGTCCGCCAAGGAACAGAGCTTGGGCAGTCTGCACACAGATAGCTGCTGTCCCCACTAGGCTTCTGGGAGCTGCTTCTCAGGAAGCCCGTCCAGACTCAGATGGCTTAGATAAAGCTCAGAATAGAATTAATCACGGACTCTTTACTTCAATCTAAACAGTTGTTATACGAAAAAGGAGTGACACGTTTTTAACAAAGGAATGGCTTCTTACTTTATACAGCAGAATTAATTTTGTTCGTGCTAATCCTCCATGCTTGCTCTCAACAGTAACTTGTCTTCAAATAAGGTCTCAATAAAGAACCAATCAGGACCTCTTTTCTTTGCTCTTGGAGGCCTAATCTCCAGCCTGGCCCTAATCTCTCTGGCCCATTACTGTTACCATGGTTACAGCTTCTTTATCTGTTGTCATGGAGAAGAGAAGGTGAATTTGCCACACTACAACAACGTGGTCTTTTTCTTGAGCACACCTTTTTAAAATTTTTTATGATAGCAGAATCCAGGAAAAGGATGTGGCTTCTGAAGTTAAGCAAATCCAAAAAATAGTTTGGAAACAACAAAATACTAACATTTTGATTATGTCCAGTGCAATAGCCTTGGTAACAATTATGCTATTGAGCGTATTTTTTCTGTAAATAATCTTTCTTAGTAGCAATTTTTTTCATATTAATATATAGTGCTTTTAGATATTTGTCTCTGAGTTAATCAATAGTATACTACCTTAGTTCTGTTCAATAGATATGAAAAGTAAGATGTATTAATAAAAACAGAAATACTTCATTTGCATTAAACTTCAAACAAAGCCAGGAGACTTATCTCCATTTCATTTTCCATGCTAACTAAAATACTATACATGTGGCCACCAAGTCTAACTGCTTTATGTCTGCAGTCTCTAAGACTGAATATTTAATAAAATAAAATATAAATAGATATCATTAGTGAAGTGATAGGAACATCTAATTGTTCTAAGGCAAACATCTATTTTCTTTCTTTAGATTTTTTTTCTTCTTTACCCTTGACAATAAACTTTAGCTTTTTATTGTCCACATGGAGAGTGGATAAAAAGTAAATTGGTTTAAAATTTACACAAAATAATTTCACAAACTTGACAAAATTAAGCTTGGTTGCTATTATTAATTTTATAGAGAATATTTCTTCCAAGATTTTTGCATTATTTTCAAATTCAAAGAATAATTGCTCTTGAGAAAGTATAGCAGGAACTTTAGTAAAATTAAGAAATAAAGATTTTTTTAAAATAGTGATTTAAAGCAATTTTTATATTATGTTATGGTTTGGATGTAAGGAGTCCCCCAAAAACTCACATGTGAGACAATGCAAGAAGGTTCAGGGGAGAAACAATTGGGTTGTAAGAGTCTCAACCCAATCGGTGAATTAATCCCCTGATAGGGATTAACTAAGTGGCAACTGAAGTGGTGGGGTGTGGCTGGAGGAGGTGGGACTCAGGGTGTGGCTTTGGGGTATATATTTGTATCTGGCTATTGGACTCTCTGCTTCCTGATCACCATATTGTGAGCTGCTTTCCTCCGCCACCCTCTCCCGCCATGATGTTCAGTCTCACCTTGAGCCCTGAGAAATGGAGCCAGCCTCCTATGGACTAAGACCTCTGAAACTGTGAGCCTGCAAATGAATCTTTTCTCCTCTACAGTTGTGCTGGTAGGGTCCTTTATTCACAGCAGCAAAAAAAGCTGACTAAAAAAATTAATGTGAAATTTAATACACTATTAAATTTAATATTTCCATAAAAGAATTGATTGAGTTAGTGTCTAAAAGTGAATCACCAATATTTATTGAATGCTTATCAAGTTATTGAAGTGAGAATCATTTATTTTTAGTCTTATTTTTATTTATATAAAGTAATTGTATTTATCACACATAGTATGACAATTTGATACATATATCAAATGTGTAATGATCAAATCAGGGGAATTAGCATTTCTAACCCCTTAAACATTTATCATCTCTTCATGTTGGGAACCTTCAAGCTTGTCTCTTGGAGTGCTTCATAAAAATATCATAAATCATTGTGAACTACATTCACTCTACTGTGCTGTAGGATGCTAGAACATATTTCTCCTCCTTAGCCTTATTTTGGTGACTTTTATCCAACCTCCTTCTTCACTACTGCCATTTAGTGACCACTGTTCTACTCTCTCCTTCTATAAAATCAACTTTTAAATTTTCTACATTAAGCAACAACACATGGTACTTGTTCTTTGACTTTTTTCATTGCACATAGTATCTTCTCTTTGTATTCATGTTGCTGCTACTGACAATTTTAGTTTTGTGACTGAATACTATCCCACTGAATGCTTTCATATCTCATATTTTCTTCACTAATTCATCTGTCAGTACATGTCTTACTTGATTCCATATCTTGGGTATATTAAATAATGCTGCAATAAACACATACATACATATATATATATATATAGAGAGAGAGAGAGAGAGAGAGACATATAGATACATATAACACAAATATATATATGTGTATTATATATATAATAAACATAGATTATATATAACCCAAAGATATACATATATCTTTAATACACTAATTTCATTTCCTTAAACATACACCCAGTAGTGGGATAGCTGGATTATAGAGTAGCTCTATTTTTAGTTTTCTGAGGACTCTCTGTACTTGTTCTCCAAAATGGCTGTACTAATTTACATTCCCACTAACAGTGTAGAAGAGGTCCCCTTTCTCCACATCTTTGCCAGTGTTTGTTGTATTTTGTCTTCTTAAGAAATTATTTTTATGCTGTGGATTTTGACCTTACAGCACAGGGAAATAGTTTCAGGATATATGGTGTACACATATAAAACAATTAAAAGGATTGAGAGTCTCTTACTTACAAATTAATTCCATTTTGAACTTTCAAAAGGGTATTGTTTAGACATTAAAAACAGTTTCTCACTAAATCACTTCTGTTCTCTTCCCAGAAGCCTATTTGATTTATACTATTCATAAACTATCATAGCAATAGCACTATGTAATTCGATTGTATATTGTATGAACTTCCTTTGGTAAAATGAATTTACACATCCAATCCTTAATCCATTCCATAGTCACTGAACAATGACCGTGTACAAAACACTGTGCAAGGCACTGTGGTGTCCACGTGCAAAGCCCAAAGAGGAAAGGAAGCTTCACAATTCTCCTGCTGGGCTTCACCCTGAAGGATCTATCTCCTCCCATCTGCAACACTTCTCTGTCCGTACCATCCCTGCCATCTGCTGTTTTAGGTAGAGGTAAAGCAGAATGGATCCAGTTGAGGGGCTTCAGGGGTGGGGAGCTAGGCTGGAAGAGTTTGCAAAGATATTACTAGCTGCAGACTTGGCTCTCGGTTCTCCATGCTCATGCTGAACTTGCTAAGTTCCATGAAACCCTAATGCTGGCTACTTTGCTACTTTATGAACTGCACCTGGAGCTGGGATACCTCCTCCAACCTCCGCTTCTCTCATCTGAGCTCCTCCCTTCAGTCTCAGGTGAGATTTCACCTTAGTTTCCTCCACACTGGCTTAGACCCTTCTCTGGGCTTTCATAGAACCAGAATAGGATGAACACACCTGTCAGGACACTACCCTGTACTATAATGGTTTACTCATTTTATCTTATTGAATATTCTACACAAAATTGTATTCTCTGCTAAAGTAGGAACCAAGTCTCAACTGTTATCACTTTTCCCTCCAAATTATCAATATACATTAGTCATGTTGCAGGCACCCAATAAATTCTTACAGGCTTAGCTAAAGGAAAGACTTTGGAAATTTGTAAGATAATATTTAGACTTTGGCTAGAAAATTCTCATTCAGAACTTTGTAGAGTATTTGAGAATGTGTACTGAGAGAGAACCGAGCTCTTACTATAAGCTACTTATGCTAATCACCATTAACCTGCTAATAGATTACAAAGTAGAATTAAACACTGAACTCAGGAAGTTTCCAAGGGAATGCAGGTTTGGGGTGAGTATATTTCATTTTGGAACATATGGAGAATGGAAAATCTATGACAACCTTCTTTGAAACCCAGCTGTATACCAAACAACATAGAAAGTATCTTCAAATAGGAATAGTTCCTAAGGGAAAGAATGCTTTCATTAAGAAGCAGAAAAGAAGCCTGAGAATTTGGCTTGGGTTGACCTGTGCATCCAGAAGAGAACCTGGGGCTCCGTTATAAGAAGTGGGATTCTCATCCCTGGAATATACATCAAAGGGTGCTGACAGGTGAAGATACAGTGCTAAGAAAGATTTCCTATGGCCACACAGAAAGAGAAACTGAGAAACACGTTCTAGAAAGTATTTCCATATCAGCATGGGTAGCTCTAGCTCTCAGAGTCTGAGGTCTTTTCAGATGAAATGAAAAAAATAATAATATCTGGTCAACCAGCATGTATGACTAATGGTTTTTATGCTCAAATCTCTGTATTATTAGCATATAAAAACATTCATAGTATGCTTTCAATAATCCCCTCATTTCCAGTTGCTTATTTACAAAATCATCTTTCCAAGATTTAACAAAAATGCAAGCAGCCTGGGGACGTGGCCAGAGTCCCATATATAAACAGGTGGATTTCACAGAAAATTGCAACTATATAGCATGGATGTTGGATCCTTCTTCTGACACTCTGTACCTGGAAAGCTATTTAGCTTCTCTGAGCCTTACTTACCACATTTTAAAACTGTTCCAGTCATTTAATGTACATGGTTATTAAGTGATATTGAGAAATGGATTTTAAGGACTGCTCACAGTACCTTGCTTATGATTTGTGTTCAGTGCATGGCTGCTGTAATGACTTGCTTATTTTTAGATTCAGGAAGCAGAGAAGCTATTTCTGCTGGCCCAGTTTACCTAAGAACCCTCCCAAACAGAAAGGCCTCTTGGGAAGTATTTGAGCTAAATCGAAGAGGTCAGGTAAGTTGGGTACGAGGGTGCTTCCTCTATGCAACAACAGTACTCGGTCACCTCAATGTCTTTCCTTGTATCCTTTATCAGGATGCAGAAAAAAATTAATCTTCACTTTTTAATTTTATCATCTGACATGTCTGCTCCTACATATTTACTTAATTTCCGGCTTTTCTCTCTGCACTTTCTTACTGATCATTGTGCCCTTTCCATCTGTCACTATTCCAAGGCTTTGTGAGGTCAACTTTCATCATCTCTCTCATCAATGTCTTTTCCTGGCATCTCTTCCTAACTGCAGGGTAGCTCAGCTACTACCCAGTCCCCAGCCCCACCCTTTTCCTTGAGGGAATGTTATTGAATTCCTAGCCATTGTTTATCCCTTCTCCATGCCCAGGGACACCAAATGTGCCATTTCAATCATTCCCCTGTCACCAAAGCTTTCTCTGGGGATAAAGACTGACAAGCTGTGACATCTCCCCTCCCATCACTCCTGTGTATTTATCATCCTTCACCCCGTCCCAGCCATATGGTGATTGGTCCCAGATTGCTGTGCAATCCTGTTCTCTGTCCATGAAGAACGTCTAAAGAACACATCCTCAGCGTGGCAGGCTATAAGAGCAAAGTTTTACTAGGAGATTTCCATTGGTGATGTGACACTCTTAAAGTGAAATAGCTGACAAGCTGTGTTGTCAAGAAAAACAGAATCGAATTACCACCAGGGAGTATATTCATTTTATTTTATTTTATATTTTGTTAAGCTACTAGATATTTCTAATAAGAAACTCAAAGGCAAGTTGAAGATAATAAATCTTAAGAACAACCAAAAGTTTAAGTTGCTTTCTTGAGTAATGTTGGTACTTTAGGAACTACTTTTACTATTTTAGAATATCAAATAAATCAATAAAAAAAGCTCCGATCACATTTGATGACTCAGTGAGTTCTACTAATGGCAATCTTCAACGTTGCTGTGGTATTTGAAATAAATGTTAAAATAATTGATTTAAGGGTATGGTATAAGGGTATCTGGGGAAATGCTTATTGCCAGGAAAAATGCAAGTTTCCATTTTCTGAAATTTCTCTGAGATTCAGAGTCTCAGAATGACAGGCTCACTAAATACTGTTTCAGAGAACAGGATGGTGCTGGCTGTTAGGAGGCTCTGCAGACCAAGAATGCATTGGCAGGGTAGCGCAGGGAGGTTTATAGAGCATCTGTGTGCAGGGCACTTGGCTCTAACCCCTTGCTACTCATCCCTGAATTTTATAGCCACTGAAGCAAATTAAAGGGAAATAAAAATAAAGGGAATAGAAGAGGGTATAAAACAAACAAATCATTACTTGTTCTAATTAAGGCTGTACAAGTAGAGTTTGATGTTACTGCTATGGAGCCCCCACAAAACAACAGAGCATAAAGAATATACATGAAGCACGTGCCCTTCAATTCCTGGTTCTTTGGGAGTTTGTACTTCCAGGTCAATATACATGAGAGACAGAGAGAGAGAGAGAGAGAGAGAGAGAGAGAGAGAGAGAGAGAGAGAGAGAGAGAGAGAGAGAGAGAGAGAGAGAGAGAGAGAGAGAAACATGCTACTACACACAAGAGAGACAGAGACTGGCCCTGACCAGCTCTTGTTGCTTTTCTGAGATGTAGGACATTATTCTGAACAGGTAGTTACTTGCAACCACAGTTAAGTGATTAATCAAGTAAGCTCTTCTTTTTCCTTTTTAAATGCATTGCAGTGAGGAAAATGATAGTGAAGCTGTAAACCATAAAAGAAGAGTACTTGCCTGAACCTACCATTCATACTTCAAATCCATGAAGTAGGCAAACAAACAGAATAACTATCAGAGATGATTGATTAAGTAGAAAAACATATAACCATAAATTGTGGCTGTGCATCAAAGGCAAGTATATTCCTTTTTCAATCTAAGTAGAAGAATATTACTTTTTATAGAATACTCCTTTAAAAAGTCATGTTTGATTTTTAAAAAATCATTAAATGTGTTATTTACCTGGAGACTCTTATTGATTTGAATTATGGTTCATAAATTTATTGAATAATTTTAAATATAACAGGATATGTGAGATTCTGAAATACAGGAAACAGGTGTTCAAAGACCATAACAAATGAATCAAGGTGAAGTTTGATTCTTTGTTGCTATTGTAGCTAAAACAACCATATACGTTTAACTATATTCACATGTTTATCATTAAGAAGTGAAGGGGTGACTTTTTTTTTTCTTGAGCAAAGTGAAAAGAATCCTGGGATTGGAATTGGGAGACCAGATTTGCTATGATTTAGATGTTTTTGTTCACTCCAAAATTCACGTTGAAATATTATCTTCAGTGCAAGAGTATTGGGGGTTTAATACCTGGGGACCATTGTTCAGAAGGTGTCCCTATAAAAGTGCTTGACACAACTTCATCCCCTGTCCTGGCCTTCCACCCATCCCTTCCTCCTTATGAGGACACAGTATTGTTCCCTTCCAAAGGATGCAAAGACAAAAACATAGAAGCCCTCAGGAGAAAACCCACCTACAGTTACCTTGATCACAGACTTCCAGACCCCAGAGATCTGAAAAATAGATATGTTTTAAACTACTAAGTCTATGGTATTTTGTATAGTAGTAAAAATGGACTAAGTCAAGGCTATATTCTCTCTAAGTTAGTAGTTGGGTAAACGTCTTCTAGGTTGCAGATATTTAATGACTGAGATCACCACTAAGGCTTGGCCATGCTAGAAGAAAACAATACCTTCCATCACTATCTCTTCTCTCTTTTTCCCCCCCATTTATTTCTTCTCTATGCTTCTTCCTCTTTTCTTTAAAACTAGTTAATGTAAATGTGGGACACAATCTGGCACTTGATGACAGCCCCTGTCTTAGTCTCTTCAGACTGCTATAACAAAATATCCTAGACTTGGTCAGTTACATGCAACAGATATTTATTTCTCACAGTCCTGGAGATGGGAACTATAGGAACAAGGTAGCAGCAGATTTAGTGTCTGGGAAAGGCTTCCTGGATGGAATATTGTTGCTGCATCCTCACATGGTGGAAAGAGCAATGCAGTTCCCTCTAACCTCTCCTATAAGGACACTATTCTATTCCTGAGAGCCAAGCCTGATCAGAAAGGATGTACCTTTTCATACCACTACAGTGGCAAGCAACTTTTGACATAAATTTTGTGAGGACACTGTGTTAGTCAGCTTCCCATGACTGGAACAAAATGCCTGACAAAAAACAACTTACAAAAGGAAAGATTTTATTTTAGTTTGCAGTTTTAAAGGTTTTAGCCTATGTTCATGTTCCTCCGATTTCAAGGAAGAGACATCAAGGCATAAGGATATGTCAGAGGAAAGTTGCTCTTATAGTAGCCATAAAGCAGAAAGAGAAAGGGGAGGGACGAGGGGAGAGGCTAGGGACAAGATGTACCCTTCCAAGGCACATATCCAGTGACTTACTTCCTCCAAGGAGGCCCCACTGTCTACAGTTTCCACCACCTCCCAATAAAGTCATCAAATATGAATTCTTCAATGGATTAATCCATTGACGAAGTCAAAGAACTCTTGATCCCATCACTTCCCTCAATCCTTTCTTCTCAAAGTCCCTGAATATTGTTACATTTGCGACCATGCCTTCAACATTTGAGTCTTTGGGGGACACTTCATATCTAAACCAAAATGATAAGATGCAAACATTTAGATCATAAAACCTGGTTGTGTAAGTACTGTGATACATAAAATTTTGGAATTATGAGGTTAAACCAATGAAATTGCATGCTAGGGTGATTAGATATCTTATAATACCTCCTGCTCCTGATTTTCCAGGATCAGAACAAGATAAAAGCATCCTTCTTCCACGTGACCACAAAGACACAAAATATGTTCCTAAAGTACTTTGACTTAAAAAGAGGGCCTAAAAATATAGTAGAAGTCAAATGGCAGCAATTCCTGTTTTATGTATTTCACCATTTTAATAAATGCCAGCATTTTCTATATTAAGCAAAAGCATGTCTTGTCCTTGCATAGGAAGGTTCAGTAGTGTGGGAATAGAAATTCACACTAGAAAGTTCAATAAATATCCAGTAAATGAAAGTCAACTCCGACAGTAGTTAAGAGTGTGAGGGTTTCCTGGGCTCAAGCCAGTTCACCATTTACTCTCTCTGTGACCCTGGTTGTGATAATTAATTTCCATTTTCTATTGAACAGAGGGTCAGAAGGAACAATATGACAGAATACACTGTCCAGAAGTAAATTTTTAAAGATATCTCAAAACTACTTAAGAAAAGCAGAAGTGAATATAAAGTTGGTGGTGAAGTGGAGAGGAGTTTCAAAGAACATGACAAATATCAGAACCAACAAGGTCCTGATAAAGATGATTGCATTGAAATTATAATTTCTGTACGGAATGGCATAATAGATGAGACTCAAATGTGAAAAGCAATCTAGGACATTTTAAATATTACCACAAAATATCCATATTCCTAATATGCAAACAGCTATTATAAATCAATTACACTGTACACGGGAAAGAAGATGACATATATGAAATCTAGAGTTTGAAAAGATGAGTAGTGTCATTACAAACAAGTTGCATTTTAATACATTTGAATATTTTTATTTTCACATTCTCCTCAAAATAACTATTCATTCCACCAAAAGAAAAAAATGTTGTTATAATAAACAATTAAGCTTGGCATGGTGGAGCACACCTGTAATCCCAGCAGCTTGGGAGACTGAGACAGGAGGTTTGTGAGTTCAAAGCCAGCCTCAGCAATGGCAAAGTGCTAAGCAACTCAGTGAAACCCTGTCTGTCTCTAAATAAAATACAAAATAGGACTGGGGATATGGTTCAGTGGTCTAGTGTCCCTGAGTTCAATCCCTGGAACCCCCTAAATAAAAATAAATAAATAAAAAATAAATGATTAAAAAGTACTGTGGTCTTCATCTTCAAGAATGTGAAAATTTGTGTGGGAAAGATACACTTATTTGCATACCTTTGGTTATTTAAAGCAAAATGTAAAAATGATCTATTATTCCTAAGTGAATTTTTTGACAGAAGGAAAATTTAGCTGTATAGATTTCAGAGCTCAATGCCATACTTACTGAAACCTTTCTAAATTATTAATACATAGTTTGGAATTCTGTAGCTATTCTGAGGTAAGCATGAACATAAGGTTATGAAAGCTAACACAAGTTTCCAGTTCCTTCACTGCTATAGTAAAGTCTGGACAGAGTACATAATGCAAATTCACTTATGGATGACTGGAAAATAAGACAAAAAATATTGAGGTGAGGCAGAGGAAACATTTTGCCATCGGTTAGATCACATTCCAAACAGGTATACTATCTTCACTTGGGTCCAATGCTCATGGGTAGAGGTGAAGGACTGGGAAGCTGGATGTTGTGAGCTTTATTACTGGACTCCTTCTGAGCAATCAACCTGTGTTCTCTGAAGTCCTGACAAAGGTTCTCATCCTCACTGATATCACAAGGCATCACCTATCCCTGATGTTATCTGATGAGAAGGGCACCTCAATTTTCCAGTGTTCTTTCCTAAAACCCATGATCCCAGTCTGAATGATGAGAAAAACTTCAGACAAATGCAGATTGGAGAAAGTCTATAAGGATGTCTGGCTGACACTGATCAAGACAGTCAAGATCAAGCAAAACAGGGAAAGACAGAAACTTGCAGAAAAAAAGGACACTGGGAGGCATGATGAATAACTAAAAGGGATTGAATTCTGAGTTGGAATGATGCTGGTTGTGGAAAACCAGATAAAAGTCAAATAAAGACTAGAGTCTAATTCAAAGAAACCAGTGTTGGTTTCTTTAACAATTATGTATGGTAATGTGAGATGTTAATAATGGGGAAATCTGGGAGAAGGGTATGTAGGAGTTGTTGGATTTTAACAACTTATCTGTAAACCTAAAATCATTCCATAGCATAAAAATTCAGTGGGGGTGGGCTACTGCTTCAATTATAATTGTAGCTCAATCTTAAAGCTATTTTGCTTTTTTTTTTTTTTTAACAAATGAAACAGTCTATGAAGGGGCATGATAAAGCAATGAATGCCTATTAGAAGTGCACCATTTTATTCTGTGGGAAGAGTTAAAATAGAATACAAGGGCAAGGACACAAGGGCAGTGTTCAGTTTCAGAATTCATACTGTGGTCCTAGCTAACATCTATCACCAGTGTGGAAAGATTAATTGTGGAGGGTTGAAAAGGCTGCACACCATCCTCCTTCTAAATGCAGACCCAAGAGACAAAGCATTCAGACTGCAGCCATCTATCTGAGAAGTGTCATCCGCCCAGAGCACTTATGATTCACACTGATGCTTTTGTGTCACCTGGCATCTTTCTGGCTGTGTGTCCACTTTGTATTTCATCCTAGGCAGAAATTCACTGGATTCTGACTAGATTACTATTTTGTTCAATTTTTCTTAGATAGCACCTAATAGCTAATGAAATAAAAGGAGACAGAGTAGGCAGAGAGTTGTGCTCAAGTCCGCTTCATGAATTTTCGGAGAACATGGACCCAGCTAGTCACAAGGCACACAGGGAGAGCCTCTGGTACCAGATCAACAGGCAGACATGATTTGTTTTAGAGTATGTGAACATAGGTTAGGTGGCTTGGAGTTCTATGTGCTTCCCTGAGAAAGACTGGAAAACTCTATCAAAGATGGCAAAAAAAGGAACCATGACCATGGAAATAAAATTCAAAATTATGGGTGTGAAGCATGCCCATTGAGAGGAGAAAGGCAAAAATAATTAGTACAAAAACTTGCTTCAGAAAATCTGGAAAATAAAATTGCTGAAGAAGAAACACACACACACTAAACTCAAATGAAAGAACTGAGTAACCAGAAGAATCCATGACATTCTGGCAGTTAAAATAGTGTTTCTAAAAATGTATATGTCACAGTTCATTACTCATACTAGTCCAGGGCAAGAATATCATGTATTGCTGAAATCTAGGATGAACTTCCAGATAAATTAAAGTAGCATTTAAATATGCCAGTTTTGATTCCAGCCAATCTGTGATAGATTTCTTTTCCTCTGAGAATTTTTTTCTCTTTGTATTTCTATTACCAGTTATGATAAATGATTTTAAATTTCACTTTATACTTCCTCTGCTCTTTGCTTCATCTGTGTTGGCTCAGAAACATAGCCCAGTTATCTCTGGGGCAGCTACCCATGCATTGGCTCTCTTCTTTTGATTTACCATTCCTTGATTCAAATAATTTCACTCTTTTTATCCACATTAAATAAACAGTACATAAATCTTTAGGGTCTTCCCTCATCTTTTGTCTGCATAACTGTGCAAAGGAAGCTATAGATACAAATGCAGTAAGTCAAGAGTCTGGGAGGTTTTTGTCTAATAGAGGATTCACTAGGGACCACACTGCATAGAAATGTGACTGACCCTCATGATACCAATTGCAAAATTTAGAAATGTGTACTTAAAAGCTCATAACTTATCTCAGAGACTTATTAGGGAACTTCCTGTACCATTTTCCCTCTGGATTTATTATCTGCTATGAAATATATTTATAACTCATCCCAAAACAATCTCTTCTAAATTTTGAGTAGATCCTTGGGGTATAGAATGCTGGAATTTGTTGAATAAATCAATAGCCACAGATCATACCCTTTTTGATTTTATAAATGTTGTTGAAATTCCCTTTCTCAGGCTTTGTCTTTCCAATCTT
This sequence comes from Sciurus vulgaris, assembly GCF_902686455.1. NCBI lineage: Eukaryota > Metazoa > Chordata > Mammalia > Rodentia > Sciuridae > Sciurus > Sciurus vulgaris. The sequence goes on along the minus strand of NC_136474.1, from coordinate 77,135,356 downwards.
AAAACAATTACCCAAACCCCATATATCACCACACAAAGACATTTTCTTCCTCTTTTTCCTTCAGCATATATTAGTCTTTATATAAAAATCTATTCCTCTCTTTTGATTGTATTAGCTTTCCTTCCTGAATAAGCCTCTACCTTTGTCTGAAAAAATAAAATTGAGGCTCTCAGTTTTTACTCTATAAACATGCCATTATTTTTATATAATGATTAGAATATGAAAACAAAACTACCAAATACTACTAACTCCTATATGTTACTGAATTTTTTTTTTTTTTTTTTCCGGTACTGGGGATTGAACCCAGGGCCTTGTGCTTGTGAGGCAAGCACTCTACCAACTGAGCTATATCCCCAGTCCAACTACTGATGTTTTTGAGTCTGGGGCAGCCACTTTCAGGACTTCCCACCACAGATTCCTATCCCGCCCTACAGTTGCCGCTCATGAAAAATCTTCCCATACAGAAACATCGTTCTAAAATATGGCAAGATAATTTCTGTGAAAGAATTAATTTTCACCTCTATCAAATTAATCTAAGTTGAGACTAAGCCATACAGATAAAAGCTTGTTTAATTTGGGTTTTAACATATGTTTTTCTAATATATATTTTAAAACGGAGCAAATCTGTTTTACCCAGATTGGAGCAGTTTCATTTATAGAAAGCTTCTTCATAGAATATGAAAGGATAAAAAGACAGAAAACCATTTATTCATAGAAATTTTAGTATTTCATTTTAGACTAAATGCTTCCTTAAAACAAGGAACGCATCTATACATCTACCCACTCATTCATCAAATCATCTGATCATTTTATTCACTCAAAACACTCTGAATTCCTTCCAAGTGTTAGGTACTGGTTCAGGTGGTGGCCATGAAGGAAACAGGCAACCATGCTCTCCTGGGGCTCACATTCTCTACTTCTACCCTCTCAGGTGACTGAATCAATATGATGAGCAGTGGAAGCTATAGTAGTCATGGACGCTGTGCTTAGGATATGGCTTGTCTTCCCCAAAGGTTTATGTGCTGGCAGCTGGGTAACCCATGTAATGGTATATGGTGTGGATCCTTTAAGGGGCGAGATCAGTGAGGAGATGATTAAATCACCAGGATTTATCCCAAGAAAAGATTAATGCCTGTCTTGCTGGAGTGGATCAGGTCTCCTGAGACTGTATTTGTTCTTGCAAGAAGACTGCGGTAAAACAAGACCATTCTCCCCTGCTTGATCACTTATGCACTTGGCTATTCCCTTTCCTTTTTCCACCATGTTATGATGCAATCAGGAAGGACATTGCCAGGATACTGATGTCATGCTACTTGAATCGTCCAACCACCAGAATTATGAGCCAAATGAACCTCTTTTCTTTATATATTGCCAAGCATCAATTATTCTGTTATAGCAACAAGAAAAATGAACTAAGATAATGGCAAAACAGGCATTATGTAATGCGTTTCTTCTCTAGAGAATAAAGAAAAGTTGCCTGGGAATGACATGTAGCAGAGCATAATAGTTAAGTACAAGATGCCAGAGACAAATTGCTTCTGCCACCTACTAATTATGTGTCCTTACACCAATTACTACACCTTTCTACATCTCAGCTTGCTTACCTGCAACTTCTGGATGGCAGTAGCAGTACTTAATTTCTAGGACTGTCTAAATAGTCAACTGAGTTAAAATTTATAAATCACATGTGGAATACCTGATGCATAGGAAGTAAAAAGAGATATCCAAGAGAAAAACAAACAAAACTAGAAATTAGATCACAAGACCACAACTAAACCAGTGCATGACACTGGACAAACACTTTAATCTTCCTTTGCATCTGCTTTCTCACTTAAAAACAACAAAAAAAAATAACATAAACTATCATTTTCCTTTCCTTTGAGGTAAGAAGGATGTTTAATAACTTTATTATTGTGGAGGACAGTTACATAATTAGAAATGACACTGCTCTTTGCCCCCTAGGATGCAAGCCCCACAGAAGCAGTTCAGGCCAGAAAGAGACACAAACATTACCATAAATGAGGAATTGTGCCATCTTTTTTATTTTTTGAGTGATCACTATATAACAGGTGTTATACAAATCAGCCTGTACACATTAAGTGGGTTCTAGTGCAAATTTGCATTTTGGAAGTGTTTGGGTAGTACAGAAATACACTCAAGTTCACAAATAAACAGAGAAGGTCTGCAAACCTGAGATCTTCGATGAAATGATACTGTACATAGTACACCCAAGAACCAAAAATATCACAAACAACTTCTACTGACACCATCTATAGCTGCCTTCCTGGTATTAGAAAATAAATATTAAGTGCTGACTGTTGTGGAGTTGTCATGAAAATATACATTAGATAGAAAAAAGAGAGCAAGTATTATTGAAAGTCATATTTCTCATGTTCAAATTATGGATGCATTTGCAGTATTTAGTAGCTTGTCAGAGTTGCAGCCTTGTTTTGCTGTAAACCCACAGGCATATCGTTAGTGTCATCTTTGAAATATTCACTAATTCAATGGCAGAATTGTAAATTCTCTTCAGTCTAGAAGGTATAGAGCCACCTGTTATTTTGAAAACCTAAACAACATGTATTTAGTGCATGATAAAATTAGGAAAGCTACCACTGTATGAATCACAGATGCTAACTTGCTGGCATAAATGTAGAGTGATATATTGTACAATCCTGGCAATTATGTCAGAAATCAGTCTAGAGAATTCATTAACACCTTTTCTTCAGAAGAAAAGGAGGAAGCTGACATCTGTAACTAATATTATGATCTATGTTATTTCATATTATGTATTTGATTTTATGAACAGTAGGCAACCCTAAGATAATTTGAATAGCTAATTATTAAAATACTTCATTTTCTCATTCAGTCCCTGTTCAAGAATATGGACTCATTTTGCAAATTATAGGTCTTATTTTCCTGATGAGGAAGATGGAAATTGACAGGTCTAAAGAGTGGTGTGTTAACTCTTTCATGACCTGATGTACCGTGCACAAACTTGAGTGACTCTGCTCACTAGGTATGAACCTAGAAGGGTTTATCTACTCCCTTGCCTCTTCACATTTGTCTCTGCTTCCTGGGTGCCATGAGCTGCATGATGTTCTTCCACCATGCCCTTCTGCCATGATATTTCTGCCTCGGAGGTGATCAACTGCGGACTAAATCCTCCAAAACTGTAAACTGCAAGCCACAATACATATTTTCTTTTCTAAGCTGTTCTTGTCTGGTATTTTTTCATAGCTGTGGAAAGCCAACACATCTCATAAGCACAAATCATTTAATATTATTAGTGATGTGGCAGATCTAAGGTAATTCTTCAATTGTTTAAATGCTGAAACACAGATATCAGTTTTTGAACTTTATTGAAGTATGACTTTTGTTCATCAGATTGCACTCATTTTATTTAAAAGAAAAGACAATGGTAACTATGTGAGGTGATGGATATGCTAACTCGGTGGTGGTGATCACAATGTGTAACATATTAAAACATTAAGTTGTACACTGTATATATGCAATTCCTATTTGTCAATTATGCTTCAATAAAGTTAGAATACAAAGAGAAAAAAAAAAGAAGTATATGATTTGGTAAATTTTGACAGATGCATAAACTCCCCAAATGCAGTACTATAATCAAGAGACAGAATATATCCATCAGCCCCAAAAGTATCCTCATGACCTTTGGAGTCCATCCATTCTTCCTGAAACCTACACTTCCTAGAAGCCTGTGATTTGTTTCCTGTCACTACAGATTAGTTTGAATTTTCTAGAATTTTATATAAGTGGACTCATACATATGTATTTTTTGTGTTTGGCTTATTTCCCTTAACATAATATAGATGCTGTAAATTTTCTCACTGTCTTGAAAAATTTTTTAAAAAAGCAATATAGTTAAAGTTTAATACCTTACAAATCCCTCTTTTGGTGTAAGTTGGCATAAATAAACTACAACATTGCAATGATATATGCTGTTCCTTCTCTGCTCATACCCACATACTCATGTCTATATTACAGGGAGTTTATTCTTCATGAGCATATGGTATTCACCATATCATGCATGTGTGTGTACATAACCACAGATATGTATTTTATGTTCAGCTCAAAATGAACAAATAACTGATCATGCTTGTAGGAGGAAAAAAAATCAATGGAAAATACAACCATAATGACTGCTTACATTTATGCAGTGAATGACTCTCAGTAATTAACTGACATCATATACCAGAAAATCAATAAGGAAAAATATCCAAGCATAGCCTTTCTATTTCATCAACAGAGGTTGCTTACTATGCCTCTGCCTGAGCATTGGGTCAGCCTGAGCTGCAGAGCTTGGATGACACCTGTCATAATCAATTAGTCAACTAGAAAACTGGAGTGAAAACATGGCTTGTAGATTCAGAGTAATTCAGTCACACACAGATGTTCCCTTAGGAAATGAAATCCTGCTATTCTGTTCAGCAATTCTAGCCTTCACTCATGCAAACTAAAATAAATAATTAAGTGCAGAAACTTGGCAATGTTCAGAGGAAAAAAGAAGAAATGATACCTCACAGTTCAAAGTAGCATTCAGACCTACCAAGCAGTATCCCTCACTGTAGCCACGTAAGAAGAGGAAGATGAGGTCAATAATTACCAACAACCCTCATGAAAAGTTATTCCTATAACTCCTGGAAAATTTGTACAGACTTGTGAATGGGGAATATAAAAATCAGAATGTCATATTCCATTGTCTGTCTTTCACAGAATAAACATGATTCTTGGGTTGGCATTCTTACTCTATGCCCTTAATCTAGAACTGCAGTGGCAATTTATTAGTGTGATGAATCCTGACTTCTCAAGTTCTTATTCCAGCCTTCCCTGCACCCCATGAGGCTGCCAAGTGACATCATCTTTGGAAGGTGTCTCTTTTCTTCCCTGGCCCCTCCTGGTCATTCCCACTGATCAGTTAAATTGGGTGCTAAAAACCAAGAGAATGGCAAGAGTTTTTGCTCCAGTCTTCCCAATAAGCTGAGTATCAAGTCACTGGGAGCATGCCTGGCAAGCGGAGACCTGGCACATCTGTTACTCGGATGTGTCCTCAACAGGCACAAACAAATGAGCTAGAGTTTGTAGCAATTACAGTTTGCTGGTGGTGTTTCTCTTTTCAGAAATAATGCCTAGCCATAGGACAATTAATGACTCAGTACTAATGTCCCAGAGGGACTCTAAAAGATGACAACAGTTACAAACACTGGCATGAAAGAAGGAATCAGCTGTCAGGGGATGGCAGGAAAATTTTTCAGTTTTGCCTCTGAAATTTGGAAATGTCACTTGCATTTGCAGAAAGAGAGTGCCACTCTTGCTTCTGCAAGCCCCAACTCTAGACACAGTGTCAGAAACCGGGTTCGATGTGTCTGTCTTTTGAAATCTCTAGGCACAATTCACAAAGTATATTACTATAAGGAAAGAACTCTTCCACAAATGCCAAAAAAAAAAATTGTTTAAACTACTGCCTTTATACCCCAGAGTCCAATTCCAAATTCAGAGATAAACCACTCTACCTTGAGTAGTGATCCACCAACAGACTGAGTGAAATCCAGATTTGTGTGTAAAGAATGTGTCACTCAAGTAGTTTTGTGTATTTCTGTATCTTCAATGCCCTGCAAACCTATCTCCTTCATGTTTAAGTGCAGTGTGAAGCTCTAGCAAGTATATTATTTACATACATCCAATAGGAGAGGGTAATTCAGAAGCATAAAGGATCCAAAACCTTCTCCATACTCAGCATATAAATGCTACTTTATTATTATTCAACTAAATCACACTTAGATTATATAAAACTATAATTAAAATAGAAAAACCACCATTAAATGACTATAATTAAGTGCATGTCCTGCTTTATTAGGATTGACTATCCATAAAGATATTTAATACACCTTTGCCTTGTCAACACGTATGTTGATGTTCTAACAAAACTGTAGCACAGTGAAATGTCATTTGCTATAGAGACGTCTTTAAAATGCAGACACCTTAACTTGTCCTTCCACACAGTTCTGAGTATGGCTTCCTGAAAATACATACAACTCATATATCACACCCTGCCCAACTCCATTAATCTAGCCGGCATTCCACAAAATGGTCTCCCTCTCTATAACAATATCCATGGTTTCTCTCTCTCAACCTTCTGTTCCTCTAAACTCTCACTTGTTCATGATTCCAGCATTTGAATTCTGAATTTTGCTCTTTGTATAATTATCCCAACTCTTTATAACTGGCATTATTATTATTGCATTCCTGGCTCTGAACCCTGCCTTTTCTCTAGACAAATCTTAAATGGGTGGTTTCTTATTTGAGAACTTTGGGGGACTCCTCATGGAGTCTTTCAGGGCAGTGGCTCTAGAGAATGGAATGAGTAGAGTTGCAGATAACCAGAAATCGTTTGCTCTCATCTCTCATAATAGTTATGGAATCTCAGTGGCCCAGTGAAGTCGTGGACAGTATTATGAGAGTTTGCCTGATCAGCAGGCTAAAGGATCAGAAAGAATCCTGGGGAAGAAATAATATCCCCGGGGAAGGACTTCAGCACAGTGTCCCAGGAAAACAAGGTTGCACAGTCATCCATCCACAGGACTGAGCTCAAACCTGATTCAGTACTGAATCATGTGAAAATGGCTCTCATCAAGAAAAGAAAACAACTGAGTTACTTGTTGGATTTCTGCTAAAATTTCCAAGGGATATTGTATGTTTGTGGCATTTGCATTATACTAGCTATACTAGTGTAAAAGACTGACTAGTTTTACCAGTGTGGAAGGTTCTGTATCAGGAATCACTATAAAACTCATATGGGCCTTCCTGGTACCATCCTGGGCAAGAGCAAGTCCTGATGTGGACAGCTGCACTTTGGTAAGAATGCTGTCAGATTTGATGAGTAACATAAATGCAGGAGCAAGTGCAGAGATCAGGAAAATGGCATGTGACAAGTGGTAGATGAGAGGGCTGTTAGATTATCAGACGACTATACCCTTGTGGAACATCTCATGAAGAGAGATGTTCCTTCTTGGTGCATGAGCACTATACCCTGGTGGTCCATTGGGAAAAATGGTCTCTAACTAGATTCTCACTACTTGAAGATTCTACTTTACATATCTTTGGGTAAACTCTTCACTAGGTCAGGCCTACTACTGGGATGCTGCCCTCCAGGGCAGGGACTCAAAGCTCTGAACATCTCTACAAAGTATGCCCCAGATTCATTCAAGGACATGAAGTAAAATGCCAAGAATCTGGCTGGGCACAGTGGTGCATGCCTGTAATCCCAGCAATTCTGTAGGTTGAGGCAGAAGGATCGCAAGTTCAATGCCAGCCTCAGCAATTTAGAGAGGCCCTGGGCAACTCAGTGAGACCCTGTCTCAAAATTAAAAATAAAATAAAAAGAGCTAGGAATGTGGCTCAGTGGTTAAGTGCCCCGTGTTTAATCTCTGGTACTTATAAAAAAAAATCTGATCTTGGAATGGACTTTGGAGATATGTAGTTATGGGTTCTTTGCAAAGACTCTGGATTCACTAGTTGTATTTTCAGAAGCTGAATCCTGTAATAACAAGCTTGTGTAGAAGGGAGTCAGAATGAACAGCTGCACCTTCACTGCATAGTACTTTGGTTTCAAATGCTACTCTCCTCTGCCCTTCACATCACCGCCACATGTCCGCTCAAGCAACAAGATGCTGCAGTTGTCCATAACAAAGTAAATTGCATTTGACAGTCTAAATGAACAAGATACATATTGAGATAGAGCATCTTTGTTTTTTTTTTTATTGCTGTCATAAGAGCCATGTATCCGAAAAAGAAGAATGGAAGACCAAGCGAGGATCAGAATGGAAAGAGAAGGACTACAGCATCATCCTAATCCACTTCTCACTAGCTAGAGTCTGCAATCCCACAACTTCAGCAGTTTGCTGACGTGACCTTGCAGCAGCTCAGGACAACTAATTTTGCTCAAGTGTTTCCAAGTTTCAGTAACGTGAGCTGGTAGCTTGAAGTTGGTCATGGTGAGAATATTAACAACCCAGAAATTGGCAGATTTTACAAATCACAGATGTTTTCCTCATCTTCCTTTTTACTTTGAATTCTCCCTGGGCAACCTGCTTACTTTTAAGCAGAGGAACAAAAATCGAATACAGCATTGTCTCCATCTGCCAAGGTCCTCAAATTTGGCAGTTTGGGATCATGCTATCAAAGGTGACTGTGTAAGTATATAAATAAAGCAAGAAGACATACTCTCATTATGAAAGTGTCTCAAACACTATCTACTAGACAATGATAAACTGCATGAATCTATCTTAGCCTCCCCCAAAAGGTAAAGACTTAAAAAAAAAGGAAGAAAGAAAAAGCTTCACTTAGAGATAATGATACCATGTCTGCCAAGTTCCTTTACAGACTACAAAATTTAGATCATCCATTTTGATTCATGCAGATTTATTTTCACAACCAATGGTGAATTCTCTTCTCTGCAGACTCCTTTCTGTACCTACCTATGATTTTCTCTGTCACTTTTGAGCTAGGGTAGTATTTACTGTCTGTGTCACTTAGTTGGCACTCAGTGTCTATTTCCTTATGTCATCTTTTTATTTGAATATGCCTCTTCTAACAAATCTTCTTTGAAATCATGGGTGTGCTCTTTATAGCCTACACAGTGACTAGCATGTCATGGGATCCTGATTATATATATTGACTGACACCTGGCAGGAGTTTTCCCTCTGATCATACACATCAACAATCACATACACAGCCAGATCATCAAAAATGTCATTTTTAGCACACCCTTCCTTAGGTTACTTCCTGCAATGTCAATGATTTTGTCAGTTCTTATCCCTCCCTCTTATTACCAATATGCTTAATTTTATAACTTGTCTTTATCTTTGTCAGAGAGTAAGAGTAAGCATCCCTCCAAGATTCAGTCTAAAAATAAGATATTTTGGCTAGCAATCTTTAAACCGTATTAAACATTCTTCTCTAACAGTATTTATTGGTAATTTTTTCCTTAATAAATTCTATAATTAGGGGTTTTCAAAGCCTTTCTTGTGAGGATAAAGAAAAACTGTGAATGTATTTTTGTTTTTTTTTTTCAAAGATAGCACAAGAAATTATGCTGATGTTGCAGTTCATTTACATTTTAAAAGGTGAATGTATCCTTTGTTTGAACTTTTACCCTCCAAACTCTCAGGATGATAAAGAGAGACGGGTGCCACCCCTAATCTATGGTTCTGAGGCTCCTTTGTGACATTTTCTAAAGCAGTCTTTCAAGCATTCTTGAAAATGAACGAAGTGGCCCCATTAGACTTAGCTCTTCAGAAGCACTAAATTTGCTCTTCATCAGCAAATACTATGGCTTTCCCATTACTCGATTCCCTCAAGTCTTGAGTACAGTGTAATTTTAATATTTTGGGTAAAAGCACGTAAAACCAAAAATTCAAAACACATTAAGCCCACATCACAAAGAAAGTAAGGAACAAACTCAAACCCTATCTTTCAGTAAAGTAGGTAACATTTATAACCAGAGATTATAGCATATGGCAGGAGAAGGTGAGCAGACCACGGTGTAGAATTTAGCAGACTGAGGAGAATAAATCTAAATCTACAGAAGTGTGGTTGATGGGAAGCCAATGACTCACGGAGGATAGCCTGGTACTACAGTGAAGCACGTGAGGGGTGTCTAGAATTTTGTGCGTTGCCCCCATACTGTGCACCAGGTTACTGACTTTCCCCTAGCAGAGCGGGAGACGGGAGGTATGTCCTGTAGTAAAATTAGACAGAAAAACCACTAGAACTGAGACATCAAACCGAAGAGAATGGTGAGACATTGGAGGGAAAATAAAAACTAAATAAAATCTGCATATTGAATAGGGTTCCCACACCTCTTTACCTTCTTGATTCCAGCACCTGGGAAACAGAATTATAGATCCAAACTTGCAGATAAGAGGACATCTCTCTGGAGACTCTGAAGACTCCCAGATAAGACTCGAAGAAACTTCTGTCTAGAAGACCCTTCTCAAAACCAGGTGGCCACCCAACTGCCCTGAAGAAATTCTTCTTCTTTGATGATTTTGCCTACTAACAGTTTTGAGTCAAACCTCAGTGTTTCATTTTAAAAATATGAAAAAGGAAACTAAGGAAAGGGAAAACACAAGAAACATAAAGAAATGAGGATTACTGGCAAAAGTCAAGCACCAAATATGGATGTAGAAGAATAGAACTCATACATTTCTAGAAGACTGTAAAATAGCATTTGACTCTAGTTACTTTCTAGAACTAGTCTAGAGTTTCTGATAAAATAGAACATCCATTTTTCATAACCTACAATTCTATTTCTAAGTATTTACCCAAGAAAATGTCAAAAACCTATGTGCTAACAAAAATCTGTAAGTGAATATTCATTGCAGTTTTATTGATAATAGTAAAAATTGGAAATGCTCCAGATATCCAAGAGAGCAAATAAGAAAATTGTGACTTCCATATATAATGGAGTACTACTCAGCAATAAATTAAGAATAAACCATTGATACATACATCATCATGGATAAGCATCTCACATTTTATGGTAAGAAAACAAAGACAAACCATAGGAGGAGATTTTGTTTGATTCCATATGAATGGAATCTAAATACAGATAAGACTATTTTATGACATTGGAAATCAGAGAATGGTGTATATGCATATGAAGGAGGTGAGAAGAAAACTTACCCTATGGAAACTTGAGAGAACTTGCTGGAGGAATAAAAGTGTCCTATGTCTTATTAATGGTGGTGTTCATGCAGGTGCATAAAACTCAAAATTTAATAAGGTTAAACACTAAGATGTATGCATTTTATTACATATTAATTATGCAACGATTAAAAATTAAAAGTGACATGGAGGCTGCAAAGTCGTGAGGGTAGGATAATTAAAATATTAATCGGTCATAATAGGAAATTAGTAATATCTGAACACTATCTATGCAACAAGCATTATTTATAGAATAGAGAGGCAAATTTTTTTAAAAAGAAACCAAAAGTTTGAAAGTGAGAGTCTCAGAAAGGCAAGTCACTGAGGTAAGCAATCCAACTTTTCTTCATTCTTTCCTCCTTCTTTTTCTCTTTCTTCCTTCTTAGATTAATAGATTTTAAAAAATAAGTTTCTGTATTTCTTCAGAACATGTAACAATGAAACTAATTTTAAAAGTTAATACAATTTAAAAGTTAAAGCAACTAATTCTAAAAGTTAATGCAAAGCAAATTATAAACTCAACATTCTGGTGCATTGAGAGCCACTGGGTATTAAAAGAGTTTCAGAGAAATGGTTTGCAAATGCCAAGAGTGATCATCTATCCTCAATGTCACTACTGTCATTCAGACAAAATGGATCCAAGAAGAGAAAAAGAGAGAAATGTACAAGGTCACAAGGTTGCCATCAAAAGTTGGAAGGAAGGATGTGCTTCAAAGTCAAGTTTGTGCATTCACTTTCTATGCTATAGCTCACTTCCAGATTGGCCATATTATTTTTGGCAAAGTCAACTATCAATAGAAAAATCTTTGGGGCACATAAATATATTTACATAACATTTTTAGCAAAATGCATGGTACAGGGCAGACGTTAAAAAAATCATGCTATCATTTTCATCGCAGTAAGTGAAAAAAAAAGTTGCAACCATTACTTTTAGAACATATGGCCAATATAACCTTAGATCTACATTATTCATAAGTTTAATACACTTAAATGAGTTCTTTCTTTCTCGAGGAGTTACCTTGGCAGCTTATGCAAGTATTCAAAAGAAGCTGAAGTTATTAAAACAAACTTTGGAACTGTTCTTTGAAAATTAGAGTCTAATGTATATAAATATTTGCCATGAGAGATCTTGATGCTTAAGGGTAATTGATTTTAAGAAGAAAACAAACTCAAATAATTGTGTGCCATATGTATTAAGTAGTTGCATACTCCAGTTCAATTGTCTACCTTTAGGATTCATGGGGACACATCAGCAATAAAATGTAAAGCTGTAACATGACAGAGTTTCCAGAGCAGCTTGTGAGTTGACTCTAGAGTCACTTCTAAAAGGCAGAGTTCCAGAAATGTTCAAAGTAATTTTCCAAACTACTTGGAAAAAAATAGGAATGTATATATTGAAGTGATTTTTCTACTGTTGAAGTTCTTACTAGTTCAAGGTCATACATTTTATTTCTGCCAAGCAAAACAGATCCATACACTGCAAATTAGAAACCCAAAATCCTTTAATGATACTGGGTGATAGGTAGGAGTCAACGTGATCCTCCCATTAATAGCCTTGGTGGACGGGCAGGACCATTTAATGTGAATCCCCAAGACCCTGTAAACTGAGTGAGAACACTACAATATTTTGAAACCCAGTTTATTGAAGAACACCATGGCAAAAGGAGGGGCTTCTCAGAATGGTAATTTCCAAGAAAGCATGAGGCAATGAGAAGCTTCGGGAATGACCTTGTGATCATTACAGAAACCAAGACGTCTTTTTGGGAGTGCCAGCTTACATGAGTAAATCCTTCCCAAAAAATTGCTGCCAAGACTGATCTCTAAACACACGTTCAGTCTAAAAAGATAAATGCACCTCTACCTGCCAGATCTTTGGCCTCTGGCATACCTCTGTTAAAACATGTGTTCTTTTTCTGTGAATTCACAATTCTTTGAATTCAGTTATATTTGGGAAAAAATACTGGTCTATCTAAATCAATCACAGTAATTCTGAAGTAGACGCATGACCCTCATTTTAGCTCCATTTGTAAATTCAATTTTTGTTTTTCTTCACAGTGATTTCCACATGTCAGAATTATGTCTGTCAACTAAAATGTCACAGCAGTTGCTTTCTCACTTACACTCATTTGACCCCAGCATCTGGATGATGCAGTGTTGCAAGAAAACAATGACAACAAAGAACATGAACATCGAAATGAACACTTCTCCATGAGATATTAGTCTGTGCACCTTTATAGTTTCCACCATTTTTTTCTAGAACAAACAGGTGAGCAAATAAGATCAATAAAAAAATCAATGCAAACCATTATATGTGTGCCTTTCCAAAATATCTGCATTCCCCCCAGCTGTTTCCTGTGCTTTTAAAATCTGAAAAGACAATACTAACTGTTCCTAACAATAGTTCAATGCAGTACCTCACATAACTGTCACAATGAATAACCTAACTTCAGTGATAAAATAAAAGGAAAGTACTTTCAACCTTACAAAAGTTGCATCAAGCTGGACTGCTTTACTCCAGTTAAGCAATGTACTATTTCAGTAGAGTTAAGACAGTACAATATTTAGTTGCTTTCTCAAAGCTTCTAGATACAAATTGTTAACTCTATGGTTAAAACTAAGGAAATGATCTATCTAAAACAAGGAGCCTTATGCTCAAATGCAAAATAAATTTAAGAATTTTGAATTTACAACATTCAGCTTGTGCAGAACACATTTTGAAAACTCTGAAGTCTTCTTAGATTCACCCATACTGGGTTATCCCTGCTTCTTAGCCCCAAGCAATTTCATCTGGTTAGCTATTACGTGTCCCCTATGTTTCTTCACATCACTTCCTCTTTAAAGCACATTATTGATAGGTGGGGTCCCTTTCTCCCAGGTTCACATAATGGATTTCACTTTTTCTTAGGTGTGCTCAATAACTTGAAGTTCTTTTTCATGTGTTTACCTACTATGAACCTCCCTGCAGGCAGGTGGTATGTATTTCATTCACTGCCAAAATTAAAGGTAGGCTGTCCCTGTAATTCATTCACTTTTTGTCATTCACTTTTTGTCCATGATCTGGGAACTCATTAGAAGGTAGAGAACAATGGTATAAAAAGATCATTGTGTCTACGGGTACAATCAGGGGCTGTGTACAAGTCGTGTATGGTTAGCATGATTAGCGATATCTTCTTAGTCCTCAGAGACCAGTCAGCACTAAGGCAACTGCAGTACCATGAGAGCTTATTCTACTGAATCAATTATTGGATCTTATAATTTAGTCTAGAAAATCCATGGAGGAAGGGTGTTTAGGTACCACTTTGAACCAAACAACAAATTCAACAAATGTTAGATGGGTCTTGTGAGAGTGAAAACCAGTAGAGAGAAAATTGCTAGGAGAACAATGAGAATATGCAATTTCAGGAGATAGGGAGATTTGTTGATGGAGCCCTATGCAGAGACTTTTCAAAGTCCTATTTGGCAGGGTAAGAGTCAAGGTGATGCTGAAGCTGCCATGCACTAAGCTACCTGCTTCGATATTAATGGGGTAAGATGCACTGCGAAAAAGAAAGGTGCTATTTTGCAAAAAAAGGATAATGAAATAAAACTCCTAACATCGTGGAAATATTATTTCAGTATGATACCTACATTTTTTGGCAGACTAGAAAATTATTATGCACCAGATGTCTGATGAAAGATTAGTTCTCAGGATTATTTTAGAGTACTTCTTTTTAAATTCTTCCAGCTTTAAAAAAAAGTTACAAGATATAAGTGTGATTGATGAAAATCAGTTAAAATATTCAGATTGTTCTATGTTGGGAAAAATTATTTAAAAAATGGATACATTATGATGAGAATACTATGTTATGTAGGCATGTGTAAGAAGCCAAGGTTGAATGTGTGAGCACTGACTTCCCCCAGCCTGGCAGGATTCTTCCAGAGAGATGCATCTTCCTGAACAAATAACAGATTATCTTGAAGAACTCACGCAGCAATTGAATCTTGGTGGGATCACAAGACTGCAAAGTTCAATAAGTGACAGAATTTCCATTCCTTCCTCTTACCACAGAAAACAAATTTGTAGATCCAACTAAATATTTTGAAGAACTGCAGAAGACTGTCATTGCTAACTATGAATATGATAGAATTTTCTATTAATTGCACTTGACTACTTAATATGTACATAGCTCTCATTCTTAACTTGAAAATGACTTTTAAAATATATATTATATAACTATAAACTATGGTTTTGTTAGGCTGGTTTCCATTTGTGCCATTAATTTGTATAATTATAGTATTCTACAGATTGAAAATATATTAAATAAGAAAGTTGAAACTATTTAAAATGGAAATTACAAGATATGTTTAGCTGTGCAACATCTTTATCTCCATCCCCAGCATCTGTAGTCGCACACCGTATTGATTACTTGCCCATCAACACTTCTCCTAAAAGCCTGGGCAAACTATTCCAATTCTCACTCCATTGAGCATTCTGATGGAGATGTCTTGCTATTCTTAAAGAGTTAATGTGTGTCCCCTGGTTCTTGCACAGTCTCCTTTTGGTTTTCTCCTATCTTTGCAAAAACTGGGCATTTAATGTTTCATTAAGCTCCTCAGCGTAACCATCACATAATAACAATGAGGAACAGTTAAAGGAAAGCCTACCAGCTTTAGGAAGTAGAAAGCACACTTGAAGGCAATAGGTTAAAACCATAGGAAGAGAGAAACAAAGGTGTTATCATGGGAATGGAATTCAAGCCACTGGCACAGAGGAAGTCTATGGGCCAAACTTTTCTGTTTAATAATAAAAAAATGGCATAAAGCAAAGGCACTCCTGCAACAGAAAACTGCCATTACCTGTGCATCTGCTGGAAGTGTAATTCAGCTGAGAGCTGATCATCTGATATATTCTTGATGTACCTCACTAACGATTTCATCATCCAGAAAGTAAAGAAAGCAATGAGAAAAATGGCTACTCAGGATTTAATTGAAGCCAAGGAGAACAAACTGGAAGATGAGATGGAAATAACAAGAAAACTGGGATGAAAGGGCAGTGTCATGTTGGAGTGCTGAAATCACAGTGGGGAGGGGGAAAGACTGAGACTCAAAGAGGAAAGGGCTTTAAAAAGCAGGGAGGACTGAAGGAAGCAATAGAGAGAATGAAACAAAGAAAGCCCCAAGTAAAACAGGTATGATTTAATTTTCGGCCATTCTAAAGGAGAAAATGACGGTTAAGAAAGGGCAGCTCTACTTAAAATTATATTTTACAAATAATTTGCATCCTTAAACTATCTCTTAGGAATGAACTAAAAAGGCATCAAAAGAACCTAATAGGCCTGACTGCACAGAGAAGTTTCTAATGAGCTGGGATTTGAAGAGAATGTCAACCAAAGCCTGAGATTAACCTACATGGCCTCTGGGAACTGTGGTCACTTATCCCTCTAACTCTCTTCCCACCCTCACTTTCTCACCAATCCAGACCTGGTCCTACCCTTCAGTTCCTGAAAGCCCTGCCTCTTCCTCTTCCTAGGCCTTTGTCTATACAGCTTCCTGGTCCTGAGTCACCAATACCTTCCCCACCACTGCACTCAGTGACTACCTTGCCTCAGTGAGAGCTCCATTCAGATTCATTCCCTAGCACAGCCTGCATCAGATTACCTCTTTCATTTTCACCCAAACCTTCCAATTTGCTATTATACTATTATATATCCTTCCATCAGCCTCCAATATAATTATATATTATACATGCATTTATATTAGCAATTGTAATAGTCTGTTATGATATAAGGGGGGATGTTGATGGACACCTGTCTCTCACATTGGAATATGAACTCCCCAAGAACAGATGCAATATGTATGTTGCTCATCAGGACATGTCTAGTGTCAATCACAGGACTTACCAAACAGTAGATGTGCAAGAAGTATTTTGTCATTGCTATATTCTCAAGAAAATGACTAAATAGCAAAGGTAGAAGAAGAAGCATTTGACAAAATGGTACATGCAAAAGGGAGATAGGATAGTTTGAATAATTTTAGGATGGTTGCAGTTCAGAATGCACTGATGTTTGTAAAACATGCAACTACACAAAATAGGATTTTTACAATAACTGACTTTAAAAGATTTTTCTATTCCTTCTGTCTGCTCCAAGAGTAACCATCATGTTGGACACCTGAGAAGTCTTGTGATGTCCTCTCTTTAACATCAGGCTATACGGGGCTGGGGAGATAGCTCAGTCGGTAGAGTGCTTGCCTTGCAAGCACAAGGCCCTGGGTTCAATCCCGGCACCTCCCCACCCCAAAAAAAAAGATCAGGCTATAAGGAAATTCAATTAAAGCCTGAATTGATTCTGACTGCTAAAGGGTCCAGCCTAATGCCAAACAGAGGACCAGAGCTAGTACAGGAAATCATGCTTCCTACATGTTTTCCAAGGTAAAAGTTATTCTAGACCACTGAGTTTTACAGAAATAAGGGAGAACCAGTGAAACAAATCTGCATCTTAACAAAACTCAGTGTTCTCTATGAAAACATTGAAAAAAAAAAAAAAGATTTTCACAGACAAGATGAAACACAATTGTAAAAAATGCAATAGTTACAGGGTTACTACCTACACACCTGCATTAACTACGGTTCATTTTTGAGAGATTCTAGTGTATTTGTTTCAGTGTTATCAAATATTCCAAGTCTGAAAGAAGGAAAAAGATATCTCATTAGTAATAAAATGCTTATAGAAACTTCTATTTCTATATCAATTATAATAAAATCAGTGCTGAGCTTCATAACTCTGACAGATTGAAAGCATTTCAGGCCAGCAGACCTCAGTGTTGCCAACAATCTCCTGAACTTAATTTATACTTAAGTCACCTTAAAGATGGACAAGTTTGAAATCATTCAATCAGGTGCTGAAAATGCTTGGAGCAATGGATGAAACAATTAGGGAAGAAACAACTGAAAGAGTCCACTTTTTACTTCCAAAGCACGAGGTTCCCATGAGAAAGGTAGAAAAATCTTGAATTGTGTTCTTTTTCAAAACAGTGTTTGCATAGAATCTTGAAGTGTTAACAACTGAATGGATACAAAAACCATTTCATAAAAATGGAAAGGCTTTTCTTTAATAGTAGAATTAGGTACAGAGTGAGATTTATAGGACCACAAGCATTATGCACGAAGTCAGTATCTGAAGGCAAGTTACTTAAATTCTCTGGTTCTTAGATATTTTTTCCCTGTAAGTCAAATTTGTACCAAGCACAGAACTAAGATAATAAGAAATAATATATGTAAAACCATGAACCACAGAGTTCAGCACATAATAGTTGATCAGGTAATATTAATTGTATTGTATTATATTTTAAAAAAAACTAAAATATGCAAATTGACCTTCAAAAACCTAAAAATAAAATTATATGTATTATTTTAGCATGTAAGATAATCCTGGGGAACTACAAATTTAAAACAAAACCACCAAATAAATGCATTCAAGTGGAAATTTACACCATACACCTGAGACAGGTTTTCTGGCTGCTTATGAATCTGGGAAGAGAATTAGAAGAAATGTGCACTTGGGTCAAAAATGCAACAAACAGGTGGTGACCCACTATTTCATGGGGCATGTCCCATACTACAAACAATTCTCACTCTTGCATGGAGCTCCACATCATTTCATGTACAGTTTACTGAAACAATATTTTGCATTTGAGAGATGTTAAAATGGTCCCTAATTTAACTTTGGAAAGATCTATCCTTAAGAATCTGCTTTTGTTTCTAACATCCCATTTTTCATGCCTAACTAACTCTGGCTCTTCTTTGGCTCTTTTCTAATTTCCCAAGCTTTATCATACATGGAATGAATGAATGTGTGTGGGCTGATGGCTTCATGGCATCTGAGCTTTCTTAACTTCTTCACCAGATTTCACAGCAATCTACATATTTAATGAAGTGTTAAATATGTAATTCATATTTTGTTTCCTTAATGATAAGATGTATTTCCTCTCCTAATTCTTTCCACAGAATATAGCACAGTAACAATTCCATTAATTATAATAGTCCTAATTCAATGTAGTTCTAAAACTTCCTTAGTAATCTTTGCCCTGGAGTAACACTTGCCCCAAACAAACATCCATTAATTTAAATATGTTTTCTCTTTTAACATTCTAACCAGGAGACACATTTTTTAACATGAACATTCTCCTCCCTTCCAGCCAAGAAGGAAAAATTGGTACTGATTAGCAACTGTGATTCTAGTTTTAACATGTACAGATGTAGACTTAAAACAAGTATATAATTAGCAGGCAGGGCTTTAAATAATTTAGCAGCAAGATACATAGTGACTGGTGCCTTTATTCTATAATAGCATTCCAATATTCATTATTCATAATCATTACTGTGCTTATTAACAGGGCAATTTTGCCCTGACTTCCTTGTAAATTTAAACAGTTTTTTTTTTTTTCAGCACAAAGGTAGGCAGAATATAGAGTTTGATTGTTATGTAACTTTCTTATTAATGTACATACAGCATTTTGTTATTAAGTAAAAGTTGATTCTTATATGTGCTAAAGAATGAAGCTCTGGTATTTTATTCAACTAAAGCCTGTCTTAATTAATCATAAATTACCTAACACATTTTTAGAGAAAAACTTATGCCAATTAAAAATGTCAAGATTACATTCTAAATTTCAAATGCATTTAATTCTATAAGTACTTGTTTTTATACTATGCTAATTAAGGGCAGTACTGTATACAAAGACCCTTCCCACCTAATACATACAAGACTATGTAACAAACATGATGAGGTTTCAGACGTGATACTATCTAATTTCACAATTTGTAGCAACCCTGAAATTCTTTACATAAAATTAGTTGCCATTGATGCTTAGAGATTTCTAAGATTTGAAGAATTGAAAATAATTATTGTTGAAATACACCTGCATAGATAGTATGATGTGTGCCCTATTTAAATTTCTAACTAAGCCCAATTCACCTAAAATTTCATGGTGACATTGTTTGGGATGCCATTTCTAGAGCCATGCTGAATATTAATGGTTCTCATTTAGCATTAGATTGTTTGGTTTCCATAGTACCCAGTCACAACTTATATCTTCTTCTTCTTCTTTTTTTTTTTTTTCAAATCTCATTCTATCCGAGACATGTAAGATAAAGAGGCTGGAGAGAGTTAATGACAAAGCTACGCACAGTATGTAGAGAGATAATCGTGTTCTCCAGGCAGCACCTAATGATGATGCCACCCCCTGAGCACCTGCCTGAGGTCACTGAGAATTCTACAGTAACATGACAATGACAATGGCTATCAGATTCCAACACAAGGAAAATGGAGCAGACTGATAATCATAATATGGGCACTTAGAACTCCACAGAGCAAATTGATGGAACTGGGTCCCAGATATTGAAATATATGAATCATATCACTTTCCAGATCAATTCTCACTCAACTTATCACATTTGAGGATGTTTTAATAAGAAATAATCTGACAGTTAAACCTGTGTCGTCTGGGCTCTGCTGGGGCTTTAATTTCTACAAGAGAAGCTCTCATCTAGCTCTGTCTAGGCTTTCTAAGCAGACACGGTCTGGTGTCTAAGGCCCAGATGTAAGCATGGAAGCCTAGCTCAGTCCCGAGCTTCCTACTGGTGAGCCAGGCCAGGATATACCCAGGAGGAGGTAATGCCTAAGAAGAAAGCAAGAATGATAAAGTGAGGAAACATCCCAATCATTGGATTTATTGGACTTCTGTGTAGCAGAGAGAAGGATCTGTACCAATGGCAAGAAGCTTACAAGCCCATCATAATTATATTCAATGGACACACACTAGCCTCTGAATTTGTGAAAAGCTTTGGACTCTCAGGAGGCACAGCATAAGAGCACCATAATATCTTCCTCATCTTGCTAAAATAATACACTGTGATAAGCCCTTATTCCCAACAGGAGCACAGAGGAATGAAAAATAAACTCTGCTCACTGAGTCTGGGGAGGGATTCATGGATGATTTGACATTTAAAATGAGACATAAAAGATAAGTAGGATTTCCCCTGATGGACAAGGAGAGAGAAAAAAAATTAGCAACCTACCATGTGGGTGCTTTAGCACTGTAAATTTGTAATTTGGTAAGAGGCAGTGAAGTGACTCAATATGGGCTTTGGTGTCACACAAACCCAAGTATTAATTTGGACTCTCTGCATACTAGTCATGGTTGTACTTCTATAAAAGGCACAGTGATATTTACTTTAAGAACTGTTTTGATTGCTAAATGAGATAATAGACTGAAAGTGCTTAGTCCGTTGCCTGATATATATGAAGGACTGAACTTATACCATCCCAATTAATGTTGGCACCAAAATACTTCAGAAAATTCAACAGATGACCCTGTGTTTAGAATTAGTAATCCAAATTTCTGAAAATCTTCCCAAAAGATTGAATGTAAACTTCAGGAATTTACCCAACAGGAATCAGCACAGTAAAAACAACTGAAACCTATCTAAATGTATAAAATTGGGTGAAAGCCAAGCCTGGTATGAGATAGTCACTTAAGAGAGGTTGCTTTTGGCATAGCGTCAAAAAGTCTAGTTATAGAATGACATACTTTATGGAAAACACTTTGGATGAACTGTTAATAGGATAGAGGTAGTATTTGACATATATACATTATAACTGCAATAATGTAAAAATATACATAGAGAGTGGCTGGGAACAATATTGCCCACTGAAAGTGATTAGGAAGACAATAATGGTAATTACAACGCTGCCATATATTATTGGGAGTCTTTTTTTTTCCTTTGCTTGATTGAAAAGAGGCTGTACGATATGCTTGTACTACTTCTATAATAAATATAGATGGAGCTTTTGGAATCTGCTAACTGCTATGGTAATTATCTCCCCATCGACTCGGGTATCTCTGATGATGTTGAATGACCCCTGTCAGAGATGTTAAAAGGAAAGTTCTGGTAGGGTATGGCCTGCAGACCAAACCCATTTGGCCACCTGTTTGTGGCCCATGAGACAGGACTTTTTCAGTCTACATTTTTAGATGGTTGGGGGAAAAGTCAAAAGAAAAATAATATTTCATGACCTGTGATAATTATGTGCAACTCAAATTTCAGTGTTCATAAATAATGTTTTATTGGAACACAAACATGTACATTCATTAACATGGTTTCTATGACTGCATTTGACCCTGAACTGCAGATCAGAGTAGTTGCAATGAGACAATGTGACCCAGAAAATTCAAAAAGGTCTGTATCTGGACCTTCCATAAAAAGTTGGCTGACCCCTGCAGTAGAGGAAATCTTTAATTGGAAGTGTTTAAATTTGAACATTCCTAATTCGGTCTTCAGGGCCCTTTAAGTTACTATCTGCATATAAGCACCAGATGAGAAATCATCAGTTTTGAAACACCAGGACAAATTGGACCAAGGCCCTGAAAAATGCAGCAGCAAAGAGAGGCAATATGGAGCAGCAGGGGTGGGGTGGGGGTGACATACAGAAGGCTGGAGAATGAGTATCTAAAATAGATCTTGAGGGGTTGGGGTTGTGGCTCAGGGGTAGAACGCTTGCCTAGCATGCGTGAGGCACTAGGTTTTGATTCTCACTGTCACATATAAATAAATAAAACAATGAAGGTCCATTGACAACTAAAAAAATAAAAATAAAAAAACAAAAAAAATAGATTTTGATCCTACAGTCCCATTGTGTCCCATCTTCCTCACCTTACTTATCAGCAGAGCTTAGGAAGGGCAGTTTCAGCTGGAGTCAAATGGATCTGGTTGCTTTCTTAGGTCAAAACTCATGGTATATTGGCAATTTCATAAAGTGCAAGTAAGCTTTGAGGACAATACTGCCATTTTTGACTAAAGCAATCCTGCCAAATTAACTCCTGATTTAGAAATGGATTAAATTATCTCATATAAGCAAATTTTAGTGAAAGTCGGATGCTTGCGTCTGAAAATTTTTTAAATGTTTAGTATTCCAATGCTTAGCTCAGATACTCCTTTTTGACATTTGATGGATTTACATTTGCATTTTACTGGATTTTCATTGATTATAACTTTCCATTTAAAAAATAGTTCAATGTGAATTTAGTTATTTAAAAGTTCACTTGATAGGCTGCTTGAAAATCCAAACTATTCTGGTCTCAAGAGAAAGGAAATTTTATTTTACTTGTTCAAATCTAAGTTAATATGGGAGCACTGCCCTTTAGGTCTAGACATAGGAATTAGGGAGATGGTTGAGATAAATGTGTACTGTTTTTAAAAGGTTAGCAATATATATTACAAATCTAGAAAAGGTGAGAAATCTGACATTGAAATCGAAGTAAAGTCTCAGAACAAAGCAGGAGAAGTACATGATGTTGAGTAGGGTATAAAGCAAACTCCTTGGTTCTAAATGATTTTTAATAATTTCTGATCTAAATCCCAAGAGTACTTCCACAAGTATGTGGACAATTCAATAATGAATAGTTTTAACTGTGTACAGCCCATTATAAAAAATAAATGAACATATCCTAGGTAAAACAGAAGTGACTTTGCAAAATCTGGACAAACAAAAATGCCACTTAACTAATGTCTGAGGCATTCCATGCCTTGCAAATATGATTCCATTTTAATTTTTAGTAAGTAACAAGTTAGTGGAGTGTAACACTGCCTGACAGGTTCTTTCAGCCCATGATGAGGACAGACAGACCCAACTCTGAATTATTTTGCCTTCTGTGAGAGTTTGTTCCTGGTCCATTTTTTTTATATCTCTTTACAGAGTCATAACATATATTCCTGTAATTACTGGTAAAAAAAAAATATAGAAACTGTTATGACAGAATAAGGATCAGTAATAAAAGCATTTTTCTGAAAGAAAAGTTTAATTCTAGCATTAAAACACCTCATAATGGTATTTTAGCAAGTGCGAAATAATTTGAATTTCGAGTCAGTGTTACATTTAATGCTAGTAAAGACTAAATGTACATATTAAATGATGGAAATCCTAAAAGATATTTTATCACCAAGGAATCCATATCATTTTTATGTACAAAACAGTAATGTAAACATTTGTAACTCAAACGTTACTTTAGTTAAGAAAATGAAACCATTATAGTGTTTAGATTTTTTACGACCACTGATAGAATTTTTATACTGGGAGAGGTGAATAATAACTCAGAGCAAGACTGAATGGTGCAGTTTTGAAATTGGATTTAAAAAGCTGTCCTGTGGTCATTTCATTAAATTAGGTCATTATCCCTTTCTCTCCTCTCTCCCTTTTTGGTCCCCACTATTATATAGGAGTATAGACACACACACACACACACACACACACACACACACACACAAAACAAATTTAATATGCTAGGTATGACGTGAAAAATTAATTTTTTGATTCTTTCATAAAAATCCAGGTCTATGTGAAAATATTTTGGATATCAACTGTAGAAATGTCTTTTAATTGAATTTTATTTATTTTATATCCATTTGTTTTTATGTTAATCATCTTTTTGCTATGATGGAAATATTCCAGTTCTTCTCTCAAACCTCAGAAAACCATCCCCTTTATACAACCAATGAATTAGTTAGTTCTACCAGGCCCTACAACAAATTACACATTTGATAATACCACTCAAAAATCCATGAGTGTGATTTTTCCCTCTTTCTGTTGAAAAGTCTATTTTCTTCAAATCACTGTTTATCTAATAAAGTAATTTTTAAATAAGAAAAGCCTAAAAATTCTAATGTGTTTTTGGAGTAGGGAGAACCTTAACAACTCATTGCAAATAGGAGCTGTCAAGGATTTGTGCTTTGACATAGATGGCAGAGGACTTTGTTTCCAAAGTTCAAAATAATAATTACATTTGGACATATTTCTTTTATCAAATGTATGAAAATTTCTTCATCTCTATTCCATTTTGGCCCCAAATGAATGAACTGGCTTATTTTTATAAATTTGTGAATCCAACCATAAATGTAATCAAGGCGAGAGGGTGCACAGAAATCTATAGCCCTGGCCTTGTCTTTTCAAAGTGATTTGAAGTCCTGAGCTATGTGGGAGCAATTCAGCCCAGTGTGGCTGATCTGCATGTAAATAATATACCACTTCAGTTTGCAAAAGAATATATCCTGCTGGTCCTCTTGTGGACCACTGGCTTATTGTGTACAATATATAATATGCCTTACTTTTCATTTCTTTTTGGTGGTGCTGGCGATGGAACCCTGGCCTCTTGTATGTTAGCATGCGCCCTACCACTGAGCTACATCCAACAGCCCTCTCGATTTTTAGAAACTATACCTTCCACATTTAAAAATGACATCAAAACTGTTTTCTCAATGTCACAACAGATTTTTTAATATGCTGCAGCTAAGGTAGAAGAGAAATAACTTTTGAATTTGCTTTATGAACAGACTTACCTTTTTATTTGATTTCTGTTGGCATATGCAAGTTCTGATACTCAAGGGAGTTATGCAGATTTTCAGACTCTCACTTCTTTTTTAATGTTAAATATTTGATACAGAAACAATGCCCAACTATGTTAAAATAGTTTGCACATGACATTATCTTTTAAGGCATTAAGAAAAAAAGGAGATGGGCCATTAAAAATGGGTACAATTTAGAAAGAAAGCACTGCCATGATTCAGTATAAATGCCACCAACTGGCATTATGCATGCCTGTTTGGTAGGATAGAATTTATGTAAACGTGAGTATATTATGCACAAGTTATAAAAGTAAAAGCTCATAAGATACTACCTTCCAGACAGCTATTGGATTTGTCCTTCTTTCTTAAGCAGTAAATTATAATCTGTCTTCATGTTCACAATTTAAACTTTCAAAAGAATAAAGCATTGTAAATTTCTGATTGACATTTAGAGAGAATGAGATCTTTAGAGAGGATGTGACACTAACATAGTCACACAGGTACAATCAAAACATCATTAGTTAGGAGTTTTATGGTTTGGATCTCAAACATCTGCCAAAGGCCCATATCACTAAAGGATGGATCATCAGCCTGTAGTGCTATTGGTGGAATCTTTAGTGGGTGGGACCAGGTGGAAGGAACACAGGTCATTGGGGGGTGTGCTCTTGCAGGGGACTCTGGGACCCTCCCTTCTTCCTTTTTCTCTCTTTGCTTCCTGGCCACCATGCGGTTCTACCATATGCTCCCTGCCATGATGGTCTACCTCTCCATAGCCCAAAAGCAACAAAGCCAAGCAAGCACTTTAAAAGTCCTGAGTGATACTAAACTTTTCCTCCTTATAATTACTTCAGGCATCTTATCCAGTGACAAAAAGCCAACTAACACAAGACTCTACAAGGAAGTGATGGAAAACAAAGACTAAGTCTAAAAATTTTGTCAGTTAAAAGAAAATGTGGCCTTCAGATTAAGTCAAGTTGACACATGGACTTTACTATTAGTTTGTTATTAAGACAATAAATACATGTATGATTTCTGAGTGTGACATAGGCTTTTGCTTAAATAATTCTAAAAATAATTTATATTCCAAGTTTTTCTAATTGCAATATATATCATCTGGCATAAAGTCAGCTCATATTTCTGTGTAACTTAGTAACAAAAAGGTCTATGGTAAGTAAATGCATCTCAATAACAGTTACAAAATAAACAGAAGGAAAACTGAATAACAGGATCTGATTTAGAGAAGTATCAGG
The DNA here is from genome assembly GCF_902686455.1 of Sciurus vulgaris. Taxonomy (NCBI): domain Eukaryota; kingdom Metazoa; phylum Chordata; class Mammalia; order Rodentia; family Sciuridae; genus Sciurus; species Sciurus vulgaris. The sequence goes on along the minus strand of NC_136474.1, from coordinate 77,108,998 downwards.
TCAAACAGAAACCATTATATAGTGGTAAGCCTAGGAGATTTCCAAAAGGAAAGTAAATGAAGGTAAATATAAGTTTTAAAAATTATCATGTCCATCATTAAATCACTCTAAGCCCTTCTTTGGTATTGAAATGCAGTTAATAAATTATATCTAACCACATAAAAATGAATCTTCCATGTTGTGTAGTTTATTTACTGAGCAGCCTCTGAATAAAAGATTTCTACTCATTGAATTTTCACCCCTTATAAATATTTTAAAAACAATAAAATATACATCAACTTCTTTAACCTTCTCTTTTACATTCTTTTCAAATAAGCATTCAGGAACGTGTTATTTGTTGGGTTCAGTTTAATTTTTAAAGTATATCTTAATGGGATTTTTTGAATCATTGGAGCTCTAGAAACTCATTTAAAAGAAAACCTCTCATGATACTAGCCCTGCATATTATTGATTCTATGAATCAGTCATGAGAAAGAATCCAAGTGAAAGAGGATTTTTTAGGGGATTTTTGAAAAGTAAGTCAATATTCTAATTTCAATTTTAAAATTAAGTGGCATATCCTATAAGTAGTAATGACAAATAATATGTGTAGCAATTATACAATTGGATACTGAAAGCTCAGAATTTTCATGGGAGTAAAGGCCATTTTCTGTGGCCTTATTTTAGTTTCCCTTTTGGGTTTGAATAATACCCAATTCTATCAGAAAAATCCTGTCAATGTGGGATTTATCCTGGGAAAGGAAATAGATTTTCTTCACATTATTTCAAGGATGTCCCTCCAGAATTAGATGCATGTGTCTCTAGTTCCTTATATGTTGCTTCTCTAAGGCAGCTGAAACCTTATAACTTCTGGGTTTTTCTTGTAAACTCACTGCACTGTTTGGATACCTGTGATACAGTCACTGTACAGACACCAATACCTGGCACAGCAGCATGTGCTTGATGATAAGGGTGGACCCTGAGTTCAAATCCTCATGCTGAGTGACTGGAGTGACTGTACCACTTTGCTCTTCATTTTTCTTCAACTATACAATAAAACCTCTCATGGTTATGTTGTGAGAATTAAATGAGGCAAAATGAATAAGAAGTACCAAGCAGAATAAACTGCCACTAAATGTCCATTGTCATTGATATTTTTCCTGTAATGCCAAAGTGATGATTTCTATAAGAAAATGAGCTACTAATATAAAGTCAAATTATTTTCCTTCCTCAGTTAGCAGCATCTTTATGTTCCATAGCATTTTAAGTACACCTTTAGTATAATACCTCCTAGAGAGAAGACAAGGTTTTACTTACTTGGGGGAAATTATTTTTGTAATGGCTTCTACATACATGGGAGAGTCAATGAAGGTCAAAAGCAATAGTGAAAACAATACCCACTGTCCAATCAAACCAATGTTCAGGCCACAGTGAAAATGGGTGTTTTCTTCTTCTTTCCCCCGTTAAAACAGCTCTCATTTCCTGGTAGATCAGTGAGACAATGAAGCATTCAAAAGAATTTTCAGCAATTGAAACTGCAAATTGCCAAACAACTAAAATGTCTAAAGTGACTGCTGCTTGGCTGGATTTCCATTTTCTCATTTCTTTTCTGATTCATTATCCTTAGAGGTTCTACTGCATATGCAGTTATTCAATTAATTCTAACAGGGTTACAGGTTTGGTTTGCAAAGGAAATTTAGAAAATGGACATATATTTATTCTGTCAGTATAAGTACTCAGAATTAGAACTGAAGATCTAAACTTTATAAAAAGAATTTTTTGCTTCCTCTTTTAAAGCAATTTAAGCAAGCTTTTGTATTGTTGAAAGGCAAACTAATAACCTCAGATTGTAAAAATCCTTGTTAGTTAGACAAGTAGAGATATGAGAGCAGACATTTTTCTGAGCTGCTGTAACTAACCAAGAGGAAAAACAAATTCAACCTCCAGTTGGTGACGTCTTTTGACTTGTATTTCCCAGACTAGTTTAGATATTACTGTTAAACCTGGACCAAAAGGACTAAAATCCTGCTGTGTCTCCCTGGTCTGATCTGGAAGTCCCAAAGGTTTACAACTTGCTGATTGCTAAATTATTTGATTTAACTTAACCTCCAATTTACTTCAAGATGCAGAACAGTCTTTCAATATATCCACATGAAACAGAGAAAGAGAAAATATCAAGTACAGGTTTTGCATATCCATAAACCATTTAGGTACTGATGATATTGATGAGACAATTAACAGACCTGTGCTAATTCAGCTGAAAAACCGGGGAGCAATGAGCCACCTCCCTTTATTCCAGAATCACATTGTAATCAGTTGATGATTCTTTTCCTACCTCAGGGATGATGAGGGCAGGTCAATATCTCTTCTGTTTATATCGGACATTCTTTGAATTACAATTATAATAATTAAAGGAAAATAGTTCAAAGTTTACATTCAAATAAATGATTATTTTTAAGAAATATGTTTTGTTTGCCCATTTATGAATATTTTCAATTTTCATTTATAGCACAGTATGAACTATTTCTGAGAAAAATTATCTTCAGAATTTTTCAATACCAACTTCCTAAAAGTTTTATCTAGAAATAAGTTGACAAATTCATATATAAATAAAACAAGAATTCTACTGTCTCTCATAGCAGACTTGATAATTCAGAACTAGAAAAAAATAAATGGATAAAATTTAAAAAAAAAAGTCCACTTGGGGAAGAAAAAAAAAGACCAAGGGATTACTGGGAAGGGAAATAGGAAGAAAGAAGCAAAAGGAAGTGATTCCAGAATTCAGTGGAAACCTCATGAGACCTGATATTTTCCATCAGAAGAGACACAGAGGACTTGAGAATGATACTATATACTACCTTCATGGGCTATAAGGATTTTTTATTAGGACCTGTGCATGGGTGGATGGGAGAGCAGGGCTATACCATCCAATTGGTTTAATATATATACATATACACCTATATATATATATATGCATATATAATATATATATGTTGTACCCAGTGAGTGAAAGTAAACCAGAAATATGGCCTGAAGCTCTGCTTTTAATTATCTGCATATCTGCTGAAGAGGGATACCTGGCAGAAGCACCGTGAATCCATTTGGAGACAGAGAACTTTTCCCTAGGTAAAAGTTTGCATTCTTAAACATTTTTGCAAATGATATCAGATACATAATAAAAGTTCTTAGTGAAGTAGAAATAACAGAATATGGTCTTAATTTTATAAAGTTTGCTTACTAAAAATCTTCAAAATACAACATACTGGTTATTTAAGTTAAACACTTTGACTTTGCTATCCAAACCAGGCAAAGATGTCCACTTTTGCCCTTCCTGTGCCGAAGGATTGCTCAACTTTGGCACTAGGAACGTTCAGTGCCATTCTTTGTTGTGTATACGTGGCAGGGGATTGTTGTCCTGGCACGGTGGAGGTTTAACTGGCCTCTCCCCAGGGGATTCCAGTAGCCCTCTCTCAGGTGTGACAAATATATGCACACACTGATAACTCTTCTGGAGGGAAAAACCACCCTGGTTTGAGGATCCCTGCTGTTTATAAGGTCCAACTGGTTCAATAAGCTAAGAAGAGAAAGAAAAGGGAAAGGGGTAAAAAAGAAAGGAGGGAAGGGGCAGTGGCTAGGATGAGTAGGGGAAGAAGGTGAGGAAAGGGAAGATGTGGAGAGAGAAAGAGAGATGGTAAGAGGAAAACAAGGAAAAGCAGAGAGGAGAGACAAAGGTTAGAAATTCCAGCATAACTTTAATGCAAGGTGGAGAAGACGTCCATGTAGAAAACCATAAAACTTTATTTAGAGACAGTAAAGAGGATTTAATGAATATGAGAGTTTTAAAATACTTAGTTACTCAATATTACAAAGAATCAGATACTAGATACTGAGTCAAGTATTAGAATAGGAAATAGAGGATATCACAAAATACTGAAATACTCAATATGAATAGCAAATTACATCTCCCAAAACTGATCCTTAGTACACAAAGATGATCTATCAATGTAAAAATAGGCCAGGAATATGAACGGACATCACACAAAAGAATACACTTAAAATTTCAAAAAATATACAAAATGTGATTGTCCTCATTGGTCATTAAGGAAATGTAAATTAAAATCATAGTGAGATACTACACCTGCCCATAAAAAACGACTGAAATTCAAGTGACTTGTGACTTGTGAGAACATGGAGTAATATCTACTCTCGTAAATATGAGGTGGGAACAGAATCAACTACTTGGGCAACCAGGTTGACATTCCTATTGCACTAACAACATGCATTTCCACGTGTATGTATTTAACCAACAGAAAGGCACATGCTTGCTGGCCAGGAGAGACTAGTCCATGCAAGTTCACTCCAGCATAAGAGACAGAAGCTTGAAACCATCTGAAGGCAAATCAGTGATAGAATGGAGGAGCCAAGAATGGCCAGCTGACACCACAAGAATCACTCACAGCAACCCAGTGAGCGAACACAACCAGGCAACTCATGGACTCACAAACACGAGGGACGCTCAAAGGAAGGATGGGCACAAAGCAATGCCTATCCTGTGATCTCATTCACTTAGCTTGAAAACAAGAACTCAACTGTAATATCTGCAGGCGGTGGTAGGTACAAATGTTCTGAAAGTACATGATTTCAGTACTTTTGTACTGAAAGTACAAACGATTTCAGTGCAATGCAGAGCAGTATCTTCCTTTGGTGGAAACAGGTAAGGAATTGGAAAGGTGTTAGGGGTCCGTTAGGGAGTTGGCAACATTCTGTTTCTTGGAGGAAGAAAAGTAACTGAGTTCATTGAGCTGCGTGTGTGTGTGTGTGTGTGTGTGTGTGTGTGTGTGTACGCACAGTGTTCTATATATTTCTATATTTCATTATAGAAAACCTAAAAGAAAGCAAATTTAAAAATACTGCTTTAAAGTTTCTCAATCTCTAAAAAATACTTTTGAGTTTTACACTTGGATTAAAGTTAATTTATTTTGTTCTGATACATTACTCTTCTAGTGATTATCTACTTGAGAAAAATGCAAACAGATAAGAAGCAAAAGAAAACAGTGAGAGTAATATAAACAAGCAACCAAAAAAAATCAAAACAGGAAAGGATATGAAAGACAAAAAATAAAACAGTACATTAAACTTTTTTTTAAGTGTAAATAAAGCATAGGAAAGTCATATCACTCTCACCTAGATTATTGACTTCCAGATCATGAAAACAAGCAGTAACTATTTAAAACTTTATGGTATCAAGAGGCAAGAGGTCTCTCATAAAACATGAATAAGTTGCCTGGGGGAAGTAACACCTCCTGGTCATCTTTGAGTAGTTTCATTTCTTTATCAGATTATCCAGCCACCTGGCAACGCCTTCTAAGGAAGTTCTGATGCAGGCAGGGAGACAGACTTCAGAATGAACTCTTTGAGGTTAGGATTCAAGATCTCTCTGTCTCTAGGCAGAAGTCTCTCTCCCCCCCTCCCCCCTTCTCTCTCTCTCTTTCTCTCTTTCCCCTGGTCTCCCTCACAGCCCCCATGTTTCCATTTTGGATAAAAGTATAAAGCAAAGATTCTACACAGACAAAAGGAAGTTTCACATCCAATTCTGCTATCTAGAATAATAATTTAAAGTTTTCCAGTCTAGAGTTCAATGTTTGACAAATAATTTCTTTCAAAGTCCAGGAAAATGGGGCCAACTGAAGGATGCACAAGATGGTAGAAGAATAATAGAAGGATCTCCTAATTTTACCATACAGAATCCACCCTGGGTGAGGAGGTTCTCTGGGGCTAGTCTCCCTTTCTTGGTGAGTCTTTTTGTTTTGGGCACAACTTTAATCCTTAGACTTTTTCTTTTATATTCAAATCAGGACTTGGAATCTATTGTTAGATCTTCAGTTGCTGAACTTCAATTAGAAGTTCCAGAGTAAATTTCCTCCTCATATCATATTTCAACTATCACATGGTCAATCCAAAGCAGACACACATGGATGTCAGTACCCACTGAACAGATTCTTAAGGCAAATAAAAGTGGGTTGCAGCCCTGCAGAGTATAATGTGCCCAGAGTTCCAGCTTGTAATGAAATGCCATATACATCCCGCCAGTACCAGGCAGGCAAAGAGTCAAATGTGTCCCATGAGCTAGCAAGAACCAGGCTGTGGCAGAAAGCAGGGCATTCCACTTTGCATTTTGCTGATGACAAGATGCACTAAGATGCCACCAGTCCTTGGCTAAGAATCTACTTTAAGCAGCAATGGGAAATAAGACACCTCCCTAGAGTCCTAACCCATCAAGCCCAATTGCCAAAAAGTTCAATAAAAAGAAACAGAAAACAATCTGATCTGTCAAGCATTTTATTAGCTTCCCCTAAGTGATATCAGAGGGCTCTAATATATCCATGAAGCTGCCACAGTCAAATAAAATAAAAAATGACAGAAATCGAGTAAAGCCAGGCTAGGATTTTAAACATCCTCAATAGCCTCTGTTTCACAGATTACTCCCTCACCTTGGGTCACAGGGAGGTGTGAAAGGAGTGTGCAGACAAAGTGCCTCAGGCAGCACTCACAAATATACTAAAGAGGACTTTCTGAAGTTGGTCACACTAGAATGATTCGCTCAGGCAGGTATGATGGCAGAGAGCAAGCGTGAGAGACTACAAATTGTCAGAGACTGATAAGAAAATAACCCATTACCTGCAAAAAAAAAAAAAAAAAAAAAAAAAAAAAAAAAAAAAAAAAGCATTCTATTTCCCAAGCTAAGGAGATGCCTTATAAAAATAGAACTTGCAAGTGGGAGGGGACCAGAAAGGGTGAGTGACAACAGGTAACGTACCATATAATGTGCATAACTTGCCACAGATTTGATGAAGCAGGAGTAAGAATAAACCCACAACTCTTGCAAAACAATCCCCGTGGTGCAAATGCATGTTTTAACTATAAGTTACATCCTACTTGTGTAGTTTGAAATCTGTTACTTAACAACATAAATATATAAACATTTCTATCTTTTTTTTTTTTTTTTTTCTTTTAGGCTCAGGATAAAGTAAGGACCATAAGACAGAAGAATATTTTTGTATTCTGAGCTGGATATTCTGGAACTAAGATCTTTCAGAGACATTTAAGTTCAGAAAACAAGTGGGTATGGACCCAGTGGCCCTTGGAGAAGCTTGAGAACTTGTATTTTTTTGGTTGCTGACAAGAGTAGCTTACTATTCTTAGAGTCTTATCCAAGCACCCCAGGATGTATAAGAAAATCGAAACAGATTCCAGAGGAACTTCTGTGGCAAGACACAGCATCAGAAAACACACACACACACACACACACACACACACAACATGTTAGTTTCTACATCTCCTTGCCGTATTTGTCTAAGACCAGGAATTTTAAGCATGTCAAATAAATATACCAACACAATTAATTTTCAAATCTCCAAATGGCACCATTTTCTAGCAGTATTTAAAATTTTGCTGGCTAACCCATTTAAATGCCTACATGAGAACTGGAATGAATTTACATAATCTATATAGATTGGAATTAATATATCTGGTCTTCATTGTCAACTCCCCTGTGGTGTGCTCATTTTGCATTAGAAGGTTAAGTTGAATTTCCATAGTACATCCCTAGGAGACTGCATAGACAGTTGCTCTGAATGATAAATAACTTAATTCAATCTCCTGAGCACTTAGGCTCCAAGTGGTAAGATGCTTTAGCGAGAGCACTGGACAGGGAGTCTAGGCCAAATTCTGCTGCTTACTCACCTGTTAATTAACATATATTTTCTGGGCTACAGTTTGACCTCCAAAGATACTTCTTCAAATACACTTAAATTCAACAGGTAATAACAGAAATATTCCAGTAATATATGATCTTGTGTTTGTGTGTGTGTGTGTGTTGTTACCAAAAATATCAAGGAGGTGAATCAGCATCTGTATATCAGAGAAAGCATTCGGCTATTTGGAGGTGGGGGTTGGGGTATTTCACTTAGCATGTTCTCCAACTCCATTCATTTACTGGCAAAGAGATGGGGGCTAGGGAAGAATAGAGTTACTTTATTTTAGGTAGAGGGGAGTGAAGGGAGGGGAAAGGGGATAGGGGTAGGTAACATAGTGGAGTGAAACAGACATTATTACCTCATGTACATATATGACTGCAAGACCGATGTGATCCTACAGCATGTACAGTCAGAAAAATGAAAAATTATACTCTTTTTACTTACAACTTATCAAAGTATATAAATGCATTCTATTGTCATGTATAACTAATTAGAACAAATAAAAAATTTAAAACAAAGTAAAATAAATAACAAAAAAATCAAGGAGATAATCTTAAAAAAACAAATCTGAGAAGTGATACAACTCAGAGGTAAGGTTTTACCACTCTTAGAGGATATAAGTGCCACCTGTACTAGATCAGTATCATGCTGAGACACCTTGGAGCCTGCAGCAAGAAGAAAATCAGTAACATTAATCCTGTCTCTATTTAAGTATTTGATATTTTGTTCATAGATTTCTGGTAATAATTTTCATTTTTAAACAAATATTGCCTTCAAGTATTATCTTGATCACGAAGGGCTCCCTTAAATTAAGCTGTGCCTCACTTGCCTCATCTGGCCCAGACCTGTTTCTAGATTGTTCCTCTAAGTGTACAATTATTGGTCCAGTTAAATAAAGGCAAATAATTAACATATTCATAGGCTTAACTTTTAAATCTGAATTTAAACTGCACCAGAGGAAATCAATCAACTATTATATCACCAACTATTACAACCTACTGTCTTCTTAATTTAATAGTGTTCTTGTAATATTAAGAAATAATAACTTTAAATTTGAACAGATATATTCCTAAAAGGATCCTGCATTTTATGAAAGCAAACAGAAGTGATTTGGGGACCATCAACTTATGATCACTTATTTCAATATAATTTTATCAGAACTGTTGGTTTCATATTTATATAGAGAATTATATAGCATATTAACTAATTTTCATGTGAATATTTTGGATTATTTTAAAGATGAAACATACACAATAAACAGAAACAAAATACGTTGCTTTAGATATTATTCTGGATTCCATTCCCTTGTAGTTTCCTATTCTTCCCTGAATTCATTTTATACCTCCTCAAGGTTTTACCATCATGGACTACACAGTGTGTACCCTGGTTCTATCAGTCTATACTGACAGAAGCTGGTCTTGGATTTCTAGTTTGAACTATGGTCACATAATTACTTTAGGTTTTATGTTTCTTGAAATTTTGTGTCTCATGAAATTTAGCCTGGTGACATGCCCAGAATATTGCTAAGTAATAAATCACGGAATAAATACACAAATAAATGGTGCAAATGAATGCGGAAAAAAGAAAATTTGCGAAACTGTGAGCTAACCATTGGTAATCCTAAGCATTATATGTTTTCCAAATTCTCTCTGAATTTTAATTTTCTCCTTGAGTAGTAAAGATAAAATGAAATAATCCAGGCACTTTATGAAACACATAGAGAGCTTGGGGGCATATTGCAGAAAGGATGCTGTATACTTTATGATTTCATTCCTAAGGGGGTCTTCATGAAAGCCTTTGGGTGACGTGCTCTGTAATAATCCATTATAACGACCCGAAAGCACACTAAAGAGGCTAAAACCCTGGGACAGGAAATATGTTAAGGTGTAGAGGAAAGTTATTAGTTGGGTCAGCAGTTAAGGGATTTATCTGGTGCCCATATGCCCATGGCATTGAACAAGCTGGGAAAATAGACAAGGTCTGACCTTTAGATTTCACTGCACCATAATTAACTTTAAAAATCAGCTAAGCAGTCTGTCTGTTTGAGGGAGCAAAGCTCATTCACAGGAATACAGCCTGATTATAAGCCTAGAAACACACACCTTGAAAAAAATTATGTAGAGGACATTTAATATAATCTATAAAGAACCATGCAGAGTTTGGAAGTGGATTTCATAGAACTACAAAATCTAGAACTCAAACTATGGCATAAAAATACTAGGAATAATCACTCACTTCACTTAAAAATGCTTGTATAAATGAATGTGTTCCTCAAGTGTGAACAACCAGCTACTTTAAAATATATCATTCACATTTTATCCTTTTTAAAATAAAGTAGGAAAGTACTCCATAAGTAGTGGTATTCTGAGAAAGAAAACTGGTTAATTCTACCAATTATGTTTTCTGTGCCTGGGTTTCCAATATGGGCATTAGGACCTGCCTTTATGAAGGCCTTTATGTCAATTCTACAATGTTTGCAGCCTTCAGTGGTAATGAGCTTGGCCTAGAGTGATGCAAAAATGCAGGAGTCAAGGCTTGGGGGTCTTTACACTCTCCTGAGATATTTGCCTTAATGCAGGGCCTGCTTATATCCCCAAGTCTGTCATTTCCTGAAAGCAGAAGAGATATGCCCTTTTCATTCCCTGCTCCTGGAGTAATTACAGGCTCAGGTAACGGGTCAGTGGGGCACTTGGGATTTCTACATGCCAAGAGGAAAGAAATCAATGTCAATGCTCTTACAGAAACAGCCCAATGGTAGTGTCACTGCCACTTGTCCTAGGGAAAGCCTGGGACCTCTATGGCATCTCCAGTAAGACAAACAATGTCTCAGACTCAAGACTTTGCTTTATTCCATCCTGGGAGGATGGCGATGGAACAAAGGACACAAATACTGACAGTAAAAGTGAGTTGTCTCTACGTTCTCATGGTTAAGTAGCCTTATGGGAAAGTTAAATATTTTGAACAAATATCCAATGTGTGCTTATTGTTCCGCAGTATGCTTGTGTGTGGACTAGACAGTCCAAGAATTATTTATGTAAAGATCACCTTTCCTGTTTCTCCAGACTTCATAATATTTTGGGTTGTCACTGCTATTAAGAGTCCTAAAAAAGCCTGTGGATTTAGATCGAGTTTTGCCTCTCATTTTGTCCCATGTAGTATCTTCCAACTCAGTCCCTGGAGTTTATATAACTAGCTCTGTAAGTTATCCCTACTCATCTCCTTGGCTTAGTGGCCTCTCAGCTTCCTTTGATGTCCCAAGAAAATGCACTGCCATCTGCACCACTGGTATGTAGCCCATCAACAGGCCTCTAGGGAGGCAGGTACATCATGCATTCTTAGGGTTCAGCATCAACCTTTGCTCTGATATTTTCACACTGACTGGAAAGAGAGGACTCCTTGAGACTATTTCAGATTGCTTTGTTTCCCAGTCAATTTGTTCCTGTTATATCTTGTGTATAAAGCAAATTGCTCTGTTTTAGGGAGTCAGAAAGGCATCCACCCAAACTGTGTACAACAGAATAAAGGGAAAAGGTTATGGGATTGTCTCTACCACGATGGTCTGGGTCCTACTGAAACACATGAAGTCAAAAGTGAATCCCCAAACATGTTCATGTGGACATTTTCTGAGTCCAGAATTAAATGGACAGTATCCGTCTCCCTATCTCTTAACTGATCTCCCTACAGACTAACCATTCTTTGTTCAGCCTTTTCTTGGAAGTTAGAATGAGCTTGTTTTCTACTCCAAAGGTTTGAGTGCTAAGGCTTGTCAAGCCATGACAGAAGTGCCCCAGTAATGGGACTCCGAGACAACTGCTGTTCTCTCCTGCACAGGCAGCTTGGTGAGACACTCTCCCTTCTTTCTTTCTTTCTTCCTTCCTGTTCTTTTGTCATCTCTTCTCCTCCTCCTCCTCTTCTCTCCCTTCTTGTAACTCTACTTTAAGAGCTAGAACAGTTTTTCTCTCTTTTCTACTTATTTCCTGTGACCATTATTGGATTTGAAATTAAGAGGTTGACAACCATTCTTCTTTAATTAGAACTAATATCTTAGAGAAAGTAAATTAACATATATCTCTCCTGACACTCAGTTCCCAGAAGCTCGAAAGTGTTTAATAAATATTAGCTATTATTATTATTTAAGTATTGATGCAGGTGCTTTAATATACCAATTTATTAATCCCTATTCCCATTTTATAGATTAGGAAATTTAAATCTCAGGTTTACATGTTAGGACTAAACAGCTAGGAATTCACAATGTAAGAGGTGACACTAACTAAATTCTCCATGATTCCATGTGCTTACATTTTTTTTGAATTTTTTGGTGGAGTATTCTAGAAAAAGATCTGGATTACAATATAATGGAATATGTCAAAAGGGTACGCTAGATAGAAGGATTCTCACCAAAGTTATGACAATGTGAGTATCAAAATCATGAATGAGAACAACATTTCAAACCTGTTACAGTTTAAATATGAGGCGTTCCCCAAAAGTTCACGTGTGAGACAAAGCAGAAAGTTAGAGTTGAAACAATTGGGTTACAAGAGCTTTAACCCTAAACTGTGCATTCATCTGTTGATAAGGATTGACTGGAAGGTAACCATAGGCATGTAGGGTGTGGCTGGGTCATTGGGTTGTGCCTTTGTGGTATTTATTTTGTCTCTGTGAGTGGTATACTCTCTCTGCTTCCTGAGTGTCATGTTCTGAGCTGCTTTCCTCTAGCCTGCCCTTCCACCTTGATATTCTGCCTCACCCCAGCACAGAGCAAAGGAGTCAACCATCTATGAACTGAAACCCATGAGCCCAAATATACATTTAGACCTCTAAAATTCTCCTGGCCAGGTCTTTCAATCTCAGCAGCAAAAACCTGACTAAAACATAGTCCACTGAATAAAATACGTATTCTTTAGTCTAGGGATATAAAAGAATAGATAAACTACTAGGGGGAAGAGAATATTCTTCTAGTAGAAGGCAAACTAATAAACATAGAAGGATTATTAGAAAAGAAACCCATTGTTTGGTACCTTCCTAGTAATAATTGATTGAGACAAGAAACATAAGAATATATTAAAATTAATGGAGGAAAAGAGGATGAGTAATGTGATTTTACATAGTCTGAAAATAACTCTCCACAAAATACAAATTATAAAAAAGGAAAATGTAACATAATGCAGAAAGCTGGCAGTAACCATATTATTAAATGATCTAAACCATCCCATCATCATCAATGGTACAAATTGACATTATAAAGCCCAATAGGATGTAATAAAAAGGCAACAACATAGTATCACTTCTGGAATATCTAATACCAAAATGTGCAGACAAAGTCTAACCACTGAGACACATGGCCAAATCCACATTGATGGACACTCCACAAAATTACTGGCTTGTAATCCTCAAAAGTCTGAGATTTATGAAGGTCAAAGTAAAATGGAAGAAAGAATAGACTGAAAGAAACTAGAAGATATGAAAATTGGGAGCAATGTGTGATTCTGGACTTTATGTTTTGCTATAAAGAGACTATTGGAATAACTGGTACTCTCTATAAGCAAGGTCTCTTCAAAAGAGAACATAAGAATTCTTTGTTCGATGACTCCAACTACTTTTCATCCTTTGAAATTATTTCAAAAGAAAAATCTCTGAACTAAAAACAGAACACAGTATCTTCCTTCATTGAATTAACAGTTTTGAGAGGACAGAGTGACTCACATACTGAAATAACAAATATAAAATAAATGGCTAGTTGTGAAACTTAAAAAACGAACTCTACAGAAATTTAGAGAACTGGGATATTACAGGATACTGGTATTGTCAGAGAAGGCACCTGGTACGAAGTGAGTGGTATCTCTCAAATTTGACATTTTGTGCTAATGCAAATGTGAATGTATTTGAAGACAAAGCCTTTAATGAGGGCAGCACAACCCAATAGCACTTGTAAGGAGAGGAAGGGACATCAGATAGCTCTCTCTCTCTCTCTCTCTCTCTCTCTCTCTCTCTCTCTCTCTCTCTCTATATATATATATATATGGAAGAAAGGCCATAGGAGAACACAGTGAGAAGGTAGCTATCTACAAGCCAAGAAGAAAGCTATTACCAGAAAACCAATTTACCAGCACATGGATCACAGACTTTTAAATTCTGAAACTGTGAGAACAAATATCTGTCCTGTAACCCACCAAGTCTGTGGAATGTTATTATGGCAGCCAAAGCAAACCAGCACAGCACCACAATAATCATAAGACACTAGATGTATTTGGCTAAAAGAGGTGGGTCACTGGGGTCATGCCTTTGGGGTTTATATTTTGTCCCTGATGAGCCTACATATATTTCATGTGCCTTAAAAGACACGTGAAAATCAACTGTGCATACTTTAATCCAGTCTAATTTATTGGTGTTCTTGTCTACCTCCCCAAATAAGTTTAAGTGCCTTACAAGTAGATACTATTTTAATACAATATTATGTTTTGCTTATGGTAGTAAGATATATACATTTTTAAATAAATGTCTTTATTATACTTTACGATCAGTAGAGAGATACCTTGTAGGTGGTGACAGGGTATAATGGGAGCAGAATGATGGGCCTATATGGACAAGACAGAAAGGAATGACAGAGAAAGAATCAGCTTCCTCCATACAGTGACAGTAACTGATTCACTGTATATTTTTGAATGCATTTGAGATGGATATTACTGTTTAGGTATGAGGTATTCCCCAAAAGCTCATGTGTGAGATAATGCAAAAGAGTCTACAGGTGAAATGATAGGGTTTGAAGTCATAATCTAATCAGTGCATAGTCCACTGGATGGATATGCTGGGTGGTACCTATAGGCAGGTAGGGTGTGGCTGAAGGAGGTGGGTCAGTGGGGATGTGCCTTTGGGGTATATATTTTGTCCCTGATGAGCTGAGCTTATTCTCTCCCTCCTTCCTGGTGCCAAGTTCTTAGATGTTTTCTTCCCCCACGCCCTTCTGCCAAGATGTTCTACCTCAACTCAGTCCCAGAACAAGGGTTCATCTTTGGATTGAACCTGGAAACCCTGGGGCACCAAATAAACTTTTCCTCCTAAAATTGTTCTTGTCTAATCTTTTGGTCACAGTGGTGAAAAGCTGACTAAAACAACAGAGAAAATTTAAAAGAGAAGATGTATATATTTAAACTGAAGATTATGTACTGAAGGTCCTCAACTGGATGTAAAATTTGATCCATGAAATAAGTAGTGTATATGCATACTAATGTAAACATTTTGTTCATGTCAGAGGTCTTCGTTCCTTCAATTCTTTTTTTAACAGTATATATATAATCCCTATATAAATTTTATATATAAAATTCAGTTAAATGCAGTAAGTCTCCTGTTGAAAAAAATAGTAGCATCATAAATTTTTTTTGTAAAAATGTAACAAATTAATTCATCTGGAAGTATTTCAGAGTGTTAAAGAACAGAATTTACATATGTATGGATGGACTTTACACTTATTGGGGATCATTCATTTTTTTAAAATTTCTCTTTTAATGTTTTACAGACTGCACTTTGATTCATTGTACACAAATGGGGTACATCATTTCGTTTCTATGGTTGTATGATGTAGATTCATCGTTCCTTCAATTCTTAGCACATCCCATCCTCATAGCTTATATTCCAACACCATAAAATTCACCTCTACTTCATACTATGTCTTTTCTTCCATCCCCCTTCTCTTTCTTTCTCTTGATATACATTTCTAACTACATTAGTTAGCTTTGTAAACCCTTTGAGAATGTATTTTGTGTAAGATGCACCACTTTAAATATTAACACACTGTGCTTCATTATAAAATAGTTATGATATTTTTAGCATAGTAATTATGGTAATGCTATCATAGGCAAGGATCATAATAATAATTTTCGTATCATAAAAGGCAAGCTGATTTTTAAATAATTGCTGGGCTCTCTGCTTAGTTGCTCCTTCCTCCCATTCTGCCTCACTTGATCTCTCTCTCTTTATTGGTATCCAGTAAACTAAAGAGGTTCTAGAATCCATCATAAGGATGCAAACTCCACAATAAAGCAAACCCCTTCATTATATTTCTTCTGATGTCTCCAACTGCCGTATTCTATAACCTCTAACTCTTCACCTCTTAGTTTTGGGTTTCTCAGAAAAACAAACAAAAAGGAGATGTGAAACAAAAAACCAATCAAGTGCAAATTGAAAATCTCCTTTCTGGCCTATATTCTACTCAACTGGAGATTGGACCACACAATTGTTATGTCACTCCTAACCTAATATCTTAAGTTACATTTCTTCTGATACAATCACAAGCTCTCATGCATTTCTGTAATATTTTTCTTGCTCATTTCTATGTATTAACATTGACTGATCTGAGAGATAGATCCTGAGGGCCCACTGCACGCATTTTAGAAGACTGTTTCTGTAGTGAAATGAATTATGCTTCTACTCCCTCAAAAAAAAAAAAAAAAACACATTGTATCCTCAGAAATTGTAAATATGCTAACTTATATGGTAAAAGAGATTTACAAAAATGAATAAATTAAAAATATAAAAATGAGACAATTGTCCTGGATTATCCAGGGGAGCACAATGTAATCACAGGGTCTTTAAAAGACAAAGAAGGAGGGTCAGAATCAGTAGAGGAAAATCAGGATTTTGAAGTAATAAGAGGAAGGGGTCATGAACCATGAAAATTCATGGACACCTTGACTTTAACCCAGTCAGACTAACTTTTGTCTGTTGATCTGGAGAATTCAAGCTGAACTATTTCTGTTGGTTTATGCCACTAAATTTATTGAAATATGCTATAGCAGGAACAGGAAACTAATTCTGGTTTCGTTTTCTTAAAACAACCCCCAAAGTGTTTTAAGAAACACTTAAAACACTTTAACACACTTTCAAGAGAGATAACGGCTTCCCCTGTGACAGGCTCAGAGGAAGAGACAGTCCAACTGCCGGTCCCGCTGGGGCCCAAGAGCACTCTGCTCTGCACTCTGTGACATAGCCCAGCCGTGCTCACCTCCTCCAGACTTTCTTTTGTGGTTAAACCACTCTCCTGCATGAACATCAGCATGATAACTGCAATAAATTTATGTTTAATCTTTATAGAAACAACTGAAAATCAGAAAGTCCACTCTAATCAGGAGCATGAAACATGAGTGTAATTGTCTGTATGTTTTTTTTAATATAAACAAATAAGCCTTGTTAAATTATATTGCCAACTGTAATTGATTCTTATAAGAGAAGTTAACTGTACTTTCATCAGTTGTAGTAATAGCAATACATAATCATCCATAACATGATGCTAAGCATTCAGAGTTCTAGAGTAGATTATCTAAATTATTGTTTTCCACATTATTACTATCATCTACAATTTTATTAGACCTGCTTAAAGTACATCAAAATGTTAAATGGTCTCAGCAAATATTAAGATTAAAAAAATAGGATTAGACTATAGAAAAAGTAGATAATTTGAAATCATTTAAAATTTCTTTGAGCGAAGGCAAAAGTAATAGATAATGATGGGAATCATAGAAGATATTCAGAAAAGAACACATTTTATCCAAATAGCCTCTGGTCTCTTCCCTAGAAATATCTCAACTGGATCTGTTCGCTGCTTGTATCTTACTAACACTAAAGTGATCTGAATTTTCTATGAAATCTAACAAAGTTTCACTTAACAATTTAGAGTTTTATTTTCAGCTAATGCAATATAAATTCACTGCAGATTTTAGAATTCCACAGGGATTCTGAAGATTTTTGACAACCTTGTGATATGTTGTCAAAATAATACAAAACAAGAATGCTGATGAATCTTCAGATAGTAAGAATTGGGGCTCAAAGTGACAGACTCTTATAGGAAAATGAAATATGAGGGTTTATGATCTTGCAGGAACATTCCCTTAAAACGGCACATTATCTTTGAAGAGAAAAGAGAAAAAACAATACATATATTTGCTACAAGTTCCCCTCCCAGGTGAGATATTGTGTGTATATATTTTCTTCTATCAGTGAATTTGGCATCAAAGAATAGAAGTTTTATTACAAAAGCAAGCTGGTCATCATCACACAACTTAAATGAATGTAAGTGTTTAATACTTTTGTCTCAGGCTAAAATACTTGGGAAAATTTGTAAATATTACTGTAAAGTGAAATAGGTTAATAAGGAAATTATGTCACTGATTGTTATTGTTTTACACTTCCAATTTGTCAGCTTTCTTATCATTCTGTGGATGATGACTTTTTTTAAGCCCCTACTCACACTACCAAGGTACTCTTCTATTAGTTATTCTCTCAGACTGATTCTGTTATTGTTGCCAGGGAAACAGCCAGGAAGCAGGAGTGAAGCCGCCTCTTTCAATCTGGCATAGAGGATGATGGGAATGGATGAGAGAGTTGAGCAAGGTCAGCGTTTACCGCTGAATACAAATCTGTCATGCCTAATAGATGAAGCTCTTTAGTTTCTGTGCTGTTCAGGCTACTCCCAGCAGCCAAGGAGGAAAATAAAAAGACACTGGAGCATGAATGCCAAATCAGCCCGTGCTGGCAACAGTGATGTATTTACACGTTCTATAGCAGCTGTACTAGACTTGGCTATGGATGAAAAGATAAATTAAATAGGTGTCATAATTACAGAAGGTCAGACTATAATTCCTGAAGGCATTCTAATAAGATCAGACAGATGGGATTTGGCGGATCTCTCCTGTTAACATGCCTAAAGCTTCCTTCTCTGAGGTCAGAGTTCAAACCAGTCACAGGCTCAAATGTATTGAGCTGAGAAACCATCAATTGGGCCTGTTTTGATGATTTGTCAGGGCCAACAATCTATTTCTGAATGTTGACAAATATGACATATCTAGGTTGCAATGGAATCACAAAATGTACAATGTGAAGTTATTCAAAATAATTCCAGGATATGTGATACATTCCTTAAAATACCCTCCAAAACACTAGTTCTTTCAGTCCTGCCTGCAGAGGTCATAGTAGTAGGCCAACTCTTAGCAGCCCCAAAGGACATTCTTAAATATCAACAAGGAAGGGAATGCACAAGTCTCATGAACTGCTGTTTAACGTTGTACTGGTACTTATTAATGTAGATAGCCATTTGCCTCCAAAGAGATAGGTTTATTGTTGACAGTATTTTAAAAAATTTCTTTGCTTTAGAAAAAAGTCATACATAGTGAAATCACAGATAAATTAGGGGTGATCACTTTTATTAGAAAATGATTTCACAACAACTTCATACCTTTGGTGAACATGAGTGTGGTGTCAGAACATGAGGTCTAGGGACAAAATAGGGTGCATAGTAGGGAGGGAATTTAAGAGGAGTCCCAGTTTCTTGAAGCTCAAATGTTAGTGCTATTTGAATTGGGCATTGATATGAAATATTTAATTTCTTGAGTTAATATATGAGTTAATGAAAAAGAATGATCCCATTAATTAAAATGTTAATTGATACATACAGAATATCCCTATGATAAAAAAAATTTTTAAACTAAAAATTGTTTATAATATAATATGAAAATTGGGACAATGAAATAATTATTTCAGTGTCTTATGCAATAAATGACTTTAAAGCATTTAGAAAGTTGGGCCAATTACCTAAAACTACACACTATGGTCTCAAATGAGGCCAACTTATCCACTGGAAATGGTAGGTGCTGTGGTAAGGGCCATAATACTTTTAGGGGACCAGAAAGATGTTCTAAATTTCCTTTTAAATCCATAAGAAAAATTTAATATAATCCAGACAAAATTATGTATTCTTATACCGAAGCAGTTAGAAAATGTAATTTATATTGTTTTTATGAAAGAAGGAACTTATAAAAGCAAAAGTGTCTCTGGGCCAGGAGAATCTTAGACAGCCTAGCTGTAAAAAGAGCTTATTGGAAAGCTGGAAGGTAGCCAACCACATGCCCTGATGTCTGTCCATCTAGCACCATTTTATTTCTTCCTTTTCCAGAGAAGGGAAGATAGAAGAACAGACATGTTAAGGAATAAAAATTATTTAAAAATACCTGAACACTAGCAGTGTATTGCTTTATAAAATTAATAAGTAAGTTGATTACATTACCATAAGGAATATCTGTTATTTATTCGAAGTAATAAACAATGGATAGAGTTACTTACTAAAGTATACTCATATTATCAAGCACTACACACTTATCTAGTGTATTGGGTCAACTTTCATGGATGGCTGATATTTTCTAATATTCAAAGTGAGAAGTATATGATCATTAACTTTTTGCATGAGAAAACCAACACAAATATAACACCAAATAATACAAGATTGTTCCTGGAAGTAACAGTGGCTTCACTGTGGAGAAACTCCAAGTAGCAATGATTTACTAAAACCACTACTGAAACTGAGATGACAAAGGTTTGCATTTTGCATAAAAAAAACAAAGTGTTCACTTTGTCCTGCTTGAATGAAAGAATTTGTTTTTGTTTTGTTTTGTTTTTTTCACAATTATTAGCACACAGTAAGAGAGATTACTTTGTGTGGATCACCATTTGACAAATGTCTGAAAATGAGTGACTTTGTACTGTCTAAGCTCGAGTTCTAGTGTCAGAACAATATGGTTTTGGAGAAGGCTGTAGTGATAGCCTCCACTTCCCACCCAAAAAAAGTGCTTTATGTTCTTATTTAAAAGGAATAGGCACACAATCAAATAGAAGTCAGCTTGTAATGTAGATGGTCTAAGAAAAACTTCTTAATTAATGGTTCTCTGCTTCTGATTAGGTAGCATGTAACCAGTTCAGGAAATCCATTATAACAACACCATGTAGGATCTTTAAGATAGGCATTTTAACAAGATAATTAGATGATTTGGGAGCTTATGTAAGCTATAAATTGTAATGAGTCCTGATATTTCTCTTTAGGAATAATTAAGACCCTTAATTATTTTGCTGAAAAATAAATCTCAGCCTAAGTATAGGTAGTGTTCATTTTCTTGTATACATTTTTCTTCTTGTATGTGGTCTAGTTCATGCTGTCCTTGCTTCAGATCTTTAATATATCCCTTGGCCCTCACTTATTATTTCCAGGAAAAGCTACTGAACACAAGAACTCTTGGTCTTCTGAATCTGAGGGCAATTTCTCATGACTCCCTGGCTTATGTGGTCTTTAAGTGGTGAAATCTCTGTTCTAGGACCTGGAATCTCTGAACTCCTGGACAGTGGAATAGATTTTAAGGTGCCTGGTAGGACTTCTCTTCCTGTTTATAGAGTAAGAACCATGAAGGGAACCTGCATTTTTGTAGTTCTTGTGTCTTCTTGTGAAATATTAAGGCAGTGATGGCCCTAGATATTACATAAAATCATCATTTGCTTAAAATCATGCAATGTCTATAAGAATTTTCTGAGGTGATTTAAAGGTAGATGCAAAATTAAATGAAAACTTGAATCAAGTATATTTGTTTTCAATTGCTGCTTTATTGCTGCAGATGACTATAAACTCAGGGTCTTGAAATGGTACATACTTGTTATTTCACAGTTGTGTAGTCTAGAAGTCTGGCATGATTCTCACTGTGGAAAAATCAAGGTATCAGTAGGGCTGTTTTCCTTTCTCCAGACTCTAAAGACGAATCCATCCTTTGTCTTTTCAGCATGCCGATGCTTATCTGCCCACCTTCGTTGGCGTGGTGGCCCTTCCACCCTCTTGAAAGCGAGCAATGGCATGTGTGTCCTCATATCACATCCTTGTGCCAATTCCTCACTCTTCCACTTTAAGAACCTTTGAGATCACATTGGGTTTTCTTGGACAAGCTCCCTATTTTAAGATCAGCTGATTACCAATCATAATTCCTCTGCAATGTAACATGCTAAGGATAAGGATGTAGACCCTTCTGGTTGGGGCAGAGGGGCTCTGCTATCTGTTCACTGATCATTTTCTCTATGCATCTGTGATTTTCTTCATACATCTTCCTTTCCAAATAGAAAGGCAAAAATGTGAAAAGATAGTTGAGATCCTGTACTTTGGGTTTTTATTTTTCATGTGTTTCCTTCTCTATGCATTTCTGCCCCTCAGAGACTGACTATATGGATGTACTAAAAGTCTTCCTCCACCTTTGTGTTTCTGTGAATCACCCAGTGAAAAGCCCTGGCAGGGATGTTAATGGGGGTTAAGAGTGAATCTGGAGTATTTGTTCCTGTCTATCCCTATAGAGGCTTCTCTTAGGATGCCTACTTCCTTCCAGTGCAGGGCAAACCTTTTCAAGGTATCCCTCTTTGAAAGACACTCTGTTCTTCCAATTCTGTCATTACTCTCCTGAATCCCCACTTTGAAAAATAGGATGACAACAGCTGGACTGTGAACAGTCCCTCATTGCTGCACTCCCTCGTGGTTTTCATACATCCTACAGATGTCTTTGTCAACAGTTCCTTTATTAAACCTTCCTTGAATTAAGTATGCCATTCCTTCTGGTTCCTTCTGGGACCCTTATATACATGAAGACATAGTTTGTAGCTCCTAATTCTATGAATTTTTAGTTCAAAAGTAAATGTAAATGAGCAGAATTGTCTTAAGAAATAGAAAATCATTAGCATCTTTCTCTCAGTACTTCTTCACCATTTTCTGAATTCATGATACATTTTATTCCCTCTAGTATTTTTCATTACATCAAACTGGGATTGATCACAGCATCAAAATCACCAAAGAAGGTGTTATAGGATTGAGGTTGCACAGCTGTGGGAGCTGGACATTCAGGATACTTATAAAGCTGTTGTTTGGAGTCTGGATCTTGAGAATGAACTCACGGGGACAGGAAGCCAGGAAGGGAAGAGGAACAGGCCATGGAGAAAACAAGAGCAAGCTCAAATCTGCAAAGCTCAGATGAACTTCTAAGGATAGACTAGAATCTACATCAATCATGCACAATTTCATCATGGACATAAACACACACTTAGCCAGTAGTTGGAGAAGCCAGGATGTTTGCCCATGTCACCAGGTAAGAGCAGGTGAGATACAACTTGTGCCTTGCACCAAAATCTGGGGCTACACCTTAATATCTTCTTACCAAATAGCATTTTAAATTTTAATTCAGAACCAAGAAAAGAAGGAATTTCTAAAAAATGTTGTTTGACTAAGGTGATGGCAAAATTGCAGCACATCCATGGTTCCTCTTAGATGTGCAGATGCTTCTGCTACAGAACACGGCTATAAACGACAATTTCTATGCCATCGCTCTGCCCACTACTTTTTTCCTCAAAGACTTGGAAACCAAGAATACATGGAGGAATTTGACCCTTGGCAAGACCACCACAATTGTTTAATCAGATCTGTATGCACATGTGAACAAACAACTACATTTTCCATAAGTTCTCAAATTAGAAATTTCATCATCTTGATGCTTGAAAATATTTTGAATGGCAAAGTGTAAAATGTAGGCATTCTGAAATAGTGCTCAAAGAATCTCACGGGTGATGGATAAGTTATTCGAGTCAATAGAATTTTTTCAGAATGCTAAGCATTCCTTGGATGAATCTAATAAATAGTCAAAAAGGGTGTCTTCTTAAAATTTTAGGTGCCGGTTATCTTAAAAGTCCTATGAAATTTAGCAGAAACCAACCCAGCCTGTAGTGTACACTTTTAATATTGTCAGATTCATTCATAATGCTCACCATCTAAGCGTAGCCTGGCATCCAGAGTTCAACATACTAGAAACTGACTCTTTTCAAGATTACCTATATACCTGATTTCTCTTGTAATAATATGGAATTTTACATGAATATCTCATCCATGATCATTAATATGACATCTCTATCACACCAACTGCTATTCCTATTTGGAATAACTATTGTGTAAAGAAACTGAGGTTTCCAGACAAAAAAACCAAGTTAAAAGAGACAGCAAAGAGCAATAAATATGATGATGCTGATAATGATGATGATGATTGGTCTAGGGAAAATTACTAGAAGGAAAAATAAAGATGAAAAGTGACCTTAGAATTGCTCTGTAGTAGAATATGAATTTGTACAAATAAGTGGTCCAAGGTAACAGAGGTAGGTATAGATAGAACCCAGAGAGGTGCAGAATTCAAGGATGCACAAAAGCAGGAAGAGACAAAATAATAGGAATGAGGAAATGGAGTCTCAGTGAGGCATTACATAGACAACAGACACTGTCAACTAACTAATCCCATGCCCAAAAATGGAACAATAAGGTTAGGATACATGTTCTCTGAAGCAAAGTAAACAAAAGTATACTAATCACATGGAAACTCGGAGGGAGAGACATCCTTAAAGTTTTCTTAGAAACAAGGGCTGGTATCCAGAGTTAAAGCAAGAAATCATGGTTGTGAATTTTAATGCATAGAATGTCATTGAGATTACCATTATTTAACATGCTCCTTACTGATTTATTACGAACAAAAGCAGTTAAAAATACTTCATATACTAAGCCTAATTTTTGGCTACCTCGTCCAGTTTTTGCCCTAAAGTATTATATTCCTCGACTATGATTATTTTTTTTCAACAGGGAACATTCTATTGTATATAAAAGTGGAAATAATTTTAGAATATAAAATAGTAACAGTCAAAAAGAGACAAGTGTATCAGGAGAAAAGTTCTCTTTGCAGAGTTAAATTTTAATCACCAGGAGAGATGACTAATAATAAAGTTAGATTCAGTCATAACCTTTATAATAATAATCTTTGTTGTTGTAATGCTTGTAAGGTGAGTTTATAGGTTTTCAGATGCAGATTAGACTATTTGTTATATTTAGTGCTTCTTATTTTAAAAGTAGAATGATGTTAAAGACCCATAAGACCTGTAAGTTGCATAAATTGATAAGGATAAGAATAGGTTAAAGAATACAATTGAGAGCCCAATTGAAACTGAGGCTGAAATAAAATTCCCATCACTGCTGCATGGGGACCACGGCGATCTCCTCTGACAAGGACAGATTTTAGATTAAGCACTCTTAGGTTGTAAATTACATTCTTGAGAGCTGGACTCCCCTGTCCATGGTGCCTTAGAGAATTGTAGGACGGTGAAAGAAGTATAGATTTCAAGAAGGTAAAACCCTGTCTCGTAAACCATTCCCAACCCTCACACTCAAATTTTCCATGTTTCCAGAGAAAGAATAGTAATGTGAAGGCACTCTTGAATTTAAATCAGATCAAGGACATATATACAAATCATAGTAGCCATTCCTAGAAGGGCTGGCTGACGCTGTCATTGCCATCCCATCACCAACTACAATTACATCCAATTTGGCCACCAGAGATAGGGAAGGAGCAGCTTGGTGAAAAGGGACACCTCTGGATTTATTTTTAAACTTGCAAGGAATTTTATTTCACAAATTAGCTGCATAAAACTAAGCTAAACAATTAACGTTTAAATAAGGTGCATATGCCTGAATTGAAGAGAAAATAAGAACTGGAGGTTTCACAGAGAAAGGGATCTCCCTTGTTTTCTTTTAAATCCTATAATTTAGATAAAGCATTAGTGTTGCTACCCTCCAGTTTGCTTTTCCTAGGAGATAGCTGGAGGTTCTAGATCACTATTTTATTTTGTTTCTGATTCATGCATTCGAAAAATATTGGGATGGTAAATGCTCATTTTGAGAAAATCCATCCATCCTATCAAAATAAATCCACAGAGAGACAGGTGATTCAAGCCATGGTAAGCAGATGTTTATTTCCTAAAGCAAGCATGCTCTGCAAACTACATTTGTGAACTCATTACATAAATCCATATTAAACTATTTAGTCTATATTTAACAGTATAACAAGGATAGTCAGGGTAAATTAAATGGATTTTATTTCTAGGTGGCGGAAAGCCAAAGTAAGTCCTTCTACTTCTAATTTATTTCTCAGTTCTAACCTGTGCCAGCTACAGATAGATGGAGAGATAAAGAAAAGAGAGAATAAAGAGATGTGAACATTCTTATCTTCTGATATTTAAGGGCTAATCAAATCAATATGTTCCAGTCTTGGCGGTGACAGCACTCAGGGTGAGTTTATGCTAATGTGTAATCTTTAAACTTGTTATTCCAAGATGGCAGAACAGTGAGTCCCTTCCTCAAAGCTGAGTAAAATATGTCCAGCAAGGAGGAATCATCTCATCAGTAGTAGCATGATTCACTTATATCCCATCAAGGAAGTAAGGATGCATAATAAGGCCCTGTCACTCTCTCCCTGAAGCTTTTCATTACCATCAGCAATGCCAATAACTTACAGCAGTCCCAGTCAGCATCAAAAGTTCCTTTTCAATTCAAATGCAAACTGCCAACCTCTTCCATATTATTCTTTGAATTCATCTTTCTCTTCAGGAGCACAGTTGCTACTCAGTTTAGACCATAACTATTCCCCTCGTGGACACTGCAAAACATTCTGCATTCATCTTTACTTCTGCTCCAAACTAATATATACAGCAACAGATGATTTTCACTCAGGATATTTTGTCAATTTTCAGTGAAAACTTTTTAATTATAGGTTTTTAGATTTTAGTTTGCTTCATCGTTTTCTGTATTGTACTTTATACCTGGGGTTCTCCATTAACCAGCAAAACCAAGTATTTGTGTTTAAATCCTCCTCACCAGTCATTGAAAGCCAGCCCTTGTTAGGCTTGGCTAAGCCCAGACATGCACAGATAATGGAGACGGGCCCTCAATCAACTTCCAGTCCAAGCTCTTCAGTTGAGATGAACTTAAATCATTTTTCCTAGACATCCTCCTATTTTACCTAATGCCTTTACCATCTATTCAGTTCATGTAGAATCTAGACATCACCCCAGGCTCCTAATCCACCTATGGATATATATTAGTAGCCATCTCCAGATTTTGAGGACCTTCTGATCTTTCTGCTTGCTCTTTTTGTATGGTTGTGATAGACGGCCTTTTTCTCTCACCTGGACTAATACTGATATCACTTTCCCAACAGTTTTCCATTTCCAGTACTCCTTCTTGCCACTGCAACCTATCAGTCATCCACACTTCTAGAATTACCTTTTAAAAACACAAACACACCCATCTTTTACAAGTAAGTCATCAACATCCCACACAACCTAAACACGAGTTCAATTTTCTTTGGGTATTCCAAAGGACACTTTTGAGTCAGTCCCTCTTATATATCTCTCCAACCTGACTGGACCACACGTAATTCTCTGAATATAGTTTTGCTTCTTCCCTATGTTCCTATGTCTTATGTGTAGCATTTTTCCTGACAGGCATTCTTTGCCTGTCTTTATAGTTTGGAAAAACCAAGAGTCCTACTTCAAAGTCTGTGTCAGCTCAGAGGTGACATCCTCTGCACAGGATTCCTCCGACTCCCACAGAAAGGGCTGCTTAAACCTGCTGTTGTACCACCACTACATCTTATCTTTGCATACTCCTGAAACTCACACCCCTTTGTCCTTTTAAAACTTCCTTATACTAGGTGAGAGCAGAAACAAAGTTCTTGAGGACAATGCTTCTCTTCTCATGCAAAGAAAAACTATTCACTTCATTGTTCCTGATATAGAAAAGCAAAAAGGTATTAACCACTGCTCTCAGTTGAATTTCCCCAAGGATCTTCTTTTCCTACCTAGACAAGCGTGTTCAAGACCTAAACTCTCTGATCAGAATTGGACTCAAAGGCTCAAATTAAATAATGAGAAGGAAGGCTCAAGTATAACAAGAAAGCAGTTGGTTTGTGTGTTAGAAATTGGACATGGAATTCACGAGATATGAAGGCTTATGTTTGAGTCACAAATTCTGTTATCCACGCCTCTTTCCATTTAAGGCATCAAGAAAATGAGGCAGGAGAAAAAAATGTAAAATAAACTACATAGTGTTTTTATTCCCTTGTTCTTCCAAACGTGTGTCATAGTGTTAGTAGAAAATTAGTTAAAGAACCCTTCTTCTCTGTTAGAAAAGTGTATTCTGCTTTGGTACATTTCTATCTATATATACTCATTGGACATCTTTCAGAACCAAAAAACAAAAAAAGAATCCATCTCATTAGTTAGTAGATCATTATTAAAGAGAAACTGGCTTCAACAATATCAATAAATATGAGGAACTGACTTTTCTATTTGACTTTTCTTGATTTTTAATGGTATACATTTTTAGAAAGGTCATTTTAAATTTCAAGTAAATTTGCTTATGTTCTATGATATAGGAAACTCAGCCATCTAAATGAAAAAAAAAATTTTGTCAATGTTCAGGGAAACTGGAGTCACCTATGGTTTCCTGGTGGATATTTCTTGACACAAAATAACAAAGACAGCTATGCACAGTACATACCAGACATTTAGGCTTATTTGCTTATTAAATAGTATTACAGTCATTTTTATGAAACTACATTATAGGTTGAAGTCCTCTGAGCAGATACTTTATTTGAAAGGAAACTTTCTCTTTGTCTCTGGTTTTTAAACTTATTTTGTAACTTGGAACTTTCACTTAACACTTAGAACAAAATAAAACAAATGAGAGCTTTTTAACACAATAGAAGCCTTGTTATTATGTGTGGACAAGTGACACTATCATCCTTCTAAAATAGGGTTAGGACCAAAAAAAAAAAATTGTATAGTAAGCACTGACTGTGTTTGACTTTAGGATTATTACCTCAAATAATTAAATTTTCTTTGAATAGCATTTGAATTGCATCCCAGTTTTAAAAGTCTTTAGACATTTTCTGGGTATCTCATAACCATTGAATAATTAATAGACATTGCAAGTCACTATGCTTTAATTATATTTTATAATTAAGATTCATTTTATCATATTTATTCTCTGTTAAACTATGGATTCCTGCATGGCAGGGAGAATGTGCTATTCACTTGGAGGACTCTTAAGACAGACATCACACAACTTGCTTCCTTGTAGAGATGGGCTCTGGTATGTTTGGGAATTTGAACAGACATTATTTGGTTAGTAGAATTTATATTATGTTCCAACTGAAAAAATTTTCATCTTCTTTAGAAATTTTGAAAATTGTTCAAACTTTTGTTCTTTATTTGTTATTCCCAAACTAGTGTGACTCTATTTCAGTCTCAAGCTGCACCCATTCACCTGAGCAGCTCCCTGTGTGGACAGAACATGGGCTGACAGTCAAAAAACCACATGACTGAGAAAGTAGGTTGGAAGATCAGACTCTGACAGCTCTGTGACCTTGGACACATTACTTAACTCCTCTGTATAATGGTTTCCTCACCCACAAAGTAAGGAAAAAATAATTGTATCTCCTTGACTGGATTCTTGGGAGAAGTCAATTAATACATGATTATAAAACCATGATGCAGCCAGCACTTGGCAAGGACAAATAGGACTCAACACTTATTTTTCAAATCTGCTTCCACCACTTTGTAGTCATTTGGTATTAAGGTGACATCTGACCTCTTTAAATTTCAATCTTCTAATCTCTGAAATAAGAACAGTTAACTATTTTAGGCAGAATTAACTGGGAAATGAAAGAACTGATAGATAACGTTTTTCACGTCTGGTACCAGACATAAGGTTCTTGAAAATACTATTTTCTTCTGTGTTTTCTTTTACTTCTGTATTCACATAAATCTTACCCTAGGTAGAGCTGATTATAACTATGTAACTCTATGTTCTTTTCAATAAATTAAAATTGCATGTTTTAAAGTTTCTCCTTAGATGGAAAATATTCAAACATAAAAAGCCTTCTTTCCTGTGTTACTCAGCTTTTTATCACTCTGACTAAATACCAGAAGAAAACAGCTTAAAGGAAAAAAAAAAACAAACAAAACAAAACAACAAAAAAAACTAATTTTCAGAAGTTTCAGTCCAGGGTCATCTGGCTCTATTGATTTGGGCCTGAGATGAGGGCAGTACAGCATCTCAGAAGGGTGTGGTTAGAGGAAGTGTGCTCAACTCCTTAACTAATGGCCAGAAAGAAGAGAGAGAGAGGAGAGAGAGAGAAAGAGAGAGAGAGAGGAGAGAGAGAGAGAGAGAGAGAGAGAGAGAGAGAGAGAGAGAGAGAGAGAAACCTGGAATAAGATATAGTCCCCAAGGGCATATCCCCAGTGATCTACCTTCTCCATTTGTGCCTCACCTGCCTACACTTGCCACCACCTCCCAGTTGTCCATTCCAATCATTAATTCACCAAAGGATCAATCCACTCATGAACTTATAGGCCTTATGATCCACTTATTTCCTAAAAGCCCCACCTCTGATTTTTGCTGTATTGGGGACCAAGGCTTCAATACATGAGACTGTGAAGAACATTTCAGATCCTAACCATAACATCCCCTAAGACATTTTAAGTTTCCAAAGGAGCAGACAACATTCTGAGTAAGTTTATCCAGTGGTCAAAGTCAAAGGCAAAATCACATTCACAGTTCTAAAAACCCCTGATATGCTTCAATTCATATTGTTTCTTATTTTATTTGTAGCTACACATGTTGATTTCAAAAACTGAAATGACACAGTAGTTTTTCATTAAAATATATAGAGATAAATTTATGTTTAAATTTGTCTTACACAGTGAGATCTATTATTATATGAAATTATATTTTATCTATTTCATTCTACTATCTATATATATATATATATAGAGAGAGAGAGAGAGAATACATATTTATACCACTGCATATTTGTAATTCTATATTCCACATATTTTTTTGTAGCCTATCACATATTGGGGAAATGGCAAAGGTTAGTGTCACCCAGAAAGTTGTAAACAATTGCAGTGCCTAGCCTAGTCTAATTTAATTCACCAATCTGGTCCTCACAGGAACCAGACCAAACATGGAGGACAAGGGTGTACAACCACAGGATTAATGTTCCAGAAGCCATATCTTTAGAGCAGATTAACATGACCTCCAATAAAACCTGCTTAACCAGAGTGAGGTGTTTTTTTTTTTCATCCTCCTAAAAGGATAATCAAAATATTCTCATTCGCTGGGAATGGAAAATCACCATTCAATTACATTCGTGCTCTAGGCTATGCTAACTCCTCCATGTTACCTCACAGTACAGTCCAAAGGGACCTTGGCAATTCAGGTATTTTACAACCTTTTCTACTTGCCCATTATGTTGATAATATCATTTTAATCAGAGTAGTTGAACAAGAAAAGGCAAGTCTATGAGAGGCTTTGGTAAAACACATATGCTCAGAGAGGGAGAGATAAACTTAGGAAGACATGATGTTTCACCATTCCAGCAAAGATTTTAGAGGCACTAAAGTGGTTTGGGACAGGGTGAGATAGGCTCTATAAATGAGGAGAAATTTTATATCTCATACTTCCACAAACTAAAATGCCTGTAAGGCATTTGGGTTTTTCAGGAAGCATATTCTTCTCATCCATTCACTGGAAAATGTAAAAGGCTACTACTTTGTGAAGGGTGTCCGCAGTAAAAATAGGTGATGTAGCAGGTCCATTCTATGGTACAGGTGGTTCCACATGTGTCACAGAACCTAATACACAACAGACTCTATACCATTAGTGGTAGGAATAAAAAAAAAATTGAGTAGAGATCATGGCAAATCCTAAAAGGGAAATCACAACATAAATCCTTAGGGTTCTTCAGCAAAGTCATGTTATCTGCACAGAGAAGTATACACCATTTCTGGAAGCATTGTGGACTCTGTGAGAGAAAAAAATTTCCAGCCATGGATAATCAACTGGCCAAGTATACAGAATTGCTCATCATGAACTGGATTACCTGAGACACATCAAGTCATAAGATATAGTGGCACCATTATCAATTCACAATAAAATAAATTGTTATGCTTGGCACCAAGAACAGGCAGGACCAGAGGACACCTTTGTACAAAGTATCTTTCCCTCGACTCACTTATGAGCAGGTGATTAGAGAGGAAAAAGAACAAGCTCAGTCAGCTTGGCATATGGGCACACTGAATCATGTAACCACTACACTACATCCTTACTTAGGGACAACCTTGAAATGAAGTGTAAAGAGGATGTTTCCCAACAGTCAGAATGTTGGGAACTCAGGTCAACTACCACCTATGAAAAAGGACATGGTCCAAGGCAAGACCAATTGCAGTTACCCTTTTCTACAGCATGTAAGACTGACCTGCATCTTAGAATAGTCTTTTTTTTTTTTTTTTTTTCTAGAATTACTCACATAAAGCAAACATATTTGTGTGGCACAAGGAAAGAAATGTATTTGATAATCTGGTCTCCTCTTTAGGGTGTGGCACTCTTTCCTCCTGCTGGAGAATGTGTGGGTGCCCAATGGTTCCCCATTAAATCATCTCTAGTAATTGCCTTGAGCTATATGGAACCAGGCCATTTAAATCACACCTATCTCTTGGAACAGAGTAGTCAGAGCTGCCTGTGGGTTCAGGTGAGTTCTTTGTTATGATTTCATTGTAATTTATTTTTCCAAACCCTGTTCGTAGTTCTACTTCGTTGTTGTTCTACCAATGCTGATATTATCACATTGGCAGTGAAAAAATAACACCCACAGTATTTTACTTATTATAATTTATGTGTCTTATTACCTTTTACATTGGTAATTTGAAATTACTTAATAGCATTTCAGAAAGAATGTGTGTATATGTGTGTGCGGGTGTGGGTATGGGGGTATGTGTGTGTGTGTATAAGTGTTTTGTGATACATGTAGTTTCCATCAAAAGGGGATTGATTTATAGTTAAAAGATCAAAATACAATAAAATATTCAAGTTTAATTTAAAAATTAACATTTTTTCTACTTTCCCAATATAGAGAGCTAAAAGAAAAGATAGGATTATGTCACTCTTTGCTGTGTTTACCACTGAAGTATGATGTGATCAATATTTATGAATCTATCAAGTTTTCCATATTGTATGGATTTATAGTTATCACTGGTCTCAGTGCATTTCATAATACTCCTGAATTCATTTCTAATTTCAAAGTCTGCCATACAGCCATATTCTCTTGATTAGCACTGAGCCTGCTTCCTGCTTGAAGCACATACTGAATGACAGACAAGGTGAATGACAAGCCTTTATTTGCTAAGAAACCTCTGCCTACAGAGAACAGGATGAGCAAGTCATTAAACAGTAGCGGCAAACCTTGCTACAAATCTTTCTGGAGATAGTTACTTTAAGACAGGACGTTTTCCTTAACCTTGTTCACTGGGCTAAAAATCTAAAATTTAAATGGTCATTGTCATTGAAATATTTGTTCATTAGTTATTTTCTTCATGGGTAGAAAAATGTGCTAGAAGAAAGCTATCATTTAATCCATCCCAATATATACCTCCTATTTTTCTTGAAACTAAATAAAAACCAACAAAGGGCTTTATAATAACTTACATTTGTGTAGCAATTTACAGCCTACAAATCCCTTTTAAATACATATTTTGCACTAAATCTTGGAGACAATTATCTTGCATTTTATAGTTGAGGAAATAGAGACTTGGAAATGTTAGGCAAACTGTCAAAGATGTTGTATTTTCCAATATATTTTTAAATCTGTATAAGTAAACTAGGTAAGGATGTAGAGCTTAACTATTGACATATCTCCTGTTATAGGTGAATGATACATGGTCAAATATCAAATGACTGATTTATGCTAAACCTAGATATAAATGCAACTCTCAGGGAAAGTTGCTACTTTGATGGGGATACATTTCTTTAAGGCATTTAAGACTTTGAGGTAGGAAAAAAAAAGAGCATAAATTACTTTCCTCTTATCTTTATTTTTACTTTAGCAAGCAAAAAAAATTTAATTGTTTGAATAAATTTATGGCCATATATGCTGACGTTAATAACTATTTTGGAAAAATTATCTGTATATCTTTTTGGCTACAATTAATTGCCTATGTTTGTAAAAGAAAATACTCTTAGAAAGCTTATGAGCTATAGTATCACAATGGAAGTTTGTTTCAAGAATACTAAGTTGTAAATTTATTCATTTAAACTCAAAGGTGGAACTCTAAAAACAAACAGGTTTTAATGAGCATCTTAGTTTTTGTGAGTCAACTGTCTAATGACTTCTTTTCCAGTTCAGGTCCACTAACAAATTAGTCTAGTACATGGAATTGGCTTCTAAATTATTTATAGAACTCCAGAAACAATTTTACCCTTCACAAATAAGCATTTACATCACAATAACCCTTCTTAAATTAAGAGACAAAAATTCAACTTAATTGGCCACCAGTGACCATCAGATTAAGAATACATTCCTGTAACTTTAGCTTCATTTTCTCATACACAGTTACTTAGGTGTCATTACAATAACAGATTCTAACAGATTTTGAAGTGTTATGACTAATGTGTAAGTTTTCAACGTTTCAGGTAACTCCAGGAAAGTTAACTATGCAAAAGTAAACATTTAATAAGGAATAGTAACGTTAGTTCTAGTTAATATACAATTATATGTGTATGCATTGAGATAATCTTCTTGCCATTTGGATTTCTACTCATATCAATATAGAAAAACTCACAGAAGAAAATCCAACAGACTTTGATTTTATGTTTTAGTGTTCATGATCAGACTTTAATATTTTTGCTAATTCCAAGCTATATGATATACTGTCTAATAAAATGTTTAAAATTCAAAATCATTTGTAATCTGTAACCTTTTCCAGGGGAGGACAGGTAATTGATAACAGCTCTCATTTTTCTAAATGTCTAACCAATATATTTCCTCTACTTCAGAATGACTCTACTTTGGTTGCCAGTGGTAGAGGAAAACAAATAAATATCACATTAGGAAATATTCAATATTAACATAAGACACATATTCCATATTTAGCTCTTATGTGGAAGGCATGATTTGGTAGCTTGCCCAAGAAAACTACATTATAGGGAATATAACAACATTTATTCTGTGATTGTATGGATTTTCCTTCCCTGTAGCCTTTACGCATATGGTAGAATATGAGGAAGATCTCATTTCATCCCATGATAATTTTGATTCAGTCTTCAGCCATTCATGTTATTAAATTAAACATATTTCAGGTACATAGTTTCCTATCACAGGTGTAATCCCAGGTCCATGGCCCTCCACTCCTCTACTCTATAGTCAGTTACTCTCAATAGTTTCCATTGTAGACACTAGAAAGAAGTTGAATGCCATCCAGCAGCTAGAATCAGAATAAGGAACTCAGAGATAACTTGTCTTCTATCTTTCTTATTTGCTCCTGTTCCTTACTCTCCTCCTCCACACCCAGATAATTGCTAACTTCTCCACCCAGCCAGCAGATATTCTTAATTATTATCTACCTACACTTCAGTTAAGTAGATGGCAACCAGGGGATAATTAATTCATCAGCATTGGCTATGCCAATAAAATCTGAACGTACTTTTCACCTCCTTGCAACTTTGGCTATTGAAACATCTTATTCTGTGATGCTTAACACATTTTTTTTTTTTTTTTTTTTGACCTGGCTATTCCCCAAATAGTGGACTTGGAGCTCTGGATAATCTCTTTCATTGATTCTTACCAGTATTGTATGCCAATATTCTAACCAATATGTCATTCTGCCCTCTCATAAAACTAATTAAAATAAATAACCAAAAATATAACTCTGGACCTTAACTTTTACAAAAGATGAACCTATTATAAATTATATAAATCAGTTAAACTCTTTTAACTTGCCTTTACACCCACATACACAATATGTCTATGTTTTTTTGATGTATACATAAAGTCTTAGGTATGCAGGAGGTCATCCTCTGTATAAGAATGTGTGTTTGAGTGTCTGTGTATACATGTATGTGTGTATATGTATATTGTGTGCATGAGTGTGTATGTGTTAAATATATATATGTATATATGTGTGTGTGTGAGGTGTATGTATACAGTATGTATCTACACACAGATGGACAGCAGGCTAGAACTGTGATATGTTGTTCTATGATAGATGAGCACTATTACTGAAGCAAACTCTTAGAGCATAATGATTTTTTTAAGTGTCATTGATCCTGATCTTTACCTAGATGAAATCGTGCACCCATTTCAAGTATTTTTCCCATGCTTATTATCTAGAAAGAAAGACAGGTCATTAACACAGTTTAATTTAGTAAATTCTGCTTAGTTTATTTTGTAAGTCACTAATGGCTCAAGAGGGAATAGCTAACTACATATAAAAGACTATGCTGCAATTTCATTAGACTCACATAACTATTCACTGGTGGCGGACACTGGTTTGAACAGGTTACTGTCTGCAGTTCACTGAGAGTGAATTGCTATGGTTGCCATGAGTAACTCACAGCTACAAGCCTGTGGACAGGCCTAGGCTGAACAGCTGGGCCAGGCAGACCCAAAATGTGCCTCCAAATACATGGTGGCCATTTATTGTCAATACTTAAACAGAGAGGGCTGTATTCCCCCACGACGGTCAGCCTCCTTGCTTAATTTATATTTATAGCTGGCCTCTCCACCATCTGTGTGCACAGCCTACACTGCATCTCTGGGGAGTTGGAGTGGCATTATATGAAGACCTGATTAAATAGCCAGGAAAAAGCAATCCATCATTTATAAAGGGGGAAATGTAAGACAGTTACACTGGTGTCCTGTCACACTTTCAGAATTTTGCTTCCATTTCTTTCCCTTTCTTCCTAATCCAATGCCAAATACAATAAAGACTGACCAAGAGTGTGGCTGACAACACACTACTGCCTAAATGGAAGAAGAATGGATCATCAAGACTCTCCTACACTGGCCCGAGTGGGAAGGCAAATGACATCTCTACTGAAGAGAACCTTCTTCCCTTATGATAACACAGAACGAAGCAATTCAGGGCCCAGGAAGATTGCGAGATCTGCAATAAAGGGCTACCTGCTACAGTGGAGCTTCCTGGAATAAGTGAAATGGAATCTCTACAACTGGTTTATTGGGTGAGCTGAGCTACTGGAGTATTTAAAAGAGAATATCTTTATTTTTCTCCTGCTTGTCTTCTTCCAAACACATCCTGTCAGCTCTGTCTTCCCACTATTTGCAATGTTCTTCAATTATCTGCTCCTAGGGGTCAGATACCTTGAAGTATTTAAAATATCTTGAAGCATTTTTTAAAAAATCACATCTTCAGGTATTTAAAAACAAAACAAAATAAACAAAGGAAAAGAAATCACACAGCAGGAATATCTACATAGTTACACACTCATACATACACAAGAACACACGTACGCTCCGGTGGAATGTAAATCAAAATTTTAAACTAATATTCAATGTAAAGCTTCTCCTCATCTCACAAAGCTGACCTGAGACCACAAGTAGGCAAAGGGGCTGCTGGACTGTCTGGCTGTGCTCCTATGCACTTAGTCTATTTCCTCCCTCTGCCTAGGGTTTCTCCAGGGTCAGAGAGGAAATATGGCTTTCGTGAAGAGGCAAGATGTTCTCTCAGCATGTGTCCTCAGAAGCCCACCATCCTGGAAGGCATCTGCATGCTTCCTTTTTGTGGGGCAGTTTTTGGATTCCTCAGAGACCCCTGACCATAGAAATCCCTTCTTTGGGCCCTTCCTGAAGTTGGGAAGGAGCTGTCCAACTTCTTGTCTCAGGTCTCAGCTCAGCTCCATATCCAGTTTTGTCCCTCTAGTGTCCTTTGGTTGGGGGAGTAGTTCTGTAGGCAGGATCTCTGGGGCAGAGTCTTACCAAGAGACATTCACTTCTGATTTCTTCAGGTGGAACTTATACCCTGGTTCTTTGTTACGGTGGCAACGTTGCTTCCTCCCACTGCTGACCTCTCCTTTCCCCTTGCACATTAAAAGCAGCTACAGATAGATTTTAGCCACAGTCTGTTGTCCATGTCCCAGGTTTCAATCATTCCCCACACATGTGCACACCCCCAGCCACACACACTTCAAAGGGATTTTTTTGGTATCTCTGCAGGAAAAACATCCATGAAAGCCAGGCATGGTGGTGCACGCCTGTAATCCCAGAAGCTTGAGAGGCTGAGGCAGGGGATTGCAAGTTCAAAGCCAGCCTCAGCAAAAGTGAGGTGCTAAGTAGCTCAGTGAGACCCTGTCTCTAAATAAGATACAAAATAGGGCTGGGGATGTGGCTCAGTAGTTGAGTAATACTGAGTTTAATCCCCAGTACCAAAACAAACAAACAAACAAACAAAAAAAACTTCCACGAGAACTTCTAACTCTATGAATTCCAGAACTTCAAGGACTCCTCCATTCCTGTGGGTAGCTGCAGGGGATAATGCCTGATCCTCAAGTGATACTTCTGCCTACAAGTAATACTTCTATTTGCTTTAGAAATATGAGGTAGTAGCTCACACTTTTCCTGCACTTTACATCCTTAGTTCAACAGCCAAGGTTGACCACAGTTCTCTTGTAGGACTTGTAGAGCAGCCAGTGTTAGCTTCAGCGTGACCGTATTGGTTGTGGCCAGTGATATGGCATAGCTCTCAAAGCATGACTGGGACTGGACACCTTCATTTAGAGGTTTATTTTCTCCCACTTATCCATTACTTGCTCTTCAGAAGAAAATGCATTTAGTCACAAAAAGGGAGCTCACACTAACGGAAAGAAAAGGAGTGATCCATCACGAAATCAGATGCTCTAACCAGAGCTCACCGTCTTCTCACACTCCTAGAGGGTCCTTCACTCACCTGTGACTATTGTTCTGTAGCTGCTTATTATTAATGCTTTCACTCAAGAAGAAAAGAGAACATTCCATGTTTGTGAGCTTCATTATGAGCCTTCAGATAACTGACCAAGGATACACGAGATATGAGGGACATTTTAAAATGATAAAAATCAAAGACCATGTCACAGATCTTTCAGTTACTTTCTGTGAAGCGTACTTCAGAAAAAGACGAAGAGTGAGACTTGTCAGAAAGAAGAAAATTGACCTAGCCCAGTTGAAATATACCTAACAAACATGATATGAAAACTTTTCACAGAAAGTATTAATATTTAATAGTAGTTGGATCTATGTAAACAACTGCTCAGATCCTGCTTCAAGAAAACATTTTTTAACTTCTTTGGTGTTAAATATTTCAGAGCAATCTGTTCATATGTTTATTCTTTCTTTTGTTCTTTGTACCCTCCCCCAATCCCAGGAGGACCATGCTACTACAGGAATATTATATGACATGTCCAGTATAGATTCACGCTGGTTTTCAATACATCACCAGACTACAAAACAAAACAGAATAAAGAACTTATCAATTGTAGCAAAAAGGAAAAGTGACCTTCCTTTTAAGTGGTTATTTCTATTTCTCTACCAATTTCACAAATTCAGGTCTATATGAATATATGGTTTGCTCCTTATGTATAAATACAAATATACATGTATATTATACATCACTAAATATTCATATAACAAATGTAATACATGTTATATTTCATATTTTTATGGAACACTGGGAAGGAAGGCAGGCTATGAAAGATAGAGAAGATAATAATTTAGTGGTTATCTTGGAAATAGAGGTCTTATTGTTCATGATGACTTTATTTCATTGCAGACAGACAGATAAAACTCTAATGAAATTTTCTTGAGGGAATATATGCATGTACAGTTTGGTTAACTAAATAATTCCATATTGACTTTGAGAAATAAGGAAAGCAGCATGAATTTTACAAGTGGACCGTGCAGAATTGTGACCCCAGACAAAGTCCCCACCATCTTACCAGGCTTGGGGACGATGAGCTGCGCACTGGTTTGAGCATTGCCAGCCTCGTTTTCAGCCACACATTGATAAAAGCCTTCATCCGACTTCACCACACCAAGGATCCGTAAGTTGCTTCCTCCCTAGGGAGGAAAAAAGAAAAAAGAAAAAAAAAAAAAAAAGAAGCAGATGAGATCTTTTAAAAAGTAAAAACAAAATCCTTAAGGTGAAAAGATAAATATAAGCCAAAATCTAAAATTTAATAAACATCAAAAAAAAAAAAAAAAATAGAGGAGGCCATGGGGTTCTCAGCCCCGCTGATTTGTGCCATGTCACCTGGAAAATGTCATGCATTCCCAATATTCTTCTGAATTCTTGGGGATCGATTCAGCCTAATTCTACAATGAAAATATGCTCACAAACATATACCTCATCCTCCTAATCTAAATTATCAGTTAAAAGAAAGAGCTTTATTTAGTTAGGGAAGGAACAAAGATTAGTACCAAAATAAATCTCCTTACTTTACTTACTACTGAAGCAAGTTAGGTTTAGAAACTACTCGGGAAAAAATAAGACAAAATGCAACAAAAACACTAATCTTTGCAAATTCTGAAGGACAAAAAATCTACATTAGATATTTTCTGCAACTGTTTACCCAGAAAAATATCGGAAAACCCTATAAAAAAACTAATTGTTTTGACATCAGACTTTTTAGGGGTTTGGAGAGGGAGAGGTACAGTGGCTATTTTATTCCCAAGTCTTATTGTTCTACAGCCAAAATATTTCACCTATAGGAATCTATGATAAAATGCAGCAATGTTAACTACTTTTTTTTATATAAATTGAGCCACCATCTTATTCAAGGATGGATGATACAATGATCTAGAGATAGCATTTAATTATACAAACTGAGTTTATCTTCAATATTAGTGCAAGAATTAGTTGAGTAAGTAAGACGTGTTAAATCACTTCCCCTGAAGTCATTAAGAGACAAATATTACCTCATGGGGAATTCTTAATTGTTTTTAGTGTCTTGTAGTCAATTCTCAGCTGATGTAAAATTCTTAGATAAAGCTGGCTAACTTCTAATTAACAATCCTCATATAAGTTACTCTGTGGGCTCAATGTTACATGTGTGACACACAATGGCTCTCAGATTTTGGAATTATTGAGGAAATATTTTTAAGCACAATTTAATGTGAATAAGGCGCATGCTGTACATTTTCTTTCACCTTAAGAAAAGGAACATTTAAATAGGTTGGCTGTAATGAGTCATGCTGGGAGGAAGATTATTCTAACTGTAGAAAAAATAAATGTTGCATTTTATCAAGTGTCCTTAAGAGCCTCAACAATTTCCTTTATATGCAAGTAGCACATATTTTAGGCATGCACAACTCTTTTCAAGTTTCCCAATGGCAGGTCATTTCTAATTCAGTGGGAGTGGAAACAGCATTGTTCTTAAAGCAAGTAATGGATTTGGTGTGGCATTCAAAAGTTAAAATTTCCCCTCTCCATTCCCAATTAAACAAATGCAACTAAAAGTGAAAAATGGTAAGTGACGATAAAAGTGATAAAGGTATGGTTTATGAATGTATTCCTGAAGAATCTGTACAGTATGCCAAAATGCAAACGATGAAGAGATGAACATTTCTGAAAGATGCTTGAGTGTAGAAGAGGCATTTGCCAACAAGAGCCAGTGAAATGCCATAGTGAGAGCCGTTTTTGGTTTGGGAGACGTGGCTTTTGTGACAGGTCTTCTTGGACAGAGTCATGTTTCTATTTCAAGCATAAGTTAAACTGACCTAAAACCCTCTTCTTCGGCTGTAAAGTTCCTTGATATTTGGAAGGCTCTCTTTATATTTCTCATGCCTGAAGGCTAAAGCTCTGATGTGAACCTATACCTACAGAGGAGTTTGCATAAGGCAGTTTCAAGTGAACAAAGAATTCTGCTGGTAATAGCAAAAACAGCATTGGGAGGCAAGGAACACTCATGTACCATGACAACTCACTGAATATGGTGCCAGTATCCCTCTTATCTCCCACAAGGAAAGAAATAGGGATCCATAAGAACTATTGCTTTTAGTGTCCATTCAATTCAATGCTAAAAGTTACCAAAAAAAAAAAAAAAAAC
The DNA here is from genome assembly GCF_902686455.1 of Sciurus vulgaris. Lineage (NCBI taxonomy): Eukaryota > Metazoa > Chordata > Mammalia > Rodentia > Sciuridae > Sciurus > Sciurus vulgaris. The sequence continues at coordinate 77,067,682 of NC_136474.1, read as the reverse complement.
AAACAAACAAACAAACAAACAAACAAACAAAATGTGAACTCTGGGACTCCTGGCCTCTCTATTACTGCTACAAACACTACCACTGTCTCCATCATTACTGCTCGTGTAGAATCGGTTGGTACTATCTGGAAAAATAACAAATAAATGAAGTCTACATTACCAAGTAAAACTACCAAAATCATAAGTAGCATGTCTTATTGAAAATGTACTGTAATTGGTAAAAGTTAAAAATAAGAGAATCCTGGCTTAATATAGACTAGAACTAGGTACTAAATCTATGTATACAGTTGAAATCAAAGGGCCTCTGTGTCTTCTGTTTGTTTGATTTAAAGTCTTTTCTATAAAATAAGGGGATTGGACTGTTTGGTTGTTGTATTTGGCTCAACAAATCTAAGTTTAGAAATCATTTGCTTTCTTAGAATAATTTCTTTAACACATCATAAAAATTCCCAGCAGGATTTAAAAAAAAAATTTTATTTGTTCTAATTAGTTACACATGACAGTAGAATGCAGCTATGCAATTTGATAAATCATACATAAATGAAGTATAATTTCTCATTTTTCTGATTGCACATGTTGTAGGATCACATTGGTCATGTAGTCATACATGTACATGAGGTAATAATGTGTTTTTCACTCTACTATCCTTCCTACCCACATACCCCTTCTTCTCCCTTCACTCCCCTCTACCTAATCTAAAGTACCTCTATTCTTCCCTAGCAACTGCCCCTTATTGTGAAGTAGCATCTGCATATCAGAGAAAGCATTTGGCCTTTGGTTTTGGGGAGTTTGGCTTAGTCAACAGGATTTTTTTTTTCTCCAGGAAAGAATAGCAAGTGAAAAAAAAAAGCAAACAGTGAATGGGGTTGTTAAACTAATATTAAAAAAAAAAAAAGATAATTACCACTATCTGAAAATAATCACTAGGTATGACCACATCTCCATTCTTCATCCAATTCACAGTGGGCACAGGCTTTCCAGAGACTGCACATTCAAACTCAATATCCATGCTTTCATAGGCATAGAGGTTGGAAGGGTGATTTAAAAACCATGGCGGAACTGCAAAGATAGGAAAAGAAATGTGAGTGAGTGGAGATGTGAACTTGCAAGCCCAGCTCTTCACAGAGTTGAAAACACGGCTCTGGATAGGAAATACTTGTGATGCAATTCATTCCCCAAATCCTTAGCTGATCATACAATAACTACTGTAGAAGATATCTTCACCTTTGTGCCCCACATACAATTAAACAGTTACAGTTAATGGTATTTTAATACAAGGAAAGGAGAACAAAAAGAACTTGGGTGAAAAACAGAACACACATGATAAGTATTCTGAATACCCAAGTATTTGTATCCAATTGACCTACACACTGAAAAGCATTTAAACTTATGTACTGATAAAATAAAGAAAGGAGGGAGATGACCCAGGGAATGAGTAAGTGAGGTTTCCCTGTCCTGGAGTTTCACTAGGATTTAGTTGATACGATGGACTTATTCTCTATTGAAACCAGCTATACTGATAGGGCACAAGAAATGACTATCATCCTTGCTGTACAAACATTCCTAATGTCCTCCTGACCCTCCCTTATAGTATTTTACTACCCTGTATTATTTTCTCAGCATGGTATGTGATGCTAATTTATTAATTAATACTAGTTCATCTATGATGGAAATTTGCAATTGAAAAAATATATATATAAATACAAAACATCTTTGCTAATGAGATTCTCTGGCTCAGTTCCTCAAAACCATGCCTGGAAGAGAAATTTATTTTAAAAAGTCATGTTTATCCTCTTCCATGGGGAAAGTGAAAGTGAAGTCGAATTCGAATATTCCAATTGCCTGAGAAGTCAGATTAAATTCACAGTGAAGTAGCAGCCATGATCTTGGTTCACACAGGAAACAGATGTGTATTTGTAGTAGGCATTTTTGAAGTTGATCTGTGTTTTTGTCATTGTTGTTACTATGCTCAATGAGTAACGCAAAGAACAAAAAATTGTCCCATTGCAACCACCAACAGCAAAACCTTCCCATGGTGTCCAAGTTCAATCAATGATGGCCGCTGACTTTTAGGAAAATGGGAGAGTCAGTGAATGCTCCCAGGATTTCAGTTTTCACACTCTTTCTCTCCTTGTCTACTGTCCTCATTGGTAACTAAATAATTGAACTTGTAGTACAAAACTATTTTTATATTCTTTCTTAGAGGTAAGTTGATTTACATGAGCATTAATATTCATGGACTAAAGATGTCACCATAAATGTTTCTGGAAGCCTTTCTAAACATTATATACAGGTCTACAATTATGTAGTTATTATTGATTGTATTATCAGTAAAATGAGAATTTTTGATTTCTTGGCCAAATTTACCAACAATGAACCAAAAGATATCAGAAATATTTATGGACTGTCTCTGAGGAGAGATATTAGTAGAATCTTTTCAATTTTTTTTCTCAGTTTTGCTGAAGATTTTAGTAAATTTTGTATTTACTAGCCAATAGACAATATGTCCTAAGAGAAGACAATACACAATTCATTAGTATAAATGCTTTTTATTTATTGTTCTTACCACAATGCTCTGAGGCAGGATCTATTACCCCTATTTTATAAATGAAGAGGTTGTGTTTAAATGTCTTTCCTGAAAGTACACAACTTATAAATTGTGGAGCCAGACAGTCTGACTCCCCTGCCCACATTCTGAACTACTTGGCTATGATTGTCTCTTTTGCCAGTTAAAAATTCAGGTGGAAGAATAATGTTTCTGAAGTCTCAGAGATGATGGAGATAAGCAATTAGAGACAATTTTAAATAGAGCACAATGTTGTCAATCCTTTCTCTCCCTTAATTCCTTCCTTCCTGGGGTCATGGAAACTCCCTGAGTCTGCCAATCTTGTACTTGCAGTTTCATCAAAAGTTTTGAATTCATTAGGTGTACATCAGAGTTTTTCCAAATTGTGTCATACCCATTAGATCTGGAGAGTAATTTACTAGGTTGAGACCAAAATTTAAATATACACACTTAAGTATGTATTTGGATACACACACTCACACCCACACACTTGAGCATAAGAGACATACAGATGTCATGAAATAGATGGAAATAGGTACAAGAATAGGAAATTCTAGTAGCATTGAAGAAAAGAGAATACCAAATTTATACCAAAGAAACTAAAGGGAATAGAAGGTTTAAGAGCCTCAGTAATGGAGCCAGATTAGGCTGTTTTTAAATCTCAGACCCTTTACTCAACACAAGTACCTCCCATATTGTCCCCACCTATTACCTCGAGATGAGACTCGAGGACAAGGACAGTTAATATTTGCAAATACCATATAATTCTATGTTAATAACAACAGAAAAGCATATCAGAATGCATCACCCATACCAAACCTAATTTTTCTATTGTATTTAAACATATATAAACATATAAATATGTGAGCATATCTTTTGTGTGTATATGTATATAACCTTTTACTGCTTTTTAAAATAATGTTATTTGCTCACTTTCCAGTCAGAATTACCTCTTTGCACTCTATTTGCACTCTATTTTTTTTTTCCCTCTGGGGATTGAACTCAGAGCACTTTGCCACTGAGTCACATCCCCAGCCCTATTTTGTATTTTATTTAGAGACAGGGTCTCACTGAGTTACTTAGCACCTCACTTATGCTGAGGCTGGCTTTGAACTCGAGATCCTCCTGCCTCAGCCTCCCAAGCTGCTGGGATCACAGGTATGTGCCACCATGCCCAGCACCTCTTTGCATTCTTAATGTCAAAAATCGTGTATGTGTCAGTCAACTTTGTGTCACTGTGACCAAATGACCTGAGAAGAGCAACTTGGAGGAGGAAAAGTTTATTTTGGCTCATGGTTTCAGAGGTTCAGTCCATAGCTCTGAGACAAGGTGAGGCATAATATCCTGTTGGAAAGTTGCTCAGTTGGTGATAGCCAGGAAGCAGAAGAACCTGAGTCAAGGGTCAAGAAATAAAACAATCCCTGCCCAGGGACCTACTTCCTCCATCCACACCCTACCTGCCTATAGTTACCACCCATTTATCCATTCATATTATTAATCCATTAAGTGGATTAACCCACTGATTAAGTTGCTTCTATTATAGACTATTAACTTCACCTGTAAAGATTCCTGTAATGCCTTACCTGTGAGCTTTTGGGGAACACAGCGTATCTAAATCATGACAATGTGCATCACATAATAGGATTTCTTAAAGACAAATTATGGAGTTTAAGTGGTTGTTATGATTAAAGGTTCTTGTGGATGTGCACCGTTTTCCAAATTTGAGTGGGTAGGAATCATCTTTCGACTTATTAACTCTCAATGGAATAAATAATGTACAGCTGATCACAGTGAATTCTCAAATCATTTTGTTTTATTAATTAATAAAATATAGTGACTTCTGATTAACAATGGGAATAATTTGATTTAAGCATGTAATTTTAGTTATAAGACTAAGTACCATGGACATTTCAACAACTAGTCTCTGCTTAAAAAAACACAGGTGAGTTTCTATCTATGTTCTGTAACTTTTTCATATTGTTTAGGCTGTTAGCATCATGATGAATACCTTGTCTTTTCTGGCTGTCTTAATATCTTTATTTCTATATCAGGTTTTCCAACTTTCACACTACATTATGTAGCATGTGAGGATTAAAAAAAATAGCTGCTCTCATTTATAAAGGGAAGTTAAAGCATCAAAAAACAGTATCGTGCATCCTAAATAGTTGCATGTCCCACTTTTCTGAAATACACTATCTTAGGCAATGTTATCTGTCATCAGCACACTACATGGTAAGGACAAGAGCTAATGATTCCTCCTCATATCTCAGTGTTAATACAGTGTTTTACCCTCAGCATATATTCAGCACAGATTTACTGTTGACACTAATAATTCCACAAAAATGTACATTTTCACCCTTTGCTATGAAAATATTTATCTAAGATGAAGTTTGAACAATGTCATGGAAACCATATATCTACAAAATCATATTACTTTCTTTCTTTTTTTTTTTTTTTGTGGTGCTGGGTGTCAAACCCAGGGCCTTGTGCTTACAAGGCAAGCACTCTACCGACTGAGCTATCTCACCAGCCCCTCATATTACTTTCTTATCATGAAAAATAAAATTCCAATAAATGCTTGCAAAATAAAAATTAAATAGCAAAAATTGATGTAGCCACTTGGAGAAAAGTCCGAGTGTTTGTTATTTTAATCCTAAAATTAAATTTTTTCAGAAATATTCTTAAAGCTTAAAATTCTCCTGTGAGCAAAAGGAATTAAAATACTTGACTTGGGAGAGTTTGTAAAGGTCTAAAAATATAAGCCTGAGTTGGATTAAGAGTCAGGTAAAAGCTTTTCAGCTTCACTTTTAAATAATGCATGACCAAATCACCGCCTACTTCCCTAGACTTAGCATCCACAAACCCCTTACATATACTGTGCTCAAATAAACAAAAGTTCATGGCCCTTGTCTGATTCCAAGTCTTTAAATATTGTTTTCTCCTCTTGATATTTTCCATCTTATTCTAGACTGGAGAAAGTTCTTCAAGAAGGATATCTTGACTGGTTTTTTTTTTTTTTTTAATATTTTCCTCTTTTCGGGGGAAGACTTTGGTATTTATTTTCACTGATTTATGTAATTTGATGTGGTTTTCTCTGGATTGTATATTTTTGTGCATCTGCATCACCTTAGCACTTAATATCTTGGGGGAAGGAACTCTACCACATTAACATGCACTTAATTCATTGCTTAATATATTTTGGATGATTACACTATTCTGCAAGGAAGTGAACAAATAAAGCTCATCTGATTTTTCTCTTTTAATTTGATCGCTTTGCCTTTTCTTTGACAAACAGCTAGGATCTATTCATCCACTTAAGGACTGCTTCTTAGAATCTAGTATCTGGGTTTAATCTTGTTATTCCTTTCACAGTCCTAGAGTGCTAGGTTCTCAACAAAAATTGATTAGGGCAACTCTAGTTAAAGGGACATGGGAAATGGCATTTTCTTGTTATGACAAAACTTTCCTTATATCCCTTTTTCTGTATTGCCAGAAAGTTTTCATTCCACAGAATAAAGACCAAACTTATTACTTCATATTCAATAATTTATAGGATATATTAAAAACTTATCAACCAGATTTTATTTCTCATACCTCTTCAATAGAAGTCATCTATTCCATTCAAACTAATCCTACTTGGTACAAGTAAAACATTCAACGGTTAAAATGGACATTTAGGATGATGTCATAGAATTGTTTTATTTTACAGATAGACTGATAAGTGAACTGGACTTATGTACGGTTATGGACTATAATATGTCATCAACATGTTGTTGATCATGGGTTCCTCCCTTGATTACATTCTCAGTTGATATAAATTCTATTTATTCTCTAAGAGGCAACTCAGGATCCCCTTTTGCGTGAATTTTGTGTTTCAAGAAGCAGACAGTATTTTTTTTTTCTTGTTTTTCACTGCTCTATCTCTTACTGACAGTTTGCATTTTTTTGGGGGGGGGGTCTCATTGAGTTGCTTAGTGCCTCACTTTTGCTGATTTGCTGAGGCTGGCTTTGAATTAGCAATCCTCCTACCTCAGCCTCCTGAGTCACTGGGATTACAGGCATATGCCACTCCATAGGGGTATCTTATTTATGATATCTTTTATTTACATAATTATTTACTAGCATGATTAAGGTTCTTGTAGATAAGGTCTGAGTTATGTTTTTATTTTTCTTAATCCCTTTGTACATTACACAATGACACCTTTCTCCCACACTTCTATGGAAGGAACAATTTTTCACTTCTTTAACTCTTGTTGGCAGCAAATTTCTTCATGAAAAATAAAGTGTCAAGAATTCTTGAGTTTATCAAATTGTTCCATTTACATATTCTGCATCCATTTAGAGAACCACTTAATACTATAATATTATAACTATAATGTTATAACAATTGCAGGTGAGATATTGATTAAATTTATATTTTCCTTCTTTAGATAGTTAAAATTCATGACCAGAAATACATTATCCATATTTGTCTCAGACCCCGGCTTTCCAGGACCTATATAAGTACTTGCAGTACATACAAAGTCTGAAGAAAGAAGGAATAATGACCAAAAATGACTACTCTAAAAAGCAACAGAAATATGAAAAAATGCAATTCTGTCTTGACAGGGTTTATCATACTTTGAAATGATAACAGATGAGATATTCCTCTGGATGCAGTTGTTAGAGTTGAATAAGGAAACTTAAATTCAGGTGAAAGTTTGTCTGAGTGCATTTGATTTTCTTTTAAAGTTTCTATGCTGTGACTAATCATTGAATTTTATAGAATAAGATATCTTCTAGGATCTGAGTTCCTGAGTCCTAACCAACAACTTAAATGGCATCATTGGTTTTGATGAACACAACAGACTCCTCACAGGTATTTTATATTGAGTCATTATAATTATACATAATAGTGGGATTCATTATGTCATATTCCTACATGTATATAACATAATTTGATCAATCTTATTCCTCAGTAATACCCCATATTGCTCTCTATCTTTTAGACTTCACTTCTAACTTTAACCACTTTTATTTATTTATTCTTTCACATTTATTTAGGTATATAATAAATGTAGATCAACTGTAAAGTGCAAAATATTTTCTGTATTACTGAGGTTGCTAGAAGATTCTATGGATTCTCAAGAGTCACCCCAGCTCTTGGAAACGAGAAAGAATGCATTTTTAAAACCAGGCAGAGTGAGTTAAATTAACAACAGGTAACACAAATGAGTCTGGAGAGGAATCAACAAGAATCATGAAAAAAGGCAGATTTTATTGGAAGAAAAACAAAAATTCATGTGGTCTTTCAGTCCCTACTATTCTATCACCAGAAGTGAAAGGCAGCTACTTTTCCCAGAGCCACATGCCTCTTGCTAGCTCTCCAGGACCCAAGCCCTTCATTTGTTCTTTTGCTGTTGAAATATTGGTTACAAGCCCAAGATTCTTCTCTGGGATGAAGATATCTGAAGAGATTAACCCCACCACAAGTCTAGAACACATCTGCTGCCACATCTGAACAGTGGGCTTTTTCAAGTACAGCATGACAACTTTGTCCACAGACATTTCACCTTAAGGAGCCATTGTTTCAAATCTCATCACACTCTGATGACTACAGGGAAGCTGTCCAGTAGTGAATATAGGTTTAGTGTTGCACACCATGGGAGGGAAATTATTCTTTATAAACTCAGGCTCCCATGTTAAATGCACCTCAACAAGATCCTAATTCCAGGTCATAATGTTTCCAAGGAACAGTTCCATGAAGTAATGTAAGATGGCTCTCTTACCCCATTTCAGTCTGTAACAAGTTTTGTTGCCACACTAACTTTTGTTCAGCTAACTTGATCTTTAAATGCATAGTTCTCTCCTTGCTGGTTTTTGCAAGGTACTGTGTGATACACTGTCGGACCACTTTGGCTCTTCTAAGACTATCTGAAATCTCCTTAACATTTCTCTCATTTGCTATTTTCTATCTGCACATCTGTCCTCTGCCATAGGACTGATTGTTGAGATTTACTTATACTCTATTCGAGTGACTCTTACACACATTTGGTTGTATTCTCCTACAGAATTTAGGTTGTATTAAACTGGATTCTACCTTTTAATGTTTAGATGGAGTGTACACTGGAAATAAAAGCACACTTCAGTTTTGTTCTGATAAATGTTGCTTGAAGCTTCCATAGTCCTTGAAAGATTGTTTGATAGCTATGCATTTTATTCTTTATATTTGTTATTCAAAGAGATGTTTGATCTTTTCTGACAAGAGAAGAGGGAAGAGAGAGAAAGTAGAGAAAAAGAAAGGTGGTGGATGCTCTTAATATAACTGCTGGAGTGTTCACTACCTTTTATTCTTGATGTGTATCTAAGTCTAAGTGGGATATTCAACTCTACATGTTTTCACAAAAGGAAGTCAATATATCATTACGAAAAATTACACAGCAGAAGAGTAGATTACTCAATAGCAATTCATCCCATTGTGGCATCTATGTTGATATAAATTCATCTAGCTATTACATTTTTAAGCATGAGAATTTTGTGTCCTCAAGACTAAAAAAGGATTAGTCCTTCACAGATATTTGTAGATGAACAGGTAAAAATGAGGTTCCAGTCTCATAGACCAACTCTACTTATTGATGAGTAATAACTATATAAACTATATAAACAAGCTAGGAGAGGAACAACATTTAGGGAATGAGTGCACTTCTCTAGTAATGTTAATACCAATTATCACAAGAAAATGCTAGAAGCACCAAACCATAAGCCAGTCTATCATTGGTAATGATAATGCTTTAATCTTCTTAAAAAATTAAAATTTAGGCCTTTGTAATTCTGTTTTCCACACTCCATTATTACCAATTATTGTGAGTGCAATATACTGAGAAATTCTTCCTCCTGTCCAAGAATTCTGCTGTATGTGTTGTGGGGATGAAGAACATCTGATCCTTGACTTTAGATTCCTTCATATATCCTGGGAACTGATTTCAGATCTCTCCACATAATTTTCTTTATCCAGACAAATGATCACATTGCCCTTTCTCAGGGCCTGCTCTTCCTGTAATCAGGGTTACTTCTCTCTAAACCCAGTCTGAGCCTTCCATTTTTCTCTTCAATTACAGAGCCCAGGATCAAATGATTCTGTGAAGCTCAAATCTGTGACAAAAATAATAGAAGGATTATCTCAAGGTCCTGATGCGCTATAGGAACCGACATTATCACCATGTCTTTGTTAACACAGGGACTGGGAACTTGACTCATGTGCTTTCAACAGCCTTCAGGAGATACTGGCAACTCACCAACAATTAAGTTTGCAAGTGTTTGTGTGAGTGCATTTGCAAAACCACACTTCCATGAGCATTTATTCATGTAATTTTGCATATTCATAGATATTTTTCTATATAAAGTATATGAAATCATCAAATACCTACATTAAAACATGTCTTATACACAAATAGATACACACAAATACATGTTCACTCCTATATAATTTATAAACATCTCTCTTTGTCCAATTTTCAGTTTGAACTGTGAAGTAAATGAAAACAAGTTAAAGAAGACAAGTCACAATTGTTAACTGTGAGTTGAATGATAATAAAAATGAGAAACAGCAATAAGAAATTATCAGGTTGCCTATACTGTATATTGACAGAAATTTGAGAACTTTTACTTTCCCTGAATCAAATGCATGCTAGGATGCCCTGCTGACACTTGAGAATGAAAGATGCAGATACCCTCAATGTACAGAAAATAGGTCTCATGCATGAGAACTGCTCCTGTGTATTTTTAACTACACATTTCAGAGCTATAGTAAATTATTGAAGAAAATTTGTTTTCTGAGTTTCTTATTAGTGGTAGACACCTCATGAGGAAATCCTTCAGGACACTGAATTGAGAAAATGATGGATTCTAACATATTAATGAGTTTCCTTCACCTAATGCCTAATGAAGTAATAAGTTCCAACACACACACATATACCAAAAAAATGAACCTCAGAAACCAAAGAAAGGAAAGAAACCATAGTGGATCACACATACACACATATTACATGCATAAGTAATGTTTCCAAACAGACATTTCTGGAGCGATACAGAGGAGTCGAATAGGATTTAGCTCCTTATCTGCCATTAAACCTCAGAAATTGCCCCTGCAGTTTGGGGAAAAGCCTAAGCACGCTCACAAACACCTCTCAGCATGAATCAATGCAAAATCTATGGGTAGCCTGTGCTTTTTCTTTGTGGATTGGCCACTGAGGAGACACCTAGGATGTGGGGTTGACTTTGACTAAGGTGAAGGCTCATGGGCTGCCAATAAGTTGAAGAGTACATGGGAAACCTCAGAACAAGCCCCACTCCATGGAAGGAAACAGGAACTGGCAACATTCAGCAAAGAAGTTGACATTTGAACTTCTTCCTTACCATCTTCACTGATTACTTATAAATGCCTAAAAGGTAAAACATTCAGCCTTCAAACTGGAGCCCCAGGGATCTCAGGAAGTGCAGTAAATACATCTGGAAGGAACTGGTATGATATTAAAGAAAATGGAACATCTGGAGAGAGCTGTTTAAATAAGATACAAGACATCCTGATAAATACGGAAACATAATATCCCTGACAATACTGAAAGAAAGCAAGCAGGGAGAAAGAGCAAGAGAGGAGAGAAATTTAGCCTAAGAAACAAAGTATACAACCGAGTAGTACACATAAGTTTACCAATAGAAGGAAATTCCTAAAAAAATTAATTCACACCATGGATTCACTTTATATGAAAATAAATTCAATAAAAATAGAGGCCAAAGACTCAATGATAAAACAACAGAATGAAAAGGGAAGGAGCAAAGACCAAAATGATATCATTAAAGGATTAATACAAAAATTAGAAAGTACAAGTCAGAAGAGACACCACAGGAAATCCAGTGACCAATACAGAGGAGATGGGAGACAACCACAGCAGATAAGGATAAAAAAAAAAGGCTAAGGAATGGAAGCAATAACGGCCAACCTTGCATAGAAAGAGGATAACAGATGTGATACCAGTTAAGATGAGTGGCATCCCTGAGGTCACAAACCCATCCACCAATGGTCAAAGGAAAATGAATGGAAAATTTCCCCTGAAAGACAAATCTCAATTTTCAGATTAAAATAATCTTCCATGTTTTAGGGAAATTGAATATGTAATTCTGAAGGGTGAGATAGGTCTTATTTAAACTACTGACTCTGAGGGGTAAAGAATTACCTGAACATCCAGATAGAAAAATGAAAAATAGAATCTTATCCATATGGAGGGAGCAGAAGTCAGATCCTCTTATAGCAATATCCAGCATCAAAGAACCAAGGAGCAATGTTACCCTAGAACATCACACCTGATGTGGGGTACACAGTCACACTCTCCATCATAGAATGCACTGAGAAGTATCTCACAGAATTCAGGCAATTGAGAGTACAGTCAAACTGGCAAGGGGACTGGTGAGGAGTGCTGGATACATTTCTATATAGAAGGGTAAGTGAACCATGATGGGAATAACTGCTCTGAAAAGAACAACACCACTATGAACTTGAACAGGGTAAAATCAACACTTAACCAAACATCTGAAAATGGGGAGGTGAGATGATAAAGGAGAATGCTGGTGTCTGGCATGAGAGATCTTATCTTTCATAGCAGGGATTTCATCTATTTCGCTCTTAAAAATATGATCTTCAAAAAAACTAAAACCAGCATTTGCAGAACGTTACCCTGTTCTAAATGTATTCCTACCTGTTCATCCAAATGTTTATTATTACATGGAAGAATGCATAAAATCCTGAAACTTTTGAAGATTTTAAATTCATGGATTATCTTAAATAATAGTGATTCTTCATCTTAACTGGTATCACATCTGTTATAAAATAAAGTTTTCTCTGTGTGTATCTGTAAAAGACTCAAGAAGCAAATAGTCCCAAGTGTTAGACAATGGTTGAAAGAATATTTTTTAAAAGTAGTAAAATATCTCCTTTTTTGTATTTTAAAAATTCCTAATGATTTAAAAAACAAAACAAACAAAAAAAAAAACAAACAAAAAAAAAAACACCTGCCTGCAAGAAGGGCTCACCACGGAGCTTTGAACAATAGGAGCACTCACTAAAAAGCATAAGGCATTATAAACAGCACATAAGCTATGAAGAGCAGGTAATTGTTTTTAACTTCCTTTCTTTTTTTATCATACTTTTCCACTGAGACTTGGAAAAACCTGGGAGAAACTCTTGTTGCTGGTGACAGGCACATGAACACTATTGGGGACTCGTGTAGGGAAAAAGCAACAAAAGGATTTTCCAAATATCATTACCCTATGTATGTGTATGATTACACAAATGGTGTGAATCTCCAGCAGGTACCACCATAGAAATGAAAAGTTGTACCCCATTTGTATATAATGAATCAAACTGCATTCTGTAAAAATGAAAATTAAAATGAGAGAAAAAAAGAATTTTCTACTTCCAATGTAGCAAAGGGGGGGAACAAGACCACCCAAGGAAAAGTGGTTGCATTAGGACTGACTCCTGGTTCTGGTTCCACTACTGAGCAGGTTATGCACACAGAGCAAGTAATGAAACTACACTTGCCTTTGGTTTCTTACTTGGAAAATTTAGAAGGCTGAATTGCAATCTGTGTCTTCAAATTCTTGGGAATCTCTTCAAGTATAGATGGAACCAGGGTGGTCCTGAATTTCTCTCTGGATCCTTAAATGCCTTGAAGAAAGACAGCTTCCTGTCTCTCATATATACGGAGCTTCCACCTTAGCTTAAAGTTGCATCAGAACACTTTGTGCTACTGAAATTCAGTAAATTATCCTCAAGTTTGTTTTTTCAAGCTCTAAAATTCTGAGTCTAACACACAAACCTACACAGGAGTTCCAATGCTGTTCAGCTTGAGCAGTTTATATAGCATTGATTTAGAAAAAAAGAACAGAGAAAATAAAGCTGCCAGTTTTCTTTTTATGCTGTACTAAAATAATATTTGACTAGAATTAATGTATTGCTTAAAACAATAAGTACCAACCTAAGCATCTCATAAAGATCAGAGAGTGACTCACGGGCAGGTCAAGGGTAATTAGTGAAACATCTTGATGGAAAATGACAGTGTTTCTTTCAAACCAGCACTTACTTACAAATAAATGACTTGCTTCTGAGATTGTTTGGTGAAACAGTACTTTCAGCATTGAGTACATTCCAATTTTGAGACTACATCCACCTTTTTCATCCCTACATTTTGACCTCATCAAATCTTAGCTATCTCCCTGCAGATAAGACCAGATTTGATGGTAATTTCACTCCTTTTCAAGTGGGGATTTCAGAAGTTGTTAAAAAAATGTCTGTTGGGTATGAAGTAGATTTATAAGATTTTACCACATAGATAACCAATCTGTCAACTTCAATAGACTTGAATGCTTCTATGTAGTAAATGAAAATTGTCTATTTGATAATTTTGCCCAAAATTTAAAAGTCAAGGAGGAATACTTATAAAATTGTGTGTGTGTGAGAAAGAGAGAGAGAGATATTGATTCATGGTGGTAAATTGGATCAAAGCATTCAGATCTTATAAAATTCCTTTTGTTTGGGAAGAATAGGGATCAAATCATAAAATTCAAAGAATTAAAGGTAAATGACAAAGGCATGCATTAGGCTTTTAGAAATAACAAAATCTGCATGTTTAACAGTGGTTCATATCAAAAGGATCAAGGGATTTTCATTGATCACTAAGAATCACACTCATAAACCTCTGTGTTAGGTCTTATATTTCAGAGGACCTAGCATATTTTAAGCATACAAATATATGTATTTGTGCATATATGTGTGTGTGTGAGAGAGAGAGAGAGACCCTAAAAATCCTGTAACTAATACTCCTCAAGCCTCAGGGGAAGGCTTCATCATCTTTTCTACTCCCATGAAATACGAGAGTCAAAAGTAAGGCTAACTAAGAACTGCAAGTAGGCTTACTTTTTTAAAAAAAAATTTTTTTTCTTGTATTTCAGAGTGAAATCCTCTAACAGTCTCCTTGGGAAATGGCTGGAAAGAAAAGTTTGAGGAAATGTTTCATGTAATTTTTCAAATTTTTCATAATATGTTCTATGCCTTCTCATTCCAAGAAGTATCCACATAATTGCACTTAGCATATGATTCATCAATTAAAAGCAAGCTGGTTAGAAAATTTATAATCCATTGACTCTGATTAAAAAAAATATGTGTTTCTCAGAAGCTTCTAAAATATCCCTTGTATATTTTCATACTTGTCATTCATATTTACCTCATATTTTTTCCTGTGTATACATTTAATTTCTCTTCACATGTCAAATATAAGCAGTCACATAAATCATTCCATGAATATCTGTGTGTGTAGCTATAAGCATCTATATTCTATAGCCCCTAACTGGTATGCCTTTAAGAAAAATGCAACCTCAAATATGAACACTCTTTCCATTTTAATAAGTTTTTTTTAAAAGCTGATCCAAAAATGTCTGTAACATGAAAAGAAAAATAAATACAAGTTACAAGTCAAGTTAAAAGTTACAGAAGAGGTTTAAAGTCATGAGAAGGAGCTATGCTCTATTAAGACCCCGTTTGTGTACAATGAATAAAAATGCAGTCTGTAAAAAAATAAAAATAAAAAAATAATAATAAAAAGAGAGTTACATAAGAAGTTTAAAGTTATGTAAGAAGGAACTATGTTCTGTTTGTTTTCACTTTTCAAGTAAATCTAAACTTCAGATGAAGTTTGAAAGAAATCTGTGAGTAGGCTGTGAGTACCTCGAGGAGAGAACTTTATCTAATTATTTATTATTTTATATCTTAAATTAGTGAGTGCTGAGAACATGATTTGACAGGCAAACTGGGGACTATAGTATCTGAGAGATCTTGTCCATTCTTGTATTTTATGAACAAGCAAGTTAAGAGTAGATGATAATGTGAATTCCAAGTCAAGCTTTCTGAATTTCAATCCATGGCCTTTCTCTTTTGCAAGCAGCATTTAAATATACTTAACAAGTATTTTAATGTTCTGTACAATCACTTTATGTCATGTGAAGAGGGAACCTGTATTCTTCTCCTCCCCCACTACAAAAGAGACTACCTTATTTTTGGCTTACACAACAAACATACATAAAATGCAAAATGGCATCAACTCAAAAATATTTCTCTTTATGCTTTAAAGATGCTTCTCAGCAGTCTTATGTCATATCATTGCAAGACTGTATGTTGTGCTTCTTGTTTTTAGAGACAATTAATTCCTGCCTATTTGTTGTTCAACATATTCTGATGTTAGTTGGCAAGAACAGTAACCTGAGCTCATCATAAAATGTGTTTTAAGCTGTCAGAGTCATTACCTATTCTGTTCAGGGAAAGTTTAACATTTCTACGCAGTTTAACTTTTTCTTATTTCCATGTTGATGTTCACAGGCATCACCTTGAAAGAAGGGTTAAATGGCATTGCAGAATAGGAGTAGATGGGGGTGTGATGGGGGATAGCAAGGGAGGATTCTTATTTATTCACAGAATGAGTAAGTAGAGTTTGGTAGAGCAAAAGCACCCAATTTAAAGTTAAATTAGAAGAATGAAATTATTAAGACACATACTTTGGAAATAAAGTATTCAAAGCATGACTTTGCTCTCCAGTCATATCATATATTAATGTAAGAAAAGTTAGCCTAAAACTTGACAACTTAGGCCAATCACTTTCAAAACTCTCTTTTTCTAATAGAAAACTCACAGTGAGTCAAAGTTCTAGGCTATTCAAAAGGGTAATGAATTTGGTGATATAATGACTGGTTCACTTATTGAGAGAAGAAGTAAATCTTTGAAGAAACTATCAGATGAGATATAATCTTCAAGTGTTGTTCCTCATCTTCTGGCTTATTATTGTTTTCATATTTTGTATTGGTGCATTGTGATTATACATAATGGTGGTATTTGTCACTACATAATTTTGCATGCACATGACATAACAATATAATTTGGTCAATACCATTCTCCAGCGATCTGCTTTTTAAAATCTCTTCTTTGGTATTCTCCGCTCATGTACCTTCAACTCCATCTCTACATGAATGTCCGCCATATTTAATCCTGGCCTGTCTTGGGATTTCACATGTACAACTGGCAGGTGTTTTGCACTGTGTCTCTCTGTCACTTCAAACTTATCCCTGCCCAGAAATACTAGCCCTCCTAAGTACTAGATACTCCCATTGTCACCCAAACATTTACTGTAGTGCATTCTCATGGTTTATATATTCTTAGTTTTCCTCTCATTAGTCCCTTCCCTGGAGGAAGGAATTTATGTTGACTTCAACATCTTCAGAGCCTCAGCCAAACTGTACAACAGTTTCAGAAAGGTTAATTAAATCGAACTAAAGACAATGTCCTAAAGCCTGAGATGGCACCAGGTTCTGATTTAGTGGCAGGTTTGTGGTAGAACCTACCAGTACATATTTTAAAGCATCATTTTCAGATGAATTTTGATCTGAGGAATTCCTGGATCATAATTTGGGAAAAAAATTATTATTATAGAGTACAGGGAAATAGGGCTAAATCCAAATTCTGGCCTTATCAGTTGCTATGAATTCTGATTAAGTTTCTCATAGTAAAATGGTTATTTTATTGGGATTCAGGAAGATAATCTATATAAAATACTGAGCACAGTTCCTGGTACATATTGGTTATTATTTCTATCTTATTGAAATTATTGTACTATTGTATTTTTATCTGTGTCACCAGACTTGTTATAAATGTTTTTCACATTTGGGTTTTTCTTTCCTTCATACCCTGCATTTACTCATTGTCAGGCTTTGCCATTCTGTCTCTGTGATATCTGCTGTCTTTTGGCTATCTCTGCTCCTGCTGGCAGTACTGAGGGCAACATTATTTAACTTAAGTTAGTAAACATCACCAAGCATATGCCCAGGCACTGTGTTAGGCACTGAGGATGCAAGGACAGTAGATGCGACATCCATGAATGAACATTTCAAGGGGGAAGAGGAAGAACCTACCTTTAATACCCAGGTGTTGTGATCACCGTGACAGAGGAGTAGCAGATGCATTAGGATGCAAAGGAAAAATGCAAAATATCCCTAGTACTCCACATTTTGATGTCTCTAATGATTAAGATGTGAAATTCTCTGGGATTCTATCAAGTAAGAGAAGACGGGATGACCAATAACTATGCCACAGAGGAGAGATGGAAAGGCAAGACCTGAGGGGACGTGGCAGGGAATGCCTGTTTCCTGACTAGGGGACAAGTGAAGACAGAAAGTCTCCTTCCAATCTCCACCATAAAGTGGATCGGTCAAGGTAGTTTAGGACCCCAACGTACTCCTCTCTTAACAAACATGAATCACAAAAATGCAGTAAATGTCCTCGAACCCTCTAAAATGTCATTGGTGAAGAAAGCACCCTAGACCTTCCTCTTCCTTATGGGGAATGAAAGTTGAGCAGCATAGAAAATTCCAATATGGAGCTTCATTGAGACCCTTAAATTGACACACATTTTATGTTTTCATTTGAAAGAAAAATTAACAATTAGAGGTTGCTTGTGTGAAGACAAAATTTCCCTAGAGTTGCATAGTCTTGGAATTGTCCAAAGCCCTGAATGTTAGCATACAGCATACCAGAAAACTAAAGGCAGGGTCTGACCAATGGACATCGATTAACAAATATCCCACATTTCTGTAACCTAGAGAGACAGGCATTTTGTAATAAATCTATCTAGACGCTTTTTAAAACTAATGGGATGCACACAAGATGGAATGTATCTGTTGAAAAGTTCTCTGTTTCGGTGACCTCGACATTTCTTGAAGTTATTCTTTTCCCCTAGAGTGACAACTGATTGGGAAACAAACAATTGTGTCCCTAGGAATGTCATCTTTCCTATTACAAAATGCTCTTTGTTTACATGCTTGAATAATTTTAAAAAATATTTCTACTGAATCAAATAATAATCCTATCTTCATTAATTGACCAAACTTTGTCAACATCCCATCTAAACAATGCTCTGGGTTTCTAAGTTTAATGATATTTAAAGGCACAGTTTCATGATCGCAATAACCAAGAATGAGTGGGTAGCTGGCATTGCAGTATCTGAATCTGCCCTTGCTATCAGTGGCCATGGAAGGTTGGGACAATTCATTCACCTGCTTAAGCTTTATCTTTCATCTCTAAAATGAGCACATGAAAAACTACTTAAGGGGGATTATTTTGAGGATAGAAGAAAATCCTGTATAATTTCTACTGCAATGATAATGTACAGGTGTTACTGACTTTGTTTGTATCCCCCTAAAATTCATATGTTGATGCCCTGAATCCCAAAGTATTTGGAAGTAGAAGGTAGTATGGTATTTAGAAGTAGGAGGTAATTAAAATGTGATTATATCTTGAGAATGGGACCATGACGATGGGATTAGTGTCCTTGTAAAAAGAGAGAGAAGATCTATTTATTAATTAATCAATCTATTTAGTTTTCTCTGTCTCTGTCAGCACAGAGTGCACAAAGAGGTCATTTGAGCACACAATGAGGGAGCAGCTTTCTCCTGGCCAGGAAAAGAGAGGGTCCTTACCAAGGAACAAACCTGCTCACAACCTCCATCTTGGACTTTCCGGTTTCCAGATTTCTGAAAACTATGGTGTTTTTTAATAGCAACCTGACCTAACAAAATAGTCATGATTATATATTACACCAAATAATCAGAATTCTAAAACATCAAACATAAAACAACTGACTACTAATTCCAATTTCCTAACCTTATAAGAAAATGGAAAGCAGGAACTGATTTGCTACTTTGTTCCACCAATGGAATGTGGGTTTGTATCTTATAAATAAATAGTCACTTGGTATTTGTTGAGGGTTAAATGAATGCATGCATGCATAAATCAAAAGATAATAGTATTAAGTGATGATATGGTTTTTTACTTATTTATTGCCTAATTCATTATTTATTTATTGCCTGCAAGTTTTGGCTGTATCTGCACCTAGATCTGTTTTTAGAGGTGGAGCTGTATTTTTATACATTTTTCCATTTTACATCCCTGTTAACCTCCATTTTCTACTTTTCCAAGTGTCACATGTGATGAAATATTTTGTACATTTTTATTTCATTTAATATTTTTAAAATATTATTTTTAGTGTTTTGATCAGCTCTATGCTTACAGACAGAGCTACTCAGCTTCTGACTGTTAAGTGAGTTCCTCCATATTGTGACACCACAGTGGAGTGTCAAGAGAATGGCAGTTAAGGAAACTACAAACAATAGGTTTTGGTGAGAATGTTGGGGAAAACGTACACTCATACATTGCTGGTAGGACTACGAATTGGTGCAACCATTATGGAAAATGACATGGAGATTCCTCAGAAAACTTGGAATGGAATCACCATTTGATTCAACTATTTCCCTCCTCAGTTTATACCCAAAGGACTTAAAATCAGCATACTACAGTGATGCAGCCACATCAATGTTTATAGAAGCTCAATTCACAATAGCAAGACTAGGTGTCCTTCAACTGATAAAGAAAACGTGGTATATATACATAATATAATATTACTCAGCTTTAAATAAGAATGAAATTATGGCATTTGCTGGTAAATGGATGGAGATGGAGAATGTCATGCTAAGCGGAATAAGCCAATCCCAAAAAACCAAAGGCAAAATGTTTCCTCTGGTCTGCAGCTGTTAATTCACAATAAGGATGGGGGATAAGGAAGAATAGATTTGCTTTGGATCAGGCAGAGGGCAGTAAAGGGAGGGGAAGGGTATGAGGAGAGGAAAAAAAGTAGAATGAATCTGACATTATTACCCTATGTACATATATGACTATATGACCTGTGTGATTCTAAAGCATGTACAACCAGAAGAATGAGAAATTATACTCCATTTATGTGTCAAAATGCATTCTACTGTCATGTATAAGTAATTAGAATAAAAAAATTAAAAACAAGCAAACAAACAAATGATGCCTAGCTCTACCTGATGGCAAAGGTCATGCCTTCAGGTAGGGTCATGTGGATTTCTTATGTGACCAAAGAAAGAAGATTGATTGAATGATTGACTGATTGACTTATGCTACCTATCCATTGTATTTTTCATATAAACATAACTCATTTCTTCAGAGCTGATAAATTTTAGAACTTCGGTCTTCTAAATGTCACTTTAAAAATAAATTTCTACTCAAGGCTTTTGAGAAAGGCTCTTAGGAGACCAAGAGGCAAATAGGCAAAGTGATAACAGAGCAAGCCTGTAAAAATGTTGTTCATGGTCACCAACAATAAAATCACCTCAGAATGCATTTTTTTTTTCCTGGTACTCTCCCCTACAGACACAGAGTCACATCGTAAAGGCAGGCCATGGTCTGCCTGTTAAGGAGGTATTATATGTTGTTTCTGTGCTCATGTTTACTTCTGAGTGCCTCTCAGCTTTTGGATTCCACTACCCACATTAGTTCACTTACTCTTTTTTTCAGGTGGACTTGATGCCATTTGCACCTCAATCTAAATTGGAACACAAAGAAATCAAATCCAGGGATGGCTGTGCTTGCAGTTTAATCTGTCGCTATAGCATGGAAATATTTAAGCCTTACTGATTGAGATGGCAATGCTATTTTGAGCAAAGGGCTTTTCCTGATGCCCTGAAATCATTTACTTTCTAAACAGAATGTCAGTGCTCTTGCTTGAAACCAATAAAAATAATTTTGTGTTTGCAGTTTTGAAGGATTGATATGGACACTGCTCTACTACCTGCTTGCAAAAAAAACTCATGTCCCTGCTACCTTACAAATGCATATCAAGTTTGGACTCATCTTTTTCTTTCTGAGGAACTGAAGGATTCAATTGTAACCAAGATGGGAAGCCATGCTTGAAAGAACTCATCTCCAAGCTTCCAAAGCATATTTTTTTCAAACTGAGATATTAGTTCCAGTATTGCTTACATCAAATGCTCTGAATGCTTCCTTTCCATTGCAACTTTGGTCATCTCAAGTTTGCCTGTGCTGCCCATAGTTACGAAACAGAAAGGGGCTGTGAACACACGTTGAACAGCAGGTTGCACAATGCTTTCTCCAGTGACTAATAAAGTCTCTCAAAGAGAATGAATGTTCCCTATCTAGGCTGTTGACAAACATGAATGAAACTCAGTGTTGATGTAATATAAGATGTAGGTCAAAATGACACACAATATTGCAATAATGAATACATGTTTCTAAAAATCACCATGCTACAGTGAAGTGGCAGAAGGATGTTTCTTCTGAAATAAGTTAGAAAATCACAAATACAGACATAGGGATGCTTATGGCTCATAACGTAAGTGATGAATTACAGTAGATGGTAGCGATTTGAGTTTTGTATTCCTTCAAGGTTCATTTCAGCTAGGTGCAGTTTTCTCTATTCACTTAGTGTTTCTTGCAGATGAAATCACATACAAGAAAATGCAAATTTTGAATGTCACTCAAATTGGTCCCTAATATATCAATCACTTGGAAACAAGTTCAACTTTTCAAAACAAGCATTATAGCAGAACGGATAATACCATAAATGATTAGATACACATCATAATTTATTTGGGAAAAGATTTTTGGAACCTTCAATATCTTACAGATTCCTCTTTGTTAAAAGTTAATGCCGAGTATTTATAAGACTGAAATGAAACAGGCACTGTTACATACTTTTGAAATATAAATTGATATTTTTATTTAAAATATTTTTTTTATAAGGAGCCTTAACAGCATGATTCCCTTTTTACTAAATGTCCCCAATTTAGGAATGCAGCCAATGGAAACAGCAGAGTTAGGGACAATGATAATAAACATGGAGGTATTCACTGAAGTATTGTAATAGTGAAATGCTAGAGGCTCTAAAAATGGATAAACACTCCCTTCCCAAATTTCAGAGGTGAAAGTAAAGCTGATGATTATGTGTTCTTAAATGTATAGATCCAGTTATTGCAAAAACTCTAGGAATTAATACTTTGAAAATAACTATGTAAATGCATAAAGAATTGTGCATAAGGAAGTAATGGGTTACTTCACAGAAGAAATACCAATGGTCAAAAAATATATGAAAAAAAGTTCAACATGTCTAGCAACTGGAGATATGCAAATTAAAACTACATTGAGATTTCATCTCACTCTAGTCAGAATGGCAATTATCAAGACTACAAGGAACAATAAATGTTGACAGGGATGTGGGGGAAAAGGTACATTCATACATTGCTGGTGGGACTGCAAATTTGTGCAACCACTGTGGAAAGCAGTATAGATTCCTTAAAAAACTTGGAATGGAACCACCCTTTGACCCAGCTATCCCACTCCTCAGCTTATACCCAAAGGACTTAAAATGAGCCTATAATGACACAACCATATCAAGTTTATAGCAGCTTAATCCACGATAGTTAATCTGTGAAACTAACCAAGGTGCCCTTCAGCAGATTAATGGATGAAGAAAATGTGGTATATACACACAAAGGAATATTACTCAGCCTTAAAGAAGAATGAGAGCATTTGCCAGTAAATGGATGGAACTAGACAATACCATGCTAAGAGAAATAAGCTAGTCCAAAAAAAAAAAACAAAGACCGAATGTTCTCTCTGATATGTGGATGCTAACCCATAACAAGGGAGGGTCAGGAAGGGAAGTAGAGTAGAGAAGAAGTAGAGAAGTTCATCTGATTAGACAAAGGGGAGTGAAGGAAAGGAAGAGCAGATGGGAATAGGGAAAGCAGTAGAATGAATCAGACATTACTTTCCTATGCTCATATAAGAACACAGGGCCAGTGTAATGCCGCATCATGTACAACCACAAGAATGGAATCAAAATTAGAACGGTTTACACTCCATGTGTGTATAATGTCAAAATACAATCTATTGCCATGTATATCTAAAAACAACAAATATAAAAAAAAAGATTATGTATAAGAATGATCATAATTGCTTACCTGGATCAAACATATTTTGCAATAAATGAACTGTTTAATTAGGATGAATATGAAACCACTGAAATAAAAATATAGCACGGTCAGTAAAGACTGCCTATTACCCCACTGTACAAAGGTACCACAAAATGGAGCCAGGTCTGACTGAGGTTCATTTAGGTTAATTCCAGTTTCTCCTATATTTCTGTCATGTTCCTCTGCAAGCAAGAGACTTTGAGAAATATGCTTATAATATCTGAGAGACAACTTTTGATCTTCCTCTCAGATTGCACTTATACTGAATGTTTACCAAACTGTCTTCCCTCCATTTGAAAGCTAGCTTTGGAGAGTCTCGTTGTATGAGGTAATGCTGCAGATGGTGACATGCAGAGTCTTCAGACAAGGCCTGAAACTTCGATCTTAACACCATGATCTCGGCACTGTTCCAGGCACTAGAGATTCAACAGAAAACAAAATAAATCCCATCCTCAGGGAGCTTACCTTCTACTTCAGTGAGATGGAAAATAAAAGCTCTGAGGATTAAAAGCGTTGAAAAGCGGCGAGGGAGTTTGAAGAATTGAGTGGGTGGGGACTAAGTTGGAGTGGATACGAACAGAGAGGCAGAGAGAACAGCAACACGTGAGGCAGGAATGTGTTTGAAAGGTGTAAGTTTGAAAGGTATGAGGAAGAGCAAAGGTGGCCAGCATGGCTGGAGCAGCATGGATAAGGGGGGAAGAGCAAGAGAGGAGCTCACAGAGAACAGAGGCCAGGGTCCCTAGGCCTGCCGACTATTTGAAGAGCTCTGGCTTCTATTCTAATAGAGTAAGAAAAACATCGCAGAGGTTTGAGGACAGAAGTCAACCAGACTGACTTAGCTTGATCAGAGTCACCTGAGTTGCTGAACTACTAACAGAATTTCGAACAACAAGGGTAAAAACCAGTTTGGAGGTATGCAACACACCAGGTCAGTGAAGATGGTGCAGCATAAGGAAAGCCATGGTCCAGATTTGACTGTATTTTGAAGTGAGAATCAATAGGACTTTCAAATGAACTAGAATGGAGTTGTAAAGGGCAAAACGAAGATGTTGTAAATAAGTCGGTGGCTTTCTGGACATGTACCATTGGTATGATGCAAGGTGGTGCCTGGAGAGAATGAGGTTCATAAAGTGCATTAAAAAAAGAAAGAAGAAGAAAATTATAGCAATACAGAAATTTGTATGTGGGTTGAAAATGGTCCAGAGGAGAGGGAAACTGTAGAAGGTTGACAAGAGACTGAGGACAGGTACTGCAGCTGCAGCCTTAGTTGTCTGAGAAGGAAGGTAGGGAAGGCTGGCCTTAGGGCAGTTCACTTGTAAGGGACAGAGGAGCTTATAAGGATCAGAGGAGCACGTGGGCACAAACTCCAAGCGGGTAAGTTTAGAATTACAGGGCCCTCTCTTTCTCAGTGAAAAGGAAAGCAAATTCAGAAGTGAGAGAGGGAAGGGGCAGGGGAGGGATGAGCAGAAAGGACACGGGGAAACAGTCACACAGGTGTGTCAGAGACAGGTGCAGCAGAGGGACAGGGCTGAAAGCTAAACACGGGTCAGATTCCCCTGAGGCTGGCAGTCACCCTGGCTGGGGCGGATTGGTTTACAAGGTCCTGGCTAGCTTTCTGCTTGCTCAGGGCTGGGTGTGGGAGTTCAGGGGCAGACTGTAAATGGGAGTTGGCTGGGGTTAGAGGTCTTGCCTGTGGAGTTCCTTAACTGTCCTCCACCCGAAGCCTCGCCCCAACACAAACATTGTATTCTACAGGTTAGTACACACCCTCTCAAGTCAGCTTGGGAGTCTGCAGTCCCTTGCCACACAATGAGTCCTAACTTCTGAGACTCCACCTCTTTTTGACTCCAGTATGTAAGGCATCTTAAAGCAGAGTGTTCTTGACTCATTAAGAGGCTGGTGTGAACAACCAGGTATGTCACTATATTTTTTTAAGATTTCACGTGGGCTGCAGAGAAAAGTCAGACTCAGCCAGAGGGAGTTTTCTGGAAGAGTCACCATTTCCACCTCAACTGTTAGTCTAATTTGAATGGCGAGCTTTTCTTTTTATTATCAACTTATTTCCCCAGCAGTTAGCTTCAGTGCTCAAAATTCAGTCCAGGAAACAATCTTTGCCTGCTCTGTGAACTCTGAACCTGGAAGCTCTCAGAGTACCCTAGGGGACACCAGAGCATCATCTCTAGGGGCTACTTGAGTGCATTTTCCCGAATCATTATTCCATGTAAATGCAAAGATGTTAAATGAGAGGACCTGAGATCTCCCTATTTCCACCAGTTCAATATATGACAGTAGGTGTTGACTTCACAGACACAATGGATAAGACAACAGATTTGTAACTCCTAGAAACTTTTTTACCTCAAAGACAAGGCAGCTACAGATAGACTTTTCTTCTAAATTCATGCTATGCATGCACAATGTTTGTCAAAACACAAATAACCACATATATCATGAAAGAAAGGTTAGATCAATATGCTCCTGTATCATATCCAAAGAACTGACAACAGGGAAATCAAATGGGAAAAACATACACTTAGTTTAACTATTTGCAGAAAATTATCTTTCTTTCAAGTGAAAGGGATTTAAATATGTTCTCTTTTCTTTTCATTCCTCCTAAAAAGGAATTTATACAGAGAAAAGAAGAAACAATATTGTAAGAACTTCCTCTTATTCTACTAGACATTTCTTTTTCCCTTTTGGGAGATTCTAAATCATAGCAGCCCAAAAAATATGAAAAAAAATTGACTTGAAAAAAGATTAAAATATGCTTTGTATCAATTCTGTGTGTTGACATTTTCTTTTGTACCCAAATAACAGGATAGCCCGTGGTTGACCTCCAGAGCATGATATGCATATTTCACAAAATAACACTGTTGGCCAGTCAGTCGGTGTGTTTATTGGAATATCACATTCTTGGGCCTCTGGGTTCATTCAAACTGTAACATAAAATTGTCTTGAAGATGGCTTAACAACTAAAATTACCTGCATAAATACACACACAAGCCTACATACACATACATACTCCCAATATATTGATCTTCAATTTTCAGAATATGTAAAAACACATGTCATAAAGTGTATGCACAAAACTGATAAGAGCCACTTCCAGGCAAATAGCTTCAGATTACTTAAACCTACTGAAAAATGAAAATTCTCTAAAAGTAACTCCAGTTAGATGTTTAGAGTATACACATTCGGCAAATCCCAACATTGTATGCATTGCTGAATTACTTTTTTCCTGAAAATCTTTTTTCCCATTCACTTATTCTGTTAAAATTATCTTTTTTAATCACTCATCTCATGTTTTGCTATCTATTTAACATCTAAATAAACCAAGTGATTGGGGTGTGCTGTTAATTCTTAAGGTCATTTCTATCTGATCCAAACCAGTTACCACTCTAATATCTTGAGAGAATTGAACCCTCATCTCTCATACTCCAGAGATCTGCACTTTCAGTAACTCCCAACCCCCCAATTAATATTTCAAAGTGGAAAAAAATTGCTCTTAATCAAAGAAAAGATGATAAACCCTAATTTAATATTCAGCACAACAAGAAGTTCATACTATATCTAGTCTAGGAAAGAATTTTATCAAAATTCTAAATCATGTTAGAAAAGAATTTCAAAAGAGTTCTCCAGTCTTATCTAACACAGATCATGTGGCCTCTTGTGTGGTTTGAGAGATTACTCCTCAAAAGAGTGACATAAAAATCCAGGCTCCTGCTTCTAATGAGCAGATGCATGTTGTACCTCACGCTCTTTCCTAAGAGCGCATTTCAGTGGAGTTACTATTGGTAGGCCCCAGGGAAATGACAGCTACAATTAACTTTGCCACTTAACTGTGCTGTGCCAAAGTATCTCCCCTATGAGCATGTTTCCTCAAATTTCCACCAGGAATATGTTTCCTTTAAGTTAGAACATGGTATCCAATAATCCTCCTCTTGAAAACTATCATATATTAATTTGAATACAATTGTTATAAAATAGCCTCTGGTTATTATCCAATATGCTGTGAAGACTCATAGTATGAGATCTAAGAATAGCTAAGTTTTTATATAATCATATATATCATATTTTAAGCTCAAAGAAAAGTGCTTCCTATGATGTATAATGCTAATCCTAACTACCAGACAGAATAGTAAAATGGAAATGAAAACAGAATAGCCCTTATTATTTACATCAAAAAGAGATTCATTCATTTAGTCAATCATTCTATACTCTTTAGTGAGCATCTACTTTGTACCAGATATATTAATATGATTAGAAATTACATTGAGATATCCATGGCTGCATCCTCCTCCTGTTCTTTTATATCTCCTTTTCTATCAAGGGATCCATAACTTTGTGAACCCTGCTTCATGGGAGTGGAATGGAGGAATAATAAGTAGTTGAAAGCCCAAGAGTTCCAAAGAACTCCTTTCAAGTTTTTTTTATTTTAAAGCTTAAAACTGAGTAAATTGTGGTAGATATTCCAAGGTGGTTAGGTAGAAAATGAAGTTCTTAAAAGATGACTTAGTCCAACCTTGGGAAAAATATAAGACTCCTCAATACCCGAAATAGTCACTCTTCTACCCTGGGAAGATGGCAGAATGTGAAGAGTGAATGGCTGCATGAAATATTTAGGTATGCTGAATTCTAGAGCACACTGCTCCTAGTTTCAGCAAATGCCCCAAACTCAGCACAAAGCAATGGTGCCACCCTCCTTTTAAGAGACCAGTAGTGAGCAACAATGATCAAAGACAAATGGGCTTGCTCTGTGCATTCTCTTCCCCAGGCCCCTTGGGACTGTAGAGTGACCCTGTATGAAGGGAGGAAGCCTAATAGTGACAGGCCAAAGAGTCTCTCAGTCTAATAGGAGAGAGGTTGGAGGCTCATCTGATTTAAAAAAATAAAAGCCTACGGTGTTTGTGTACCTCTGTTTGTATAACTGCAGAAGACCAAGAAGACAGACACAGAAACTGCCTTTATGTTCTTCCTAATCCACTGACAGAACTATAGATCATTTCAATGAAAAATATTAAAGGCTACAAATCAAGCATCCCCAACTTGCAGAGAGCTTATAGAGCGGTATGAATGAATCTGTCCAATGATTATTTCTACTCTAAGTGCACTTTGAATAAGTCCCAGCAGAATGACTTACATACACTAGACAAACAATAAGTATTTGGTGTATTACACTCAGGGAAGACAGGATCTTATGAACACTGACGGTTAAATAACTCAGTACCAATACAAGCTTATTTTAAGTTATTTTTACCCCACAGAGCAAAAAATGTCATCCCCATATATCTGTAATCTTCATTTCATTTTTCAACCAAGTACTAATATTTTAAAATTATTTATAACTAGTTATTATAACACCACCTTTGGGTATTTTGGTTTCTTGTCTATGATGAACAGTAAAAAGTGAAGCATGACTCATATGTATATCCTGTCATAGTATTATAACTGAAATATAAGAGAAAAAATTGTGAAAACTATTCAAAACTATTTTCCCATTTCAAAAATTCTATATTACATAACAATCACAATGTAAGGGGGTATAATGAGAATAATGCTTAAATTTATTTGTAGTATATTAATTATTTTCATTATTATAACACCTTGTAATCAAAAGAGTAGTAGTACAAGTTGTACCAAATGGTAAATATATTTGGATGTCACAAGAACTCCAGTGGAAGGATTCTTGAGACTGCTGTTTAACATTGAGACTATTATTTCACTAGGAATTTTCATATTAAATAATGAAAAATTATTAAAATCAACTTTGCAAATAATTAATAAAAGAACAATTAAGGTAAGAGGTCTGGGAAGATTTAAGCTAGCTTATTTTGAAATGATCATTTCAGGACTCTGAATTTTATCAAGTACCTAATATGACTGAAAATAGACTGGCTATATTGTTTTTGGCAAAGATCTTTGAATATCATACATACATTATTTTATTGCAGTTATAAAATTATTTATATGATTTTTCCACTTGGAGTAATTAAGTAGAAAAAAGAGTCGGGTCATTCATTTAGTTGGGAAGCAGGGAAATTATTAATTGACTAAGGGAAAATATGGTTATTAAATGTATTTTTGATGCAAAATAATTTTAATAAAAATAATGTAAATTCTAAAGTAAAGCAAAAAAAAAGAAAAGCAAAAGAGAGCTGCTGTTAATGGTACTGAAAGCACATTCTGATCTGGATAATAGCACTTCCAATTACCCTTTATAGTATTATTTGTCTCAGCTGAGCTCGCCTGTGTAGGTAACATGGGCAATGTGTTTTCTATGATGCTATTAACTTGGACACACAGCATATTTCAAATTGGCTACCCTGGGCTTTCACACAAATGTCCATTTCTCTTACTATTATTATGAAATTACCTTTAAATGTTCCTTAATATTTCTTTATCAGTAATCCTAAGTAATCACTGCTCAGGTCTCCATGGTTACCTTGTTAATGCTAATCTACCTTCACCAAAACTCTACTACTATCTGACTCTCCATTATGGAGCTAAGACTTCCCCACGACTAAGTGCTGCTGTCCCTTGGCTGGTTCTCATAGAAGGGGAGGATGTGGAAAAAATACTGGCTGGTAGTGTAAGTTGCGGTTATGTGCAAGTTATTGCTAATGCCAGTATGTTTGTAACAGCATTTGGAGACTGTGATTGAAAGAAGATAGAAGAACACAGAAAAAGAAGGGAAAGGAAAAGTGACAGAAAGAGAGTAAAGATAATATGAAAATGCTTGGTGCTATGGGTAACATTTCAAATGACTGCAATATAAACACAGCCATGTATCTTACAAAACATTGGTTTTCCAGGGGACCTAAGACTCTATTCTATCTGAGATTCTTGGTGCCCAGCCATTTCATGTGGACGGGCAGAACACTGCTTGGCTTCCTGAGCATTGGTCTTCCATTTCCTGGACATTGCTCCTTCCAGACTGCAAACTAGCCTCAAGGGGAAATTGCCATCTGTGTACAGAACATGCTCCTCAGGTCAAATCATTCACACTCTTCACATGAAATAAAACAAATGAATCCAGCCCTTCTTTCACACTGAGTCCTGGGTAATGATCCTCCACTGGGGTAGAGGGACCAGAGAGATGGAATGCAAATGAGGTTTTCTGAGATCCTTGTAGTTGAATATCTTTAGTGCTACTGTGAGAAGTTTTACTTCATTATTTTAGATATCATCACATTTAAGTTTTATTTTTGTGCTGGAATTTATAGTGAAACTTTGAAAAACTATTGAGTTTTTCAATATGTGGCCTGCCTATAGGAGTAGTAACACAGAATATGTGGAGAGAGAAGCAGATCATGGTATGTGAAGTGTCACAGATTAAGAAGACTGAATCATGTATTTTAAATATTTACCATTTTAAAACCATATTCATAAAATAGTTTCTCAAAGACCATAACATGTAAAACTCTAAAATACTAACAGCTAACTACAATATCCCAACAGAGGTTACTCACAACAGCTCTGTGAAGTAATCATGAAGTCCCTGAAGTTTTAATTGAAGTACAAAAGGCTAATACTCTGAAAAATTAACTAATTTTCCCCCCTGTTACCCCTTGATCATTTCTGAGTTTGTCTAGTTAGACAGTGAAATATTTATTGCCTCCAAAAAGGGATGTTTCTGATAAAAGAAACGACAAATCTTTTGAAACCCAATGAGATGGAACTCAAGGGACTCTGGACAAAGTGAAATAAAACACGATGAATCCAGGCCTTCTTTCACACTGAGTCCTGGGTAATGATTCTCCACTGGGGTAGAGGGAACAGAGAGATGGAGGGCAAATGAGGTTATCTTGGATCCTTGTCCACCTATCCTGAGCAGTCTTCTCAAGACTGGACAGTCACTGGGGCTAAAGAGCCTATTAGGAGATCAAAGATGAAAAACATAGTAGCTGCCTCTGCACCACAGAGAACCAGTGGAAAGCACCAGATGTCCATGCATGTGAGAATAGACAAATAGCTGCCCCAGCTTCCTACTCCTGGTCATGGAAGGATGTTAAATAAGACAATTCCTTTATCTTTGTGCTTTCCTATAAGATGAAAATATTTTTTAAGCATAGCTTTGATAGATCTGTGATATTCTCACAATATTGAAATTCTAATATCATACTTATAGCATGGCTATCTTCTTGAAGACAATGTTTATCTCAGAGAGGGAATTTTAATCTCAGAATAAGTAATTAGATTTTTATTTGTTTGTGATTGAGTTAAATGGTATCACTGGAAGTTATCCTATATACTTTTTTGTTGTTGGATTTTGTGAAATGGTACTGTCTAGGAAGAGCATGAGAGTGAAACTTGACTTCCTGTCTTCCAGGCACTGACTGTTCTCCATGACATAGTCACTCAGGAAAGTCTGCCTACTTTCAATATTTAGATGTATTACCATTTCCTCATTGTGCTTTTTCTCACCCAAGCTAATATTTGGTGTTTCTTATAATCTTCCTGTTAAATGATTATTTGGTTTCGCCTCTTTCTCCAAGTCACAATATTAAAAGGATTTATTTACTTGAAATTAGAGTGAATTTGGCATTATATAGTCCATACATTGAGAGACTCTAAATATGACAACAATATGGAATAACCTTTACTGATAGTTCTGACCACATTTCAAATGAGAAAATCATGGTAAGGAAGAGAAATAGTTGAGACTAAGATAATATTTACTCTTCCTTATTGCTTATTTTTCTTCTTCTCTTCTTATTAATTAAAAATTATTTCTTGAGATCAATTAGGCCTTCTGTATGCCACAGAAAGCATCTAATTCCCTGATATTTAACCTTATGCCTGAATAAAATTATGGCTTGTTGAATTTTGGACTATATAATTAGTGCTATCTTAGCATCCTTTGTCATTTATTCCCCCAAATGTGCTTTCATTAGTTTGCAGAGTCTCTGTAATAGAATTTTCTTGCATTCTGGAAAATGAAGCAGGATGGCAAAGCACTTTTGAAAATTCATTCAGAGTCGTGCTCACTGGGTTTGACTCTCATGCCTGCTATCTGTCTGATCTTTGAGGAGTTACACCAGCTCAGCTTCCTTATTTGCAAATTGACAAGATTAGTGGCATCTCTTTCATGGGTTGATATCAGAAAGCGAGCAAAAAACATCAGAAGTAAGTATCAGGGTACTCAGCATATAATAGGTTCTCCACCATTTTTACAGAGTATTTTTTGTAGTTCTGTCATTTTTGGTTCAGAGCTGAGGTTTATTTGTACAATACCTAAATTGATTTGTTAAGCTTTCTGGATGCTTGTGAAATGTCATAGCCACTTTTAAGTCAGTTATCAAAAGATAAATAAATTTTGATGATTATGATTGCCCAAAAAATTGATTCAGTAGTTTTTAAGCCAGTGTTTCCTTAGGTGCTTAGGAAAAAAAATGACATGAACCATAAATTTCTTTGCTATAGAACATTCACTGGGAGAACAATTCTACACAAAGTTATTCCCACCAACTTAGCAAACACTGTTCATGAATTGACACATCTTGTGTGTTCTGCACCAGTAGGCAGTCTGTCATTGCCATGTGTCCAATGACCCCACCAATCCTCTAGACCACAGTGATAAGTGCAAAGAAAAATAAGGAGAATG
This sequence comes from Sciurus vulgaris, assembly GCF_902686455.1. NCBI lineage: Eukaryota > Metazoa > Chordata > Mammalia > Rodentia > Sciuridae > Sciurus > Sciurus vulgaris. The sequence continues at coordinate 77,034,590 of NC_136474.1, read as the reverse complement.
CTGAAGAGTTTCTTCTTCAAACAAAGAGAAAAGGACAATCCACAACCTGAAGACTCTTTACCTCCGAGGTAAGCCAATTATATAGCCTGGGTAATTAAATATTGTCTAACAAAATACATCTATAATTACAACACAGTAACATTCTGGCTGATAAAATACTATTTTTTTTTCAAGTACTTCTAAGTTAATCATTGAATTTTAGCCTTGTAACAACTGAAGTGTGGTGAGGACTCACCCACATCTTACACACTGAAGGAAATGGATGGTGAGAGAGAATGAGAAACCTGGTGTGCATTAATTCATCCAGCTTTTCAATCCAAGCTTCCTGGAGCAAAGAAGGAATGGTGAGCCTATTGTTTAGTAAGGGGCAGACTGACTCAGCTTATGCATGGGTGAAATATCATTTTTTAAAAATAATTTATTGTGATTCATGGTAAACAAATGGGGTACAACTCTTTTCTGTTTGTACATGAAGTAGAGTTGTACAATTTGTGTAATCATACATGTACATAGGGAAATGATGTTTGTCTCATTCTGTTATTTATCCCCCCCACCCCTCTTACCCCTCTTTTTCCTGTATATGATCCATCCTTCCTCCATTCTTGCCTCCCTCCCAACCCCCATTGTGTATCATCATTTGCTTATCAGAGAGATCATTCGGTCTTTGGTTTTTGGGGATTGGCTTATCTCACTTAGCATGATATTCTCCAATTTCATCCATTTGCCTGCAAATGCCATAATTTTATTCTTCTTTATGACTGAGTAATATTCCATTGTGTATATATATATCACAGTTTCTTTATCCATTCATCAGTTAAAGAGAATCTAGGTTGGTTCCATTATCTAGCTATTGTGAATTGAGGAGCTTTGAATATTGATGTGGCCGTATCATTGTAGTATGCTGATTTTAAGTCCTTTGGGTATAGGCCAAGGAGTGGGATAGCTGGGTCAAATGGTGGTTCCATTCCAAGCTTTCTGAGGAATCTCCACATTGCTTTCCAGAGTGGCTGCACTAATTTGCAATCCCACCAGCAATATGTGAGTGTACCTTTTCCCCCACATCCTTGCCAACACCTGTTGTTGCTTGTATTCTTGATAATAGCCATTCTAACTGGGGTTAGATGGAATCTTAGGATGGTTTTGATCTGCATTTCTTGTATTACTAGAGATGTTGAACATTTTTTCATATATCTGTTGACTGCTTGTGAATCTTCTTCTGTGAAGAATCTGCTCATTTCCTTAGCCCATTTGTTGATTGGATCATTTTTATTCTTGGTGTAAAGTTTTTTTACGTTCTTTATAGACTCTGGAGATTAGTGCTTTATCTGAAGTGTGTGTGACAAAGATTTTCTCCCACTCTGTAGGCTGTCTATTCACATTGCTGACAGTTTCCTTTTGCTGAGAGAAACCTATTTAGTTTGAATCTATCCCAGTTATTGATTCTTGCTTTTATTTCTTGTGCTATGGGAGTCCTGTTAAGGAAGTCCGATCCTACACTGACGTGTTGAAGATTTGGACCTACTTTTTCTTCTATAGGGTGCAGGGTCTCTGGTCTGATTCCAAGGTCCTTGATCCATTGTGAGTTGAGTTTTGTGCAGGGTGAGAGAGAGAGTTTAGTTTCATTTTTCTGCATATGGATTTCCAGTTTTCCCAGCACCATTTGTTGAACAGGCTATCTTTTATCCATTGTACGTTTTTGGCAACTTGGTCAAGTACGAGAAAACTGTATTTATGTGGGTTTGTCTCTGTGCCCTCTATTCTGTACCATTGATCTACCTGCCAATTTTGGTCCCAATACCATGCTGCTTTTATTACTATTGCTCTGCAGTATACTTGATTTTCTGGTATTGTGATACCCCCTGTGAATTACATTTATTGATTTCTGGATGTTGAATCAACCTTGCATCCCTGGGATAAAACCCACTTGATCCTGGTGCATTATCTTTTTAATACGTTTTTGTATGAAATTTGCTGAAATTTTATTAAGGATTTTTACCTCTATTCATTAAGGACATTGGTCTGAAAATTTCTTTCCTCAATGTATCTCTGTCTGGTTTTGGTATCAGTGTGATATTAGCTTCATAGAATGAATTTGGAAGGGTTCCCTCCTCTTCCTTTTCATGGAATACTTTGAGGAGTATTGGAATGAGTTCTTCTTTGAAGGTCTTGTAGAACTTGGCTGAGAATCCATCTGGTCCCGGACTTTTCTTTGTTGGTAGGCTTTTGATGACTTCTATTTCATTGCTTGATATTGATCTATTTAAATTGTGTATGTCCTCCTGATTCAGTTTTTGGGTAAACTACATGTCTCTAGAAACCTGTTGATGTCTTCAAGATTTTCTATTTTGTTGGAGTATAGATTTTCAAAATAGCTTCTAATTATGTTTTGTATTTCAATCATTTCTGTTGTGATATTTCCTCTTTCATTCCTAATTTTAGTAATTTTTCTCTCTCCTTCTGTTTGTTGGTGTGGCTAAGGGTTTATCAATTTTGTTTATTTTTTCACAGAAACAACTTTTTATTTTGTCAGTTTTTTCAATTGTTTCTTTTGTTTCAATTTCATTGATTTCAGCTTTGATTTTAACTATTTCCTGTCTTCTACTGCTTTTGGTGTTGATCTGTTCTTCTTTTTCTAGGGCTTTGAGCTGTAATGTTAGGTCATTTATTTGTTGACTTTTTCTTCTTTAATTGAATGTGCTCCGTGGAAAGAATTTTCCTCTTAGTACTGCTTTCACAGTGTCCCAGAGATTTTGATGTTGTATCTTTGTTCTCATTTACCGCTAAGAATTTTTTTTATTTCCCCCCTGATGTCTCCTGTTATCCATGCATCATTCAATAGGGTATTATTTAATCTCCATGTTAGACTAGTTTCTGTTTTTTATGTTGTCATTTATTTCTAATTTCATTCCATTATGATCTGATAGAACACAAGGTAGTATCTCTATCTTTTTGTGTTTGCTAAGAGCAGCTTTGTAGCATAACATATGGTCTATTTTAGAGAAGGGTCCATGTGCTGCTGAGAAAAAAGTGTATTTGCTCACTGATGGGTGGAATATTCTATATATGTCTGTTAAGTCTAAATTATTGATTGTGTTATTGAGATCTATGGTTTCTTTGTTCAATTTTTGTTTGGAAGATCTGTCCAGTGGTGAGAGAGGTGTGTTAAAGTCACCTAGTATTATTGTGTTGTGGTCTATTTGGTTCCTGGAATTGAGAAGGATTTGTTTGACGTATATGGATGAGCCACTGTTTGGGGCATAGATATTTATGATTGTTATGTCTTGCTGATTTATGCTTCCCTTAAGCAGTATGAAATGTCCTTCTTTATCCCTTCTGACTAACTTTGGCTTGAAGTCCACATTATCTGATATGAGGATGGATACTCTGGCTTTTTTGCTGAGTCCATGTGCATGGTATGTTTTTTTTCCCATCCTTTCACCTTTAGTCTGTGGGTATCTTTTTCTATGAGATGAGTCTCATGGAAGGCAGCATATTGTTGGGTCATTCTTTTTAATCCAATCTGCCAGTCTATGTCTTTTGATTGATGAGTTCAAGCCATTAACATTCAGGGTTATTATTGAGATATGATTTGTATTCCTGTTCATTTTGGTTTATTTTTGGTTTTTAAATTGACTTTGTTTCTCCTTTATTTGGCTATTCCTTTAGGGTAGTTCCTCCCTTTGCTGACTTAAATCATTGTTTCATTTCTTCCTTATGTAATATTTTGCTGAGAATGTTCTGTATTGCCAGCTTTCTATTTGTATATTCCTTCAGCTTTTGTTTATCATGGGAGGATTTTATTTAGTCATCAAATCTGAAAGTAAGTTTTGTTGGTTATAAGATTCTTGGTTGGCATCCATTTTCTTTCAGAGCTTGAAAAATGCTGTTCCAGGCCCTTCTAGCTTTTAGGGTCTGGGTTGAGAAATCTTCTGATATTCGTATTGGTTTCCCTCTGAATGTAATTTGATTTTTTTTTTTCTCTTGCAGTCTTTAAAATTCTATCTTTATTTTGTGTGTTAGGTATTTTCATTATAATGTGCCTTGGTGTGGGTCTGTTGTAATTTTGTACATTTGGTGTCCTATAGCCTCTTGTATTTGATATTCCATTTCATTCTTCAGATCTGGGAAATTTTCTGATATTATTTCATTGAGTAGTTTGCTCATTCATTTGTTTTGTATCTCTGTGCCTTCCTCAATCCCAATAATTCTTAAAATTGGTCTTTTTATGATATTACATAATTCTTGGAGGTTCTGTTCATGATTTCTTACCATCTTCTCTGTTTGGTCAACTTTGTTTTCAAGATTAAATATTTTATCCTCAATGTCTGAGGGTCTGTCTTCCAGGAGTTCTATCCTATTGGTTATGCTTTCTATGGAGTTTTTAATTTGGTTTATTGTTTCCTTCATTTCAGGAATTTCTGTTTGAAATTTTTTTTCAGAATCCCTATCTTCTTACTGAAATGATCCTTTGCTTCCTGCATTAGCTCTTTTAACTGTTGATTGGTGCCACCATTAAATGCCTGCATTTGCTTTCTTATCTCAGCGTTTGCTTCTCTGATCATTTAATTATGTACATTCTGAACTCCCTTTCAGACATTTCTTCTGCCACCCTGTCATTGGATTTTATTTATGTAGCATCCAAGTTTGTTTGGGACACTTCCCTTATTTTCTCATATTGCTCAGGTATCTTCCCCTCTAGGAGTGCAAATCTGAGATATTGCAGTTTTCCCCCTATAGACTTATAGTGTCCCTGCAGGTTTTCAATACCTCACCTGGAAGTGAGAGATCAATATTGGCAGCGCCCTATACAAACAATATGCATCCTTAACTTAAATAGTCCCTTTATAAGATATTAACCATATTGTCTTAATAAACAGAGATTATGAGTTTGATTATTATCTACAGCTTAGCCAATAGATTTGGAATAAGGACCACGATTTCTAAAGGTAGACAAAGAGGATGGGGAAGGGTGTAGGATACAACGTTAGTGAGAAAAGAAGTTTGTCTATAGAGGTACTGTGTCACAGAAGTAGTGAAAGTGGAATTAAAAGAAATTGGTTGTTAGCATGTGAAAAGGGAGAGAGAGTGTCCAAGGAGACAGATAGATAAGAGGAAAATAGGATGAGAAAAATATTAATAAGAGTAAAGTAGGAATAATAGTAGGTATAATAAGAATAATTGTAATATTACCACTAATAAAAAAAAATCTACAATAAAACTATACAGTACTGTTCAAACCTTCTAGTCTTCAGTAGCCTGATGTCATGGAGGAACTTCATAACTCAGTGACCCAAAAAGGATGCTGCTTCTCTAGAGTTAGGGTTTTATTACTGCTAGTGGGCAGAGGTGCCTCCACATGTTGACAGGTGATCAACTGCAGCCCGGGCACTAGACTGCAGGCTGGGGCCCAGCTGGTCTTGCCTGTCTCTAGGCCTGCCTCCCCGGTATGGGTGAAATATCTTTAGAGGTGTAATTATCTACCGTAAGATATTCCAAACTGGCAAAGAAGTGTTTGGTCTCCGGCTTCACATGTACCTCACTGCTTTATCACGTTCCTGTTGAACTTTCCTCTAGAAAATGCTTTTGATTTCCATTTTAACCACTCATGAGGTAGGACAGCAATGGTCTAGTATGAAACCACCTCTGCACCTTCCAGAATAGTATGACCATTTGGACTCATCCTGCAATTATAGCAGGAAAACATGGGTACAGCTAATGGGTTGCTTTCTTGGTAAGCAGCAGGAGGCTGAGGTGACCTTTATATTCAATATTTTCCATCAAATAGAACATATATTAGAAGAGGGAGAAGAGATAATTGGTACCAACAATCTATTTGATTAATTATAAATTATTAGGTGCATTTTAGTTATACAAGGCTAGGTTAAATATAAACTATATGTATAATCACCATTATTATTAGCATAATGAACAAACATTTGGAATCTTTGTAATTGAGATCCTTAATTGCTATTTATTCTGCCAGGGACATGTCACAGTGCATGTTAGTGATCTAATAAAAAGCTTAAACTCTTTCATGAGTTGCCAAAATGATATACCTGATTGTTCCAAAGTCAAGAGGTTGTTAGTGGTTTTCTGTAAGAACTTATGGCAATTTTTGTAGGCTTTCACTTCATTAAATTGTATTTAAATGATAAATATTTTATTGCTAGATCTATCATTAGAATTACTTAATAATTCTCACTTCTTAGGACTGAATACAAGAAAATTTGCACCAAAATTTGATACTAAAAAGTTGTATGTCAGGTAAATACTTTCAAAATACTGACTTATTTATATTCACTAGACTATTAAACCATTTAATATATTTCTGCTATAATCCTTACAAATGTGAAAATATGTAAAAGTACATTTTATGATTAATGTGGACATAGTTTATATGTAAGGATTGCATTTATGTAGAGTATAACTATATAGTCTCAATTATACCTCAGTCACAGCATTGCTTTATGACCCAATGGACTGAGCTTTAAGAATTTTCAAAAGATATTCCTTCTTCTTCTCCTCCTCACCTTATTCATGAAAACGAGTACCACTTCCTAAACAAACCTAGAAATATTGCTGCTTTAAAACTTCCTGCTTTCCCAATCATGATAAGAAAATATTAAGTGTCTACCTCACATTATGCCTGGCACAAAAATACATAAATTATTAACTTCAGTCATTACTCAGAGTATTGTGCAAGTTTCAGTCTATTATCCCAGGTTTACCAAAATGTGAACTTTCCCCCTATAACTGACCTTAGTTATTCTTTTGAGATAGGCCCTAATTTATCCAAGATAGAAACAATCTGTAAATCTGGGAAAAATCTGTATACGTATTTTACTGCCATAAAAATTATAAAGGATAACCAAAGGACTTAAAATCAGCACACTACAGTGACACAACTACATCAATGTTTATAGCAGCTCAACTCACAAGAGCTAAACTATGGAATCAAGCTAGATACCCTTCAACAGATGAATGGATGATGAAAATGTGATATATATATATATATATATATATATCATACATGTGATGGAATATTACTATATTTTAAAGAAGAATGAAATTATGAAATTTGCTGTTAAATAGATGGAGTTACAGAAGATCATGCTAAGCAAAATAACTCAAACCCAAAAACCCAAAGGCTGAATGTTTTCTCTGATATGTGTATTCTGAATCACAATAACAGGGACGGCTAGGGAAGAATAGAGGTACTTACACTAGGTAGAGGGGAGTGAAGGGAGAGGAAGGGGAAAGGGGGTAGGAAGGATAGTAGAGTGAAACAGACATTATTATCTCACGTACATATTTGACTGCATGACTCATGTGATCCTACAATATGCATAATCTGAAAAATGAGAGATTACACTCCACTTATGTATGATCTATCAAAATGTATAAATGCATTCTACTTTCATATACAACAAATTAGAACAAATAAAACAATTTTAAATATAAGGATCTGAAAATGAAAGTTGAAGCCACTTAAAAACATTACAGGGATGCCTGAAGATTAAGGAGGTCCTCCTCATTGGATGACTCAAATACAGTCTGGGAATCCAGCTGCTGGAAATGTCAGTATCAGATGGGGAAGTTGGCTCCAAATATAAAGAGCTATGATCGGGTATCAAGCCATGTGCCTTTCTGCCCCAGGTTTGCAGCTGCATGACAGATGCAGAACACTGATATTCTCTGAACACCAGCTTCCCGTCCAGAAATATATATATGCACAATTTCAGAGTGGTTCTGAAAATGACATTACTTAATGCACTTAGAATCTTTATAGACTATAATGGACTTTATTAATGTTTGCTGATGCTAATGTTATTGTTGTTATTTGACTAGATTGGCCTTTACAATATCTCTCATCACCGTGGTTTCTCTGAGGCCTATTCACTGCTGAGCTGTGAGAGTCTTTTCCACATTCATTACAAGCAGTGGATCTCTCTCTAGTCAGTGTCCCCATGAAACAGAAAACAGATGTCTCCATTCCTCCAAGAGAAGTCACAGCATTGCTTAATCAAACTTGACTGAGTTTCGTGTGTACTATCCTGGAGGATGATATGATCATCTAGGTTGTTCAGGTAAAAAAATAAGAGAAATGAGAAAGACAAAGGGCACCTCTCAGGTTATGTTTGTGCAAGAAATTATCATTTTGTTGAACTTATTTAAGCAAGTAATGAAAAGATTTAGAAAATCACAAATAGCTTTGTAGATGATCTATGGTAACTAGAAGAAATGAACATTCTTTTGATGATGGAATGTCATCAGACAAATTGAAATTATCCCAGAGTTCTTTGAATTTCATCTTTGAAGAAAGTTGAACTGGTAAGTGGCAAGTTGTGGGGGCTAGCCCAAGCATGCATATGTAATTGAGGCTACATTTTTTAAAGGGCAAAAGGAGATTTTAATGAATAAAACGAAATGGTATGTTGCACTCTGAAAAACATTGCTCCCTAGGGAAGAGATGGACGGTTGATGGTGTCTCTTTCTCCAAAAGATTCTCTTTAAGTGGCAGCTAAGAAGACTGTCCTTGGAAGAAACAGGAAAAGATACGAAAGATGAGCTGGAAAGTTTCATCTGTAGGAAAAGGCATTTCCTCAGAAGGAAACTCATTCTAGTTGTAAACATCCATAAACACTAATAAAGATTTTTTATGTTGAATGAAAACTAAATTATCTTTACACCAAACTCAATTTTAATTTATTCTACCAATAAGAATTAAAAATTCACAGCTTAATAATCTCCAACATGGAAGTTTACCTATATCATGAGATATATTTTGCTCATTGAATCTCCAATTTTCCCATTCAACTATCTTCAGTTATTTCTGTGCAGTTTCAATTTTCACCCACTATCTTAGGCAAATCATTCAACACATTTTGGGGTAAGATATCATGGAACATAGCATCAGGGTCAAATATCAGAATCTTATTCTGAAAGTCATGCCATTGTGAGGGGCAATAACTTTCTAGTTTTTGGAATTATAATTCCATCTCACACTTTAATCTTATGTTTAACAATTGATAAATAATTGGTTGAGGCCCAACTCATATCACTTTGTCCTTAACAAATACCTTAAACAGAGAAGGGACAAGTTAAAAACCATAAGGCAAGCAACAATTTCAATTGTCATCTATCCATTCATTTCTTTCAGTTTATACTTACGTATTACTGCAAAGTCATCCATGAGTCCACTGTTCAAAACCTTTTCACTCAGTGATAATATTTTTAAATGGAAGGAAACAAATTTTAAATGGCTCATTGTTTTTAAATGAACTTCCATCAGCTCCTGCTGAACTCCTAGAAAATGCTCACATATCATTTGTTTCATTATATCTTTCCAAAACTCTCAAGCAGATTTGAGGCCAAACCCACAAGTCATAGATTAAAATTTAATTTTATTTTTAACAAATTAAGGTATTTTCAAGAATCAACTTTCTCTATAATGCTTTAATTTTGTTAAAGTATAAATATCATGAGTTCATGTTTCACTTATATAAATCAAAATGCACTTAGATAAGGAAAATCTACAATAATTTTTCTTACTCCTGAAAATGTCATAGGTAAAAGAAAGGAAGTACAAGTATTTGAATTGGTTTATTTTCCACATTCTGAGCTATAGCAAATTCTTAGTGTTATTAAATGTGAAAGACTTGCCAAGTTTATATCTACTAAGAAACAACAACTACAATCCGTTTCCCCAGAGTTCATAAAAATTTAACATTTGTTAACACTTACATATTTGCAAGGCTTAGGAATTTTAAATTGGATTAGTAATTAAAAAGTGTTGCTATTACTCAAAAGCTGATCAAAGGACTAGAAACTAGTCATTATGAAATAGTCCCTGGCTTAGTTGCCAGATACTATTGGGTCTCCTTTGCTGAGTCAAATTGCTATTTCCCATTCCCTATAATTTACTGGAAGAAACCTCTGCTCAGCTTGAGATGAACTTCTCAGCTCATGGGAAGTTTCCCTTAACTAATCTTTGTAAATAGCATTTGAAAACTATTGAGAGATATGCAAGTGCTATTTATTAACAGAAGCCTTATAAATTATGCTCATAAGATGATTCTGTGGAACTTCATAACAAAGATGTACTTTAGGGAGTAAAAACAAGGAAAACAAAGTTCCAGGTTGGAGAATCTCTTTGCACAAGACTGTTTCCCGCAAAGAAAATCATATCCTTTTCTCCTAATTCTTAAGAGTTTTCTTTTTTCTTGTCTTCTGTGTATGTTTTATGTTACATCTTTTATAATATCTTAAGTAAACTACTTTACAATTTATTCTTTTTCTAAAGTTATACCTGATAAGCTCAGGACAAACATGATAAATTTTGCTCTTAGAAATTTTTTTCTTAGAATCCATCCTCTCTATTTTGAAAACATTTTTTACTCATTCTTTGTCTTTTCTCCAAACGAGTCAGAGGATTTTTAAAAATTCCACTCATATAATAACTAGAACTTGCTTTAAATTTTATTTATCTAAACTAGAGTTAACCCATGACATATAAATACAAATTTTAGTCTGAATTTAAAGATTAGTAGACATAAACTATTTCCAGGAACTACATGACAAAGTGCATCCAGCATGCAAGGGTTGAACCATTCATGCACAATCCTGGAGAGCAGATCACAAAGCAGATCCCTGTGAAAGGGAGACTGCTGAAGTGCCAAGCACTAGGCTCAACTCTAGGAGACATTATGGCTGTAAAGTCCCATAAATTCTGCAACTGTAAATATCCACTTTAAAGATCACAATATCATAAAGGACAAATAAATTGCTGAAAATCACTCAGCTGGTAAATAGCAAAGCACATTTCAAATAGTTTTGCTTAGCTCCAGGGTCCAGATTTTTAACTTTGATGACATACTGCCAAAGCCTGGGGTGCATTAGCAGAACACTATGAAGAAACTTTCCTGTAGAAATGATCTGTTATTAAAGATCAACCTAGTTGTAAACTAACACGGTCAGGCCTCCATATCCACAGGTTCTACATCATTGCATTCATCCAAACATGGATGGAAAATATTCAGGGGGAAAAATATCTCTAATGAACACTGCATATATTTTCTCTTATTGTTTCCTAAACAAAACAGTGTAATGGCTATTTACATATCATTTATGTTGTATTAGGTATTACAAGTAATTTAGAGATCATTTAAAGTATAGGGGAGGATTATGTAGTAGTTTATATGCAAATACGATGCTGTTCTACATAAGGGACTTTAGCATCAATTATCCATGTAGGGCAGGGGTGTTCTGGAATTGAACCCCCATGGATAATTGGGATGACTGTATTCTTAGAAAAATCTTGAAATTATGATTTCCCTAATGATATGTTGTGAACTGGCTTGCACAAGATTGTACCCCAAAAGAAAGACATATTCACTTTTAGACCAGTAAACAATATCCTGTAGTAATTAACAATATCCTGTAGTAATTAATATGCTAGATTTCCTATTAGGAAAACTGCAAAAAGGTAATAAAACTCAGACTTCAATTGGACTCTGCAAGTATAGGCACTGTGCAGTGACGTGTTGAAAACTGTTTAACAACCAGCTTTCTGAAAATGACTGGTGTCACAGTATTAGTGAAATTGTGTGGTTCATGATGTCAGTGAACGTGGACTTGGGAAGAGATGTGCATAATCAGCTCTCATGAGCTAGAACAGGCCAATAACACAAAACTTTATAAAAAATTTAATTGCTAATTTTTTCTCAACCTCAGGATTTTCTATAGTCATCACCTTTAAATTTCACAAATTAAACTGATCAGAAAAAGAAAGATCAGTTAGCATTCAACCTCCAGGTTGTAGTGATAGGTAGTCATACCTTGAGTTCAAAAAGGGAAAGCCTCTATCTTCATGACAGATTCTGATATTTTCACTCACCAAAAACGTATTACGACAATGATTTTCAAATAAATTTAAAGTTCCTTTTTTTCCCAGTAGTTATCATGATTTTGCTTCAGAGTTCAATATTGATGTACTTCCCTTCTTAATTAAAGCCTAAGAATTACTGAGATTTAAGAAGTACTCACTTACTGTATTCCTGGCACTGTTGTAAACACTTTGATATTATTAACACTTAGTGCTTCCAATAATCTCATTAGAGAAATGGTATTTTATCCTTATTTTATTGATAAGAAAAGTGAAACAGAATTATAGCAACCTGCTCAAGTATACAGAATTCATAAATGACAGATTTGGGATCAAGGCCAGATATTGTGGCTCTAGGGCTCATGTTATTAACTCACTGAATAATAAGAACATACAATTTTAGTTTAATTCCAATTATCAATTTGCATTCTTGCTGACTCCTTTATAATTTCACTTATTTTCCTGAAAGTTATTTTCATAATTCCATACCATCATAAACAGATTTTGAACCAAAAAAATTAAGATAAATTTATGTACTAAAATTAATGTATATGTAAAAGCAAAATATTCATATTTATATAGTTGGAAGCAGCTGAAAAATCTTTCCCAATATTTTAATGGCAACTAAGTTATCCAAACCAATTTTGCAAATTTCCACACAGACAGTAATATTTCCATGCAATTATTTGTAAGTGAAAATTAAAACGGGACTTTTGAATAAAATCCAGATAAAACCCAGTGCAGCTAGTATCCAACTGCTTGCTTTTCCCAAAACACTACTTAAGGCTTTCCAGAATTGTGCAACATCCATCAAGTCATCCAAGTTTATTTTCCTTATCAGGCCAACGTACAACTAGAATTAACAGGGAAGTGCTTTATTTCACTCTGTTACAGAGACACCTGCAAGAGTATGGTCTGATTAAAGCAATCAATTGAACTTCAAAATTAAATAGTCAGTTATGTTCACTACTGGGGAATGCGCAAACATGTAACTGCACAACGTTTTATTCTTTTCTCTGTGGAAAACCTTCATTTAAAGCACATACATGCAAGTTTATTTAGAATAGCAATTGTCTGTTTAATACTTCGTCTCAGAGGAGGCTAGAAGGGGTATGGTATTTCAGTTTCCACTGTGTCTGTTACCCTCACTTGACTTCTCGGCTCACCGGACACATAACAGAACAAGATATAATAATAGTCATTAACAGGCACATCTGATGCTCTGTGCACAAGTATTCATTCACAGCTCATTCACTTCGATTGCTTTATAGAAAAACCTCCCAATTCATGTTCTACATTACTGTGTTTTCAGCTCTGGAAGACCATACGATTTTCAAAGGTTAGACGGAACACTTCATTCATGCCTCAAGAGAGAAAAGCCACTCGCCTGAGGATTCCGTTTTTGCATCTTCAGAACCAATCTCCAGCTCATTCACACCTTGCTCTGTGCCCTAGGAGGCTGACATGTGTGGACCCTCTCAACAGGCAACCTTTCCCCCAGACTGCCAGAGGCTTCCACAATGGGAGGCATCAGCAGGAAGGAGAAAACAGGATATTTTTCTTCCTTCTCCCTGGCTTCTAAGACACAGCTCAGCTTGTAGGTTATGCCTCTCTTCTAAAAGCTTGCCAGGTAGCCACCGAAGTCTCACTCCAGGTTCTATAACCTGTTTCTCCCTGGGTCCCCACTGGTCTAGAACACTCACAACCGCTAGTAGCCCAGGGGCTCTGCACTCTCCTCTTCCCTAGAATTTGCCTGTCCTTCACACACACAAAAAAAGGCACTTTATTAAATTCTACTGAACTCTCCAGCTAAAGAAACATACTCTGATATATCCACTATATGATACAGATATCATGCCCTTCTGAATGGAAAATTTGTTGACCTGGGAAATATTTTAACATAAAAATGCAAGTAGATGCAATTAAAATCTTTGTTACAGTTACTCTTTGCCTCCACAGGTATTGGCAGGTATTCACCCAAGTCTAATTAGATTGCTCTAACATTTACATTGAGGGTTAAGAACTAATAAAAAGTGTGCAACATGCCATATTGATTAGGAATAGTATATGACCTTTTTCTCTTTAACTGTTGCTGGTTCCAAATAAATGCTTGTGCAGAATAAATTCTAAAGGAAATATCCACATACCTGAGCAATGACATTTCCATTCTTTTGATGAACATGCTAATGTATGTAGTAGGGAATATATTATTACATATTTTAATTCATAAGAAATGAGCAGAGTCATTTATAATTTGTTAATCTTTCCTTGGCTCTACAATACAGTTTAATCTGAGCTTCCTAGAAAGAGAATTGAATTTTTTTTTTAAGTTGAGGGATTACAGACAAATGACTCATGGCCAAATTCAGATGAATTGTTGATGTTTTAAGCACAGAATGTTCTAAAACATTGTTAATTTTTTTTGAAAGTTTTCACATAACAATGTAGATTTCTGGCTTCTCTTGAAAGAGGAGAAAGGGTGTCTGTGTATATTCCACAGCCAAGTAAAGCAAGGTGAGCTAGGGCTGTGTTTGAGTCAGCTTTTTTACTCTGTGACTAAAAGGACCCAAACAACCCAATTGTAGAGGAGAAAATGTTTATTCAGTGGTTCGTGGTTTCAGAGGTCTTAGTGCATAGAAGGCTGGCTCCATACCTTGGATGTTGAACAGGCAGAGTTGTGGGGAAAGATCTTAGAGTAAGATGTTGCTCTACTGACAGGTATCGGTTATTTCACTTGTAAAAATCATAGCTGTTGAAAGCGTCATGCTATCTAGCATAGGCCTCAGTCAGCCCTGGTAAACATACATCTTCCTAGTTTTGGAAAAGGAATTTCAGGCACCAGGTTCTTAAGCAAACAGCAACTTGGAACTCTCCATGGTACTGAACTCTAGTCTTAAAATGTTCTTAAGAAACAATGGAAACTAAACAAATAAAGAGCAGTGTAAAAACATTGAAAGCAAAAGACAAGATTAATTTGTACCTATAGTAGTATAAAAAGGTTCAAATTCAATAATTTCCATTTTGTCATGATTATCTCTAAAACTTAAGGTGAAGGTCCCAACTTACTAGGTAATAGCCTGCATTCATTCATACATTAAATTTTCAACAGTAAGTTTTCCTTGTACATCCAGAATAGTTTAGGTATTATGGAAGACTCTTGTCTTTTGTGTTTCAGGTAACAAAATAATTTATATGCTATGATAGAGGAGTACATGTTCAGGGGAAGTATCTTTGGGGTGAGTATCATGGATACATTGAACAAATGTATAGTTGGTACAGAAGACATGTACATGATAAAGAAAACAATATATAACTACCTTTCAGTGGAAACACAACTCATTTAAAGACACAAAAAGAACAATTTGATCAATTCTTGTGTACAGAGTTTTGGTAAAGCCAACACAGTTGAAACCTTGATAGAATGGCATACAAAACCTGATAATGAAAATGTTTATTTCTACATTCTTTTTAGATAAGAGTTGGTAACATTGTGCTTACATGAGAGAACAGAGTGGTAGCTTTCAGTCTATCTCTTCTGTGATCATAATCAGTTTTATTGACACCTGGAAGTCACATCCGTCATTAAAGATCAAGACAACAATATGTATATGCCAGTGGAGGACAGATTGTCTCTCTACATGGATAGATGCTGTTGCAACCCAAACTCTCTAAACAAGAGCCTTAAGAACAGGAAAGGAAAATAGACTCAAACACTGCCATTTTGAGTGGACGCTGGAGCAACTCAGGGTAAGTCTTCATAAGAACCAATGGTAAGGAAGCTGCAGCGAGTATGTTAAGAAAAAAGCATTACAACTCTTTCCGGCATTGATGATGGCATTGCATCTACCAGCAACAGATGAGTTTAGGAAATCTGAAACTCTTTTATTAAAAGTTATTTTTGTTTAGGATGAGATAACTAGGGGGATCCAAGATGGCGGCCTAGAGGGAGGCTGCGTTTCTTGTCGCTCTGCAACGCCGGATTTAAGCAGAAGATATCTGTTTCTCGGTGAGGCAGTTTTTGCTGCTTATCGATCTCCTGCTCTTTACCCCATTTGTCTGCTGTGATGACCTGCAGTCTGCCAGCATATCGACACCTTTTTTGAGAGCAGATTGCTCACTGTCAGGCGTCTATCATCCACCATTTGCCTGCCTCTCGCCTGTCCATCGCCTGCCTTACCCCTATCCATCAACCAACGCTCGAAGTTCACCTCCCAATCGTCTGACAGCTGCCAACAGATTGACCACAGATCGCCAGTGGAGACCCAGCTGCCTGCTGCTGCCTGGAAGTTCACCGTCACAGTACCAGCAGGTTTGATTACACGTGGCTGTGGCCATTTTGAGACAACAGCCAGGCCCTGTAGGACCCCTGGCCGGACTGACCGAGTCCCATCTCCAGGATCCCTCAGACCGACCAATCACTCCCTGCCTCTGGGGCCCTCACATCAAATGACTGCTCCCTGCTGCCAGGACCCCCAGACCAACTGACTGCGCCCTATCACCGGGACCCCAGACTGACTGATTGCACCCGGCCTCCAAGATCCCACAACCACACCAAACACACAGGACCTCCAGGACCCCTGCCAGACCAACTGCATCCTGTCTCCAGGACCTCCAGCTGACCACGTCCACCCCTGAGCTGCAGCTCCCCATTTGCCAACACATTTGGAAGCCAGAGCAGCCATCTTGGATAATCCTGGAAGCCGTAGCTCCGATCTTCGGGTGGGGCAAATCCCATCCTGCGATGCCTGCTGGAGGCTTGAAGCTCATTCTCAGGTACCTCTCATACATCGGGCTACTGAACACTGGGAGGTTTCATTACAATATGACTATTATACAGTAGATTTTCTTTTTTCTCCTTTTTTAAAAAAAAATTTAAGTTTTTATTTCTTTACGTTTCTTACTTTCTTTTCCTTCTGTTTACCTGTTCCCTCAGAGTCCCTTTCTCCCTTATTTACATGATGTTATTGTCCCCATAGGGGCTATTTGGTCTAGGATTGCATAGTGTCTGGTTTGGGCACTGGTAATATTGATCTCCCCTTAAAGAAAGGGTTTTGGAAACCTATAGGGCCACTATAAGCCTACAGGGGGAAATCTGCAATACCCCAGATCTGCAGTGCTAGAGGGGAAGATACACGAACAACATGAAAAAACAAGGGAAGAAAATGATTCAAACAAATCTAGATTCTATAGTAATAGAATTCAATGACAGTATGTTAGAAGAAATGTCAGAAAAGGACTTCAGATTATACATGATTAAGATGATTCGCGAAGCAAAGGATGAGATAAGAGAGCAAATGCAGGCAATGAATGATAATACCAACAAGCTGAAAGAGCACCTGCAGGAAGCAAAAGATCATTTCAACAAAGAGATAGAGATTCTCAAAAAAAAAAAAAAACAAACGGAAATCCTTGAAATGAAGGAGACAATAAACCAAATAAAAAACTCAATGGAAAGCATCACCAACAGACTAGACCACTTGGAAGACAGAACCTCAGACAATGAAGACAAAATATTTAATCTTGAAATAAAGTCGCCTAAACAGAGAAGATGGTAAGAAATCATGAACAGAACCTCCAAGAACTATGGGACATCATGAAAAGACCAAATTTAAGAATTATTGGGATTGAGGAAGGCACAGAGAAACAAACCAAAGGAATGAACAACCTATTCAATGAAATAATATCAGAAAATTTCCCAAACCTGAAGAATGAAATGGAAAATCAGATACAAGAGGCTTACAGAACACCAAATGCACAGAATCACAACAGATCCACACCAAGGCACATTATAATGAAAATGCCTAACATTCAAAATAAAGATAGGATTTTGAAGGCTGCGAGAGAAAAGCATCAGATTACATATAGGGGGAGACCAATACGGATAGCAGCAGACTTCTCAACCCAGACTCTAAAAGCTAGAAGGGCCTGGACCAACATATTTCAAGCTCTGAAAGAACATGGTTGCCAACCAAGAATCCCATACCCAGCAAAACTAACCTTCAGATTTGAAGATGAAATAAAATCCTTCCATGATAAACAAAAGTTAAAAGAATTTACAAATAGAAAGCCTGCACTACAGAATGTTCTCAACAAAATATTCCATGAGGAGGAAATGAAAAACAACAATGGAGGTCAGCAAAGGGAGGAACTACCTTAGAGAAAAACCACTCAAAGGAGAAACCAAGCCATCTTAAAAACCAAAAATAAGCCAAATGACTGGGAATACAATCATTTCTCAATAATAACCCTGAACGTTAATGGCCTAAACTCATCAATCAAAAGACATAGACTGGCAGAATCGATTAAAAAGAAAGACCCAACAATATGCTGCCTGCAAGAGACTCATCTCATAGAAAAAGACACCCACAGACTAAAGGTGAAAGGATGGGAAAAAACCTACCACACACATGGACCCAGTAAAAAAGCAGGGTTTCCATTATTATATCAGATAAAGTGGACTTCAAGCCAAAGTTAGTCAGAAGGGATAAAGAAGGACATTTCATACTACTTAAGGGAACCATAAATCAGGAAGACATAACGATAGTAAATATTTATGCCCCAAACAATGGTGCATGCCTGTACATCAAACAAATCCTTCTCAATTTCAAGAATCACATAGACCACAACACAATAATTCTGGGCGACTTCAACGCACCACTGTCACCACTAGATATATCTTCCAAACAAAATCCAACCAAAGAAACCATGGAACTCAATAACACAATCAATAACCTAGACTTAATAGACATATATAGAATATTCCATCCATCAACGAGCGGATACACTTTCTTCTCTGTAGCACATGGAACCTTCTCGAAAATAGACCATATGTTATGCCACAAAGCAGCCCTTAGGAAATGCAAAAAAATAGAGATACTGCCTTGTGTTCTATCAGATCATAATGGACTGAGAGTAGAAATCAATGACAAAGTAAAGAAAGGAAATTACTCCAACACTTGGAGACTAAATAATATGCTATTGAATGAAACATGGATAACAAAAAATATCAGGGAGGAGATTAAAAAATTCTTAGAGGTCAATGAGAATGATGATACAACATATCAAAATCTCTGGGACACTATGAAAGCAGTACTAAGAGGAAAATTCATTGCATGGAGCACATTCCAGAAAAGAATGAAAAGTCAACAATTAAATGACCTAACATTACAGCTCAAAGCCCTAGAAAAAGAAGAACAGAATAACAGCAAAAGTAGTAGAAGACAGGAAATAATTAAAATCAGAGCTGAAATCAATGAAATTGAAACAAAAGAAACTATTCAAAAAATTGACATAACAAAAAGTTGGTTCTTTGAGAAAGTAAACAAAATAGATAAACCCTTAGCCACACTAACAAAGAGAAGGAGAGAGAAGACTCAAATTACTAAAATACATGATGCAAAAGGAAATATCACAACAGACACCACTGAGATACAGAACATAATGAGAAGCTACTTTGAAAATCTGTATTCCAACAAAATAGAAAGTATTGAAGACATTGACAAATTTCTAGAGACATATGCTCCTCCCAAACTGAACCAGGAGGACATACAAGATTTAAACAGATCAATATCAAGCAATGAAATAGAAGAAGCCATTAAAAATCTACCATCCAAGAAAAGCCCAGGACCAGATGGATTCTCAGCCGAGTTCTACAAGACCTTCAAAGAAGAACTCATTCCAATACTTCTCAAAGTATTCCAGGAAATAGAAAAGGAGGAACCCTACCGAACTCATTCTATGAAGCTAAAATCACCCTCATACCCAAACCAGGAAAAGACACATCAAGGAAAGAAAATTTTAGGCCAATATCCTTGATGAATATAGATGCTAAGATCCTTAACAAAATATTAGCAAACTGTATCCAAAAACATATTGAGAAAATTGTGCACCACAATCAAGTGGGGTTCATTCCTGGAATGCAAGGATGATTTAACATCCGTAAATCAATAAACGTAATCCATCATGTCAATAGACTTAAGGATAAGAATCATATGGTTATTTCAATTGACGCAGAAAAAGCATTTGACAATATACACACCGCTTCATGCTGAAAACACTAGAAAAAATAGATATAGTAGGAACATACCTGAACATTGTAAAGGCTATTTATGCTAAGCCCATGGCCAACATCATTCTTAATGGAGAAAAACTGAAACCATTCCCTTTAAAACCGGGAACAAGACAGGGATGTTCTCTTTTACCACTTCTATTCAACATTGTCCTTGAAACTCTAGCCAGAGCAATTAGGCAGACTAAAGAAATTAAAGGGATATGAATAGGAAAAGAGGAACTTAAGCTGTCACTATTTGCAGATGACACGATTCTATATTTAGAGGATCCCAAAACCTCCTCCAGAAAACTTCTAGACCTCATCAATGAATTCAGCAAAATAGAAGGCTATAAAATCAACATGCATAAATCTACAGCATTTTTATACGCAAGTGATGAAACAGCTGAAAGGGAAATGAGGAAAACAACTCCATTTACAATAGCCTCAAAAAAAAATAAAATACTTGGGTATCAATCTAACCAAAGAGGTAAAAGATCTCTACAATGAAAACTACAAAACACTGAAGAAAGAAATTAAGGAAGACCTTAGAAGATGGAAAGATCTCCCATGTTCTTGGATAGGCAGAATTAATATTGTCAAAATGGCTATATTACCAAAAGTGCTATACAGATTCAATGCAATTCCAATTAAAATCCCAATGATGTACCTCACAGAAATGGAGCAAGCAATCATGAAATTCATCTGGAAGAATAAGAAACCCAGAATAGCTAAAGCAATCCTTAGCAGGAAGAATGAAACAGGGGGTATCACAATACCAGAACTTCAACTATACTACAAAGCAATAGTAACAAAAACGGCATGTTATTGGCACCAAAATAGACAGGTAGATCAATGGTACAGAACAGAGGACACAGACACAAACCCAAATATATATAATTTTCTCATACTAGACAAAGGTGCCAAAAATATGCAATGGAGAAAAGATAGCCTCTTCAACAAATGGAGCTGGGAAAACTGGAAATTCATATGCAACAAAATGAAACTAAACCCCTATCTCTCACCCTGCACAAAACTCAACTCACAATGGATCAAGGACCTTGAAATCAGACCAGACACCCTGCATCTTATAGAAGAAAAAGTAGGTCCAAATCTTCACCTTGTTGGCTTAGGATCAGACTTCCTTAACAGGACTCCCATAGCACAAGAAATAAAAGCAAGAATCAATAACTGGGATAGATTCAAACTAAATAGCTTTCTCTCAGCAAAGGAAACTATCAGCAATGCAAAGAGAGAGCCTACAGAGTGGGAGAATATCTTTGCCACTCATACTTCAGATAGGGCACTAATTTCCAGAATATATAAAGAACTCAAAAAACTCTACACTAAGAATACAAATAACCCAATCAACAAATGGGCTAAGGAAATGAACAGACACTTCACAGAAGAAGATGTACAAGCAATCGATATATGAAAAAATGTTCAAAAATGTTTAGTAATAAGAGAAATGCAAATCAAAACTACACTAAGATTCCATCTCACCCCAATTAGAATGGCGATTATCAAGAACACAAGCAACAACAGGTGTTGGCGAGGATGTGGGGAAAAAGGTACACTCATACATTGCTGGTGGGGTAGCAAATTAGTGCAGCCACTCTGGAAAGCAGTGTGCAGATTCCTTAGAAAACTTGGAATGGACCTACCATTTGACCCAGCTATCCCACTCCTTGGCCTATACCCAAAGGACTTAAAATCAGCACACTACAGAGATACAGCCATATCAATGTTCATTGCGGCTCAATTCACAATAGCTAGACTATGGAACCAACCTAGATGCCCTTCAATTGATGAATGGATAAAGACACTGTGGTATATATATACAATGGAATATTACTCAGCTATAAAGAATGATAAAATTATGGCATTTGCAGGCAAATGGATGAAATTGGAGAATATCATGTTAAGTGAGATAAGCCAATCTCAAAAATCCAAAAGAGGAATGTTCTCACTGATAAGCAGATGATGATACTTAATGGGGGGTGGGAGTGGGACAAGAATGGAGGAAGGAGGGACTGTATAGAGGGAAAAGAGAGGTGGGAGGGGTGGGGGGAAGGAAAAAAAATAATGGAATGAATCAAACATCATTACTCTATGTAAATTTATGAATATGCAAATGGTATGCTGTTACTCCATGTGCAAACAGAAACAACATGTGTTCCATTTGTTTATAATAAAAATAAATTTAAAAAAAAGGATGAGATAACTATTTATGTGGGTGTGTCTCTCTGTCTTCTATTCTGTTCCATTGGTCTTCATGTCTGTTTTGGCTAATACCATGCTATTTTTGTTAATATAGCTCTGTAACATAATGTAAGGTCTGGTATTGTGGTGCCTCCTGCATCACTTTTCAAACTAAAAATTGCTTTGACTATCCTGGGCCCCTTAGTTTTCCAAATATAGTTCATGATTGCTTTTTCTATTTCTGTGAAGAACATCACTGGGATCTTAATAGAAATTGTAATAACTCTATATGGCACTTTGAGTAGTATGACCATTGTGATACCATTAATTTTGCCCATCCAGGAACATGGGAGATCTTGCCATTTTTCCGAGATCTTCTTCAATTTCTTTCTTTAGTGTTCTGTAGTTGTAGTATAAAGGTCTTTCACCTCTTTTGTTAGGTTGATTCCCAAACATTTTATTTCTTGAGGTCATTGTAAAGGGGATAGTTGATATATTCTTGGTGTATAGAATGCAATTGATTTATCAGTGTTGCTTTTATATCTTGCAACTTTGCTGAATTCATTTATGAGTTCTAGAAGCTTTATAGTAAAGTTTAGTGGGTCTTCTAAATATAGAATCATGTCATTGGCAAATAGGGGTAGTTTGAGTTCTTCTTTTCCTATTCAGATTCCTTTTATTTCTTTCTTTTGTCTAATTGATCTGACTAGAGTTTTGAGGACAATGTTGAATAGGAGTGGTGAAAGAGGGTATCCCTGTCTTCTTCCAGTATTTAGAGGGAATGCTTTCAATTTTTCTTCATTTGGAATAATGTTGTGTTTAACACATATAGCTTTTACAATGTTGAGGTATGTTCCTGTTATCCCTAGTTTTTCTAGTGTTTTTAACATGAATGGATGCTGAATTTTATCAAATGATTTTCTGCAGCTACTGAGATGATCATATGATTCTTATTTTTAAGTTTATTGATGTGATACATTACATTTATTGACTTCTGTATACTAAACCAATCTTGCATCCCTGGTATGAACCCCACGTGATCATGGTGCACTATCATTTTAATATATTTTGTATGCAATTTGACAGTATTTTATTGATAATTTTTGCATCAAGGTTCATCAAGGATATTATCTCATCTTAGATAAAGGTGGCATAACATACATTGGAGAAAAGATAGACTATTCAACAAATGGTAGTGGGAAAACTGGAAATCCGTATTTAACAGAATGAAATCGAACCCCTATCTCTCAACCTGCACAAAACTCAACTCTGTGAATCAAGGAACCAAGCATTAGAACAGAGACCCTGCATTTAGTAAAAGAAAAAGTAGACCCAGTTCTTCATCATGTTGACTTAGGACCTGACTTCCTCAATAAGATGACTAAAAAGTGCAATAAGTAAAATCAAGAATCAATAAATGGGATAGTATTAAACTGAAAAGCTTCTTCACAGAAAAGGAAACAATCAAGAATGTGAAGAGAGATCCAACAGAATGGGAGAAGATCTTTACCAACTCTATCTCAGATAAAACACTAATTTGCAGGATATACAAAGAATTCAGAGAACTTAATGCAAGAAAAATAAATAACCCAATAAAAACTGGGAAAAGAAATTGAACACTTCACAAAAGAAGAAATATGAATGGTCAAAAAATATATGAAAAAAGTTTTCAACATATCTAGCAATAGAAATATGAATTAAAATTACACTGAGACTCCATCTCACTCTAATCATAATGCCAATTATCAGGGGGTGGGGGTTTGAGGGGTGAGAGAACAGTGGAGGAACTTTAGATTGCATAGAGGGAAATGAGAGGGAGGAGGTATGTAGAGAATTCCTTAAGCTTATCTGACAGCAGTCACTGACACCATGGTCTAAGTAAGCCAAACAGTCTGAAGAGAAACTGAGGTAATGGTAAAGACTCGCTATGGAATAAAAGTCTTTGCAGCTGTTGAGGCTGAGTTTGAACTGAGGGGAGGCCTCGAACTGACATGCATCACCGAAAGCTGTGATGTGAGTTTGCCCGTACTGCCTTGCCTCATGCTGTGTGCAGGAGCTTGCCATTCCCCCAGTCCTTTGTCTCAGACCTGTTGCTGGAAAGAATTGCTTAGGCATGCTTGGTTTGTTTACACTACCTGGACCCTCGATGTATAGTTCACCTATAGGCTGACTGTGTTATACTTTAACGAGCATGTTAACCTGATTGGATAATGTGCCTATATATGTCCTGTGCAACTCTAAATAAAATTTGATTCGTGCCTTCAGAGCTCGATCTCTGATGCCTGGGTAAGCACGCTGGGTAAGGCTAGGTAGGATAGGCATCATTCGTCCTCACCCTCAGCAAACCGTCTCTGAACATCTACAGGGGTACATGAAAAATGGTGGAGTGAGATAGACAGCATTACCCTGTGCACATGTATGATTACACGAATGGTGTGAATCTACATCGTGCACAACCATAGAAACAATGATGCGCCTCATTTGTGTACAAGGAATCAAAATGCAGTCTGTAAAAATTAAAAAAAAAGTGTTTATATTATTTTCAAGTTAGAGTAGTGTTTTGGGGAGGGGAATGATAGAAATCCATTGTGTAAAACAAAGGGCACCTTGAGGGAAGGAGAATAGGAAAGACAGTAGAAGTAATCAGGCATAAGTTTCTTAGCCTTGTATTTCATTGAATACATGAACAGCTTAACTCTACCATCATGTACAACCACAAGAGTGGAATCCTAAATAGAATAAATTATACTTTATGTATGTATAGTTTGCCAAAATACATTCTACTGTCATGTATAACTAAAAAGAACAAATAAAAAAGTTCACAAGGCTGAAAAATAGTATCTATAGCAAAGAGGAGTTCTTTTGAAAATAAAGAGCATGCACTGGCTAAAGTTAGAGAAAAATAATAAATAATACATATATTGTGGAAAAAATAAAGTTTATTTTTAAAAAATTATATGAATTAACAAATGCATATCTTCATGGGGAGATTATACCTAGATTTATCATCCCTCTATGCGTTTATGGATCATGGTAAATGGCATTTTTAGATTGTTAACTGTACCCAGTAACAATGGATTTAGGATTTAGCATGGATATTAAAAACTTCACAAACTTCTAAGATTGGGTGTATCTCTTTCTAAACTATCTTATATAAAATAACAATTTGATAAGTGGAGATGAAAACTCTAAAAATCATGCCCATTAATAAAGATTGAAAGGATAAAGTTTCTTACTTGTATGTTCCTTTGACTGACTGATGGCATATTATTAATTTTAATTTTTGTTAGAAGTCACTGATGCCCGTAATCATATATAAGGAAAAGCATAAAAATAAACTGAAAATTTGTGAATTCTCCATCCAACTTAAGATAAATTATACCATGACAATCAAATACATTTCATTTCATAAAATTGAAGAGGGTAAGAAACCTTTTTTTTTCAATGAATTCCATTGCACATCGACATAAAATATACTTCTTCTTGAAGGTGACTAGCTATTTCTTAGCTTCTCACAGAGGAAGTCCTTATCAAGCAATGAACAGACTTCAGTAAAATTCAGTTTATCATAAATATTGGATTCAATTTTTAGGTCCAAATATTAAAGGACAAACATGGAAGATATTTTGAAGACAAATGTAATTAAATATTCTTTGCTTATTTCCTCTATAACACATTTGCAAAAATGCTTTTATTTCATAGCAGTTTTCCTTGTAGTATTTTTCTCATCTCAAAAGAATAATACTTTAACTTCTATTATGCAATTCAATAAACAGAATTCAATACACAGAAGTTTTTAGTATTTAGTCTCATTTTGGCAGGTCATGACTTTTAAATGTGTTACATAACTTATTTTGCTTTCATTATTCGAGTGGATAATGCAATGGAAACATATGACAGATTCTTGCCATTTCCGTTCTTGTTTAAAATTTTACTCTAATTCTTAAAGTCATATATATGCAACTTTTAAATTTATAGGCAAACCAAGGGTGATCACTTCATATTTTTTGTTAGACCTCTAACATAATTGGTAGAATGATAATCTTGTATTTGAGTTATCCTTCTCTTTGTAGAGAATTGGTTGCATTCAATTTTTAATTCTTTGGGGGTAAAGTCATTTTAAGTAAAATGCATGTATTAATTTTTTGTTCTCTGGGAATTTTAATTAAGTGGATAATACACTTTTTCCATGCAGACTTCCCCATAATGTAGTTTCTGAACAACTCTCATTTTGGTGCTTCAAGTATTTCCTCTTTCTAACTTCAACTGCTTATGCTGTATTGCAGCCATTCTTTTAAAAAGTCCTCTTTGGTTGTGATACATTCACATCCAGGGATTTTTCTTCAAAATCTACAGACTCAGCCTCCTCAATCTTGCTTCCATGCATCTTCACTATATATTCCACATTGCAAATTTTCTTCATTTAAAAGTAGAGAAACATTCTGCTTTAACTCCCTCTATCTAGTGAGCATAAATAATCATCCATATTTTCCAAAGAAGTTCTATTTTAAATATATCCTTAAGAAAGTACAGTGGTTGACCTGCTACTAAGCTAGAGATTCATCTCATTCACTTCAAAGACTTAAAGGTAGATCGACAACAGCCAACTGTGTTGGTCAGATGATCATTACACTCGGAATGCCCAAAATAAAACTAATATGGTTGCAGCTGCAGCAGAACCTGGCGGGGGGTGGGGGGAATGGATAAAGAATATGTGATATGTATATCACATTCCAGCATTAAAGTGGAATATTACTCAGCTTTAAAGAAGAATGAAATTATGGTAAATGAATGGAGTTGGAGAATATCATGCTAAGTGAAATAAGCCAAACTCAAAAAAAACAAAGGTCCAATGTTTCCTCTGATATGTGGAACCTAACTCACAATAAGGAGTGATGGGGAGCAGGATAGGGAAAAATAGATGTATTTTAGATTATGTAGAGGCAATTGAAGGGAGGGAAGTGGTATGGGGGTAGGAAGGATAATAGACTGAAACAAAAATTATTACCTCCTGTACATATGACTGCATGACCAATGTGACACTACAATATGTATAATCAGAAAAATGAGAAATTAACTCCATGTCTGTATTATTTATCAAAATGTATAAAGACATTCTACTGTCATATACAACTAATTATAACTAATAAAAAAATTAAAAATTAAAAAAATAATATGTATTAAGGATAGGACCTCTGAAGTCAGTGAGGCTGAGTTTGAGATAGAGCCCCATGGTTCTGTAAAGTTAAAAAACAGTATCCATTTCATTAATATTGCCATGAGGACAGTGATATTTCATGCAATGACACAGTCTTGGCATGTGTAAGTATTCATTACTATTGTGGAGATCATTTAAACTTTTATCAATTTTCAAATACAGAAACTCAGTTTTAGAGGTAGTGCACACAAGAACTTCTGATTTCTAATCTGTTTCCTTTTTTCCGTGTGGAATTGCCAGAGTGTTTAACCTTTGGTGGAAAGTGCACTGTTTTGCAAAAACAATTCATAAGGAAACTGCAGATAAGAATTAAGTAGAAAGCCAGGGTAGTCAGGCTGAAGAGGAAATGGACTGAGATTATTCAGCCTTTATAGATTTGAAGTTTTAATACAATCACTGCTCATAAAAGGATCCTAATGTTCTCTATGTGACATCAGTACTCTTTTATTTGCTAAGGTAAATTTACATTTGGCACAATGTATTAATCTTAACTACAGAGCCTCATTAATATTCATGTGTCCGTATATATCTCCTGTGTTCAAATACACTGCCAAATTCAAGAGATAAACATCTCCATCCTTCTTGCCCCGCTTTTTTTTTTAAGTTAAAATCTGTCCCCCAGAGTTGACCTCTCTGATGACTTCGACCATCACAAGGGTTGCCTTTGTTCAAAATTCATATAAATAGATTATTACACTAGAAACCTTTTTAGTTTCTTTTTTTATCAAAGCAATATTTTAGAGGTTAATCTTTGTTGTACATCTTAATTCATGTGTTTTTTATCATTAGTCCACAGCCTAGTGTTTGACTATCAAAATTGCCTATTTTCCTATTGATGCATGCTTGGGTCGTTTCTAGTGTGGCACTTCTTTGAATAAGGCTCCCCATGAGAGTTTTTCTGTGAGCCATTGTATACCTACATGCACTCATCTCTCTTGGCAATTTACCTCTAAGTGTAATTTCCATTCTACCAGGAAGGCGCATGTTCATTAAAGACTGTAAAATGGTTTTCCACATCCACAGTTTCATTTCTACAACCCAGCAGTCATGTATGTGCATACCAGTTGTTCTATATCCATTGCAACACTTTGTATTCTTAGCCTTTTTAATTTAAGCATCCTGGTGGCTTAAGAATATCTCCTTGTTTTGTTTTGCTTTTTAATTTGTTCTAATTTGTTGTACATGACAGTAGAATTCACTTATACATTTTAATAGATCATACATAAATGGAGGGCAATCTCTCATTTTTCTGATTGTACATAGTGCAGGATCACATCATTCATGCAGTCATATGTGTACATGAGGTAATAATGTCTGTTTCATTCTATTTATCATTCCTCTGCTCACACTCCTTTCTCTCTCTTCACTCCCCTTTACCTAATATAAAGTAACTCTATTCTTGTTTATTTGCATTCCCATGACTGTAAAGCAAAGCTAATTTTTAAACAAAATTTTAACCCTCTTTGAAAAAATCAGAAAAAAAAGTGTCATGCTGAAATGTAGCTAAAATACTGAATTTAAATCTAAAGGGAAGTAAATGGAATCAAAGCTACAAATATGGAGAACAGATTATCATTAAAGTAATGGAATTGAAAAATATATAAACAACTAATTGAAAACAATTGTTTGTACATAGAATATTTTTAAAAGGTTTTCATAGAATTCAAGTACTGTTGTGCACAATGGCTTCTTTCAAATATGTGCAAAATACTAAAAAATGTATGAAAATATCTTAAAGCTAACAATTGACATTATCAAGTTCACTATTATTTACATGTTCTTGTGCTATACTTTCAGTCAGAGTATTTGTAAAATGACTTTGGGCACAGAATCTAAGGAGTGGTTTCATCAGTACATTTAATACTTAGGACCACTTAATATTATAATAAGTAATTTATATTTTATATTTTGATGTAAGTGCTATTTAATACCATATTTGAACATAAGCCTTATAGTATATAACATTAGAAGGAAGATTTAGTATCAATCTCCTTTTCCCTGTTTTCATTCTTTCACCCTAAAATAATTTTGATAAAATTATAGCATTCCTTATTTCTAAAAACTAAAAATGAAATATGTTGACTATTAATGTATTTTTAAATGAACCAATCACTTACTGAAATTTTTTTCTTTTATTTTTTAAAATTTTTGCTTACAATGGGCAATATAAAGGGTACTTTATATTTCCTGATCTAGACTACCATAGAAGATACACATTAAATATTATATATAAGTATGTAGGGAATATGTATTTATATACTTTAAAATATTTATATATGTAACATGTATTACTCAATAGATTGTAGTAAATACATTATTGTCATTATATTACATTATGCTAAACTTTAAATATATTAATTAAGGTGTGGGTATGTGTGTATATATACACACACACATACATATGTCTATGTCATATACTGTAATTCCAAATAATAATACATTATTCATCTTTGCACATTATACTTTAAGTATTATTAGACTGACTCATGAGATTATTTCTATTTAAAAAGTGGTAGAAAATATATGAAAAGTCTGGCTTAGACTGAAATCTAGATATGCAAATAAACATTGGGTGTGCTTCAAACTTGGCAAAATTAATTCTCTTGACTAATGACAGAGATAAGAAAGAAAAACAATTCATTATATTCTTTTAGGATATCTAATATCCAAAGCAATTTTAGATTAGATTAATTAGAAAAGCGTGGGCATCTTAATTACATCACTGTAGCAACAAAGCGATATCAACTTGCTATTTTCAATCACGACTACAGATCAAATTAGACAGGGTATTTTGTTTCAGAAGATTTACACAAACAGATCATGACATGAAAGAAGCTTGGGGATGAATTAGATTTTTGCAAAGATTAATTGCAACATTAACTAAACTAAACTAAACCAGTATGAGGCAAGATCACATGAGTGGGTCTAATCAATTTTGAATGAATTTAAAGTAGTAATATTTGATGGATTTGATTTTAAAAACATCTGTCACATGTATTTCTTAGAGTTATTCCTGCTGCTTCATTGCATCCACCTAGAGAAATCATGCTGGGTATTGAACAATAAAGTTCAAGGCATGATTAGACCAGTGACAGAGGTACAGTCTCTATAACCAGCAGAGCAGATGTGCTGGAGTTAGCTCATACAGGAAGCATACTAGAAAGCTTAGTTTTTGGTTCAGATGATTCAAAGCATGTGAAAATGTGATTTGACTAAACAGAAACTTTTAACAAAAACATTAAATGTCAGAAAGTTTGGTTATTAATCTGTTTCCTTATCTTGGTGCTAATATGTATGAAGAATAAACTGATTGACTCCAATGTTCAGGATCTATGCAGATGGAGAAATATTCATAGACACGAAAGTTCAACCTGTGGTCTAAAACCATTCACATAATTTTCAAACATGACTTCTGAGCTCAGATTATTTCTTATCTTCACTTTCTTTCTTTTTTCACTTTTACACTAAATGTGTAATTATTGTCACCAATTTCCTAACTGCATAATCAATATAATTAAAAGACTTGGTGTCTCATGGAAAAGATAGATAGACAGATAGAGAGATACATTTTCAATCTCTAGCCTCCACCAGTAATGACAGGGGCAATTTAATATAGTGACTGAGTATTCTAGATTTTCAAGAACATCCCTATTTTATATTATATTATATTATATTATATTATATTATATTATATCCATCTTTTATTTGAAACAATGTTTCAAGAATCAGAGAAAAGTTAAAATATAAATAAATTGAAATAGTATCTTCTGATTTCTTTTATTTTCAGAGAAGTTTTAAATAAAAAAGAAGACATCATGCTTCATTACATAGGATCAAAAATATGGTCAGTTCATATATAATTCCTCTAATACCACAAATACTGTGAAGAGATACTGTAAAATGAGAAGTCCACAGAGAGGCAAGGGAACCATTCATTAACGAGGTTGACTATAGTATACTACGCTCTATCCTAATTTAGGTATTCAGATCTACTATTCTTTCCAGGTATGTTAAAAGGTGTGTTTCCATCTTTAAGTCAAACTTCTGTAGTTAGGAACATGGGTTGTGAGGTTTAATGTACACTAGTTGATGGCATTAGCAGTCCTAGCATTACTGATGCAAGTACAAACTCATTTTTAACCTGTTAGATTAATAAAGATTAGGGTTTTTATTAGAATTTTCATTTTTGCCTATATTGAAATTGATAGTTTTATCTAGTTTATTGAGAAATGTCCTAAATATTTATATTTTACAATTATTATTAATAGCTATAAGTATAATAGATTCATTCATCCATTTATTTATAAATGGTTATTGAAGTATAATGACATATTTTAGAAATGTGGACAATTCTGTAAAATGACTAATTCTGAAAAGTGGTAGCTTAAAATATTTGACACTTACGCAACGAATTGATTACTAATTTAGTTTATAGCAATATATTTAAGATAGTAAGAGTTCATTTACTACTAAATAAGCTTTGCATTCCAAGTGCTTGATAGGTAGAACAAGAAAGAGTTCTATTTCCTCCACAGAGCATGTTCTCTCTTTTTTTTATATTGTTTTATTTATATTGTAAACAAATGGGGTACAACTTGTTTCTCTGGGAGCATGTTCTCTTTTGAGAGCAGATAAATGCCACCAGACAGAAGCATATCCTGGAGCACATGAAAGTGGTTAAAACTTTCAGTTTCCAATCATTTCCTTGGAAGCAAATTAAGTATAAGTTACTGAGATATCAACAGAAGTGTAATTAAGCAGAAAAGATACTAATGATCAATGGTAAGAGCAATCCACAAGTCAGCAAAATAAGATGGTTAACGATCAATAAGCATGAAGGTGTGATCCAAGTCTACTGGATGAAATGTGTTAGCACCTTTAAGGAATTCAAAGCACAAATTTAATATATCTTTATTATAGCCAGACTTCCTAGGTGACAGCACCAAAGATTTCTATGTATATGATTTAGGTGCATTCTTCAGTAATATTATGCATAAATTCTGCAGCCACTTAGTATTTTCAACCTTGAAATAGTAAACATCTCTTGATTTTATAAAGTTTTTGTTTGTTTGTTTTTTGGTAAATTTGCACCAAGTAAATATTTAGTGTTCTCTGAGTTTCAAGATCTTGAAAACCACTGGTCAAAATTACCAACATGTTCATTAGTAAAAATAAGGTTTTCCAATTATAAAATAAATTATGAGTTTTCCAGGTGGCCATGGTCCCTACCATGAGCTATTATATAACACTAGACACTTCATGTTAATGTTCATGCTAATTTCCTGGTGTGGAAGTTGTTTGCAGTTTCTAGACTGAAATTTTGCCATACCAGGGACAAAAAAAAAATATTGTACTTCCATACACACACACACACACACATACACACACACACACACACACACATGCTATTATACATGTATGTACATATATATAAACACATATTCAGAAAAATAATGGGAGATTTATTTTCATGCTCAAGTCTCTAACTTGACTCTCAGTATATTTTACTTAAAACTTAATAGTTGATTTTGATTCCAAATTATGTTCCTCTCCCTTATAAACACAGTTGCTACCTCAGCTCCTATTTAGTTACAGACAATATATTTTGATGGATTTCTTCTATAAGTTATCTTTTTTTTCCAAGTAATGGAGCTCTCCATGGAGCTAGCAGTTCAGAGGAAACTAATTCTATTTGTTGTTTGATTGCTTATTTAATTGGTTGACACCCACATCCAAACTTACCGTAAATTTATTATGACATTTATCATTGTCAACTTGAATTTCCCCACAAGTAACCACATGTCCCTAAATTATCATAACTGTTGTAATTCAACTTCAGTACTTTTCCAACAAAGGCTAGATATTTAAGTTCCATAATTCCAGATGCAACTAATCTTGTTCTATGTATGAAGCTTGGCATATATACAAACAATTTAACTAGTTATTTCACATCAGTTAGGATTATTATTTGGATTTTGGTTTTTAAAACATCTTGCTATTCCTACCGACCAGGATCATCATCTGTCTCAAATTAACATATAATAGTCAATGAGTTTGGTTGGGCACATCATTTATGTTGGTACATCATGTTACAAAGCAATCTCTTTGGAACCCATGCTGTTATCATTCGTGGGGAAGGCAGGGTACAAAAACTCACGACCTTGTCATGCCCTCTTGTAGAAGATCAGCTTCCAGGTGTTTATTGACAGGACTCAAGACTTAAGTGTTCTACTTACCAGAACTGACAAGGTCAGAGTAGCTCGTAAGTAATAAGGAAACGAATTTAAACAGCTGTGCTTACATGATGACTTGACATCTGTCTTTGCTTCCTGTCTGGCTTACATGAATCATCAACCTCAGAGTAAGTCAAAACTAACAGGACAACATGGTCTAGTTTCATTTCATCAAATTATTATCAACAACCTCTACAGAGAAGCCTTTATCTGGGATTCTTGAGTTTGGTGTCTGTGCTGGAGGCAGGTAGAAAGATCTACCTCCAAGTTTATATTTTCCTATGAAATACTTTTATTGTAAAAATCATCTCCAAAGTCATTTTTCTTTCACTTCCATTTGCGCCAACATTTTGCATCTTGCTAGATTGTGTTTTCACTGGTTAAGACTGTGTACCTTGCCATATATTTAGCATCATCCCAGCAGACAGGAGTGAATTTGAGAGGAGCATTGCCATGCTTAGGAATAGTCACTTTAGCTAATCAAACTATGTGGATGACTCCTGACTGGAGACTTTAAGTTTGGTTCATATCATTTACAAATCACACTCTAGAGGTTGAGGAGACAAACTGAACTTATTATGAAACATGGAGCCAAGTTTATATTTTCTATTTTCCTTATACCTGCAAAAGTATTTAGACTTTCACGTAACAAAACACACACACACACACACACACACACACACACACACACACACAGAGGCATAAAAAACTATGTTTGTCACTTTTACCAAATGACTAGAGACACATAAATTTGAGCTGCCAAAACAATATAACAACTGAGTGTTCTTCCCTAATTTTGCCTGGTAGTATCTGACTTTCCCTTAATAAAATTTCAACTGGAGGAAGATGCCTTGGAAATTTCATTGATCCATTTACAAGCTTCATCACTGAAGGGATGATGGACCTTTGCTAACAAGAGAAAACCAGAGAAGTCATATGTGAAGTGAAAGTATGGTATAGTATATGCACATATGGTACATCACACCTAAATTATTGGGGGTGAAAAAATAACTCTAATAATTACAATATGCAATACATACTCTTTATAAGTAGGCAGATTTCAAACACAGACTTGAGTGTTTATTGGTATGTTTATTATAAGCCTACCTGCAGTAATACCATATAGAAAATTTTGGAGATAATTGATTTTCTTACCTATAATATAATTAAAGTTAAAAAGTGGGAAGGAGTTGTGATAATTCTCCCAAATTATCCAGTGTCAGAAGATTATATTCTTCAATTAAATAGATAATTGCTTTAATTAGTTTTATTACAAACAAACTTCTTTAGTATGCCTTTCTCTTAATTTGATAACAGGAGAAATAAGCAGATCTTGCACACATAGGCATCTGTTGGCATTAGAACAGCACAGTTAATAGAAGGAAAGGTTAAAAAAAAAACAAATCTTGAGTATTAACTTTGACAAGCTAGGCTTCCAATGCTCATCTGCAGTACAGACCACTTTACCTCACAAATTTCCAAATTAGGAGGTGGTATTGTTGGCAATGAGTATATTGCAGACTGCCATAAACCCATTTTTCACTATTGCATTTTTAAAAATGCTCTTTCATAATCACAAAAGAAATATTATGCCTTAAAGAAATTATTCTGCTAGCCAAGGAAGTAGATTTTTGAACTCTTTGTGAAAAAATGAATAAATAATTCCTTGCTACTTCAAAAATGCTACCTAAGCCAGGTGCAGTGGTGCATGCCTGTAATCCCAGTGGCTGAAGAGGCTGAGACAGGAGAATCCTGAGTTCAAAGCCAACCTCAGCAACTTAGTGAGGCCCTAAGCAACTCAGCAAACCCTGTCATAAAATAAAATGTTTTTAAAAAGGGCTGGAGATGTGGCTCAGTGGTTGAGCACCCCTGGGTTCAATCTCTGGTACCAAAATAAAACAAAAAATGTTACCCAAATAAGCCTTGGAAGAAACACATACATACACACATAATATTAATTTATTAAGAAAGATGAGCAAACAGATATTTCCTACATAAGTTGGATTTTTTTCAATGGAAAACAATGTGGAAAATTAGATGGAGTCAATCAACCTTCGAAAGTCTGTTAAAATCTCCATCTAAAATGTGTTTTTAGACATTCACAGAAAATTATACATACATTTTCAGGAACTTCAAAGACTCCCTCATCCACAGAAAAGACCCCTTAAAGCACACTTATAATGAGTCTAATACATTTCTGACTACTTTGTGTCAAATAATTTCATTCTTAACATCATGATAGAGGAGTCTCAGTGCATTTGAGAAAACTGAGACTCCATGAGGTTAAGGTGACATTTCTGCCTTTGTAAAAAGTACAGAATAACTGGTTGAAATATTAATGAGAGTTGTGTATAAAATCTATGTAGATGGCATAACATGGATTAAAACTGAGCCAAATACACCCTGCAGAACTTGGAGTGACACAAACACTGGTAAGATGCTCCATACTGAATGGATTAAACAATCACTCACGAATGCCTTAGCAGAAGGTAGACACTGAAGAGATGTGTCTCTCTGCATGTTTAAGTGTGCTCATGGCTGTTTTTGTGATTCTTCTTTCCAGCCTTCTGAGGCCATGCACAAAAGCAAAACTTCCTTTCTTCCCATCCTGTCTTGACCCTGTACCATTAATTGGAGTTTGAGGTTTAATTTCTATGATAGATACTGAGATCATTATAGGAAGCCTCAGGGACAGCGCTCTGTAAAAACAGAAGAGAGTGCATGCTATCTGCAGACACCATGTAGCTTTCATGACTAATAATATCCAGAATGCAGAAATAATAATATCCAGAATGCAGAAACACCATCAAGAGATCACAAAGAGTGCAACAGCTGATGAGCGAGAGGGAGCGTTTGACCTATTTTAGTGTGTCTGTGTAGGTGCACCAAAACTTCTCCCTCTTCATATTCACATGGCCTCTGTCTCTCAGGGATGTGTTATTGGGCTCAATGTGTATTATGGATCCAAGAGGAAGGGACCTCTTAGTTTAACAGCATTTTCAATCATGTATTGAATGGTTTACCTTCAATAATCCATTATTTAATTAAAGGGGAATGATTTCTGTAGCATTTTAATTAGTCATCCAAGGTCTGGCGTTTGAGATGCCAAGTTGCTGAGGAAACAGAACAGAGGATGCAGCAGAGTGTGTGCCACCTCACTTTCCATGTAGCACCTTGGACAGCGTTCTTTTAACTCGGTCCAGCTAGGAGAGGGTTATGGAGGTTTGTTTTCAGCACATTACCAATTGTGTTTCCCCTAAAGCTATGTACCCTTGGCTTCTATAAAACACATCTCTACAAGTAGAATTTCCTTTCTCTGTTGAGAAGCCTTGACAGGCAGCCTCCCTCTGTGTGAGCAGTAAATAATAAAGGATCAGAAAGAAGAGTTGACCATCATTTCTAAAGACTGTGTGCAAGTACGGCTCCTCACTGGAGAGTCGTTCAGTCTTGCTTGTAAATTTATCAGGTGCAAATCTATCCTGCTGCCCTCCCATTCGTCATTTCAAAGATAAGGCAACTTCAAAAACAAATGCTTTGAAAACATTGGTCATATTCGTTATCAAAGTTCTCAGATGACTAAAAGGAGATGTAATTAAGGAATAATGTGCAGATTTGTGATGTTTTATCAGAAATGAGTTCCCTTTTCATCTCATCCAAAGTGAGTTAGTAATCATTGGTCTGTTGTGGACTGTTTGCTCATCCCTGATGTTCCTGGTCTTTTTGTGTAGTACCAATGAGTATTGTACAGCTGAGCTCTTAATTGCCCAGGAAGTTAAGTTGGATGATTTAAAGAAGAAAGTCATAATTCTTATATCATCAACTGAATGTATAGAAGAGCATTTTACTTCACAATTCAACATTCCATAATGAAAAGGATCACTGGTTTCCCCATGTCATTGGGACCAGTGCACCATGTGGTAGCCCTCTTTGTGTTGCCCTAAAAACACTTTTTCATATCATATAATGAAGGAGGCTTCTGCATGAGAACAGAGTCAAAATTTGCATGAGCTGCAAAACTCTAAAGGACATGTATGCATGGCTAGAGGAGCAGCATTAGCTGTGCCTTTAGTTAATCCTTTCAACTCTGTGTAGTAATATTAAATAAAAAATATCAAATAAAATAATTGCATCTGAGAAAAATCTAGTCATTCACCTTTCTATTTGAATTGTAGAACCATAAAAATGAAGAAAATATTCTTTTAAAAAATGTGTTTCTCATAGGGCAAACACCAGCAATATTTCTTTTATGACCAATAATCTGATCTGATCATGAAACACAGTTGTTACACAATGGAGATTAATAAAATGACAGAAAACATTTTAAAATCACCAGTACTAGGTAACTAGGATGAATTTCTTATCATGTGGTCACACTCACATGGACAATCTCAGGAAAAACAAACAAAAAAATTTAATATTGATGGAGTACTTTTCCCAAACTTTACTTGATAAAATTCTCTTAATCTGAGTTATATTTATACCCATCTCCTATTTCATCATTTCTAAGAAAAAAATTAAAAGACAAGAATGAACCAAAAAAAATCGTACATATATTTTATTTCAAATAACCCAGAGAAATTTATCAGTTTAACATAATCAAAGATGATACCAAAATGTTTCAGAAACGTCACACAGGAGAAAGGATTATATTTTAAGTATAAAATTTTATTTATCATTTATAAATTACTACTCAATCATGCAAAATCTGGACTAGAAAGGGAAAAAATCTTAAGGAGATTGTAAATATTTTTTATCATGATCCATTTTAGGAGGATGATTGGTCATGTTAACTCATAAGAAAGATGGTAGCATCTTGTCCCTCCAAAAGTTTGCAATAAGAGGCTAAACTCCTCTATGTTCATAAGGGTCAGAACTGAACTTAAGCACCCTTATGCCATGTCTTCTGTTAACTTTCTTATAAGAAAAGACCCTATTTAACCTTATTCAAGGCTACTCTCTATACTGTAGTCCAATATTCTGATATAATATCCAAAGTCATGAAAACCCAAGAGCTATAAGAATAAACAATTAGTCAAGTGGACAATTAATCAGTGATAGCCTGCAAAATACTACCAACCATTCGGATTGGGGACTGGGAAGTGAAACCCTTCATTAGTAATATTTGCCCATTTCCTTTGGGATCTCATTGATGCCAAGCTACTAACTTGAAGTCACTGACCTTGGAATTGGGAAGAGACACATAATTACATATCCTTCCATGTTTATTGGATAGATACAATCAATATAAATCAACCCATGAGTATAGGTAATAGCAAAATGTAGTAAAATACTAGGAAGTGACAAATTATGAGGATTTCTTATGTGTTTAATATAGTGCATTCAAATGTCACTTGAAATAATCTCATTTTAATAATGGCTGTATTTGACTACTGGTTGCAAAATCCTAACTGTTAACCAATTTGTTTTGATGATCTGTCATCAGCTGGCTATAATACCTGTCTGGAACTGACTCAGTTCTTGGCACTGAGCTGTGGTCTTTTGGATTATAGGTGCTAAAATACATTCAGTCAGCTTATCCCTACCAGGGTGAATATTCTGAACTCTCAGTGTTCAAAGAGAGTATAGGTCTTAGACTGTTCTTGGAGAAACTATTAAAATCTATGAGTCTTTGGTCTCAGAAAATTGTACATCTGAAAACACCAATTTTTCCTTATAATTGCAGCAAATTTTTCCCTTTACCTCCCCATTTCTGCATCCAATTTTGAGTTACCAAGCAAGAAACAATGAACAGCTAGATTGGAGCATTGGAGGAGGAGGATCTTACAAAATCTATCTCCATTCAATTAGTTTTTCAAATATCTTATTTAGAAATTAAAAAAAAAAAACTGGTTTAACAATTTGGGTGTTACATATTCCCGCTCTAGGGCTGCCATTACAAAGTACCACAATGGAATCAAAGGAAATGTATTATTTCACAGTTTTGGAGGTTAGAAGTCTGGAGGGGAGTGCAAGGAGGGTCATGCTAATTCTGAGACTCTAGGTAGGAAGAGGCTCCTCACCTCTTCCTGACTTCTGAAGGCAGCTTCCAATCTCTGGCAGCTTGTAGCCTAATTGCTCTAATCTCTACCTCTTTCCTCACAGGGCATTCTCCCTGTGTGTCTTGCAAGGCTACTAGATGCATTGGGCTAAAGACCACCTTACTCAAGTATGACCTCATTTAGTTAAATGTACCCTATTTCCATATAAAGTTGCATCAGGAAATACTGGAGTCATTATTTCTTTTTCCACTGACTCCATTCAACACATAACAGATGTTAATTGATAATTTAATAAATTGTGCTTGATGAAAATTAGTTAGTATTTAAAGACATTCTCCCAAGAAGAACTATTTGGTCAATTTATGTCTATAATTATTTTGAAAGGGGGGATATTTGTATTTGCATTTTAACAGAGATAGAGGTCAACTCACTGATAGAAGAAACTTGAAAAATCATTTAGGGTAGGAGCAGAAGAGTCTAGAATTTTGTCAGATTTAAGGTGGGAGTTCTTTCTCAGGCCCAGGTTAACCTTCTCCCTCCCTCACTGCAGCCCTTTCTCAGACTTTTTTTTTTTTGTTTGTTTTCTTTTTTTGGCTTACCCAGTGCAGGCCCCATCAGCAGAGAAAGACTTTCTACACATGAAAAAGTGTAGGCGTCTCCTGACAAATGAGATGAAATATTTTACCCCAAAGGTCATTCAACCTCATGCACAAAAAAAGTACATTTTGCTTCTTGTCTTCCACTGAAGCTTCCACAAATAGCTTGAATCTATAATCCATTTGCTGTTTCTTAACTATTTCTTAATATTTTGGGGAGTCTGTCATTGCAGTTTTGTAGTTAGAACCATGCTGATTTTGAAAACAGCTATAAAAAAAAGTGTTGTTGCACCAAACACTGAAAACTGTTTACTGAAATGGTTTGATTAATATGGGGGCTTTCATCGCACCAATCAGAACAGGCTTGAAAAAAATCAGACCCATTTGCATTCAGTCTCTTCTCATTCAATAGCTACTAAATACCCACTATGAGCAAAGTCCCCAAAGTCTAGTCCCTTTATTTGACAGATGTCTGAAAATTTTGTATGATTTGTCCCTTACCATCCCTTTGTCAATGTTGCTGAAATTTGTTATGACATTGTTTTCTTAATTATGCTTTGTTTATTAAAGTTGGTGCTTGTCATCTAACAGCTATTTATTCCTTAATTCTGCTTTCCTTAATAAAACAAAAACTAACAGAAAATGTTAGAGATAGATCAGTTTCAATAAAAGCTGTCCAGGAAGAGACAATTATGTACATTTTTTATATTCTCAAGTGAAGCAGGGATCCATGTTGA
Source organism: Sciurus vulgaris (assembly GCF_902686455.1). Lineage (NCBI taxonomy): Eukaryota > Metazoa > Chordata > Mammalia > Rodentia > Sciuridae > Sciurus > Sciurus vulgaris. The sequence goes on along the minus strand of NC_136474.1, from coordinate 76,993,674 downwards.
CAGTCAGGGATGACATGTGACAGGTTGTCAAACTTTCTCTAGAGTTTTACAAAACCTTCTCCAAAGTTACTCATGAGAATAATGGAACCTCGATTTTTTTCTTCCAGTTGAACACTCAGCACAAAGCAAGGATCTGTTGTGTTGGAGTCCTGACAGGTGAGCAAGTGGTTTCAGTGGCATGACTTTGGGGCCAGAGCTCAATATCCAATAAAGCAGCCCATTTTATTCTCAAAGAAGTCAGGTAGAGAAAGCTGTTTTTTTCCTCTAACCTCAAATTTGCCTCCATGCTAGTATGAATTAGACATTCTGTCCTCAGGTCTAGACCAACATAAACTGAGTCTGATTCTGTTCCCTGTAAGCGTATCCACCCTTTCTCAGTTGTTTCTAGCAGCCACTTACCAAGTGTTTCTCAAATGCCACCACCTTCCTCAAAACATGAGAATGTGGAGATCAAGGAGATGTCATTCCAGCACAGCTCTAGCCAATAGAACTTTCTACAATGATGGAAATATTCCCTATCTGCAATGTTCAACATGGTAGTCATAAGTCACTCACAGCCACTGAGCATGTGAAAGGTGGTAAGCTAACTGAGAAACTTGGTTTTTAACTGTATTTTATTAAATTAAAATCCCCCAGGTGGCTAGAGGCTACCCATATTGGACAATGAAGGTTTGATGGAACACAAACTGGCAAGTATTATACTAAATTTCTTTGGTTTAGATATGAGATATTCTCTCAAAGCTCTCAAAGCACCTGTTAATGCGAGAGGTGAAATGATCAGATTATGAGAACTGGTAACCTAATCAATGGATTAATCCACTTGATGGATTATTAATTTGAAAGGACTACTGTATTGGGTGGTAACTCTATGCAGGTGTGGTGTGGTTGGAGGAGGTGGGTCTCTGGGGGTGTGTCCTTGGGGATTACATCTTGACTTCCTGGAGTCAATTTCTCTCCCTTTCTTCCTCTTACCTGGCTACCATGAGCAGCTTTCCTTCCCTGTGCCCTTGGCCATGATGTTCTGCCTCACCTCAGACCCAGAGTTATGGAGTTGGCTGACTGACCTTGGACTATAAAACTCTGAAAATGTGAGGTGAAAACAACCTTTTCCTTCTGTACATATTGTCTTTGTCAGGTATTTGGTCACAGCAATGGAAAGCTAACACATAAGTGTACAGTTTTCATCACAAAAGGAATGGACTTGAGAGATGAAATTATGGCTGAAGTGTAGAGTTGCTCTGAGGAGGTGTCACCTGGGCTGGGTCATGATATGGAAGTAATTCAGGTGGCCAAGGGGAGAAGAATCTCCAGAAAGATCATCATAAAGACAGAGGGATACAAAAGAACCCACTGAGTATAAAATTGCAGATACTGTCACAGTCTGGGCAAACCATCTGATTTTGAGACTCCGGGTATGAACTCCAGGGTTCTCATGACCTTTGTAAAATTATTTTTCAAGGCACTCAGACTCCTATTTTGACTTGTAGAAAAACAGAGAATATTTCTTTAATTGAGTACCATACTTCAAAATATGCAACTTAAATTCAAATTTGCATTCATGACAGACAAATGACTCAGCTGAAGTTTACACTTAACTAATAGAATCCTATACTTCTTACCCTAACTGCTAATAAGTCAAGGCTCACCTATCATATATTAGCAAATGTGAGGTTCTCAATTGAGATGTAGGCTTTCAAGTACTTATTATACTTTGAGATAATTTAAAACCATCATTTTAAAATCTTTTCAAATGTTAAGAAAGTCCTGTCTGGAAAAACTCTCCTACCCAGTTTTGTGTCATTCCCACATTAAGGAAGCCTAAAAATCTGCCTACATCAGCTTTGAACAACAAAATCTAATTTGGAAGAGAAGGGATGGATTCCTGTGAGGAGCTTGCCAGAGATGGTTCCTAAGTGATGATCAGGGTGTCACTAGAACCAAGTGATCTGCACTAGCTGCTCAAGGCAAGGATTTGGTCTACACATTCCTGTTTGCTCAGTGGACACTGTGTATATTTGTCTTCCTTGCTGTCTTCAGAAAAACAAACTGTTTAAAGTTTTTTAATTTTGAATTCATAGTGAATTTATTGTATTTATTTTTTAAGTTTTTTTTTTTTTTTTCTTCACTTTTTTGGTACCAGAGATTGAACTCAGAGGCACTTAACCACTGAGTCACATCCCCAGTCCTTTATATTTTTGATTTTGAGACAGGGTCTTGCTAAGTTTCCCAGGCTGGCCTCAAACATGTGATCCTCCTGCTTCAGCCTCCTTGAGCCACAGAGATTACAGGTGTGCAAATTTATTTTTAACCAATATATAAGAACATAAAAATTGTACAAAATAATCAAAGATCCTTGAACCAAAATCAAAAAAGTCCTGTAGTTTTTTCTCAGATATGCAGTGATGAAAAGAGTTCTAAGAGTCATTCTCTTAAAATACAACTAGACTGTAATTAGAGAGAACAGCCAACTAAATGAAATGTTTAAGGTACATTTAACATACTGAGGATTGCCTGATGGTTTACGGTGTGTGCTCAGAGTCATTTTATGCTGTTATGCACTGTACTGCAGGAAAACAGTGCTCCCCACATCCTTCTTATCTCCCTGCTTCAATCAGCTTCCTTTTGACACCAGGACATATATGGAAACACTCTTGGATTGTGTCAGAGAAAAAGCTGGATATTACCTAAAGTAGTGTGAACACTGATTACTCAGTAATAACTACAATAGCCTGAGCTGAATGCAACTCCATCATAGTGAAAGCAGGAGACGTTTTAAAGGCTGGGGTGTGCTAGAGGAAAGTCACTAATGTACCAAGATGGGTTGGGGCCATGTGAAAATATTACACTATTAATCCATAGTTGAGCTGGGATAAAAGTGAGGTCCAAGCTCACTACCTTTTACTGCTAATTTAGAATCTCCTGTCTAGAACTTGCTTAATGAAAAGCCTGACCAGAGCTGGATGTGGTAGTGCACACCTGAATCTCAGCAATTCAGGAGGCTGAGACAGGCAGATCTCAAGTTTAAGGACAATTTGGACAATAATAGGGACATCCTGCCTCAGAGGGAGGAGGGAAGAAAGAAAGTATAGGAAAGAAGGAAAAATAAAGAGCCTTACCATGTGTCACAAAGCATGGAGGGATTTTCAACTGCATAGTCGTTTAATGTAATTCTGGAGGCACATCAGATACTGAGCAAACAATACTGAGGACAGAGGTGTTTATTTTCTTGAATAACATTTGTATAGATAACTAAATTGGTATTAATTTAGTCACTACTTAATAGTCACTTTGCTTCGGTACAGAGAAGTACAATGTATCAAAATGTATCAGTCCCTTTAAGATACAATTGAGAACCGCTTGGTAAAGAAATACGTATTTGTAATGGGAATTTATTTTAGTCCTTGCTGGTGTGGCTATTATTGAATTAATGACAAGTGTTGGTCAAAAAGAAAATCTGATGCCTCTATTCTCAAATAAACTACCTGAATTCCTACAAATGTAAAATAATAAAACTTGGGAAGACAATCAGGTTTGTCAGATTTATTTAATATGAGATATTTGATCCACTGTTAATTTTCTTACAAAATTTGGTATGCTAGACTACCATATAAATTTTGGTTCTGAAATGATGGAAAGACCAATAGGTTTCTTATTGAGACATTTGACACATTACGAACCATCAAACTATATAAAATCAAACACTTGGGGCTAAATTGGTTAACTAGAATTATGGATTTTTTTCATCTTCATTTTAAAAAATTTAAAAAAGAGCATCTGTTCTAAGTAATTGGAATCAAAACTGTGTCTTTTCCCTTCCCCTTCTCTTACCTTCTGAAATTGGTGGAAATTTTGAGAAACATTTTCCAAGAATCTATTATTTTATGCACTTCTGTCAAGGATAGTCTTTAAAAAGAACATTTTGTCAATAAATCCAAGCAGTAAGAACAGAAAGCAATGAAACTCGAAGGATCTAGATGGTTGATTTTTAGAGGAAATCTGATGGGTGATGTTAATTTTAGCATTTTATAAGAGAGTATTCCTGATACATGCCAGCTATATTTATCCTAGGTTGAGATTCTTTTCTGTTAACACTGAGCTGAATGGTTTTGTCAGTGTGCATAACAGTCAACTTAGCTGTCTCTATGGATAATACATGTTCCATGTTGAAATGCCTGATCATTCAAGGCAAAATAAGTTATGGTCTTTAAAAGCTTATTCTGATTCAAGGGAAACTCCTCATCTATCTTAATCCAAACATGACCACAAAAGAGTGGGAAAAATGGATAGGTAGCACAGAAAAATCACAAGAAATTCTCAGAACTTATAAAAATGGGAGCTACTTGTTACTTATTTCTTCCAAGTAGATGTTTTAATTCTGATGCTTAAGTAGCAGAGATATGCACCAACGAATAATGACACTGTATGCCCCCAGTCCATATTATTTCCTGAGCATCTTAAGAACCAATCCTTTTATCTCTGTCCAGAGCTAAACTTGATATATACCAGATCATAACTCTGTACCATTTTCTTTTTAAAAAAAATTAAAGTATTTTTTTAGTTGTAGATGGACACAATACCTTTATTTTTTATTTATTTTAATGTGGTCCTGAGCATTGAACTCAGTGCCTCACATGTGCTATGTAAGCACTGTACCACTGAGCTACAATCCCAGCCCCCTCTGTACCATTTTCAATCCCAATGTCCTTTGACAATTCAGTCACTTGTGACAAGATTCGTAAATACATGAGGCAATGGTAGATCCACAGTCTCTCATGTAAATATTCACAGTAAGAAACATTATTAAGATCAGAGTGGGGAGGGGGCAGGGAGGAAGGGAAAATAATAGAATAAGAGAAACATCATTACCCTATGTGCATGTATGATTATGCAAATGGTGCGACTCTGCTTCATGTACAACCAGAGAAACAATAGTTGTACCCCATTTGTGTACAATGAATCAAAATAATAATTTTAAAAAATCAGAGGTGGTCAGTGTTGCTTTCAGATGGAATTCATTTTACATAGGACTTTGAATGTTCTAGAATAAAGGTGTGCTCCTCTTATAACCCCTTCCCCTGCTGAGCACATTATTATATCTTTGCCATCTTGCACATTGAAATTAGAACCCATTTTAAAGTCCTCAAACAAAATTGAATCCAGCAATGAACTTTCTATATCCTTCCTGCTTTTGACTATCCTACCAAGCTTCCCAGTCCTCTAAGTTATATGGCTCTTCAGAGGTGTCACAAAATAATTATCTTTTTCTTATCAAAATATTTTTAATTATAGTGTTTCTAACTTATCTTTATGGAAACTGGAACAATCATTTAGGAAAAAAGAAAACGATTCGCAGGTTCAGTTCTCTCACAAGATACCATAGAAAATGGTTAATAAACTCATCTATGCAAGGTGTCCTACATTATGCCATCAGAGAAAAGGCTCAAGGGAGTTGTGTGCCCAGGTTTGTACTGATTGATGATGAGTTTGCAGAATTGTCTTCAATAGCAATTCTTTTTTCTCTTGAGAACAGTGGCTTAAGAAAGAGGTATCTCATATCTTTTTAAGAAAAAAATAAAATCAATCTCAGTATATAGAGTCAGAGGCAGGAGAGAAAAAAATTAACCATAGAAAAAAAGAGTTGGAAAGAAGGTTTGAGGTCACTTATTCAAACATCCTGCCATCTGCACAAGTCCTGTCTATCTCCCAGACAAGAGTTCATCCAGAACCTGCTTGGGCACTTCTAGATGATAAGGCAACCCATTCTACTTCTAGATGGGCTGGTGGGAAATTCTCATTTACTCTGAGCTGTGATCTGCTTTCAGAGTCAGCACATCACATTTAATTCAGTATCTCAAATAATGAACAACCAGCGGGGCTCCTGGTGCATCCACCCTGGATTATGAAGTGTGGGAATATATAGGGACATGGGAAGCATATGTTCTCATTCTTCCCTGAGGTGGGAAATCAAAGTATGCCACAGGAAACAGAATAAGAGAGTGGCAGAGTCCACCACTCATGAGGAGCAGGCAAGGAGGAACTGGGGCCAGTCACTTGGTTCCCATAACCTACCCTCCAACAATAAAACTTTGTAAAGTTATTTGAAGTATTAAACTCACATACTAACTTGCTTAGTAGATTGTGAGAGCTACATACATGCAAATGCTGATTTTTCACAGCCTCTCATGCAGATTTCTATGGTAAAATATCCCATTTTGAACTAGAATATTTGATTTATGAATTGATACCTATGGAAGGAAAGGTAACATGCTGTCCCTTTCTTACTGACCACTTACTATAGTTTCTGGAATACGCTAAGTGTTTTATAAAAGTGTGCTAAATTAATAATTTCAATAGTACTAATCCAGGGTTCTCACAAATGGTGAAAGTACTGAATAGCATACAGAAGCAGAGTTATTCTACTACAAAGATGAAATGAGGAGTTAGCTTTACAAATGATGACTTAGGCATTAAGCATCATGTGGTACTGAGCTGGAGGGTAAATGAGAGAAGAGGACAATATGAAGTTTGGTGATTTTACACAAAGGATGGCATGGAATCATATCAGGAGAGAAACTTAACAGGCATTTCTTCAGAGAGGAATGATCACAAGCACAATTTAAGAGCTGGGAGAGTACTAGTGTTTGGGATTGGCAAGAGAAACCAAATAGAGAAAGAGCCAGAAGGAACAACCTTGCTCAAGTAAATCTGCTATTACTCACACTTTATTTACTCTCCAAAAATGTCTTTTAAACTATCACTCAGGATATGTCTACCATCTTTCCAAAATAACTTGGAGATCCCAACTTGTAAGAAATTTGAATAGACAAATAATATGTAACACCTACAAAAAAGAAAGAATATTAGGAGATGAAGGTAGACAAAGACCATTATGATGTGTTTAGATTGTGCTTCCACATACCACAGGATTTGGGATTATAATTGAAACAACAGAACAGTGTGGATCTAAGAAACTGAGAAAGTTTTATGGATTAGGTGGTTCTATAGTTGAGCCATTTATATGATAAATTTTGACACATAAATTTTATTCTCACAAATGAAAATAATTGGGCTTGAAGTGGAAGAAATGGTCTCTTCCACTTACTAGTAGTAAATTGCAATTTACTTAACCTGTATGAGCATAAATGTCCCCATCAATAAACCAGGAAAAATATTTATCAAGGACTAAATATAAAGATTTAATAAATTAGTATGCAGCATATGCTTAGAATAGCACATTGAAATGTATAATGATCTTACTTATTCTCCTGTTGGCATGAGATAACTATTTTTGCTATTAATGAAGCCAATTGTGATTGGGTTCATGTATTAATATGTATTTCTATAGGAACTCTTGTCTAATCTAGTCTTCCAAATGTAAGCTTCAAAATATCAACATGTACATGAGTAGATAAGACAAATTAGATGTAGGTGAGAGAATACAGAACATTGATCCTTTTATTAACCACCTTTTATTATTTTTGCAACAGTGGCACAAGGAGGAGTTTTTCAATTAGGAATACGTTGCTTTGTTACTTTACGTAGCACATAAGAGGATGAGCTGATATTGAGAAAAGATCACTATACTGGGAATCAGGATCTATCATGTCTGATCTGGTGTCTACTGCTAACTTACTGTGAGAACTTGGACAAATTAACGTTTCAGTTTTAATTTTCTCACTCTCAGAAACTTTAACTCTTTCCTTTTTTACTGCCATGAAAGGTCTTATAGATCCACTGATGATTTAATATTTCACAGTGGTAAATATCAACCAAAAGTTCTGGCAGCATATTCTCACACTCAGATGCTGCCTGATCATGAACCAGTAGCTGCAGACTATTTTGTCTACCTGGAGGGCGAATGGGCCCGAGTCAGCTCCAGTCCCGATGTGACTTTGACAGTCTGAAGTTGTCTCCTGTCACTCTAGTCATGGTAGCAGTAGTGGAAGTAGCTCCACAATCTAATGTATTAACTTATAGAACATTTTAAGTATTTAATGATACGTTTTATCATTCCTGATAGTTAGAAGAAATCAGACTTAACCACACAGGGGAAGTGAAGTGATGTGATGATGCTGGGAATAGATGTATATTTTCCCAAGGTTCATGTCTTATTTATACTTAATCACTGTTTTCTTCAGCAGTAGGGATAGAATCCAGAACTTCACTCATGATAAGCAAGCACTCTGCCACTGAGCTACACCTCCAGACCTATTTATTATATTTTTAAGAAAAGAGAAGGAGGCAGGATATAATGGCCTCGCCATATTTCATGACTACTTTTCCAAAATCGTCATAGAGAAAAAATCTTGCAGAATGAATTTTCTGATAAATAAAATTATGGTCAAATACTAAAAATTAAAGCAATATATATTTGACCAAAAGTACAATTATTTTGAGAGGGGGAAGCTATATGAATTCAACTCTGCTCTCTCTCCCCCTACCCGCTGTGATTACAAGAGCATATTTGTAAGGATATAGGATTACTTTAAGAGATTTCAAAGAGAAGAGATGTTTTCTGTTCTGCGTTTCTTAGCAAATCCATTTTCTAGGTAGACAACATTATAATATACTGGAAGATAAACATGACAAAGAATGCCTGCTTGAATTGTTTACAATGATCATGTAAAAGATACCTATAGAGTTTTCCCATTTAGGAGTCAAAACTAATAGTAAATATCACATTGTTTTGGGGATGGAGCATGGCCCACAGGAGTGTAATTTTTTTCAACCAAGGCTACTTTTGGAACATATAAAAATTTATTACAAATTTCCTAATAAACAATACACATCGTTCGCCTTTCAAATAGAAAGATTAAACTTTTATATGCACAATACATAAACAGGAATATAAAAATTTGAGCTAATAGAAACATAAACATTTGAGTACAAAATGGTTCATCATGCACAATGTTTATATTGCCATATTTTTCAAATCAATAGATTGCTAATTTATAATAGATATTACAACTGAATTTTTAATAACAGCATACTGAATAAGAAACAAATTAAGGTACATGATTGAGAAGTTTTTCATTTTTTAAATATGGATTTTTTCATTGAGTATCTCTGATATGATTTCAGTTTATCTACAGAGAAGCAATCCTTTGATAAATAGAATAAAAATTCCATCAATCATCTGAATGTTTCAATATAAAATAGTCCTACAGTATGTGGACTTTATCTTTCTGTAATAATTATATGACATGGTCAAATATATTGTTTATTTTTACAGAAACACCCAGAATTTTAAAATATAAGGGACATTATGTAAACATTTGGAGATTTCCACTTTGATGAGAGAATTTGGACCAAAATTTGCTTTCATTATGTGGTGCTCAGATTCTAATTCTTTACATACTATCTTCTGTAATGTCTAAGACACTCCATATTATTTATCAAATAAAGTAGAGTATAAACAAGTAAAACTCCAAGCACAATATTCATTAACTATTCAGTAAACACTAAAAAACAAATTACCTAAATTTCTGTACTGACTTAAAAGGTTGTAAATATTGGCAGCTTTGCTAGTTAAATAACTAGGGCTTCTTGCTGGGAAGTATTGATAAAAAAGAAAATTTTAACAGTAGAATGGAAATGCATTAGGTTAAGTAATAAGTATATGAAATGCAATTGTTTAGACAGTTTAGAAATATTTTTCCTCTTGTTATTCAAAGCAAAATACAGTGGGTCAGTCAGGGAATTTAGAAGCTGCATTCGGGATAGAAGAGAAGAACAGTTGCTGAGGATCTGCTGGTGTTTAGGTGTTTGTGATCCCAGGAGTGTGGCAAAATACACACACAGTTGGAGTAGACCAGCCATTACGGAAGGTTCATTTGAGTAACACTGCCCCGTTTCTCAGGTGGGTACCCCACTCTGATTTACATTAATGATTTCAGAGTGAAAAAAAAATAAAAACTTACATTTAATTGGATGAAGAGTAATCAAGGACCAAAAACCATTATTTTCCTAAATTCTACAGTGGGGGATATTTCCATTCAAGTTTGGCAGCAGTTGGGTGGCTAACAAATGAGGATATCACATGGTGATGGGCTTCGGTTATAAAACAATTAGATTTTTTCTGTTATCTGCAAGCTAAAGAATATTTTTGGAAAGTCTACAGTACTTTCCATTGTGCCTTATCCATTCTTTCTGTACCCACTGTGCAGAAACACATGCTGAAGGGTTGAGAACAACTGAGATCCTTGTCCGAAAGAAAGCTTGATTGCTTTTCCTGCTTTTTATTCAGGGAGTGGGTATAGACAGGGGAATGAACAGCAGTACTTGACTTTGTACCTTGAAATTTTTGTTTCTTGTGTAAAATATCAGACTTAAATTTTTCTTTGGCTTCCTTTTCAAATATATATATATATATATATATATGTGTGTGTGTGTGTGTGTGTGTACACACACATATATACGCACACGTGTATGCACACATATATACATATACACACATACATACATATATATAATAATGTTTTACATATATAATAAACCTATAAGAACTCTGAATAGAGATTGGGAAGAGGGGGTCACTTAGACTTAGTGGAGTAGTATTCTTTGGATAGGTGTCTAAAAGAGAGAAAATTAATAGCATCCTATTGCTATTATACACAAAGTAGGCAAAACTGTAACTAAAATCACTCATAGGACAAAGGCTCTAAGAAATTGGGACTGTTCTTTATAGTAGAAACCCAGAAACACAGCATAAATACAGATACTGAAGAGGTAATGATGGAAGTCTTAGGACTTTGCCAGTCACTAGTCACCACTCTCTGGTATTGACTGGGTGGCCTTTACAATGGAGGTATTTTTCTGATTTCTAAAATTCTAAGACTGATATATTTTGTCATTGGTAATTTTGTTTTATGATCTTGTTTTTGTTCTGTTACATTTCCATTGTCTTTATAAAAATTGTTCTAACTTTACATTTACGATTTCTATACTTTCCTGAATAGATATTATAGTCTAATAAAATATATATATTTTTTGTTCTTTGTAGATATACATGACAGTAGAGTTTATTTTGACATATTATACATACAAATAGTATAACTTATTCTAATTAGGATCCTATTCTTGTCATTGTGCACGATGTGGAGTTACACTGGTCATGCATTCATATATAAGGAGAGTTATGTTGGATTTAGTCTACTGTCTTTCCTATTCCTATCCCCCCTCTCAAGTAGTCAAAAAAAGTAGGTCCAAACCTTCAACTTGTTGGCTTAGGATCAGACTTCCTTAACAGGACTCCCATAGCACAAGAAATAAAAGCAAGAATCAACAACTGGGATAGATTCAAATTAAAAAGCTTTCTCTCTGCAAAGAAAACTATCAGTAATGTGAAGAGAGAGCCTACAGAGTGGGAGAATATCTTTGCCCCTCATACTTCAGGTAGAGCGCTAATTTCCAGAATCTATAAAGAACTCAAAAAACTCTACACCAAGAATACAAATAATGCAATCAGCAAATGGGCTAAGGAAATGAACAGACACTTCACAGAAGAAGATGTACAAGCAATCAACAGATATATGAAAAAATGTTCAACATCTCTAGTAATAAGAGAAATGCAAATCAAAACTACCCTAAGATCTTATCTCACCCCAATTAGAATGGCGATTATCAAGAACACAAGCAACAATAGGTTTTGGCAAGGATGTGGGGAAAAGGGTACACTCATACATTGCTGGTGGGGTTGCAAATTAGTGCAGCCACTCTGGAAAGCAGTATGGAGATTCCTCAGAAAGCTTGGAATGGAACCACCATTTGACCCAGCTATCCCACTCCTTGGCCTATACCCAAAGGACTTAAAATCAGCATACTACAGAGATACAGCCACATCAATGTTCATAGCTGCTCAATTCACCATAGCCAGATTGTGGAACCAACCTAGATGCCCTTCAGTTGATGAATGGATAAAGAAACTGTGGCGCATATATATAATGGAATATTACTCTGCCATGAAGAATGGTAAAATTATGGCTTTTGCAGGCAAATGGATGAAATTGGAGGATATCATGCTAAGTGAGATAAGCCAATCTCAAAAAACTAAAGGACGAATGATCTCGCTGATAAGTGGATGAGGACATATAATGGGGGGTAGGAGGGGTTAGTGTTAGGGTTGGGTTAGGTTTAGGGTTAGGGATAAGGAGGGTGGTAAGAATGGAGGAAGGAAGGACTGTATAGAGGGAAAAGAGGGGTGGGAGGGGTGGGGGGAAGGGAAAAAATAACAGAATGAATCAAACAACATTGCCCTATGTAAATTTATGATTTTTAATAAAAAAAAGAACCCCTTATAAAATACATAGTTTGCAAAAAAAATGTAAAAAACTTCAACATCTCTAGCAATTAGAAAAATGCAAATTAAAACTACACAGATTCCATCTCACTGTAGTCAGAATGGCAATTATCAAGAACTCAAGTAACAATAAATGTTGGTGAGGATGTGGGGAAAAAGGTTCACTCATACATTGCTGGTGGACTGCAAATTGAAACCACTATGGAAAGCAGATTGAAGATACCTTAGAATACTTGGAATGGAATTGCTGTTTGACTCAGTTATCCCACTCCTCAGTGTATACCCAAAGGACTTATAATCAGCACACTTCACTGACACAGCCACATTAATGTTTATAACAGGTCAACTAATGATAGTCAAGCTATGGAACCAACCTAGGTGCCCTTCAACAGATGAATGAAGAATATGTGGTAAATACACAAAATGGAATATTACTCAGCCTTAAAGAAGAAGGAAATTATGGCATTTGCCAGTAAATGGATGGAACTGGAGAATATCGTGCCAAGTGAAATAAGACAGTCCCCAAAATCTAAAGGTCAGATATTCTCTCTGATATATGAATGCTAACCCACAACAAGAGAGGGTGGGGATGTTAAGAATAAAACTGCTCTCTAAAGAAGTTTAATGATTTTCATAGGTAGGACTGCAGTTTAAGCCACTCTTACTCTGGAAGCTTTCCTACCTACCTGCCTGTTACCTCTCCCAGTACACTGTGATAAACCAGGTATGTCGCATTGATTATCCAATTATTCCATTCAGAGCTAAGTACTATTATTGGACTATAGAAAGGAAATGTGTAATCCTATGTCCATATGGATGGACACTCTAATAAACAGACAGATATAAAGAACTAACTCAGGATGCCAACAACCATCTAATAAGAATTTTAAGATGTTATAGTTTAGATAGAAGATGTCCCTGAAAAGCTCACGTGGGACAGAATGCAAAAGAGTTCGGAGGTGAAATGATTGGGTTATGAGAGCCTTAAGCAGCACATTGAGCCATGTGAATGAACTAACTGGGTAACAACTGTAGGTGGGTAGGGTGTGACTGACGGAGGTGGGTCATTGGGAGTGTGCCACTGGGGTTCATATTTTGTCCCTGTGACCAGATTCTCTCTCTGCTCCCTTGCTGGCTTATCTTGAGCTGGACTGCTCTGCCGTGCCCTTCTGCCATGATGTCCTGCCTCACCTCAGGCCCAGAGCCACGCAGTTGGTGGTCTATGGATTGAGATCTGATTGAGATCTGGGTAAGACAAAGAAAATTTTCTTTCTCTAAAATTTTTCTTCTCTGGTCTTTTGGTTGCAGTGACCAAAAAGTTGACTAAAACAAAAGAAAATACATAGTAAAGGAAAGGACTGGGAAAAAAAATCAAGGAAAAAGTAGGTAAAAATAATATCTCAGAACTGAAAAAACGTCTACAGTTTTCACAATAAAGTGCTGGTTCCGTGGTTCAGTGGCGGCCGGGCCCTCAGTACTCCTCATGGAACATCTGATCTCCAGGGAGTCAGAGAACACCATAAAGCGTCCAAAACGAAAAGGCTGTCACCTATAAGGGGTGACGCTCCAAGGGCATTATCTCTCATCGGCATTGCTGAACATCATCAGACGACAAAGTGATGCCTTTGTTCTAAGGGAAAAAATAATTAAACTTTAAAATCTAATTTTAGCTACAGTATTAATTATAATAAAATAATGACATTTGATACAACTCAAATTTTTTATTTTCCATATACCTTTCTGAAATATTGCTTATTAATGTCAAATAGAAAACAAAAACCAAGAAGAAAAGTTGGAGACTGGAAGAGGCAGACGGAGGTCAAAACACAGCAAGCACAAGGAAACGAGAATGGACTTTCCTGAAGTGACAGTTAGGGAACAGAGCTGAGAATTCATTAACACAAGCGGGAACATTGATCTGGAGACTAACAAGGGAAAAATGGTATCTTCAGGAAAAAAGTCTTCTCATTTTAGTAACTAAATATGATTAAGAAATACATAATCTTAATAGGTATGGTAGCACAGTAATACCAGGAGATTGGGAGGTTGAGGCAGGAGGATCAAAGGTTCAAAGCCAGCCTCAGCAACTTAGCAGGGCTCTAAGTGACTTAGCGAGTAGCAAGACCCTGCCTCAAAATAAAAAATGAAAAAGGACTGCGGATGTGGCTCAGTGATTAAGTGCACTTGGATTCAATCCCTGGTACCAAAAGAAAAAAAAAATATATATATATAGATATATATAGATATATATATCTATATATATGTACACACACACACACACACACATATATATATCATATCATAGTGATAAGGTGAAAGCATGTTATTATTTTTTAAAAGACTATGTCAGGGCTGGGGGTATAGCTCAGTTGGTAGAGTGCTTGCCTCACAAGCATAAGGCCCTGGGTTCAATCCTCAGCACCGCAAAAAAAAAAAAAAAAAAAGACTATGTCATTTTAAAATTCAAGCAAAAACAAAGTCTATGTCAAACTATAAAGAAAATTAAGAGCTGTTGACCAAAGGGGGGACTCCATTTGACCTTCATGGCTTGAAAGAGGCACAGGCTTGGGGACAAAGAATGACATATTTCCTTTCCGTGGTCCAATCACAGTAAGCACCTCAGGAGAAATAAATGGATAAACACACTGCTGTAATGTTTATTGACTTATTGGTTTTAAATTTCACGATTAATCTATGATTATAGCTGACGAAGAGAGTCTATGAATATAAAAATACACGATAGTTGACAGAAGATATGACATTGACAGAGGTTTGCGCAAATAAGGAAAGAATGCTTCATTCTTGCAGTTTTTAAAAAATCATTTTGACATTAATATATCATTGTAAAAAGCATTTATTATAATACATCTTTATGAATGTTATGTTTCCTTTATAAAAACTGAATTCTCAACTTGATTTCTATGAATGAACCAATACTGAATAAGGAAAACAAAAATAAGTAGGTATAATTTTTCACACAAATCCTCAACTCTGAAAACTTGGTCTTGTCCATCTTCCATGAGTCTTCCCAACTAATCACAAGACCAAAAATTTGTTCATAGAGAAAAATTCCACACACCTATGTTGTGTGTCTATAAAACTACAACAGTTCAAATAGTAGTGTTTGATAAATTACATTTGTCAGTAATTCTGTTATGTCCCATATTTTAAATCTTCCTAGCTTATTCAAACATTTTATTTATAGATATTTGAGATATCCTTTTTTATTTTTATTATAGACTCCACTATATACACTTACACAAACAAATACATGCCTGTTTGGGTATTTGCATATTTGTTTTACAGTGTGAAAATATTTCAATATAAGAACTTTCTGAAATGGTAAACATTTTGACTGGAAAAATTGTCTTTGCTTAGCTGGCCTAACTCAGCTCACTGCCATATGAAAAAATTAAGTGCAGGAGGCAGTGAAAAACGACCAGTCATTTCTTTTCTCCCAGCTGATACATATCTTATTTATTCTTCCTTGTAATGTGTGAATGCAGCACCATGCCCTATTTTGTCTTCTGCCTCAATTAAAATGTAAATTTCTGCAGCCCATCTCTATAATTCCAAACTGCTCTAGGCAGGGGAATTTAAACTGCTTTTAATAAAACCAACTACAGATGCTGAAATAAGATTTCTCCCCAAGTCTTTGAAATCTATATGTGTAATGGTACGCTGGCTCTTCTGTACTTATGTCTTGGCTATGAAGATTCAGAGAGAAAGAAAGAAGGTGATTGGTGCATTTTAATCTCACCACACATGCAGACCCATAAGCCAGGGCACTGACCCTTCTATTCTCTTGCACGATTTATAGTGATCAATCCATTTTGTTTTATAAAAGATAAATGTTGGTCACATTTAGAATTTATAGCCTGGAAATGCCACTGCTCATTTTGCCAGCCAGGATAACAATTTGATAGGTAGATTCAAAATTGAAGTCAAGTTTGCAAAAATGACTTTCGGATTTTCATTGTAGCCTGTTGGTCTAACTCCTCAATTTATCCATGTCAATGTCTCATGCTATAAAATATCCTTTCCCCAATGACACTGTCCCTTTTTCTGGTCAATTCTTAAAGTTCTTTCCCATCTTAACATCAATGTCTTCCCCTGGAATCATTTTACCTGGGGCAGCTAGAGAGAAAATTGACCAACCCCAGGACTTTCCAAGTATGCCCTGGTTGCCCTCTCACAATGCTAATAATTCCCATATTGGAATAAAAATATAATTTGCCATCCAACCTGGAACATTTTAGAAAGTGAAAGGGGGTACTAAACTAGAGGGAGATAAACCAGGGCTCCCCCACGAAAATCAGGACAGGTGGGCAATCCACTAGTTCAATGGCGTTTCAGATTATTGCTGTATAATACAATAATGTAGAGGAAAAAGAGTGAATGTTGCAGATTACCAATGGAGAAGTCATATCAAACTACATCTTTTACATGTGTGGTTCTCTGATGCCTCCAGTGCTCTCAAAGCTCATAACCTAGTAATGATCCTATCATTAAGAAGGGAAAGAATCTCTTTCGCTATCACAAATGCATGCGTAAATTTCACAGCATGATCTGTGTTGCTCAAAGCCAATGGTTTTCTGCATGGTTGATTTCATCCCGTGGGGGACATCTGGTCCTGTCTGGGAACATTTGGGGAGGGTAAGGAAGGTGTTACTGGCATCTAGTGGGTAGAGGTCAGGGATACCTCTGAACATGCATAATGCACAAGACAGCCTTCCAGAAGAAAGAATTATCTATGCCCAAATGTGGGTCAAGACAAAGCGGAAAAATAGTGCTCTAAGCAATCAATATGGTGAGCAGGCAAGAAGGCAAAACAAAGAAGGCAAAGGAGATGCACTGTCTTTAGATTTACAGGGCTGCCCATGCAGCCCTGTGGGAGGGAGACGCCTCAGGTGAGGAGCACAGGGTTTTACAATCATCCTCCATCTGTCATCTCCTGCCCTGTTCTCATTGCTATTGAGGAAGTAGCTGCAAAGGAAAGATAACTCTATGTCTACACCCCCTTCTACCTATTTCACTGTAGAAAATAGAAATAAACAACTACTCTGAACTGAGTTTTCAAATCCCTTCCCTTTTTAAACTGTCTTCCCACTGCTGTCAAATAATCATTGTACCCTGCTCTCTTCATTTCAGCCTGCTCAGTCACTGCCAGCATTTGGTCCAAGATCTTTTAGCACTCCTCATTTAGAAGCTATCTTGGAAAGCTCTTTCTCTGAATATCTGACTTAGTCATATTTTTCTAATCTTTGTCCTCCAAATACTATTTCCCACCTCTAACCCTTTGATGCTTCTTCGCCTTCATTTCATCTAATCCAACCTTATTTTCATTCTAAGACTGCACTTAAATTTCACTTTCCCCGAATTCTGCTCCATTACATATCTATATCTGTTTCATTGGACTTACTCATTTCTTTGGAAATTTACTTGTATTGATCATTGTCTTTTGATATGCATCATCCTAATCTACCCATCAAGATAGTAAATACTTACTGAAAACTATAAATGCATCTTTCAAAAGAAGTCTTCTTCAGTGAAGTTATATTCCATAAAAAAAAGAACAAGAAATATTATTCATTGATTGATTAGAACAAAAATTGTGCCCCTCCCATTCACGCTTCAATGGTATTCAATGAATGTTTGCTATTGATAGTATTTATGGAGACATATCTAACACTAAGTAAGCTCCTAATGAAATCAGTTTTCAACGAAAGCATTTTTTTCTGTTCTGAATAGAAGGAAAAAAATCAGAATCAGCTTGCCAATCCCTGATCGAGTTACTGAAGGTATTCATTTTTGTTAATCTTTTCATTTTTGTTCAAATCCCATGAGAATGGGGAAAACTTGGAAGCAAAATTCATGGACTAGATTAAATACAAGCAATTTAACACACATATGAAAAAGGAAAGAACTGTTGAAAAGTTTCAAAAGTTGGTTAACTAGTGCTTGGAGTAATGTTTTCCAAATTGAGTCTACAAGTATAAACTTGTAGATCCACTAGTTTTGCAGTTTTGGGTTGCTTCATTTCTTAGTTTTAATTCTAATAAGAATCTGAAAGGTGTTCTAATAATATTAATATAAATTTCATATTGTCTAGTGATTATTTGTAATTAAAACGTATCTTTGCAGAATAAGATTTGAGTTTCCCAGTATTGCTCAAAAGTGAGAAAGTATATGTTAATGAGGATTTGGGAATTTCTTTTTATCTTTTGGTACTGAGAATCAGACCCAGGGGTACTTTACCACTAATCTACATCCCTGTCCTTTTAAAATATTTAATTTTGAAACAGAGTCACATTGAGTTGCTGAGAGTGGCCTCGGACTTGCGATCCTCCTGCATCAGCCTCCTGAGTCACTGGGATTATAAGAGTGTACCACCATACCCAGATGGGATATCTGTGTAGACTCAAGTCTGGAAAATACTGACTGATAATATATCTTCATGGGCATCACTGGGCTACTTAATGAAAAATTATACTAATATATTTGAGCTCTGAAACAACCAAAAGGTTTGCAATTTACTGATGCAAAAAACACATTAGCTCAGCTTCTCCAATTGATGCTCCCTGATATGGCCTATTCATCCTCTATCTTCACTTCATGAGCTAGTTGTTTTGTGAGATAAATGAGATCATTTTCTTCACCATTCAACCAGTTTTGATTCTTTTAGTTAGAGAAATTCAACCAACTGACACATTTATTGACAAGGGTGCATCCACTAATTTAAGAAAAAAAAATACATTGAAATACTTAATTCTTAATTACTCCTTTACTTTAAAATGACTTCTATGTTTCATTGTGCAACCAAATCTCTTGATTACATTATTTTATTGGAATCATTGCTAAAAATAAAATTAATGTGGTCTGTTGAACTATAACACTCACAATTCCTCAACTTGTTGTAGAGATGTCAATCTTAACGTGACTTGAAGTAAATCAACAGGACAGATAAGACAAAGAAAGGGAATAAAATCCTTAGATTTGAATGTAACTCCAGAGGACTGGATCCTAGAAATTTTAGAGTCAAATAGGGTTCTGTGATGGTTTTCACATCCAAAAATAAGCATTTAGACTTGAATTAAAATAAGTCCCCCTTTAAAATAAAAAAAAAAAAAAAAGAAAAACAGCTGAATCCCATCTTAAAAAAAAAAAATAAATTCAATGCCTTGATAGACCCTGTCATCCTCTTGCTGCAAACAGCTGGAGCCCCATGACAACTTCCCAGAGGAAGCAGCTGGGTGAGTAAGAGCTCATCCTTTATTGAATTCCCTAATAAAGAATGCACATCTTTGGGGACTTGCAGAAGCATCAAACATCACTCTCCTCCCAACCTTCTTTGCAAGGCAGACAGTTGGGGGTGGCGGGGGCAGATAATTGAATTAAACACAGTGATTGAACACGAAAGCCGTGCTCAGGTCTCAGGGGAAGAGCGCTTTCTGGAGAATTCACATCCCCTTTCCTTTTCAAGTTAGACTGACAGTAACTGGGCTGCCCGTGGAAAGTTGTTGAAGTTGCCCTTTGCAACCACAGCGCCTGTTAAGTGCGAGTGGGGAGAAAGTCTGCACTTGGGATTTCATTTGAAGACATCTTTCCTCCGAGGTTCTTTCAGCTTCAGTTGAAAGTGTTATGAATTCGGTTCACATCCTTTCCACAGGCAGGCCAATCACTGCCAATCTGACTGGATGTGTTACCCACTGGTACTCTTCTAATTCAGTACACTGAGATGCAGCAGCGAATGGCAAATCAATGTCAGGTTCCTCATGGGGATCTCCAGACACAAGCTATGCACCTGCCTGTCCTTTGCCATCCTTTGATTGAGAGGTGTTTTGCTAGGGACTGGCTTTCCTCTCTACTAGGAAGAGGAAATATTAACAAATTCAATACATAAATCTTGAAGACTGTGCAGAATGAGAAAGACA
Source organism: Sciurus vulgaris (assembly GCF_902686455.1). NCBI lineage: Eukaryota > Metazoa > Chordata > Mammalia > Rodentia > Sciuridae > Sciurus > Sciurus vulgaris. Next base: position 76,973,442 of record NC_136474.1, on the reverse strand, counting down.
GCCCTATACCAAGTGGCTGTGTTAGCAATATTAACGCCTGTTGAGAAACTGGCAATGCAATCGAAAGGCTGTACACCTTCTTATATCACAGGCGGAAATGATAGTGGGTAAATACTCTTTCTCAATGTTCTGGCCCTTAACTGCTCTTCATTTCCACACCTCTTTTCCTCCCCCCTCCCAGAGAAAGGTTGATCATACTTATTCTCCCCTTTACGTTCTGATTCCCCTTCACCTTCATAGAAAAATTCCTTAGTGACTCATCTTCTGGATCTCCACTTTCAGCCCTTCTCTTAGCTATTTCTTCGCTGGATGGAAGGGTGCTCCACCACTTTCATCTTCAAATATAACCACAGCCTCAGGTCACCACAGTGTCCTGTGAGTCCTTCACACACGGCATTTCAAGAACACATTTACTTCCACAGTTGGAGATATCTAGCATTCACTGAGAGCTGCTCTCCTGGGGTCACTGCCTGCTTTCAAAGTGTAACAAATACTTTGCAGTCTAATTCTTCATCTTCCTGGCAGTTCGGCAGAGACATTAAGTGCACAGCTTCTGGACTCACATCCTGGGGACGCACACCTCATGGTGCCATCCAGTGGCTGTGTGGAGTTGGGTAAGAGTCTATCTGCACTTTGATTTTTCATCTACAACATGAAGTTATCATAGTAGCTACTTCCCTGAGTTATTATGTGCATTAAGTGTCTTAATAACATAAATCAATTAGAAAAATGCCTAGTACACAATATAGGTGGCAATCATTACCCCTTCCTTGATACAGCTGACTACCTGCTTCTTGAAATTCTTTTCTCATTCAGCCTCTAGAAGAAACACTCTGTCCAAGGTGCTGCTTGTTCCTCTGCTTGATTACTATTTCTTCTTTCTCTCTACCTCACTTAAAACTTAGGTTTTATCCATGACACCACACATTTTCCAGGAGTAATTTCATTTATCATCCTTTTCATCCAATGAAATTATAATATCTCACAATGTTTTCTGTAATTCAAACTTTTTTCCTTAAATTCTGACTATACACAATAATTCCATGAATGTCCTACAAGCTCAGCACATTTTAAAGTCATTACCTAATCATGTCCCTCCTATCATCTTTCTTTTCTCAATAAATAGCTTCACCAGACCATCTATTTGCCAAACTTAGATAATTAGTTGGCATAAATTCTATACATTTATTCAAAATGTCTCTTGGAAGTTAACATGGCAGCACATGCCAGTAATCCCAGCAGTTTAGGAGGCTGAGGCAGGAGGATTTTGAGTTCAAAGTCAGCCTCAGCAATTTAACAAGGCACTAAGCAGATTAGTGAGACCCTGTCAAAATAAAATATAAAAGAGCTGGGATGTGGTCAGTGGTTAAGCGCCCCTTTCTTCCTCATCCCCTACTGCATTCTGGTACCCATTTGGATATTTGCAATAATCCCTCAATTTCCTAATTGCATTTGGTTTTCTCCTCTTTTACCCAATCTCTACTCTCTTTTCCATCTCACCTTTCTAAAACATAGTTCTTTTTTGGCATTTTCACTTCCTAAGACTGTTTCCAGGAAATGACAAACTGACACCTTCTACATAAACTGTGAAGCACTTAGCATGATATAGAACCTCTCCTTCACTGTCTAGTTTAATATCATGACACTTTCTCTACATGGCCCTTATCTTAAGCTACATTTAAACAACTTAATACTTACACAAATTTTATTTAATCTCCATGATTTTTATTCAAATCAATTTTCAAAGTGTATTATCCTAAATTATATCTAAGCAGAAATCCATTCCTAGAGGCATCATTAGTGGCCCCAAACACATGCTAAGGAATCGAGTAACCTTCCCAACTTATTCTAAAGTTTAATTTCAGACTTGGAAAGAAAACCTAGGAATCCATGGAGACACAACATTTCAGATCCAGGAAGTCTCGGACGTCATCTTGCTCAGAAGTTTCAATATAGGTTACACATTCGAATCACCCAGGGGTCTCTGAAAATGTGTCAATGAACAGGAGCCATCACAAACCAAATAAATCATCATCTCTGGGGGACCAGGCAGGCAATATTTTTAAAGCTCCTCAGGAGATGCTACTGGGTAGTCAGGGTTGAGAACCACTGATGTGTTTATTTATAGAACTTCGGGATAAGCCACATTTCAGCACTCAATTTCATTTTACTTTTTCTTTTTTTAAATTCCCTAGTAAAAATGGAACTCAGCGATACATGCCAAGCAAAGAACATAAAACTACAACAAAGGACAAATACAGAAAGGAGTTTATTCTGTGTGAGAAGCATAATCATGTATTCTATTATCCTGATTAGGATATTTTGAGCTCCTTGAGGGGAGAATGTGATTCTCCATCGTTACAACCATGCCTAAAATAGTGATTGACTCGTAGTAGATGTTTATTAAAAATTTATCAGAAGGAATTAATGAGTGAAAGTTTATTAGACCTAAAAAGAACATCCTAGAATAATATGAAACATTGTTACTCTTTTAACTGCTATCATCTGAAGAACTGTGTCCCTTTCACATACAGATTCAGAAATAAGCTCTGTATGTTTTCATGCCTATGCCAGTGACAATACATGCTGACACTTGTTCCTCTCCTTTGAGAAGTGAACTTAATGTTCAAAAGTTGTATACCAGAACAAATTTCCTTAGTGGGGGGAAATTATACTAGGCTTATGTTTTATTTTTCAAGGGCATTGAATTGGAAATGAAAATGAGAAAATATCTTCAGTTGTTGAATTAAGATATTTTGGGGACAGAAGTTCACATTTGGAAATAATTTTAAAGAGCTATTATGGACTGAATTGTGACACCCTACAAAATCCATATAGTGAAGGCTTAGCCTCCTGTACTCTTTTGAAAACAAGAGCCTTTAAGGAATTATTTCAAGTGAAATGAGGGCATATGAGTGAAACCCTAATCCAAGAGATCTGGTGTCCTTAGAAGAAGAGAAAAAGATACTAAAAGTATCTCTGTTCCTCATGTGAGGACACTGCAAGAAGGTAGCCACCTGCAGCCATAAAGAGAGCCTTCACCAGAGACTCGCCCTGCCGGTACCTTCATCTTGGATCTTCAGTCTCCAGAAAGGCGAGAAAATAGATGTCTTTGGATTTAGCCACTTAGTCTGTGATATTTTGTTAAAGGAGCTGGAGCAGACCGTAAAGAGGTAAACTTTTTTTCTTCAACATCAGCAATGGTGGCTTCAAAAAGCAGATAATTCAAAAGAAGTAACAAGCCCTTTCTCACGCTTCCTATACAGACTGTTCAGGGGTAGAGTGCAAGACGAGGAAGAAATATGGAAATCGCCCCATGGGGATAAACCACAAACCCACTTTTCACATATCTACGATGAACGTATGGAGTATTTTGCATTTGACGTAAATCACAGCAACACAGAATTTAACACAGAATTACTGCCAGTCAATTCTACTTTTTGAAGTTTAAAGACAAGATGCTTCACTGTAATTTCTTCCTAATAACTGTGGGTCTTCTGCCACAGTCATCATCACTTCTGGGTTTTATTTTAAAATGAAAACTGAAAAATAAAAATTAGTGGTAGATTTTGCAAGAGGAAAATGACAAGGGAACACATTGGTTCATTTGGGTTCTCCATACAATATAGACTCAGATCACAGTGTTGGTGTTTATTCTCATACATTCTCAAAGGCTCACTGCATTAGATTCTACAGGTCACCCTGTGGCTTTTCGAGCAAAATAATCATTCTTTCTCTTATAAATTCATTTTAGCATCACTTGTGTTTTGATTTGTTGCAAGTCCTCTGGCACTTATTAACATTCAGAATGGTTCAGAGCAGCCTCATGCAAATGCGGCTCCTTCAACCAACAAAATGCACATTTTCTGTTTGACAATCAACATTTCATTAATAGCTTATTAAAGCTGGAATGGACCTTAATGATGACCTATTGCACCTCCCATCTCCCCCCAGCAACATATGCAAGACACAAAAAGCTAGGTGTCTTGACTTTCAGGTCGTTATGCTATCTACGTGAACAATATTAGAGAATGCTTTATGTCTACCTTTGCACACTGCCAAATTCTACCAAGAACACACAGACCAGAGCCTTAAACTGCAGGGAAATTTGTATCAGGCTTGTCTTTAATTGAACACAAGTGGAATCCCAAAGTCTTATTCCACCACAAAAATAAGACGAAAGCCATTATTACCTACATGAGTACTCTACTCTTCAGTATGTACGATATTTTTGATTTAGAAAAATAAATATTGTCCTAAGAATTATTAGTACAACCAACTCAATTTTCGCCTCTCTTTTGTACCTATCACAGAAGGCCATCTGTAATTCAAACACACATACCCCGGTACATGAAAGGCTAAGGCCCTAGAGACGATGTTCAAGGCATCTTCTTTAACTCACTGAATTAATTTCGTAAAACTTTTGGTTTTATCACTTTTATAGAAATGAAAGATAAACAAGCCTCAAGTAAAAATGTGTTGGTTAAAAAAAAAAAAAAAAAAAAAAAAAACAGGAAAAGAGTGTCTGGAAAGTCTAGTCTCCTCTCTCTCTTTCCCTCCAATCCACTCATACCAGCTTTTGAATCCCACATGTTTACTCTCTTGGCCTCCCAGAGCTTTCTTTCTTCTATACAACAATAAAGATGCACCTTTCTGAATGGAAAAGGCAGCCAGTGCATAGATCACGAAGGTCTCTTCAGATGCGGTGATCTCTCTCTATGAACATGTGGCCACAAAGCGTGTGGGAAGCATGGAAGTAGCACACTGGTCTAACAAAAAGGCAGAGGCTAAGGCCTCTGAAAGACATGAGGGTGCAGCATTCCACTAGGAAGCAGAAAGATAAGAGAGAAGAGCAAGCCCTACCTTCCCAGGTCACACGGATAGGGTAAGGAAGCTATTTAACCATGTTTATATTTCAAAAGTATATTCTGTATTTTATTTCTGCATGCCAAAACCTGAAAAATCCATAAAATGAGATAATATAACTTAGTACCAACTTAGTAAATTTCAGTAATGATTTAAATAGTCACACTAATATATTAAAATTTTAAAAACTACTTTTCATTTATATTAGTTTGGAGATTTTATAAATCCTTTAGTTATATCTATTAAACAATAATTTTGAATTTTAAGAAATAAATTGCTATAAACCCATCTTCTGTAAACTGTGTTATTTTGAAGACTGAGGTCAAAAACTGACCCAATTAAAGATATATACTGCATCTATTCATCACTTATTTACCCATTAAACCAATATTTATTAACCATCTATTTGGTTCCAGTACTGTGTTAGCAGAAAATCTCTAAATGGCCAACCAGAACATACATGTTGAATCTGCCCTGTTCTCGTTGGGTACTGAACCCATTTCTCTGTGTCTGGATTCTTACATATTTTCATTTGCAATGCAGTAATACACAGTTCAATGCACCCACATAAATATGACGTACAGCAGAGAACCACTGATAACTACATTCAGCGGTGCGTCCAATGGAAATGTAAGGCAGCCATGGATACCAAGCATGCTTAACACTGAGGGCCAAATGCACCGGGTGTCTCCTCTTCAACAGTATCATCCAGCACCACTGTGTGCCCTCAAACAAGCACATTTGTGCTAACAGTGCTAACAGAAAAATATGAAGAAGCTGAATTTATCCTTATTGCTAGTTTCACATCTTTTATCCTGGTGTTCAGGTATGCAGATATGTTAATGTAGGTATGTGTATTTTAAATGTATCTATGTCGCAATGTACATGGAGTGAAAACTATAGTGGGACTACTTTTAAAAAATGGGAGAAATTTTCAGGTGCATATACTTGCATGTTCCTTCATAAATATTATTTGTGCATTATAATATACATAATAGTGGGATTCATTATACCATATTCATGTATGCATATGATTGTATCTATCTCATTCTGCAGTACCTTTCCATTCTCCTCCCTCCCATTACCTGCCAGCTCTACTATACTGATCTCCCTCCTATTAAGAACTATCTTTTAGGAAGCTGATAACTCATCCACTTCTCAATTTGGGGACTGTGGAGCTTCTCTGCAGGTCTGTTTTATCCTACAGTGGAGTAATAATTGAAGGCTAATAAGCACTTTAGCTTATTTATCTTTATTTAATAGTGTTTTAATTAGTGCCATATTACACAAATCTAACTCCAGGCAACTTATTTTTGAAAGGCACAATTAAAAATCATGCTTCAATTTATGAATGTGAAAAATGTTTTGCTTTTTTTTTTATTCCTGTCAGTCATACCTACCCAGAGTTGGGAAATTTGAAGGAAAATGGGAAAATTTTCCTGCTCTAAATTTTCTCCTCCTGATAGCTACCAGACTGGTTTATTTGATTTATAGGCATGCTTTTCTTTCTTTATATTCATGCATTTTCTCTTCCCAGCTCTGCTTTGAATCCATAGCACTCTGAGAGAGGTCACACATTCTTTTCAATCTAGCCATCTATACCTTGATGTGAATTTGTTTCTGAGCTTATGTTCTGTCAGGGTAGAGAGACAATGGGGTTCTGATATTGTGGGGGAGATGCTGGTGGTCTCTGAAGCACAGGGTACTGGAGGAAGTCATGGCTAGGTGGTGCGCTGACATTTGTTGTATGTGAGAACCACATGCCTGGAAAAGAGACCCCACGACAAGAGCGGAGGAGCGTGTTCCACCTAGGATTAGCCAGCCTTGCCACAGGTCAGCTTTCTGGATAGCTTGGCTTCTGCCTGAGGAGGTTTGTATGAGATGGAGACCCCGGGTGTGATCTGAGTGGCCTCTAAGGAGGTACTGCAAAATATAAGAGGGTAAAGGAGACAGGGGTAGAAGAAATAAACATTGAAAACTATCTCTCCCCATTTCCCACCAGAATGAGTCCCCTCTTCCAGCCTTCCTCATTCCCTTCTCTAAGAGGTAACTCTTCTGGAAGGAAGTTTAGGAAGGGGTGCGTGTGTGCATGTGTCTTTCACTGAATCCCGTGCGAGTACTGCCAACTTTGGAAACAACTTCTGATTCCTCTCTGAAGAGATTCTATTCCTATCACTCTATTGCCCGTTCTACTAACTAGAGTCACAGGGAATTAGACATCCTTTGCTAAACAGACCACAATCCCGACGGTGCTGAGCAAGCTCATTTCCTGGGCCCAGTTCATAATGTTCAATTGGTAGCAAGGGAGCCACAGGCAGTAAGCGCTGATATGATGACTAATCAATCAGAATTGAAGGCTCCTGCGCAGGGAATTCTGGGGGAAATTCAATGAAGCTTTGGAAACTGAACTAAAGAGGAAGAAAAGGCCAAGGAAAAAGCTGTGGTTTCTTTTCCCCCAGGCTGGAACAGCTGTCATCTGTCTCAGAGTGGGAATGTATTTTCTAAGTAAAAATCTCATTTACATACTATAGAAAGTGGTGGAAAATCAGTGAATAAACAAATTTAGCATCAATTCCTAGCTAATAATTATGACCCTTTCTTATTCCCTGGAGTTTCAATTCAAAAGAACTGAAGCTTCACAACATTAATTTTAGGAGCCAGACTTTTAAAGATGTTGCATAGAGGAAATGCCCTGATCTTGCTCTGCACAGCAGTGCACTGTTGTTGTAATTTTGCCTAATAATACCCCAAGCTCCACTTGTTACTAACTAAATAGAAATAATTCTACAGAGGCTTCAAATGGAATTGTGTTATCAAACACAAATTCTTCCAATGCACAGGCATACAGCATGCCAAAAGGGATTCTTTTATTAATGGCAGGTAACTCTCTACTACCTATGCTCAATGTATAATGTTTTCTCCTTCATACACACCTGAAAGGCTAAATTAAATTCTCCACACTTGCTTAGCAGTTAACAATGCTTTGAGTTGTTCTCAAACTTTTAAAGAGACATTTATCTACACCATTTGGACTCTAAGCAATGTCTTCAGGTTTCCAATCACAAAAAGAACTCTCTACATTCAAATTATTGTAGGATAATAAGGTGGTGGGAAGAAAGAGAAGCTGAGAGGGGTAAGAGCAGAGAGATCAGGAGAACCAGTAAAATGTGAAATTTACAAGCTAAGGGAAGAGAGCATCTAAGTGGTTCAGTCTCGTCTGAAAGAGGAAAACTTTGAAGTGCTATATTTAGCAAGTAAAAATACAGGACTCTCAGTTCAACCAGAATTTCTAATAAACAGCAAATAATTTTGTTGTGTCACAAATGCTGCAAGGAACAGGCTTATACTAAATATGTGCCCATTTTTATTTGAAATTTAGATTTTCCTAAATTAATTAAAATGACAATGCATAATACAAGTTATCCTCTGTTTTATCAGGCAACCCTCATTGAGAAATATATGAGAACCAAAACCATTTCATTGTTTCTGGCAAAAGCAGTTCTCATGAACCACGTTCACAAAACAATTTTATGGAACCGTTTAAATGTAGTTGCCATTCCCGGTGAGTGACTGGACAAAGGGGTAAAGACAAAATATTCTTTTGAGGTCTTTGCTGTGGTAGGGAAGGGAAAGTACAGGGTAACAACTAGAGTGGAACGAGGGTCTCTCGAGCTAGTAAAAGACCAAAAGGATAAGCCACTAGGAGCAGGGAGGGAGGGACGCTGGGTCAAGGACACAGCTGCTCCATCCGCACCCACCCACAGCCAAGCCCAGTGATAAGTCTCTTTGCTCAGTCTCTCTGCTGCCTGCATGTCTTTTCAAGCGTGGATCCCTCTTCTATGTAATCCTCTTCCTTCTTCCTGCGGGATGCCCTGCACTTCACCCTTCAACACCCACACCATTTGTAGGAAACGTGCCTGGCTAGTCTCATCAGAGTTATTAACCCTTTCACCCTAATAACTTCTGCGCCATGTTTCAAATTCTGTATCACAGTCACAATAAATATCTCCTGCTCCTCAAGGGACAACTGAAGGACACAAGTTTGCTCTATTAAATATTATGATATAAAAGCCTAGCCCAATTCTCAGGCCACTGTAGATGGTTAATAAGTGCTAGACAAAAGCTCTTCCCAAGATCCATTACATTGATCATATTCCTGCTAATGACTACAAATAGAGGAATTTCAAATATCTAATGACTATTAGGTTAAAAAAAACTATTCAAACCCCAAGTTTAGATGCATTATATAGCTATGCAAACATATAGGCATATATGGTAATAGATGTCAGCCATATAACATGATGGAATTTTGCTTTCATAAAAAGGATAATAGAAAGAAGCCACAATAAAATTTCTGTAAAAAACAGTCTTCTGTATATCATTTGATATATTTATTTGGAAAATAAAGACATATACTGCTAAGTAAGAGATACATCTCTTATTCTCCCCAAATAACACATACCAAATACATTTTTCAAAGTTATCAGGGATTGAGTATATTGAACATGAAAAATTATTCAGGAAATATCCAACATACACAAAAAGAATAAATCAGCAGAAAATGATGGTGGTCAATTTAGCAGAAAGTATAGATTCACCAGAACTTGAGGAGAGAAATTTAAAAATTGACAGATAAAACAAAGAATTACTTTTACCACTAGATGATCAAGAATGTAGAATTAAGATAATCAAATTTGATCCAAGGTCTTGGGCACCACTACATGATACATACCACATACTTGGGTGTCTTGGCAAAGAGCTATTGATAACAGGATCATAACATTCACACTAAGAAAACCACCTGCAAATCACAAATAGTACAATAAGCAGGGCCATCCACTCTCACTTAACTCTACCATGAGGGAAAGCCTACAGAGAGACTGGGTTGGGTTCGTTACATTAAAAAAAAAATGTGATCATGAAGGAAAACAATAGAATTGGTATATAAAAAGGGTTAAAACAATAAATGGGATGGACTCGAACTAAAAAACTTTTTCTCAGCAAAGGATACAATCAATAATGTGAAGAGAGCCTACACAGTGGGAGAAAATCTTTTCCACATGCACTTCAGATAGAGCACTTATCTCCAAAATTTATAAAGAACTTACAAAACTTTACACCAAAAATACAAAGAACCCAATCAATAAATGGGCCAAGGAACTAGACAGATGCTTTACAGAAGAAGACATACAGGTGATTAATAAATATATGAAAAAGTGATCAACATCTTTAGTCATTAGAGAAATGCAAATTAAAACAACTCTAGGATTTCATCTTACTCCAAATAGAATGGTTATTATCAAGAACACAAACAATAATAGGTGTTGGCGTGGATGTGGGGAAAAAGGCACACTGTTACATTGCTGGTGGAGTTGCAAATTGTTGCAGCCACTCTGGAAAGCAGTGTGGAGATTCCTCAGAAAACTTGGAATGGACCTGCCTTTTGACTCAGTTATCTCATTCCTTGGTTTATACCCAAAGGACTTAAAATTAGCATACTACAGTAACACAGATACATCAATGTTTATAGCAACTCAGTTCACAATAGCTAGATTTGGAACTAACCTAGATCCATCAACAGATGAATGGATAAAGAAACTGTGGTATATATATACAATGGAATATTATTCAGCCATAAAGAAGAATGATATAATGGCATTTGCAGATAAATGGATAGAATTAGAGAATATCATGCTAAGTGAAATAAGCCAATCCCCGAAAACCAAAGGTTGAATGTTTTCCCTGATAAGTGGATGATGATATATAATGGGGATGGGGAGGGTGTGAGAGAAGAATGGAGGAAGTTTAGATTGTAAAGAGGGAAATGAGAAGGAGGGGGGTATGAAAATTGGTGGAATGAGACAGACATCATTATCCCATGTACATGTATGATTACACGAATGATGTGAATGTACATCCTGTACAAACATAGAAACGAAATTATGTATCCTATTTGTGTACAATGAATCAAAATGCAGTCTATAAAAAATATTTTTAAAAAATTAACTGCCAAACTTCACTCCATCTATTTAGATATGTGGTCTGAACAGTGAAAGTATAAATGATGTCTTTTATTATTCACAGCCTTAGCAGGGGTTTAAAACCATAAAAATGTGGGATGCTGGGCTGGGAAAAAGCAAGATTCAACTACTTTCATAAAAGCAAGAATCAATAACTGGGATAGATTCAAACTAAAAAGCTTTCTCTCAGCAAAGGAAACTATCAGCAATGCGAAGAAAGAGCCTACAGAGTGGGAGAATATCTTTGCCAATCATACTTCAGATAGAACACTAATCTCCAGAATCTATAAAGAACTCAAAAAACTCTACACCAAGAATACAAATAACCCAATTGACAAATGGGCTAAGGAAATGAACAGACACTTCACAGAAGAAGATCAACAAGCAATCAACAAACATATGGAAAAAAGTTCCACATCTCTAGTAATAGGAGGAATGCAAATCAAAACCACCCTAAGATTCCATCTCACCCCATTTAGAATGGTGATTATCAAAAACACAAGCAACAACAGGTGTTGGCAAGGATGTGGGGAGAAAGGTACACTCATACATTGCTGGTGGGGCTGCAAATTAGTGCAGCCACTCTGAAAAGCAGTGTGGAGATTCCTTAGAAAGCTTGGAATGGAACCACCATTTGACCCAGCTATCCCACTCCTTGGCCTATACCCAAAGGACTTAAAATCAGCATACTACAGAGATACAGCCACATCAATGTTCATAGCTGCTCAATTCACAATAGCCAGATTGTGGACCCAACCTAGATGCCCTTCAATTGATGAATGGATAAAGAAATTGTGGTATATATATATATATACAATGGAATATTACTCAACCATAAAGAATATTAAAATTATGGCATTTGCAGGCAAATGGATGAAATTGGAGAATATCATGCTAAGTGAGATAAGCCAATCTCAAAAAACCAAAGGATGAATGATCTCACTGATAAGTGGATGATGGCACATAATGGGGGGTGGGAGGGGTTAGAGTTAGGGTTAGGGACGGGGGCAAGAATGGAGGAAGGAAGGACTGTATAGAGGGAAAAGAGGGGTGGGAGGGGTGGGGGGAAGGGAAAAATAACAGAATGAATCAAACAACATTACCCTATGTAAATTTATGATTACACAAATGGTATGCCTTTACTCCATGTACAAACAAAGAAACAACATGTATCCCATTGTTTACAATGAAAAAAAAAAAATAAAACACAACTTTAAATTAAAAAAAAAAAAAATGGGACTTAGCAGTCTGCTTCTGAGATCCTCTCCCTGCCCATCATCAACAGCTACACCCAGTCATTACTAAAGGGCCAACTAGAGGGAGGAGTAGAACGGGGAAGTTACAGAACACAGATTGGTTATAAAGAGGCTGAACTGGCCACTGGGTTTCCTCTCACACAGTAGAAAATATGCTTGTCAACAACTTAGGCTTATCAGAAAGCAAAATTCAAAATCTTATCAAAGAGACTAGTTAAAACAAAAGTGAGAGCTGGATTAAGGGACACACCCAGAGAATGACCAAGGACAATGGCAGGCCAGAAGGGGCAAAGGGAGGAACAGTGGTTGTGGTCCTAAGACCACCAAGTGCAGTAGCCACGGAGGAGGGGCTCCCCTGACATACCCACGGAGGGGCCACACAACAGGGGACCGGGAAGAAAAGTCCAATAACCTTCTGTCTTCCTACCTCAGTTCACCTTCTGGGTCCCCTCATTGGGAAAATCCAATGGATTCCAGCTGCCAAAAGAGTCCATGAGATGCAGAACCCTGGAACCCATCTCCTGGAAAGTACTGCATGGCAGGGAAGGGGAAAATATGGCTTTGGGTTGGGGATAAACAGAATGAATTGAGATCGTTCAGGATATTAGCCAGTTCTTAAAAGTATATGGAACGCTCAAGCAATTCAAAAACAGTACAAAAACTATTTTTGTTCTCTTGGGTGTTTTAAAACATAAATAAGTAAGTGCTCTCCTTCTGCTACTCATTTTTGGAAAGTGAATCATTCAAGTTGTCAGAGTGTGTAAGTAATATCTCTTTATTCATGACCATGGGATACCCCCCCCCCCCCTTGCTCAAACCACTTTTTTGCTGCAGGGCAAAATCTTGGTTTCAAAACAGCAAGGGAAAAAGTTTAGATAAGATTGCTTGTTCTCTATGAGAAATGATGTATGGATTTTTTGGAGCGAATTCCTAAAAGTGTACCTCAGATATTTTCAAGTTCTTTAGCAACTGAGAGACGTACTTCTGGACGACAAGCATCATCATCCTTTACGACTCCCCACAGATCCAAGCACGTCAGTGCAGTTTATTGAATGTTCTAGGAAAATGCTCCTGGCTCAGTTTAACTAGTTTATGAAAGCAAGAGGCTCATGGGTAGTTTACACATTGCACTGAGATCTAAACTCACATGCAAATCACCGAGCTAATGAATTAGAGGAAAGGAAATTGAATTGAAAGACAGGAAACCTGCATATCAGGTTTATCTTCCACCAAATAATATGATCTCAGATCGGAAGTGTAAATTATTTAGAGCATACTTTCTCTATAACATAAAGTTTGGGATAGTTTATTTTGAATATCTTTTACAGAAAAAAATTTAAGAACTAACATCTAATTTGTAAAGGCATTTATTCACACAATCGAATACTCTTTTAAAGAATAAGCAAGGCAAAAAGAAAAAAAAAGTAATTATTACTTTACTATGTTTTAAAACCAGTCATTGGCATTCACAGTAACATGGTCATGAATATTAACTACACAAGGTGGGTAGAGACATCATCTGTGAAAGAAAAGGGGCTGAGCTTTTGAATCGGGCATTGCTTGGGACTTGGCACTTGATGGTATTGTGCAGTATGGCATTCATTTCATGCTTTTTTCTTATTTTGTTTTATTTTAATTTTGTTTTGAGAGAATTTCCCTTTTACCCTTTTGTAGTGCTTTCTTGTTTAAAAAAAAAAATTCAAGCATGTATTTTCTAGCATTTTTTTCTTAGTCTAGCCAAGACATCTAATATTTGTTCTCTTTATCAAGAACCTTTCTTTATAATGTTGTCTATGAGATAATACTGATGGATCACAGCACAGTTTAAGACAGCATCTTAGATAAGCTGAAAACTGGCTGCCTCCCCATTCATGTCCTAATCCCTGGAACTGTGCATATATTGCTTTAGTTGGTGAAAGGAACTTTATAGATATGATTAAGCTAAGGATCTTGAGATGGGGTGATTATCCCAGACTATCCAGGTGTTCCACTATAAGCACAATACTCCTCAAAAGAGGAAAGCAGGAAGATCAGAGAGAGAGAGGAGGTAGGGATGGAAGCAGGGGTCAGAGCTGGGAGGAGAATACTATTCTGTAACAGGTTTTGAGGACGGAGGACAGAACAGGTAGCCAAGGAGCGTGGACAGCCTCTAGGGCTGGGAAAGACAAGCAGTATTATTTTTTCCCTACTATCCCAGAAGATTGTAGCCCTACCAACACATTTATTTTAGTCAGTTAAAACTGATTTCCAATTCATGGCCTCCAGAACTTTAAATGAACACACTTATGCTATTTTAAACCAATAAGTTTATGGTAATTTGCTTATAGCAGTAATAGAAAGCTACTAGAAATTCTGAGAATATATTAAATAGGGTCCCTGCAAATACCTAAAAATCTCCATCTCACTAAAGACATAAGCAGTAATGATCTAATACATCTCTAATGATCTCATATCCTATGAAGACAGTTTTGGAAAAGATTTTGGTGAGAAATGAATACCCATAGTTGCATAAACACTGCTAAAACAACTATGTGTTCTATAGACTTATAAGATAATATAGCCTTAAACCATGACAGTGATTAAAAATCATTATACTCACACACATAGACAAAAGCGTACCAAGGGTCTTTCTATGGCCATTGGCCGGGTCCTTTATGCACTGTTGAGTTTTCTATCATTCTATCTTTTAAATCACATGACTACAAAACTGATATGATTCTACAAAATAAACTACCAGAAGAATGAGAAGTTAAATTCCATTTATGCATGATGTGTCAAAATGTATTCTGTCATCTATAACTAATTAGAACAGATTTTTAAATGAAAAATAAAACCAGTAAATTAACAAACAGAAGACTTATCTCATGTGGGTAGGTCAGGTTTTGTAGGACTGGATTAGATACCACTAAAGTGAGTTATTACAAAGCAAGTTCACCCCACTTGCTTAGTCTTTTCCAAATGTACTACCTACTGTTCTTTCATGCACTTCTGTCACTTAATGTCATCTGCCATATCCTAATGTAGCACAAGGATTTTAGCCAGATGTTGACATCATGCTCTAGAAATGTGAAGTAAATAAATGTCTTCTTTTATGAACTACCTAGCCTCAGAAATTTTGTTATAGCAACAACATAGATTGAAACACATCCCTATTTGTGCTTTATAATAAAGTGAGTGTACTCAAGCTAAATGCTTATCTGAATATATTACTTCCTCGATGCTATCCTATAGCATCCCCTTGTAGATTGCAGGCTCTGCATGATGTATTCCCAATAAACTCTTCAGTCTCATTTGCTGTCATTGATCTTCTTTGCATTCTGTTGTGCCCTTAGATTGTGGGCTCCATACCTCCTGCCTTCCATAGATGTTGGTTTGGGACACTGGTTTTGCAGATTGAGCTTACTGAGACTCTACAGTAGAGTGAGTGAGCCTTCCTCTGTGCATATATACATCCTTGCTCTTCTCTTACATTCATATTTTCAATATTCAATTATCAGATCACTGATCTCTAGATAATACCATTACAAAATGCAGGATAACATGAATCATCCTTTTAATTATATGGCCAGTATTTAGTAATATTCTATAAATATTTCTTGAAGAAACTATATTTTCTTGCACTTCTTTGGCTACTGTTGATAAAAAAAACCAATTAATATTGCAAAGTCTATCTTAAATTATCACTTCTTTTGGAAACAGCAATTGTTGCACCTCCAATGTTCCCATATTATAATTATTTATAAATGTCTATTTCTTCAGCAAAGTTGTAATCAACTGTATTGGTGATAGGTGATGGGTTCTCAATAAACATTTAATGAAGGAATATATGAACTATTGGCTAGAATCAACCAATCAATACTAGCTCCTTACTAGGGTATCCATAGAGAACACAAAACATCAGAAATATAGCACTTTTTCAATTTTACTGAATTAGCAAACCCTATTGATTTCTTTCCTATGAATGCAGTAACAGTATAGCTGTCCATTTGTTTATTTTTTTATTCGTTGTTTTTAGATATGCAAAACAGTAGGCTATATTTGACATTTTATACATACATGGGATGCAACCCATTACTATGGTCTTGTGGGTTGAACATGATGTGGTGTTACACAGGTCATGTATTCATATGAGTATAGGAAAGTTCTGTCTGATTCATTCTACTATCTTTCTTATTCCCATTGCCATCCCTTCCCTTCATTCC
The DNA here is from genome assembly GCF_902686455.1 of Sciurus vulgaris. NCBI lineage: Eukaryota > Metazoa > Chordata > Mammalia > Rodentia > Sciuridae > Sciurus > Sciurus vulgaris. Next base: position 76,957,098 of record NC_136474.1, on the reverse strand, counting down.
CTATGTCTAATCCAATTAACTTCTCTACTGCCTATACTCCCTTGTTATGGGTTAGCATCCACATATCAGAGAGAACATTTGACCTTTAGTTTTTTGGGGGACTGGCTTATTTCACATAGCATGATATTATCCAGTTCCATTCAATTACCAGCAAAATGCCACAATAGCATATCCTCTTACTATATTTGTCATTTGATTATTCTTGTTTTCCCCTCTATCTCTCTTTTAATATCAACAGCTTTTCAAATTCCAAGGAAACAGTCTACTCTCAGGGTACAAATTTATCTGCACCCAGAGATTATTAGGTATTTCCACCAATCCTCAGGCACTGAAGTTGCAAATGTATCCTGCTGTTTTCTGCTTTGCTAAAGGTAACTGAACTCGACTGGGAAAATATGCAAACTACAGTCCACTGTACCTGCTTCCTTTATGAAATCCACATCTCTGATTATGTTAAAATCAAATTTAGGTTTTATAGAGGAAACTACTCCCTCTTAATTAAAACATCACATTGAAAATTAATTTTTATTCATGAAAATAAAATTTGATGAAAAATGTAAACAAAAACCTAAGTAAATGGAGACATATTTCACAGTCATCTATAAAATAGTGAATGGTGTCAAAATGCGAGTTATTCCATAATTGATCTATAAGATCAATGCAATTCCAATAAAATTCATCAAGTTATTTTTGAATAACAACAAAATGATTCTAAAGTTTATATGGAGAGAGTAAAGTCCCAGAATAGCAAACTCAATATTGAAGGGAAGAACAAAGTCAGAGGATGAACTACCCAACTTCAAGACTTACTTTGAAGCTATAGTAATCAAGACAGTGTGGTATCCTTGAAAGGCTACATAAATAGATCAATGGAACAGAACAAACAGTGTCCAGAAATAGGCAACCACATAAATATAGTCAACTGATCTTTAACAAAGGAACAAAGGCAATAAGCTGAAGCAAAGAGTCTTTTCAACAAATGATACTGGAAAACCAGACAGCCTCATGCAAAAAAAAAAAAAAAAAAAAAAAAGAACAAAAAAAAAAGAACCTAGACATAAACTTTACACACCTCACAAGAAGAAAATTAAAATGTATCACATGCCTCAATTCAAAACACTAAAATATAAAATTCCTGGAAGACAGCAGAGAAGAAAATTCAGATAACCTTAGGTATGACAATGACTTTTATACACTATACCAAAGGCATACTCAATCAAAAAGATAATTGAAATAAACTGAACCTCATTAAACTTAAAATCCTCTTCCCTGTGAAAGTTGAGGTTAAGAGAGTAAGATGAGCCATGGATGAGGAGAAAACTTCTACTAATGGAAAAAGAGATACAAGTAATAAAAGACTGCTATCCAAGACATACAAAGAACTCTTAAGACTCAACAATAAGTAAAAGAACAGCCTGATTTTAAGAATGACCAATAGACCTGAAAAGGCAATTCATTATAGAGGATATACAGGTGGCAAGTAAGCACACAGAAAGATGTTCAACATTATAAATCATTAGGGACTTGAAAATAAAAGCAATGAGATACCACTGCACGTCTTTTAGAATGGTCAAAATCCAAGACCAAGTATCAACCAGGTTGTGGAGCAACAGAAACTCTCACCTACTGCTCATAGGAATGCAAAATGGTTCACCATTTTGAAGAGAGTTTGACAGTTTTTAGCAAAATTAAACATTACGCTCACCAAATAAAATTCAGAAAGTATGCCCCTTGATATTTACTCAAATGAACTAAATACTTGTGTTTACACAAAAGTCTGCACAGGGGTATTTAAAGAAGTACTTTCACAATTGCCAAAGCTTGGAAGCAACCAAGATGTCCTACAGTAGATGAATGGATAAACTCTGCTATATCCAGACAACTGGATAGGATACTGTTATGGTTTAGCCATGAGTGTCCCGCAAAAGGTCATGTCTGAGACAATGCAAGAAGATTCAGGGATGAAATGATTTGGGTTAATGAGAGCCTTAACCGAATCAGTGTATTAATCCACTTGACTGGATTAACTGGGTGGTAACTTTAGGAAGGTAGGATGTGGCTGGAGGAGGTGAGTCACTATGGGCATGCATTTGAGGTTTATATTTTGTCCCTGATGAGAAAGAAGCTCTCTCTGCTTCTTGGCTGCCAAGTCCTGAGTTGCCTTCCTCCTCCATAGTCTTCCTCTAGCCTGTTCTGCCTCCCCTTAGCACAGGGCAACGGACCTAGCCATCTATGGACTGAGGCCTTTGAAACAATGGGCACCGAATTAATTCTTCCTCCTCTAAAATTTTTCTCATCAGCTCTTTTGGTCACAGTGATGATAATGGCCAAAATCCAAGACCCAGTTTCAGCCAGGTGGTGGAGCAACAAAAACTGTTCTGTCTGACTAAAACAGATACTATGGAGTGCTGAAAAGAAATTAGTTTTCAAACCATACAAGAACATAAAAAAACTTGACATATGGCTAAATGGAAGAAACCAATCGAATGATTTGAATTTTGACATTCTGTGAAAGGTAAAAGCAGTAAAAGATGAGTAGTTGCTGGGGTTGGGGAGAGGAGAGAGATGTGTAAGCAGAGCAAAGAGAATTCAGTGAACAATGAATCACACCAATATGACTGACACGTCTTCGTACCTCTATCAAAACTCAGAACACACAATACACAGAGTGAATCCTAATGTAAATTATGGACTTGGGGTATAGTGGTGTATCAATGTAGATTCACTGATTGTAACAAATGCACCACTGTGGCCCTAGATTTCCATGGTGGGAGTGAATGTGCACACATGGGGCAGCGGGTACGAGGGAGCCCTCTACCATCTGCTCAGTGGTTCCATGAATTTATGGGCAGGTTTGACTTAAACTGGCTTTCAGTCATTGATTAAGTATAGAAATTAAAATTAACATAGTTATACAACTCCTCTCTGTACATAGTAAATTGACTAAAATAGAATTGAAGGAGACTATACAAAGAAGACACAGAGCCACCATTTGTAGTTAATTTAAATAATATAGTTTTAAATTATTTTTTATTTTTTACAGACTGCATTTTGATTCGTTGTACACAAATGGGGAACATCATTTTGTTTCTGTGGTTGTGCACGAGGTAGATTCATACCATTCATGTAATCATACATGTACAGAGAGTAATACAATTGCTTGTTGAGTGGCAACAGTCCCTTGGGAAGAGCTGGACTATTCATATGCCTAATAGTTTACAAAGATTCTTAGAGATACATCAGACCTTCCTCAAATATTTCCCTACCTTTCTCTGACCCTTCTAAGATCCATCTATCAAATGTGTCAATTATTGCCTACATAGGGTTTCAAATGGCTGAAAAATTTTGTTTTAATTCTTCAATTACACCCCTGAAGACCATGAACAGAAGAAGTTAGACTCAAATTACATGTATAGGAAATGGTAAAATGACAAATTATGTAAAGCTGGTAACCATTATGGCAATCAAGACCAGTGTGATTATCCTATCACCCAAAGATGCTCAAAACTAAAAAGTCACAATCAGAAAAATTTCCAGCCTATCCACATGATCAGGCATATTTCCTCGGTTCACACCACAGGTGTTCCCATGACATTTGGGTTGTGAAGATTTTTATTGCAAGACTACAGAAGAATTGTGAAGAGAGTATGATAGATCTATAATGAAAATGAGTAATTGTCATTTTACTGGCAGGGAAGATGCAGCCCAGGTACATGTAAGATGAAGGTGAAACTGAAAGAAGAAATCCAGGATCACTGCATCTCATGATTTTTCTCAGAGTTTACGATGACATTTCTGCTGTGTAATTTCAGTTTATCTGGGAACCTCAAGATTGCTAACACCACTATTGTGTTTTAGCTTAACATGCCAACACTCACGAAAGCTCCTGATTGCTTTTGCGAATCCAGGTGGGAGTGGGGGATTGAGACAACAGCATAGTTCTTCTGAAAAACAACATTTATTTAATGATCATTTGGAGCTGAGTAGGCATGGTTATGTAGACTGATCACCTGCATCTCTTTCATAGTGTTTGAGCCCTTTATATCAATCAGTTCAAATTTCTGCTCCAAACACACTGAAATGTTTGGCTACGCTGACGAATTTGTGTGGTAAATATAACTGCCTGGCAGGAAGCTTTCTGTCTGCTGTAGTCAATGCTTTGAAATAAATCCAGCCTGAACCATTTGTTCAGGCAGCTTTGAAAGTCAGTGACACAAATGGATAAGCGCCATGTTCTTGCCTCAGTGCTGTGTTTGAATGGCACAGTGGGTAGGGACAGGGCACTGGTCTGGAAGGTCCAAAGGACTACACTGGCAAGTGGAACTGGCAGATACAGGTTGAACCCAGCAGGAATCACTTGATAGACTATGTGCGAGAATTTGGGCCAGGTCACAGGGGCAGAAAGCCCAGGAGGCAGTCAGTTGATACTGTGCCTCCACGTCCCAGGTTGGGCACTGCTCTCACATGGCAGTGGTGTCAGCAGGGGTAGGGGTGAGGATAGATAGATGCTCTGGCTCTGGACTGTAAGGTGTGCTGTCTAAGTGCTAAGAAAGAATGCGTACCATGACTTTGAAACATTCCATAACTTGTCCATCTGCTTATTTTTTTTTTTTTTCATTTAAAACTTAAATATTTGATAAGCAGGTCTTCTTTGAAAAAGAAATATTGAACACTTCGGGGGAAGTCAAAACAGGGACTTATCTGGGACTGAAACTCATAAAAATATCATTGCATGGTGTGAGAAACCTGAGTGGTATAAAAGCAATATTATGGGATTCAAAATAATATTCAAGTGAGAAATTACTTCTGGCTGATTAAACAAGATGGTTAATGCATAAACAAGTAAATTGGTTCAGTTTATGAGAATGAAGCTAAGCTCTACAAAATCTAAAGCTGAACAGACTGAAGTGGGTGTTTGAGCTGAGTAGGATCACTTTTATATAATAAATGCAGTAACTCAAATTGGTCTGCCCCTTTAAATTTCCTCATCCCTTTTATATGCCTCATTCTATGTGGTCGCTACAAAAATCCCAAGACAAACACAGAGGAGAAACCATTAAACAATATTACAACTGAGAAGTGAGTTTCCTGAGACATTTAATGACTCTTAAGATCATGGCTGGAAACACTGAGCTCTGGACAAGAGTTGTCTCCCTGTATACACAGCATAGGCTTTTTCCTGATCATGTAGGTTCAGGTGCCATTGGTAAAGATGTGAGAAACAGGAATGTGCGTCCATAGCAAATAGAAGTACCACATAGTTAGAGGGGGCATTTACATTTCGTCTTAAGTATTGTTGAACTGTTTGGAGCTTTAATTGATTATGTGCTCCATTTTTAGTAGTAAATAATTAAGGAAAAATATTTTAAAAATAAGGAAAATAAGGACATAGACAATTTAAATTAAATTTAAATTTAATAGATAAAAGGAAAAGGTATGTTCCACTTGAATATGAAAGACAGGAGAACATGGAAAAGTATACCAGATATGGGCAGAAATAGGCAGAACAGCTTGTTAATAACATACAGATTTGACCTACTTCAAGGCTGGCTCAGCCTCAATATATGATCACATATGATTCCCTCATAATTTTCTCTATATCTACATTACTGACCAATTTGCGCATTCTCATGTAGAATACTGCTCCATATTGAGTGCACTAGCTGGGCACACTTCAACTGTACTGCACTGAAAACTTAACAATCCTAAATATGTATGGCCCAAAAGATAGAGCATCTATGTACATCAAACAAACCCTTCTCAATTTCAAGAATCAAAATAGACCACAACATAATAATTTTGGGCAACTTTAACACAACTCTTACTATTGGACAGATCTTCCAAACAAAAACTTAATATGGAACTAAATTTCCATTTTTAGACTTAATGGACATATATAGAATATTTCATCCATCAATGAGCAAATACACTTTCTTTTCAGCAGCACAGATCCTTCTCTAAAATAGACCATAACTTATGCCCCAAAGCAACTCAACAAACACACAAAAAAAGAGGTAATATCCTGCATTCCATCAAATCATAATGGAATAAAATTAGAAATCAACTTTAAAATAAAAAAATAGAAACTAAGACCTGGAGACTAAATAATACACTAATGAATGATGAATGGATAGCAGAAGAAATCAAGGATGAAATTTAAGAAATACACAGAAGTAAATGAGAAGACCGATACAACATAGCAATATCCCTGGGACATGTGGAAGGCAGTAGTATGAGGAAAGTTCATTTCATTGAGCTCATTCATTAAAAGAATAAAAAGTCAGTGAATATATGACCTAACATTACATCTCAAAGCACTAGAGAAAGAGGAACAAATCAACACCAAATACAGTGGAAGGCAGGAAATAATTAAAATCAAAGCTGAAATCAATGAAATGGAAAGAAAAGAAACAGTTCAAAAACTCAACAAAACAAAAAGTTGGTTATTTGAAAAAATAAATAAAATTGATAAATCCATAGCCAGGCTGAAAAAGAGAGAGAGAAAACCCAAATTACTAAAATATGTGATGAAAAAGGAAATATCACAATGGACACTACTGAAATACAAAAGATAATCAAACTATTTTGAAAATGTATCCTCCAATAAAATGGAGAATCTTGAAGACATCCACAGATTTCTAGAGACATATGACCTAACCCAGGAGGAAGTACATGATATAAACAGATCAATTTCAAGCAATGAAATAGAAGATGGCATCAGACTCCTATCAACTAGGAAAAGCCCAGGACCAGACAAATGCTCAGTCAAGTTCTACAAGGGCTTCAAAGAAGAATTAACACCAAATACTCCTCAAAGCATTCTGTGAAATGGAAAAAGTAAGAATCCTTCCAAACTCATTCTATGAGGCTAATGTCATCCTGATACCAAAACTAAACTAAAACACATCAAGGAAAGAAAACTTCAGACCAATACCCTTGATGAACACAGATGCAGAAATTCTCAATAAAATTCTGGCAAATTGCATTAAAAATATTAAAAAGATAGTGCACCATGATCAAGGGCGGTTCATCCCAGGAATGCAAGGTCAGTTCAACATACAGAAATCAATAAACATAATTCATCACATCAATAGACTTAAAAACAAGAATCAGATGATCATGTCAATAGATAGGAAAAAGCATTTGATAAGATACAGCACCCCTTCATGTTCAAAACACTAGAATAGAACATGGGAGATCTTTCCATATTCTAAGGTTTTCTTCAGTTTCTTTCTTTAATGTTCTGTAGCTTTCATTGCAGAGGTCTTGCACCTCTTTTGTATTTTAATTCCCAAGTTTTTTTTTTTTTTTTTTTTTTGAGGCGACTGTGAATGGAGTGGTTTTCCTAATTTCTCTTTCAGAGGATTCATCACTTATGAATAGAAATGCATTAGATTTACGCATATTGGTTTTATATCCTGCTACTTTGTTGAATTCATTTATTAGTTCTAGAAGTTATCTAGTGGAGTTTTTTGGATCTTCTAAATATAGGATCATGTCATCAGCAAATAGTTACAGTTTTAGTTCTTCTTTTCCTATTTAATTTTCCTTTAATTCTTTTCCCTTTAATTTCTCTGGTCTGTCTAATTGCTCTGGCAAGTGTTTCAAGGACGATGTTGAATAGAAGTGGTGAAAGAGGACATCCTTGTCTTGTTCCAGTTTTTAGAGGGAATGCTTTCAGTTTTTCTCCATTTAGAATGATGTTGGTCTTGGGTTTAGCATATGTAGCTTTTACAGTATTGGGGTATTGTTTTTACTATCCCTATTTTTTCTAGTGTTTTGAACGTGAAGGGGTGCTGTATTTTATCAAATGCTTTTTCCCATCTATTCAACATTGTTCTTGAAACTGTAGCCAGAGCAGTCAGGAGAAACAAATAGAAGGAATGCAAATAGGAAAAGAACTCAAACTATTGCTATTTGCCCAGAACAGGATTCTATATTTAGAGGATCCAAAAAATTCCACCAGAATACTTCTAGAACTAATAAATGAATTCAGCAAAATAGCAGGATCTAAAATTAACACCCATAAATCAAAGGCATTCACATACATTAGTGATGAATTTACTGATGGAGAAATGAGGAAAACTATCCCATTCACAATAGCCTAAAAAAAAACAAAACACTTGGGAATCAATCTAATAAAAAAGGTGAAAGAACTCTACAATGAAAACTACAGAACAATGAAGGAAAAAAACTGAAGAAGATCCTACATGATGGCAGAGTTAATAATGTCAATGGTCATACTACCACAAGCATTATAGAGATTTAATGCAATTTCTATTAAAATTCCACTAGCATTCTTCATAGAACTGGAAAAAGCAATCATGAAATTTATTTTGAAGAATAAGAGACCCAGAATAGCCAAAGCAAGAAGACTGAAACAAGTGTATCACAATACCAGACCTTAAACTATACTACAGAGCCATAGTAACAAGAGCATCATGGTATTGGCACCAAAATGGACATGGACACCAATGGTACAGAATAAAAGACACAGAGACAAAGACACATAAATAGAGTTTTCTCATATTAGACAAGGGTACCAAAAACAATCACTGGAGAAAAGATAGCCTATTCAACAAATGACACTGGGAAAATTGGAAATCCATATGTAACAAAATGAAGTTAAACCCCCATCTCTCAATCTGGATGAAACTCAACTCAGAGTAGATCAAAGACTTAGGTACTAGAGGAGAGACCCTGCAACTAAGAGAAGAAAAGACAAGCCCAAATCTTCACTATGTCAGCTTAGAAACTAACTTCCTCAACAAGATTTCTAAAATGTAAGAAGTACAAACAAGAATCAAATGGGATGAATTCAAATTAAAAATCTTCTGAGTAAAAGAAACAATAACATGAAGAGATAGCCTACAGATTGGGAGAAAATCTTTACCAATGCACTTCAGATAGAGCATTAATCTCCAGAATATATAAAGAACTCAAACAACTTAACACCAAAATAAAATAAAATAACCCAATCAATAAATGGGCTAAGGAACTAAACAGATGTTTCACTTAAGAAGGAATACAATCGATCAACAAATATATGAAAAATCCGTTCAACATCTCTAACAATTAGAGAAATGCAAATCAAAACTACTCTAAGATTTCATCTCACTCTAGTTAGAATGCAAGTATCAAGAATACAAGCACCAATAAATGTTGGCAAGGATATGCAGAAAATGTACACTCACACATTACTGGAGGGACTGAAAATCGGTGTAAACACTATTGAAAACAACATGGAGATTCCTCAGAAAACTTGAAATGGAACCACCATTTGACTCAGCTATCCCATTCCTTGGTTGATATCCAAAGGACTTAAAATCAGCATACTATAGTGATGCAGCCACATCAATGTTTACAGCAGTTCAATTCATAATAGCTAAACTATGGAACCAACATAGGTGTCCTTCAATAGGAGAATTAGTAAAGAAAATGTGGTATATATACACAATGGAACATTCTCAGCCTTAAAGAAGAATGAATTGATAGCATTTACTGGTAAATGTGTGAATTTGGAGAATATCGTGCTAAGCAAAATAAGCTAAACCCAAAAAAATCAAAGGTCAAATGTTTTCTCTGATATGAGGATGCTAATTCACAATGGGGGATGGGGAACTAGGGAAAAATAGAGGTACTTTGGATCTGGCAGAGGGAAGGAACAGGAGGGGAAGGGGTGTGGGGGTAGGAAGGATAGTAGAATGAATTAGACATTATCACCTTATGTGCATATTTGACTACATGACTGGTGTGATTCTACATTGTGTACAACCAGAAGAATGAGAAGTTATACCCCATTTATGTATGATGTGTCAAAGTGCATTCTGCAGTCATACCTAACTAATTAGAACAAATACAAAAATGGAAGAAAAGAAAAAAAGAATACATAGGAGATGCTCAGTAAATGAAGAAGAGAAGGTAGTGGAAAATAAAATGTAAAATTTGTCAGAATCAAAACGGAACCACTAGTATTGACCTTAATCAAAAAAATAAAAAATAAAAAAAATAAAGAAGCGGCTGGGAGTGAGAAAGAAATCATTCTTATTTACAGATTCACAGATCACCTGGTAGTAACCAGCACAGAACACCTTGACAAACTTCAACCTTGTGAGAGGCCACCACCTTATGCAAAATTTCCTACTGCAAGGACATCTGCCCATCAACTCTTCAACGTCAGACCAACAATGCTCTTGTTATTAGTCATAGAAGTAAAGGATTACTGCTTAAAAAAGAAAAAAAAAAAAAAAACTTCTATGCTTACATATCTTTGTCATGGGAAGAGCATGAGCATGTGTGTCTGTCTGCTACATAATTAGTGTTCATAATCTAAACTGTAATGGTATTTTTCAATGTAACAATGATACAACATTGAACATAATACTATTAGAGACATAACTACATATCTGGAGAATAATAAAACTTTAATTAAAATATTCAGGCTATTTAATTATCTTCATGTGGAAATTTTATTTTCCCTTAAGAGTCTATAATACCACTTTGCAAATACACATTTATTCTCAAAGACATGTAAAATAAACATGCCCTATGGAGGCAACTTAGTATAATAGAAAGTCTTGGACTGGATCCTGGAAGCAGATTCTGCTCTCAATGCTAACACTGTCTGCAGCTGGGGCAAATTAACCCTTGAAGGCCTGTGTGCTCCCAAATGTCTTATTATAGCATGGTGGCTTCTAGCTCACTTGCCACACAGGAAGGCAACACTTGGGAATAAAAATCCATAGTTAAACAAAACACTGATTATCTCTTTCAAGGAAATCACAGGTAAGGAGAATTCTGTCTTGATAGGCCAATATACACTAAGTGAAACAGATGGAGATATTTCAGTGACCTATTATAACACTTCTCCCTTTGTGGTTAAGTAACAAGGTCATACTGGTTTGCCTGCAATGTTGTTTGGTGTGTGTTATATAGTTCTTGTCTGAAAGGAGTTTGTCTAGAACCTTCTGCCACTAAATTATTCTGTGGTTAAAGAGCTCATATACAGGTGCCATAACACAGTGACAGTTTTAAAAGGGTTGATTTACTCAGAGGAAAGAACAGTCAGCCCAGCTGCATGGCATGCATCAGACAGGAAACTGACCTTTGATGAGTTTGTATAGATATAGCCAAAGGCAGTGAAGATAGAAAAAAATAATTTGTTTTCAATTTAAATGGTGTTAGAATTCATGTTTCTATGGAAATCCCCTTAAAGACTGTATTTTGGAGATAACTTGGTAGAATAGGATGGGACAGAAGAGAAATATAAAATAACTGATGGAGGGAAATATTGAAAGATCATATGAATTAATATGAAGAGATATTATTATCTCCAAGCATTACAGGGTAAGATAAAATGTTTAAGTTTTTCAAGAGCAGAAACCAGCCAATAATGCCCCACATCTGGCGGACTACCCCTATAAGGAGGTCCTTAGGTATTTCCTGTCAAACAGGTGAAATGTCTCTAAATATTATAGCTGGGGCTTTTACCTTCTAGTTCTTGTTTCTATGATGGATACATACCTCAATTTAGACCACGGAGATAGGACAGGGAAGTTGGAAAGGAGTACCAGAAATAACGATCTATTTTTGCTCCAAATCTCTGAACCAAGTATTTTACAATAAAGAATGCAAAATCTATTAGTACCAAAATGGTAGAATCTGTGACCTCTGCTTTCTTGACAAGAGCATTGCCAGTAACTGGCTGGCAGGTGGGATAAAGCTGGGAGCAGAACCCTAGTGCAAGCCACTGAGGATGGAACACAGCAGTCACCACACATTCTCAGGGCCTCTGAATCTCAGAGCTGAGTCTTAAGGGATGTTCTGGAAATGGCCAGCCATTGCAGTCTGTGCTCCCTGCTCACTCCAAGAAGCTACACATTGGGGCACAAAGCAACACTGACACAAGAAACAGGAAAGGTTTTATGAGAATGGTATCCAAGGTTCTCTACCCACTCTTCAGGAGCCTCCTGATTGAACTTTGAACTGGTGCTGACCTGGACAGGGGCAAGAAGAGTCTTTCCCACTTCCAAGAAACACTTCACTTCTCTCTTTCCAACATAGTTCATGTGTGTTTGCTTTTCAGCTGGTCCCCTAAAACTTCAGAGTCAAGAACTCTTATAGGCTGCAGGAGATTCAAAACAAATCATTACAGCACCCTCAGCCTCTCGGGCCCTGACGGCATGCTCGCAGAGGCTAGCAGTGTGACTCTCTGGACTCATTTCTGGTTGGGGTTTCACGCAGCGATGCAACTTACACAGGGCAGACTATTAACTGTAACTCCACAGGCGAAGAAACAGGAGTTGGTATTTGTCATGTCTGGGATCAAAGCTTGATGTCTGTGATTATTAATCAGTGATGGTCCCTGGATTGGAGCTGAAGCAGAACCCGGCCTGAGACAGCTAACCATAATGGGCAAGAGCAGGACTTCGAGAGCTGGACAGGCCTGGGTGTGAGTGTAGATTCAGGCATTTCCTAGATGTATGACCAAGGCAATTTATTTAAACTTACCCTTCAGTTTTCTTACCTACAGAATGGGGAACAATAATAAAACCTATCATTTGAGGATGAAGGAGATATGTGAATGATGAGCTCAGGGTTTGCTAGGAGTTGGCCCTTAAAGCACGTAGTGTTTTATTAGGATGATGCTAAGAAGAGAAACTGCACAGCAGCAGAAACAGGCCAGTGAGCAGATAGCCTTCTGTGCAGGGATCCAGGGTGGGGGAAGAATGACCAGGCACATGAAACCTGACTCAGGCATCTGTTAGCTACCAGGCAAGCCATTTAACCCTTTCTCAATCTGTTTTCTAACTTGTAAAACTGGGATATGGACACTTACTGAGTTATAGTGAAGCATACATTCATGTGAAATATATTGCAGGATGCCTGGTAAACAGAAAGTGATCGATAAATGATGGCTATTATTATTCAGTAACATGCATAATGCTAAAAAGCTCCCCTCCCATTACATCTTCCAACAGTTGGGAAGAAGATATACACATATGTGTGTACCCACATGCACATGATCTCAAATATACTCCAGGGAGAGAATTAGGATAAAGAATTAATTGAAGACTTTATTAAACATAATGGTGTTGCAAAAAGATAGGGGCCAGGAATGATTTCTGTGGAGTTCTTATGGTGTTACTGTACAGTAAAATGAAAGTCATTGTAGCATACAAAATAAGACCACATTGCAGATGTTCAAATATCCTGAATCAAGAATAATATTCTTTCAGACTTTTCCAGGTTCTTTAACTCTCCTTGGGATATTCTCATGGTGGCAATGTTATTTTGTTTAGCTAGAACTCTTACAGAAATACACTTCTTTATGTTTTTGTTACCTAATAATAATTTTTAAAGGGTTAGATGTTGTTCTGTCTTCAAGAAATACAAGTTATTTCCTCTTATGTGTCTGCTAACAAATACCACCATAGTGTACTTGAAGTTTGAAAATCTATGAGAATATTTATAAATTCCTGAATGTGGCTTCAATATTCAAAATTCTGTTGGCAGAAAGTTGTCTCAAAATGGAAATGGGCCTCATGGAAGGTATGCAGGTGTAGCAGGACTCCCATCTCTGGCAGTGTGTGCTGGATGGTCCCTTCTATCAGATGGACTCCACAAGCAGCCTGAACCCAGTTTCCAAACTCCACATTCAAAAGTAAAACATTTCAAGATTGATGTAATAGAATGATCACTTCTGATGTGCCTCTCTGACATAAGAAATATTCAGATACCTAAGGTCAAACCCCACCTACTGAGGACAGTAACAGTCTGAAAATTTTCAGAAAAAAGACTCAAAGAAGAAAGAAAATTCTCACTGGACTAGCTCTCCTCCTACCCTCTCACTTACCATTATAGGAAATTTTCATAGACTTGTGAGTGTGCAGTGTGCTGCCAGAGGGGTCTTAGATGAGGAGATTCAGGATTTGAACAATATAATGGGTTGGCAAATGTAACACAGAGATACTTAGTATTAGTTAAGGGTAATTCATACTTTCCTCAAAAGTCTTCTGGTATAATACACTATTTTTACAAATTAAGATGTTTTATGTTAAAAACTACATGCCTTGAGCCCTCTTTTTTCTAGGGTATCTTAAATTATACATTAGTAAAATTCCTGGGGCCTTGACTTCCTAATTCCTAATATGTTTTATTGCAATTATTCATGTCAACACAGTCAAGAGAGAAGCAAGAGCGCTTGGGTAACTGTTCCCAAGCTGTTGTTTTAGATGGGACCAACATTGGGAAAAAATAAAGTCCAGCAAATGTAGGACTGTGGTCCAGTAAGTAAGGGGAGTTGATCAAGGGTCAGATTCAGTCCCTTGGTATTCCTTTAGATTTTTGCACTAGGGGTAAGTGTCTCACTTGCATGACCCTAATGTCAGCTTTCATTTGGATTATTGGTTGCAATTCTTCACATACCTGTATCAACATTTCTGCTATGCTTTCAAGGTGGTGGAAGGTACTTTACATCCCTGGACTACGGACTTGGCCAATGTGCTCGTTCGAAGATTGAAGGAAAGCACAGCTGACCAAGGGTTCACGTTGTGGGGCTTCCCGTCTTGCATTCTCCCCATCATTATGAGAACAGTGTCTCATGGGGCTGCAGTCTATGGCTGCTATGGCACAGAAGCAGTACGGAGTAGGCTAGAACCTAATCTACAATCTGAATCCTGTTAACTCATAGGAGATGCCATGAACTTAAGACCCACGATCAGGAGAATAAATAAGTGCTGTTGAAAATCCCAGAGTTCTAAGGTAGTTTGTCATAAAGCTTTATTGTGGCAGTAACTCAACAGAGAAGCAGGAAATACAGTTCTCTACCTCTATCATACTTTCTATAAACCATAGTCTGTTTCCCTTATTAATAAACATTTATTATGTAACTCAAGATGATAAGTACTTATATTACACAGATAAACTAAGGCAGATCTCACTCAGTTCATCAGTTTAGACAAGTTTTCTTGTCTTGCACAAGATAGGCTAGAAACAAAGAGATGCAATTAGCTCAGCTCTCACACGTGTTGAAATGCAACTCTATACTTGTCTCAGCAGGCATGGAGTTAAAGTTACTAAATCTTTATTGAGAGAAAAGGTTTAGTAGAAGGATTGATAAGTTGAATCTTACCAATTATAAGCCCAGATGTTCATAGATGTCCAGTTAATAACACTAGATGGGATGGGGATCATGGTCTGCAGAGCACACCTTCCTCTAGAGGGGCGCTGCTTCTTAGTTCTGGCAGTTGTCATTAGGCTTGGATGGACACTCAACTTGGCCATGGCTTCCATCTTTTAAGACAAATTCACAGTCCTCTGAAAAATCTTGTAATTTGAAAAATCTGGCCACTAATCAAAGCTGTTCATACCTACTGTGCAGGCTAAACAGACAAACAAAAAAGACCTCTATGTCACATCTGCTTGCCAGTTTGGAAAAGAAGTAGGAGGAAAACCAAGTTAGCTTGTGCAAGGCAGCAGGTCCCTGCCCATGGACAGGTGGGGCTGAAATCCAGCCTTCGGTTCAGCCTTCCAAGCCCATGCTCCCTGGGAGGGCTGGCATCCACTGAGAAGAAAGGGTGTCTCTTTTCTAAGTTGCTCAAAGGCGCTTAGAGACATATTACTTTTTTTTATTTTTATATCTTAAGAGCGACAACAAAGCAATAATAGATGTAGTGAAAACTTCTAATGTTAAACAAAATAAGGTAACTGTAATTTTAGACAGTCTTTTTATAATATGCTGGATAGAATATTTCCTCCACCAAATATGCAAATTTCAGTCTAGGAATAAATCATAATATTTAGGAAAGCAGATTGTGTTCATATATTTTCACTATTAAATTTGTGTAGTGGAGAGAAAAATGCATTTTTAAAAATGTAACAGTTTTACTCTTGTCTAAAAGTCATCTATCTCAAGCATTGTTTGTATAAATCTTGGAAAGGTATATTTTCTTGCCAAAACTGAAGTTCATATTTTTAGAGAAAACAGAAGCACCAATACTGAAAAGTTTGGGGGTTGTGTGACTAGGAGGGTAATAGCCCAATTTAGCAGGAATTTGTGAGTGATTCTCATTCACAGATGATATGTCACAACACAACAACATGATATTTATTTAGCAGAATGAGAACATTTGATATTCCAGGAATACCCTAGTGTTTTTGATAGCTGGTGGTTTACCACTTCAAATGCCCCTGAGGAAGTTGATGAAAAGCTATCTAAGATATATTACATAAGGTATTTGCCATTTTCAACTGATAGGACTAATATAAAGAGACAACTAAAATAAAACTTTCGATTCTTTAAGGTTATCATCATGTTTATGATATTATAACCCAACAATGCCCGAGAGGCTATGGTAGGAGATGGAGTTGTTGATCCACACACTAAATGGCCCTTGACATATTTTATAACCTGGTGGTTCTTCTGCACCAGAATCATCCAAAATATATGGACTGTTGCTTCTCTTCACCTAAGGTTTCCTTTTCAGTAAGTTTGGGGTAGGCTCCAAGATTCCATGCTTCTGACTCGTCCCCAAATGCTGCTCCTGCTTGTCTGGGCACCCCACATTAAGCACCATTGTAATGCACTCCTATTTCTTTTCAATAACTTTCTAACCTCCCTCTCCTTCACTTGCCTTTTTATCAGTGCTTTCCACATGCTCTTGCTTGTAAAACACTTGGACATAAAGTAAGACTTCCTCTCTGGCTTTTTCAGCCGAAGATTGACCTTCAGACTTGAGACTTTATTGGCAGCAACCACCTAGCCATTTTTGGGTACAAAAACTGGTCTTGAAGGTCCTGGTCCTTAGTGAACCTGCCTTTAACTTTCGGACTTAGAGAACTCTGGACTTTGAAGCGACGATTCCTATGACGTACAGACAATCCAGAGACCTTTCAAATATCTTTAGTTCCCTTCCCAGGCTTCTAAAACATCACCTTCCTCTTACAGAGACAAATATTGTTCTTTAATCATCCACATTACCATAGAAGCTTCCCTTCTCCACTTGTGTTTTAATTCTTTGTGTAAATGGAGATGGAGAAATATTGTTTATCAGAAGGAACATTTTTTTTAACTACTTAAAGAACTGGTTATCAAATTTTGGCAAACACTGAAAGTCCTTTTAAAAATTACCATTTACAAAGTAGACAAGGAAAGTTCCTTCAGTCTTTCTGAATGTTACAAAACAAAATCTCATGTGAAATGTTCATTTTTGGTCTTAAAGGATATGCTTTTTACAAAATATATATGGGAACTGTGTGATGCAGAATGTACTTTCATGCATCAATTAAGAGAGAACAACAATAAAGATATGGAGATTACAAGTCATGTTTACTGTTTGTACCCACAGAATGTTTTACTTCTAAGATGTTTCATTAAACATCAGTCATTGACATGTTATGTCACCTTCTGTCTCTGAGCAATTAAAATGCTTATATGGACATCATTACATATACACAATTATTACAGCTGATAAGTGAAATATCAAAGGCAAATGCCAAGAATGATTTTAAATACTCTTGGCCTCAAAGTAGTATTAGGAATGAAGTCCAAAGGAGAAAGAGATGCAGAGATAATGGCATTGTAATCAGCTCTCTGGTCTTGCTAATGCCAATAAGGTGCAAATTTAGGAGCTCTTTAGTGCTAAGTGCATAATCTTCAAATAAAGTGTTCGAGTATCTATTTTGATGCTGACTATAATATGTTTTGTCTATCTCAAATAAGATTTTTAAAGGGTTGCAGATGTAGTTCAGTGGTAGACTGCCTCTGAGTTCAAATCCTAGGACCAAAAATAACCCCCCCACAAACAAAAAACAAATAAACTCCTAAATGTAATTTAAAAATAAGTACTATTGAAAATGAATGCAAATTTTTTTCATTTAAAACAATAACATTCTAAATTCCCCATCAGTCTTTTATATTTTGGAATTATAGATTTAATTAACTATTTGTATCAATCTTAAGTTAATTGATAACAAAATTTGTAATAGTTCTTCTATCTTGAGTTACTGGTAAAAATAGGAGCAAAAGAACTGTATGAAAAGATATAAACAGAAACACCACCAATATAAAAAAAAAGTCACAGGTTTAAAATTAGACGAAATAATCAAAATAATTTGAATGTGTACTCTGTGGTGATTATACTAAGTGCTTTAAATCTTCTATATGATAAAATTTCCATGTAACTTAGTAATATATCTAGTAAATTCAGTACTAGTATCCAAAGGCAGAACATGTCAATAGATGAATGGATAAAGAAACTGTGGAACATATACACAATGAAATATTATGCAGCCATAAAGAAGAATAAAATTTTGGCATTTGCAGGTAAATGAATGGAACTGGAGAATATCATGCTAAGTGAAATAAGCCAATCCCCAAAACCAAAAGCTGAATAATTTCTCTGATAAGTGGTAATGATACATAATAGAGGGAAGAGGGTGTAAGGGAAGAATGGAGAAAAAGATGGATTGTGTAGAGGAAAATGAGGGGTGGGGAGTGGGCAGCAGGTAAGGTAAAAGAATGAGACGAACATCATTACCCTATGTGTATGATTACACAGTTTGACTCTATGGCACATACAACCAGAGAAATGAAAAGTTATACCCCATTTGTGTACAATGAATCAAAAAATAATAATAATAAAGTAAATAACTGAAATGAGAAATTTACTACAGGACTTCAGTAACATGTTTGAACAGGCAAAAGAAAAAAAATCAGAGAACCTGAAATGCAGACAAAGGAAACTGTCAAGTCTGAGAAACAGAAAGAACACAGATTAAGGAAATGTGAGCAAAGCATAGGGGTACTATGTGACACTATGAAGTAAAACAATTCACACTTTCTGGGACTCCCAGGAGGAGAAGAAACAGAGAAAAGGACAAAAGAATAAAGGGACAATAATTTTAAATTTCAGATTTGATGCAAGTCATGAATATAAACCTTCAGAAGTTCAGTGAACTCCAAGTAGGATGAATTCAAACAGACCCACACTGGTAAACATAAACGATCAAAAATTGAAGAGAAAGTCTTAAAAGCAGGGAGAAAGAACATCACTTACAAGGGATCCTTAATAAAAAACTTTGGAAACTTGTAGGTCTTACATATTCAAAGGAAAAAAAAAAAAATACCCTGTCAACCAAGAATCCTAGATAAAACTGTCCTTAAAAAAAAAAAAAAAAAAAAAAAAAAGAAAAACAGAGAAATTAAGACGTCACATAAACAAAAGCTGAGGACATTCATTACCACGAAACCTGCCATGCAAGAAATGCTAAAGGATGGCCTTCCTGTTGAAGTTAAAGGACACAGAGAGTAACTAAGTTGGAGATGTGTGAAGACATCAACATCTTAGCAAATGTAAATATAGGGAATAAAACCTAAAATCATTCCAACAACGGTTTGTAATTCTACTTCTGTGATTTAACAAATACTTTAAAAAAGTAAAAAAAAAAATCTCATAATAAGGATTTACAATTAATAAGTCAAACTCTCCTTGAAAGAAGCAATATATTTCAAATTGGCTAACTATGAACAAATACAGGAGCTACTGTATGCTAAGAAAAGACACACCTAAAATAATCTTTCCACAATAAGTAGAATAATGTTAGAGAAAGTACAAGATAATTTAAGTAAAATGTAGGATATTTAAAATTTAAGAATGGAGAACTAGAAAAGCGCTTAATTCATGAGTATAACAATCTCAAATTCCTCAACTGGGATTAAGAAAAAAGGTCTATAGACTGAATTTATTTTTAATACCCAGAAATATCATCCAGGTGTGTTGGTACACACCTGTAATCCAAGTGGCTCAGGAGGCTGAGGCATGAGAATCTAAAGTTCAAAGTCAGCCTCAGCAACATAGTGAGAGATGGGGATGTGGCTCAGTGGTCAAACATCTGTGGGTTCAACCCAGAGCACCAAAAATAAGCAAATACACACACACACACACACACACACACACACACACACACACACACAACAAATACACAGTGATAAACTAAATAGCACAGCATATTAGTAATTTCATATAATTTTTATTTAAAAAATACCTATCTTAAATGAATATCTATATATTTACTAGCAAAATCCTGGAACCTGTAACTATTTTCAAAAATCATAAAAAATGAATATTATGACCATACACACAAAATAGTATAATAACTACTGGCTTTGGTTAATGAAACTATGTGTAATTCTTTGTTTACTTTTCTGCAGTTTAAATTTACCTATAATTCATGCTTATGTTACTTTCATAATGACAAAAGATTTTATTCTAAATAGAAAGCAAATATAAATCTACACATGCATAGCATACGTGTGTATGAGGGAATCTGCCCATATACATGCCTTTTTGGGAATGTGTGTCAAAAGACACTTAAAGACTAATATTGCATTAATAAGTGATTTCTGGACTTTGTATTTTGTAAAGATACATAATTTTAGGTAATTGCCCAAATAATGTCTTTATTAAACATACAGGAAATATCCAGAATAATCCGGAGCCTTTTTTTATAAACCATTTTCAATTTTATATTCCCTGAATAAATAGCTCTTTTTGTTCACAATTATCATTCTGGCTTGTGCCCCCCCCCACCCCTGCGGAGAACAACAGTAATAAATTTATTACCGGCACTATAAAAGTGCTATACTTTCTTTTCTTTGTTCTAAAACTACCTTCCAGCTTCAAGAGTGTTCTCCTAGGCATCATATTCTTGAGTTTGTTCAGCAAGTCCATGTTCCACTTACTAATATCCTTTGCGGACATGAATTTGATTGTGTCCCTTTTCACCCATCATTTTTTCTGTACTGAAAACTTCTCATCTGGTCTCACTATTTCATTCTTTTGATAATGTTTGTTAACCTTTCAGGCTTTTCTATTTTGTGGCCTGACAAGAATGTACTGAATAGAACTTTGAACTCTCCTCCAAGTACAAAAGTGTTACTCGTTTTGTTCCAAGATTTAACAAAACCAGGCAATTTTGTTTTTTTTTTTTTTTTTTCAATTTCATCATGGTGACCTCTGGCATTTGGCTGACTTGTTGAACTACCATTCTACACTGGCACAATGCATCAAGCTGCCATCAGTTCAGATAAAATTATCTTCAGAAATAAGCAATAGCAGGGAGACTTCATTTTATCAGCATACTGTGGATTTTATTTCCGCAGGTACATTACTTTATACTTTCCATGGCTGAAATTTATCTGCTGTTATTTTGTCCATTCACAAAAGGTTTTGTCAACATTTTGCTTTACAAAAAGCTCTTGTTGGCTCCATCTGTCTCATGGGTTGGGAAAACTTTTTAAGTTACTGTGAACGTAAAGAGATCTCAGTGTATTCATAAGGACTGTCATTCTTGGTGGGTGCCTGTTATTTCAAATGACATAACCATAGTCATGGTGGAAATATCTTCACTCTACTCTGGGTTTAGTCCGACTTCATGCTCTAATACTAACTCCATATACTCAAGGACCTGAAGTTGAGATCATCAATTCTGTCGGTATGCTAGCTAGCCCCTGAGTAAACCTCCTATTCTGTTTTCTACCTTGACTATTCTTCTTTACAGCCAAGCCTTCCTCTTAGCTTCAATTTAATCACAGGTTCATGCTTTTGTACCTGATCTACTAAGCCTACTTGTGGTCCTTTTGTTTAATTTTGGAATATATTTTCCATGGTCCTGTTAATATCCCATTGTCTTCATGTATCAGGAGGTTGGTGTTCCTTTTCTGAAAGCAACGTTTAAGAATCACCTGGAAGGCCTATCATGACACAGTTCTCTGGGCCTCTATTCCAGGGATTCGGTTTCAGCATGCTGGGGTGAAACCAGTGAATTTTAATTTCTAATGGGCTCATGGGTGAGGCCAAGGCTACTGGCCTCAACACCATACTTGGGGAAGTGTGTGTGTGTGTGTGTGTGTGTGTGTGTGTGTGTATTCATATGTATATTTATATATTTACCAGAATTATGCCTTAGTTATCCATCTATCTTGTTGTGCTCTTCTACATCTAACTGAACAACTGAATTCTTCCTTCCTGTGACACTATGTAGGAAAGGTACCAATTCTACTTCTGCTTCCTGAAAGATGATAATGATGACGGCAATGATGACGATATGACAATGAGCCTCAATTTCCTCATCTTTAAAATGGATCAATGAAGCTGGAAATAATATCTCCAGCATAGATCATTGAGATGATTACATGAGAGAGGCAGACCTGGCACCTCCTGGGTTCCTAATAAATGTTCACTACAAGAACATCAACATGGATGGTGGTGATAAATCATCAATTCAACAGATTACTTTTTAATTTCTTGGAGTAAAATGGTTAATAAAACAGGAAGGCTGCTGCTGTGGTGGAGTTCACATTTCAGTGAGGAGACAGAAAGCAATAGTGGATGAGTAAGGAGATAATTACAGGTGGTGGTAAGTACCACAAAGAAAACGTAACAGTATGGGGGGGGCAAGGACGTGGGGGAGGCCGATTTGGTCAGAAGAGACAGGGACAACTTCAGTGAAAAGGCAGCATCTGAGCTGTGACCTGAGAAGAAGTCAGCCACGGGAAGAGCTCGTGGAAGAGAATTCCAGACAAGGAGAGCGCCCCCAAGAAGTGTCTCGGGACAAGACATTGTTTAGTATATTTAAAGAAAACACAGAAGCTAGTGTGTAGACCCCAAAGTATCAAGGCAGAAGGTAATAAAATTAAAAGATGAAGATGCCCAATACCACTGTGGTTTGTAGGATTAGATAAGGGGATTTCAGTTTCATCTATAAAAAAATGGAAATCTTCTGAGAATGCTTATTTTTAAGGTGAATCTCGTATTCTGATAACCTGCTCACAAGATCATTCTGGGTGAAAATGGATTACTGGAAAGTAAGAGTGAATAACAGATCAGCTAGAGGGTACAGGACTAGTACAAGTAACAGATTAGAGTTGCTGGATTAGGGTGATGGAAGTCAAGTGCACAGATTTGAAATATATTTTGGAGTTTGAACTATTATAGATTTAGCGTATGGTTTAGGAAATTAAGGATTTACGACAGATGACTCAGATTAATACAATGCAACACTGAGAAGCATATTAATTAAACTGAACTACTTATTTTGACAGTTTTTGCATGCATTATTTATGTGAATGATAAATATTCCTTCTTATCTGAAGCTAACTTAATTGTGTATACTTATTTTCTGGGCAATTTTCTTAACCACTTACAACGGTGGCATTTTTTTTTTTTAGAGTCTTTGGTAAGTTGTAAATAACGTAGCAGACTTCTTAAGATCCCTCAAGAAATTCTGCAATATTTTAGCTCAAATTATTTTCTTAAATAATAGCTAACATTTATGTATGCTTCATATGGACCAGACCCTGGTTCAGAACACCAAAGTTTATCCATCCTCTTTTATTAATGTCACTTTAATCCCCACATCCACAACTTTGGTCCACATGTTATAATAAATCTTACTACCTTGATCAAGTTCTACTCTCTATCCTCAGAGTCACCTGTAGTATGCTTCTTTATCACAGTTTCTTCCTCCTCCTTGACTATTCCAAAAAGTCAGGAGATGTTAAGAGCCATCAAATGCCACCAAGCTTAGAACTTATGACATAAGATCTACATGAGACTTATTATTCTAAGTGTGAGTAATCAAGGAGAATGCATGTCGTCATGCACATGCCTGAGGGTAATAACAGTAAGGATAACCATGTCATTTAATGCAATGTCTACGTTATCCATTGTATGGAACATCGCTACATGTGCACTATTCCCTGAGCCTAATCTTCATAACATAACAGCTCAGCAGAGTAGGTGTCACTGCCTATTGTACCGAAGAAGCCCAGAGACTCACTGAGGTCTTCACAGCCTCTCCCCAGTCACAGTCTCCAGGACACACTAGAGGGGTTGGAGGAGCAAATGGGGAACAAGGTAGCAGGAGCAGGAGGTATGGGCAGAATGAAAGACGAGAGCCACTACTGTCAAATGTGCCTAATTTTAGGGAGGCATTGATGAGTGTGAAGCTCTCAGCAAGGGGGCGGGGGTGGTACCTAGAGGTTCACAGTTGATGTAAAAAATACATGAGATCCAACTTATTCTTCTGTTTACATGGAAGCGTGAGAAAAGGCAGGGAGGGGAAAATTCACTGATATCTTCTTCAATAGCCAAAATTTCATTTATTACTATTATAAAATTCAAACAAGGAAAATGTCCCTCTTTTCAATCTACCTTCCTGCATATATCTACATAATGAGCCTGTATAGTCTTAATTCTCCAAGTATTTTGCAAGTGAAATTATCATTCGAAAGGAGAGGCACAATGTTATTAGCACAATCCCCACTTCTATCTGACTAACCATCCCTTAAGAATCTCACACACACACACACTCACACACACACACACACCAGCTCATTTAAAATCTTTTTGTTTTCATGCACTGAATATTTGTGATAAAGTGTCCTTGCTGAGCACCCAGCCAGACTGACTCACTCGTTCTTGAATGCAAGAACATACGAAGGGAAACTGAATTACATAATTTTATTTTTTAGACTAATTATTTTTATTGCTGGTCCTCTAAAGAAGTGGTGGATAAAAACTCACAAATGCTGTAGTTTTTCTTAGCAGGAGGGAAGTGCTCTGTTCTGATTAAAATGGCATCATGTTGCTTCTTACAGAATTTGTAATGGATCTGAGCTCCAAGAGCAAAACCACAACTGGCAAAAATTCTCTTTTAATTGGATACACAGTTTCCATAGAAATGTATACAGTAAGTTGCAACTGCACATAAGCCAGATTGGTGTAGCTTTGCTGCTGATATTGCCAGATTCTTCCCCTACAGCACCCCTTTATTCTCAAAATCTACACAACAAAAATAGGTTTAATTCTAGAGTCTTGCTAACTGTACACAACATTTCCCAACCTTTGCCCATTAGATACCCTGCAAAGCCCTGTAGTTGACAACTGTTTAACTTTGTTTAATGAAGCATTTTTCAAACTGGGGTGGCTGTTGAGGAATTTTTGTTTGTTTGCCTTTCCTTGCCTCACCCCCCACTTTCACTTTTGTAAGGAATATCTAGTAATAAAAAACAAATTGACTGAACAGGAAGTTTTGCTCCTCCTTTTGACTGGATTTCTCTCTTAATTGTGTAATTCCAGGATCTTGAACTTTGTCCACTGTACTCACACTGAACCTTTACCCACAACGAGTTTCGGGGAGAGTAACTACCAAAACATTTATTACGATTTAGAGCATTTCGTCATGTCTTAATTGCAGCGCAGTTAAAACTGCATGCATAGTAACAGCTTTTCTGAACAAGAGTATTGATTAAAAGAGAAAGAAGGCTTGGAGTCAGAGGATTGTGTACAAAAGATTTTTTTTTTTTGTCTCAAGAATGCTATCTCAGTCCATCTGTACTACTTTAGCAAAATGTCATAAAATGAGTAGCATACAAGCAACAGGCATTTATCTCTGACAGTTCTGGAGGCTGGAGTTCAAAATCACGGGTTTTGCGTTCTAGTGAGGGCACTTTTCTGAATGGCAGGTGTGACCTTTCACATGGCAGAAAGGGTCAACTAACTCTCTGAGATCCCTTTTATAAGGTTTTTATTCCCAACCATGAGGCTCTGCCCTAATGATCAAATCTTATCCCAAAAGCCCCATCTTCTAATACCTTCACCTTCAGGATAGGATTTCAATACATGAATTTGGGGGACTAGACATCCAGACCAAAGCATTTACAACATGACTTTCTGCCACACACTGAAACTCAATATTTAGTATGAAAACCCAAAATCAAGTCTGAAAGAGAAAAATGTACGTTTGTCACATTTTTATTAAATGCTTAATCCATGTCAATTGGTATTTTGGAGATGAGGAAATGATTAAGATACAACCTCTCCTTTTGAGAAATCAACTTGAATTATATGTAATTACAATTCTCGGTATGAATATCTTTGGAAACTGCCTACCCAATGTGTTGTTAGTAGAATTATAAGGAATTATGGAAGTATCAAGATGAGACAGGGTCACCTCATGGGTGAATGTGATGTCAGATGTAAAGATTGAGTCAGGAGCATCCAAGGCTCAGTGTTAGTTTAAGAGGGCAACAAAGCAGGAAAAAAAAACAGCCTTTGTGACATAAAACATTTCACTCATGTATCTGATGACCTTATGTTGCCTTTAGAAGTTCCTACACATGGCCTTCCAACTAGCCTGCTCCTATGAAAGTGGCATATCTCACCCCACACACATACCCACAAAATTTTTTAATTTAATAAAAAATAATAATTCTATTAAAAAGTGAACAAAGGATCTGAATACACATTTCTCCAAGAAAGACACACAAATGGCAAAGAAATCGTTGGCAAGATGATCCAACATGGAAAAGCAAATCAAAACCACAGTGAATTATCGCACACACAGTAGGATGGCTAGAAACACTGTTAGCAGATACAGGCCTTAGCAAAGAGGTAGAAAAACAGCAACACTCACACACTGCTGGTGTGAATAGAAAATGACATAACTATTTTGTAAAAGTAGTCCTTGAATCATTAAACAGAATTACTATATATACCAGAATTTCTATTATAGGGTATACACCCAAGAGAATTGAAAATACACATCCACACAAAAGTGTGTACACAAGTGTGTATAACATCACTATTCATCATGGCCAAAATGGGAAGGTATTCCAAATGCCATCAGTTGATGAATGGGTAAACAAAATATAGTATGTCCATACAATCAAATATTAATTGGCCATAAAATGAAATGAAGTATTTATTAAGACATGTTACAAGAATGAACCTTGAAAACACGATGCTAATGAAATCAGCTGCCATAGAAGAACATGTATTCTATGATTCCATTCATATGAAATTTCCAGAATAGGCAAGTCTACAGGGACAAAGTAGAAAAGTGCTTGCATAGAACTGGAAGACTAGTAGAGGAGAGAAAAGGAGGTAGGGGTGCATGGGATGTTCTTCTGAGGTGATAAAGGTGTTTGTCAGGGTAATGAGAAAGTGTCACACACAACTGCGATCAGACCAAAAATCATTAAATGGTCCACTTTAAAACCAAAATGGCCTGGAATTTGAATTCTATCTTTAAAAAGTTGTTTTACTTGTTTTTTAAGAAAAGCATTAGGTAGAGAAAATTCATGGACTGTCAATACACATCTTTTGAGTGAGTGAATAAATGAAGCAGTTAACTTATAGGTAGAAGTTCCAAAGCTTTAAAATAAGTCTGCCACTTCAGTTTAGGTTTTTCAAGTGGCTGCTCTTTGCCCTTAGGTACACTGCCACCAAGCGGTGGTGGAAGCTTTGGTCTTGTATGATTTGAGGTGAGGGAAGTTAAGGTATACTCTGAAAATTACCTGCGCAAATATACCAGATTTGTAGTATTAAAAATATTGATAAAAATTTACCTGTGTATAAATACTGAAATGTTTTACACACAGATAAACTCAATAATAAGTGGGAAAACAGGACTTAATAAGTATATTGAGAAATAACTAGGAAGAATTTACTTCCTAGTCTTTGAAAATTGGCAGGCAAGACCGATGCTAACTCTTGCTATCTTGGATTAAAATACTCCTGTCTAAATTAGCCTGAGTCTCAGGACACAGGCTACTTCTCTCTGGGATAATGTGTAGCTCTGGTACTTCAGGACAACTTTGGCAGGAAATGCCCTTTGGAGCAGCTTCCCCCCACTGGCAGCGGTTTTCCTCTTTCCCAGCCACAGATGGTCAATTCTCCTTGCTTAGATTGTTAGGGCTAATTAAAATCATATCCTTAGATTGCCTTTTTAATGCTCTGAATTAGTATATAGTATCTGCCTTTCCCTCTGGGGCCTTTTCTTCCTCTCTCATCTAAGAAAGAAAAAAAAACTTAGATTCATAACCATCTCAAGGATAAATGCAAAACACTATCCAAATTGCATTTTCTAACACATGAGGGAAAGAGAGTAGAGAGCCCATCACACAGGCCCTAAAATAAGTATTTGTGCAGTCAATCAACAAGTGCCACCCCCAATCCAACTAGTATTTCCATAACCAGCTTTACCTGGCAAATATAGTAACAAATTATTTGTTATTAACAGCCTAAAACAATGTTCTCCTTTTAATCCATATATAAGTTCCAATAGAATCTTTTACACATTATTTGTGGCAGAACTTTTGCATACTCTTGTGACAATCATGACCTCAGTTCAAAAAAGTAAGAAAGATAAGAAATCTTTACAGTGATGGGAGGAAGGAGCTCACGAATTATTTTAATTTTTGTTCTTGATTTAATTCTACCCTGTGTGACTGGAACCTATATTTGGGATTACATCCCTATATAGAAAAGGCTTAGCTAATTTCAGTATTATCCATTTAGTAATTAACTTGTGAAGGATAATCAATATAAACTTACCTAATGCTCTTCTTTTATGACTATGACTATTAAATGCATATGAGTGTGTGGGGGCCTCTTAGTAAGAGCAATTATAGATACACATGAAATTTAAAGACTACTACTTACGCAGAGGTAGTGATGTTGTAAATTCAGGAAAACTCCATTCAAACTAAGAGTTACGCATAGTAATAGAAAATAAATATTATCTTAATATTTTATGATACTATTTCCCATTTATGGCTATGAGACTAAGGCTAACACCCAACATTGGTGAGTAAATAAATATAGGAGGAGAATGAACAACTGGAATCATGGGAGATAAGCTGCTGCTTCTCCAAAGGTCTGGGTCAGCTCTCCCACTCTTGGCCAATTGCACATGCTCAGAAAGTAGCAGATAATATTGCATATTCTTCAGCAAAAAAATTATAACACTAAAGTATATTCAACTAACAATAATAAAAAGGCATACCAATTTTGAATTAGCATGTTTCTCTCTATTCCCAGATATATATGAGAGTTGAATATGGTATATAAAGATATTCATTCCTGTGTATAGAAAATTTATAAGGCATATATAAGAATCGAGTTAGACAGGAAAAAACAACTTCTTCAGAGTCAAGAGTATATTTACTGTTCAAATTGGCATAATTTATAATATCCAAACTATAAATAGTACTTCATACTTAGTTATTATTAAATGAGTAGATGGTGTTGGTATTGAAGAAAAAAAGGGGACATCAAATTTACAAGGACTTTGGAATTATTTAAAAATCTATTATGTCAACAGGACATTATTTTTGATCCAATGCTACAAAGGATATTTTTTTTCCATCTACCTGGAAATCTAAGATTGTTTTTACTACCAATATGTAAGCAATGTTGATAATGTTTTTCTCCATTGTCACTTCTTTAAAAAAAAGAACTAATCAAAAAATATTTTTAGGGCATAGAAAGCATCTCATATAGTGCACAGAACAACTTTTACTTTATGGTTGTTTTAGTCTTCTCTGCCGGTCAACAAAATACCACAGGCTGAGTGGCTCAGACAACAGAAATTTTTCTCATAGTCTGGAGGCTGGAAGATCAAGGGTGAGGTGCAGCAGGATGGGTTTCGACTGAGGCCTCCCTCTCTTCTCAGTGTGCAGATGGCCTATTCTCCATGCAGCAGCATGGAGACAGAATGCTCTGGTGTCATTTCTTTCTGGTAAGGATATTATTCTGAGCAGGTAGCCTTATAAACTGATGTAACCTTGAGCATCTCATAAAGGCCATATCTCCACATTTAGTCACACTGAGCTTAATCAACAAATTGTAAGAGGAGACAATTCAGATCATAAGGGTGATGCACAAAGAAATCATGACTATAAAATATTGTGATAGAAAGATAACATGTTTTATGCACAAATGCATTGCCTATGTTTAAAACTTGGATGAACCAGAGAACAAACCAAGGATTGAGTTACAAAGATAAACAAATCATGACTTCTGTTTTTCAGTATC
Source organism: Sciurus vulgaris (assembly GCF_902686455.1). Taxonomy (NCBI): domain Eukaryota; kingdom Metazoa; phylum Chordata; class Mammalia; order Rodentia; family Sciuridae; genus Sciurus; species Sciurus vulgaris. The sequence continues at coordinate 76,927,216 of NC_136474.1, read as the reverse complement.
TTCCTATCTAGCTGGGGGGAAAAACATGAACAGCAGGGTAAAGCAGCACAGAGGAAAGCAAAAATATAAAATGCTTCACAAATGGATATCACCCTTCTGCCACAATCCTAATTTTTGGTCTGTGTCTGGAGATTACTGCCAATAATATTTCTACGCATCATTTGGACATCATTATAATGATCCTGCATGATTTGTGGGAACTAGGAAAGGACCAGTTGTTGCTACGTACATTTTGTAGATGAAGAAAATTGGGTCTGGAGAGTGTGCAAGGGATGTTTTTTAACATTTGTGCTGTTTATTTGTGTTTTGGGTTGGTCTGTTTAATTTTTGCAACTAGGCTTTAGGCTTCTTGTTAGAACTTGAAGACACCTTATATATTTTATATCCCAGAACTCTCAAAACTGTGCCTTGCAATTCTAAATCTTTTTCTTTCCCTTCCCAATTCTCATCCCCAACCACCAAGTTCTATAAGGAAATAATTATTGTTTGATGAATGAAGGAACTGAGGATTACATAATGGACAAGACAAAACAGCTAGTAAGTTACAACTTAAAAACTTCCATGCTTGTCTCTTGCCTTTAAGATGAAATCTAAGCTGACTGGAGGAATACTCAGGACCTACTCGTTTTCCAGTCCAGGATCAGACTCCCTCGCACCCATGATCTGCAGTCACATGGACTCACTTCCTCTTTCCATCCCATGCTTATCTCCAAACCTCACACACTTCCTTCTCCCCAGAATCCTAATGCCTCCAACTCCTCTTCTCTCATCTTTGTTGCATGTTTGTTGAGAGCTCCTTGCTGCCGCCTCTTTCCACATAGTTCCTTCACTCTTTGGGTAATTGCCCGATTCTTGTCTTATCACCTAACTTTGTGTCCTGGAGCTGCATCATATTTAGTTCCATGCCCAGACTCCTTGTTATAATGTTCGGCACTTAAGAGGAAATCAGTTACTGGTGGCTGGTTTACTAAGAACACTGATTCAGTTGTATATCTAGGACTGAAACTTGGACTGTGAGCTCACTATGTAGTCACCATCTTTATTTTTATGCAGGTGTTGCTTCAGCAGAAAGTAAGCTATTGTTGTGGATTTTTCTACCATTCTAAGCCACAGAGTGATGGTTTTTATCAGGGGTATTTAACATCCCCCATAAATCATCTCTTGTCCTACCTCACTTGTATGATGTTTCTAAATATTTCTGAATAGCTTGGTAATATTTTTATTTTCAGAATGAATACATTATTTAGTGGTTAAGATATTATATGCATACACACTTTAAATAATATATAAATGGGTTTTGAAGATATATTTTCTTAGAAATATACAATGGGTGTATCATGTATAAATATGCATTATGTGTATTTACATATACATGCAGTGATATTTCAGCCAATTATAGACTGCAGATATCATGATGGTACCATGAGATTATAATGAAACCTAAAAGTTCCTTTCACCTAGTTGGGTTGCAGCTGTTGCAGGAACTTAACTCCTTACTCAGATGATTGTGATGATGCTGGTGTAAGAAGCCTACTGGGCTACTGTAATAAAGAATACAACCCATACAATTATGTACAGTATATAATTCTTGGTAATAGTAATAAATAATGATGTTACCGGTTTGTGTGTTTAATATTTTTATTGTTATTTTAGACTGTATTCTTTTTACTTGGAAAGTATACCATAAAGAGTACACAATGTTACATAGGGTACTGTCTCATGTATTTTGTATCTACCACAAGGAATCAAGAGACCACATGAAGTGATCGACCTACCACCTCAGGCTTGGGTAATTCGTCTCAATGTGTGCACAACAATTAAATCACCTAATGAAATTTCTCAGAAGGCATCCCCATCACTGAGTGGTGCATGACTATAAATTACAATGTAACTTAGTGTGAATGTGCTGTCATCTGACTTACAGAACATTTCTGTGAAAGGTGGGGGCACACTTCACCCTCCTTAAAACATTCCAAAAAAATGACCTGTAGGTTGTTTCCTTTAAGGAAAAGGCACACAACTGCCTCAAATAACTTCTTCTTAAGGCACTTTCCTGGGAGAAGTCTAAACCCAAGTATCATGTGAAGTGGTATGAGATACTCATAAAGAGGACATAGACAATGCTTAGATTTGGTTTCATGTTCTCCATTTTTTGCAAAAGGCTAATGTAGCAAACTTAAGTGCATCCTACAAAACCAGTTTATACCAACCCTAGCCAATATTTCTCTAGAATTTTGATAAGGAAAATACTTGAGAAAATCTACATCATAGGTGAATTATTAATGGCATTTTTTAAAAAATTTATATATAGTGCTTTAAAGGTAATTCTAGAATCCTTTTCAAAATATTCAAAAATCTTTCATTTCTCACTGGTGTTAGACCTGATGGCTTTCAATGAGTGACTCTTCCACCCATTTCCTTCTTCATGTATATGAACAGTGCACAGGGCCCATACAAAGTCAGACACTGCATTGATGAAAGATTAAATACCTTTTTAAAGTATGCATTTCTATATTGATCCAGAAACAGAATCAATCCAGATATAAAACAGTAGCAGATCTTTTTAATGTTATTGAGGCTTGTCTTTTTGTGTGTTTGGAGATGTGCATGTAGGTCAGGATGCACAATGCAGAAGATGGATGTATTTTCCCAATTATAATCAGATTATAATTATTGAGCCAGACAGCAGACACTCTGAAAATATGAATGGACAAAATGTCATTATTTACTTCTCTTTTAAAAAAATAGGTTTAAAGAATGGATAATTATGGTACTTGAGATTTAAACAAAATATAAGCTGGTTACAATCTTCAGACAGCTTTCCTGGGTACCCTTCTTATCAGGACCCTTCCTGACCTTGCTGTTGAGGTTCTGCCTTCTCGAGAAGAGATTATCAACTCTGCTTGTCTTCACAGGTCCCAGGCTTACATGCAATATGCAATATATCTCATTTATATTTTATTTATTTTAAACAAGGTTGTCACTTATCTAGTACAAATTTCTCCAGATGGTTTAATGATTATGAAGATTTTAATTTCCATTTTATAAGAAGGTAATGTAAATGCTAGCTTTCAAATTATATTTAATGTATACTGACTTATTGAAATTGCTGTAAGGGACAACAACATTCCTCTTTATCTTCTTTTATATAAAATGATGCTCTATTTGAAGTCTGTGTTCATGAAGGTTCACATTGAAAGCCAGCCTAAGTGCAAGAGAAGGACCACAGGTTCAAAGGCAAAACAAGAATCTGATAAAATGCATGATTAAAATTTTATAAGGATAAGCTTAGACTTCTTGTGGGATTTTATGTTATGAAAAATATAAATATGCTTAAATTTTTTAAAGTTATGAAAAATAAATTTGAATAACATTGATAGTGAAGTTATTTTCATTGTGTACTTTCTAAAAAAGTAATAAATCCTATTTTCCAAATAAATTCAGTTCATACAGTGACCCTAAATGTACATTAGAATAGTCAAAGGTATATCAAAGATTTTATTATATCGACATTCATGTTTAGAGCCAGGATAAAACAGTTACAACAGTATTCCAATGACCTTCTGAATTAAATCAAGCTTTCTAGAGTAGTTATTAATCTTACAAGGTCTATGGGAGATGTTTGAAATGTATATATACCTAGTTACCAAGATGATTTTTTAAAAAACAGAAAGGAAAACACTAAGACCACGAAGATCCAAGATGTAAACGTGGCTCTATCTAGTTCCTAAAAAATTTGTAATACTTCTAATTTACACATTCACTATGTAACATATATCCAGATTTGTGGATGGAGTGTCCATTTAGGACAAAAACAGAACTCTAAAGGTGACAAAACTGGCAGTCATGGGGAGAGAGACCTGGCTGAATATTCTACATGTATACATAGAGCACACACACAACAGTTACTGTTCCTTCTATATAAGAAGTTCCAGCAAATCAATGAAATAAAGATGAATGTTTTAGTAAGTGTGTAAATGTTAAGAAGACAGCAAATTCACAAGATAGAAATGCAAATTCCAGTGAGACTATAAAAGAAAATTTTAATTTAATAAAGATCCAAATTATTACAAGGAGACTCCAGTTATAAAATTGTTAGATTAAAAAAAAAAATTCTGGGGAGAAGTGTACTCTTTTGACAAGAGGCAAATTCTGGCATTGGTATACAGACCTCCAGGTTATTTTTCCTTAAAATATAAGCAAATAAATGAGAAAAATATTAAGAATATTAAGAGATTAAGAGATTAAGAATATAAAGATATTAAGAATGATTGTTTTGTTTTTAAATAAAATTTAGAAACACAATAATGTTTGACAACTGAAAACCTGGAGAACATAAATATATATATATAGACACACAGAGAGAAAGATACTGTAATCGATCCTTAAGTGAAAACACTGTAATGATATATACCTCATCTATATGGAGAAAATTTGTGCTGTTTGAGTGAGTGAGTGAGTGTGTGTGTTTCTGAATTTTCCAGGATTATGTGTGAGTTTTATCATCTTGATATTTTTCTAAATATTTTGATTTTCATTCTTTACCTTTTAAAGTCATAAGCATGTTTTGTTTCCATATCTTCCTGTTTATTTTTCTGATTATAGAAATGACACACAGCTTTGCAAAGTTATAAGCTACTGTTTAAAAACAAGCAATATTTGATACCAAATATACTTTTTCTCTTTTTGTTCATAGATGGTATGACAATTGTTTGAGTCTCATTTTCAAAGACAGTTTTATTTCTTTCTTCATTGTCTCTTTACCAACCTTTCTGCTAGGTTTTTAGCATATGTTATTTTATTTAATGTGACTAACAAACAATTATTAGCCAAACTGAAATGTAAGAATCATCATTTTTTGTGCATCACAAAAACCTGCCTCATTTTATACTTGTTTGAAATAAAGATGAATGAGAAGTGTAGGGATCAGGCAGACAGAAGAGTGCAGGCCTGAGACTCTGGGGTCAGACTGCCTGAATTTGAGCCCTGAGTCTTCTCTTGAGATGTTTATTTATCTTTCTGAGCAGAAATGCTCTCATTCATAAAGCAGGGTTGACTTTAATTAACACTTCATGTTGGGGTGGGGATGGTAAATATTTCTTCCTCAGTATGACATTTTCTTCCATGCAGAGGGGGCTCCTTTAGGAAAGAACTCCTGCTTCCCATACCCCTCCTCAATTCTCCCCCTTACCTGGAAGTCAGAGAGGTTGGCTTAGATAAAAGACACAAGTGCCCATCAGATGGGTAGTTTAAAGGCATCCCTTCCACCTCCTCTTCTCTCTGTGGAACGTAACTGACCAAAGAGAACTACTGCCCACCAGGGCCATTGGTCTCTGGTCAGTGAACGTCACGTTGACACATCCCCACCACCACTGACCAGATGAACATGCTTTTCTCATGCAGAAAGGAATCACATGCCCAGTGGCAACATTTAAAAAAAATAAAGGTGATATTTGAGTCACTATATGTCATACTCTTTTTCTTATTTCTCAAATGGTACAGAATTATTAGAGTAAATAGAAGCATTACTATTTAATAGTTTCCAACTTCATAACCCCCAAAGGCTAATGTGAAAAGCACATATCTCACACTGTTTGTACTAAATAAATGCCACTTCTTGTGTATATGGTGTGTTTATATACAAGCATACATATAAACACATGTCCATAGGTATGTACCTGTTTATATATATATGTGCATATGCTTACAGTTTTAAATATATCGAATACTATATAGTTTGAAATAACTTGTATAGTTCATAAAGAAAAAAATGCCAATATGTATGCACAAATGTGTGTACATAGATGTATATCTTGGCTAATTTAGTTCATCATCAAAAATCAGTATTGAGAAACATGTGACTGGAGTATCAATGAAGACTTATATTGTGTATTAATTTGATGCAAAATTTGACCTCATGTATTTGCAAGTAAAAATTTAATTATGTCAGTGTAAACTCCATCTCATTCTATAACCACATTTGCATTATGATCATTAATCCACATTACAAGATCATTTCTATGATAACCATTTAGTGTTAGTGTATTTTGACATTACAAATATGAAAGTTCTTGACTTTCTTTCATTTATTAAGCTATAAAATATGATTAAATAGTCATCATTTTAAAGACAGCTGATACTTTAGTTAAAATAATGTTACCTCTAAATCCAAAGAACTAAAGTCTTTTGCCCATTCTTAGTTTAATATTTATGGCTTAAGGAAGGAAAAATCAACTCTACTGCATAAACCATTATATATATATATATATATATATATATAATTTTATTTAATTATATAATATATATATAATTGTTATTATCCAGTCCACAGTTAAAAGTGTTTTGTGAATGAATTTCAAAGCCATGATGGAAGAAGGATAGCATATTAATATTATGATACAGGTAAGCATATATAATCAGCATATGATATCTTTTTATTTCTGCTAAAGCCTGTGATTCCCCTGAATTCTTTAAAAGGAAAATGTTGTATCCCAAAGGGAGAAAACATAGTCAACAATTTTTATTTTTAGAGGAAAACAGAAAGTAAAATCAAAATGTTAAGGCTCTTTCTTCAATCTATTTAATTCAAATGGAACTGGATAAAAGAAATCTGGAGCACATGATAAAATTTGGATTTGCTTGAGTACCTACTATATGTAAGAATTATTGATTTATAAAGAGACACAGATGACCCTAACTTTCTGAATAACATGAAATTATCCATGCACCTTTAATTTCTTTAAATTATATTCTTATTGTGCATGCTTTCCTTACTTATATTAGATTTTAGTGATCCATTTCAAACAAAACACCTGCAGTATTTCCATGTAACTAAAACAATCTTACCAAAACCATGAATTTAATGTCACAGACCCTGTCATCTCAAATGACATTTGCTTTTTCCACTAAGGCATATTTATGAACATTTTTTTCTCATATTCTTCTTCATGTATTTTCCCCAGACATGATATTTTGGAATCTTTTACTTGTTATTCAACACATCTGTCAAATAGTAATTTGGGGTAGTTTTCAGCTTATCACTAGAATAATTAGCCTAAAGAGTAATATATTTGCTTTTAATCAATGAGCAAGTGTTCCACTCAGTATTCAATCCCTGTGCAATTAATCAAAGCAGAGCAAGGACACGTGGGGTACTGGGACTTTGCGATTTCACCCTAACAAACATAGGAAGCAATCATTGGTAAGCCTTTTAAATGTCCTGGTGATGTATTTTCAAGAGTACAATGTAAACTCATCCGCAGTCATTGACTTACCCAAGACTGTGAGCTCTGCAGAGGCACTAATGTTCTCATTTTTATATGTGACAACACAGGTGTATGTTCCACTGTCGTCATCTGTCACGTTGGAGATCAGCAAGTTGCTTCCACCCAATAAAGAATATTTTTTAGACCTGTAAGACAACAGGCATATATAATCGAACAGTAAATTAACACACGTTTACAGGCGAGGTATTCAAAGGTTTAAATGAACTTTGCAAAAAAGCATATATGGAATTGAAAGGAAATCCTCTATCAGAGGGGCTCAATAATGTCTCATGTATCGACCTAAAATTAATTCAAAGGAAACTATTCCCACTGGAAGACTGCATGCAGTAATCAAAGAGATGAAACAGGAATAACTTCGGTGCTAAAAAGAAACTTACAGATAATCTAGTCTATTTCTCTCATTTTAAATTTGTGGGCCTCAGGATCCAAAGAAGTGATTCTCCCAGAGTGGAAGGCAATGGTCCATGCCATGACGTCCAATTCAGGGATCTTGCACGGTCCCACAACCTACACTAAACCAAAACCAAATATATGCAAACAGCACGTGTCTACTGAGGCTGTCACATTTCCTGCAAGCCTTAATGATCCTAGAAAAGTTGTGACATCATACTGTTGTTATCTAAGTACATATTTAAGGTGGATGAATTTAAAGATTAATATATGATCTATGGACCTATCTCGTCATAGGAAATAAATGTGTTAAAAAGGAGTATACCAATCCTCCCAATCAATGAAATTAATTTCTTAAGTGAGATCTATTTAATCAAAACGTTTCAGAATAAGTATTCCATCATATGAAGGGCTTATTTTCTAACTCTATCTTATTATTAATGTTCCAGTAATTCAAGACCAGCCATATTCTCCTGTCTTACCTTAAATATTTGTTATAGCTGAGATAGTCATGGACATAACTGGAGCTAAAAGGAATTGTTCAGATGTTGCAATGATACGCCACATATTGAATTCAGGAATTTTTGGTTACTTTACTCCCCTTATCTTTATTGAGGTATAATTGAAAAAAGTGTATATATTTATAGCATGCGATGTGATGTTTTATGGATAAAGTGTGAAATATGTGTGTGCACATAGACAAATGTGTATATATACATATAAACAAAGTGAGAGAATGAACATCAAGCTAATTAACCTAAATATCACCTCACATAGTGATATTCTATGCATGTATGTGCTGAGAATATTTAAGTTCTACCTCTCTATTCCACTTCCTTAAAATAAGATCATCCAGATGCCTCTTAGGTGGGGCCACCTCAATTACCAATTTCCTTTCAGAATTGATCTTATGGATTTTGGCTGTTTACCCCACGATCTCAAGTCAGTGGTTAGGATGCCATTGATATACTGTACCATGCTGAAATATGGAAAAATTTCCAATTATCATGAGAAACCTATCATTTCTAGGCATTCATATCAAATTGGAGAAAAATAAACAATAATGCATACTTCAAAGAAGTCCTAAATGTGTGTACCTGAGTTGGATGACTTCCTGACCCCGTAACCAGATGAAACTGGGCGGAGGGTAGCCGGAAACACAGCACTCCAGGACAGCGTCCCTTCCTTCAATGGCCACCACATTGGATGGCCTCTGCAGAAAATACAGCTGTCTATGCAGTCCTGGATCTGTGAGGAAAAAAAAAACAGGATCGAATACTTCATGAAAAACATTACAAAGATAAATGATGTAACTGAAATCATTTTTCCCCTAAGAAAACCCACAGTGATGGAAAGAAAACAAAGAAAAATGGAAAGGTGTTGGTGAAACTTATAAATAAACTCCTAAAAGAGTTTTTCCCAATCCCCAGATTCTAGGAGTATCTTAGGATATCCTTAGCTGTTGAGATGTCATGGCATAAGGCAAAGGACATAAACTTGAGGCTACAGGACACTCATCTGGGCTACAGGTCTTGTTAATTGTCCCTACTAGATAATCAGACAATATTATCAGTAACTTTTCTAAATGTTATCATCTGAAAATTTTGATATGTTCAGTTTCTTTGCTAATAGCATCTATTCCACTTTCTTCTGCTTAGTTCATTGCTTTTGTAACTTGCTGCATATGATAAACATAGAAAATTAGAATTGTGCTAAATAGCATTCAGGTCTAAGGATTAGAACATAAAGGTTTTGCAAAATATCTGCTTCCTTCAAAAAGGAAGTTGTATAAAGTTTGCTTGCTTGTTTTTCAACAATGTCTGGCTCTATCTTAACTTTTTCTTTATATTTAACTTTCAAACATTTCAAAGTGTGAGTTTGTCCCTAGATCTGAGACCCCGGGTGAAGGAGTGCTGATACCCTTGTATTCATCTCACACATTTACTTGTTCTATGTATGCAGCATTGCTCATGTGGTCTGGCAGGTAATGGCAGGTAACTGAAACAGTGTCTGTGCTACTTAAGAACTCATGCTATTCAACCCGAGAATTCACTTGATCGAGAGCCATTAAGATAATAACAGATGGAATATGCAAAAAAAAAAATTACAGTCTTAAGCACAGGGTTCAGCACTCAAGAAAGCTCCCTCAGAGTGAAGAGCTTCCCTTCCCTCAATTATAGAAGCCCAGTCCTCCTGCCCAGGGCACACCAGTCCTAAGGTTAGGTGGACTTAGAGATTGCCCCACACAAGCAGTACTCTCTGACCTCACCTGCTGACCAAATTTCAATCTCTCAGAATTGATGAACTTAAGATTCTGAGTTTCCACGTCTCACTAAAATCCGTATCTCTCTAGAAGATTTAATTTAGACTATTTTCAATTTAATGTGTTTAGTAGAATTAGCCTTTCATCTGTCATGATGCAAAATCAAAGGAAAATTCTCATGCAAAGAAAATGAGGCAATGAAGTCAAAACTAGGATGGGATGAATGAAGGAGATTAGATCCAACTGTGTCACAGCATAGGTGACAGGTGATGAGAGAGGAAATGAGGTGGGAAGGGACCTGGGACATATTGTAAAAGTGTTATTAATTTTCCTTTGCCAGAGCTACCTCCTCACAGGTTGATCACAGGGTAGTAAAAGAATTGTAATTCTCATATTAATAGTTGGGATTGTAATTGTCATCTGTGTGTGGATAAAAAAAGTAAATTCACACTTTATTAGTCTTGCCACATCTGTTTCTAGTTGTTTCAGCAACAAAAATAAATAATCTTCACAATGAAAATATTGAAGGCATTTTCCAAATGTGTTTATCATCATTAAACCAATAGCGTAGAAAAATGCCTCAAAACCTTTGATAGTTGCTAGTGGCATGTTTTACTTGCCCTCTCAAAAATGACTTTTCAAATTAAACAAATATGTTTCAAAAGATAATACTGCTTAAGGAAAAATTTCTGAAATGGACAAGTTCCCAAAACGTGCATTTACAACTAGGTATCTTTGTAACAGAGGACCATTTATACAAATGCTTTACTTTCACCACCTGCTCCTCACATACATAAAAACGTTGCTCTACAACACCTTGGAAAACATCTAGTAAGATCTGCTAAGTGTAATCTTTTAGCTAACAGAAAATTTACCAGGTACAGGTAAATTGACAGGTATATTATTGACCAGTGTAAGAAACAATATTTCAATTCAAATGATTATACTTCATCAGAAAATAAAATCATGCAACATAAAATGGTTCCATTTTAGAGTATTTCTAAAATTTTTTTATTTGCCAAAATAGTGAACAGAGTACAGAGAACTTCTATATATCAAATCCCATCCCATGTCACTCAGTTTCCCCTATTACAAACATCTTACATTAGTATGGCACAGTTGTTACAATTAATGAACCAATATTGACATGCTGTTTATAACTAACATCCATATTTTACAGTAAGGCTAGCTCTACCTTGTGTAGGTTTTGACACATGCGTGTTAAGTATTTAACATCGCGGTATCATGTAGAGTCATTTCACTACCCTAAAAATATTGAGTTTATTTATTCATCCTTGGCTACAACCCCTACTTCTATTCACGTGCCTTTTCCAGATATCCTATCATTGAAATCACACAATATGCTGATTTTCAGACTTGATTTTATTTCACTTACCAATATGCATTTAATGTTTTTGTGACTTGATAGCTCATTAATTTGTATTGTTGGATAATACTCATATAGATGCATCATCGTTTGTTTATTTATTCACCTATTGAAGGATACTGGCTTCAGGTTTTTGAAAAAAACCTATTAAAGACATTCACATGTAGATTTTTAATTGAATTTAAATTTTCAACCCATTGCATTAATACATACCTTGGAACACAATTACCGAATTGTGTCCTAAAGTATTGTAAAACTATATTTAGCTTTATAAGAAACTGCCCAGGTGTCTTCCAAAGTGGTTGTGCAAATATATCACTCCCACCCATCAATGAATGATAGTTCCTGGCACTACATATCCTCAAAAGAATTTGTTATTGTCATATTTTTAATATTGTGCATTTTAATATGTGTGCAATATCTCATAATTGTGTAACTCATGACTCCCTAACACATGCTGTTGAGCCAGCCCATTTCATATGTCCTTCTTTCCATCTGTAAGCCTTTGGTGAGGAGTCCAGACATCTTTCATATTTTTTTAATTGGTTGGTTTGCTTTCTTATCATTGAGTTTCCAGAATTCTTTACGCATTTTGTATATAAGTACTTTTATCATATTACATAATATTTTCTCTGTGGGTGGCTTTTTTTTTCATTCTCTTAGCACTGCCTTTTACACAGTAGAAATTTTTAATTTTAAGCAAGTCCAACTTGTTTTTCCTTCCATGCATTGCTTTTTAGGTATTGTACCTGAAAGTTCATAACCACATCTGAGATCACCTAGATTTCCTGTTTCTTCTAGAAATACTAATCTTGTGTTTTTCATTTATATATCATCAGATCCATTTGAGATAATCTTTATGAAAGATGGAAGATATTTTCTAGATGCTTTTGCATAGTTACGTCTAATCGTCTTTCTACATTCACTTGATTTTGCTTCTTTGTCAAAGATCTTTTGATGCCCTATGTGTGGGTGTGCTTCACAGAGCTCCATCCTGTTCCATTGACCTATCTGTCCATGCTTTTGCAAATTCTATACTGTCTTGTCTATTCTAAGTCCTGAAGTCAGGTAGCATCCATCCTATGACTCGTTTTCTTCCTCAGTTTTGTGTTCACTACTCTGGGTCTCTCCACAAAAATTCAGAATATGTTTGGTGAAATCTACAAAACAAAATTACTGGGACTTTGGTCTTTCTTAAAATATCTTGACATCACAGGGCTCCTATCGTTTTAAAATATCCTTCTGCTATTCCTTTTTAATTAAATAGTATATTCCAGGTGAAGCCAATCCTGGCCTGACCCATTTCAGTTGCTGGTTATCTGTGTCTTCATATGCATTGGAGTTTGTGAGCCTGATCATGTATACGAAAATTTCAGTGTTTGGTAGGGAATTTTGGTTTCATTTCCCCAAATATATTTCTCTGTATCTCATTTAATAAATTATAGTACTAAGAAAGTTCCCCGAAGAGCTAAAAGAAAATAGTTCACATGAAAATATTTCAGATGCTACGCAACACAGATTAAACATGACCATGAAATGTTTGAAGTTCCTTCAATCTAGAAGTGAGTGTTTACTTCCTTGGGCTTCAAGTCTGTCCCATATCTTGCGGAGACAAACAGATTGTGGTGGGAATTATGCTGTAAGAGTGGTGGAATCAAGGACTCAAGAGGTCTCTGCTACTCCGATTGCTCTCTGAGACTAGCATGTGAGCAGAGCCAACTGAAGAGTGACAGATCACAATGATGTTAACAGGCCACCAGCCAACAGTCATGTCCAACTGCCAGACTCATGAGCGAGGCACTCTTGAATCCTATCCTTCAACCAAATACACATAAATGAGACCAAGTGAAACCAGAAATTGCTGGGGTAAATTGCCAAATTGTCAGAGATTGCTAGGTTAAGATACTAAATTTTGTAGTAGTTTGTTATTCAAAACAGATAACTGAAACATACACATCAAAATAAAAACAAAACAAACCCATCCCCCAAATTTAAAATGCCAAGTAACTATTTTTGTTATTCTTATTTTAGTTTTTTTTTTAATCACTATAGTGATCTTGGCTACATACAGAGACAATATTCAACTTGATATCTAAGCATTTTTCTCCTTTAAAATATTTTACAGGACCATTAAGGAAGAATACTTACATGTAAAAATTAGGGCAATAAAATACAATTGTCAAGGTTAACTTTTCTCTGATGTACTTGTTGGTGGTTTTATTTTCATCTTTGAATTTGTCTGTATTTTCTAAAGATACTCAAAAGGACATATTTTTCGAGTGAAGAATTATTTTCAACTCTAGTGGTACAAAGTGTATAGAAATTATACTAAGGACCAAAAACATCTTTAAACTTAATAACTAAAACTTAAAACAAATATTTAAAAGCCAATGGAAGTTTTCTCTCTAAGCTCCAAACAATACAGATGAAAAAGTCCTAGGAAGTATGAACTTTAAATTCTAGGTTGTGATTCTTGTTGATTAAATTGATTTTACTGGAACTACAATCAAATTAGTAATTACTGTATTCTAGCTGTATGGGCACTAACTATTCTGGTCCAAATTGAGTTACTTGCTGAAGAAAACATGAAGAATTTCTCCAGTGAATGAGGAGCATGGTTTAATTACAAGAAAGGATAATGGAAAACAATTTGTAACACTGTTTCATAAACTGGGTGATACTTCTATTTATTTATATATTTTATTTTTACTGGCAGACATTTTACTTTTTTTAAAAAACTGTACATACACTTCATATACTTTTACATATATGTATCTATTTTAAAATAAGACTGGGAGGAAAATGCTTGTGTGACTCCTAGAAAACATACCTAATAATCGTTTTACCAAACTAGCAAAAATTGACTTTTTTTCTAATGTCAAATTTCCATATTAAAAGATTACAAAGCAGCCTTAACTAATGTAATGCTCATGGGATTAAACACAAAAATTCATTTTTCTAAATAGATTCCAAGTTGTGATTTACTTGGACTAAAATCCAGTTTTGCTTTTTCCTGTTTGTAAAAATGGACATTGGCCTGATTCTTTGACTTGGTTCCTGGGTCACTAGAGTAAAAGTACAGTGAATCTCCCTCCCAGTGAGAGGCATGCACAGGATGCTGGCCCTCACAATACTACCTTTCTGGGACTGCAGTTTGCCTCCGGGGCAAAACTACCCTGTAGCCACACCTTGTCTTTGCCTGTTCTTACCACTCCATGTCCTTTTTACTTGTTTTTCAATGGAAATTTTGGCCTGCTTTGCTTAATCTGATCTGAGTAGGAGAGAATTACTCTACAATCTATTAAAAAAAAAGAAAGAATAATGATTTAGACAGTGAATCTCAAACGGTTATATATTACTGAGGATCCCAAAGGGCTTTTTCTTCATGTAGGTTATAGCTTCAAATATTTACCAACATCAAACTCAAATTTTATTTATTAAATATAGACTTATATCTCGGGCTGGGGAGATAGCTCAGTTGGTAGAGTGCTCGCCTTCCAAGCACAAGGCCCTGGCTTCAATCCCCAGCACCAAAAAAAAAAAAAAAAATATGTATATATATATATATATATATATATATATATATATATATAGAGAGAGAGAGAGAGAGAGAGAGAGAGAGAGAGAGAGAGAGAGACTTATATCTTACCTAAAGTAGTTCGAAAACATCTCTACTTTTAAATACACAAATCTTAGTGAGGATCATGGCATTTCTTTACACTTTTTTGTAAGTTATTTTAATGAGTGGTTTATTTAAAAATAACACGATTGTTATGTTACTTTCTTCATTCACATTGATCTGTATGTGGTTTTTGTTGAATTACATGAAAACAATCTGACTTCAAACAGATATGTAGCTAGAAAGAAAGGCATATTTTGACAGCCTTTTCAGATAATTGTAGATATTATCCTTTAACACTATACCAAATTTCAACAAGCAGTTTCTTGCAAGTTGGTTGCAATGTGAAATCTGACACAATATCAGTAAACATTTTGTGCTATGTTACAAAAATCCATTGGTCTATCTTGTACTTTGGATGGATCTCTTACCTATGCATGATTTTATCACATCAATCAATGGTCATTTGGAACAGTATACTGCATTAGACAGGTCTTCCAAATGTTGACACATATCATTATAGAGTATCAAAAATCTCATTTGTTACTATCACCACCAATCCAGAAGAAATGATTTTCAATGCTGGGAAGCTGTCAAGGTCCCAGTGACAGATACAATTTCTAAATTTCTAATTTTAGCTTTTAAGCTTGAATTTCATCTTTGGCAGCAAATATTCTTTTCCTTAAAGTGACTAGTTCACTTTGTTCATTTGTGAGAAAATATCTAACAAGCACCCAGGTCTGAATAGTTACAGTGTTTCCTTTGGTTGTTCTTTCAAGTAAAAAATAATTTTTCCATGAGGAAAATAAACTGCTAGCAAGTTCAGTTTGAAATTCAAATGATCGCAAAAGTGTTTACTGTGGAAAACACTTTGTACTTCAATTTCCTTCATGTGTATTTCTCATTTTGGCATGCAGAATATTAAAAAAGATGTGCACTTTTGCATCATGATGAAATAAAATTAGTCATCTTTACTGCTTCATCAAGGACATTCAGGCACGTGGTGAAAAGTACAAGAGATCCAAGAGCATGAGTGTTAAAGGGTCTGACCTCCAGGTCCCCTTGCAAGTAACCTGAAGATCGAGTGGCCACACGGATGCACAGGGACTCAACCAATTTATTATTCTTCTGAATCACCTGGACTGTTTCCTTTCAATATAAGAATAATTTTGCATTTATAAGTAAAAGTGTATAAATATATTTCTTTTTCCTCCCCTTCCTCCCCAGCCTTTCCCCTTTTCCTTCTTTCTCCTGTCACCTAGTATTAGTTGCATTTTCATCTGTGAAGATGATGCAACAATTATATATGTCCACTCATTGTCTTTCAGCAAGTGTTTATTAAGTCAGTGAGCCCTTCAGATCATTATAATGTGGCACATTCACCTACACTTAAGACAGAAATAAGAACTCAGTATCATTAAGGTCTACACCCTACAGAGGCACAAGAAAAGTGTATTAGTGAAAGTAGAGAGAATATTTTATGTTTAGAGGCATATCAAAAAACATTTAAATATTAAAAAATATTGTCACATTCTGTTACAATTAAACATTACAACAGTCAAATTATGTGAGTGTATGAGGTCAGGTGAAAACTAGATTTCAGTCTTGACATTCACAGGTTTTCCAAATGCCTCTGGTGGAAATAGAATTTTTCCTGCTTTCATGGCAGAGGACAAAGCTGACTGTGGATATCATCCTGAGACCCTGCAGTGAGTGAGAGGAAATTCATAACTGTCATAGGACAAGGGTGTGTTACCACTCCAGGTAAGCTGGATGCCTGCTTTCCCTGTGATGACAAAAACTTTCCTTTAATGGGGGACATTTTTTGAAATTATTATTTAGGAACCTCAACATTAAATTTACAGTGCTGAATCTAAAGAATAACTGAGGCTTAGAGAAATTAAATTATGGACTGCTGCCATCTGCATCAGCAAGAAAAAATAATGCCCATTTTCGCAGCTTAATAACTGCATCCTCAAAATAACCAGTAGTTGCTTTTAATTTTTATACTTTCCTGACTGCCCTTCTTAGAGTTCTTTATTAAGTTCCTGACTCAGTGGAATTTCCCATTGGAAATGAAAGGGCATTGTATGCAGCCATAGGGTATTCTCTTTGATTTCTTCCCAGGCATGAGTTAAAAATTAATTTAACTAGCTTCCTCTGCCAGCACCCTCAATTTCAAGCTAACCTATGGCTCACCTATAGGCTCCTGAGCTATCCTCCTTCTAGTTCTGTTCTAGCAGGTTCCAGGAGTCTTCAAATACCAGCAGGCACATTCTACAAAAAATGTGCTTCCAGTGAATATTTCCAAGACACTCTTTACTTTGTGTTCATGAATTTTTTTTTTTTTGTGTGTGTGTGTGTATGTGTGTGAATGCAAGAGAGAGAAAGAAAGAGAAAGAGAGAGAGAGAGAGAGAGAGAGAGAGAGAGATTGTTGTTGAAAAACCAGCCTAATCCATCTAGACTGATCACAGGAACTGAAATTTATTTCATAGAAAGTGAAAAGCTCCATCTGGCTGTAAGCCAAGCATCTTAGAACACAGAGGGAGAAGAGAGCCGTTTCTCAGGAGCTATTATTTATCACTCTATGATTCTATTATTTTCTTTCCTCATTTACACCAATTCAGTACTAAAAATGACATTCCCTCTCTGTAAATATTCCTACATCTGTTCATATTTCCTCTTTCTTTTGCCACGTACACACACATACTGCTATTTGTAGTTAGAATCTGGAGGAAGAAGGGAGAGCATCTATTCTTATCACTCGCGTATGGCTCTATCCCTTCTGTCTCACAGGCAAATTTTGGTCTAACAGTTCCATTTTGTAACAGGTCTGAAGGAAGTGATTTTTCATTTTTAGAATAATTTGAAATTTTTTTTGCAGCTGACAGTAGACTCCCAGAAAACAAATGTTGCCATTATGATATGTCAAAGTTGGTTCCAGGAATCCAAAAAACTTCATAATTTATACACATGCATAAAGAAACACTTAAAACTTTCCAGAAAAGTAATGGGTTTTTGATTCTAGTTCTTAATTTTGATAATGAACCAAAAGTATTTGGATTGTTTCCTATTTAGTCAAGGTTGAATTAATAAAGGTATGCCCATAACTTATGTCTATATATGTCTTCTTTATGCTCCTGGAATAATTTGATGTCAAACACCAGAGAAGAAAGCAAGCTTTGCTGGTCTTTTCACTGTTTTCTTCCAAAACCTTTATTTGTGGGTTATAGATTTGACATCTACATACCCTTGGGAAAAGCTTCTGGGTTGTGTGTAAGTTAGGGAAGATTGTCTGATCCTACTATCTACTCACCTAAGGCTGCTTAATGTCATATTCCTAGTAAATGTAGAACTGATGGTATCTTGGAACCAATAGACATCTGGAAAAAGACAGCCTCTCTTCTTACCAAGAAATATTCATTTCCTCTATGTGCAGCACAATCTCAACTATATTAACTTTGCTTTTGACCTTTTGGGAAATAGTAACCTTTCATGGAATGGTAGCTATTAGGAGATAATAAAATCAATACCTTACACTACTTAAGGTCAAGGGTGAAAGTAGAAAAAAAAATTGTGGATTTGGTGGGGGAGCGATCACTGGTAGCATTGAAAGGCACAGCCTATACAAATATATATATATATATATATATATATATATATATATATATATATATATGGTACCCTAGTATTTAGATTTTGTGTTGATGATCCCCGAAAGCACAAGGGGCCAAATAATCATTTTTAAGCAATGTTCAAAATCAAACAGATTGCCTATCCTATCCTATCAAACAGACTGCCTATTCATTTTATCTTACTAAGATATTAGATTTTGCTGCATCCAAATGGAATCTGATCAACTCCAAGTGAAACAATGGTCACCCAACAGTGGTTTAAAGACCTGAACTATCATGACGGATTTGAAATAACATGATAGTCCATTAACTCTGGAGCACTGCCCAGCCCAGGTTCCCAGAAAGGGCAGGTTAAAGTGATCATCTGTCAGAGAGGAGCACATAATGACACAGATCTTGGTTAGATTGTATATAATATAAGGTATTCTATCTTTTTTCATGTACTTCTTGTGACAATATAAATCAACTTAAAACTAAGTTGTTATTAATCTAAAAGAAGGACAATCCTGATTTTGAGATTGATTTTTAGTCACTATTTATTATTTGCCTCATAGCCTTATGGGTAACAGTAACCAGAGTTTCTCTGGCAAACTTGAACTCTTGAACACTGGGATTATAAAGGCAAAGTTGGGGCTGAACTTAGAATGAAAAGACACATTACTGCCTTGTTAGTGCAAAGATCTGAAGAGGCTGGTGAGTCCAGCCTCTTCCCTTAACAGATAAGGAGATTAAGTATTTTAGAGGATTTGATGAATTGCTAATGGCTACTGAAGATCAAATACTAGAAGCTTATTTAACTTAGAATTCCTATTGCTTAGGTAGTATTTCTAGCACTGTATCATACAGCAGAAGAAACAATATTGGTGGAAACGTAAGGGTAAAAATCATGTAGCAAGGAGTCATTAGAGAAGAAATAGTGGCAGGGAACTTTGGTTCCTCTTGGATATGAAAAGGAAATGCAAAAGTAGACACACTGTAGATAAGTAACAGCCAGCTGACAAAGCATACTCAGATACCCAGAGTCAAAATCAGGTAATGTATTAGTAGGGAAATACTATTGACATGGGAAAACATTTTCTGAAAACTAAGAAGTCTCTGAAATGCCAAAATAGTTACAATGTCTACTGAAGATTTAAAAATTTCAGGCTGTACTTGGTCTGCCAAATTTAACATTAACAACCACTTTAAGAAATACATGGCACCCCTCTCTTCATTTTGCAAAATAAAGATTTGGGTTAAGTAACTTGACCTAAACTGTACAACTAGTAAGTGATGAAAACAAGATTGGTACTTAATCAAATTGGCGTTAGGTCTCATGCTCTTAATAATTTATTACAATAGTAAATCAAAATGAGAACCTGAAATACTCATTAATTGAACAAAATTAACTCAATATAAGCAGGATTCATGGAAATGAATTCTAGATAGTGGTCCACAGACAGACTCTTTCATGTAATCTAGATTTAATATGATGAATTATCTAGAAAACTTGTATTTTGCATGGTT
Organism: Sciurus vulgaris; assembly: GCF_902686455.1. Classification (NCBI taxonomy): domain Eukaryota; kingdom Metazoa; phylum Chordata; class Mammalia; order Rodentia; family Sciuridae; genus Sciurus; species Sciurus vulgaris. The sequence goes on along the minus strand of NC_136474.1, from coordinate 76,907,129 downwards.
TAACTATAATATGAACATACACTCCCTTGTCTAAGTATATATAAGAAAGGAACACAAATTCGCCTAACATTTATGAAAGGCTAAGTGTCCTCTACTGAAAGCCTATATAATATAAAAATGTTTTATTCAAAACTGACTTTTAAAAAAGAAAACTCTAGAAAAAATTCCTTCAGAGTACTGAAAAATATGAAAAATGAGACAATACCAAGTAATACATTCATCTGCTTTGCTTTTCATTTTTTGTGTTTTTCTGTATGTGTTTGTCAGGATATTCACTAATCCAAAACCTTCAAAACTCCCAGTCATCAATAAAGCTAATTGAATCCAGTTTCGATTCCTAGACATAGCACTCATGGTTCTCCAAATTGTGAGTTCAACTTTTCATTCCACATTTATCATGCACTATGATCATAATGCCAACAGTTAGCATTTCTTATGATATAAAAGAATAACTCTCCAGAAAGACAATTTTATAACCTACAGTTGACGAATTTCTTACCCATGTCCATTTGCAACTAGATATGTTTACCTGAATTCACCCTTTCCTGTCTTGTGTTAGTCATATGGCACACTAATTAACTACATGGCTTGATGGTAAATTTTAAAAGTGATCATTTTAAAAGCAGACAATGTTGGAGCCTGGTATGGTGGTGCACATCTGTAATCCCAGGTACTTGGGGTGCTGATGCAGGAGGATTTCAATTTCAATGCCAACCTAGACAACTTACCAAGACTCTTATCTTAAAATTTAACAAATAAAATGGGCTGGATATGTAGGTCAATTATAGAGTGCTTGCCTAACATGTGTAATGCCCTGCTTTCAGACCCCAGCAAGACAATAATAAGTTAGTAAATAAGTAAATACAAAGAAGACAATGTATCTTCTTTGTTATTCCCTAGAGGTCTTTAATTTGTATTAACTATAAAAATAGATTGTAGCAATGCTATAGACATAGATCATTTTGTTGTACTGGGTTTGACTATACTTCATAGCTATGGCAATTTCTTTTCCTTTTTCACAAATTAAAGTTTTGTAGTAACCCTGGGTCTAGCAATTCTGTCAACACCATTTTTCTAACAGTGTATATTCACTTCATGACTCTGTGTCAAATTTTGATAATTCTTGTAATACTTAAAGCCTTTTCATTATTATTATATCTGGCATGTAACTGTTTGGGATGCCACGAACAATGCCCATATGAGGCAGCGAACTTAACGGCTAAGTTAAGATATATGCTGTGTGTTCTTAAGTGCTCCTCCAACCGGCCAATCCCCTGTCTCTCCCTGTCTTTCATCCTTCCTATTCCCCAAGAAATAACAATGTCAAAATTAGGCCAATTATGTATAACTATACAACAGCTCTTAATTGTTCAAGTGAAAGAAAGAACTGCACATCTCTCACTTAAAATCTAAAGCTAGAAATGATTAAACTGTTCAAGGAAGGTGTATACAAAGCAGAGACAGGTTGAAAGTAAGGCCTTCTAGGCCAAGTGACCAAGTTGTGGATGCAAAGGAAAAGTTCTTGAAGGAATTTAATTGTGTCATGCTAGTGAAAAAACACAGCAAGGATAAAAATGCAAAACAGCCTGACTGAGGACATGGACAGAGTTTCATTATTCTGACTAGAAAATAAAAAACAGCCACAGTCATTAATTTAAAACAAATCTCAATCCAAAGCAAGGCCCTAACTCACTTCAATTTTATGAAGACTGAGAGATGGGAGGGGTGGCATGAAAGAAAAGTCTGGTGTCAGGAAAGTTCAGCTCATGAGGTTTAAGGAAAGAACTGACTCCACAATATCTAAGTTCAAGGTAAAGCTGAAAGTGTTGATTCAGAAGCTGAGTATGTAACCCAGAAGTCCGGCGAAGACAAGGTGGCTGCACTCTACAACAGGTTTAAAGTAGATGAAACGGGCTTCCATTGGAAGAGTATGCCTCTAGGGCTTTCACAGCTAGAGAGAAGTCAGTGCCCAGCTTCCTTCAAACTTTCAAAGGTTAACCTGACACTCTCATTAGGTGTTAAAGCAGCTGGTGACTTAAGTTAAAACCAATGTTCATTTGTCTTTCTGAAAATCTTAGGATCCTTGGAAAATTATACAGAATCTATTATGCCTTTATTGTATACATGAAACAATGAAGACTGGGTGACACCTCTTCTATTCAAGCCAGTTCTCCAAACTCTAAACAGAGCCACCAGGCAAGAGAAGGAAATTAAAGACAGGCAAATAAGAAAAGAAAAAGTCACACTGTCTCAGAAGATAAATCTCAAGGTATATCTTCTATGTCTAAAACACCCAAAAAACCACCAGAAAACTTCTAGAGCTGATAAATAAATTCATCAAAATAACAAGATGTAAGATTAACATTCATAAATCAATAGCTTTCCTCTACCCCAGCAATGATTCTGCTGAGAAAGAAATCAGAAAATTCATTCCATTCATAATAACCTCAAAACACACAAACATATTTGGAAATTAATCTCACCAAGAAGGTGAAAGATTTATATACTGAAAATTATAGAACACAGAAGAAAAAAATTAAACAGAAACTTAGAAGATGGAAAGATCTCCCTTGTTCTTGGAGATGCAGTATGAATGTTATTAAAATGGCCATATTGCCAAAAGCTAAATAAAGATTCAATACAATCCCCATCAAAATAGCAATGACATTCTTCACGGAAGTTACAAAAATGTCCTTAAATTCATTTGGAAGAATCAGATCCATAATAACCAAAGTACCCTGAACAAGAAGAATGATGCAGGGGACATCACAGTACCTGATCTGAAGACTTACAGTAACAAAATAGTAACAAAAACAGTCTTACGTTGGCATCAAAATAAATAGGAAAAATCAACAGAGTAGAATAGAGGATGCAAAGACAAATCTATATACTTACAGTCATCGGACACTTGGCAAAGGTACCAAAAATATATGTCAGAGAAAAGACAGCCTTTTTAACAAATGGTGCTGGGAAAAGTGGATATCTATATGTAGAAGAATTAAACTAGAACCCTATCCTTCATGCTGCACAAAAGTGAAATCAAAAAGGATCAAAGACTTAGGAATTACATTAGACACTTTGCAACTGCTAGAAGAAAATGTAGGATCAAACTCCATTATATAGGTGCAAGAAGTGACTTCCTTAATAGGATTCCCAAAGTTCAACATATAAAACCAAGATTCTGTAAGTAGGATGTCATCAAATTAAAAAGCTTCTACACAGAAAAGGAAATGATTAAGAGCATGAAAATAGAACCTACAGAATGGGAGAAAAATCTTTGCCACCTGCTTCTCAGAGCATTAATAGCCAGGATATATAAAGAACCTGAAAAACTTACCACCAAAAAAAAACAAATAATGCAATCAATAAATGTCAAAAGAACAAACATTTATCAAAAGAAGAAACAGTCAACAAATAAAAAAAATGTTCAACATCTCTAGTAATCAGGGAAATGCAGATCAAAACTATGTTTCACTGTAATCAGAATGGCAATTCTCAAGAATACAAATAATAATAAATTCTAGTGAGGATCTGAGGAAAATGGTACATTCTTACATTGTTGGTGGAACTGCCAATTAGTACAACTACTTTGGAAAACAGTATGGAGATTCCTCAAAAGTCTAGGAATTAAACCACCAGAATGGATAAATGGATGAGCAAGGGAAGGCTCAGTACAGTGGAGGGGTATGTGGGAAGTGAAATGGAGTAGGTCAGATTTAATGCATGTATGATTTTAGGGGGATGGACTCAGCTACTAGGTTCAAATATAATTCTCTAACTAAAACATGCCCAGTGACAGCAGAACTATCTAAAACATGGTTCACTGAATATCTGAGGTCCACCATTAAGGACTACTACCTGGGTCAGGGGATTCCTTACATATATTTAAATATCATTGCTTATTGATGATATCCCTGGTCACCCAAAAGTTCTGATGGAGAGGGATAATGTGATTAATGTTTTCCTGACAGCTAACACAACATACAATCTGCAGCCCATGGATCAAGGAACAATTTCTCTTTCAAGTCTTACCATTTAAAAATACATTTCATAAGGCCACAGATAGCAAAGAGTGGGACATTTTTGATGAATTGGACAAAATAATTTGAAAATCTTCTGGAAAGGATTCACCATTCTATATGACAATGAGAACATTCATGATTTCATGGAAGAAAATGAAAATATCAGCATCAATGAGTCCAAAGAAGTTAATTCCAGCTCTTGAGGATTACTCTGAGGAGTTCAACACACCAGTGGAGGAAGTAACAGCAGATGTGGTAGAAATAATAAGGGAACTAGAACTAGAAGTTATGCTTAGAAATGTGCTTAAATTGCTACAGTGTCGTGATACAACTTCCATGGATGGGGACTTGCCCCTTTTGATTACACGAATGGTATGAATCTACATCATGTACAATCATAGAAATGAAATGATGTACCCCATTTGTGTACAATGAATCAAAATGCAGTCTGTAAAACATAAAATAATAATTTAAAAAATAAAATATATACACTCATAAAAAATAAAATAAAATGGTGAGGTGATAGAATCTACTCTTGGGAAGATGCTGTGAACATTGTTGAAATGACTACCAAGGATTTAGAATATTACAGTGTTTGATAAAGCAGGGGCAGGATTAGAGAGGAATTACTCTGATTTTGAAAGAAACTTTATTCCATGTGAAATGGTGTCAAGTAGCACTGCATTCTACAGACAGACCTTTAATGAAAGGAACAATCAGTATAAGGCTAAGTTCACCACTGTCTTATTTTAAGAAATTGCCATAGCCTCTTCAACCTTCAGCAACTACCAGCCTGGTGAGTCAACAGCTATCAACATTGAGGCAATATACTCCACAACAGAAAGATAATGACTCACTGAAGTTTGGGTGATTAGATTTTTGAAGCCATAAAGTGTTTATTAGTTAAGATCTGTACACTGTTTTTTGGACATCATGGTAGTGCACACTTAATAGAATACACAACCATTTAAATATAACTTTTATATGCACCAGAATATCAAAATATTGTGTGATTTGTTCTATTATGCTATATCTTCCTTGAAGTGATCTGGAACTGAACATGCAATATTTCCAAGGTCTGAGTGTAACTAATTTTGAAATATAAGTAATATTTAGGGAAACAAAAAGCTAATATAATATTGAGTTGGTGAGAAATTCTTAGTGATGAAAAAGTATGAAACTATTTGTTTTAAGATGAAAAACAATTTTACTTTTAAGTAAGATACATTTTTGAAGTCTCTATTAATATTCATTTCAATGAAATCAATATTATGGAGAAAAATCATTCAAAATATATTTTAGTTCAATTTATTCCATTAAAAGCCACTGCTTTGAGTTATACAGATATTTAGTTCTGATCTATACAGAGTCCAGAGTCATCTAATTGTAGTTAAACAAATGAACAATAGATTGAATTACCAACTGAGCAATTCAATTAGGCTATTAAGAAAACTGAAATAAGAATTCCAGTGTATAGGGCAGTTATTTTATTCAACCTAGTGCCCAAAGCAGATTTATAATTCTGCAATTCAATCTGCTGCTGGGCATTCAGATGTGATGAACCATGAATAAAGTGAACTTGACAATCACAATGGCTATTTCAATCCATCATATATTCCCCAAAACATACAGTAGGACACTGGAAAACATCTCAACTCTTAGTGTGTTGTTACTGTTATTTAAAAAAAAAAGTAACATTAAACTTTTTTTCTACTTTACTGTATTAAAAATGTGTGAGTCCTTATAAATGAAATAACTGCATCAGTCAACATGGTACTTTAGGGACCATAGATGAACAAAAATGTTTTGAGGGTCACCCACTCTGGTACCACTTTTAATGCTCTTAAGTTGTTATTAATATGATGGGTTTCTATTTAGGTAACCTTATCTTCCCAATTATGTAAGGGTTAGAACAGAGAATGGACAATATGTGTATATAATCTAGTACTGCTTCAAACTGGTGCTGGTAGAAAGTGGAAATTTATTCAGAAAATATTAATGTGAATTTTAAAATGAGAGATTAATCAAGTAGAGCAGCAGATCAGGAGGAGGAAGGTAGGGTGGGAAAGGTTGGGGAATGAGATCACTAAACTGCATTATGTGCATGTAGACAGATGGCATAATGAACCCCACCCACTATTATGTGTAGTTATTATGCAGCAATAAAAATAAGTTTAAAAATCAATATTTTTAAATTGAGAGAATCAGAATGAGCAACTGAGAGAAGCTAGGCTTGGGCACTCATTCATTCATTCTTTCAATCTTGTACTTACCGTGGATGTGGTTCACCTCTAAACCAAAGTGATAAACTTGAGGACAAATAGACCAAATATGTTATGCAGTCAATGGCATATAAAACAGGGTACAAGACATGTGTAATAAGTATGACAATAATGTGTGTGTGTATAGTCTCTCCCCATAATTCTTTTTTGAAGGTTATATGTGAATTCACAGAACTTAGAAAACAATTCTCATTAGATGTAACTTTTAAAAACAAATTCAGTTTCCATTTATGTAAGAAATACCTATATGCCTCCAGCCTACACTAACACTTTTCTGTTTTTAGCCAGATTACCAATGTGGCTTTAAATAAATCTCCATGGATTACAATTCAAATGTGTTCGACAAAGTGAACAAATAAAGGTAAATGGCGATTGGATGATTATGCCTCTGTGTCTTTCAAAATCCATTTTAAATTGAATATTTGATTAGTCCACCTAGATTCCTTAATATCACTGGAAAACAGACCCCTCTGGCATACTAAGATAATCAAATATATTCTTGCCAGTTTTCTATGAGGCTTATCTTGGCTTCCTATCTGATTGACTCAACAGATACATTATTAAGGATATATGAATATAAGCATTTAAAACATTTGTGAATGTAATAGATGCCTAAATAGCTATATGCATGTTCTAGGAATAAATGCTACATTTCCATCAGTCACTGCAAGGTGGATGGAATATAACTGTGATGCCAATAGTTACTGACACATTTAAGTCAGTATCTCTAACTATTGGAGGATGGAATGAACAGAAGAGAAGGAAGTTTTAAAGATGTCCTTATTTAAAGCACTAGGAAGACACTTTCAATTTGCTAGTTTTCTATACAAATGACTTACTTTCTGCATATCTGAAATATTTGTGATAAGGACACACGGGGTGTAGAGAGAGGAGCCAGCATCTATGTGCTTCAATGAGCAGTTAGTTCATCCCAATTACTCAAGTGTGTGCTTGTTGGTGATTCACACAAGTGAGTCTCTCCAAGTCTTCCAGTGGGAATAAATGAGAATTAGATATGACATAGACATGAGAGAGCAGCAATCATTGAAAGAAAGTGACTTTAGAGATCATTCACTCCAACCTCTGATCATTTAGGAGAGGACAATGAGGTCACACTCAAAATTTTACTAGAGAAGAGAAAGAAAAAAAAAGAGATGCAAGGAAACAATTTTCTCTTTGTAACACGAATCAAACTTTGTTGTAATCACTTATGTCTGTGCTCACCCAGAACCTTAATAGGCCAGGTTCCGTGTCAGTCTTAATCATTGTTATTTCCCCACTGTGCTTAGCACAATGCTTCTCAGAAATGAGTGTGTAAATGAATGAGTAGATGATTGTTCAATATTAATTTAGGGGAGATTCTTAGCCTTGCTAATCCTGGCTTTCATCTTTTGGAAATGAGTATAACAACTATCTATCTCTCAGACTCTTATCAGAGGAAAATGAAATAATGCCCGAGAAATGCTCAGTAAAGGGTTTTGCACCAAACAGCATGCACTAAACATTAATGGGATGGGATGGGTGAACAAGTAAATGAGCCCAAAGTATGAACCTGGTTTTCCAAAAACTTTAACAAAACATGGAAAACCAGCTTTTGGTATACCCTCATCTAGCGCCGTACTGAGAACAAAGAAATCATCCAACACAAAAGTGAATGCAATGTAATGCATAGAATATAAAGGAATTACAAGATATTTGAAGGAAAACATCTTGTTTGGCCTATTTCAGAGAATACATTCTGAAGGGAACAAAGAGCACTGAAATACCTGATAAAATCCTGACTTCTGCTTCATTTCCTGTTCTTGAGCTGGCTGGATTCCGGGCTGTGCATCGGTAGATCCCAATGTCCCCCGGTTGAAGTCTGCTGATTTGCAATGCTCCAGAAGGCAAAACCACCACCCTGGAGTCTCCCAGCATTGGAGTGAGGTCTTGTTGATTTTTCTGCCAGTGTATTGTTGGCATGGGCTCCCCAATGACTTCACACTTGAGTAGCACTGTGTCTCCCATGAAGGCGGTGACAGATTCTGTCTGGGAAAGGAATCTCAGTGGTCCTAAGGGCAAAGCAAAAAAGAAAGGATAAATCTTTCTGATGAGGCACAATAATCATTAATAAAATAACAGTATTTTGCAGTTTTATGGAAATTTTATCTTATAAGGTATCTCTTCAAATTCTAGCTCATTTGATCTTCATACTTTACCACATCAGGTGTTCGATGCTACAAGTAGTTTCCATGGCTAAAAAACTATAAAGATGTTTCCATTTATCTCTATATGCTTGCTTTTATTATTTGTGAAAAATACACAGAGCAGCTAACTTTACAGATGAGGAAACTGAGGCTCAGAGAAGTGAATTTCAACACTCAAGTCCATGCTGTAATTTCATGGCAATCCTGCAAACGGGACTTTGTTCTTAATTCTGGTGCTACACTCTTCCAGTTACTCAACTTTGAACAAGGTTTTATGAAGTCATGGGGATTCATGAAGGACTACTCATACAATTTGACCTATGGCAGTTTCAAAAGGATGTGTAATATTAACTGCCAATTATCAGAAAAGAGAACAATCTTTTAGACTAGTGAAGTAAATAACCATCAGGATTTGCCAGGTATGGTTGCAGTATAGTGGAGTTGTAATAGCTTGTTTTTCTGGTTTGTTTGGGCCACCTACTATTTATGAATTCTTTGGTAACCTGTTTCATTTCTTGAGCTATAAAAATGGGATAATAGCTGACTCACATGACCACTATGAAGTTCATATGAAATAATGTGTGAAAAATGATAAATTCAAGTGGATGTTTAAGGAAATAAAGGGGGAAAGAAAAGAAACAGGCTATCACTAAGCCTAAGTGTGGAAAGGAGCTTCTTCCATTGTGGTATTGTACAGAAAGGGCAGAAGATATGCCATCTTGCCCTTTTGAACCCCGTTTTATAAACAAGTGGACATCTATGAACCTACTCCTTTGACCATGAAAACCTTCATATTTTCAATGACTACAAATACATTTACATAAATTATATCATCACTGGTCAATCATTGGCAATTGTATTTTTTAGAGTTAATGGTACCCAATAATTTTAAATCCTTGATTCTTGTTTTATTCATTACTGCTATATTCTGTTACTTCCAATTTCATTTTAATCCTGTTGGGCCTGTTTTCATTGTATGTACATTTCATAATACAACTTGATTTATCCATCAGTTAGTATCAAGTTCTACTAATTATATTTTATGTTATTGTGGTATTTGTTTTATAGATTTACTTTAATTGCGCCAAATTTTCCCAAGTCTGAGTTTAAATGAGTCAGAAAGTTTTGATTTTTTCCATCAACGTTTAGTCAATAGCAAACTCTACTACATTCCATTTTAACTACTGCTTTTTTGAATTTAGGTCTATTAATTCTCCAAACCTAATTTCCCTGTAAACTGATAAAAATTTTGCTGGGGACAGAAGGACAAATGCAATAAAATGGTCTGGGTCAAACTACATTGTAATTTAATATGAGAGGCAATAAGAAATATTATAGAGAATTTTCTTTCCCTAGGTGAAGGTATTTCATGTCCTTTACAGAGATCAGAATCTTTGACCCATAACTGAATCCAAAAAGCATCAAATTATATCAGTATCTTATATGGAATGCTGTCAGCTGCTATCATTATAGCAATACTTGCATAAATCAACTTGAAATCCTGGAGATGCAATATTAGGGTGATTTTTAAGAATGATTGATGCAAGAAACTTAATATTTCTACAAATATTAATTATCAACTGAAATTTAGTCAACATATATAGGCACTAAATACTCATCTGATTCCAAAACTTAGGCTCTGTATTTGGATCTGCAGAGCTACCTGGATCAACACTACAGATGCAACTACAGAGGGCGCCAGTCACTTGCCTAACTCCATTCTTTTCTTTGATTATCAGAAGAACTCACCTGTACCTGGGCTAGACCTACCCACTAAGTAAGTGAAAAACAAAATGACTATGCTACAACCCGGCTCATTGTTCAAAGTCCAGTTTCTAGGTTGTTTGTAGTATATGGTTTAAATCCAGTCAAAAGAAAAGGATAACATACATTAATCTACTACTGATAAACTTAGAGATTTAAAGCATATATTTAAACAGAGGATGATTTGTGCATACTACACAAAGCAAAAATGTATTGAATAATGACAGGTGTGTGGTTTATGTCAGGCAACAAGTTACAAATTTCTGACTTTCATATTTGGTAGTTTTCTTCTTCATCTTCAACCCTATTTTTAAAAATTTTATAGTGAATTAAATAGAATCAGGAATAACTTTCCCAAGCACATATCTGATTCCATAAATGTACAGAATAAAATATTTTAGGTAAGTTGATGAAGCATAAATATTCAGATATATGGTTCTCTATAAGTTAACACACACTGGGTAAATTTAAAACATTTATTGTATATCTGAATACCTGTAGCATTCAAAACTGGACTCTCAGGTAAGTTCTACAGCACAGAATGAAATATAAGAGGAATTCAAATTGATATTCAACAATCGTCTCCTTATGTAAACTTCATGTGGCTAGAAGAAACATATACAAGGCACAAGATTGAATATTAATATAATTAGACTTAATGGAACTGGCTCTTTCTCTGCATGCTTATTTGATGTGCGCTCTATGTTGATTTCAGATCTTAATAAACTAAGGTCAGAACTGTATCCTATTTAAAAGCTAACAATGAAATTTGCACAGTACACAATGCAACTTTCGAAGAGTTGATTATTTGTCATAATGGAAAATTTAAAAAGTGATTTGTGGACTTTCCTTTTTCCCTCTACAAAGGAAACTCTACACAACAAAAAAAGTAACCTAAGTTTACAAGACTTCATGTGGTTTGAATTAACACTCCCAACACTGGGCTAAATTTTAGCAGTAACATATCACGAAGGTGTCACAAACCAGCAAGTCTCAAAAGAAGAATTTATAGACTATCAGCTTTGTGCTGCATTTTAATGAAGATGTTTATTTAGTAATGAATATTAGCTTATGATAACCCATAAGAATAAAATATAATATATTCAGAAGAGTCATTTAATGCTCTAATCTAATACCAATGATTCTTGTTCTTCATACAGGTATAATTTTAACTAAATCGAAATGAAAAAGTAGTTTTCTGCTCTTCAAGAACCTGTCCCAAGATTTCTGAGGATTCTCCACGCTGCTTTCCAGAGTGGCTGCAACAATTTGCAACTCCACCAGCAATGTACAAGTGTGCCTTTTTTCCTACATCCATGCTAACATCTATTATTGTTTGTGTTCTTGATAATAGCCATTCTAATTGGAGTAAGATGAAATCTTAGAGTTAATTTGCATTTCTCTAATTATTAGAGATGTTGAACACTTTTTCATATATTTATTAATTGCCTGTATATATTCTTCTGTAAAGTGTCTGTCCAGTTCCTTGGTCCATTTATTGATTGGGTTCTTTGTATTTTTGGTGTAAAGTTTTGTAAGTGCTTTATAAATTTTGGAGATAAGTGCTCTATCTGAAGTGTGTGTGGAAAAGATTTTCTCCCACTCCAAAAAACCAAAGGTTGAATGTTTTCCCTGATAAGTGGATGATGATATATAATGGGGGTGGGGAAGGTAGGGAGTGAGAGAAAAATACAGGAGCTTTAGATTATGTAGAAGGAAATGAGAGGGAGAGGGGTATGAAAAATGGTGGAATGAGACAGACATCATTACCCCATGTGCATGTATGATTACACGAATGGTGTGAATCTACATCCTGTACAGCCATAGAAATGAAATGGTGTACCCCATTTGTGTACAATGAATCAAAATGCAGTCTGTAAAAAATAAAAATAAAATTTTTAAAAGTTAAAAAATGAAACTGTTGAAACTCATCAGATCACATTTGATCCATTGCAACCAGTTTCCTACCTCAAATTCTTCACTCACTCAAATGAAGTTCAAAAACATGAAGTGTTCCTAAATCACCTAAATTTTTGCTTCGCTCAACACTAACATTCCCATATTTTTCTGGTATTGTCTTATTCCTCCAATGCTGGACAAAGGGTTTTATTTAATTATATATTCAGGAATCTAGAACAACATACCTTCCAGGGTCATCTTAACTTCTTCAAAACAATTCTCAGACCTACTGAACTTATCTAGACACTTTTGAACATGGCTTCCTCTGGAAAGGTGCTCTCATGGTGCTTCCTCTACAAAGGCGCACTCTCTCCCGAAACATCTACTTGTCAAATCTGTAGTCACTCTAAAGACACTGAATCAAGAGAACCCACATTTTTCCTAGCCTTACTGGAAAACATCTCTCTACCTTTTAAACTTTTATTGTGCTCATAATTTACAGATACCATAACAGAGTCTATAAATAAAAGCCCGACTGAAAAGTGTTTGCATGTTTGTGTTGTTTTCTGCATTTTATTTCCACAGGGTATATCAAATATTTACTGAAAGAAAAAAAAATACATAAATATTTGCTGAAGTTCTATATGACACTAAATATTTTGCAAAGGTTCACATTTTGAAAATGGGGTTTAATTTCAGACTCCGTCACTTCCCAACACACTGTGGCACACACCTAGCACCAGATTACTTGCAGTCACTTTCCTACTTCGCCTTTGCATTAGAGGGATGACTATAGGCAAGGTCTCCGTTTTATAATCTCACTACTCCAAGCACCTTTATAAATGACCCCATTTAATCTTGAAAACAATTCTTTATTTAATCTTACTGTGTTGGGGATAGAACCCAGGAATTTGTACATGTTAGGCAAGTACTAGATCACTAACTTACACCCCAGGCTCATGAGAGTTCCTTAAGTATTATTATCATCTCTACTCTCTATACATAACTGGTATAGAAGAAAAACTCTTCCAAATTAGTACAGTATGGTATCATTGTCTAAAAGATAATTAGTGCTGAATTATTGTACTTCTTAAAAGGCCTCATTTCTTCAATCTAAGTGAAAATGCCTCATGGAGATTTCCTCCTATATGTCAAGATTCTCCATTCTAGCTCCCCCCAGCAGCAGCTCAGAGCTAGGTAAACTCTTCAGTGAGTGGAGTTGGCTCTCTGTAACTACAGGTTCCACTTATGAGGACTCAATCAAGCACAGATGGAAAATATTCAGAAAAAAACTGTACTGAGAATGTTCATATGTACTGAGAATCTACACACTTTTTCCCTTGTGATTATTCAAACAATACAGAGTAACAACTATTTACCTAGTATTTACACTGCACTAGGTATTATGAAGAATCTAAAGATGATTTAAAGCACATGGGAGGATGTGGATAGGTTCTACGCAAATACTATGCCATTTCATATAGGGCCTTGAACATTTGTAGATTTTTTTTTAACTGAAGAGGTGTCCTGGAGACAATCTCCTACACAAAGAGAAGGACAACTCTACACTTTCCCCTAAATGGAATTCTTCAACTTCAACCTCAAGCACCACACTATTAAAAACAGTACACAACCTATTTTGGTGCTTTCAGAGGGCTTTCATCTTTAGAAGGAAAGGTTGTTTGCAAGAATGGACTGTAATCTAGGTTCCTACCTTCACACCTAGCCTGACCAAGGATGCCATTGCAGTCTTAAATCTAGGGACATCTGGACTTGTTGGCAGTATCCCACACCTGTCAACTCACAGGTTTAGGTATTATCTGCTCTTCCATGAGTTAACAAGGTAGGAACCTATTAGTGATGAACTATAAAAGGAAAATAACATTTCATTTTACATATGGAAAAATCAGACACATATGGAAGTTCTATTTCATCACCTGCCCTTGAAATGATAAACACAGACATTTTTAATTCCAATTTTATAAGTAACTAATATATGTTTTAAGTGCTTGGGCTTTGGCATCAGAAATTATATTGATGTCAACAATACTAATTATAGTTATATAGTAAGCATAAATGCTATTAGCAAGAGATATAGTCATTATGAGAGTACTGTGGAAGAATAGGCTCACCCTATTTATTTTGATTTCTTGAAAGGATTCCTCATTTATTATCTTATACTATTTTAACACTAGAAAGATTCATTAAGAGTATATGTTTCTTTGTTAAGTGCTGCTTAAAACCTGTTAAACACCATAATGCGCCATAATTTATTTCTAGAACATTGACTGATTTTTACTCTTTTAACCCCTTCGGTAACACAGCACTTGAATATCTGGGATTTAACTGTGCCTGTCCAGCATCAGGTTCCCCAGTTCCACAGAGGTCTCCCTGAATCCAGATAAAATCAGTTACTCCTATCAGCCTCCTATGTACCACTTACTTCAATTGTGATTAATTAAACTTTGGAATATACTTTATAGCCATCTTCCTGGCTAACCCGTAAGTTCTACAAAAGCAGGGTTAGTTTTACTTTACCCTGGACTGTAAACACTTTAGCACAATGCACAACAAATAATTGGTCATTAAATATTTGTTGAATGGAAAATATGTCTTATTATTAGGACAGTCAGTTTAGGCAAATATTCTAGCCCTAGCCACTGGGAAGTCTAAAAGGGACAGCAATAAGTAGGTATACATAAAAGATTAAAGGGAGAAAGCAGTCATTTTTTCAGGACAAGTGAAGAGCTGAGGCTAATAAACACACTTAAGTGTCCCCAACCTTACAGCCTTTCATTTCAACAGACTGGGGCATGGGGACTATGTCTAATGCATCTGTGAAATTTTGTTTTAAGTCTCATAAGTTTAAATTGAGAGCAGTGGATATTTTGAATAAAATTTCCCTATTCTCCTTTCAATTCACTCCTCTGAGGAACAAAGTAATCAAAGGTGTCAGGGCCAGCTGTCTACCACCTGGGAGAGCCTGGGCAATAGCCACCATTCTCCTCCATACCAATACAAATTTCCTCAGATGCAAGCCATAACCAAAATGTTTGCTGTCACCAAGACAGTAGAAATGTTAATAGCAAAAGCAGCAAACATTTTTCACTTGAGCTTTTCTTTTATGATGATAAAAGACAGAGAAGAGAGAGAGGTAAAAAAAAAAAAAAATCACTATAGCAATGAATGGAGAGCTGCTAAAATGGGAGGGACTTCAATAGTATCAGGCTCTTGGAATTAAAATGAGGAGCACAACACCCTTCCGCCCCCTGCATGCATGCACCACACAGACTAAGAAAAATCTTCCCATCACATCTAGGCAATAAGAAAGTTGGAATATCTTAGGCCTGCACTTGTATTCATTCAATTCTAAATGAATTTGGATTTCAAGCTAAAGTAGAAACAAAGCATTTCTCAGTCCAGGTTTTTGCCAAGATTCATAGTTTCAAGGGAGGCCTCTCCTCCACCCACACACCCCCATGATGGGCTTATTTCTTCTTTTAAATTCTAATCTGAAAATGGCATATTCTTCTGATTTGCCCTCTAGCCTTGTTGGCAGACTATCAGGATCCACATCTTCTCCTATGGAAGGTCTAATTATTAAGTAATTAAAGTCCATTTAATAAAAAGAGATTTATCAATTGGGGGACAGACCTTGGGGTTGGAAACATGCCTTGCTTTTAAATACTCAGCAACGTGCTAATATTCTTCAACCACCAGAGGAGAACCGCTATAAATGCTTTGTTTGCTCCAAATTAAAGCCTGGAGGTTAAGTCCCTTCAAAGCCAGACTGAGTTTAACCTGTTTAGTTGCCAAATTAGCTAAAGGGCAAAGAACAGAGGTAAGCCAAAGAGAAGTTCTGTAGATTGAGTCCTCTTCAAAAAGCAGCCAAAGAAAAATAAAGGGTGTTCATGGAATTTGTTAGAAGTTAATTTCTGCCTCTATATCCCTCGTCCCTCTGTAGGATGCATTCCCTTTATTTATTTATTTATTTTTATTTTTTTGTTTCAATTTTCATTGGCAAAATATAGGCTTCTAGGTGTTGGCTGAAAAGCACATACTTGAATATAAACTTCATAATGTGAGTACAGGAATGGTGGGTGCTAGTCACATTCACCCAGCATGTGATCTTACAAGAAACAACCATGTGGTCAATTAGTTGAAATAGGAGAAATGTGAAGGAAAATGAAAACAGTGTAGGCAAATTACACAGAGTTTATCTGTTTAGCTCTACAAGTTTAGCAGCACACTTTGAACTCATCTCTAAGGCCAAAAACAGTCGAGGTGCAATGTCAGAGAGTCTTTCTTAAAATCATCTTTTAAGATTCTTCCAATATAACATGCTCTGAACTGCTGGTCCTGTCCCAGATCCTGGAAGCAACTGAAGACTAATTATACATAAGATCTAGAAATAGGCAATCATTTTGGGACTCCAATAGTCCCAATGACAAAGAGCTTATTTGGATGCTGGTCTTAGGTGATCTCACCTTGCAGCCTTGCCAGACTCTTTCTTACTTGTTCTTCCAATCCAAAGAATAATTCCAGATTCCCCCAAATCATCCTTCTTATAACATCCTCAGGGTGATGGTATCATTATAAGACTCAAGAAAGCATGCTCACTCTGAAAGGATGAATTTTATAATGGTACTACACAGGACCAGCTGGATCCAGAAATGGTTTTGAAGACCCACCAACTTTCCCCAGCAGTGGTTATCAAGTATGAATTCTACCCAGGTACTAATGGCCTTAGTCTTCTTGATTTCACTGTTAGCAATAAGACAATGTGAGTCAGCTTGACCCATCAATGTCTTTCATTAACTTCAGAGTCAGGGAGTTTTTGGAAGAAATGTTTTATGCAGCATTTTAATAAGTTCCCTTTCATCCATCTGAGTTATTATATAATATCCATTCCCAGCACAAGATTAAATAATGAAGAACTTTACCACCTCTTCCTCAAACTCCTATGATATTGTCTTCCTGGATATAGATCTTTCATAAAATATAATGAAATTATATAGAACATCAGTGCCATTATTATATATGAAAGTTAGAATGGAATACTTCTTACAGATGGAACCAGTTAACCATGTATAGTGGCAAATACCTTTCATCTTAATGTGCTGTCATATCTTTGACAACCAAACCAGACCCTTTACCTGTGTGTATGCATGGCACCAAGTGGAAACTCAAGTTGATGAAAATCAATAATGAGTTGATGATTTGCTTTAAGATTTCTTTTTGTAATTCTTTAAAGGAAAAACTTTGAATATAGAAAAAAAGCTCTTTAATCAAAAACTGTAAATATAAATCAAAATGATATAACACTTTAGCCTATCAATACTGCAGACCTTTTGAAATAATTAACTGTGCTTCTGAAAGTGTAAATTGATAGGTCGTTTTTGAAAAGTGATTTGGCAATGTGCAACATTAAAAATTTAAGCCATTAATTTTATTTCTAGGAGTCTATTCACATAAATATGAAGAAAAATTATATATATATATATATATATGCATAGATACATGAAATTTAGTATAATATTTTAAAATAGTGAAGAATAGAAAGCTGTATAATTAAACAATTTCTAATTGGTTAGCAAGTTAAGGTACATCAATGTATATAACATCATACAACCATAGAAAAGTATTTAGCCACTTTTAAAAGTGAGGGAAAATTTATCTCTTTCCTAAAATAAGCATTTTTTTAAATACAAAAAGGAACTTTCTAAAGGACTCAACACTCCATTCAGTGCATTATATTCAGAGCAAAGTGCAAGCAACTCTTCATGAGCATATTGATTTCATGAAGAGATGTTTACCTCCATGAGCTTTGACAATAACTTTATTTTCATTCTCTCCTTTGCAGATAAGTTTCTTATTGCAAAAAGCTGAGCCTGGTTTATAATCAATAGTAATGAATAATTTTACAGAATTCAGGCTCAGGCTTTCCATCAAGCTTAAATCTTATCATGCATGGCTAATGAATGGTCACAACACTCATGAAAGTTTATTATGAATGTGGCTGATATTTGTTGGGCCTACTTGAAATTGTACATAAAACTGAAGCTAGGCAAATCATACCAATAACAGAAAGAAAACTCTACAAGCTGGTGTAATATTCTCTTTGAAATTCTGCCTTCCATAATTTATCTAGATTATCCTGCTAAGTACCCCTACCAGCACCAATTATATTACCTCCTGGGAATTTCTAGATCATTCAGGCAGTTAGTCAGTCAGTCAATGTGATGGCTAATTCTATATTACAGTGACTGAGCCATGAGCAACCAGACATTTGACCAAATATTATTTATTATTATTTTGGATATGTTTATGGGAACTTTTCTGGATGACATTAACATTTGAATCAGTAAAATGAGCAAAGCAGAATGTCCTCTGCAGGATGGATGGACCTCACCCAAACCATCAAAGACCTTAATTGGATAAAGAGACAGAATGAAAGAGAATCTCTTTCTGTGACTGATGATACTCTACCTGGGCACTGCTCAGTTCCTGCATTTGGACTCTGAGTCTTGTTGATCTCTAGCTAGCCAACTAGAGATAATGGAACCTCTTAGCCTCCATAACAGAACTTCATCAATTCCTTACAATAAATCTGTCTCTCTTTGTCGGTCTGTGTATGTATGTGTCTCTTAATCAACAGATACAAATATACAGATTGATGCTCCCTGAAGCAAAAATGCTCCATAATTGAAAACATTTTGAGCATTTGAGATGCCATATGTGGAAATATTCACACCCTAAAACACATTATTATTAAAAATATTGTATAAAACTACTTTCATACTATGTACATAAGATGTATGAAACATAAATGAATTTTGCATTTAAAGTATGCCCCATCCCTAAGATACATCATTATTTATATGAAAATATCCTCAAAACTGAAAAATTTGAAAATTCAAAACACTTCAGTTCCCAAACATTTTGGACAAGGCATGCTTAATCTGTTCGTGTGTGTGTGCGCACGCACGGCATTATTCATCTCTTTCTCTGGAGAACCCACACTAACATTTATTGGGCATCTAATATATGTCAGGCTTCATCCTAATTGTGGGATACCATAATGCATAGTAGTAGTTTATTTTCTCAGAGAGTTCACATTCTAGTAGGAAAAGGAAATAATTAAGAATAATGCACTGTGATAATAATGAAAAACACCAAGGTAACAAAGATAGGATAATGCTCAGAGATGCTTATGAGAAAGCAAAAATTAAGAAAGAGATTCTGAAATTGTGAAATATGAATTGATCTTGAATAATGAATAGGTAGGTATTCATCAGGTACAAAGTTTCAAGAGAATACTCTAGAGAAACAACATGTGCAAAAAACATAAATCCAAATCCCATAAACATTTTTGGAGATAGTAAATAATTCAGTAAATGATACAGAAGCAATTAATGATCTTTAAACCTGTCTTGTTCTATCACATAAAGAGTTCTTGAATTTTATCACAGGTAGGGGTGTCTGACCAAAAATTCTAAGAGGTTGGAAGCTATGATCCCTATACTATTCCCAAGGCACACAGTGGCACTCAATAAATATCAACTAACCTCTTTTTACTGAAAGAGTAATTGTTAACTTATGTTTCTGTTACATTACATTAACATTAACATGTCATATCATGCTATGTAATATAACAGTATTTCATGGCAGTTATATTAATATATAATTTCTGTTTAGGAAATAATTCAATCTTCTAGGATTTGGAATGCCAGGTTAACCAGATAAAATTCAACCCAGCATGTTTTCTAGGCCAAACATTACAAAGATCCAATTATAAGAAAGTCCATAAACAGAATATTTTGACAAGAAATTATATTATTAGTTTCAAATATCATTGAAAAGACAGTTGGGTTCTTCAAACTTTTGAGATTGTTGTTAAAACAGTAAAATTATCTGCCCATCTATTAAACAATTGCATACTTTGTTTATTACCGATAGCACTGAGTATACACTAGGTACTATGTAAGTTATAATAATACATATTATGGACTCCACATAGCTTAAAGTGGCTCTGCTGAAATGCCCTGGCAATGCATTTTTACTCTAAATTGATTTGGTAAGGGCTAACCTACTCACCATTTGAACAAATTTTTTTTCCTTTCAAATCATGTGCCTAAGTTCTGTCTCTAGAACTTGTAGACTAAGACGAAAGAGAAACCTAAATGGAACAAGTTTTCAATACACAGTGGGCACAGAGAAAGGAGTATCAGCTCTAAGCCTTCATTTCAGTATATAATTCAATATAGTTAATTTGATATAGTTAAGATTTGCATCAAATATTCCAAAGGCCTCAAAATTTTCCCCTCATAATTTTAGTACTTTTTTCCTCACCACAAAATCCATCTTATAAAATGAGAAGAAACCCAGGTGGAAATAATAATTTAAAGCCTCTGGTAAATCTGTATAATTTAAATTCAGAATTGGAAGTGCCTACTGGTGGGGAATTGGAACTAATAAAATGAATTTCTATGCCACATCTTTACACAACAAAAATGGAAAAACCAGAATGTTTCTATTTAACTGCTTATATAATGTGATTTTTATTTTTTGGTACCAGGGATTTAACCTAGGGGTGCTTCACTTATAAGCCACATCCCCATCCCTTTTATTTTTGAGACAGGGTCATGCTAAATTCATTGGGACCTCACTAAGTTGCTGGAGCTGGCCTTGAACTTCCAACCCTCCTGCCTCAGCCTCCTGAGTCACTGGGATTACAGGTGTGGGCTACCACACTTGGCACCATTAGATTTCTGTATTCAGAACCTGAGAAAAACTATTTAAAAAAATAAGTTTGGTAGCTTGATGCAGAATCACCAATTATATCTGACATAATGGTCCACTCACAAGGAAAGAAGTGTTCACCCCTAAAGTTTCTAGCTGAAATGTGTGTCAAACTTACTTGTATCAAAGTCTACCACATAAGCCAGAAGGGCTCATTGACTCTATCATGTCTGTTTATGTGCTCATTCCCCCAGCAATCATTTGGCAGAGGAAGAAAAAATTGGAGAACAGTAAACCATCCATCATGAAAATCTTCCAATAATGGGGACACTGTCCCAGGCCCAGTTGTGTTGTATGACCTCTGGTCTAAGGACAACAGTGGAGAAAGGGCACACCTGGAAAGGCAGAGCTAGATTTCTTTCTTAGTTCCAAGAGGGCCAGAACTGAGCTGTAGGTGTGTGATGTGAAGTATATTATTTCTTTAGACAGCTTTAACCCTACAGTGTCAGAGTACTCATACCTTTTTTTTTAAATATAATCAGCAATAACATTGTTTCCAAACCTATGTATAATATTTTTTTCTTTTTATTTTTTACAGACTGCATTTTGATTGTACACAAATGGGGTCCACCATTTCATTTCTATGGTTGTGCACAGTGTAGATTCATAGCATTTGTGTAATCATACATGTACACAGGGTAATGCTGTCTATTCCACCATTTTTCATACCCCCTCCCTCTCATTTCCCTCTATGTAATCTAAAGTTCTTCCACTCTTCTCTCACCCCCCACTCCCCCACCCTCATTATATATCATCCACTTATCAGGGAAAACATTCAGCCTTTGGTTTAATGTTAATATCCATGATTTTTTTAAAGTATTAAAGTATTAAGAAGTATTTCTTTAAAAAAAAAAAAAAAAAAAAGCATTGCTCATCAGAGAGAACAGAGAAGTGGGCCAAGAAGAACCTGGCAGAACACTAGACTGGAGATGGCAAGGTAAATAATTCAGATGCCATACACCATCTTAGTAAGTTTGCATTTTATTTCAGTTATAATTGGTTGTTATTGAGAGACTTTCAACAAAGGAATGACTATCAGATTTATTTCTGGAGCTTCATTTTTGCTCTTGTACAGAGAATAGTTGGAAGGTGTGATGGTGAATTCAAGCGTAGAAACAAAACTTACATAGAAACTTAACAGTAGTCAATGAAAGGAAATATGGAGTTGGCTAATGAGGCAGCAGTGTGAACAGAGAAAAGGAGAGAACCTAGGTATATTCTGAGTTATAACCCACTGGACCTGTTAGGTGTGGCCTATGAGAGAGAGAGGTATAAGACATAAATGAACCTGGGTTTCCAAATAAAATTTTTAGGTTGTGATTTTGCTTAGGTTTTATGGATAAGTGTGGTGGTAGGTCAAGAATAAGAGACACAAGGAAGAGCTGTTGTATCAGAAATTGAGCAGGAGGAAGTGATCAAGTAAATTACTGAACCCCAATCACTAAATCTCAAAAAGGAAAGGACTAGAGATGTTGACCCTCAAGATTCCTTCATGTAGGGAACATTCCTCAAACTTATCGGACAGCAGTCGCTGACACCATGGTCTAAGTAAGCCAAACAGTCTGGACAGAGAAACTGAGGTAATGGTAAAGACTCGCCATAGAATGACGGTCTTTGCAGTTGCTGAGGCTGAGTTAGGAGCTGAGGGAAGGCCTCGCTTATCAAGCACCCCAGCAAGCCATGATGTGAGCTCATCTGCGCTGCCTTGCCTCATGCTGTGTGCAGGAGCTTGCCATCCACCCAGTCCTTTGTCTCAGACTTGTTGCTGGGCAGAATTGCTTAGGCATACTTGGTTTGTTTACATTATCTTGACGTATAACCTATAGGCTGATTCTGTTATGCTTTAACAAGTGAGTTAACCTGATTGGATAATGTGCCTATATATGTCTTGTACTATCCTAAGTAAAGTTAGATCTGTGCCTTCAGAGCCGGTCTCCAGTGTCTGAACTTGGATAGACATGGTCGTCCTCACCCTCAGCGGGACCCCTAGTCTCCGAACATCTACACCTTCATATATAAAATCACATAATTTTGTGCTTCTGTTTCAACAACCTAATATGCAGCCAGATCTTACATAGTGATGCTCCAACATTTAACTAAACCATTGTAATAGATACATGGACACCAAAGATGCAGAAGCAAATGGAACATTTGTCATTGGTGCAGCTGCCAGTTTAGCAGAAAATGCAGTATTTATCATGAGGGTTCATGAAAAAAGAACCTAAGAGTAAGCTTGGAAATTAGGGTAAGAAAGGAGTCAATAAACATTCGTTTATTGTAAAAATTGACCAACTGGAGTTAATGTGAACAGCTATTTGGTTTGCTTGTAATCCCAAATAAATGACTTTGTCATTTATTGTGTTTTCTCACTAATTTAGAGTCATCTATTCTGATTTATTGACTGTAGATAGGGCTCTGGTTCTAAAAGGCTAAACCACTGCTATTTTAATGTCATTTGGCTTTTCAACAAAGAAAAAAATCAAGAGTCTAAGTTTGAAATGGCTAGATAGACCCTCGATTTTGCCAAGTTCTTTGAATTCGCTTTGAATCACATTTTGCTTTCTTCAAAGCAAACTCTCCATACGTATTTTACTCTTTTCTTGGCCTCAGCATTTGAGAATTTAAGATCTTCTTTAGAGTGATTTGCAGATATCTCTACTTCAGAATGGTATTTCCAGATACATATTGGCATTTTATTTTAATATTCGTTTGTCCTTTTGGAGAACTTGCTATTGCATTGAGTATTAGGTCTAAATCACCCATAAAGATGGCATTCATTTGAGTATTTGAAAGAACTGCTGAACTGACACACAAACCTTTTAAGAACATGTATAGAAAAGGAGTGAATAAAATGTCATGATAATAGTTTAAAAAGAGATTAGTAAAACAGATCCAAAAAAAAAAAGATGCCATCAGAGTCCATCAGAGGTCCCCTGAATGACATGCATGGTACATCTTTAAGGTAATTCCTCTCCAGTATGTTTATAAATGGTTAACCTGACTTTAAGTGAAGTGATCCTAGCACACTTTGAATATCTCTGTGTTATTTCCCAGATTGTTTACCTGATATGTGCATTGTAGACAATGGTTTGGGGGAAGTGTGTGAGATCATTCCCTGTCAATCCTTGTCCCTTATAACTCTTCTTCAATAACCTAACATGCCTCTCCTCCTGGTCTTCTGAGCTCCTGAACTTGGTTTGTGCTTTCCCATCTACCTCATCGACTTTGCCTCACTCTGCTCTACACCCTTCTGCCAGATTAATTTGCCTTTTGCCACCTTGCAAGTGTGAGTTGTGACTGGTTTGTCCAATATTATGTCCTCAGTTCCTGGTATGCAGTAGGTGTCAATAAATGTTTTCTGAATGCACAACTATTCAAATCAACTTCCTAGCTCCAAATCAAATATTTCCCTTCATTTCTCTAATATCTCATATAATTTATTTAAATTGGTATTTGATTGGCAATCAATAGCTATCTATTGATATGGTTGCCACATTGACATGCTTTTCCTATCCAATTCAATTTTAGATTGCTCCAAGATATATTGTTCTAAATTTCTCTGAATATTTAGAGTGTCTTGCAGAGTGAAGACATCAAATAATATTTAAATTTTCAAATTTTATCACATTTAGGAGTAATTATTTTCCCAGGTAGGCAAAAGGCCATCTATTAAGGAAACTCTAAAATAGTCTGTTTCAGTTAGTTTATTTCATCTTAAAATTCTGATGACAGGTGTATTTCAGTGAAGAATATGTTGATGGTTGCCTCAATTTATGGAAAACTTTATTATGGTAATTTAGAATTTGCTATTTGCAATTAATTGTAATAATTTAGGCCTCAAAGTGCTCGATTATCTTTGAAACAGTTATCAAGAAGAGGTGATATAAGTAAATTAATGTACAAACATGATTTATAGTGTAAGATACATTATTTAAAATGACCTCCTCTCTTGATTCTGAAAAGTTGGACTTAATTATGCATTTTCTATGTTACTTATCAATCCCTGCTTTACCTTGATGGTTTTATGTCAATGTCTTCATGTCATTCCAGTTATTTTATGAACTCCTTAAAGGTCAGACTTCAGTTCCCTTTGTTCTCTCAGTCCAGTACAGTTTCTGTGCAGGATCACATGGGCAATGGGAATTGTCTGATTCATTATGGAAAACTTGATCTTTCATCTGTATTCCTTCCACAACCTATTCTCCAATAATCATCTACCATCATTTCCAATATTCCAAAGTGGTTTCATGAAAGGAGTGGGAAGATAAACAAATGTCATAGACATATACACGATTGTTATTTCTGTATGTGTGTATTTGAGCATATAAATAACACATTATGCCCCAGCATTCCATATATATGATTCCTATAATTGAGCTCAATTTAAATTGAAATTTGGTTTCTGTATATTCTCAATTGAACCTTTCATATGTGCTCTATAGATGGGATGCCAGGATATAATGGATTTATTCACACATGTGTTTATGTGTGTGTGTGTGTGTGTGTGTGTGTGTGGGTGTGGGTGTGTACAACTTAAGAGTTTTGTGCATGTATATTTATACAATTCTAGTCAAATATAAATGTGTGTGTGTGTGTATGTGTGTGTGTGTGTGTGTACATCCCTCTATATTCTATGTGGGTTTATACATACACAAAAATCTAATTGGCATGTATTACTATGAAAACATTTGTTTGATTATTGAAATCAGTTGTGAATTCATTGGTAAAATCAATCACATTATCACTTGGTAAAAAAAAGTAATTTTATGTTAAATAATCTAAATGATTAACAAATTCTTTTTAACCATTAATATATATGTAAGTAATTTCCTTTCATAAAACATAGAACTTTCCACATTGGTTATTCCTCTTTAAAGTTTTTAAAGTGATCAGAACTTATATCTAAAAGTAAGCTGAATCCAGTTTATCATTTAGATAAATGGTAAGTCTTCTAAATCTTGAACTTGTCCATAATAGGTTGATTAATATGATTCAAACTCATCAGAGAAGATGTCTTATTATTTACACCAAGATGAACTGCTAATTTTCAGAGACAAATGCATCTGTGGAAAAAGAAATCATATCTTTAAAATGTATTATCCACTGACAAGACCACATACTGTTTTGTCCTTGTTGTTAATACAGAAATCAGAGGGTGTAAATCTCTTCGTCTTCCTGTCAGCACTTCTGGCCAGGGTGTTAATGGCCTGGAGCCAGGAAGTTGTACAGGCTTCCAGCCAATCAGCAATGAAACCATTTAATTGGCTTTTCAAACAGGAAACCCATGGGGGAGGGGGCTGAGTGCTAATGCATTTAGATGAAAACATATTTTCAAATCTCCAATTAAAACAAGAGACAAGAGATCTTAATCCTTTGTGATATAAAATGGGTAGAAGAGACTCATTTCATTTATTAAGTGATAAAGGCTAATTTTACTGATTGAAAATACATTAACAGTGTCTTCAGAGATTTATTTTTAAAGAATAAGCCCAGTTTCCCCCTGCTCAGATGGAAGTACTCATTTCTCCACTGAGAAGCATAAGAAAGGTCACCTGCTTAAGGGCAACAATGCCTAAGGTCAGATGGTTTGATTGGTACAGAAGCTGTAAAATGTGTAATTCTGAGATGTGGGGGCCAGAAAATGATACCCCAAAGTATGGCACTTTGGTGTGCTGAGTACTTTCAACTTAAGGTCTTGAAAGTCCTGAGAAACAAAGTCTCTGACCTCCTCTAAGCCTCCTATTTCCTACTTCTTTCTCCCCCAAAACAACTCATAGAAACCAATTCCTCTTCTCTGACTTTGGTCCTAGAAACTAGAACACTTCTCCTAAAAGGCAAACCATGAAACCAAGAAAGGGCAGTTTCTCTGTGCACTTTTCCACCCTGAACAACTGCATTCCAGAAGGGTCCTGACCCACACCTGGGAGGGAGGAATGCTGTACAGGAAGGCCAAGAAGAATCTGAAGAGGGGCATGGCTGGGTCCCTCTTTGTCTGTTACCATTAGATCATGTCCTTTGTCCAATCACATCTCTGTGCTGCTGCCCACTCTTTATCAAACCTAAGCATAAGAGTGGATGGTTTTCCCTGGGTCTTTGGTTCTTCATTTCAGAAGCTCCCCATGTCATGTAAAACTTTGATTAAGTAAATCTGTTGTGCTTTTCTCTTGTTAACTTGTCTTTTGTTACAGGAGTTTGGGCCATGACACCTATGATGTTTGAGGAAAGGTATTCATCTTTCTGTCCCTACAGAGACAAAATATAACAAAAAAATGTAATCACCTTCATACTGACTGTCAACAGTTTGATAAGCTATCTAATGATACTAGAGAAAATCCAACTTTTGACACTCTTGGGGGAAAATTAAAATTGAGATAAAAGATTGCCTAAAATCAGGGCTTGAAAAAATATTTTCTGGTATTCACCAGGATTGTATTTCAAAACCATTAAATACTATAAAAATTATAAGCAATATATTTAAACAATTGCTAATAAATGAAAGGGTATGTGATCCTTGATTCTATTTTTGTGGACAAGATCTAAAAACAGAAGTTGAAAAATTTAATGTCTTTAAGTCCTAAATGCATAGTATTGAACTCTGAGTACCTTCTTTTGCTGGAATGATCCTTTTGCACAGAAGACAACACAAGTAAATAAAACACAAGAAATAGCATTAGGCAGCACAAAGGTAGAAAATAATGTTCTTGCTCTTCATTTTTGTGTATATATTCTAATGATAGTTTTGAAAAGAAATCACTGAACTTTTCTAAACTACTAGAAGAGTTAGCATAAGGAGAGATGAGCCTGCATTAATTAGGCCTGAAGTTGTGGCGTGAGACTGGGAGTTAGATAAAAGTACAAGACTTCCAAAAGGTCTTAACTGGAGCTCTAACTCCATTCGGTCTACACCTATGTCAAGCTGCTGTACTGGAGATCTCGTGTCCTGTACTGTGGCTATGCTGTGCCAACCTGGTCCTGCTTAGATTGCAGAAGAGTCTAAGAACACACCAGAGTCACTGCAAGGCTTCAGTCTGTGGCTGGGAGCAACCAGCCAGAGCTCATCAGCCAACTCTTGTCTACCCACCATGTCTCTGAGGCCCACAAGCCAAAAATGGCTGAGGAAAACTCTTTTAGAAGACTATTTCATGATGTGAAAATGATATAAAATTTACACTTCAATATCTATTAAATAAAATGTATCCAAAACCCAGTCCCACTCATTTGTTTCCCTATTGTCATGGCTGCTTTTAACTTATAAGGATAGTGCCAACTAGCTATGAGAAAAAAAAAAAAAAACAAACAAAAAAACAAAAGAGGCCACACAGTCTAGAAATCTAGAGATATTTATTACCTGGTTCTTTATAAGAAAAATATTTACCAACCCTTTGACTATGGTAGTGTTAACTCAGGGGTTCTGAATTAACCAGTCAATTTTGCATATAGTTGATTGATATGCTTGGGGAAATCATCTAATAATCTGGCATATTTGCCCTGAGTGATCAACTGCACAACAATAATTGCTAAATACCCTAACCTTCCAGATAGACACAGCCCCAGAAGGCACTTGCCTCCTCCAAATGCAACTTTTATGAAGACAATAAAAGAAGCAAAAGGAGAAAGAAGCAAAGGCTTATGAAATGGCTTTCTTCCATTTTCCTTTAGGTTCAATTTGATTTCTAGAGCTGCTCAGCTAGTAACAAGTAATATAATATTTGTTATATCAGCAATTGTGGAATTTGCAGTACCCGGTATTACAGCAGTTCAAGCAAGGGAGTCTTTTTTAGTGTCCTTCCTCCCAAATTGCAATCAATGCAGTTTTTCAGCTTTTTCTTCCTAAGTCCTCTGTGTGAAATAAACTCAAGATGGGATTATAAAGCAACGAGTGTGTGTCTGGGTGGGTGTTAGAAGTTCTGCAGCAGCTGAGTGAGGTTTGTCTCTTCAAAACTCTTCTATTAATATTCCCATGGATCAAATATATATGAGACCAGCTCCTCTTTCAAATACCTTCAGATACTCCAGCAAATTTATTTATTGATTCAACAATGATTTATTGAGCACCTACTATGTGTGAGGAATTACTCCAGATGCTATAGGAAGTGTAGTAAATGAAAGAGACACAATGACCCATGCTAGTAAAATTCACATGCATATAAGGGGACTAAGATAAAAAAACAAATATGTGACAGCATGAGGGAATATCAGGACAGGAGATTAACTATGATGTTAGCGATCAAAAATCAACACCCCAAACTACAGCACTTAAGCACGCTGAATACTTTGAACTAAAGGAGACTGGAAAGGGTTTGGAAGCAGATCTTTCTCCCTTTTCTTTTTCCCACTCCAATTTCTCCTCTTAGACAGGCCACAGGAACTAGATACTTTCCCGCCCAAAACCAGCTATAAAACCTAGAAATGCCACTTTAAGTCAACCCCACTTTTTTGTGTAAGAGCACACCACAAAGAAATTCCGTGACCTACCTTATCTGAGAGTAGATTAGCAGACCCTCATTCCAGAAAACATCCTGCCTCATATGCAGTAGGAAAACACACTGTGCAGAAAGACCAAGAAGACTATGGACAGACAGGCCTTGCTGGGTTCCCTTCTCAGCCCATTACATTAGGTCATAGTCTCCTTCTGTAATCACCTTTCTATACAGCTGACCCTTCTTTATCAAACCTGGGCACAAAAATTGACAGTTTTCCCTGGTTGTTTGGGTCTTCATTTCTAAAGGCTCCCGTGTCACATAAAACTTTGATTACATAAATGTTATGTTCTTTTCTTGTTCACCTGTCTTTTGTTTTAGCGTGTAGGCTGTGACCCTGATGATGAGTAAGAAAATGTGTTCTGCTGTACGCTCCTACAGTGAGGAGTCTGGGAACCCTGGGAATTTTAAATACAGAAGTCAGGAAAGGATATTGGGGTGATATATCCCAAGCAGAAATAAACATGTACACTTTATAGAAGAAAACATATAGGTGATTAATAAATATATGAAAAAGCATTCAATATCTCCAGTAATTAGAGAAATGCAAATTAAAACAACTCTAAGATTTCATCTTACTCCAATTACAATGGCTATTATCAAGAACACAAACAATAATAGACATTGGTGTGGATGTGGGGAAAAAGGCACCCTTTTACATTGCTGGTGGAGTTGCAAATTGGTACAGCCACTCTGATAAGCAGTGTGGAGAATCCTCAGAAAACATGGAAAGAACCCACCTTTTGACCCAGTTATCCCATTCCTTGGTTTATACCCAAAGGACTTAAAATTAGCATGCTACAGTAACGCAGTGACATCAATACTTATGGCAGCTCCATTCACAATAGACACCCTTCAACAGATGAATGGATAAAGAAACTGTGGTATATATACATAATGGAATATTATTTAGCCATAAAGAAGAAGAATATTACGGCATTTGTGGATAAATGGATGGAACTGGAGAATATCATGCTAAGTGAAATAAGCCAAGCCCAAAAAACTAAAGGCCCAGTGTTTTCCCTGATAAGTAGATGATGATATATAATGGGGGAGGGGGATTGGGGAGTAAGAGAAGAATGGGGGAACTTCAGATTATGTAGAGGGAAATTAGAGGGAGGGGGTATGAAAACTGATGGAATGAGAGACACGATTACCCTATGTACATGTATGATTACACAAGTGGTATGACTCTATATCATGGACAACCATAGAAATGAATTGAGTACCCCATTTGTGTACAATGAATCAAAATGCAGTCTGTAAAAAATAAAAATAAATAAATGAAATAAAAAGAAATAAACGTGCAAATACCTCAACTTGGGTACACTTGAGGGGCTGCATATAGACAATGTGTTGCAATGCCATAAAAGAAAGCAGTATTTTCAGGTTCAGGAAATAAGATAGAGTTCTCAGAAGAGTTAGGTTTTAGAGAATGCATTACAGAATGGCTACAAGGCAGGGTGGAAGGACAGCAATTCCAGGAAAGCACATAATCACAAGCTGCTTGAGTGACACAGTAACCTGTGAACTGTGAGTGGTTTGTATGGACTGAAGCTGTGGACGGTTGGAAGAGAAAGAAACACTGGGAAGTAAAAGGGAAAACCAAAGTGGGGGCCATGGGAGTGGGAAGAGGAAGTTGGTGGAAGACCATAAATGCTGTGGCAGGGAGTTTGAACTTAACTCCATAGGCAAATAGGACAAATGTATATTCCACGGGTATAGGACTGGAATAAAATACTCAGGAAAGGATGCCATGAACATCATGATTAACATAGGTGTGAATTTTCAAATTGGTTCATGTATTGGATTTATAAGGGATGAGGAAACAAATTCACAGGTAGATAAATAGAACATACCTGCGTGTAATTTTTAAAAAAAATCTCACAACTTCCACTGAACATAACAAGTTCCTACTAGATTCTTTTATCATACTTGACTAGAAAAAAAAAAAAAAAAAACTTGCCCAGTGTTTTATGTTTTGACCCCCTGAAGATCTACAACCACCAACCACACACGTGCACACACAGATCTTCAGACCAGTGATTGAAAACTGTGGTTGCTTTTTTCTCTCTCCATAGAAGTATCAATATAAGGTGATCCCACCTGGGGTGAAAGTGCTATGGGCATTTAGTAAGCAGAAGTTTGGAGTGTTACCAGACCGCCTAGGGTGCACAGAATAGTTTCCCACAACTCAACTCTACAGCCCCAAAGTTAACAGTGTTGAGGTTGAGCTAGACCAATCCTCATGAAACCACTAGTCTCTAGAGTAAGACTGCCAGATAAAATATAAGACATTCAGTTACATTTGAAGTTCAAATAAATAATGTTTTTGGTATAAGTATGCCCCATGGAAAATTAGAGATGCACCAACACTAAAATCTTACTCATTTTTATTTTAATTTCAAATTGAAGTGGCATATTTATTCCATAAGTCTGGCAATGCTGATTCTAGAGAGATGGAACTTCTGAAGCAAGAGACAATAAATTGGCAAGGGAATATTACAGGGTAAAACTCAAAAGCAAAAGACAGTGCTCACTTTAAATGAGCTGCATGGAAGGATTACACTTCTAAGGCAGTTATTGAGCACTGTGAATTTGGGTTCCATATATTTCTGGTTTTGCTGGCCACTGGGAACCTCACCCTGGATTACTAAAACAGAAAGCCTATTTATGAACATCTCCAGGAGATTCAGATGCATGTTCAAATTTGAGAAGCACTGATCCTGCACATTCTTTCTGGTAGCCGTTAAAAGGTAGAGTTAACCTTAGTAATTATAGACCTATAATACGGTAATTGTCACCATGAAGCACAGGTCTACTGTGTGATCAAATACATCAAAATGTCCTTTATAAACTGTAACTTCTCATGTAAATATAAGACTTTCTTAATAATATAATGGTTGAATGATGCAGTGATCAAGTGAAGAATTTCTGTTTTTATAGGCCAATTCCAGGAAAACTGGTTATTAAAGTTAAGTCCTAATAAATTAGTAATGCAACTCTAAATGGGCATTTATCACTGAGAAGAGGAATATAGGCCAGTGCCAAAGAGGGATCTGGGAAAAGCAACCAAGAGTATTTGATCAATAAATGGCAGATTCTTCCAAGCTCTGACATAAGATATAACAAGTGACCACAAATTTTGAATTAGAGACATTTAGGCTTATACCTAATGATTGATTTAGTTTTTTTTTTCTATTAATTGCTTGTGGGTTTATTCTTTGAGTTGCTCTGGTTAAAAGTTGTTTTACTAAATAGTAAAAAACAATACAAATTTTCCAAGTCAACGGAATACAAAATAAGCATGTGGAAGGGAAACAGAAATATTGGGGCTCAGAAAATGTTACCCCACAAGTATTTTCTTTGGTGTGATGAGTGCTTTGGACTAAAGAAGAACCAAGGTCTTGCTGGCCTCCTCCTGCTTGCAGTCTCTCACTGGCTTCCTTTCTGACATTCCCTGTGCCCCCACTCCAAACAGATAAGGGATTTCTTTGTCGATACAGCCTCTAAAACCAAATCTATTGTCATGAGTCTCCTTCCTAGGAAGTTCATCAACCCAGGAAAACCTATCACAGAAGAGATGGGCAGGTGGACATCTCAGAAACTCATCTCATGATATTCTCTAGTTTACCACAGACTGATAAACTCTCTTTGTTAGCTGAGAGAAATCTGAGCTGCAAAATGAGTCAGTCTTTGCTGCCCAAGCCTTTCTTCCTGTAGCTTGCAGCCACCTTTCCCCAAGAGTCCTAAGCAAGGCCCTATTCCCATGCTTGAAAAACTTCTATCATCTGGCCTTCTTAGCAGCTCATGTCTTTTTCTTTTTAGTTGTCAATGAACCTCTAAATTTTATTTATTTATATGTGTTGCTGAGAATTGAACCCAGTGCCTCACACATGCTAGGCAAAGGTTCTATCATTGAGCCACAACCCCAGCCCAAATGGGCAGCTCCCACCTTGTGAACTCATATTTGTTTGTATGAAATAAATGTGTATGTCTTTACTCCTGTTATTCAATCTACTGTCAGTTTATTTCATAGACTCCATCATCAATCAAACTGTCAAAGGGTAGAGGGAAAGTTTTCTTCTCTCCTATATCAGAAAGGATGAAAACAACCATCTTTTCGTTTTAATTTGGACTTGCTGTCACTCAAAGGCCTGGAATATTTCAACAAGCCATTATGAGCCAAGATTTCTTTGACCCTGGGCAGGGGTCCAAGGGAGGCAACAGAAGGGAACAACCCTTCCTCCGTGAAGATTACCCAGGAGGTCTGGGAACCAACTGGCCTCTATGAGGAAGCCTCATTTTCTTGCCTTTACCTTCAATTTGGAGAGAAAAGACTTCAAAAGATACTATAGTCTGCTCTGACAAGGCTTAGCTCATTTTTCCTTATAAAAACGATAGCAATGGCAACAGAACTGCATACCTGAAAAACTACAGAAGGCTCCCAGGGTTTATAAGGACTGAGCATCAGAGCACTGTTATGAATGCTTTACTACCAATTGTAAAAAAAAGTGGTCGCCTTCAGCACCAATGACAACATGAATATTTTATACCATGGCTTCCCTGACAAAGTTTATTTTTTATCAATAGCTAGGGATGATGCTTGAGACAGCAGTTCTCTTTGATTACCCATGATTATATTTTCTGCATTTATTTCCTAGTGTTTTTTGATTGTACAGAGAATATCATGTTCAATGTCTACATTTCACATCTCTCAGAGGAAGACAGATTGTAATGCTACCAAATTTTCTTTAGTAAAAACTAAAACAAGTTATATTCAGTGCTGCACTGATGACCAAGTTGAAACACTGACTTTGAGAAAAGAAATTGTAAATGTACTGGGGGAAATTTTTATTGCTTCTGTTAAAGAACAGCAAGTAGCTTTTTCTCAGAAAAAAAAATGCCTATATTGTAAATATGTTCCAATATTCTGTATATTGTGATGTTTTGACATCTTAAAATCCTTTCTGGCTGGGGAGTCTGTTCTTTTTGGAGCCAGTCAATTCTTAGAGATAGCAAAAAATCACTTTGGTATGCAGACTAACGAGTCCTGAACCACACTTCCCCAAACTGACCCATATACCCTAGGAGACTATTTTCCTAGGCAGAAATCATCCCAGGGTCAGGGATCAGAAACTAGGGACCATCTTGTAGCCCAAAGCCAACAGAAATTATTCAAACTAAAATTTAGGATTACTCATTCCTAAGCTGTTCACTCTACTGTTCCTTGTCTTTCCTACGGAAACCCCAAGAACGGCTATGACCAATCTATTACCCTTCCATGTGGTCCTGTGTGGTGTGCTAAGTCCTTTTCCTAGAACCTCTTTGTATAATAAACTTTGTTTTCCCTGAATCTCTCATCTGCCTCACAGAGTTGAACCTAATTTATTTTTTTTTAAAGATCACTTTCAAAATCCCAAACAAAAGCAATATATTTTTGTAGTTGTTGCTAATAAATAAAATACATATGTGTAGTAGCTATCAGAACCCCAAAAGGAGAGGTGATATAGATGGGTTGGGAACTAGAAGAAAAATTAAACATGAAAACTTTGAAAGAAAATTCATCACTTTTTAAGTATGGTACTTGTGAATAAAGAATGACACATCAAAAACAACTTTATTTTTCTATCTAAATATCTATATAACATACTAATATTGACAATGGCCAATTTTGATTATAAAGAAATCCCTAGGATGTCTTGGTTATTTTGCAGAATTAAAATATGGCTGCTCTAAAAGTCATTTAAATAAGTTAAGTGGGTTTTCATAATTTTTTAAGCTTTGAAAAGTTTTTATTCATCTATCATTAATAGTAATTTGTTTATAAGATAAGAAGACAAGATTCAGTTCAGCTCTCTGAATACTGTTAACTCTAGTATTTTGTGTTTTATCTACAGGAGTGTATTGGCACATTGGTCCATTGGGAAAAATTTTGTCAGTCTTACTAAATTCCCGATCTGTGTGTTACTAGGAGGGATATCTGTGAGGATCTCCTCTCCATCTCTAAACAAATGAAATAAGAGGGGTTTGTTTTTCCCCACAAAAAGTGAAGTCTAAGTACTCTACTGTTGGAGATCAGAAAATAACACTCCAAAGTATGATATTTTGGCATGCTGAATTCTTTGAACTAAAGAAAAAGCGAAGTCTGCTATCCTTACCCTTCTCCCCTCATCTTTCACCCTGCTCTTTCCCTAAGTGTAAGAAGGTGCTTTCTCTGAAGTTTATCCCTTAAAAGACCAGATCCTCCAGAAGATTCACAAGAAAAAGTTGAAGTTAATCCAATACTCAGAGGCCAGGCAAACTATGTCCTAGGCTATCTTCTGTTCTTTGAGCCCATTAATCTTCCCTAAAAATAATTTACTCTTCCTATAAAATTACCTGCAGACCAACTTCCCTTTCCCCTATGAAGAGGGCATTTATGCTTCAGCCATCTGACCCAACTGTAAGATTCATACTGTGTGTGGTACCCTTATGCTGGTACAGTAATCAATTTGCATGTCTTTTCTCCTGTTCATCTGTCCATTGTCAGTTTGTTTTATATATTCAAATTAATAAACCTTCCTGGATGAAAAAAAAAAATCCCTTTTGCTCCTCTAGTACTTGATTTTGATCAGAGGAACAAAAAGAAAGGAGAATGAAACTCAGATAAAAAGAGAACTAAAAGAAAGTGAGTTTAGATCAGACTCTGTACCTTCCTTTTTAAAAAATTATTTATTCTTTTATTTTTTACAGACTGCACTTTGATTCACAGTACACAAATGGGGTACATCATTTTGTTTCTAAGGTTGTGCACGATGTAGATTCACACCATTTGTGTAGTACCTTCCTTTCTAAAACAATAGAACAGTAGAACAATCTTCATCTCAACCACTTGCTTCCATGGAATGTTGAGCTAGGGGACAATCACTCATTAGCAGATATTCACAATCTACTAGTGGAAAACTTTCTCTTCCCTTCTTATCCAAACTCATATCACAGACATCAGTACCATCCATCTGGCGAGTACTGACGTACTTATGCCACCCACTATGTTATTAACTTTGCTTGTCTATACCCATGAGACAGCCATGCTGTTTAGAAAGAATAAGCCTTGCCAAGTCATGTTGATCCTTCGTTAATTGATCACTACATTAACTGGTCTATCGCCCTTTTTTGGTAAATTCAGAAGATCCTATAGACATGATATACCTTAATTTTGGTGAAACATTCAATGAATGCTGACTTCTTGTGGTTTATACATCCATTCAGGGATATGCTATTGGCAAGGCCAAAAGGATTTGAATGTTAACTATTTAATCCAGGTTGAAAGGGGGGTAAGGAAGAAATAACCTAAAACACTGTTCTAGACTCCTTCACGGCAAGTTGGTCTATATGCCTGATAGATATTTCCATGTCATATGCACCTTGGCTGTACGTCCATGACTGGGATACCACCATCCACAGGGCTGGGTTTAACAGCTCTATACTGAATGAATGAGGTGCTTTTAATCACCCTCTGTACACCACTTACTGTATGAAGAACAAATCTAGCAAATGGTAAAGAATAAAGGCTAGAAGGGAAGAAATTTGACCCCTAAAACCCAGAACTGTTATGTGACAGTTTACCTTCATTTTAGAATCATTTGTTTATTTAGGGGTGTCTTTGGTGGGACTTGTAGGAAGATGGCAATATTTTTGTAGTAATTTCAAGATCAGTGGGCCAATAGTTACAAGACTTGCACATCATGGTAAGTATTATTGGTATATTAAGAATAGATTGTCTATAGAACCAACACAATTAATGAGGACAACAAGGAGATTTTCCAAAGGCCTCTTATCATTAGTTTGTCTAATGATATTATGTCAACATAATAGTTAATTTTCTTTTATAATTTGTATTTCTTAAAGTGACCCAAGGGGTGAATAACAAAAAATAATAAAGAGTGGTAAAGATTGTTTTAAAGTGTCACATAATCACTGAGCTCTTAAAAGTGATCAAAGCTCTCTCTTAGGAACAGTAACCCCTATTCATAACAATACATAATCACCTGGTCCATGCATTAATATTTTTATTAGCCCCTAAAATAACTGTCAGCATGACCAAACTCTTTGCCTTGAAGGTCCTTACTGTATTACATTTCCTGGACAAGTTTAACCTTATCAGTCATGTCTACTAGATACAGTTTATTAAAACACAAGGGCAGGGAAGGGTCTCCTGTTTCTTTTTACTAAGTGGTTCAGCAAGAGAGCAATCCATGTTACTTCTCAAATAGGGACAAGTCGCAGGAGGAGCAAGTCAAGCCCTCACACCAACCCATTTTGTGACCTTGAGGAAAGCTGTATCACCAGTAGGGGATATTTTAACATCCCTAAAATGGATGGACAATGGACAATGGACCTGTGGATACCCAGACTATCTTGGTAGCTTGTCACCGTGAGTAATGAGAGGACACATGGTGATGCTCTTTTTAGGATGCAACCTGACTTTATGGACTGTCCCTCGATTTTAAATTTGTTTCCTAAGACCCCCACCTCAAAGCGAGCTCTCTGCCCCATGCAGGGGGCTCCCCACAGTGGCCCTATCTTTGACTCCATCCCCTGCTGCAATGTGACTTTCCAGGAAGTGACACAGCAGGGCTCACAGTCCCTACCCTGGCTCTTTCCCCTTTCAGCTTGGAATTTCCTTCTGGGACTTTCCCTTCCTATGGGGTTTTCCAAATGGTTATTCTCCTCCAATTGGAATTTTAAATTCTCCTTTCTCAAGGATCAGAGTGGTCCAATTTTAAGAGACAAGGAACTCAGCAGATGTCATAGGGGTTGAAGTCAGAAGGAGAAAAGCACACTGCAAGGATTGTATGGTGCTCTTAAGTGATTATGTCACCACATTTTGAACAGCCTGGGCATCAAAACAGAACCAGGGACATGAGCTTCTGTGTGTTTTATGTTTCAAATCATGTCAGCTCATGAGCAGAGTATGCATGGCCTGAATTGTTGAGATGCTTTCTCCTCCAGGTAGAAGCTCCCGCCACTGTAGTAGCTGCTGATGCAGCTGGTGATGATCTACAGATCAAGAGTGGAGCCAAGGTTCCTGAGTTCTAATTCTAATTGATGAATCTCTTTAAACCTTGAGCAATCCATATTCCATTTCTCCATCTGCAAAATGGGTATGCTAGACCTGCTTCCTATAGGGCATATTCAGAAAGACTAAAAATGCCCATTTATGCAATAAACATCAACAGGTATCTGTGTAGACAGTATATTGGTCTCTGTAGGTGAGACCAATATGGGAGAGAACAGAAATTCTTTGACTAGAGAATCACAATGAGGTTCCAACAATGTACATATTTGTGAAAACAAGCCAAAGCATTTTAATTCTCCCTTTCCAGTAAGCAATTTGGCATTAATTTACATATATTGTTTTAACCAAATAATGAAATGATTTTTCTTCTTTTGAAAACTCATGGCCAACATTTAGTCTAAAATGGGAGTTCTAATTATGAGGAGATTATTATTTTCTCATTTTCATGGATTTGGCTCATTAGAGCTATAATCCTTTTCTCCCGACCCACAGACTGAACGCCACTCTTTTCTATGATCCTGGGAGTAAAACTGACTATTTAAACAAAAGTTCAAATCGCAGTGATTGCAATTCTTGGCCAATATGATGCTTAATAAGAATAATGACCAGAGAAGAGATCGATTCTCATTTTCCATTGGGGGGTTTCTCAGTAATTGTTCATGAGTGTCACCAGGCTTCAGCGTGGTGGCCTCATAAAAATATGATGTTAAATTCGAATTATGCGATACAACATCATGGTGTCTAGCCAGCCAAATACAAATGACATTCAGTTTATACTTTTCTAATCTCTCCAAGTGCCTCACTTGGGTCATTTATAGAATTGAGTCTTAATGGTTAGAAATTAAATTAGAAAGGAAATATGCATCATACTTTACAGCACTAAAATGAAAACTTTTTCCCCTAGTTAAGTGGACCATCTTTCTCTTTTAGATATTTAACAGGAAAAAAGAACTAATTTAATGGAGCGAGCTCATTATGCTACTCTAGCCCATCCATTAGCATGTGTCTTTAAAGCAGAGATGGCAGGATGCTACCCAAACATGTCCACATCATGAATTCACTAAAAGCTCTCTCCTCTCAGACTCACCCCATTAGGCACTTAGTGTTTTCACCAGAGTACCCCATCTATTTAAGAAGGAATATAATGATATTATTTTTTAACACTTTTTTTTCAAAATGAAAAAGTAAATCATATGTAATGGTGATGGATCAGTTGAATTGCAAAATATTTATGAGGCAAGAAAATTAAAGAGCAGGAATCGGCTTATCCATGTAGAACATAACCACTGACTTCAAGCTGGACCCACAGTAACAGTCTGGAGGAGGAATTTGTAGGTCATACCAGAATTTCCTATTACTTAGAACTGATTTGTTACATGGCAGTTGTCTCTAATCTGTGGCTCAAAGAGCTCTAGCTAAGAGTGGTGTGTGCCTTAGATTTATGGATGGGTGTCCTTGAATCAAAGAAGCACTGATCATACTTAGACTTATGGAAGGGGTCTGTCAATCAGTGAGAACAGTGATCATTACCTCAAAGCCACAATCAACATGGCTTTCAAAGCACATTCGCAATTATTCTTCAAGAATATGAAGATCTGCCAGGACTTACAAAATAACTTTAATTAAAAATCATACCAAATTAATAATAGATATTGCCATTTTAATTAGTAATTATTTAGTTATATTTCCTGAAGTTTCATTATAAATAGAAGAAATCAACTCATTTATATATAATGCACAAACATGAATACATGCAAAAATATTTAAATTAAGTCACACAACTCACTTTCTGATTAACAATGGCTCAATTTTTTTTTTTTTTTTGTAGTAATGGGGATTGAACCCAGAGTGCATTACCACTGAGATATGTCCCCAGTCCTTATTTATTTATTCATTCATTCATTTATTTTACATTTTGAAAGAGGACTCACTAAGATGCTGAGGCTGCCTCAGCTTGAGATCCTCCCACCTCAGCCTCCTGAGCAGCTAGGAATGCAGGTGTGTCCCACCATGCTAAACTCCAATGTTTTAAACAAATATTTTGTGTCCTGAATTGAATGATCATGGTCACTTTTACTCATGGGTAAAGTAAATCTCCACAAAACTTTGAACTCTAATGTCATTTTCGGTCACCATCCTCATAACCATTTGGCCAGATTGTGTATCTGCCCCTTTAAAAATAATGTGCTACTTAAGTTTAGGAATATTTTCTCTAAACACAGTAACAATTCTTTGAGTTATTAGTGATTTTTCCATTTTACAAATAAGAAAACAGTTTCAGAGAGGTTCATGATCTTTACCTTTGTCCCTGGCATCAAATACCTGGTAGAGCTGGAGCTGAACCTGCAACTATTGTACCCAAGGTCTGTGGGTGGCCTTTGTACCACACCATGGTGACGTCCTCACTGACAAGATTTATGTCATTAATTAAAATACCATTTTGAAATTGTATAAAGTCATACACAACCATAAGACATTATTTTGTCTATTGTTTTGTGAATGTAGAAATTATAGGAAAAAAGGGATCTCCAAATAATCCACCTCTTACAACCTATTTCTTACTCCTTGTTCAGATGAAATTATTGGAACTCTCGTATTTTGCCAGGGATGCTGTAAGTAGAGGTGGAAATCTGGGATATGAAGAAAGACCAACAAAGACACATCAAGGGGGCTGAGGAACCCCAGCGCCCCGGAGACAAGACAGCTGAGAGCAGATGGGGATGGCTGGGTTACTCCACAGAGCACGAAGGAGGTCAAAACCTGGCAGTGTGACCCTCCAGTGCTAGCCTGATTTCAAAGGGGTGGATCACATCCTTGTGATCAAAATACCCCTTCATTCCACTGTCAGCAACTGAGTTCAGAGGCTGCCTCAACTGCAGGCCTGCCTCTGAAAGCCATTTCTGACAGTTTCAACTGAGGGAGCCAAGGTCATGGCTTTCCCTCCTGTGGGGATCAATTATCTCTGCTCTGACAAACAGAAACACAGTCGGTCCTAGCAAGGCCTCTCAGAAGGCATGCCCAACGTTAATGGGTCAGTGGAAGTACCTTTGGATGTGAAGACACCAAAGATTTATTTTCTAGAATTACACAGAGCCGGGAACCCTGCTGGTGGGCTGTATGCAATGGATAACTAATAAACAACTTCTGTAAAAGCAAGGGTTTAGATGATGATTCTTTGTTTTTGAACTAAATACACACAATAATTCATAACTGCCTGCAGCATGGTGCATGAATCTAGCAAGTAAGTTACCATATTTTTTTATTTGTAGATGGACAGAGGACTTTTGTTTATTTATTATTTATAGGTGGTGCTGAGAATCAAACCCAGCACTCACACATGCTAGGCAAGTGCTCTACCACTGAGTCACAACCCCAGCCCAAGTCACCTGTTTTAGATATAGATTTTCTAATGATTAATGAATGGAACTTGACTCTATTCTACTTTTGAAATATTTTTTTTTCTCTCAGAGTAAAGCATGGGGATTAAAAAATGTCTCCTAAAGTAGACACACTGTCAATTTTAAATTTTTAATGAACCTGGGAAATATTAATTTCTCTGTCTTCCCCACCCTACCCCATAGTTACTACCCACCCAAACATTGATACCTAATGCTCCAAGAATAAGACAGGTATTTCAGAATCTGGCTAAGTTCACCATATCACTGGATGCAAATTT
The DNA here is from genome assembly GCF_902686455.1 of Sciurus vulgaris. Classification (NCBI taxonomy): domain Eukaryota; kingdom Metazoa; phylum Chordata; class Mammalia; order Rodentia; family Sciuridae; genus Sciurus; species Sciurus vulgaris. Next base: position 76,864,957 of record NC_136474.1, on the reverse strand, counting down.
AGGGGCAATGGATAAATTAGATGTTATAATTTGCCTTTGTGATTGAAAATGGGATCAAAAGAAGTCAAACCAGACTATATATGTGGCATATTAGTTGTGCTTCTCACTGAGCAGAGATGTAGTATTGGAAGCTTTGAACAGATTACACATCCTCAGCTCTGATTACAAAAATCATTAAAATTCCATTCACCTCACAGCTTAGTGCTCAGCATTCCTACTTTACAGATGAGCAAACTGGTAAACTGAGGACAAGGAAGGCTATTAGACCAAAACTGGTTGGCTAATGATCTGGAATAGTGGCAAGTAAGATCCAAATTCCTTTTGCTACAACTCTGAGTCGTGACTATGACTCCTGCCTTTCTTCATTTGTTAAAATAAAAATGTCCCTCAACACTGGCACTTCTGACCTCGAGTTTGGCAGGCTCTATCAATATGTCACATACTGGCTCACACGCCTGGATATGACCACTTTGGCATTCCTGACTGCTCCTACCCGCTCTGTTCAGAGGACCTGTATGTTCATTCTTCACCCAGCAGTAGTGACAGTGTGATGCAGAGATTATAATCTCTGCTCCCAGGTTCTGGGCATCATACAATTTACTATCTTATCCTGTATCCCTGGCCCAAGTTCCTGGAGGTTAACAGAGCACTGAGAAACAGAGTAAGCTTCCCAACCCTCCGACCTCATCTCTAACATGGGCTTTCCTGCTAAAATCAGGACATCTGACTTCTCTGCTAGTTGTACACATCGCCAAGGTGTGCTATTCCATGAAATCATTGTGGAATTTAATGAAAGACAGTATGAAAAGCTGCTCAATATGTTTGTGTGGAATAAGTGGTTAGAAACAGATGCTGCCTCCTTGAACCTTGTTTTCCACCTATTTTGGGTCCAGATAGAGTTGGATGACTTTTAAAAATTCGTTTGCTTTATCACTCACTTCTTCAGTTGACACTGCTTGCAGTAAGTCTACCCAGTACTGAATCTGTTAGGCTTTATCAGCAGCAGCCTGTCCCGTGAAAGCAACATGAAATTCCCAAATTACAGGTCTACTAACTCTGGAGTCCCATCCCTGGTGGATTTGGCTCTGCTTTTCCCCATACCCAAGCTCCCTGTCACTATAACTCACTGCCTTGGCCCTGCCACTTAATCTTAGGGGAGAAATTGAAAAACTGCAATTAAATTAAGAAAAGAAGATCATAAAATGAAAGGGGAGAGCCAAAACCTCAGTGAACAAATGAATGGGATACTTCAAGAGGTAGAATTTTTGAAAATAGAAAAATCGTCACTATAATCTTGAGTCATTTCTATAACTTGTCAGCTGGAGGCAATAACAGCACCTGCCTCATACACTGGTTATGTGGATTAAATAAGCTAGTAAACATACAATTTTCACAGTAAGAATTTAATAAATGCTGATTTTTCAAGAATAGCAACTACTATCCATGGTAAGTATTCTCTAAATAGTCACATGCTTATTATTTATGTGACTTGCAGAACAAGAGGAATGAAGTTCCCAATATATTAAAGAAATGTCCCTGTAAGCATTGTAACTACATAAAAATAACAGTTTGATGTCTCAGATTATTTGTTCAACATAAATTTATATGGACCTCAAGTGTCTAAATAACATTCATAGACCAACTGTGTAAGGTACCTCTAGTCAACATCCATAGAAATAAAGAAAATATGTTCACCATATATTGTTTTGCCCATTTTCATAGCAAATAGGAATATCATTCTGTATAAACTGCACTGAATGTCCAGAGATTTTGTTTTTAAGCTTTCAAACTCTTATTATCTTAACTTGTTGAACAATTTAAAAAAAGATGAATAAAAATAAGTAACAACCATCTCACTTTTCTTAAAGTAACATAAAAATGACATGAAAAATTATTTCTATAGTATATAGATGCAATATCCTTAAGTCAATAATAATATCAATCCTGGACCTAAAAACCCAATGATTTTTGACTCCTTCTCTTGATATGCCTTTAAACACTGTGAGATACATGAGCGAGTTTTGATACTCATTTTTATATTTGGCCTCTTTTTCTTTAGATAGAAGGTCAATTTTCAGTTCAAGTTGTATTACAATGGTACCATGATTACTATTGAAATGGGAAAAAATAAAACCAGTTATTTTGAGTATAATATCTAAAAAAGGATGTGTGTTTATGTGGTGTATTTTTATATGCATAAAATTATATTCAATGTTTCAAGTATTCCACTCAGAGAAAGTAGACAAGTCTCCACATAGCAAGGTGGTCATTTGGTATCTGGTGAAAACCTATCTGTAAGAGTATGATTGCAATAAAATAGGTCGTTTAAATGAAAGTTACTTTCTCACTGTCCATCACTCATGATCTATACTTCAATGTCCAGTAGCTGGAATAAGCTCCAATTCAGAGGAGGTAGTCAGTATGTATCAAGAAGATGGTGTCCATCCAGCATGAGCATTCAGATTCAATTGACCTTCAGCATCATACTTGACATTGTCCATTTTGTCCTCTTAACTCAACTTGCTATTCACTTGGAAAAGAGAACCACATGTAACAAAATGAAATTAAACCGTTATCTCTCACCCTGCACAAAACTCAACTCAAAGTGGATCAAAGACATACACTAGAACAGAGACCCTGCGCCTACTACAAGAAAAAGTAGGCTCAAATCTTCACCATGTTGGCCTAGGATCTGACTTCCTTCACAAGACCCCTAAAGCACAAGAAGTTAAATCAAGAATAAATAAATGGGATGGATTCAAACTAGAAAGCTTCTCCTTAGTGAAAGAAACAATAGTGTCAATAGAGCCTACAGATTGGGAGAAAATCTTTACTGCATGCACTTCAGATAAAGCATTAATCTCTAGGATATATAAAGAACTCAAAAATCTTTACACCAAAAAAACAAATAACCCAATCAAAAAATGGGCTAAGGAATTGAGCAAACACTTCACAAAAGAAGATGTACAATCAATCAACAAATATATGAAAAAAATTCAACATCTCTAGCAATTCAACATCTCTCGCAATTAGAGAAATGCAAAACAAAACTACTCTCACTCCAGTCAGAATGACAATAAATGTTGGCGAAGTTGTGGGGGGAAAAAGGTACACTCATATATTGCTGATAGGACTACAAATTGGTGCAACCACTATGGAAAGCAGCATGGAGATTCCTCAGAAAACTTAGAATGGAACCACCATTTGACCCAGCTCTCCCACTCCTCAGTCTATACCCAAAGGACTTAAAATCAACACAATTCATTAACACAGCCACATCGATGTTTATAGCAGTTCAACTCACAAAAGCTAAACTATGGAACCAACCTCAGTGTTCTTCAGCAGATGAATGGATAAAGAAAATGTGAGATATATATATATATATGATGGAGAATATCATGCTAACTGAAATAAGCCAAACCCAGAAAACCAAAGGCCCAGTGTTTTCTCTGATATGTGGATGCTAATTCACAATATTGTGGGGGGCACAAGGGAAGAATAGAGTTACTTTAGATTATTTAGAGGGGAGTGAAGGGAGGGGAAGTGATGTGGGGGTAGGAAGGATAATAGAGTGAAACAGATATGATTACCTCATGTACAGAAATGACTGCATAACCCATGTGATTCTACAACATGTACAATCAGAAACATGAGAAATTACACTTCATTTATGTATGATTTATCAAAATGCATAAATGCATTCTACTGTCATGTGTAACTAATTAGAAGAATTTTTTTTTAAATTAAATTAAAAAAATAAGAGAAGTAAGCTAAGAAGGCCAAAGAAAATTTTGGTGTGTAGGAAATAGTGAAGTCAATAAACCAATATAAAACAATAATAAGAACTCTGAGTATATTTTTAGCCAAATGTATTTCTGTAGGCCAGGATTACAAACATGATGAAGATGTGACTTACTGGAGTGTTCGTGTTATGTCCCACATCATTTGCAAATAGAAGTGAATGGGTTTCTTGGGAATTCTGTGGCCTTAGAAATGGGCCTACTTTATGGCAAACATAATATTTTCTGGACTGAGACTTAAGTACTTTTAATAAACACATATAATATTTAATATATTTTACCAAAATTGAATAAACATCAAGAATATTCCAAAAACAAGATATATAAAAATAAGAAAAGGGCAACATAATCTTAAAAGAGCTAGTTTTAGTACTAAGTTTCAAATTCCATTCCTAACCTACTGTGAACACTTTGAGGCAATCATTTTGCTTTGAATTAAAATACAAGTATTGACGCTAAGATACTGACAGATTATAAATGTATCATTGTAATCATTTATTTCTGGACATTTCCTGCTTAGCAATTTGAAAATGATAATACAAGTCAACTTATTTTTCATTTATTTCTTGATATATAAAAGGAAAAAAACAAGGTAATAATGCAGCTACAAAACCCCATGATTTTGTTAATATGGAAAAGATAAAAGGACAATGACAACTGAAGTAGTCATTATTTGGTCTAACCAAACCTTGTAAAATGGACACCTGGATTTAGAAGGCATGAAAAAACATGAAATATCTGACCCTAGACATCATTCTACATTTTCTAACTTTTGAAAAAAAAACGGACTTGGCCTGGCATGGTGGCACATGCCTGAAATCCCAGCGGCTTCAGAGGCTGAGGCAGGAGGATCTCAAGTTGAAAGCCAGCCTCAGCAATGGTGAGGTGCTAACCAACTCAGACCCCATCTCTAAATAAAATACAAAAAAGGGCTGGGGATATGGGTCAGTGGTTGAGTGCCCCGGAATTCAAATCCCGGTAACCAAAAAAAAAAAAAAAAAAAAAAAAAAAAAAAAAATTGAACTCAAAATATATACGTAAGGGGCTAGGAATATTGCCTTGCAAGCACAAGGCCCTGGGTCAATCCCCAGCACCACAAAGAAAAAATATATATCTATACACACACACACACACACACACACACACACACACACACACTCACACACAAGTGAACTTGGCTTGGCTGGACTACTATTATTCCAGTTCTTTTATTCAAATGACTATAAAAATGCATGTTCTTGAAGGTGAAGGACAAGTAGGTGGGTGTTTTCTAAGGAATAGAGGGAGGGGAAAAATACCCTCTGAAGGAAACGTTATTCATCCTTGTCTGTTGACGACACGTTCACTACACATCCCAGTCATATACTCATCAAGAGCAAAGAGTAAGTCTCAATTGAGAATGTAGATAGAGCAGAACTTCACTGTGCAGAAGAGCTAATAATGGATTAGTTTTCCCCTCAACCACATGATCAAGCCATGAGACAGCATGTTTAACAATCAGCTGTAATAAACCAGTTAAAAATATGGTTAGAAGGCGGAGGTGGGAAGATTTTAATGCCTATTTTTGAGAAATGTTTCTGAAAAGTTAAAGCTAATTGCTGAACTAATTACACTTCTCTTGAATTTCTTATACACAAATGATCTGCTTCCAGATTAATTAACTTTACTTCCGAAGAACTGGGAGTGATTCCAAATTTTGACTGTCTGATTACTTCACTTCCATGGAAAATATTCCTTCAAGTTCTGCCCTTGGGCACCTGATGGTGGAGATACTGTCATAGGGTGTAAGCAGAACAGCAGAAATACATCTCTGACTTAGCAGACCTGACTTCAGGATGGTCAAACGCAATTCTTGCTATACAAAATTGATTTCAAGGATCAAAAACAAATCCTAACGACTGTCTAAATACTACAATCTTCAGTTTGCTAATGACCTAGGGTTGTGGGGTGAGGTTTTATAAGACCTTATCACTGGTCTTGAATATTGTTCTTTTTTTTTTTTTCCCTCCCAAATAATAAAATTGAAAAACTCATGTGATGTCTCTGCTAAACAACCTAGATGTGAACCCTGAAATCAGAAGTTCACTTCACTGCCTAATACATAAGAAGTCTCTATCCCTTTAGTTCCTTCTTCTGTTTTAAGAGTCTATGCTAGATTTTCTGCTCTAAAAAATGGGAAAATATTCCAATAAACAATCAAGACATAAAGTTGCTTTTTATGAGCTTTGTTGCTAGGGGCATATTCTGTCGCCAATGATGGTTTATTAGGGAAAAAATAGAGTTGAGACTCTGTTTTGAGAACAGGTATAAAAGATGCCTCCAGAGCCTGTGAATTTTTGTGCCTTAATCTTTCCAACACTCTCACAACAACAAACTTCACAGTTATTGGATTTAATCTCAGCTGCTCAGCTAGGGGCACCATTCCTGTCCTTGGTGGTGACTGAAGTTTTCCCCATGGAGTTGAAGAATGAAAGACAAAACTGGCCAATTGTATCCACTGTGGGCAGGGTTGTAAAAATGGTAACAGCGGGGAGTCAGGCTTTGTTTAACAGAGGAGAGAAGTTCTAGCTTATTTTCAAGGGGGAACCAAAACACATAATTAACTGGTGCAGGAATGACTTAGGGCAGATGGCAGCAGCAGCCCCATAGGAAGTATACTATCCGGAATAAAGATTCCTGCTGGGCAGTACTACTTCTCAGAATTAGAAGAGAATGAGGAAGCTTTTTTCCCCCAAAACTATATGAGTTTAAACTACATGGATTTGTCAAAAACAAAAGCAACTCCTAGAAAACACTCACTCACACACACACACACACACACATACACACACAAGTATGCACTGAAACCAACTGTAAAACATAAATGAAATTTTGGCAGCAGGAAGAAAATGCTATTACTGACATTTATACTGATATATACTATTAGTAATAATAATACTGATAATAATAATACTGACATTATTATCTTTTAAGCATTATTTTATTCCATGTTTCCAGTATCTTGAGGTAATACTACTATTACTACATTCTTAAAAATAATATTGAATCATAAATAAGTTGTGGAATATATCCAAGATTGCACTAGAAGTTGCCACATAAGATATTTGAAGATGAATATGTAGACAAATGAATGGAAGATAATTAAAAGTCACTTAAGGTATTTGAAAAAATATGTGTAATATCAAACTATTGGTGAAAGATGAACAGTTCCATAAATATTGTTAAAGCAACAAGGGATTCATCTGAAAAAATATTAATAAAGTCAGAGCTAGACTACAGTCAATAAAACAGGATGAGTTCCAATGGGTAAAATATACAAAGACAACTGTAAATATACAAAACTTCAAAAAGTCATTAAAGGAAATATTTGTAAATCAATCTAAATAAAAATTTTAAATGAATCTTTGGTGAAAATTATGCAAAGTTCTTCCAATTCCAAAATGCATTATTTCACACCATCTCTCTCTTTCCAGAACTTACTACTTGCTGATGTAAATTTATCTAATAATTATAACTAAAAGTCAAGAACATTAGGAAATCAAACAGTAAACCTTTCCATGTTTATCCTCCCAAGTGCAGAATAAATGCTATCTTCCTCTACTTTTCTATGTTCAATTTGTAAATCATGAGAAGTGCTAACCACCACCAAGTCAAAAATCAGAATCAAAATACTGAAATTGGGGGAATTGTAGAGATCAGTGTACCTACTCCTGTTTTATAGATGAAAAAAATGGCAAGTGACCTACTCAAGTCACAAAGCTAATTGTTGTTTATATCATTCAAGTAGGGCAGTTCTCCTTTTCAGATTATCTCACATCAACACAGCAGAGAACTTTTCCATAGTTGGGATAATAAACAGAGATCCAATGGTCTAACTAGGAAAATCATAATTAATAACAACTTGAATCAAGCCTTTCCTTTTTGTAGCCCTGAATTTTAAGTCTTGATTAGAGAATTTGCCACAACTGGGAGTATACTGGGGTAGGAGGGAGAGTGGTCTCAGAGATGAACTAATGGTACAATCTTTGTATTGTCATGAAATTGTTATTTGACTAGGAGATCAATGTTATGTTTGATAGTTCTGATATTCCTAACTTCATTTAATACACCATTATGATGATACAGTTAATAATGAAATGCTTCTGTTCTGTCAAATAGCTACTATTCTGTGGTCTTTAGTGTCATAATAGCCAAAGACCATAGTTAGATTTCACACAGAATCGACAGAAAAATAACAATAGGCTCTAAATTGAATCTTCACTTCTTTTATTTACATTTATTTATTGGTACTGGGGATTTAATCCAAGGGTGTTCTAGCACTGAGCTATAGCCCCAATCTTTTCTTGAGATGGGGAGTTGCTGAGTTTCCCAGGCTGGCCTCAAACATGCAACCCTCCTGCCTCAGTCATATTAAGTCCCTGGGATTATAATCATGTACCACTGAACCGAGTTGAAAGCCCATTTCTGTAGAAATTGTTCCATATCAGATGAAATACATTTTGCTTATAAAGTCAGGACTCCATAACACATGCGTGCAACTTCTGACCGTAGAGTGGATCTCTCTTATCACCAGCTTAAGCCACCCATTTTCTGCACAGATCTCTGGTGAATATTCATCAGTTACAGTTTCAATCTCAATGCTTTTTAAGCACTGATGGAGGTTTCCCCTCCTTCAGTACTATTTCCAGCTGTGTCTCAGTCATCAGCCATTCAATAGAACAGGTTAATCTTGATACACTTCCCATTTTCAACCTCCCATGAGCAACTAAGAAAAGCAGCCCCCACTGTGTGTGTGTGTGTGTGTGTGTGTGTGTGTGTGCGCGCGCGTGTGTGCGCGTGTGCATGTTGGGAGGGGTGTTTAAGCTTAATTCTTCAATTCTCAGGGCCTCTTCATTATACTCCTCCTCTTCCACAGCACTTGGCCATAAATAGAAATTTTGTGTACTTTTCTTCAATTCATGCTTCCTGTGAGTGAAATGAGTGTTATGGAGGAATTCTTTCCTTATTAAAAAAAAAAAAAATCAATCCAATAAATCCTTATAATGAACAACAGAAATGAACATTGTTACATTTACCCATGTCATTTGTCATTGATTTTACTATTAAAAAATAATAATAATCAGGAGGCCATCAGGCAGAAAGCTCTCGCACCTTGGGTTCCTATATAAACAAATGGCAGCCCAGTTTAAACAGTAAAATGAAATTTAGGCTTAACCAATCCTAAAACACTAACTAACCTGTAACTAGGAACTTTCCACCTGATTATGCCCAAGGCAGGCAAGTGCCCAGCTGTAGACCACAAAGGAATTTCTTTACTTCACCTCTGCTTTCAACCTACAGAAGCCCATTTGGCAGACCCTTGGTGAGCCCTTGGAGGAGACTTCTTTCGTTCTGAGTGCTGCCAGATTCATGAATGGTTCTTTGCTTGGATTAACTCCATCAAATAGACTGTGTTAAGTTTTTCTTTCATCACTTCTACAGACAAGTTCATTTCGGTGGCTCTGATCTATGCCCTATGATGGAGGAACAGCATTTTACATGAAGCTTACGTATAATAACCGAGGTTTTCCAGTGTTTTCAGGAAGCTGGGTCTCACCTGATGCTGTTTGCTCCACAATATTGGGGGGTCTTTCTCCTATGGGCCTGCACAGTATGGTCTCATTGGGGCGATTGCTGCCTTGGTCACTGCTGAAATGCGTTATAGTGGCTTTTCTATTCAGTGGAGGAAAATTGCTGGTGTCACCCATAGTGATAATTATATCATCTTAAACTATCTTTCAGATTTAAATTGTGACAATATAAAGCTTTCTTTCAGAGTCTCTCCAAATCTCAGGGAGGGATCCAATGAAGGAGCATAAGCCGATTGGCCAGCTCAGTCTTTTTAATATGTGATGCCTTTTCCTGTAACACATGGAAAATATTCTTGGAAATTGTTTGCAGACCTCTCTCCTAGGGCTGCTTTTAAGCCTTATTCTTTGTCCTCTCTGTCTTTCTTTCCCCAGGGAACCTGGGATGCATCTCACTGAGTTCATTTTTCACTGACATCTTGTCAAGAAGGGGGTCAGATGCTAGCACAGATGAATACCTCTTGGACAGGTCTTTTCATTGTGTTAGGCAGAAAAATTGCCTTTCTTTAATGGCAAATTCTTCTCTTTCCTTGATCAACGAATATTTTCTGTAGATGCTCCATGGAACGTACTGACTATACAGCACAAATACAAAGCCGTTCACTCAAAACTTCTTGTTCGGAGACTTTTGATGGCTAAAATCAGATTGTCTCTCATTGACATCACCAGGTGATAATATCAAAAGGAAACCCAACCCTTCCCTGAGTTTAAAAGGAGTGATCATGAATAAAATAAGCAATAAAGTCTCTTTGGAGGAAAATGAATTTGAGCTTTAACTTCCCATAAATCTGTTATTTTCCTTTGAACTAGATCATATGTATTTCCATCACTTATTTATTTATATATTTATGTACTGTAGTACAAGGATAATAATACTGACCTAAATCTTCAATGTAGGACCTAGTATATGGTACAGTGTCCACATACGTTAGATAAAGGAAGAACCAATAGATGAAATAGGTACAGATTGCCTGGAAATGTACCGTACAATAATGCAAGAGCTGTAATGCAGATATTTATGTAATATGGAGAATATAGAGTGGGACCATGATAAACTAGAGAAAGGAGATGACTTCTCTTAAACATAGCATGACTCTTGCATAGAGTTATTGCACAGGACCCTGAGTCAATCATAGCTAACAACTGGAAGGCCACTACGATTCCCAAATCTTATACTTATCCACTCCCCACCCACATATAAACACATATTGGACACATAGAAAATTTAAATCAAGAAATGCCAAATGATATATGTAAGTTCAAATAACATTTTGTTTGTTAAAAACACTATAAAACACCATTCCATCAGTTTTGATTCCTTACCAATTTGCATTTTACTAGGCATACACCACTATATAACATAATACATATTTATTTCTTTACTTTTAAATTTTCTCTATGTCAGTAGAAAAGTAGATGAGACAAGTGACTTTTTTGTTTACTTCTATATCACCAAGAATAGTGACTAATATATATCAGCAAACTTGATAATATTTTTTGAATAAATAGATGGGTGAATAAACAGTAGATGAAAGCCAGAATAAATATTTCCTAATTCTAATTTTTTCTCATATATCACTCTGCTTCTTAATAAAGCTAATATATAATTCTGTTTTGATATTAATTGTTATGAAACAGAATCAAATAGACAAACTCAGAAAAATCCAATTTCCAGTTCTACTTTTTATCTAATTAGGAAGAGAAACTTCTTGACTTACTTCTATCTACCATTAGTGGGAGAAAAAATCATATTATTAAAAGTATGAAAGTGTAAAAAATGGAGTACATAGCTTGGATGCTTATTAGAGACAGAACAAACATGCCAAGAATCCCCTTACTTAAAAAATTAAAGCACTATATTGTTTCACAGCACATAACAGTATACCAAATCTTAAGAGAACTTTGTCCACCTTAGCAGAATATGTTCATCTAACACATTCCTGGGTATTCTTGAAGCTCAGAGATCACCAAGAGTAGATATAGAGTTGAGGGCAGTGCTAAACATTTCCTGCCTTCCAAGCAACATTCTAAATGCATGACATCAGTTATATTGTTTTATCTTCACTATAATCCTGCGGAGTGGTCACTTGATGAACAAGAAAAACTGGACAAAGAAAGATGCATTCCCTTGCCCAGGGTCGTTCACTTGGTGGGTGGCAGACCTAAGTCATTACATCTGACCTCAAATCCCATGTTTGTAAGTACCATACTGTATCATGCTAATGCTGTTCTAAAAATGATTTAAGTTGCCCACAGAAAAATAACCTCTGAAAAATGAGTCAGCCCCCATGGGTTTCCTCCTCCCTGTACATTTCCTATTATGCTTTACCAGTGTCAGTCCTTAAATAGTAGAAAATTCTTAAGATCTGTTCTAGCAATCTGCTTCTGACAACTGGGTTAAATTTGACATCAGAGCAATTGACACAATTGAGGCCAGCTCATATGCAGTGCAGATGGTGTTTTAGTAGTCACTGAGTGATGAAAAACTGCAGATAGGATGCCCCATGTGAGATGGACTTTCCCTTCCTAAACCCAGGAAAGGAAAGGACTCACAAAGGAAAATAAGAAAGGATGTTAGAAAAGAATCAATGGTGTTTGAGACATCCATACTCTTGAACACCCCTTAAACATGATCTTAAACACATTGCATTTGTTTAAATATGTTTTAATAGTTTAACTATTTTAAAGAGATTTAAAAATACTTTCAACAATACAATGCTTTCTTTATGATCACTAAAATACATTCATCTTCATATATGTTTGTCCAAAAATTGTCATTTCCAGGACACCTTCAAACTTGGTTCTTTGTCTTTCTCTGCTTTAGTGCAGGGGTAAAGACCTGCCTTCCTGAGATTTTACACTTTCTACACTTCTGGCATCCAAATATAGGTATGTAAAATGTCACCTTCCATAAGAAACCTGCTCTATTTAGCAGGTAAAAAAGGTAAAAAAAAAAAAATTCTTCATACATTTTTAAAGCTAAATCAATCCTGAATTTTTTAATGAATAATTAGCACAATCTTTTTAACCATTTGTTTCCATAGACATAGAACAAATAGTCATGTTAGTAATAATTTAGTTGTTTTCTCTGTTTATATTGGGTTTTTGGAACCAATAGAATTATTTTTCAAAATCTAGAAAAAGAAATCACATGGACCTATTTTGTACAGTTCTCAGTATATATACAAAATAGAAGACTTGCCACACACTCATGTCTTTGGGATCCCTTATTTGGCCTTGTTGTCCCATATGGTGAAAGCTCTAAAATTTACTTCTCCAGTTCTGGTCTTATGCAAGAATTCTGACACATACATATCTGATTATTTACTTGATCTTACCACTTGGAAATCTAACCAGTACTTCAATCCTAACCAAGTTGAAAAGAGAATGCTTTGTTTCTCCAAATGTGCTCCTCCTTGGAAATTTCTGCCAATTTCCATCTCAACTAATGGAACTATAAAGTTAGTTAAATGTTCAAGCCAAATACCTAAAAATCAACCTCAATTTTCCCCCTTCATTTCCTGTGTTGGGTGGCATGTCTCTAAAAAGAAAGCATGGAAGGAAATTCCTGTTCAAGTAATTCACTGGAGAATCACTCTATTAGAGTAGTACTCAATTTGAGCATGCATCAGAACCACTGTACTCCCTAAACCACTTTTTTTTTTAGCAAACTATTCCAAATCCACCCCCACAATAGGTCCAGAGATCTCACCCACTGAAGATCATGTCACTTCACAGAAGAAAAAATATGAATGGTCCAAAAATATATGAAAACATGTTCAACATCTCTAGTAATTAGAGAAATGCAAATTAAAATTACACTGAGATTTCATCTCACTCCAGTCAGAATGGCAATTATAAAGAATACAAGCAATAATAAATGTTGGCAAGGTTGTGGGGAGAAAGGTACCCTACATTGTTGGTGGGACTGCAAATTGGTGCAACCACTATGGAAAGCAGTATGGAGAGTCCTTAGAAAACTGGGAATGGAACCACCATTTTGTTGGGGTCTTTAGCCCCCTTGCTCTTCTCAACCAGTGACAAGGGAAGGGAGCACTCCCCAACAAGGCCAGACCAGGAAAGGTAGGGCCGACTGAGTGCCCACACCCAACCCTCAGGGTGGAGGACAATCAGACACATCAGGGAGACCAGTCACATCAGGAACTGTTTATTGAGGAAGTCACACAGCTTTTATGTAGGGTGAAGGCTAGGCGGGAACTAATCAGCTTAAAGGTCAGCAAGGCAGGGGGAGGGGAGTTTGTCCACACAGGCAAGAGTCCCATAGGACTATATGGCAAGCATGAGCTGATAACTTTCGTGTAACTGTTGTTAACCAATCCCTGATGGTGGTCCGATTTATCGTCATTAACTTTTGAAACCACCTTTGAGGCCTTGATCTTGCTCACTCTCCAGGGAGTAAGGAGTCAGCCTGAGTTAAAGTGTCATTAGTCCCAACACCATTTGACCCAGCTCTCCCACTCCTCAGACTATACCCAAAGGACTTAAAATCAGCATATTATAGTGACACAGCCACATCCATGTTTATAGCAGCTCAACTCACAATAACTAAGCAATGGAAACAACCTAGGTTTCCTTCAACAGAAGAATGGAAAAGAAAATGTGGTATATAAACACAACTGAATATAAAGAATCAAATTATGGCATTTGCAGGTAAATTAATGGAACTGGAGAATTTTGTGCTAAGACAAATCAGCCAGTCCCAAAAAACCAAAGACCAAATGTTCTTTCTGACTTTCAGGTGCTAACCCAAAACAAGGGAGGTTGGGGAGGGGAATACTAGAAATCCACTGGATTAGATAAAAGGAGACAAATCGAAGGAGAGGAGAGGGGGATACAAAAGACAGTAGAATTAATCTGTCATAATTTTCCTAGTCTTGTAATTGTATGCATGACCAGGGTAACTCTGCATCACATACAACCACAAGAGAAGGATCCTAAATGGAATAATTTATACTCTATGTATGTATAGGCTGCCAAAATACATTCTACTGTCATGTATAACTGAAAAGAACAAATTTTTAAAAAAAAATAAGAAAGCAGATCATGTCACCTCTCCAAGATTTCTCCAGTGTGCTCAGAATAAAATAAAATGCCCTTCTATGGTCAACAGGTTCCCAAGTATTTACAGTTCAACACATTCACAACTGCCTATTTCCACTTCCTAAAAGCTTCTCCTCTACCATCACTGCAAATCTTAACCTGCCTTTAGCACTGAGATAGAGATGGATGACTGCTTCTCAATAATTAGGTCTCAACCAAAATGCCACTCCAAAAGACCTGCAAAGATCATTCTGCCTAAATTATCTCCACACCCCGTGACTGTGTCATGTCTTCCTGCTTTACTTCCTCAGAGCACCCAACCACTACAAAGTTATCTGGTTTGCTCATCTGCTTTCTTGTTGATCATGTCTTCCCCCACGAGAATATGAGTCCCACAGATGCAGACTTCGCATCTGCATCACCTTCAAGAGGGTTTGGCATAGAGATCTTAAATGCTCATATGTGAATAGTATACATGGTTCAAGTGAGAATAATATTTTATATTTTAGTCTTCAATTATTCTACCTGCTAGAGTACAGGTTCTTAGTATTTTATTTTAGACTGTTCAAAGGCATTTTGGATTTTAAACATCCCAAGGAGTCAATGTGATAATGAATTTAGTCAAAGCAACCATAATTTTGTTAGGATAATGAACGCATCTCCATTTTGACAGTGGGACCTTCTATCTTCTATCTCCTATCCAAGACCAAGCTGATTAGTTTGATGAATGTTCCAATTAGAATTGTTCTACAAATACTGCCAGTAAGAACTTAGGCACAGTTTGTATCAGTGTCTGGATACCACAAAATCAGACAAATAACCTAAGAAAATGGCATTGGTAGCATCATTCTAAGTAGAGTAATCCCTATTTTGCCTCATGAAAATTGACCATGGATAGAAAAATCAAAGCAACAGATGAAACATTTTTTAAGGTACAATTATGCAGGATTGGGATCTAGGGAAGCTTAAACAAAATGTGATCAATAAATAGTTACTTCTTTGGATAAGATTCAGAGGTTCTCGTTCTCCTGACCATCAGCTTCAGCTTCAACATCAGCGTTACCTGGGAACTTTTGAGAAATGCAAATGAGGGTTCTCTAGAGAGCTCCTGAAGGAGGAACCCTGGAAGTAGTTACCAGGGCTCTGTGTTTTTAACAAGCCTGCAGGTGATTCTAGCTGGCTGGAGTTTGAGAAGCCCTGTTCCAGGGCTAGAGCCAATTCATTAGCTTGTAATAGGAATAGGTGAACCAAATTTTGTTTAAAGGTGCTTGCTATTAGAAGTGCAAAATATGGGATGAAGTACAACATTCAGCTTTTAATCAACTAGGCTGTTTACAGCAAAATACTTGTCCACTTATTGTATTTTCCATGTATAAACGGAATGTAACACCTGATCCTCAACATCACAGTTTGTGGCACAAACTGAAGGTGGCAAAGCACTCCAGAAAAGCACAGCTCTCTCAGAATAATGATACAATTCAAAGACATAGGCTGAATTTTGCTCTCAGCATAAATTTCTAAGCAATCATAACCTGTTTTGCCAAGTGAAGAAGCTTTACCTGAATTGCATTAAATACGTATTTGATAATATTCAGCAATGTTGTCAGAAGAGGGCTGGTGGGGAGGAGCCCGGTTTCTGAGAAAACACCAATCCACTCATCAATCTCTCTGGTTGTGCAATCACTTTCTCTAATAAGAGGTCTGTAATTGTCACTCATGATGATGTGACATGTCACCACTGATTAGTACAAAAGAAAAAGATGTCTCCAGAGCAAAGTGAGACAAAGCTTACCGTATCCAGTCTTTGCTTGCCTTATGACTAATTAGGTGGGTAGTACACTTTTTATTGTGATAAATGACAACTCCATCACTCACGTGCAAACACACATGCTTGGACACACATGCATACATGTGCACGTACTTCATCACCCTATTTAATAGAGAACGTTTGCATCAATTAAAAACAAAGGCATGTTATTCTCCCATAATGTTGAATAGGTAGATTCACTTGTATATTTTTTTCCTACTCCACAGAAAGGTTTTGTAGAAACTGAAATATAGTTAAGAGGACTTTCATGTTCTTCAATTTTCCAACTCTACCATAAGATCTGTCTCCATATAGCCAATGTATTTTTCCCTGTAATTCCTCCAAATGTCCTGTGATCTAACCATGGTAACTTTCTCATTTTCCTACTAAGTAAGTACAGTTCATTACCATCTTAAGCTGTTTTCCCACCTCCTTAAGGATGACATATCAAACTCAATTTGAGTTTTCCAAAGTGTTGGAGAATTATTTTAGTTCATGTTTCTATTTTCCAAACTCGTGTCATTTACTATTTTCCTAGCTTACTTATCATGCATGAAACACATGACTTTGTTTTATTATATGCTGTTACTCTATGATCAACTCTATAAATATTGATATCTTTTAGGTTAAAGACCATTTTATATACCACATTCCCATGATCCAAATAACATAAGGTTCACAATAAGAATTGAACAAATACTTGTAAATTATTGTCTTCTAGGGTTTAAAGCAAGCAGTTGGTATAATTATAATGATCCATTTCTTATAAAAGTTAAGAGTTCATCTCCCTTCTTTTTCTGGAATCTACTACAGGAAAACCACAACTAGTGAAATCAATGACAATGTATACAACTAGAGAACATTATGTATTTTTTTAACTAATGCATATAAGTATGATCCTAAATGACTTGAAAGAATCAGTCACCAGAAAAGGATTCAAATAGGTTCAGTATATCACAATTTCTGAGGCAAGAAAGTAGAACAATATTTTTAATTTATTTCTTCAATAAAAAATGCCAAGGCAAATATTCTCAGTAATCCAAGAAAAAATACTAAATATTAAAATACACTATTCTCCTGGAAACGTGAATGAAAACTTCATATAATTTAAAGATAAGGACAAATTGACAATGTTTATCCACAAATTGTTAATGATTTAAAAACAAATACAAATTTCACTTTATGCTTTTTATGATGTCTACCTGAATCCTCTTTGAAAAACTATTAAATGTTATGCTAAGACATAAAAAATATTCTAACAATAAAATTCATATCATGAAGATGTCTCAGTCAATAAATGTGATTTTTGAAGTATATCCATTTAAAAAATCAGTTGGTCCCTCCTCCCACTTCTCCTCTTCCCCCTCTTTGTTCCCCCCCACTTCCCCCTCCTCTATTTTGTACCGCATTGAATCTAGTGATACTTTACATCTGAGCTACCTCTTCAGTTCTTTTTATTTGGGGACAAGTTCTTACTGAGTTGCTAAGAGTCTTGTTAAGTTGCTGAGTCTGGCCTTGAACCTGTGATCTTTCTGCCTCAGTTCCTGAGTCACTGGGATTTCAGGTGTGTGCCACCACATGTGGCAAAAAATCACTTTTGAATGTGCCTAATTTTAAGAATTACAAGTCTTAAAATCATGGCATATGCATATGCACACAGGCACACACATACATAGTTAGTTTTTTAACGAATATGCTTTTATCCATTTTAATTTGTGAACATGAAGATTCTTTCAAAGCTATCATTTCAGTTTCAGGGACAAAATCATGAACCTGTAATAGGATCTTATGACAAGGTAACCAAAAGTAAAACAACATCTGCCTTCTAAAAATATTCAGTTATACAATATTACCTTGTACATGTCTAGTGCAGGAAAATCAGAAGTTTATCTTAACCACTCAGTGAAACAAATGTTTATCAGCAATATATTCCCCATTTAAAATTAAAAGAAAGTAAGTTTGGAAAGTCTGGGGGAAAAAAAAAAAAAAACAAAAAACTAGAAGGTAAATCACTTTAAAATGGCAAGGCATTCTCGCCGGCGCTTTAAAATTGAGCTATTCTTCTGTTTGGAAACAAAGAGAACTGTAATATAAATTGTGTTCCTCCCAACATATCTTTCAGGATTTATGGAAAGACCTAGTTCTTCCTTGGCCAAACATGTTATTGTATTAAATAACTCACTACTCTAACTCTATTAATTACAAAATATGCTTAGGATGTTAAATAACCTAAATTCAGTCATCTATGTCAGTGAATCAATTACCAATTAAAATGCATTTAAAGAACTGTTTGCCCATGAAAAAAAATTAAACTAAGAAATTTAAAATGCAAACTGTTCAGCTTCATAGAATTGTATGAGGGAAGAAATGTTTTAATACCAGGCAGTAACCTGAAAGGAACACCCATATTGATGCCTAAGATCCACACCTGTAGAGACATACACATAGTATATACCTACGTATCTGTATGTACACACACCAGCAGAAATTGTAAATCGATTTTTACCAATCAATCAAATCTTTGATTCTCAGGCCTGTCTAAAGTCCATTGAATGCACTGGACAATTGTAACAGAATCTGATCTAATCACAGGGAAAACTACGAAGGATGAAAGAAGGGTACGAAAAATATTTTAAAAACACTATTTTTAGGAAAAAGATAGAAGTAATAGTTTACCCTTTATTCTAACACCTTTCTTTAGTAACATGGCAAATTTTAAACATATAAAACATACCAAAAGAAACTACTCTTAGAAGGGATGGGTGGGTGGAATGTGCATATCTCCCCACCACTATGGAAAGTTAAAGTTTGATAAGTACAAAGACAAAAATGTGTCAAAGTGGAATTTCCCAAAATAAAAATTTGAATCATAAAAAAAAATGGTATCACCTAGAGAACATTCTTCTAATTTCTCAAATTACAACTTGATGATGTTGGATTCAAAGATTTTAAGATTTTTATAAAATAAGCTCTACAAATATTATAGCCAATCTATTTTTCATGAATTTTTTTGGTAGGAGGGGCACCTCAGCTCAGGCACTTATTTAAGATAAGCTCACTAAAGCTCACTAAAAGCTGAGGAATCTGGTCCAGGACCAGTAGCCACTAACTTCAGTGTGTATTAGATTCACCCAAAGGACTTTCAGAACATAGCGAGCTGGGTCCCCTTCTACAGTTTCTCATTCAGTAAATATAGAGTGGAAACCTCAAGCAAATTCCCAAAGAACACTAATGTTTCTGATCTGGGATGACACTTTGAGAATCACTGCCACAGTCTTTCTTAAATGTCATATTTTGCAACTGAGGTTTCAGGTGAATCAGACATTCCCAATTATTTGAAACTTTACTTCCTGAAATGAGCTCAAGAGCTCAAGTTCTGGGATGCTGATTGAAAGCAGAGCCATATGCTATAAAGAAGAAGGTTAACACCAATTATTGAAAATTCCAAAGCCTAATGGGCTCCTACCTCTCTGGAATTCCTGTCCTCCTCCACATAGTAGGAAGATAAGGTGAGAGGTCTATTTTCTCCACAAAATTCTTTGATTCTACTCAAGTTCATGAGCCCTGAGAGTTCTGTCCTAGAGTTGAACAGATCTGAACCCCTTGTTCTCTAGAAGGTAAAAACATGTTCCATGTCCCCGGGCAAATTATGTGCTAAACACTGATCACAGAATTCCTAAGCACTTCAGCCCCGTTCTCATTTGGGTTGGGAATCCTTCTATAAAGTGTGGAAGAAATGGTTTTGGTTTGGAATTTTCAAAACAGCTGATGACCAAATAGCCTCATGAGGTCTCCAATGGCTCTTTTCATTTGAGGACCAAGGCCTACTGGTTTAATTACATTTTAGAGTAATTAAAGCTGAGGAACACTTCCTGGCAGCAGTTAGATTTCAGAATGTCTCAAATCTTTCTAAGGTTTTCATGGCAAAAATCTCATTATTAGGCTCTTTATTCTCTTTCTCAACATCAGAATGGTATACATATGGCTATAAACTTATACATCATTAATGTATATGTTTAAAATTTTAGGAGAAAAATTGTGATATTTGTAATCACCATCTGTCTTTTGGTGGACTCATTCAGCCACTTGGCACATAGCTAGTTTCTGTTTGCAAAGTTAATGTCCAATAAAGGAGCAATGAAGTCACAAATTACTTTGAATTGTTCTTGGCAAGTTTCTCCATATGAAGTGATCATAACAATGATAATGGTGGAATAACTATCTCATGTCTATTTGCTGCTCTTGCTAAATAGTAGACAGTGTGTCAAAATTAATATTGAAGCACATGAAGTTTGGAAAGAAAATCTGTTAAGCTAGTAGGACTATTTTTGAGTTAGTAGATGTGGGGTCATTTAGTTTCTCCCCAAGAAATCTAACTAAATATTATATATAAATTTGGGGGATATACCAATAAATGCAAATGTCTTAGTAGGTCATCTTTGTAATCCTATCAAATTCTAACAGAAAAACGTGATCCCTAAAAGTAATAGCTCCTCCAAATATACCTTTCCATTATGAGATTTGTATCAGGCTGAGATAAGCAAACATGTGGCCCCATTTCTTACTCATTTTGTCTCCATACAAAGCCTTATTGAGCCATTGTGGGTCCTTTCTTCCACAAATCCACATTTAGCCTTCACATGTGCTGCAACTGAGTGTCCCAGGCAGTCTCTACACAGTGACAGAAGTTGTCATATAAAAGGAAAACGAGTCTGCCTTCCTGTATTCTAGAACAGCATAGCAGACAGAATGATTCCCTGGAGTTGATCAAGCATGTCAGAAAGAGATCCTGTTTTTCTTCTGGCTTTTCATTTCATATGAAGCAAAATCCAAAGATCCTCCAATAGGCTTTAGGCACCTACATGATCTGGCTTCATTTCCATTCGCAGCTCATGCCCAGCTAATTCTCCACTGCTCCCTCTGCCCACAACATACTGATCACCTTGATGTGCTTTGACCATGACAGTCACGTTTCTGACTTGGAGCTGTTGAGCTGCCTGTTGCTTGCCTCTGCGTGTTTCCTGTGCCTGGAATATTCTTCTCCCAGAAATCTCCATGGATAACTTTCCAAGTTCCTTAAACTTCTGCTTAAATTTTTTTTTTTTTTGGCAAAATCTAAACTAAAATATCCTACCACCACCAAGACTTATCCTATCATATGGTCTCTATTTTCTCTTTTTCATTATATTATAATGAAATAATAAACTATCCTCTAATAAACTATCAATTACTTATCATGCCAATTATTTCTGTCTTTTCTCTATATTCTAAAATGTAACTCCATCAGGACAGAGATTAGTCTCTCTTGTTCATTAATGGATCCCAAGTAAGTAGAACAGTACTTGATCCAAAATAGGTGTTCAAAGTGCCTTTGTTTAATAGAACAAAATAGCAAAAGTAGTAGGCTTTTGGGATTCCAACAGGCATAGATAGGTATTTTAAAAGTCAGAACCACATATCTTCAATGCAGAACAAGAACTATAGTATTTAGCATTTTGTGCTAAATAATTACATCATGGCTGAAATTTAGTGAAAAATTCAGTAACAGAAGACCAGGCTACCAATATCATAGTAATCAGCTCTCTGCAGATAACAATAAGAAAGTGTGATGTCTGATGCTGGAATATCATTCAGTAGCCTCTTACCAGATCTGCTGCTCCTGCTCTTGCACACAGGCTATTCTCAATACAGTGGCCAGAGGAATCCTATCACACGATATATTTCCTAATGTTGCTCTGAGAGTAAATACCTTAAACCCTAAAGTGATTGATGAGGCCTTAAGGCAACAGGGCTTCCCATTATATCTCCACCTCAATTTTCGCTCTTCCTGGCTCCCTCATCTCTGTTCATACTGGTCTGCTTGCTGTTCCTCAAACACAGCAATTGAGATCCCACCTCAAGGACCTTGCACTTGCTGTTGGCTCTGCCTAGGGTATCCTCCCTCCAGACATCTTCAAGGGCTGCACCTCCCTGCAGATCTTCATTCTAATGCCATCTTATCAAAGAACACTTCTCTGACCACAACATTTAAAGTGAAGTTCCCTCTCAGAGGTCTTTCACATTCATTTGCAGGTTAACTTTTCAATGTAGCTTTGGTACAGTATTTTGGTCATCTTACTTAACACACAGTATATTTAGCCCCAGTGTCTTGTTCACCTGTCTTCTCCTTTGCTTCCCTATAGCATAAGCCTATGAAGGCAAGGTTGCTGTTGTGTTCTTTACTGTGTTCTCAACATCTAGAACATAACCTGGCAAAAGGTATATGCTCAATAATTTGGGACAAATAAGTGAGTGCATGTGTAATTATAGACATATACGCATGTGAACACATTTCCCATATGAGATTTTGAAAGTGTCATTTTAACTGTGACAAACTTGTTGAGATCCAAGTAGTGTCAAGCAGTCAGGTGATGAAACTGTAATAGGAAAATTGCTTTCATATTTCTGAGTTCAGCCCTTCTTCTACTTGCTAAGTGAATCAATAATATAAATCATTTATACTGTCCCCTCTCTCTGGAGGCATTTCACAAATTTACAGATGTATACAATGTTGGAGATTAAAGAGACTTCGGTGATGGGCCCTGGTATCTCCTACACTTTGGAGATGACAAGTAAATAATAGATCTAAAGCCAATTAACAAGGTATTCCAGCACAGCAACTAGAAATAAGGTGCTCCCAACAATGCATTGATCTGGCTATAAGCTCACTCTTGGATCTGTTGCTGCTCAAAGAGAAAACTCAGAAAGCAAGTTGAATAACAGACTTTTGTCATGCATATAGCTTCATATGGGTGGGGAAATGACCCAAATATAGTATTTCTTGACTTGTGAGAAGTTATTTCCTGTATTTCTGAGGAAATGATTACTCAGATTAAATTGTAAAATGGTTGAAGTACCCCAAAATTTTTTTTTAATATCTAAAGACTGAAGCTCATCAGGTACTATTTAATTCAACCTAATGGCTTTATTCAGTAGACGAAAAAATTAATCTATATTTTGTCACCTGACCAGAAAGATAACAGAGATCAAAAGTATCATCATCTTACCTCGTCCAGTTAACTTTTCCTAAAACATTCCATAATGAACTTGGTACACAAGCAAATAATTGTTTAATTCAGAAATCATTTATTACATGGGGTCATGCATCTGTAGATCTCTTATAGCTTCTTCAGGTATCTTTTTGCTCACAGCGCTGAGACGCTAACGAAGGAAACTGGCTACCAGAAGCAGCATCTAAATCAAATGGACCTCCTTGCAAAGATAGACAGAAACACTCAATTTTCAATATGTACATTCAAATCCTCTGAGGTCAGTTTTTAGTGCAATATAGCTTCAGGAATGTGTTCTCTTTCAGCAGAGGTCCTCATTACAACTAAAATGTTTCACATCTCAGCTCACAATGACAAGAAGGACCATGATAGTAATCTTGGGCAAGAAGAAAAAAGATCATGGTTTTACTAATGAAATCAGAGACAAGCAGCTTTAAAACAACAACAGCAATTAGATCACACTTATTGAAATCATTATTCTTTACATATTTGTAAATGTTTCCTATTATGATGTTTTTCCATTGCTTTATAAGATCAGGTTATGCATGCCTTTTAGTGGTATGCAATTAAAAAGGATAAAAAAATGATGGATAATACAACCAAAATCTAATAAGATCTCGATAGTCTGAAATCATGGGCCAAATCTTCAACAATGACACTTAACTTCAATAAACTTAACTTTTCATATTTATAACAATTTTTAAAATTCT
Organism: Sciurus vulgaris; assembly: GCF_902686455.1. NCBI lineage: Eukaryota > Metazoa > Chordata > Mammalia > Rodentia > Sciuridae > Sciurus > Sciurus vulgaris. The sequence goes on along the minus strand of NC_136474.1, from coordinate 76,840,903 downwards.
CATTAAGGAGATAGTGGTGTGTAATAGAATAAGACCTCAGGGTTGCTTTTGGTGGTAGTGTATGGAATACAACTGACAAGTGATGTGGGCTTCTGAAGCTGATAACATGTACTCAGGCTACCTTAGTGCAGAGAACAGGAGGAGTGAGCTATTTATACAACTAGAATATATCAAAACAAGGACACAGGATTGCTTATTAAATTTGAGTGAAATGGAAATGTAGGGACCCTTATTCAAAAATTATTATGAATTTCAAGTCAATGACAGTAGATCATTAATAAAGCAATGGGACCTTTATGAGTAGGAGAACCACATGCCATTGAATTCAGTCCTACTGGAACTTATGCTGGGTCTGAGCATTTATTTCCTGGGAAACCTCACAGGTCAACTCAGAACTAGAAGAATGCTCAAAATCTTAAGCCAAGTTACCTAAAGACTGAGGAATGATAAACATTTTAGAGGAAGAAAGGGCTGAAATGGGAGTACTTGCCATTGCTGACAATAGTTTAAGAGCTGCTACATAACATTAGGAATTATTTTTCATAGCTGCAAGTAACAGAATTAATACCACATGAGTAGAAAAATATATGGGTATATAGTCATTTAATATTGGTATCTTTGATATAATCAAATTTATTCAAAAGTGTTTGGTCTTCATAGACAAGTAACAGTGCCATGGTCCCTAGAGTTAGTCAAAGCATATCTTGCAAATATACAACTTAATGCTAGCTTTGCTACATAAAAATCATGTGAAGCAATCTGAAATGCTGTTATCTGCCTCTGTCCCAAAAGGTGAGACTCAGAACTGTGTAGCTATTAAAGTCTCTAATTTAGAAATTTGGGCTTAAAACTCTTTATATTCTCCTAGTTCTTTGAATTTACCCGAGTTTTCTTAGGAAGTGAATGCTTAGAAACAACATTAGTCTCAGTAGGACTGAGTTCATGGGTATCAATTAGGGTTAGAAACCTCTAATCCAGAGTACCCTACCCTCTGGGCCCTGGATGGGTGTGATGTACACACTGAAATTTTTCTTTTAATTCATCCTGCATGTCATATATCCAAACTGATTCTGACTTCTTTCAAAACCATCACGTTAGAAAAAATTAGTTCAGTAATGTTGACATTTGACGAAATGATTCACCACCAAAGAAAGTCAGATTCATTATATTATAGAATATGCAAGAGACTATTTTTGAAGATTCTTTCAGACTCACCCCCATAAAGAGAATTTTTAAAAATATGACCCTAATTTGGAATGTTCCCTCTGTATAAACATAAGGTGCCAAAATGTTCCGAGCTTTGACCAGCTAGTCACTAAGATAAAATTATATGCTGTGCACAATGAATGGCATTTCCAAATAATGACTTAAAATTCCAATATATTTTATGAAGATATAAGTGACTTGTACAGAGGAAAATTTCAGTATCTGCTATCATAGTTTTCAGACACAAGATTAATCATTTTCTACCATTCACATGCTAATTATGGTCTGCAATTCACTTTTCTCCTTTCCTTACTAGTCTGTGTATCAGAAATAAGTGACGGGCCACAAGTTAGCACTGATATCTAAGATAGGAAGACCTGAGTTTCAACTGAAATCACTGGGAGAAGTTGCTGTTGTGAGTTCAGATTAGAGAACGCTGTATGTGCAGAGAGAGGTGTGTTATTGGATGGGAAGTAGGATGCTGTTCCGGGTACAAGGGTCGCCTAGTAGCAGAAGAGCACAATTTTCTCTTTGGGAGAAAAGGCAGGACTTATTTCACTCAGTTGGGCCCATGGATACCTAAATCTGTCTCGTTGCCTCACTGCTCCTGAAATACTTTCCTAACTCCATTGTCACATGATAAATGGCATTTCAGCCCTTTTGTTGGAAAAGTAAGATGATCCATGCCAGAATAGAAAAAAATTTGTTTGCTATTATAATACACAACAAAATACAAATCATCTAATGCTAGTGGTAAAAATTTGAAATGGTAACTAAGTATAACTTCTTCAGTATACATTTTGAGGGTCATCACAAGGGAAAAAAACCTGTAATCATCACATTTTATTATTCAAGTAGTCTTTAAAATCCAAAGGTAAAATTCAAGGACAGTTCTTGACAATCTTGGGCAAAAGAGTCATTTGAGACTTTTTTTCAGTTTATGGTTTCTCTGTAACCATATTATCTGCTTTTTTTTTTTTTTTTTTTCCAGTAGAAGTCTTTCAAATCTATAAAATTCTCAATATTTAGGTTTTGGGGCCTGAATTTGAAAACCATGCATCTCTTATTTGAAGAATGTGCGTATGTTGCAACTTTTATCTGAGATATGTATGGAAGTTTTGGAAACATTGATTTGCATTCATAGGTGTGGTGGCAGCAGGACAGCTTGGGAGCTTTCCTTACAACTTCATTTAAATAAAAGTTGATTTTCAAAAACAAATCCAAATGATCAAGATCATATTTTGCAAATGTCTGCAATTTAATTGTTGAAATTTTATCAGAAGCTGAAAGGGGCAGAGATACTTCAGAATATTATAATGTTCACATCTATTGTCAGTAATGTAGAAAAATTGTTGATTCCCATTATATATTTTGATTATACCTTAAAATTTTACAAAATTAATACTACCACAAAAAATCTAGAAAAAAAGTACAAATTTCAACTTCCACATGTCAGATGCAGGTCTATGTAAAATATCAAATTTAGGAATAATATGAATTGCTTAATTTTGTTAGAAGAACAATAATATAGCAGCTTCTCTTTAGCAGGCAATGGGCTATTACATGCAAAGTCTAATTAATCTTCATAAGAGTCTTTTAGGCAGAATCATGCCCATTTAACAATGAGGAAGCCAAGTGATAAAAATGTTAAGATGACTGCTCATAGCTAGACAGTTTAGGTGTGATCCTAGGACAGTCTCAGTCCATGCCCTGTGTTCCTGATGCATAAACATCCACTCTAACCACTCCTTTGCATAGAGTTTACCATAATAACTGCTTATTCAATTAACTTAACTGTAAAGAAACACGGATATAGGGGGAACATAGAGAAAGTTTCAAGTTTAGTGTCCTATCCCTACATCTTTAACTTGCTTGCCTTTATTAGGCAGTCATTAGACCTTCAGCATAACACAAGGGAGACTAAACAGCTCTTAAAGTCCAGCTGAGAAATGGCTCAGTCCCTAAACCACCAGGCACCATGGTCAGGTCTCTGATATTTTTAAGCCTCCACCGCTCATCACTGAAATGAAGAGTTTCACCATCTCTAAAATGGCAGCAGCTGTCAAAGATTAAGCCCCTAGCTTTTCTTCCATCCCCTTTCAATGTTCAAGCATTAGAAAGATTTTTTAATGTTTTTCTCTTCAAGAGTAATGGTTCCGAAGTACAATCACACACAAGAGAGTAGCTGTGAATATAGTTTTAAAGCAATCATTCTGTTTCCCCTAACTTCCCACCAGGAGTCCTGCCAACATCCCATGGTAGACAGCTGGAGTCCACAGTCTAGGCAGCCTTTCCAGGGCCTTTCTCCTGAATAGGCAGAATAAACAGAGCACTTCTTGTTTTCCAATATTTATCTTTCCTCACAATTTTGAGATAAAGCTACCATTACACACAGACATGAGAACAAAGGGGACAAAATAATTTCTAGATCTTTAGTAGGTTCTACTGGAAGTACAACTGAAAAGGGATCACTTTTTGCCATCATTGAAAACTGCTATATTTCTCATCAACATGAAGAAGCGATCCACTTTTCAGAGTGTCAAAACCATCCTGAGGATAAACCAAGTCTCCAGGGAGATTCTTTTATGCAAGAAGATATCATCTGGCCACAGATTTGTGATTGACCTTCCTGAGAGAATAATCTCATTCTTTTTTCTTACCTCCATTCTTTAGTAAGAATGGCTCCTTATTAGATCTTGCTCCAAGATGCTAACTCACTGCCCAGGTAGAACAGGTTGCAAGAACATGTATGCACCGCCAATTCCTTTTGCTTTTTCCTACATGTCACTCCCTGGGTTTGAAACCATCAGGTGGCCTCACCCTCTCACTTAGATGTCACCATCTTGAGACAAACACCTGCTGAAGGTTCAAACATGGGACCCTCCTAGTTTCAGGCCCATATTTAGTAAATAAACGTATCACACAGGAAACTCTTGTAGTCAGGAAGTCTAACCAGATCCATGATTATTTTGATCTTCTGAATTTTGTAACACAATTTATGAAAAGTTTATTTTTATATTACCCTTACAAAAATTCTCATGACATTCATAAGTTCATTGCATCTCCTACCTTAAAAACTAAAATAGAAGGCCGCCACAAGACAGAATATTTCTTTGACATTCAAAGGACTGTAAAATCCTAGAAAGTTTCAACTTTTCAAAGGCAACCTCTCAAAGTTGATGCAACTTGGTCAAATACCTCTGACCACAGGTCACACTATAAATGCATTGTTTAAAAATATATCCTGATATATCTCTTTAATACATGAAGTAAAATACTTTCAAGAGGGAGGGCCATTGTGTTTACTCATAAATATACCCTGAATTCAGCAGAGTCCATAAGTTTTCAGTAAATAGGGAAGGCACATAAAAACACAAGGAGAGAAAATTTGGGGAAAAAAAAAAAAAAAAAAAAAGAAAAGAAAGAAAAAGATTAATTCTGGTTCATTTTTTTCCTGTTTTGATTTATGTTCTTCAAAAACTCTACTTCTTAAGCATCCCTCCAGTCTTCCTCTAATGGCCTAGATGGCTCATTAATGCTAGAACAAATACCTTCGCAAGCATCTATAAACATGTATCTTAGTCAAATTTTTTGTGGATGAATACCTCAAACCACACAACGTGTGTGTGTATGTGTGTGTGTATGTGTGTGTGTGGGGGGGGAGATCTCCACCACCACTCCATGGCCTAAACGCTGAAGGTAAGCATATTTATGTGCAGAAAGAGAAGCTCCAAAGTGGTTGAGCTGCCAAATGATTTCATTTAAACTGTGGATCCAGTGTTTACCAGGGCCTCCACCTGAGGCGCTCTGCGATGGTCTGTGCAGGAAGCATTTCATTTGAATGCAGTTGGTGGTGGCAGAGTTGCTCATGTGCGGTTCCCTTTTCGTTCAGGGTAAAGAGGCAGGGTTAGAAGAAACCTATTATTTTCATATATTCCTAGTGTTAGTTTCCTGATATTCTGAAAGAACAAATAAAGAAAAGAGGCCTCCCAGCTCAGTTTCAGCTTACTCTGAGCTGTAGACATCTTAACTGCATCTAAAACTGAAGTGGATGATTCAGGTCAAGAGTTGGATCGAGTCCTTTGGAATGAGCTGTAGGTGGCAGGTGGCTGGCAGCTGGCACCTCACACAGTCCACTCATGGTTAGCATTTGGCATAGAAGGACTGAATGGAGGGGCCACTGTACCTCAGAGGTGTAGCCTGTTAGATGAACCTGAAAATATGGGGTTTACTATTTTTTGGTCATAGTTTTACAAAAGCAGGTAAAATTTACACTTGTGCTTTCATAGGACATAAACTCAGATTAGTAGCCTCTAAGAATTTGCTTACTCATTCCATGTCAACTGGAGAGAGTTCACTCCGAGCTGTGCAAGTCAGGGGAGAGAGTGATGGATTCATCTCACGTGGAAATGAAGAGATTTCATAGATCAGTTATCAATTTAAATGGAGAGATTTCTGGTTCTGGGTCAAATAATGGTAAGAAGATTGTCTCCCGAAATATTTGTCTTATAAATCCTTAGTGTTTATATGATTTCATGTGCTTTTTGTTCAAGTCTGTGACTGCTAAAACAAGTCAATGTATGACTTAAGCCTCTAGTATACACCAGGTACTGTTCTAGATATTGGGGATATGATAGCAATCAGGAAGACCTAGAATTATGCAGTACAGTACTAGCTCCTATATTCTAGTCATGGAGAAAGACAATGAATAGGCAAACAGGTACAAAAGTAAATATGTAGAAAATTTCAATAGAGAATGTAGTCAATGGGGTCAGAAGTTTCTGAGAAGCTGAATAAAATAAGGATAAGCATACAGGTTTGGATTTGGCCAAGATGTAGGTTATCAATGATGCTTATGAGATTAGTCTCAAAGGCAGGATGAGAGGAAAGGCTAATTTAAGGGGATTGATATCAAAATAAATTATGGAGAAGGAAGACAATGATGGAATGAAAACAGTACCACAATAAATTCATTCCAAAATGTTTTCTATAAAGGGAAATATAGGGATGAGACAATACCTGGAGGGCATTTGCTGCCAAGAGCTTTTAATGCTAGATGTTTTCAGAGTGAGAATGGTTCTATATGTAATAAAAGAAGCAGTAGTCGGGTAAAAAGAGGAATGGATCTTGGTTGGCAGGAGGAGAGGAGTAGTGTCTAGAGGGGTATGTTGGATGGAAACAAGAAGGCATCACGAAGGTGACAGGAGGAAGTAGACCCCATGGGCCTAGGTGCAGGTGGGTTGGCAGGTTTGGTGAGAAAATGAGGGTACTCTTTCCCCACTGCTTCCTTCTTCCTGGCAATCAGGAAATGGCCACAGTACTTAAGAAAAAGGAATGAAGAATGAACATTACAGTTTAGAAAAGAGAAACTATAAAATAATTTCACAGAATGAGACAGGAGACCTTGCAGGCAACAAGTAGGCTTGCTTCTCTTAGGGTTGCCTGGAGATTCAGGTCCCACATATTCTGATTTTTTTCCAGGTAAGTTCACCTATTCAGATGGCAACACAGAGAAGGTAGAGCACAGGACTAGTCACAAAAAAGGAATTTTGTAAAGGAGGCTTCAGACTGTTTCCTAATTTTACAGCCTGAAGTCCTAACTTTCTGGCATCCCTGGCCCTAGAGCCGAACAATACTGGGTAATTGCTGAAGGACTTAGCTAAGGTGTTCACAGTATACTCCTACAATGGACCACCTGTCTTCTAATTTGCTGACTCTCCTGATATGGCTACTGATCCCACCTGAACTTATGTAGCACCTGGAGGTCAGAATTTCTGGTCAGTCCCAGGATGGGGAGTTGGTTTATTTCTTCTATTCAATTTTACAGTCTGTCTTAATGGCTAAATTATACTGTAGAATTTAGCATAACTTTGAAAGGACCTTGGAGCTTTAGAATTTTTGTGAACAAACACGAATGTGTTGCTCAATTACAAAATTATTGAAAACATTTCTACTTCCCAGCCTTCCTACTTAAAGGAAAAGCTGCATAGGTTAACGCAATGATGACAGGACAGTAGGTGTTTTCATTTATGCACGCATATCCACACAGACTGGAGGAAGGCATCTTCATTCGGAGGAAAAGCCTCATCATTGCCATCATTAAGATGCTTCTGGCTTATCCATCCTTGGAGCTTAGGAACTACAATCACCACAAGCACTTAGTCATTTAGACTGCTTGTTAACCTCTTCAAATACCAAATGCATGGGAGGGACTAAGACATCCAAGTCTCCTCTCTCAATGGAATACCAAGTGGGGTGAATGGAACTAAGTGTGTCCACATCCAAAGCAGAAATTGCTTCACCCAATAATCTGCTCACTCCCACACTGCAAACAGTGCAAAAGCTCAATTTCCTCTATAAAAGGAAAACAAGGTTTACTCAAAAACATCTTTATTAAAGATAATTAACCTTTTGTTAACTGCACCATACAATGTGGTTGCATTTAAGTTTCTTTAGGTGCAAGATTCCCAATGCTCTTTGAAGACATCATGAGATAAACATAATGAGCTTGAAATAGCTTGATACATAATTTTACATTAATGTGTAATAGTTTTGATTCTAATCTTGACAGGAAATTTTAGATATCAAAACCATAAGAAAAAAATTTAGGCACAGATTTTGAAATTCAGAAAAGAATATCCTCCTGAAAACTGGAAGAATAATATCACTGGGTTATATTTTAGTAGGAGCACAATTTGGAATCTTAAGAAATGCTTTTTGATCATAGTTGTAACTTTTTATTTGCAATGAGAATGTGTAAAATCAACTCTACTAGCAAATTTCAAATACAGAATACAGTAATGTTGACTCTACTCACATGCTGTACATTCCATCTACTGTGTTTAATCATTCTGCATAACTGAAACTTCATATGCTTCAACCAACCCTTTTCCTTTCCCTCAACCAGCTGCTGGCAACCACTTTACCCTAAAGGGTAAAGGAGTACAATTGTCAGTCCTGTATTCATCCTACTGATCTTTTTACTTCTGTTTTCACAAGGACACTTCTACAAATTTTAAATTATACAACACTTGATTGCACTACGCTAATTTGGATGTTATCTGCATGTAAAATATTTCTATGTAAAGACTAGAAACATCTGAGGGTGGGGATCACATCCCCTTATCTTTTCCATAACCCCTCCCATGTTGCAACATACACATTAATGCTCATTTTCCTAACTTGCTAGTGTACGTCGCCAGCCTCTAATTCTCCACATAATTGATCCTGGAATAGTGTGAAAATTTGATGTAAATTCCACGTGCAATTGACAGAATGATTCAAATACCTACCCACCCTTCTGTACCTGTTTTCAAAGTTGTTGCTATGGAGATAATCCCTCATCATACCAACTGACTGATGCTCTTTACTTTTTAAAGTAGGCAGTGCTGTGCATTTCTTGGCAGGTGAGTCCCTGAATGTTCTGGACAGCCAGGTATGTGGTTAGTACACTGAAGAGTGGTAATGAGTAGATAGTACATGGTAATGTGAAAGAACAATAAATCTAAAATGCTAACTAAATAAAACACTCAGTGGATCACTGATCTGATGCTCTTCCTCTTCTGTCTGTGTTGGGTTCCTTATCTCGTTCAGTTTTACATCTTTTAGTATCTCAGTGCAGACATTCCCGTTTATATAGTCAAAGAACACCACAAAATTATGAGTGAATTCAAAATAGCTCCCTTTTATGTATGTTTCTTAACTTTTAAATGCTGTCCACTTTATACATGTATTTCCTCCTGTGCTTTTTCAGCGTTAGTTTAAAAATTCTAAATATCCTGTTTCTTCCAGCAATATGAAATTGTCTGAGAGAGTAAAGTATCTTAACTACATCTTCAAAACAACATCATGTAGCATTTCATACATGTGCATGACATTTTAAAACCATCAACTTCGTAACAACCCACTTACCACATTAGGCAAAACATTTCGCAAAGTGGTTTTACCCAGCTTCTCTGCCTCCTTTCTTTAGGTACCTCAGTCTCACCCCTAATTGGGCCAAGGATACTGAAGCATTCAAGCGGAGAACTATCTTGGTAATTTGGAAAGGTTTTGTTATCAAGCTATCGTCAACATTTCCATGATCTCCTCCACTGGTCAGAAGTAATTTCTGAAGAGTGACTTCAAATACATGAAGCTTTACTTCATTCCATCAACACACGTTTTAAGCATCTGCTATGTACCTTAATATTTTCATTCAAAACGAGCTTAGATGCTCACAATTGAACCCTGTGTATTTGTGATTCCAGGCCTTAAGGATCTCCTAATCTAGACATAAAGAGAGGTAGACATAATACAGCATCAAGAAGCTGCAATGGTGGTTTAAACAACAAAGGAACAAGTAAAGACTGACAAGGCATACCTCAGTGTAAGAAAGAAGGCTTCAGAGCCAGGCACCACCCCATAGTCCCAGCAGCTCCGGAGACTGACAGGAGGATCACAAGTTCAAAGCCAGCCTCAGCCAAAAGTGAGGCGCTAAGCAACTCAGACCTCATCTCTAAATTAAAAGAATACAAAATAGGGCAGTGGTTGACTGCCCTCAGTTCAATTCCGTGTCACCCCCCTCAAAAAAAGGGAAGTCTTCAGGAAGGTGGTACCGTTTCAAAACAGCTTTGAGTAATAGGATTTGTTTTCAGGGATACCAGTGTTGTGGGGTAGACAGAATAATTTGCATAAGGTATTGAATGGTAAAATATATTTGAAAAAGTTGAAGTAATACATTGAAGGCAGATTGTTCCTATAAATAAAATTACATAGGTATAGAAAGGAAGAGAGCAGAGAATTAAATATATTAGCAGTTTTAGCTGATTAGAAACCAATAAGAATCAAGTTCGATAGTATAAAAATACTGCCAGAAAGAATTAGAACCTGTTGGTGTCAATACTAATAGTAGGAAGGCATGTGGTTTTAGGCGTTATTTTATAAACTGTGTGTAGAAGAATATATTACTACGAATCCTTGGCACAAGATACCAAATTCAAAAATACGTAAATGAGTATGTGAATGTGTATACACACACACACACGCACACACACGCACACATATATAGAGAAACTGACTTTAATCATTTTATACTTTTCAAATACTTTTCAGTTGAGAAATCTTCTGAAAATTTTTCCTTAAACAATACAGAATTTGAGCAAAAGATAATACAATATTCACAAAGATCCTTATCACTAAATCATTTGTAATTAACTTAGGATTGCTCTATAAAGATGATCACTAAAGGACTAGCAAAGTAAAGATGGCTAATCGATGAAATATCACAAATCCATTCAAATCATTCACAAAGAGTTTGGGTATTGATAATATGTTGATGCTCTTAATGCTAAGGAAGAAAAGCATGATTCACAAGAATTAACATAGTACAAGTACAGATTTTGTAAAAATTAGAAAAAATACTGAGGAAATAAATCAAGAGAGATTAACACAAAAGATCAATGAATTATAGATCATTTATATTATTACTCCTTTTTAACTTCTAACCATTTTGATATTGAGCACATACTATTTTTCTAACATTTATTTTTGACAATGAATACTATTTGAAGCGAAAATTTTAAAAAATAATTTAAACCAAGGGAGACAATATTTCAATGTAATATAACATCTGGGATATTATTTCCTAATTTGGCTAAGGCTTTAAATATAGCTAAAACATTCAGGGAAGGGTGATTAGACTGAAATGGTGTTGGAAAACTGCATTATATAACCAAAACATTTGGACAGGAGAAACAAAATTTCTAAAATAATGGGGACTGATTTTAAAAATAAATATGATCTTTTATATTAAAAAGGAAAATAAATATAATCTTTAAGGACACTCACATGCAAATAGGAAAAAGCTTCTCTCAGCTGTTCCAGGAAGACAAGTAGAAGCTGGGGGTGTAGGAGGAGCTGCCCTGCCTACAGAGTATTCATATTGTCATTATCCACACACTCTGAGGTGTAAACCACCCATGACCACAGGGTTTAAGCTTTCTCAGCCTCATAGTCCCCATCTGTGAAATGGGTATGTTGACATTCACTGAGATGATGGATGGGGAAATGCCACAAAGGCTCTTTAGGGTAACACAGTAAGTGCTCAACAAAACTCAGCTTTAAAAAGAGAAGACAAACAAGCACAGTAAGTTATAGATGGACATGAGCTCAACACACGGAATTCTGTAATGCTGATACTCTGCCACCTTGGAAAGGCTGTCACTGGAAAGCAGGAAACTACTTTGGCACCAGGAATATTCATCATGAGCCTGGATGACCCACCAGAGCAGCTCTGAAAAGAATTTTTTCATTGAGTAGAGATTCTGATGCATTGTGCTTCAAATCTCTTCCTTGGACAGTGCAACTTTTCAACTGAAGCTTATAAAAATGTACAATTTTTCCCCATGAGAATAACTACTAGTGGGATTTATGAAGTGCCACTGCTTCTCATTCACAAGTCCTCATTTCTGTTACAGCTATGTGGCCAGGAACAGTTACTGATTCTCACTTTGCCTCTGTTCTCTTGTCTCAAAAAAGGGGTGAGGGGCAGGGATTAGTAATAGCACCTAATAGGTTGTACAAAGATTAATGAAATGAATACATGTGATTTGTGTACAGAGCATCTGGCACCATGCAAATACCCAATAATTATCACTTACTATTATTATTTTCAGTAACCACTAGTTGTTTTCTACATTTATCCTTCACTTTCACTAAATACTGTGGGTCAGTATTCATACCCTAATAAAGTTGTTACCTGTTGTAAATGTGAAAACACTGGTGGCCTTTGGACATGATCTGTCACTCCCTAAAATTCTAAAGCTAAAAATTTCTAAAGCAGAGTCAGCTGAAGTTATCAGTCTTTTGCAAGGCATTGACATCATGTGTCTCAGACATTCTTAGAGATACAGCATAGTTATGAAATATTATTATTACATTTGCTCTACTGATGTTTATCTTGTTTTGAACCTTAAGTACAATGATTAATTAGACAGAGTAAACACAAAATTATTTTATTTTGTAAGCATGAAAATCACTGTGTCAGTCAGTTTGGGTAGTCATAGAAAAACATCATAGACTGAGTGGTTAAACAGAAGACATTTATTTCTCACGGTTGTAGAAGCTAGAAGTCCAAAATCAAGGAACTAGTTGATTTGGTTTCTGGTGAGGGCAACTATCCTGGCCACCAGATGGATGCCTTCTCACTGTGACCTCAGAGACACCCCGTCATGACCCCATTTAGCCTCTATCACCTCTTTTTAGGCCCCATTCCCAAATGGGTTTTAGTGCACAAATTTGGGGGACGTTATCTATCTTCTCACTCAATCTCAGAAAATGTTAACAAGTCTCATATTTCATTATCCTCATTATGTTCAAATTTAGTTTTATCTGGATGTCAACTCTCACTGTAAAGTTACTCATTTTGTCCCCCAATAGATACCCCAATTTGATGTCCCTGAGAATGTATTTTTTTCTAGTTATTTTATAATTTTGAAGTTATCTTTCATCTCTCTCATCCATCATCCATTCTGAATGAGTCAACACATTGATTAACCCATCTTTTGAGGCAAATCGCAGATATGCACCTTCATTTTGATCGACCCTGTCACCACTTTACGTGAGGGCCCTAACTAACCATGAGATGGATCACTGTGACAGCACCCTTATCAACCTTGTCTGTGTTCTCCTACCCTCCAGAGTATCATGCACAGTTACTCTAATTTAATCCTACCTTCATTTCATTACCAGGAGAAAACTCCATGCATTTCCCACCATATTGGGCCTTAGATAATCTCCTTGGTATCCCAAGTTCTAATTAGCTTGCATTTCCAACTACTTTTGAACAAAAACATCATGGGGGGAACGGCATTACAACTCTGCAATGCAGGAATGTGTTTTTAACCTACTATTATTTACAAATCTATATTTCCTATATTGATTTTTACTCATTCACAGCATCGCTAAGTTGACATTTTTCATCACGTTATTCATAATAGATCATTAAGTGCAGTTCAGCATGATGTGAAACAAGTACCCAGATATGACAGTGAACCCTGATGCTCACTTGGAGTTGCTGGGATCAGCGTATGGTTGACACCAGAGGTCCCTTTTTCCCAAGGTAGAGACTACACCCAAGTTCAGGTGCTGCGTCTTCCCTCCACAGCAGAGGGGGTGGCGGCTTCCCATGGTTGCATGGGCACTAAGAGCTGGGCTGCTAGAATCTCAGACAATTCTACACGTGAGTCCTCTGCCAGTCTATACCAGTGGGTGCCCACTCACTTTCTTTGTTCCTTCACTGACAAGGTTGCCCACGCTGGGTGATGAGAGGTATGGTAGGAATACAAACCTGCCTGTGGCCTACCTCTAGGAGAATGGAAGAATGGGGACTGCCTGGGTATTAGTTAATCTTCTCCAGAGAAACAACCCATAGCACTTACTGTTTTGAGCGCTGCTTTACATAAATGTAGAGGCTAAGAGACCAGGAGAATTGAACATGGAGTTCCAGCCTGAGTCTAAAGGCCTGAAAACCAGGAGAGTTGATACTATGATTTCTAGTCTGAAGGCCAAAAAAGACCTAGCAGGCAGGAAGAGTTCCCTCTTCCTCAGATTTTGTGTTCTGTTCAGGACTTCCCCTGGTTTTATGAGGCCAGCATACATGGTGGACAGCAATACACCATCTCTACCCTCTCAGAAACACAGAAAAAAATGTTTCATCAAATAGCTGGGCACCACATGACCCAGTCAAGTTGACATATACAGTTCACAGAGACATTATGATGTTTCTTGTACCTCTTATTGACTCTGACTTTGACATTTTCACTGTCTCTATAAAATATATCCCAATTCATGTCATTTGATTGCTATAGAATCTGCCCTGATCCCTGGTTCATGAGAGTTGATGACTTAGGTGGAATTCACCTTGCAAACAAAAGGGCCAGGGACCTTATGAGCCCCTCCACATTCTGCATTTCTCTCTCCCCCTAATAACTCATCTCTTCACCCTTCATTTACCCTAATACTCTTATACTGCACTTGATGTTTCACAGGAGTTATGATCTATACCTTTGTGGAATTTTTCAAGAATTGGTCCATGATTCTTAAGTCTTTAAGAGTGTTCATCTGTTTCTTTTGTATCTAACACCCTTCTCAAGAATCAGAGGGGCTGGGTTTGTGGCTCAGTGGTACAGTGCTCGCCTAGCATGTGTGGGGCACTGGATTCAATCCTCAGCACCACATATAAATGAATGAATAAAATAAAGGTATATCCACATCTAAAAACGTTTTAAAAAAGAATCAGATACTTTATACCAAATATGCAAAATATCTATTCCTATCTTAACCATTGTAAATGTTTCTTCTTGCTGTGTCATAAATATGGGTCCAGGTCTTTCATGGATCTCCACGATACTTTGGTTTGCAACAGATATTAAATGTACCCAAATTATGCTCAAAGAAAACCAGTTTTTATATGACACTGGAAAATAATTTTCTCTATGTATTATCAACATTGTCTACTAGATATTTAACTTAGATTTTGGCCAAACTCTTCAAGTTCAGCTTCCTGAACTATAAAATACCAATGATATTCCTTAAAATTAAGTGCAACTATATAGTACTACTGAGCATGCACATCTACTAACTCAATTTATAACAGCACTACTTTCTTAATAACAAAAAGGAAGTGCTTGAGGTAGGTACTAACTGCTTTTTTATTTCAAACCCTCTAAAAAGTCTTTTTCCTTCTACACATTTATAAGGTAAGAGATTTGGAGATAATATCCTCTTTGTTTCAAACACATCCTTTGTGTTGAGATCTTTTCTTTTTCACTATTAGTGAACAGAGTTCCCTAAGATTTTCATATAATGATCTTCCTGGACTAGGTGACTATTGCTGTTGAGAAAGGAGTAAACACATCTACAAACATCTGAAAATGCTAGGAAATTCCTTCCAGAAATAGGCATTCATATTTAAGTGGCATTAAGTATTCTTTAAGATTAGGCAACACAGCCAGGCATAGTGGTGCACACCTATAATAACAACCAGTAACTTGGGAGGCTGGGGCAAGAGTATCACAAGTTTGAAGCCAGCCTCAGCAACTTAGTGAGACTCTGTATTCAAATAAGAAAATTAAATAAATAAATTGTAAAAATGTCTGGGGCTGTATCCAGTGATAAAGCTCCCTTGGGTTCATCTTCAGTAAGAAAAACAAAAAAAAAAAAAAAAAAAAAAGAAAAAAGAAAAAATATTAGGCAACACAATTCTACTGAAAGGCAATAGCCATTAAGTTTTGAAATTTCTGCCTAACTGAATCAGCAAGATTCCTGGCATGAAGCAATATTTTATAGGGAAAAATTGTTAAGTTCAACTTTATTGTAGAGAATTAAGGAGAGCTTACATTATTTTATGTTCTTTAAAACACGTATATCTTAAGCCTCTGCACTGCTTTATTGGGGTTCCCTAAGGCACATGCTTCTGTTCTGTACACACCCAGTGGGTAGTTCACTGAAGATCCTTCATGCTGCGTGCTTCAACAGCCCAGGGTTTCTGCCTGCTGATTCCTGGTGACCACTGTGAATACCCACAGAATTCTGGCCTGTCTTTACCCAGAGGTGAAAATTTCCAGCCTGATGTACTATCACATTCCCAGCCTCCTGGTATTCAGGAGGCTGTTAAGATCTGCTGAATTTTAATGGCACTTCACCTTCAGGGACCATGAGCAGCAAGTCCACAGCGTCGTAAGCTCAGACCCAGACCCTGATTACCTGGATCCAATTTAATTAAATGTAAACTCTTAAGCACTATTTAAGCTGCTGATTTTCTGGAAATACTTGCCCTTGAGCTTTGAATAAATAGATCTTTGGCTCTTCCAGGTTTTGGCCATCAGACAAAATCATTATTTTTAAGTTGAAAGAGCTGAACTGAGTGATAACTTCCCTGCCAAGTTCTCTCTTGTCTGGGCTTCAAGACCTTAGGTGAGCACAACATGTGAATTTCTGCCTTTTTGATGTATTTCTTGTGCTCTCCTGAAGACAAACATTAATAAAGTGAATTATTTGTTGTACTGGAGTGTCTTGTCTTCCTGCCTCACATAACAACTAACTTGCCAACCTAAATTTAGAGAATACATATACTTTAAAGTATTACAAACATATTGATCATTGGGAAGGAAACAAATTTTCTACCAAAAGAGATATCTTATTAAAAAAAAAAAGGTAAGTGAAAGGCATTCATGAAATATAAAAATATCAGAAAGGGCAGCTGAGGTGAATTATAAAACTTCCACTTTAAAATCCTGCCTATTGAAAAGAAAAACTGCTAGACACTGAATTCAGACATTGCCAATCAACTTCTAAAACACTCAGTGATCTCCTAACCACAAACCTTATTTTTCTTCTCCACAGATCTTGCTAGTTCTTGGTCCTCATCCAATTTTAAAATGGAAAACACTTAAAGTTATCATTTGTAATAATTTGGGGTTTGCTTCTTTCTCAGAATCCAAAATACAAATTAAGATTTGAAAAAGAACATTCAGAATGGATTAATTTGGAAGTTCGGTTGGCTTTTTACTTTTCTTTCTTTTCTCACCAAATGTCTTTTGTTGATAAGGTAAAAATAATTGAAAGTGTGATTGATGTAATTTATATAGGAGAGCAAAAGTGAAGGTTGAAGTAAAAGCATCTTTCAAGAAGAAAATTTGCCTCTTCAGATTTAGATAAAAATAATGAAAAACTACAAAGAAACATACAATACTTGTAATTTAACATATTGATTCTCCTTCTTTTATGTTTAGTAAGATTGTGATTATGCTCTATTGCTAAAATTGCTTACTTCTTTTCTATGTTAAAAAATATTTCTACCAGCTACACAATTCTGTGTATGAAAATAAGTTTATCTGCAAGTCAAATGAAAATATTATTTTTCTATACTGAGTTTTGGTAAGTTATGAGGTGGTTTCATTTTCCAACATTAATTTATATAAGAAAAGTTCCTTGCCTAGTTTTATTCTTTGTGAATAAGCTAGCGCCAGTCAGCTTGGCATGTTTTCTGTGATCCCATCATATGGTGGTATTCTTCACAATTAGCCATCCTCACAGTGAACCCAATACTCGAATGAATGTTGCCCTTAATACCTGACTTGGAATTTTACCCCATACTCAATAAAATCCAAAGTGATAAGAAAAAAAAAATTATCATGTAAATATTCACAGGCCATCATTTTTAGTCATAAAACCTGCAAAGGACACCAAAAGACACTGGCCAGTTCGCAACTAGCTCTGTATACGTGTTGATCCTTTGGGGAAGGTGGGCAATAGTTCATGTCTTTTAAATAATACAGACCCCCTGACACACACCTTTTTTCCTTCAATTGAGAGTATAACCATCCACTGAGTACTAGGACTTTCTACATCATTTTATCAGTTGTGTGTTGCAGGAATATTCTCACCACTCCTGCTGTTTTGTCTCTACAGTCTCTCACCCATGCCCCATTTCAGATGCCTGTGCCTCTTGCCTCCCTGTGCACCTTCCATCTTTCAACCCAGTACCCATTCCTGAGCCGAGTTTCCCACCACACCATGGAGCTGGTGTGCATCCCCTCTTTGCTTTAGACCTCTTTCTTGGCATTCCACACCTCTATTACTTCTTCTTTTGTCTTTAGAAGATGTTTTCACTAGCCTCTAATGTCTTGTAATTTAGTGCTTTGTTTATAAAACAAATATATTCAATTTGTTTTATTTTCACGAAAATGAACTTTGTGAAGAATGTATTCCTTTTTACTTTTTTGCGGTTAAAAAAGCTTTTTTTAAATGAAATGATAATCTGTGGTAAGGCTGATTAATTTTGTCTAACTACATTTTAGGGTCCTTCTTTGGCAAAAGGTTAAGTTTTGGTATTAACATTTTTACTAATATGCCAAATTTTGAATGTTCCAACGACACTCTCAAATTTTTAGCTCTCAATTTTGGCAACTTATTCTGGATCCCGCTGCACCCAAACCCATTAAGATAGGAATTGTTCAGTGATACCAACAGAAAAACCATTACGATGGTTATGCAAGTGGTTTCCTCTAGAAACTAGGATTACACAAGCCTAAGGTTTTCTAGACACACACCTAGAGTTAGAAAAAGTGAAAATACTTTTAGTCAAGTTCATCATGCCAAAACCTACAGCTAAAACAAGAGTTAAAATAGGTCATGAAAATCCACTGAAAAACCTTGAAAATCTCATGGGTTCTGACCTACCAGAGGAAGATTCAGAAAATGAGAGAACAACAAAGAAAAAAAGCAAACTGCCAATCAAAAGAGAGATAAATATATACAACAGCAGCCAATTCAAGCACACCCCATTTAACCAGTGGAATCATGCTGAGAGTTTTCTAACACCATTAGGCGTACAGTGCTCATACAGCAGGGTGACCTCTGGCTGCCCTCAGCAGGCATCAGCGCACACTCCCTCAGACTCAGGCATTTTGAAATATTTTCTCAATCCTACGTCCCTTTTAAAACAAGTAGGTTCTGTTTATGCCTTTCCATGACCATAAGTTTCCTTTTGTTTTTTAAATAGTGATATATTTCATATTTATGAAATTGTTTTTCATTTGTATTTTCTTATTCATGAAAAACTATAGTTCCTGGACTTTTGGTAAAGTCAAGAAGGTGGCGGAGAAAAACTGTCAAATATTCTTGATTGGCTCATGTGTTAGTCATTGTTTAGTTGTTGTAGCCAAATAGCTGACAAGAGCAAATTAAAGGAAGAGTAGCTTATTTTAACTCATGGTTTCAGAAGATCAGTCCATGGCCAGCCAACTCCATTGCTCTGGGTCTGAGAAGATGCAGAACATCATGGCAGAAGGGTTTGATGCAGGAAATCTGCTCAGCTCTTGGTGACCAGGAAGCAGAACAGAGAGGAGCCAGGGACAAGATATAGTCCAGTCCACACCTGGGCATCCTACTTCCTCTAGCTGTGGCCCAGTTGCCTATAGTCACCACTTAACAGTCCATTCAAATTATTAATCCATCAAAGGGATTAGTCCACTGATAAGGTTATAGGTTTCAAGATCTAATCATTTCCCCTCTGAACATTCCTGTATTGCCTAACACAAGAACTTTGCACAGAACATTTATGATCCAACTTATAACAACTGTCAATCAGAATGATAGACTGTCTACTAGAACATCATGTATGCATGCAGTGCTTCCTAATGGTTTGGATGTCAAAAGGTACCATTTGGAAAAGGTTCACCTTGAATAAATAAGCTCACCATTACATTAATACTTTGCATCAAAAATCCAAAATAAGGCTTTTAAACACAACATTACATCCAGTGGATACTGCAGAAATGCTGACCCCCTGCCAGCCTGAGTTGTGTACATGTGTATGTGCACAAGTGTTACAACCAGTTCTCATCAGGCACCTCAGCTTCTGAAATCCCATCCATGCAGGGAAGCTTGCTAGGGAATAACGAAGATGAAGGCATCGGAACTGAAGTTAAGTGTGGGTTTTAGCAACGCAAGGCATTAGTGGTCATAGCAACTGCAGAGCCAGGCCCCTGAGCCCTTTAATGTGGCATCAGTCAGAATTAACACATGAAAGGGGATGGGTCTCAAGAGGCCTGAACCAAACTACCAGTGAATAAAATATTTCTCCTATGTGCCCAGGGAAGATTGAGAGAGAAGGTGTGTAATTGGATGATCCTGAATCATAATAGGAAAACATAAAATCACATTAAACTCTTAAATCTGCACCTATGTTAAAAGCAGCATTTGGAAAGGAGGAGGATAAACACCTGTTTGCAGTTCAGTTGGTGAAAATACCAAGTGTTATAAGATTATTATGGATTTTGTAAAAACTAGTCCAGGGGCAAAAGAGTATGATGGAATTGATTTATTTCAGAATGATATTTAATGAAAAGCAGA
Organism: Sciurus vulgaris; assembly: GCF_902686455.1. NCBI lineage: Eukaryota > Metazoa > Chordata > Mammalia > Rodentia > Sciuridae > Sciurus > Sciurus vulgaris. Next base: position 76,820,800 of record NC_136474.1, on the reverse strand, counting down.
TCCTGAGGACAAAGTTGTAATAATGTTTCTCCTCCCTTTAAAGCCTAAATCATCCTTTGTGATCCTTTGCTACACTAATAGCTGGGCTTTCAATATTGCTGTCATTATTAGAAAACAAGCATGTATGTTTATATTTTTATATATAGGTCCTTCTCGTTAGCACAGTGTGTAGTATAAAGAAGGGTATTAGTGAGGTAGAGCACCTGTCTGGGAGATGGCTGTGTTTTAAACGTGGCCGTCCACATCTTACCTGTGATCATTTGCTCGGATGGGCCCATGCTGCAAGTGCAGATGACTCTATGGGCCTAGCAAGGTGACAGATGTTTGTATACTAAAAACCAAGAAAATTCAACAAGACTTATTCCTAACTGCAATGTTGCACCCATTGACCAATCTCTACCTCTGCAGATGATTTTTCAAAATAGAAGGATCTTGAATGTTCTTGCCATGAAGAGATAATTAATACACGAGGTGATGGATAGGATAAATACCCTGATTTTATTCTTGTATACTGCATACATTGACTAACATTCCACACTGGGCCCCAGAAACATGTACAATTATTATGTTTCAATTATAAGCAAAATTAAAGCAGAAGATTCATTAAGAATGAACCCTACTGCAGATGATGGACTTGGGTGATATTAATGTGTCAATGTAGATTCTTTTGCTATAACAACAACAAAATCCCCAATGGCCAGAGACGGTTGATCGTGGAGCAGGTTTGCCTGTGTGAGGACTGGAGGTGTTTTAGCCCAAATTTGCTGCAGAACTAGAACTGCCCTTTTAAAAAGTATTAAATAAGATTCAATAAATGACTTCTACCACAGCAAGCTCCTGGTTTATTAAGACCATACCATCATTAATGGAGAGGACTTCTTTGTTGTTGTTTGCATCTTCCTATATAAATGTCCATAGATACATTTCAAACATGCCTAAAATTCCTTAACCTCCTTAATTCTTAATCCTCTTATTTTCTTTAGTTTGCTCCTCCAAATGTATCTAAACCAAGTTGAAACTGAAGTCACCTTTTGGTCTCTTGAATTTAAGTGGACTTCCAGTGAAATACATAATCTGCATATCAGCTGGGCCTGCCTATTTCCTGAGATCCCCTGAAACTTCCCTGGACCCTCAAGATGCCCAGATTTCTGAGAAGGTTAGGCTGGCTGACATTCTTGGGGTCTCTTATACTTCCAGCCTGAACTCCTGTTTCTCCACATGGTAGTCCAAATAAGATATAAAACAGGTTAGCAGTCAGTATTCGTGTGATAGACCTCACTAAAACTGGATTTTGTAGTACAGTTTAAGTCAATCACATGTAATCAGTTCTGAATTGAACAAGGGTTCCCTTTTTTAATATGTCCTTCCATAAACTTCCACACAAGAGTTCTGCCTGTCTATGTAGCTTCTATATCCTCACCTTACCTACTTGTCAGCTCTTCTCCCTGCCCCCACCTTCTCCATCCTTCTCTGGTCTCCTCACTTTTTGGGAGTGAAACAAACTCCTATAATTTTCTTACCAGGACAGTTTAACCTCCCCTTTTTATAGCTGGCTTTCCTGCTGGCATCTATGCCCTTAGAGTTGTGCCTTCCACAATGGTTTATTAAGATATTTTCACAAAGTTACTTTCCCAAGATGAATTTTGGTACCAGCTGTTAAGATAACACACCTTTTATTTGGTTATATAAGCTGAGTTTTATTTTATTTGTCCTGAAACTACCCCATTTGAGTTCAAAGGAACGTACATAAGGAAAGTCAGAACTTATGCACTGAGTACCTCCAATATGAGCACTTGGCCAGACAAAATTGTGCCCATCTTAATATAAACCTTGCCGTATCTGTGAGGCAGCTAGAGTTAAAATCCTTATTTGAGAGATGAAGAAACAAAGGCTTATAGAGGCTAAGAATTTGCTTTCAATTAAACATTCATTTAGCAGCAGAGACTATTTGGAAAATTCTATGCTGATAAAAAAATGTGTATTGCACCTATTATCAGAAGAAAAATGTGGACAACTGGAAGAAACACAGGAATTTATTTTTTCAAAGTTTTTAGGTTTCAACTAAGAAACCTAAAGCTATGTAACCTTGGGAGAAAATATCAAACTACCAATTCCAGTCATTCGCTTATGTAAACCTCTGATCTTTCTGATCCAGCTGAGCGATTGTAAGGATTAGATGGAGTAATTTATGTGAAAGTATTTTGTAAATGGGAGATAGTTTAGTTCTGTGAAGAACAGCACAGATTTTGGCTGTGGATGGCTTGGGTTTAAATCGTGGACCAGCTGTCACTTACAAATGGTATGACCTTGGACTGCTTATCCATCTCTCTAAGCCTCAGCTTCCCCATGTGTTAAAGAAAAAGTGCCAACTTCTGAAGATTTGTACACTAAATGAGATGAGGAATATAAAGTGTTTAACAGAATCTGACACATGGTGAGATGTGAACACATTAGATATTATTATTATTTGTTACATTTTGAAAGAATTGGTGGTGACAATTGTCATCCTTCTTCAACCAAGGCTATGTATGATTATACAGAATCTGCTTATGTGACATTCACTGAATCTTGTGCAACATGGTGGTGCTGTCTTCACCAGGATACTTTTGAATTACTAATAAAAACACCAAAAACAAGTGGCAAAGAGCTGTTACAGAGCTTAGTGATTTTACCAACTTCTCTCCCTACCCAAAACCTTTAAATTCACCCTCCCCCGCAAAAAAAATTAGTTTAGAAAGATTTGAGTATATATAAGACGAGCCATTTACATGGAGATTTATTGGCACATCCCATTCTGGCAGAATGGAAAGAGAGAGAAGCATGTCTAGCCTTTGGTTGCTATGGCCTTGCTGCCTGCTAACCTTGTGGCTGCTATTAAGTCAAGAGGCTACCTTGCTTTGTTTGGGAAGCATCCTTTCCAATATCTCATCCTCCTAAACTATGAAGTTTGGTCTATCCTCTAATGTGGAAAGATAAGCAGGTGTCAACTCTACTTGGGTTAACTTTAAGGCATATTCAAACATATTTTGGTGACATCATTATGTATGTATGGCATGTATAAGTGTTTAATAGCAAGTTGGTCCAACCAACTCAGACGCACAACTGTGGTCACCTCTATGTAATTAATCAGTGATTACATAAAGACCCTGCTTCTTGCTGGGCTGACCTCATGTCTGAATGGCCTTGATAGCACCCTGTTGCTGCTGCTGCTGTCTCAAATTTTATTCAAAACCCTCTGAATTTCCAACTCCACCTCACCTCCAGGCTAAAATACAGAAATCAATGTGTTTTTTTTTTTTTTTGTGAAATAATGAGTTTTTCTCTGGGAATGCCTCCCAGCAGATTTCCCAGTTTTCTGAGTTTTGCGAGTGACTTCCAGTCAAGTAAAGGGCTTTTCTAAATCTCTGAAGAGTTGAGTCAGGGTGGGTTCAAGTGTAAGGACCCCCTCTACTCCTCTTAGAAAAAGCACTTCCTCCATTCACCCATTTGTCATCCCTCTCACCAATGGGCTCCTCACCCAGAAAGTGGCATGTGCCAAAACACTTGAAGGTAAGAAGGAACACCTAAGGTCACAGTTCAGCTCCAGGCATCCAGGGACCCTGGACACTCCATCACAGACATAAGAAGTAGGCAGTTCAGCACTGTGAATAGTGAACACACTATTTCTGTTGCTATTCTACCTACTACTTTAGTGCTAGGTTTTCTAGGAAGACAGATTCAGGTTCAAATCCTACCTCCCACTCACTCCCTGGGTGACAATGACCAATTCACTTTACTTCTTTCAATCTCCCAATCTTTATCTATAAAAATGAAGATAAATATAGCTATCTCATTGTGTTGTTATGAGGATTAAATAAAATACTGATATATACTTAGTTAATATTAGGTCATTATCTGTTCTTTTACAAACTCCTGGAGAGATCAATAAGTACATGGGTTAAATTAATGTGCCTTGTCTCAAGCAAATTGGCAAATTATGTGGCTATACATGCATGCATACCCATGTTTACAGCAGCACAATTCACAACGGCCACATCATGGAACAGTCTAGGTGTCTGCCAACAGATCAATGGAAGAAAATATGGTACATATACACAATGAACTATTATTCAGCCATAAAGAACAACAAAATTTTGTCATTTGCAGAAAGAATGAATAGAACTGGGGAGCATCATATTAAGAGAAATAAACCAGATTCAAAGTCAAGGGTCATATATTTTCTAACTTGTGGAAGTTAAGAGAAATAAAGAAAAAGAAGGGGTCTCAGGAAAATAGAAAGCTGGACAGTAGAGGAAAGAGATCAGGGAAAGGACTGAAGGAAGGAGGGGTGGAGGGCAAGAGGAAGTCTGAGAAAGGAAATTGATGGAATTATGTTATATGCATGTATGAATATGCAACACTATTTTGTATAATTATTATGCAGCAATATCCACACATGTACAGAGACACAAATACACACTCATTTTATTTTTAAGGAGGCTTTGCATGCCAAGATCTTACCTCCTCTGCCTGGATATTTACATTCTCAGATATAGCCTAAACTTAATTACAGAATCCCCTTTCTCAGGGCTGTTACTCTGGAAAGAGTAAAATTAAACAGTAGATACCAAACACTACAGAACTAAAGATACCTTTCTCTAAGCTACCACTTCATTTGTATGTCTCTGAGGTGGTCTTTCTAATTTGACTATCTTGCGGTAAATGATTCAGAAGCAATTTGACACAGGTATAATTCTCTCTTGGTATCTTATTGCTAAGCCATAGTACTATTTGCCAACTGTCAGCACAGTTAACACTGTGTTACTTCTCAGAGGGATGTTGATACAAACAGAAGAGGAGGTGGTAAAAAAGAATGAAGAAGAGGAACAGGAGACCACAATACAAATAAACTTGACTCAAAACCTAGAGGGGATTCATAGCTCTGACAGGTTAATTCTTTCACATCTATAAGGTCATTTTTTTTTGGGGGGGGGGTACAGACAAGCAAACTGAGAGGTTATGTATTTCACAAACATCTTTATATTCTCAGCAACAGAGGTACATTTTCTATAATATCAGGGTAATTTGGCTTACCGTTCAGAGCCTAAGTTCAAAAATACCCATTTTCCAAGCTGTGTTCCACAGACTGCTGCTGTTATATAAGATGTTAAGATCATCCATAAAAAGAAGGGTTTCTAGATTCCAAATGTGGAAAATGTGGCTTACACCCTTCCCTTCTGTAGAACTCACAATATATATGAATACATTCCAAACTTCAAGAAATCTCATAAGGTAGATCGGTACAGGATGCTTAGTCATGGCTTAATTTTGCATTTTCCACATTTATTTGACCAGAGAAATCTTCCTTTGCAGATTTTATCTTGCAAAATAGTTGCCCTCTTTGATGCAGACTCCTCATCTATAAGGTGAAGAAAATTAAAGTCCATCTTTCATTGATACTGTGAAAATTAGTTGAGTAAATTCATAAACAGCATAAGCATATTATCTGGCATACAGTGTGAGCTCCATATGTGTTGGATGTTATGATTACAATTAAATGACACCATTTGAGGATGAGGAAGCAGGTTATAATGAGAACATTAGCTGTGGGAAATTGTAAAACTGGTTGCAGTCTCTTCCCCTCTGAAAGAAGGAAATTTTTGTACTTCTTGAAATCCTATGGCTCTATGACATGTTCTGACCAATAGAATGTACAGACTCTGCATTGTCTCCCGCCAAGAACTCACTAGACAGAACCTACACATCTGGACTATCACTCTTGGAAGCCTGCAGTCTCCATGGGCCCTTAATGCTAACAATCCTAAACTATCCTGCTGGGGTGGGGGAGACTACCTGGAGAATGTCCCCATCTTTCTAGCCAAGACCATCATAGACAAGACACTCTGTCAATACCCCAGCTGATCACTGGTACATGAGAGAGACAAGCCTCCTGGTCTACCCCAGAAGAACCATCCACCTGACCCAACAAAACGTGAATTATATCAACAGTTGTGAGCAGCAGATGTCTATGATGGTTTGCTATGCAGCAATAGCTAACTGATTTATTAGGCAAAAAATTTCTGGTGCTTTTACTCTTATCTACTCTGCTGTGGTCTCTCAGGAACGAAATGTGCTTCTGAATACAATGTGATATGCTAACATGGTGGATGATTTGGTATTTATGAGCAGTCACTGATCCATAAAAAAGTACGCAACATCTGTTTGGAGTAGAAAATGCTATCACAAAGATTTCTTTTGAACATGTTTATATCTGCATGTAATCACACCATCAGCAGCATTTTCAACCAGGAAGGACAATCTCTGTACTGTCAAACACATTATCATTGTCATATTCACCTGTACATCCTACAAATGATACACAGAGTTGGTCAATAAAACACACATGCCAAGATAAGATGTTGCTCAAACCTCCCTGGGAATGTCATTTTATAGAACATCTCCTAGTATTTCTTATTTAAAAATGGAGTAACATCTTTTCTACTCCATCATTGTCTGTGAAGACTGCACAAAAAGTCAAAATATTGAAATATGCTTTGTTTGATGACTTATATTTAAAACATTGCATGCCATATTGCATTTGATTCTACAGGCATTTGGATGACAGTATTAGCTAGGGAACACAGATTTTCAGGACACATTTTGCTAAAGGTGCATATGGAATAGAACCCATGAATAATTTTTCTCACTGGGAACCCTGCAACATTAATTTTCTTAATTCACTGAATACCATAAAAAAGTGAATACGATTAGCATTTATCATAATACATGGGCAACTCAGGAAAAATTTTTAAGATAAATCAACAAATGTCTGTGGACAATTACTCTCTTAAAACTTTGATAACTGTGAATGTGAAGAGCAACATCCCTGCCTTCCAGGAGCTCCCAGGCAAGTGAAAAAAGAAAATTTTCTGAAGAACTGTAATTCAGACTCTCCACACCTAATTCTAACCTTGTCATTACCCAAACTAGTCACTAATTCTATAATTGATTCAATTATAATTAGCATTATTTATTTTATTGCTGATTGTTAACAGAGAAGCAGGAATCAAACGGTTTTCAAAAACGGGGAGTATTTTTCCTGTCATTTGTTAAGAAATGAATATTATGTATGTGCATGGCAATAATCATCCTAGCACTTGGGCACCAGAGCATTTAAAATAACTGCTGAAATATGGATTAATAGGTGTTAGCTGGGCATTTTCAAAGTGGGCTAATTTCAGGTATTTGCTAAAATCACAGGATATAGCATTTCGTGGTTATGAGTAGGGACCTCAACAAGAGACTGATCTGGGTTCAGAATCTGATTCTACTCCATTAGTAGCTTTGCAGTATTGAGCAAGTCACAAAACCTCCCTTTCCTTTGCCATCTTCTGTCTGCTTTCTCCTTCCATGTACACCCAAGAGCAAAAACTTACACACACCATGTCACAAAGCCAAAGTATTATTTACCCATAACTGACTTTGATTTTTTTTTTTTTTATAAATTAAGTTCACTACTCCAAGGATTTCAAAATCCCCAACCACTACAACCTGAAGCAGTTTAACACAGTGGTAAGAAGAATGAGGTTCTGTGCTCTGCTGAATCTTGACAAATTAATGAAAGTATCAAGAAGCCACAGAGAAGTTGCTTTCTGACTTCAAGAACATTAGAAGTATGCCTATATTTATTGTTTCACAACAAAGAATTTTTTTGAGTTTGTGAGAGTTCCTATTCTATTTCAAATATATATAACATTCCCCTTATCCTCCCCTCCTGTTATCTTTCCACATACTTAAACCCTTCATGGTTTCCCCCAGTCTGAAAAGTTTCAAGGACACACACACCACATTCCTTGATCAATTAAAGTAGCTTCCTTCTGATTCAGAAGGTGTTGGATTTTACGCAAAGGACACCAATACTGAGTCCAAGAACACCTTCCTTTACTGCCTCTCAGGAGGAGCAAAGCCTAGTTTGCTACTTCCTCCAAAAGGACAGGAAGATTTTTTCAAACCTGTGTTTTCTGTGCTCTTATGTCCGTCTAGAGACATGTCCTGACACTAAATCACTTAAAAATTGGGTAGCCTTTCCAAGAAGCCAATGACAAGATGGAGTGGAGCAGAAGCAGCAGGGTGTCTTCAGCAAGCTCACCTACGGTTGTGTGGACCTGGATCACCGGTCAGATGTATCACTGAACTGCTGGTGTAGTCGCTGCTTGGTGAAGCAGGTCCGGGAAGAAATCTCATCCTTTATGGGCAGCAACAATGGCTGAAAAGGTGCCTGTGCAGTGCTGAGTAGGCGGTACTGCCCGTGGAGAAGTCGGAGGTAGCAAAGCTGCACCTGATATGCAAGCCCTTGCTGCCTTAGACACACCTGCCGTACATGATTACTTTGTCTGAAGCAGCACAGTTGGCATCTTCAACGGTAGGTCCTTAAACCAGATGGAGATCAAGCCCAAGATAATGGGCCATTCCTGGGTGGGTTAGGATCAGAAGGGACACCACCTGCCCTGGATCGCTGCCATGTATTCCTATTGCTTCATTCCAATCAAGTGCCTCTCTTAAACAATAGAGACACACATCTATAAAATATATTTTTAAATTATGTATTGCCCTATAATGTATGGTACAATATAACCTTAAAGCCTTCCCAGGGTTTGGGAATGAGGACTGTGGATAACTATTTGCCTAATGCCTAAGAGCAAGGATTGCCTAAGAATGTCCCTGAACACTACAATCTTTTACAAAAACTACACTCAACATTACAGTGCATACAACCTAAATTTTGTAAGGATTCAGAAAGAATGACAGAGTTTTCCCAAGGCTCAAGAACAAACACTCACATTATTAACACTAATTGTTATCATATATGCCTGCGGCTAGGATACTGAGACACAAACTAGGCTACCCTGAGAGAAGTAAAAGTGTTTTTATGTGGTTTATCTTCATGTTCTAAAGTGGAAACAGAGTAAAAATAAATCATTTTGGATGCTGGATAAACATGCTTACTGTAGTCAGAGTTTAATAACATGTAAAACTGCTTTCCAAAGCAGTTGTAAGAGAAACAAGTAAGATTGTTCAACTCATTCAAATTGACAGGTTATATACATTGAACTTCTCAAACAATTTTCAATTCTTTTCTTAAATGTAGAGTCTAAGATTATTTTCTCTCTGGAAGTACTGGTAGTGCGTAAGTCTGTTTTTCATTATGACATACAACATGTTTTTAGAAACATCTGACAAACTGGGAATCAGTATGGTCTTTTGATGTAGCTTCCTTGAGCTTAACAGGGCACCATCTGTCCAAAGACAGTCAGAACTTTCAACAGGTTAGGTGATACAATAAAATTGTGGTGATTTACATTCCTTGGAAAATCTGTCACCTAGTTCTTCCAGGTAGTGTTGGATTTTAAAATTAAACTGTTTATGGGAAAATAAGTCCCCTAAATTGTTCTGAAATTTATACCTCTTAACAAAACATTGGGGGTGAAAATCAAAACTTTGCAAATGTTTCTCTCCTGTAGTAACTTGGAGGGAAACTAGGGGGCTCCCCTTTAAGCTGAGCAGGAGAGAGCACTTGGTCCAGGTTACATAAGTCACAAGAATGAGATTGGCAAGCAGTAAATTGCAGCAGTGAATAAACATGGAGAATGCACAAGGAGAAAGGCCCAGAATATTTGGTCACCCTTTATCCATGGGGATATGTTCCAAAACCCCAGTAGATGCCTAAAATTGTGGCTGATACTAAACCCTATATACGCTGTCTTTGTTTTCTAGGCATGCATACTCATGGTAAAGTTAAATTTATAAATTAGGTACAGTAAGAGATCAATAATGATAACAAAACAATTATAATAAAAATTGTGTGAATATTCTGTCTCTATCTTAAAATACATTACTATACTGTATTTTCACACAACAGTTGACTGCCGGTAACTGAGATCACAGAACTCAAACACAGATAAGGGTGAGGGGCTGCAATGTCTAGGATTAAATGCAAATGTATGGCAAGAACAACAACAAAAAGTAGGGAGAGGGTGAAGGCATAGTTCAAGAAGTTTGGAGAGAAGCAGAGGGCTTAGGGATCGACTTAGGGCACTGGGACAGGGTCAAAGCAAAGGAATGACAGGGACAGGGTGCAGGAGAAAAGAAACAGAATCTCTTATTTCTCTCCTGACATCTAAATACTGTAAGGTCCTCTCCAAGAACCATGGAAGCCTGGTAGTTCAAAGAAGATGCTCCAGACCAACCTGTGTTACCAACGCCATCACAATAAAACTAACATTGTCTTCCTTTGCAGTCCAGGGAGAGTAGTATCATTCCTTTCCAGAGCTTTAAAATGCTTTGCATTTGAAGCAGCCTGTTGAACTAAATAGGGATCCTTTGAAAAGAGTCTGTCTGAAGTGCACCTTCCTTTGTAAAGACCCTTTTGTTTGGGAATCATCTTAGTTCTGGAAATGCATTAACTAAAGAGAGGGTTACCTTTCTTAGTTCCACTCACTGTCTTCGTGGGAAAGTGGTCCTTTTCATCATTCAGAAATTGTTTTCTTTAAAAAAAAATTCATACAATGTTTCTTATTGCTGAGATTTCTCCTCATATATTCAATCAGGAATGAACAAGTTCATTTTATTTAACTAACCAACTTTATTTAAACATTCAGACTTTAAGATATGTCCTGAGAGAAAGAACAAAGTGATGTAAACTTTATTTGTTCTTTTTACATACATATAGATGGACATAATATTTTCAGTGATGAGGACATGGTAAAAAAAAAAGGAATATCCATAAAACTGAAGGAAATTATTGGTCTGCCTCTCCTGAAGAGTTATAAGATCCTCATCCTAAAGGAGTCCTGCATCGTACCAAGGAGGAAGGCATACTCCACAGAGAGGTGAAGAAAAATCTGAAGACAAAGTCTTTACTAGATCTCCCCCTTCAGTCTGTTGCGATTAGATCATGCCCTTCTGTCCAATCATATTTTGGTATGCCTGCCCATTCTTCATCAAACCTAAGCATGAGAACAGATGGTTATCCCTGGGTATTGGGCATTGGTTTCTGAAGGCTTCTGTGTCCTACATAACTTTGTCTAAATACATCTGTCATGCTTTTCTCTTGCTAACCTGACTCTTGTTACAAGCATATTAGCCATGACCCTGCTTATGGTCAAGGAAAGGTGTAACACCTTCCTGTGCCTGCAAGCCCAACCCTTCCATCACCTAGGACTGCTTTCCTCATACTTCCCTGCAAGAAATGCTTCCCCAAAGATGGCACCTTGGAAACTGAGGAAAGTCTCTTTCTTCCTCCTTTCTCCCCTGATGACCTTCACGTGACATTTATTCTTCCCTATAACTGTTGTGAAGGGTTACCATGCAGAGACACCAAGAAGGATCTAAACAGGCAGACTTTGCAGCCCTTCCCTCCCCCCATTTATTACCATTAGCTCATTTCCTTTCATCCTCCAATCAAACTGCCACATGTCTGTCAATTCTTCATATACCTCAGCTTTCCTTATTTCTTTAAGCCTTCATTTCTGAAGGTTTTCCTGTCTTTTAAAACCTAAATTAAATAAATTTATATGCTTTTCTCATATTAATCTGTCTTTCGGCAGAGGGATCTCAACCATAAATCTTTCTCCAGGTAAAGTAAAGATACCAGTCACTCTTCCCTATGTCTCTAATGTCCACATATCTTAAAATATGTTAACTAACAAAGAGCCTAGATTAATAAAAATTTTAAAAGACATTCATGGATTTTATTAATTTTCAAATTGTTAAGTTCAAAAAAGGTCAAACTGTTAGAATTTTTTAGAATGTTACTTTCCTGGGTTTTATTTATTTATCTATCTATTCCTCTTATCCGTTTATTGAATTCCACATAAAAGACAAACAGACAAATTAAAATTTAAAATACTATTTAAAGTATCAGGCAAGACACACTTGAAATAAAGGACAAAGATAGACTTGAAAAAACATCCACTGAGTTTAGTGCTATTCTCATCAGATTGACACATTATTGATACAAGGATACATTAAGGGAACACTGATGCAGAGTGCTGAGTCCTGATACACACCAAGCATTAAAAGGCCATTACCATGTCATGTCCATACGGCATGGAAAAGTAGTAGGACAGAATGGTCCTGTCAGTTGATGGGCAGAGGACAAGAAGATGCTGTCATGGACCTTGAAATTGAAACCCTACTTTCCAGAATATGCAACAATGATTTGTACATATACATAAATGCAGAAAGTGTTAACTACAGAGCTTTTAGAGTACCATAAATCAGAGGGTCTTGATGACCTTTGGGCAGGGAAGTGAGGCAGAAAAAATTTTTGAAAACATCACTATTGAGATTACAAAAAAAAAAAAAAACCAAAACACAAAAAAGGTAAAACTAAGACATTGCTCAAATAATGCCTGTTAAAATTGTTCCAGTCCACAATTTTCATGTTACCAGTATGCAGGAGGGGTAGAAACACATTAAAAGAAAAACTTTTCTGAACTTTTACAATGATTTGACAGGGAAATTTTATGTCTATGATTATAATTTTAAATTTATGTTAGTATTTGGAATATATTGCATACTAATTCGTTTTATTGCATTTTACTGAATTATCAGCAACTGTCTGGGGGAGGAAACTTTATTTTAATGTAAAATTAAAATAAATAATTTTTATAATACTCTTCATTAAATACATCTCAAGATTCATTGAAAGACATTACAAAACCGCAAAATGGAAGAAACTGTTTCAGGCACTTTTATTATTCCTGATGTGTTAATGCACACATTTAAAACACCAAAGAAAAGAACTTAATATTATGTGCAATAGTCTCACTCCCATAAGGGACTTTTAAAAACTCCACTCATAACTTCTATCATATCTCTAAAGAGTATTTTTTTCCTGATCTATCATTTTCAAACTTTATTTATTGACTTCTTACTATGATGGATGAGGCATTAACTCATTTATGTTACCAGTCTGTGCCTAATGTATTGCTATTTGGATTATCTATATTGGTTACCATCAGAACTTAAGTAATATAATACTTGCAGTTCTTATTTCTTCTGTTAATAATGGATAATATTTCTTGATTTCATACTTAATAAGAATAGGCTACTATTGTCCATATGCATTACTTTTTAAATTCTTTCCCTTTTTACCACCTACCTGCTGCCATACTGTTACCTTTTCAGAATAGATTTAATCATATCTTTGTCTTTGTCTATAGTTTAATTCCAAAAGGTCAATTATTAAATTTTGTTTACACTTTCCAAAGTATGTAAACATGTCTTGCTGACATGTCAAGTAGTATACAAAAACATTTTGACTTTTTGCACTAACTTTCAATTTTTCAAGGCATACAGATTTATTCCTTTAAAACATATTTTCACCTGAATCTCACTTATTTCCTTAACCATCCCACCAAGTCTACAGAGCCTCTTTTTCCTGAAGGTCTGTCTTCTGGACCTTCTCCTGCTCCAGTTGGGCCTGGCTGATCACTGGACAACTGCAGAGGTGTCTCAGTTTCTTCTTACTTTTTGACTGTGCATTCACTGTTTGCTACTTAGAGTGGGCTAAAAATCACTTGCCTCCCCCCATTTAAAGAAATAAAAAGAAGAAGAAAGAAAAAGAAGTCTACATCCTAATTCTCAGAACCTGTGAATGTAACCTTATTTGTAAAACAGAAAGGAAAAGAAACAAAAATGGAGTTTATGGAGGTGTAATTATACATGCAGTTAAGCTACAGATCAGGAGATGAGGTCATGACAGATTATACAGGAAGACCTGTAACCAACGGTAAGTGTTCTTCTAAGAGAGAAGTGGAAGGATATTTTCAGACAGACATACAGAGGAAAAGGTGGCCAGAAGAGGAGAAAGCAATGCGACCTTGGACACCAACAGATCAGAGTGAGGCAGTTACAAGTCAAGTAACACCAGGAGACAACAGAGGATAGAAGAGACAAAGAATGGATTCTCCTTGAGATCCTCCACAGGTGACCCAGCTGCTACCTTGCTCTTGGTCTTACAACCCCCAGACCTGTAAAATAATGAACGTATGCTACCCGATTTGTTGCAGCAGCCACAGGAAACAATGCTCGTCCAGATGGTGAGAGAGGTATGTTGGCCTAAAAGTTAATGGAGGACCAAAAATCTCTATTTCAAAATAAGTAACATTTTATAATGCAATTAGGAAAACTAAAAATGATGCTAAATCTCATGATGAATAAAATAGTAAAATTTAAGAAGGCCTGTACTTGCATGATGCACCTCAGGCCATACTCTAGTCCTACCCACATTACTAGTCAGTGATTTTTTATTTCTCTGATCCTTGAAATTACCTGGGAAATCACAGGTAGTTTGCTAGAAAAGGTTTGAGATATGTAATTTCTGAGCCCTTCTATATCAATATTCTATTTTATCTTTAAATGTGATCAATAATTTGAATACTTATATAATTCTATTTTGGAAAAAATGGGGTAAGGGGAAAGGAATAATAGTAGAGTGAAACAGACATTATCACCTCATGTACATATATAACTGCATGACTGATATCCTCAAATATGTATAATCAGAAAATTGAGAGATTCCATTCCATTTATGTATGATCTATCAGAATCATACATTGTACTGTCAGGTACAACTAATCAGAACAAATAAAAATTTTTTTTAAAAAAATTCTCACAGAAATAAGAAACAGTGCTTTGTTATCTTGTAACCAATGTGTTGAGGAGCCCTGGGGTGGCCTGTTTGGCTGGTTTTGTGTGTGCATGTATGTGTCTTTCTCTCTGGGAACTTTATTTTCTTTGGTCAGCTGGCTCAGTATTCAGCAGGCCATTTCAACGGGAAGGCACATCAGGGGAAATATTTCTAATTTTGTTAAAAGTCCTCCCCCTCCATTTCATCTTCTCTAGTACTTCTACTAGCTATGTCCTAGAACTTTTGGCCTGATTCTCTTAATCTTTTCTTTACTTCCACCAGTTTTTTTTTTCTTTTAAATAGAACAAATCTTAGAGAGTTGCCTTATTTTATCCTCTATCCCTTCTATTGATTTCTTTAAAAGTTCTACTAAAATATTTAAAACTTTTCAAGAACTTGCTTTTGTTCTCTATTTCTTTTTTGGAGTTGCTGCTATTGGTTTATGAATATAATAATATCCTGAGTTTATCTAAAAGTACAAATTAGTCTTTAATAATTTGGTTTCCTTGAATGTCCTGGGATTATTTTATTTTTCTGCTATTCACCTTTGCCTTTCTTGGTCATGTAGTAAGAATTCTTATGCCTGGTGACCCTTTATTGTAAGTTTACCTCTAAATGTGAGCAAATGGAAACCTTTCCCTGTGTATCTCTGTTGCTTGAAGGGACTATCAGCATCATACTCCACTTTAGCTGATTAAGCAGGGAATCTCTGAATGACAGAATGCAGTTCTTTCCTGTCTTAAAGACCTCTCAGAGAATCTACTCATGTTTTTTGAGGAAATCCTTCCTTTGTGTCTTTGGAAGTAATAACCCTTGGACACTTTGTTGGGTGGTTTACATGTAATGGGTTAGGAGAAAGACAGCTGTTGGGGCAGGCCCAGAGTGACTATAGTTAGGATTCTAAGTCTAGGCTTATGTTAGGCTATGTTGTTTTAGGTGTGCAGTCAGGGCTGGGACCCAGCTATGTTATGCTCAGTGAAAACTAGAAACACCAATTCAGTGTACATACTCAAGGTCATAAGCATGAACTTGTGAGCACGCAGCTCCTTATGTAACCTATTGGCAATGTGCCTTATTTGTTTGACCTAAATATAAAAAGAGCCTATGGAAAACACAGGGCCAAAATGAGGCTAAGGGAGCTAAATTGGAACTGGATGCAGGCCAATGCTGAAGTGGAGTGTAGAGGCTATTGCCACCTCAGAATAAAGCATGTCTACTATCCCAACTGTGTCTTGCTGCTTCTTCCACCTGAGGAGCCCCCACACAACAATAGCTATGAAAACTGCCAACTGGACAATCATTTATATTTCTTCCTCTTCCCTCCTGCCTCCTCCTTTGTGGTTTTCTAGGATACTTAAGCTTCAAGATGCTACCAGGCAGATGAACAGCCATTCTCTGTTTAATCCATCTGGGCATGCTCTAAGCCAGTCGTTCTTAAACTTGAGTGTACGTGAGAATCACCAGGAAGCCTTGTTAAAACACAGATTGCTGGCCAATACCCCTAGAGTCTCTGATTCAGTAGGTCTGGTTGGGGCCCAGTAATTTGTATTTCCCACAAGTCCCCAAATGATGCTGTTGCAGCTGATCAGGGACCACACTCTTGGAGAACCACTGTTCCAGGCCACAGTTTACCTAATCAGCCTGAATATCACAAACATCTGGGACTCATGTTCCAGAAAGATTTCCCAAACCCCTCGGCAATTCAATAATTACAAGTTGGTACATTTAACAACCATCTCTGGAGATTGTCATCAGGGAAAATTATTTGGCTACAACTTCATCAGCCTAGATTTATCTATCTCCTCCTGTAGCTGACATCTGTTTTCTAAAAACACGGTCGCAAGCTTTTGTCTATGTTCTTTCATGGTTTTTCTTTATTATTTGGGGTTTTAGCTTTTCGATACTTATAAACTTCTATCATATCAAGAACTGTTGTTGGAAAGACAAAGCAATATTTGGTAAATAAATCATCTTGATATAGAACTCACAGGTAAAGAAAGAAAAACACAAGAATGATCACCTCCTTTGAGATACCAACTTAAGTGACATTCAGATCACAAAATTGATGCAATGTCTTCATCAGTAGGATTATAGACTTTCAACACTAGAAGGCAAAAGATGAGGGTCCTAGTATCTGATGTCTAACTCTTAGCATAATTCTTAAAACATAGACTAGAATTTTCTGGGATCTCATGACCTTAAGTCCAGTCTCTTCCATTCAAAATTTAATTTCCTTTTGCAAAGTATTACCCAGTTGCTGTTATTCATCCCAGCAGCTCCCAGAAGATGTAGTTCTCTTCACATTAAAATCATGAAGAGTTTGAGGTGTCATGACACATGTCCAGTCATAGAGTCCGCTCACCTTTGGGGATCCATGTTTGTGACACTCTGAATACTAAACAAATGAGCAATTTGAAGAGTTAAGTTTCTTGACAATTAAAATATATACCAACACTTGGATATGCGTATGACCCTTAAATCTCCAGGACAAGCAAGGAGCAAGACATGATCTATGCTATAATGTTTTGAATTTCAGAGGCAAGCAATTAAGGATAAGATAATATAACAAGGAAAAAGTCAAAAACACTGAGATAGATTATGTACTTATTTGACCTGAATTCTTCTTGGATATAGGGCCTTAAATAATGTGAGCTATTATATATTTAGGTAGAAATTACAACCAGCTAAGCCTGGCATAGTGGTGTATACATGTAATCCCAGCAACCTGGAGGTTGAGGCAGAAGAATCTCAAGTTAGAGGCCTGCAACTTCATGAGATCATGCCTTAAAATCATTAATTTTAATTAAAAAAAAAAAAAGGCTTGAGATGTGGCTCAGTGGCAGGGCACCCTTGGGCTCAATCCCTGATACAAGAGAAAGGGAAGGAAATACAACTAACTCTGACATTGACCCTTTTATCCTTTGCTTTATGATTTTTTTATTGGAATTTCCATGGTAGTTGCTTTAAGTGCCTTGAACATTAACTATCAGCCAAAGGGAATAAACTGAAGGCAGAATAAATTTTAACTCTAAACTTATTAAAACTCTAACACAAATCACCACATCATGTTTGCCATAAACCATGACAATCCATAGAGATGCATTTAATCAGGCTCTCTCAAAAATAAATTACTGGTGCCCCACAGTGTACACTTATAAACCTCCAGCTATTATTCTCTTGGTATTCATGGTTTACTAGCCATTTTTAATCATGGTACATGAAATATTCTTGAAAAAATAACAGTTACATAAAGTCCCTAAACTAAGAAGTGTTCAGCATGAATTGATAAAATTATCACTTCCCTAAGTGTTTGTCATTACATCTTCTAATAAAGAGCATCTGATAGTTAATAACTTCCAGCAATAAAAAGGGATTCAACTGTAGTAAGTAAAAAGAAGTATGTAACTATACTACAGAAATCAAAAAAGATGGGGAGAAAAGGGGTATCATAGAGTAACAAACATGATGCTATTTTTGTAAAATTGAAAACTTGTGCACATTAAACTTTGGTGTAGGTCAGAATTTCCTGGGAATCTAATAAAGAAAACCAACCCACAGAGGCAGGAAAAGGCCTGACTGGACCCTGTCTTTTTAACAAGTTCCTACAGATTATTCTGATATGCAACAAACTTGAAAAAGGCCAAACATAGGAGCTAATCAAAATATGAGAGATGAGACTAGAGACAGAGAAACGGGGGGGGGGGGGGGGGGGGGGGGGGAAGAACAGTTCAGCATTGTAGGAGGGTTTTGATATTGAAGAAAATTTTATCTCCCTTAAATGGTAAAGTAACTCAGAGAAAACTTGGTTAGAGGACATTCACATTTATCATATGAGTAAGTCTGATAATCCAAATGTCTTTGGCTTCTGGACCCTTACTCGCTAGTGTTTCTATGCGCAGTTTATCTGTTCACCCTTGGTGTACAGAGGAGGACACTGAGACTGCATGTCCTCCACCTCCAGCAGGAAGCCAGAGGCTATCTGAGGGAGAAAGCACTAGAGAGATTACCAATGTCTGCTAACAAGGGGCTCAGTCATGCATGCTCCTTTTAATCTGAGTGTGGAATTTAAAAGAATTCAATAGAACAGAAAGTAATTAGTTGAAAATTTATTCTTTTATGTGAAATATTAATTTTATGTGAATGAGAGCTTTATACTATATTTAACTACACACACACACACACACACACACACACTATATGTACATACACTCTCCTCCCACCTGCTTCATGTCCCATTCAGGTCATGCTCTCTGGTCAGGCACCCGCTGATCATGGGCTACCCAAGGGCTCATCTCTTTCCCAAGGACTCTGAGTAAATCAGCCCCATTGAGACTTGAAAGTAAACTTGAGAGTATTCGAAAACTGCTTTCTGAAAGGGAAAACACATTTTTCCTCAAAAAGAGAAATGATGAAAGCCACCAATTATTTTCTGTAGAGTCCCCATGGGAAGGAGAGACCAAGAACACTGATGGTCTTATGTTCCTGGGCATGTCAGAAACCACGTATAAGAAACAAAATAATCTCTGGACTATGGGCCTTGGTGGATGGAAAAGGAAGATGCACCTTGACTCTTAAATACAAGACTCTGGGTTTAACATCATTATAAAAGTCCTGACATTTATCTTTTCCAAATTTATAATTCTCTGACTTTCCAAATCCCTGCTCTCTTAGTTGGTCCTACACTGGTGACTTATGTCTGCTGACTGGTGATGTGAGTACTTCATTCCTAATAAACAGAAAAGTTCTGAGATCTGGTTATCTTGAACTTAACCCTCAACTCTCCTGCTCTGCAGTTCCATTCCCAAACCTTACAGATGATTCAGGTTCAGTCACTGTCCACAATGCCAGTAGGACCCTCAGACACTGCAATACTCTGTTCACTGTGTATTTAGCAATGGATGATGGGAATGGCTTCTCCTGCACCCAGGAAGCCCTTAGTCCTTTTGGGGAGGCAGATGTTAGATGAATAATAATAAAATTATAATTTGTAATTGTTATGAAAGACACTAAAGACATAGTTTATGAGAGTGATTAGGAGTAAAACCTAAAAATTCAACAGGATGCCGGGGCAAGTGATACCTAAACAGAGCTCTGAAGAATGAGCAGAGGAATGAGTTAAACCCAAATTGGCAGGGATAAAGTTGTTAGTGGAGGAAAGAGAGGGAAAAGGGGAGAAGAAAAGGGGAGAAGAAAAGGGGAGAAGGGTTTGTAAGAGAAGCCAGATCATGCAGAAATTTTTGATGATACTGAATCTTTATATTCCAAAATCAGTTGTAAATCATTCAACAGCTTCAAATATTTTTAAAAGACAACTCTGGCCTCTGTAATGAAATAGATTGCAAGCTCATTAATAGCCCACTGCAGGAAAAGCAGGCAAGAGATGATATCAGCTTCTGTTTCAATCATAACAATAGATCCAAAAAAAAAAAAAAAAAAAAAGCACAAAGACAATATAACTGAGAAAGTTTTTGCAGCAAATGGTGCTGGATCAATTGGGCATCCACAGGCACAAATATTCATCTAGGCACAGATCTTATACTTCACAAAAAGTTAGCTCCAAATGAATCAAAGCGCTAAAGGTAAAATGTGAAATTATAAAACTCCTCAAAGACAAAGAGAAATGTTAAGTGATCTTGGGTATGGAGAAGACTTTTTAGATATAGCATCAAAAACACCATCCATGAAAGAAATTATTGATAGAATGAAGAACTTCATTAAAATGAAAAACATCTATTCCAAGAGAGACATAGTTAAAAGAATAAGAAAAAACCACAGACTGAGATATAACAATTGCAAAAGACATATCTGATAAAGGACTGTCACACAACATATACTAAAAAATAATTAAAACTGAACAATAAGAAAATGTATAATTTAATTGATGAAAATGGTTCAAAGACCTGAATAGACACCTGGTCAAAGAAGATACACAGATGGCAAGTAAAAATATGAGAAGATGCTCCACAAATGTCATTAGGGAATTGCAATAATAGTAGCAATGAAATACCACTATATGCCCATTAGAATGGCCCAAATCCAGGACATTGACAACATTAAGTGTGGACGAGAATGTGGAGCAAGAGGAACTCTCAGTTGCTAGTCGGGATGCAAAATGGTGTAGTCACTTTAGAAGGGCTTTTGGCAGCTTCTTACAAAACTAAATATATTCTTATCATACTATACAGTAACGATGTACTTTGCTTATTATTACAATGAATTAAAAACTTAGACCATACAAAATAGAGAACTCAGAAATCAATCCACATACATTCCACCTAATTTTGATAAAGCACAGAATAAACATTACATAAATGATAGTGTTTTCAATAAATAGTGCTGGAAACTTGAACTAACGTATGAAAAATGATGAAACTAGATCTCTATCTCTTACCATATACAAAAATCAACTCAAAATGGATCAAAGACCTAAATGTAAGACCCAAAACTATGAAATTGCTAGAAGAAGATATAGTGAAAAAACTTCAAGACATTGGTGTAGGCAAATATTTTTTGGATAAAAACCCAAAAGCACAGACAATAAAAAATAAAAACTAGACAAAACAGGATTAAATCAAACTAAAAAGCTATACCACAAGGAAAGCACAGAGTGAAGAGATGACCAGTAAAAAGGGAGAAAATACTTACAAAATATTCACCTGACAAGGAATTCATATGCAGATTATATAAGGATCTCAACAGAAAAAGAAAATCATAATCTGATTATAAAAGTGGGCTAAAAATCAAATAGATACTTCTCAAAAAAAGATTCACGAATGGCCCACAATATTCAATACCACAATCACTAATCATCATGGAGATGCAACCCCAAACCAGCTCAGTTGAGGTGATTATTATCAAAATGGCAATGCTGGAAAGGTACAGAGAAAAGAGAACTCTTATTCACTATTGGTGGAAATGTAAATTAACATAGCCAGTATGACAAACAGTGTGGAGGTTCCTAAAAATCTAAAAATAGAACTACCATATAATCCAGCAATCCCATTCCTGGGTGTACGCCCAAAAGAAATGAAGTCATTCCATCAGAAAGACAGTGGTGCTCCATGTTTGTTTCAGCACCATTCAGTTAGATATGGAACCAACCTAGGTGTCCCTCAACAGATGAGTGGATAAAGAAAATTATATATATAATATCATCCCACCATAAAATGAATGAAATGCTTTCATTTTCATCAACATGGCTGGAACTGAAGGACATCAGATTAAGTGAAATAAGTGAGGCACAGAAAAACAAATGATACATGTTTTCACATTTATAGAAACTAAAATAATCATTTTCATAGAAGAAGACAGTGGTTATTAGAGACTGAGAAGGCAGTAGGGAGAAGAGAGGTTAGGTAAATGTATACAAAACACAGGTAAAAGGGAGAAATGGGTGTTCTATAGCACACTAGGGCAACTATAGCCTAAAACAATCTATGATATCTTTCAAACTATTTTCAAAGATCCCCACCAAATAGAAATGATTAATGTTTGAGAAGATGGAAATACTAATTACCCTGACTTGATGATCATCATGCATTGCATACATGTATGGAATTATTCTCTGTAAATAAGTACAAATATTGTGTCAATTAAAATACATTTTAATCAATTTAATAATAAATAAAAGAAAGAATTCTGTGGAGACACTAGATACACTTTATCCCTTGATCATAATGTTGTAGTGGGGAGGGGGAATGGCTGAGATTCCATTGTACTGGTTTCTAGCCAGGCAATTGGATGGATAGAAGCCATTCACTACAATGGGACTATCATTCCGGGAGGAAAAAGAGGTGACAAGGAAGTGAGAGAAATGAAAAAAGAAATGAATTCCTTTTTATTTTTTATGGTTCTTAGTTTAAACTTATTATACTTTGAGACTTCAAGTCTTTTCATACTTTTTTTTCAATTTGAAGGTCTTCATACACTATTATTTTCCACTGAAAAATATAAGCCACTTACAAGGTTAAGTTTCGTATGACCTAATAGAAAAGAAAGAAACGGATGTCCTTGTCCATGTAAAGAAAAGCTTTGTGAATTAGATAAAAGGGTTTGGAGTCTTAGACTTAGGTTCTGAAGCTGCCATGGGCACTTATTAACAATGAAGCAAATCACTTAAATCTCTATCTCTTGAGGCACGTTGTATACACGGTAGTCATTAAGAAAATAAATAATGTCTTTATTTTTGGTAAATGGCACAATATTGGTCTTCACAAAATGAAAACAGGTGTTGGGATTCTACACTGGGTATTTCTCACATTTTAACAAGGATATGGCAGCCAGAGGACAACACCATGCAACGTGGTAGAATGGAGGAATGTTGAACAAAAAATGGTTATTTCCTGGAAATATCACAAAACAACCTAGAACAGAAGACTCTTTCCCACATCATCTATGAAGGAACTCCACATCTTTTCAGGTAGTCATATCTGATGCTCTGGGGGAACCCATACTAGGTAGTCAGTCCTCAAGATATTTCAAGACCTGGTAGTACATAGTAATGCATTTTTCTCCTCGGTTGCATCCTTCTTTACTCCCCCACTCTTTTCTAATTACTTTCCACAAAATAATTATTCTTCAGGAAATTTCTCTATAGATATTCTAAAACACATTGTGTACAAAATTGTACCTATATTTTTTAATAATGTTGACTAAAGATGTGTGTTAAGTATGGTAGGAAGGGGAGAAATAACAGCTTATGTACACTTACATACACACACACACACACACACACATACACACACACAAGAATATGCCACAGCAAACAAGCAAGATTAGAGTGACTGTTAAGAAATTTTAGGTTTCACACAAGATAATACAAATGTTAGATTAAACAGTGTGGGACTAAGAAATCTCCAATCAGTCATGGACTAGGTCTATAGAGATTTCGTGTAACATGCACCTTGGTTAGCACAAAGTCAATCCAAACTTGGAGGGCAGTGTAACAGGACTCCTGCTTTCTCTGGGACTGAGTGATTAGCTGACTGTGAGGCCCAGTAATGGAGATCTGCAGCCCTGCCCTGCCTTGCCCACCTCTGTACGTTTTGCCCCCATGAGCGACCTACCCCATGTAAGCCCTTGCCTCCAATTTCTGAGGCCCAGCAACCAAGAGAAATGGATGAAAAGGTTACTCATTATCAACAGAGAAATGGATAAACTTATAATTTTTAAAGCATGTGAAACACATGTTCCCCAGGTAAGACCTCACACTCCAAATGTCAGGCCAGAGTGAATTCTTAAAGCTGAGTTATAAAGCTCTGAAAATGGAGTTTATAATGAAAATGTTGACAGGCTCTTGGAGCCACTGTAGTATAGAAAATTTAATATGTCACCTTGTTTTACAAGATTTTACTGGCATGGAAGAAAATTAAAACATTTAACATCTTTCACTTCGCCAAATTGCTTTCTTCTGCCAAACTGTGGTGCCATTTGTAGTGTGTGTCGTTTATAAACCTCCTTGTTATTGTCATTGGGCCTCATGCACATTCTCAACCCTGCACTCACATTTTCTTTCCCAACTACTCAAGTGCTTATTGGGGCAGCATTATTTTGCAATCTTATTCACATTTTCTAAAGACAGGTTAAGTTATAAGAATTCTGGTGGAGAAAAGGCTGAAATGATTTACATAACTACACAGGCAACATAAATAATGCTGGTCACTAAAATATTTCCTAGGAAAATACTTTCAAAAAGCCTTTTTAGGGGAGAAACATTTGTGTTACAGATATTTACACAAATTGAGCAAGAGGGGGAATAAGACTTAGAAAAGATAGTTTTGTTGGAAGAAGCAAATTTAGACCCTCTGGCAAAATGGAACGATTGCTTGCATTTTTTTAAAATACCGGTGGACAGCAAGTATAATATGGGGAATAATTTTCAATGTCAGTTATAAGTAATTAAGATTTATATGAAAACCTGTTAATCTAATTTATCATTGACCTACATTACTTAACCCTAGTAATATCTTTATGTTTTTAATGATGAGTTCCTTTCATGGCACATGAGAGGTCATTTGGGGTCATGAGCCAACCTGCAGTTCACGTAACTTTCTGGAAGCAGAAGATAGTTCCGAGTTAGTGGGTGCAGAGAAAGCTCTTCAAAGCCATGGCAAACTTATATCCGACTTTTAGCAAGTGAGAATTAAGTGGTGTGCTTCAGAGGCATTGAATAAAAGAATAAAGTTCCTGACTATTATGCAGGGACTTGTTAGTACGCTTGTTATTTTATTAATTCTGATCTTTTCAGATGGAAGTATTGATCCTGCAGTTTTGGTGTTAAGAGCTTTACAGAGGCTTGTGTAACACCATGTGTTCACACAGGGCCTCTCTAGAGAGGGAAGGGCCAGACTCTGCGTAGGTAAAAGGCCAGAGACAGAGAAGCAAAAAATAGGAGTTGTGTCCACTTAGGAAAACAGAGCTTCTTTCTGGGGCTCCCCTTATCCCCTTTGCTGCCAGAGACTTTAATACTGTTCTAAGTCTCCATTTTTAATGAAGGTTTGTCTATTTAGCTGTTACTCTTTTCCAGGCCTCTACTCAGCATTACTTATGGTCAAGACAATCTTATAAGGTAGACATGATCCCATAGTCCCATTTTACAGATGGGAAACTGGGTCCAGAACATTTCCAATTATGTTAGGTCGACAGAACTAGAGAATGGATAGAGAAGTTTTGAAGTCCTGTCTATATGGCTGTGAAGTCCAGATTCGTAACCCCTACAATGCACCACATAACTATCAAGGTTCTAAAGGGCCAGCCCACCTAGGGAAGTTAAGACAGAGGTAGTGTGGTCTGTATTTTCAGGGTGTCACAGAGCAGCTGAGGAATCGTGTGTGTAGACATTATAAGGATACAGTGAAGTGGCTTCATGTGGACAGGGGAAAGCACAAAGAAGGCACCTTTCCTTGCCTACCGAGGTGGCCAGTTGAGTGGGGTGACAGAAGGTAGGAGAGCAGTTACTGAGATCAGGGCTCTCTCTGATGCCCTCATGGATGTGGCATGCCTGGTTCCTGGGAATGTTTCTGTGCAAGGGCACAAGATGCCCAGCTACTGTAGCAATGCCCTGCATGAGGAGGCTCTGTGAAATTGCCCTATCAGTGCTAACCTTGATCTCAGGTACACAGCTCCCTGGAAGAAAGGAATTCTTAGGTTAGACAACCACAATGTTTCACCAGCTCCCCTTCTCTGGTTCCTGCCCACCTTATAGCAACTTTTAACAAAGGACTTTCTTGAGAGCTGCACAAAGCTCCTAACAGTGCACTTTGCAACTGTGGATTGTAACTGTGGAAAAGCTACATAGATGTCCTAGTTTCTGTAACTTTCCTGAAAACAAAGAATAATGGTTGCATAGTCTTAAACCTGATAATGAGACATATATAAATAAAGATTGCTGATGTAATTCTTTAGACCTGCATCTCCATCAGAGAGTAGTGCTCCACCTGACCCCAGCCTAATCTTCAAGATCTTTGTCTGTCAATCTTTATTTTCCAGTTCCCCTTCACCCCTTGCCAGACCCCAGAGTTTGCCTGCTGCTAGCTACAGTCAGTTAAAGATTCCAGAAGATGGGCTATAAAGACTAAATTTTGGGTGGAAAAAATAGCAGGAGTTAGTTGGATGAGGAAGTACTACATATAGCATGAAGTGGGCAAAGACATGGACAGGTACTGCATGTTCAGCAGATTGCTACAAAAGCTGAAGGACTGTGTGGATTTGGTTACTTTAAATGAGGCCAGAGGTGTGGCAGACTGGAGGGCCTTTATGTCAACAGGAGAGGTTTCTCTTCTTCTGTGGTTTGCTGATAGAACTCAATGCCATTTTAACAGTAAATAGAGCCTGGGAAATTTCAGTGTAGACCTAAGGGTAGTCTGAACCTCAAATCCATTCATGGAGTAACACTACTAGAAACTTCCTTTCACAGAAAGCAGGCGAGAATCACATCAGTACAGAAGAGCTGGCAAACTCTGATAAGATGCAATCCTCTAGGTTGTAAGATTCTCCCCAGCAGACATTTGCGGCTTTTCATTAGCAGGTCAACTCATCACTACTTCTTTTGGAATAAGCAGCAGGTTTCAACGACATTTGCAAGTTAAGGAGAAGCCAGCTCTACTTCCTCAGTTAATGACAATAAAACAATTCTGGCTCCCAATTTTCAACAAAGTTATCTGCAATTGAATTCCTCAAACCTAGGTACTTCCTGGGCAGGGTCTCAAACGGAAAAAGCCTTAGAGACATAACCACAATGTTAGTCTCTAAAGAGTCCAATACACTATAGAACCTAAAGGTACTCCTGAAACCACTGCCTGGGATCAAAAAAAATACTAATTATTTTTTATGTCATGTTCTAGCCTTTATAGATGAATTTCCTTGTAAGAGGGGCCACAAAAATCCAATCCAATAAAATCAACCAGCACTGAAATTTAATGTTGAAGCTGTCTAGGCTTTATTAATCTTTAACACACTTTCTTAAATAGGCTTCTCGTTGGAGAAATGTTCCAGGTGGAATCTCGGTTAATGAACCTGATAGGTCCTCCCCTGTAAGGGCGTTAAAGCCTCAGGGTTACAATGAAACTGATTTTCTTTTCTTTTTTTGTAAAAAGTGATTTTGAAAAATAAGTGTAATAGAACAAACAATAGCACAGAGGTTGTAAATCAAAGGGTAGATTTCACAACTATGGTGTTTATCAATAGATTTAAAATATAGAGGCTTAGGTAGGGAGAGCCATCTAAATGGAAAGGCGAGGGAGGTGTGTGTGTCTGTTTTCTGTATTGATGTCTAACTGTCTTTGGATGAGCTGAGTGAGGATGGAAATAGTGTAAACCCAATAATTTAGCCAGCATAATAGGAAGTATACAGATGATAAAACACAGACCGTCTCACACTCACAGCACACACATACTGATATCTATCAAACAATTTAAATGCAGTTACTCTGACTCAGGCCCACTGAGATTCTGAGTGAAGCAGAAACTTGGTGCTTAACTGCCCTCCAGAAATAGAACTCCAGAGGTCCAT
Source organism: Sciurus vulgaris (assembly GCF_902686455.1). NCBI lineage: Eukaryota > Metazoa > Chordata > Mammalia > Rodentia > Sciuridae > Sciurus > Sciurus vulgaris. The sequence goes on along the minus strand of NC_136474.1, from coordinate 76,793,117 downwards.
ATGAAAACGACCCAGTTAGAGCAGGTGCCTCCATGCCTGAGTTGCAATTAGAGATAAGCCCCAGATAAGGACCTTTATAAATGTCTACAAAAGGGCTGCTTCTCAGACGCTGGGAGAGGTTTTCTTTTTCTTCTTCATTTTTCTTTTCTTTTTTTTTTTTTTTCCTTTTGGTCCTGGGGATTGGACTCAGTGGTGCTTAACCATTGAGCCACATCCCCATTCCTTTTTATTTTTCTATTTTAAGGCAGAGTCTTGCTAAGTTGCTTAGGGCCTCACTAAGTTGCTGAGGCTGGCTTTGAACTTGCAATCCTCCTGCCTCAGCCTCCCGAGCTGCTGAGATTACAGGCCTGCACCACCGTGCCCATCTGGGATAGATTTTCATACCAGGCTTTTCAGTGTAGAAAGCTCTGACCGCTGCACTCAGGTTCTGTCTTTTAACAGGAATTTTCCAAAGAAACTTTGCTTACCACACTGGAACTCACAGCTCTCACAGGGTGTGTGCTCATTTTGAGCAAATCATAAAATAAGGAGATAAGTTGGGGACCTACTGTAGTTTTTTAACTGCTGTCAAAAATAGTTGTCACTATTTTATTGTTTTTTTAATGCTAAACACATGATTCAAGGTCAAACACAAGTTATTTGCTGCATCAGGAATATGTGGCTGCTTTAGCAAATAGGTGGCTCTCATTTCCACCAAATCATAGACATATTTAATAATTATGGGATAAATGAGCAATTGACTAGTTTGCTTATTATAGATTATACAGACAGATTATAAATATAAAATTAGGTTACTAAAAATGATAATTTCTCAGAGGAGGATGAGAATTTATGTCACTATTTGTTTTCAGTACTTTTACCTATAAATGTTGTTGGTCATGACAGGAAAAGATTAAGATGATTTAGGAACTAGATACAGTGAGACTTTTCCATAATTTTCTCTAACTAATTTATAAGTGATTCTAGAACATTCTCTAGATTTGAATGTCTCCGTACTTTGCAGAAAAACTCTGTATGTACTATAAATATCTGAATTCAAAGATTTCTATATAATATTAAATTTAAGTAGTAAATTTTACTATGTACATAAAAAGTATAATGGGGAAAATCAGTAACAGAGATAGGTTCATAAAAGTAAAAATGCCTTATTAAATTTATAATCATACATAATTTCATCAGAGATTTGCAATTACAGTACCTAATCTTCCTACTTAATGATGAGGTACAGGATACACTTCCCCAAAATATGAAGGTCACTCTCTGACCTTGGTCTTTGTGAGACTCATACATAAAAGAGTTTTTTAATCTACCTCCCTTCAATAAAGGTTATAAGACCCTCATGTGATAAGTATCCTGTCCCAGTACCTTGGGGGAACAAATGTGATATAGAGACACAGAAGGAATCCAAATAAACGGGTCTTGCTGTGTTGTCTCTGGATTATTACCATTATATCATACACCATTGAGGAAAATCATATTTCAACACAACTATTCATTTTCTTCATCAGATTTAAAATGCAGTTCTTCTCTTCCACACCCAGGTCTTTAGGTCTTCATTGCTGCAGGTTCCTGTGCCTTGTAAGACTGATTAAATAAATCTGCTGTGCTTTTCTCTTGGTAATCCGTCTTTGGTTATAGGGGTGTCAGTCCTGACCTTCTGATAGGTCAGGGGAAGATGTAACTTTTTCTCTCCTACATTATTATGATTTAAATCTTAGTGAGCTTCACCTTTATCAAGAAAATTAAGCTTTTGTATTCCAGAGGGGTCTTCTAGAATTCAAAATAGTTTGGTTACTATCACAGAATTATTTTAGAGAGTGCTCCTTAACGTCCATTACAGTACTAGCAAAAACCACACTGTGGATAGCTGAAGAGATGAATAAAAGAACAGTGCTCTTAAGATACTGATTAAACTTGGAATGAATAATTAGCTATTCCCATTGTCACATGAACTAGAATTCACAACAAAGAAAAGGAAATGAAAGATTGGAAGATTTTTTTAAAAACTTATTTTGTTGATGTTTCTACTATAAAAAGCCCTGTCAAGTTCTCTATTGTAATTTTCATAGTGTAGAAGATGTCTTTCCACTCTGAATATTTTTCAGGAATACATATATTTCTATTCTAATTTTATTGCAGAGTTAATTGATTTAGGAAGGAGGCAACTAAATCCCTATACTTCAAAATGCAATTATTTAAGTTGAGGGAATTGGGGGGTGTGGGTGTGTAAGTAAAGGAGCAATATTAATGATTATCATCATTTTATCTGGCAATAAAATTAAAGGAAAATATGAGTAGCACACATAAAACAGTTACATAAAATGCCACATTTCTTCCTTATATTTTCTTTCTCTTTCATGTTTTAACCACACAACAATAGGAACATTTAGCCAAAGAGAGATAATTAGGAACATTAAGAAATACAGAGTCAGGACAATTTGTTTTCCTGCTCATCATTTGAAAATAAACAATATTCCTATCTGTGTAAAATGGAAAGCTTTGCTCTGTAACTGAACCTTCCCAAAATAGAATTTTCAGAGTATTCAAGAGCCCTGGGATACATTTTCCAAACTGCTTCGCTGGATGAACTTGACCTTCTAGGCAAGATTCTTATATTTGCTCCTGTAGAGAGAAGGAATATGAGCATTTTTCTTGCTGTTTCCTTTATATAACATTTGAGTGACCCGAGGCGATGTAGTTTATTCTCCTTTCCTTTCAGACAAGCTCCTTTTTCTGCTTCCTTTTAAGTAAGAAAGTAAAGGTCAGGTTATCATTTCACAAAATGCTTCTTTCTGGCTTCTCTCACCATAATGTGCTTTCACTAATTATTTCATAACTCATTTAAATGGGAGGCATTCTGGAAGGGAATTCACTGAAACAACTCCTCAAGTAACTAATTATTTTTTTTTAAACACAGGGGAATTTTAATTACAATGCCTGTGTTATTTAAAAGCAGAGTGCCACAATTTGCATCTTGAAACATCTATTGTAAAAGGGAAGAAAAAAATATGCCCTGAATTAAATAACAACTCAAGTAAATGCAATTTACTTGGTCTTTTATTTTCTTGATTTTTCAAGGGGGAGAAAGCAGGCAAATTTGGCCTGAATCAGAAAACCACTTACAAAGATTAAAAACAAACAAACAAACAACAACAACAAAAAAAAAACCTAATTGTGTTCCTAGAAGATTATTTAAGACTATAAGTTTAAAAATTGTATGTTTACAATTTCTCCGTACAGATGTATCATGTGTCATGATTGAGTATAAAACAATGAAAACTAAATCTTCTCATCTCAAAAGAAAACATTCAGAACATATCATTTCCCCATGGAATTGATATTTTCAAAGAACTAAATTGATAAGTAAAATCAATTATTATTTTTATTATTGTTTTCCCTTAGTTACAGTTTAGAGAGTTTAATTGATTTAAAACAAGCCACTGAAAGATGACTGAACAGTAAATTATCCAGTGTCTTTTCACTGAGAAACAGAGTGATAAGAGAATATTGTGCGTCCAGACTTGGACAACCTAAGTTCTAGTCTCTGCCCACAGAATGTCACCTACCTGCTTCCACTCTGCTGTCAAATAGGGTATATATATCACTGAACTTTTTGAGCATTATGAGGCAATGCATATAGACCTGCTTTTTAAAGAGCTACAAAAAAACAATTTAGTGTAGTTTTAATGCTGAGATGTAAATATTCAAAAATTAGCAGAAGGCAAATGCTACTAGGACAGAAGTTCTCCATAATGTATCTTGTAGTTATTGTCACTACTTAAGAAGGGATCCTCCCACTCCATTCCCAAGAAGGTAAAGATAAGCAGAAGTTACACTAGGTTCCAACTGTGCTCCTCAGAGCCTGTGGGTGAAGTGTGTGTGAAAGTAGTTGTGTGAGTGAATAGGTATGCAGATGGGAGGACAGGTTTGTCCTGGTCTAGCAGGTAAAATAGAATAAGGAGGGTCTTTCATGACTATTCAGAGGAGCTCTGTTGTATTTGATTTTCTTACACTTTGATATCTGTGTTAATCAGCTTTTGACACTGTAGCACAATATCCAAGAAAAGCAACTTAATGGGCGAAAGATTTATTTTGGTCACAATTTTGAGGTCTCAGTTCATGTTTGGCTGGCTTCATTACTTGAGGCCTGAGGTGAGGCAGAACATCATGGCAGAGGCTATGGTGGAGGAAAGCTACTTACATGATGGCAAGCCAGGAAGTGTGGAGAGAGAAAGGGCAGCAAAATATAGTCCCCAGTGGAATGCCCCCAAGGACCCATTCCCTCCAAGGAGGTCCCACCTCCTATAGTTCCTACCATCTCCTAGTAGTCCATTTAAATCACAAATCAGTCCATGTATTAATTCACTGATGAAATTAAATGCCTCACAATCAGTCATTTCCCAAAAGCCCTGTCTCTGAACATGGCTGCACTGGAGACCAAGCCTTCAACATATGAGTTTGGGCAGATACTTTAAATTCAAACCATAATGATATCAAATTGTTTTTCCTAGAGGAAGGGGACAATTTGTGAAACTCCCAGTCTAGTGCGATTCCCATGAACCCCACACCTCAGCAAATCTTTTTTTCAGTTGAAAAGGCATTAAAGAGGACCAGAAGATGGCCTGGAATCTCTGTCAGAGATGACTGCACTTCTTGCTCCATCTAGAACTCCTGGTCTAGCCAACCCAAATTGTACTGACTGCACTGACACATCATCGATCAACTGATCAAAAATGAATCTTTTAGTCAGAGGAATTTAAATACTGCTTGTCAAAAAACTGTATGCATCCAACTTCCTGAAAACTAAATTTGGGTTTGCCACTTTGTGTTCGTGGAACACTAAGGCAGATAATCTGATTCAAGATTCCAAAATTTATGGCTCAGGATTTGTAACCAATGTTTCACTGTCCCACCAAAGAACATATTTTGCACAATCACATGAAAACATTAAAATTTGTTAGTTTAATTAATAATAATTGTAATAATGCTATAATCCCCATTACTAGATTTATTTATAGTATTCTTGCTCCACAGAGCTATATGTTCCATTTAAAAGTCATTGCAGTCTTAAGAGGTTGGTTATTATTTTGTCTGTTGAACAAAAGAGAATCCAGTGGCTTGGAGAGCTGGCAACCTCTGGAATAAGGAAAATGTAAATGGTCAGATGCAAGTTCATCTTGATGTTATGGATTATGGAAAGAATGTGGAATTTGCATGCCATTTTTCTTTTCTTTTTTTTTTTTTTTTAAGTAGCATGTGAATGTTCCAGCACAGTCCATTAGTCCATTTTCTAATTCCATAGTCATAATAGTTAATTAAATTTTAGACTACTGAGATATAAAGCAATCTAACACAATCCATTATGGGTATATTTATAAATGCCCAGATGTAGGGCAGCTTATTCTGGTCAAATCCAATAAAGAAGAAGGAGTGGGGAGAGAGGAGGAAGAGAGGAGAAGAAAGGAAGGAAAGGGAGATGATAAGGACAGAGCTCTCCACATATAGTATAAAGTCCCACATCTTCATTGGCTGTGGGAAGCCGTGTGTGAACTGTGGATTTGGTTGAGCCATCATGAGGGAGGAAGGTCGCTTTTCTGGGAACTCCTGGGTGAAATTCCCTGGTTCAAAAAAGGCCAGATCATGCTGATGCACTGCCTTAGCTCACAGCCCTAAGTTCAAAAGAGCTGCCAGGAGATGGGCATAGCCTGCCAAGCCCAAACAACTTTTTTTTTCCCCATCTTTATCCTGTTTTCCTGAAGAAGCTCTGCACTGAATCCCTTTGATGTGTTTCACTATAAATAAAGCATTTGGGGGCTTTTCCCTTTGTTAGCATCAGACCCGTCAGGTCTCTTCTACCTGTCAAAGTTCCCACTTTGAATATACATATATGTATAATTCTCACTTTTTGTGTTTACTTCTTAATATTATTTTCCTAGCATTTATTTCCAGCAAGTGTGGACTTTTGAGGATTACCTACTCCCTCCACTTACAGGTCCTGAGCAGGAATTGGCAAGATAAATGTCTGATACTAAACATTGCAGGTGGTTTATTAAGTATAGAGTAGAAAGTGTGGTTTAAGAAGCTTTATAGACAACAACATGTATTTTTGCTTCTCTTCAAACTCAATCTTGTGGCTAAACAGAGATATATACATGGCAGGAAAGACCTCGGCATTTTAGATGAAAACTTACTGGATAAAAATGAAATTTTCAAGGGTTAACCAGGATTGGTGAAGTTGCTTTCAAAGGCATATTTGATAGCTCAGAAATTATTTACTAATTGAACTGAAAATTACTAGAAATACTCATGGTCATTAGTCTATTGCACTGTGACTTTTAACAAGATAATGGTTGGTGTGTTAGGATTTTGTCCAAAAGACCTAATAAAGACAACTTAGAAGGGGAACATTTCATTTTGACTCAGAGTTTCAGAGGTTAAGTTCATCTTTGACTCCATTCCTCTAGGCCAGAGGTGTCAGAGGACCCTGGTGGAAAGGCATGATGGGGGAGTACTGCCACCTCATGGTGGCTCAGAAGCAGAGAAGAGGGGAAGGGGTCACTGGGAAGATAATTCCCCTCCTTAAGCCACACTCCACCTGCATACAGTTACCACCTAGTTCATTCAAACTAGGATGAACTGATTAGATTACATCTCTTATAATTGTTTTCTCCTCTGAATATTCCTGCATTTACACAGGAGCTTTTGGGGATAACGCATATCGAAACCATTAGCAAATGAGACGGTGGTCCTCTATCTTTCCTATTCTCCTTCCCTCTCAAGCCAAGTGTGCACTCAGGATTTAAAGAGCACTTGAGAAATACCTAGAAGATAGGATGAATGATGCATGGTGAGACCATTGCATAAAATGTTCAGATTGTTAAATACAGATTTCATTTGCTATATTTCTTTTTATCAATACATGTTGAGAAAGCAAAAGTAGAAGAGGGGCATTATATTAAATGGGCTCTACACTGCCACTACACCTGGGGTTACAGAACAGATTTTTTTTTTTTTTTTTTTTTTTGCCCAAGCAAAACAGACTGTTACCTTTTAGTAGCAACTGGTTTATTGACTGCTAATGCTTTAAAAATGAGATTAAATCAGGTCCATGGTCTTTATTACAAGGAAGATATACGCCCCTTGTGAATTCTAGTGGTTTGGCAATCTTAACCTCAGCAGACATAACATTGATGTATTCTGTGTTGCCAAACAGCATGGTAAGTGTTTAAAATGCTGTGAACAGCCTTATTGCCTTGAAATGATACAATCTAATATTAGATTGCAACTCAATGACTGAATCCGTGAGCTTATCCTTGTGCAGAATACTAAAGTCAAAGCCACTTTATTTTAATATCTCACAGGGAAGGAATCATTCTTCATTTCACCATTGAAACAGAGAAGACATAAAAGTGAATCTAGATTGTAGGAAAACTGAAAATGCAACGTATCAGGGCATTTTCATTAACAGGGCAGATGCAGCTGCCTTTTGTAATAGGGCATCAAAATGCCAGCTTGATTCATTAGAATCAGCAGAGCAGCTCTGGTTGTAGACAACTGATGGGTGGGATCAGTAAATTCCCAAATGACGGAAAGTCTAGCTGCACCCTTTCCACCTGATCTGGAGCATTCTAGGAATGCAGCTTTGCCTACTCCTCAGCACTTGTTCCACTAATTCCTCTTCATCAGTCACAATTATCATCAACTTTCAACTTTCAGTCTTCTCTACACTTGATACTCATCGATCAGATTTCAAACACCCATCACTCACAGGTCCCAGGTAGCTTAAGATTGAGTTTTCATGATCAGAATTGTCACTTTACCTATCTCTTCAGTCTGTCATTGCTAAAGCAGGAAGGGTTACCTCTAGATAGGGTGACCAGACGTCCTAGTTTTAGCCAGCACTGAAGGGCTTCCTTAGGGGACTTTTCAAATAGTAAAGTCACATCAGTTCAGGGTAAATCAGAATGGTTGGCTATTCTACCTGTTGGTGAGGACCCTATCACCAGGACATCTTTACTGAGGAAATCTCTGGGTTAAATGGATGTGAAGGAGTAACTGCCTTTGTTAGCTTGGGCTGCCAGGACAAAGTACCATAGACTACATGGCCTATAAACAAGAAAATTTCATTTCCTATGACTGGAAGGCTGAGATTGGGGTGCAGCAGGACTGGTATGTGGTGAGGACCCTTCTGGTTTGCAGACGCCTGACTTCTAGTTGTGTCCTCACATGACAAAAAGTACTGGAATTCTCTGAATTCCTCTGCCTAAGGGTCCTAATCACACTCATCACCTCCAAAGGCCCCCCTCCTAATAATATCAAATTGGGAGCTGGAAATTCACCATAGAAATTTTGAGGAGACAAAACATTCAGTCTATAACAGAATCCTTAGAGGAGAAAAGAAATCACACACACACACACACACACACACACACACACACACACACACAATGGGTTTGATGAAGTGGATTTGAGGACTGATGTTCATATCTATGGGATCTAATCGTTACAGCATCATGTGAAAAAATTGTCTCGCTAAGATTTCAACAGACTTGAACATCACTGGAAGAGTGTGTAGAGTGGGACAAGATCCTGTCACGTTGTTCCAGTTAATGTTATTGCTGAAAATGATCTCTCATCCTGACCATTGTCCAGGAGGAGACTGGACTAAATGAGATCTGGGAAAGGGTTGCATGGCTAAATAACAGCCTATTGGCTCATTTACTTTGTTTCATGAAGAATTAAAGACTAAGTTTGGCAACAGTCCTTCAGGTCTGTTTGCCCATTTGATGGCTTAAATTTGTTTCAGGTTGGATCTATTGGCCTTAATGTTTGATACCAAATTTTAAAAATATCACAGCTCAACTTTTGACAGAATCATTATAGAAACAAGTAAAAGCAAAAATCTGTTTCTTCTCCCTATAGGTCTAACATTGCAAGGGCCAAAAGAATTAATTGTGAATTGTCTTCTAATCAGAATAATAGAGCAGAAATGGTAGTGGCATGGATTCCAGAATATTCCACTTTCCTATCAGAGTCTACATGCCTTCAACCTATCCATATGAAAGAAAAATATTAAAGTTATCATCCAACTATTGAGTCAACATGTTGCCAAGAATCAAGATATTTGGAAAAATAAATAGACATTTTTATTTCTCATGTTGTGCTTACCCCATATAAAAGTTCAATACTAGTAAAAAGGAATTAATTAGAAAATTACTTTTCTCATTTTTTTTCTATGAAAATTCTTTACATAGACATAGGCAATGAATCAAATTAAGCCAGCTTTGTTTAATTTTTTTTCATAACACTATGTTGATTATTGAGGTCCTTCCACTGTTTCCCGAGCTAATTTGAGGACAAAAGTCAGTCAAGACCATGGGACATGAATCTTTACATCTTTCCTTTGTCTTAACAATGCACATTGTTGATGGCAAACTAAATTAGAGTACACCATTATGGAAAATAGTATAGCAGTTCTTCAAAAAACTGAAAATAGGTATACTAAATGATGCAACTATACCACTATTAAATCCAAAGGATTTAAAATCAATATAACAAAGGAATATCTATACTCCGTGTTTGTTGAGGCATTATGCACAATAGCCAAGATACAGAATAATCCAGCCTAAATGCCATCAATGGATGAATGAAGAAAATCCAATATATATATATATATATATATATATATATATATATATCTGTGCTGGAACATATTTGAATCTTGAAAAAGAAGGAAATCCTACTATTTTTTACAACATTGGTGAGCCTGGAGGATATTATGCCAAATGATATAAGCCAGGCACAGGAAGACAAATGTTGCATGGTTTCACTTATATATGGAATCTATAAAGCAGAGCACAGAATAATCATTACCAGAAGCTTGGAGGGTGGAGAGGAGGGAAGTGGGGAGATGTCTATAGAAAAGTACAGAGTTTCCGTCAGGTAAAAGGAATACATTTTTCAGATCGATTGCATTGCTTGATGGTTAATAAATATAAGATATATTACCGTTTTGCAAAAAGAGTCATTTTAAATATTCTCACCACAAAAAAAAAAGGATAAAAATGTGAAGTGAAAGACATGCTAATTAGCTTGATGTAATTATTCTACAATGAATACATATATCAAAAACTTCACTTAGCACCTAAAACAATTACTTTTCAATTAAAAAAATTAAATATACATTATTTCTACAAACATTATTTTCTAATCCCCCCTCAAATAAATACAAAGATAGCATAGAAAGAGGAAAAGAAAGGACCCATTTACCTGCTACTGCGACTTTTGCTATCCGACTAATAATTGACCCAGACTCTCCCAAAGATGCTTCACATTGGTAAAGTCCCTCATCCGGCTTGTGGTGTCTGGAATGAAGTATGTTTTGTATCAACAGAGATCCATTGGGAAGCTGCTGCTTCCTTTCATCCATTCCCAAGGCTAGGTGGATGCCATCTTTCTTCCACTTGATAACTGGGACTCCTCGGTCAGACTCTGCGGAGCAGTTCAGGAGAACATTTCCTCCCCGCATTGTGACAGCATCAGCAGGTTCTGATAGGAAGCGCAGGGATGTGAAAGCTTTAATTTGAAAACCTGCAATGAAAGACCACAGAGAAATATGTTCATGTGTTCAGAGAAATCAGATAGCTAAGTTCCTTGCCCTTTCTTTACAAAATATTTTCAAAAAAGTTTAAGGTTTTGAAAAGTTTTCATGAATAAATAAACTTAGAATCAGGGATAGCACATCAAGCAAGAGATGAGGTACCTAGTTGATATAGCCACAATTAATGAAAAGAACTGGCTCCCCAAATAATACTATGAGATATTAAGAATTCATAAATCCCAGATATGGCCATCATCACATATCAGTCAGTTCTTGAAATTTAGACAGAAACAATTAATCTCTTCAACTTTAAACCAGATTTTTTTAAATAGCAACACAGTAGTACCATGGTCAAGATTTGGGGGAATATTTCTACCTTTTCCTTAAAGTGATAGTATCTTTTCAGTTTTTTCCCCTTTTATTTTTTTACTAATTTTTTATTTGTTCTAATTAGTTATACATAACAGTAAAAATGCATTCATACATTTTGATAAATCATACATAAATGGAGTATAGTTCCTCATTTTTCTAATTGGACAAAACATATTGTAGGATCACATCAGTCATGTAGTCATATATGTACATGAGGAAATAAAGTCCATACTATACTTCCTACTCCCATATCCTTCCCCTCCCTTCACTCCCCTCTACCTTATATGAAGCAACTCTATTCTTCCCTAGGACCCCGCCTCCCTTATTGTGAATTAGCATCTGCATATCAGAGAAAACATTCAGCCTTTGATTTTCTGGGACAGCTTATTTCACTTAGCATGGTATTCTCCAACTTCATCCATTTATCAGCAAATGCCATAATTTCATTCTTCTTTAAAGCTGAGTAGTATTCCATCACACACACACACACACACCACATTTTCTGTATCCATTCATCTGTTGACGGACACCTAAGTTTATTCCATAGTTTAGCATCTATTCAGTTTTTAAAATTAACTCAGATTTAATATTTCATTAAATTAGAAATAAACTCAACAGTGTGAGCAAAGTTATTTACAACAGGGTTCAGGTGGATCTTAAAACAGGTAAATCCCACCTACAGAAGCAAATATAATTAACTATCTAAAATCCCTAATGAATCTTCATTTCCATCAAAATGTTTCTAGTGGACATGGATAGCTAAAAGAATAGTGTAGTTGTTTTCTTGTTTTGTTTTGTACTGGGGCTTGACCCCAGGGGCACTTCACCACAGAGCCACATCTCAGCCCTTTTAATTTTTAATTTTGAGACAGGATCTTGCTAAGTTGTTTAGGGTTAAGCAACTTGCTATCTTGCTGCGGCTGACTTTGAACTTGCCATCCTTTCTCAGCCTCTGGAGTTGCTGGAATTTCAGCAGGTAGGTTTTATTCATAAACCGAAATGAACATAAGGAATCAACAGAAGGAGCAGAATATCATTCAGGACTCTTGAAGGATTGAAGCAAGCATAAAGCAGATCTTTTTTGAGGCTGGTAGTACAGTGTTTTAATACTTCGGTGTTGAATTGAAGACATTGAAATGGTCTCAGGAAGTCTTTGGGCTGAGCTTTTGCTTAGACTGGTATATACCCAAATCATTCAAATACGTTAAATTTCTTTTTGAACAATTTCTACGGCTAAAGATTCTATAATGTCCTTTAGTATCCTGTTTTCAATATTTAATCATTCACAGAGTCAAATGAATTTTTTGCCACTGTTTAATCCCATTTTCTTTTGAACTACCTGGGATGAAAAAGTAGAAGCAATGGACATTTTCTTGTATGAATCTTTTATTCTTTTGAAACAGCATTTCATTTCATTTAAAATATGATCCAAACTACATTTTAGCCTCATTTGTGCTCAGAATTACCCCCTCAGTTTCAGTAGCATACTTAATTTTTCTATAATAGAAGCGCTTTCAGTGACACTTTGTAAAAACTTTCAGCCTTTGATCATTTATTGACACTTACTTATTCTATACAAATTAGACCACTTGCCCCAAGAAAAAACCTAGAACTTTACTCCACATCAAGTGTTGAATCACAGTGAGCATTTAAACCTGCGGTAAATGATATTGGTAAAGACTTCCAATGACACCAGACTGGCTCTCTCCCTATCAAATAAGCGTCTTTTCCCCACAGATCCTTTCTGTGTCTCCTCTGTGTCAGTTAGGGTTGAGTCACTCTGACCAAAGTATCTGACAAGATCAACTTGGAGAAGGGAAAGTGTATTTGGAGCTCATAGTTTCAGAGAACTACTTTGTTCTGGGAACAAAGTGAGGCAGGACATCAAGGTGGAAGGGCAAGGTGAAGGAGTGCTGCTCCAGCCAGGGCAGCCGCAAAGCAGAGGGGGGAGAAAGGGGAAGGGGACTCAGGGAAGATGGAACCTTCCAGGGCACACCCCCAGGGATCACCTCCTCCAGTCATGCCTCACCTGCTTAGAGTCACCACCCAGTCAGTCCATTCAAATCAGGATGGACTGATGAGGTTACGGCCTTCACAGTTCAATTATCTCACTCCCAAACATTTCTGTGTTAACACAGGAACTTGGGGGGAACACTTCATATCTGAACCATAACAACACCCTATAATAGATACAGCCTGTTCTTCTAGTAGAAAACAGACCAACTGGAGAGACTGGATTTCTAGCCAGTTCTGGCTTTATTACTTAAAGATATGCGATGCACAAAGGTTTATTTAAGTCTTTAGAACCTCAGTTCCCTCATCTGTAAAATGAGAGTTGAACTAGATGATCTTTAAATTCAACACCCCCTTTGGAAACATTGGGTTCTAGAATAGATGCAGGACATCCATTGATTGAACCTTGCTCTATGCTTACAGGGTGCAGGTTTACAGCCCCACGTTTACAGCCTCCTTCTCTTCCAGAAAAGAAACACAAGCTAACAACACCTGCTTATAGCTACACTAAAGATGAGAAAGCAGAATGAAGTACTAATGTCATTGAATGTCAAGATATTTCACTAGAATAACACACACAATTTCCATACAGGTAGCATTAATAAGGGAGAAATCAATTTAGAATTCAAGACCAGGCAACTATATTAAAAAGCACTTATTGCTTTTTTGTTCTTCCTGGGTCCCATATTTTAAACACAACTTCATGTTGAACACCTTATTTATGTCACAGAACACATAATACATTTAATGCAGCTGTTTATAACAGCATGTTAATGAGCATATGTGCCCATTACCACAAATAAATAATCCACTTACTCTGAACCGGGGAGGTTATGACAGTCTTCAGTGCTATGAGTACATGGTTTAGGAAAGTTAAATAAAGATTAACTTTTCTGTAATACAATTACCCTTGCAGTTCTCTGGCAATGTGAGCTTTTTGTACTCCTAATCACAATTACAGTTTGAATACATGGCTCTGGAATAAAAGTACCTCTTGACTTTCAGTAATTTGCATTACTTACTTTTTAGACAAGACAGATCCAAGCAAAAAGAGCTCCTTGAAAAATAATAAACGTGTTTCCAAATTGGTTTCCTTTGCAACATCTCAGCCCATGTGAGACATAGGCTGCCTCTACATCCCCTGTGAGGTCTTCCATACATGTGTAATAAATGTCCCACTAATACATTAATTACATCGACTTCAGTTTGTGTTACCTATCTCTCCTTTTCTCTTACAGGAATAGTCCCTCTTGGAGGGATTTTGCCCACCAATCTATATCTTCATATGAAATAATTTATCAAATCATTTCATCCAAGAATCAATCTGAAATCCACTACACTGAGTTAATGATGTGAAGAAGATAAATAGATGATAAAACCCAAGAATCAAAGTAGAAATAAGCTTTGAGACTGTAGATGAGAAAGTTGTGGTCTGAAATTTGGGCACTCATGAGTTCCATTAAAGTTCACATCTCCTGGGAACTGGGTGAAACTGGTCCTTTTTCTGCAAAGCAATAAAAGGTTACCTTTGAGAGTTTAGACTGCCTACCTTATAAGGCTATAGAAGATCCTGCATTAGAATAACAATTGTGGGGCTTTCATCCAGGAGAAATTCATTAGGAGAAGTTTTTGTTTCATTTTGCTTTGTTTTTATTTTTAAGAAGCCCAGTGGTAATTTCTCTTGAACCATCAAATGCATTTTTCAGTTTTATTTCATAAAGACAGTAATCCTTTTGGACCTGTTATAAAATTATTTAAGGCAATTATAATTTTTTGAGAAAGATATTTGAAAGTATTAAAATTCCATTCATTAGGAAACCTGTACAACTGAAACTGGTACCAGAGTTGAAGACAAGAATTAATGAGTCTCTAGCCCTCTGTTTTCCCAAATGTTGGCTTCGGAATGTTTCTAAATCATTGCCCAGAACATAGATACAAAGCCATATATGCATTTAACTAATGGCCAGCTTTGCTTATCTGACTTGGTCTGAGAAAAATTAGAGAATCATCCTCTTCTTCCTCATCTTACCCCTCTTCCTCTTTCCTTTCTCCTCTATTTTCTTCTGCAAGGCATCTTCCTATAGGCAGATAAAAAAAAAAAAAAAAAAAAAAAAAAAAAAAACTTCCCTGTTTTCCTAATGAGGATACTATGGAAATACCTATTCTTTAGGGGTGACTTAATGGAGAAATAGTGTCATCTATTTTTTAGTTTTCTCAGTCATAAATGAGCATCAGACATAATCCTGCCAAGGACATTTCAAGTGTATATTAACTGAATATCTACAGATAGAAAAAAATCCTAATGTATTTTACAAACTCGTCCAAATGATCAAATGGTAAAAACGTTTCTGTAAGCTTAAGTCCCTTTGTGCTTGCTCTCCTTATCATGTTCTTGTTCATTTCAAAGCCCAGTCAGTCACAGGGTGGCCAAACCTGGAATGGGGTTTTTAAAGTATGACATTTTATCTACAATATCAAACATCGTTGAGTGTGAAAAATAATTCCCCATGGAGTCCGAAATCCCTTTCCGAATCCAAAATGTAAAAGCTTCTACTTAAGGCAATAAAAGGTAAAATGAAATTTATGAAAAATACTATGGATGTGAAAAGAATTTCATGAAAGATTTTGAGATTAGAAAATGTCATACAAATCCCCATAGAACTTACTATGCATGATTTTATCCCTTTTATAAGACATAAAATTTAATTATAAAAATTTTCTCTTTGGGATGCTTGGAGTTTCTGATAATACCCAAGTCCTCATAATGCCCTCCCCCCAAAACATGCCACCACCATCTTGTCATAGAAAATCATGCCACCATTATCTTGTCTTAGAAATTTGTGCTACCACATCTGCTTCTTTTTGTGCAAATGAAGAGGTCTCTATTGAAAGAAATTAAAATAATTTCATGGTTGATGAAATTGGACCCACTTTCTGTTCACCAAACATTAACACATATGCATCTGTAACCCTGGTCTCTGGCTCTCACAAAAATCTTGCAATACTTGTGAAGCTATGGAAGGAGCAGGGGATCTGAGAAACTAAATCAAAAGAATAAATTAACAGAACTTCTAACTGCACCTGAACTTCTAACAGGACTTCTAAACATACACAAACTTCACTGGGTTTAGGATATGAGAATATTAACCCTGACAGAGTGGGTCTCAAAATACCACCAGACTAGTAAACCTTGAAAAGGTTTCTACATCTTTGGTCAAAACATAGATATAAAGCCATATATGCATTTAATTCCCAGCAACACCACCTGGTAACCTATTAGAAACACACAGCTCAGGCCCTGCCTCAACCTACCGAATGAGCAACTAAGGAGATAGAGATATACCAACAATCATACTTTAGAAGTTCACCAGTGGATTTCCATGTTAACGAGAGCTTTCGATCTCCGCTTCAAGACACCTGGTGGCCTGCACAACACAAGGGCCTTCCCGTACCCAGGAGACTAGCGTGTCACAATTTCATGCATTTGGAGAACTTGTATAATTATTTTTGTAAGGAAGGCAATAAAGGGATGGAGATAATCTAGAAAAGCAAATAATTGAATTCCTCTTTGAACACATTTTATTAATACTTACTATACATTTCCTTTCAAAAGCCTGAAGAAAGGGAGAGAAAGGGCCAAGAAAGAGGCCTGCTGTTCACAGTATGTCCTGTCTTCTCTAAGGTAACCAGCAAGTGGCCCTACTCCATTAACCAAAATAAAAATTCCATGATTGTACATCTAGAATATCTCTTGAAATATTTGTACAAGGAGTTATAAAAAGATGTATTTTAAACAGCTATCCCCATGACAATCCTCTCCCAAAACAAGTTTTAGCTCACACTGTCTCTTTATCACATTGCCTTTCTTTTATTGAATTTTAGCTCCACAGTATAATTGTGTCCTTTCAGAATACTGGAACTTGAGAGACTTTCCTGACTAAACTGCCCCTTGGTCCAGTTGAGTCTCAATGGACAAAACCATAATAGCACTTACTCTGCTGCAGCCTGAGGATCTTCTTTGTGTAGTTTGTGTTAATATAAGACTAACTTCAGTCAGCCTACAGAGAGGAAGTATAAAGTCACCAATGGGCCAACTGCAATGAGGTTGATAAGGCCTGTACACACCCAGGTGTGTCCAGTAACAAAGAGCTCAGATTGTCTTTCAGGCAAAGCCTCTAGAGTCTTCACAAGAAGGGCATGAGACCACCTTTTCAGCAAAGGACATGTGCAGAAGAAGGACAGCTCATCCAACTATGACCTTTTAATGTCACAAGTTCAAAATCCCCTTGCACAGAACAGATAAAATCCTCCCCAGAGAAACAGAGCACAAGGGGCAAGATGACCAACTCTATCTGTGCAAGAGAACCCTGTACCCCTGCCCACCTTTGTTCATCCAATCAACTAGCTGCTTCTCTTGTCCCCCTTCCAATAATTTCCTTTACTACCAATTAATAAGTTGGGGAACTCCTTTTTGGCTTCTCCTCCTGCCCTTTTAACCCACAGGAAAGTTCTCTTTGTAAAAACCAGTGCCATGGTATTGATTTCCAGGCACGTCATGCAGTGAGCCCTTGGTCACTATCACAGTATTGGTACTTCTTTTCTTCTAAAAAAATACTTTAATAAGAAATGGTAAAAATAATTGTCGAAGGATGTGGACATCTTTTTTAAAAGACTGTGTTCACTCCAATCCTTGCTAGAAACGAATGTACTTTGAAGCCATTCCACTTTAGTTTCCATTACTAACAAATGGAAATCAGAAGTGAATTAAGTTTTGTGGAATTTATTTCTGAATCTAAATAATGCAGAAGAAGACTTACCAGGAAAGAAAATATGGACATTTCACTATGGGAATTTATTAAGGATCATTAAAATATAGGGATATTCTGGATAAAAATTTAAATGAAAAGTTTAAAGAAATACAGCTTCTCCCTCAACAGAGTCGCCAGATTTAGCTTACTAGAACTAAGGGCACAAATTATATTTGAACCTCATATCAAACAAACATTTCCTAAAAACTTATACTAAATAAGTATTGCATAGGACCTACCTGTATTAAAATATTATGTGTTATTTACCCAAGACTCAAATTTCTTTATTTATATATTAATATTTGCAGTTCTGGGAATTGGACCCAGGGTCTTACATGTGTGAGGTAAGCGCTCTATCAGAGATACATTCCCATCCTTCAAAACTCAGTTTAGCTTGGCATTCTATATTGTATCTGATCAGCCTATCCCCAGTGAAATTCTTTCCTGAGACCATGGCAAAAGTGAGCAAATAGCATAGGAATTTCTGCGGCTCTGTCACAAAACCACAGAGAAGAGTGAACTCTTGGAAAGCCACCATGATTGAATCAGGAAAAGTGATTTTAGTGTCAGGACATTTAGTGACCTAGTACAACACCGCCAAATATTCATGTGGAAAGGTCGCTGAACCCGATTTGCTCTTCACAGTGATTCTTCTTTTTCTCTTTCCTTTACAAGACAGGGAACAAAATTCGGAAATATAAATGCAAGATGTGGAGTTCAAGAAGCTACTGCCCCAGCAGAAATCTCTCAGTGAGCCACCCAGAGGCTCCATATCAGAAATTCAGAACACATGGCATCTTCCACAAAACAGAGGAAGCTTTGTGGAGATCTGAGGTTTATATATGGCAAGAAGTGTGCCCCAGGAACCCTCTGAGAGTCCTCTGGCTAAATCCAATGGTTAAAAAAAAAAAAAAAAAAAAAGATAAGGGCCAAGTTGGAATGGCGGGGGGAGTAACTTCCTCACTCTTTTTCTGCTTCAAGGGCTAAATCTCTAAACCACAGCTTGATTTTGCTGTGTGATACTGGGCAAATTGTAATGGGATTTTTTTTTCCAGCTCAACAGGTAACAGGGTCTGACATCTAGGTTATCATTTCCTAGGCCTCATGCAAAATTAACGCTTAAAAGAGAAACTTTGATGTGCTGCTTAAACTGCCCTAGGTTTGAACCTTTCCCCCTTTCCATTTGGTAAAATGTAAGCTAGCTTTCTCTTCTTTTGTGTTATTCATCAGTCTTTCTCAAAGTAGTGGGAGGATGGCATTTTATGAATGTGGAACTGTCAAGGAGCACACTGAAAGGGTTCTTGAGATTACTTATAAAATGTATGATTTAGTTAGTACCCAGTGCTGAAGACATCTCCATTTGAATGGGAGGAAGTGGACAAGCATTGTACATGCCAGTGAAGGGACCAGTTAACTTTTATTATCTTGTTATTAATGAAGTTACTTATATTTACAGAACACACATAAGAAAACATGGACATAAAACCTACTATCATAATTATTGTCCATCATGGCAGTTTCCCAATGAAAACCACATTAAACTCTGTGCATAGGTCTGACCAAAAAAATTATTCTTTCCTTGATTGATTTGATCTCTTTTATTAACCACTTGGAGGCAAACTTAATTTGCAGTTAAGTATGATCCCTGTTTGTGTAAAGATCCTTCCACTCCAATTTTTAACTGAATTGTCTCCCATTAGGTGTCTTAAAGGGGAACTGATTTGTACTACATGCTGTGGTTTTCATTCCCTTTTGTAAAAAAAAAAAAAAAAAAAAAAAAAAAAAAAGCTTGCTTTTCAGTGGCACATCTATTAAAGCATTTTTCAATAAGTTTTTTAAGTCTGAAATTTTACATTAAATAAAGGCCAAAGGAAAAAAATTGCACTAGCAAAAGACAATTGCTGCTTGAAATACAAAAGTGTTAAAGATCTTAAAAATAATCCTGTGCCATTCATTGTTCCATGTAATGTGTACTGAGTACCCACCACAACAAACTTTGTTCAAGAGTGAGGTTACAGCAGTAAAACAAACAGCATAAAGATATTTATCAATTCAGGTCATATTTTCTAAGAGCAGGAGATAGTCAAGAACAAACTAACTGAGCAAATACATAAAATGTCCAAAGAGACTAAGTGCTACAATGTTGGGAGACGTTGAAGAAGGCTTCATTGGGGAAAGTGACATTAGAGCAGAGACCCGAAAACTGTGAAAAAACATGCTGTCCTAGTTGGTTTGGGCTGCCTTAACAAAATGCAGAGGCTTCGAAATTGTGTCATTTCTTAAAGCTGTCCAGGATCAAGGTGTTGACAGGGTGGGTTTCATTTTGAGACCTCTTTTCCTGCCTGGTAGGTGGCCATTATTTCACTGTGTACTCAAAAGACCTCCTCTTTGTAGGGAGGGAGGGAGAGAGAGAAGAAAAGGACAAAGAGGGAGAGAGGGAGAGAGGGGGAAAGGGAGAAAGGGAGAAAGGGAGAGAGAGAGAGAGAGAGAGAGAGAGAGAGAGAGAGAGAGAGAGAGAGAGAGAGAGAGAGAGAGAGAGAGGAATCCCCAAGGGAGCACTCAGAACATAAATTCTTTTATCTCCTCCTCTCTTTATAAGGGCACTAGTCCCACCATGGGGACTCTACCCTAAGATCTCATCTAAACCCAGTTCAAGGGAGCACTCAGAACATAAATTCTTTTATCTCCTCCTCTCTTTATAAGGGCACTAGTCCCACCATGGGGACTCCACCCTAAGATCTCATCTAAACCCAGTTATCTTCCTAGGGTCTTTCCTCTCAACACTATCACACTGGAAAGCTCCAGTATAGATCTTAGGAGGACACAGTCAGTCCTAACAGATATTACCTGTGGGATGATTTCCAGGGAAGGACTCTGCAGCACAAGGAGTCCTGAAGAGGAAGTGTGATGAGCCCATCCCAGGAACAGCAGGAAGCTGTGTAACTCCATCCGGTTGGGCCAGAGAGAGCTCCAGGGAGCAAGGTCTGGGAGAGGAGGGAGGTTGCTGAGGACCTTGTACACAAGCAAAAGAACTTTGCTTTAACAAAGTTGGGAACCTAGAGTTTTGATCAGGAAAGTGAAAAGGTCCAACTTATATTTTAAAGCAGTAGTTCTCAACTAGGGAGCTATTTTGCCCCTAAAGAGGTATCTGGCAATTTCTGGAGACATTTTTAGTTGTCACAATGGGGAGGGATGCTAATGTCATCTAATGGGTAAGGTCAGGGCCACCACAACTCATCCTGGGATGCACAGAACAGACCTTCTCAAGGAAAAATTATCCAGCCCAAAATTTTAATAGAGCTGGATTTGAGATATCCTGTTGTTAGAAAGATTGTTATGTGTTGAGACTTTGGCCATTGGAAGAAGCAGGGAAACCAGTTAAAAGGCTACTTTTATATTGTAGGTGTGAGATGATGGAATTTGACCCAAAGTATTACAGTGGAGATAGTAAAAAATGGTCAGATTCGGGACTTATTTTAAAGGTACAGTCATTTGAGACCTGAGGGAAAAGATGTGCGTGCTTCATAAAAGAACCTGCAGTGACCTCAAGTAGATCATCAAAGCAAGCTCTGTAATTCATAAAACAGCCAATTGCAAAAGAAAGCTCTCAGCACATGCAGCAGGGGAGGGGTTTTTGTCTGATCTGCTGCTCACTAATGTTCTGGGTATGGGCTTCACCACAGGGAATCAATTTACTCACCAATGAAACAAGCAGGGTGGACTAGGTAACTTCTGGCTATCTTCAGCTCTAATAAAATAACAGTGTATGAATTCACATCTATCACTTTGGGTACTTACAAAAAATTACCCTCAAATTTAGGAGGAAATCTGTTATAGGAAGAGATTTGCTATAATCACCCCGTGATCAGTTTATCACAGACTGAAATGAGACCACAAAGAGGCACAGTTACTGAAAGTGCCAAGAGACCAACAACCTTCCTCATTAGCCATAAAATAGAGTCTAATCTTTTTCTCTTGAAGATAAAAGACTGCAGAGGTCACTCTGCTGACAAAGCATGGACTGCTTTATTATGATTCATGAGAAATGAAGTATTCATCTTGTGGAAATTCCTATTACAAATAGGAAGGATTAATTCCATAAAGGTCTGACAGGTTCAGGGAAAACCTTAAAAACTCGTGAACTCGTGGTTGACATTGTGGCAAAAAGTGTGATGTGGGGGTGTAGATTGATAAAACATTTGTATAAAAACGAGTCCAATTTTTCAAAATGGAGGCTAAAAATTTTCATTAAAATGCTGTCATTCATTTTGTTGTGGTATTTACTATATCTTATCTCAGCAGAAAGGTGATATTTTCCTGCTTCGTCCATGAATGACATCAAGAAGAAAAAGTCCACAAGGATACTAACAGGCACATTGGCTTTGGAACCAAGAACCAAGGAGCCTTAAACTGCTCGAGAGATCAGCATTTGCTGAAGGACCCTCTCAAGTAACTGGCTTCCTTAGATGATGATTTTGGTTGAGTGGGAGACAACCTGAAGAGAGAGAATGAAGTCTCTGGAGGACCAGACCCCCCAAGGGGACTTCTGAACCCTACATGAGCAATATGAACATGATCTGTAGGAATTTCAAGGATGAAGGACTGATTCATATGACTTACCTGAGGGAAATAAGAGATGAAGAAAAGTACATGTGTTATTTAAAAAGACCAATTGCATTCAGGAGTCAGTTGTTGGAACTTCTAGACAAGGTCTAATTAGAGTCATTCCTAGAACTCAGTGCTTAGCATCTTGGACCCTGGTACCATACTAGCAGGCTGGGCCCATTGCTGAAGTCATTCACTTGACTTCAATGGGGATGACTTCCAATAATATCTCAGAATTAGTTATAAATATTAAGCCAAATAATACACATCAATTGACACCAGGTTCACATTTTATGAAATGAAAAAGTTAGTCTTGGGCCTTTTGTAGAGATAGAAAGTCCTCATTGAATAAAGTGACAGATCCACTCACAGAAGTGACAGCTTCTCATTGTAACTCTTTTGAGTTTTGAGCTTTCTATTGCACATCATATTTTTGAGTAGTTCATTCTTATTATCAGGAAAGTACCCAGGGAAGAGAAATGAATCATATTTGTCTATCTCACACAGCCCTGAGTAGCCCTTACATAACTCAGAGGTATTTAATAAATGTCTGTTAATTAAGCAAACATATATAGAAAAAAAAAACACAAATATTTTGGAAAAACTACCTAATTTAGCAAAAGAAAATCATAAAACAGGTGAAAAATAATTGGACCTAATTCTCCTAGGTTGACTATGAATGACTGAAATACTCAATATTACTGCCAAGAAAAACATACCTTATCAATATCTATTTTGTAACATTTCTTTATAAATTCTGAGATGGTAGAGGCCCAGCTTTTTCTATTAAGGGTCAGATGGTGATTTTTTTTTTTTTTTTTTTCTTTGCAAAACAAATGGCAAAATTATGGATAGTATATAGATAATTAAATAAATATTTTAGAAATGTCTAAACCATTGTGGTAAAAACAGGGCCCTCCCTTGGGCTGTGGCCTGTCACCCCTGTTCTCAAATGATGATACTATTGATTCTTAGTGAGGGGATCAACCCAAGCTCTCCTCAACACCCCAATCCTTTAAGTAATGGGTTTACCATGCAAAGGGCTTTAGCAGGGACACAGGACCACAGGCTGTGCGTTCAGATGGAGAGGTTCACTGTGTGCATTCATTCACACACTTCGTCATATGCCTGTTAAGTGCCCATTAGCTTCTCAGCTTCCTCATTCAAAGAGTCCACTCATCCAGGGCTCCAGCCTCTGGGTTCCATCTCTCCCCTGCCCAACACCCCTGTGGCCTGTGGTCCCTTCCTAGAGGCTTTGCTGGCAGAATAGTTGAGGGGGTCTACGAAAAATGTATTCCAGTTATTGATGATATGTAGATCATACGTTATTTTCATATCATCATTTCCTAAAAAGTTCCAAAGATGGTGAAAACATTCTTAATTAACCTTGTTCTTTAATGTACATGAGAAAATATTCAAGAAGAAGGGAAACAGTTTCTTCAGTTTTCTTACTGCAATAGCGCACCATGGTCTAGCTCTCCCTGCTGTGGCACAGTGTAATTTTTATTGACTTTCAAAAGATATCTGGGTTACCTTATAGTCCTGAAGAGCTACAGAATAGCCTTAGTATCACTGATGGGGCCACAGAGGCTACCTATGTTGCTTAACCCTCGTTTTAATCATTTTTTTGTTTTGTTTTGTTTTTTGGATAAGCTTCTATCCAGGTTCTTTCCATGAATTTATTTTATTGAATCTTTACCAAATTTCTTTCACATTCTCTAATAAGAATAAAATCAGTTAAGACTCAAAGCAATGGAATAATGTCCTGAGTCACCATTTAGGAATAGCAAAAGCCTAAAATTTATCTAAATAATAAACAGCAAGAGTCCGGGAATGATAGAAACTATAATTCCATTGAAGGGTCCAAGTGTTATCATAAAACACTCAGAAAGAAATTTATACACAATTTTCAGATGAAAAACAAAAGCAAGAGCAGAAAATGTGCTGAGTTTATTGAGTGTAACACACAGGTCTCCATTTCAAATGTGGACTCCCCATAATTCATCAGCTAGACACCTCTTTCTGCCTGTGACCCCAGACAGCTGCACCTGGTTCCTCCCCTCTTCTCTCTTAGTATGTTTGGCTCTTTTAACCTCACAGTACCTCAAGATCAGAAGCCAGGGACTTACTTGATAGATATCACAGAACATAAAAGTGCTTGCTTTTTATTTTATAACATTTTGATTTGTATCTACCAGGACTATACTCTTTAAAACCATCATTAGTATAAATTTTAAATAATTTAACCAAACCAGTTACCATCTTTTTTAATATAATCAAATAAATGACACTGTCTTTCTCTCTTTTCCCCATTCAATTCTTTTTCTTTCTGGTTTGAAAAAAAAAAAAAAAAAAAAAAAAAAAAAACACAAGACAGCATGAAATATATGCTCTTGATCTTGTATTGTCAGGAGAATGAATAATATAGACATGAAAAGAATTGATAATGATAAAAGTCTTTTGCCCACAGAAAGTTTTCTTTTTTCCCCTCTTGTGCAAAAGGTGGTCTGAGGGTGAAGGCAGGCGTCATCCACCATATTAGATCACAGTCGGGGCTATGTTATAATATTGAAGGTTTGTGTTGTAGCTTATAAACACTGGGTGGTTTCTTTCTCTGTTAATTTTTTCTTATATTTATAATATATAATTTATTTAGGGTGATTCAAAGTTTTCGTGGTTACCTCTTTTGATCCTGTTGACTTTGCAGGATGTTGTTAATCTCATTCTACAGGTACAATAAAACTCTCAGACAGATTAATTGTCCAGAGGAAAGTCACACAGCTCAAAAGAGTTTCTAGTAATAACATTTAGATTTGTATAAATTCAAGTCTAGGATTCATTCTACGTCATCTTTCTGCTTATATATTTCCTTTATTTTTTTTTAAGAAAAACCCTACACAGTTTAAAAATAAGCAAAGGTTTAGAGTCAAACCAGCTCAGAAATGTAATAGACAAAAGCATTCAATGTTAATTGAATATTTAATACTGACTTCTCCTTAGCATCTGTGATTCTGGAAAATCTATAATGCAGATTTGGGGCACTTAAACCTCTTTGTCATGTACATATGCAATCTGTTAAGAGGGACAGAATCAATTATTCTATGATATCCCAAATTACTCAGTTGAATGGCTTTTCAGACTATAAATTTTGTCAACCAGTCAGGCCTGGACGTATGAGCCCAGTATTAACACAGTAAGCATTGCCAGGGAAGGGCCTGGGTAGGGCCTGGGTGATATCTAGGAAGGGCCACCCTGAAAACAACCACAAGGTGCATCCAGTACCAAGCCAGAAGACCCTGACTGAGTGCCTGACAAGGGCCAGCCTGGAGCTGAAGGAAGTCCCCAGAATGGTGGAGGAATAGTACAAAATTAGAGAACCTGTATCTAACTTTATTTTCTCTTCAGGGTTATACTCGAATCCCCAAAAGTGTGGATTTATAGGCTAAAATAAAATCTAAGAAGAAACAAGACATTTGATCATAAGAATTTATACATGTCAGATCTCCCAAATTTTGATATAGTCCAGAGAAAGTTTTCATCTATCACATGTGCTTATATTTATTTCTTACTCTGGAAGTCAAGGACTATGCCTAAAATTGGGCAGAAATCCCCTTTCCTGTTTCTTTTTAGCAATGATAAATACTTAATAAGTAATAACAAATATGTATTGGATAGAGTTGTTCTCAAAGAAAAGTGTTTTTCCATCTTTAATATTATGTTCAATGAACCAAAAGTGGGCAAAAGAAAGGGAGAGAATGTTCTGGGTTTCCTTTCAGAATTATCTAAAGGAATTAAAATTCTACTGGTCCAAAGTTTGGCTCATTAGCTATAGACCTCAAGCTGGAATCCCTTACTTATGGGCAAGTAGGACCAGAGAAATTCACAACCAGACTCCGGAGATGAAAGGCATCAATGAATGCTCACCTGGATAGGAACCCTTGCCCCAAGATATAAAATCAGTAACACAGTTAACTATAGTTTCAACTTTAGCTTTTAGATGAGATCATTCTTGAACATTACCACACCAATCGTTTATTTTTGCCCATGATGTAAAATTTAACAAAAAATATGTATATGATTTGAGGACGGGTTAATTATGATACTGTCTAGGATCTTCACTGATCTCATGCTAATCACCAGAGTAATCACTAGGGCAAATCAAACAATCTAGTATACAAATCATTCACCATTGAGACTGAAAGGGGCTCAATTTATTATTACGCCAGGATAATGCATTGTTTTAGCCAAGCTGGGATGCAAGGCCTACTATTTATCACTGTTTTAAAGATGGTACAGATGTTCATAAATACAGTCTTTTTTGAAATTCATTTATCAGATGGTAAGAAATCTTATTGGGCACTAGCAACATTTGGAATTAGTTATGTTGAAATAGGATATCTATGTTTTATATATGAAATGTGTAATATATTCTCATACTGCTGGATGTTTAAATTAAAGAAAATTATGTCTCATACTTATCTAACTGTTGGTTACTCATTAGTGAAAACTTCTTTGGGTGCAGATAAAAGGTTCATGTCTACTGGAACACTTCCTGGTAGTAACTGGAAAGAGATGGCTGCAGGCTGGTCACACTGGAATGTTCTGGAAATGGACTGAAGCCAAATGAGCAAAACTGCAATGAGTCTGAGGGAAGAGACTACAGACCAAAAAGTATCACACCTTCCCGTCAATCTGCAAAGAGACTGTGAAAAATGACACAGGAATTTGGTATAAAGGACCTCAGTCACTTAGATGCTATTAACACCACCAGCTTTATCCATGAAGAATAATGGCAGAATGAGGCATGGAGTTGGGATCACAGGGGATTCCCGCTCCATCACACTCAGTGACTCACACTCTATGCCCTTCTGCTTAATAGTGGTGGGTTCAGTGCTTTGACACAGATAGATGTGTTCAGAAAACCTTGGCAGTAAGCGCTAGTAATAGCAACTAAGAGTGTAGCATGGTCATGGCTAAAAGCAAGGGAAATTTAAAGAAGATTGACATGGTACTTTTTGGTTATATGAATTACTAATCCACCCAAAATACTTTCAAGAAAAATTTACATAGTATACTGGATCTTCAATTGACCACATCATGTCAACATGAAACTAACAAAAAACACTGAATGAATTTCTGAACACTTCCTTTTATAGGTGGAAGGAACAAGTGGATCAATACTTAAGCCTATTCAATTTTCAACTCCCTGATAAAATTAGTATGTTGATTGTAGAGAAGAAGAAACTGAACCTGAAGTTGAGGTCTGTAATTTGCCCAGTGAATAAGTTCACTTTTGAAATAATATCTTTGACTCAAAACTCTATTTCTGACTTTTAGATTTGGTTCTCTATATCATAAGTCTGCACATTTTTTCTAAAAAATTCTAGATGGTAAATATGTTTAGCTTTGTGGACCAACTACTCAATTCTGCTTTTGTAGCAGGGAAGTAACTATAGATAGTAGGAAAAGAGGGAGCATTACCACATCTTCCCATGCAGCTGCCTACTCCAAAGTAACTAGCAAAAATGAAAGCAAATAAAATAAATAAGGTTACATGGCACCAGTAGTTGTAACTATCTTAGAGTGACTTCCCCTAAATATCTCCAGAAAATAAATACTGCATAGGACACAATCCATATTTATTTTTGAGTTCTCTAATCTCTTTCAAAGTCCCCTCCCCCCAACCCCTTCCCATTTTCTAGTGCCTTCTGACTGATATCCCATCCAGCCCTGCTGTTCCTGGTTGGGATTTACATTCTAAACTCTGCTTCTTTCTTCCCATTTTTAAAACCTATTCAAAATAGCATCACCTGTGACTGCATAATATACACTAGAGGAATTAGAAGTTGTGCTCCATTTGTGAATAATGTGTCCAAATGCATTCTGCCATCATGTTCAACTGATTAGAATAAATTAAAAAAATAAAAGAAATAGCATCACCTAGTGGAAGGGGGCTCACTCTCTTTCACTTACATTATGTATAATTAGCTAAAACAAATGCCACTAAATCGGTGACTTCAACAGTTATGACCATTTAAGAATGCGATGGTGAATTAATTAAATTCAGCAATTATTTATCAAGTCTATATGCTAGACAATGGGAGTTGTGAATGTATCTAAAGATAGTAATGGTTATCTAAAGCCATAAAAAGATGTAGACTCTAGTATTTCTATTTCTAAGAAGTTATCTCAGGAAAATAATTCAACAGAACAAAAATTACTAAAAATATTCAAAAAAAGATATCATGGCAAATCATAGTCCACAGAGACATACTGATTGTCCGATACTAGGAAACAGATAGGCAAATCAGAGCATAAATATAACAATATATTAGGAAATAATCAAAATGACCACTATAAAGACCAGGACATCAATGGTGGTGGCTCTGCTGATCATTAGTTCAGGGATGAAGTTGCTTTCCTGCTCCATCTTCAATAATGTCACAAAGTCAACCATTAATTGTAAAATTAGTGGTTGCAAAACTTCAGTATGGTTCTAAAGTACTATGAATATGTGTATGTGCTTGTATATATAGAGAGAGGAACTAGTTTCTAGCTTGCCCATACTGAACCATTTGCCTACAGAGACAACATGTGACCTGTTGAAACAACTTCATGCACAAGATCTCGTCACATGATGGAGTATTCTTTTTATAGCCATTAACTATGCTACCACCTCTGAAAAACAGACAACGGCACTTTCTTCTTGTACATTATTTTCTTTCATTTTGAAGCCTATCCCCTCATTCTTCAGAGGACAGTTAGCAATGCCATAAATTAATTTGTAGTTTGGAGGAAACTCTTTAATTCTTTTTGTTCTCTCACCTCCCAATCAAACACATACTCTTACATTTGCATGAATTAACATAAGGAAACATTAATTACACAGTGTCGAGCCTGGGACAGGCAAACAGCTTCAATCAATCTCAATAACTCGCATCAGGAAGGTGAAAAACGCTGCCCAGCCTTATCAGGACCACATAATAGACACAAATACAGGCTCGGTGCCTGTTGTGGGTGTGATTTATAACCAACATCTGAAAACAAAAAACAGAAAATTACTAGGAGACTAATCAATAACAATTATCTTAATGATAGATGGACAAATTTCATTCTTTTGTTGGGCGGTATTGTCAGTGTAGTGGTTTGTTTGCAACAGGGGGATAAAGATTAGGCAGACTGCTCTAGGAGATCAATGATGCCTGAAAATGCCTACCTCTTGAGGAGCAGACAGGTATTGTGTAACCTTATTTCTTCCCTCGAAAAATTGTGAGTGTTCATCTGAACCAGAGAAGGTGACTTCCAGGCCTCCCACACAGCCCCTCCATGCAGACAGGGTCAAGTCTCCTAACCCTCTAGACTCTACTTTGTCTTCCCGGTCTCTCTTTACATGTGAATATTCATCTTCTTAAGAGGGTCTAAAGTCTACCAGTATCAGCCCACACAGCCACACTGTTAGCATCAGTTCTGATCAATTGTAACAGTGCCATTTGTTAGTTATGTAAAATGGGTACACAAAGACACGTGACCAATACTTAACAAACATCTTCAGTATTTCATACACTTTTCAAGAGTGTTTTTCAGATATCAAGCATGATGACAAATAGATATTTGGATCCACAGAAGCATATTTCTATTGTATTTTTTTTTCTTAGACCCATGATGGATCAACGCAAAAATTTTTAAAAAGGCAGGGGCAAATGGATGAAATTGGAGAATATCATGCTAAGTGAGATAAGCCAATCTCAAAAAACTAAAGGACGAATGATCTCGCTGATAAGCGTGTGAGGACATATAATGGGGGGTAGGAGGGGTTAGCGTTAGGGTTAGGGTTAGGTATAAGGAGGGTGGTAAGAATGGAGGAAGGAAGGACTGTATAGAGGGAAAAGAGGGGTGGGAGAGGTGGGGAGAAGGGAAAAAATAACAATGAATCAAACAACATTGCCCTAAGTAAATTTATGATTTTTAATTAAAAAAATAAATAAAGTTAAAAAAAAAAAAAAAAAGGCAGGGGGCCAAAAACTTACAGTGGTATTTCTCAAACATCATACCTCTAGTCCATGTTTTCTCAGTGATGGTGCAGTTGATACTGTGGGTCAGATAATTCTTTGTTATGGGGAGATTACCTGCATAGTGCAGGAAGCTTAATAGCATCTGGTTTCTACTTAGTAGATGCTTGTACTTTTCCCTCCTCCTCTTCCAGTTGTGACAATCCAAAACTGTCTCTAGCCACTACCAATGGAGCAAAATAATCCTTAGCTGAGAACCTCTACCCTATGCTCTTTCATACAAGAATTATAAGCCATGTTCATACAAAAAAAATCATTAAGGCAACTGACAGCGATTGGTTATGTAGAAACTTTGTTATAAACATTCTCTGAAATAAGTGAATTTTTGTCAGCTCCTAAGTCAATATTTGAAGGCATTTATAACATTGAAAGTCAAGATTTATTGTAAAGATGGTCCCATCCTGACTGGGTGGTCTTGAACAATTCTAACTGTATGCATAACATACTTCCCTTGCAAAGCAAATGGCTTGAACAAGGTGATTGCTAAGTTCTTGACAGATCTAAGAGTCCATGATTTAACTACTAGAAGGTTGTTAACCAGGACCATCCACATGCCTCCCAAATATCCAATACAGTCTCTGCCACAGTTCTTCATTAGACTCTTCCTGCTCTGAGAACAGTAATTATTTCCCGTGCCAACTTCTGCATCATCCAAAATTTTAATCCCACAAGAATAAACAATTGCATAATTAAAATCTGAATATGCAACACAGCAATAGTAGGGGAAGCTCCTCTTTCTGTGTATTAAAAAAGGAGACAGAAGCATCAGAGACTGATAATTAGTCCAGGCTTCCCTATAAATTTGACCATGATCACAAAGCAAGCAAATTACAAACAACAACAACAAAACAGACTATTAAATTAAGCCCTATCTACCGCCTATTGTGCTAATGCTCTTTTTCTCATTGTCATAGTTATTCAAGGTAGAAATTGTGCTTAGAGAGAAAGAAAACTAACTTAAATAAATTCAATTGTTAAAAATCCAATTTTCCTGGATTTGACCCTCTGTTGAGTCAGGTCTCAGAAGCACATGCTTTCTGATTTGTGGTTCTCAGAGACCATTAATATTTGTAATCACTTCTCCAAATACACACTATTCACAGAGATCCCTGGGGATTCTTGAAACCAATCTGCCCTTTTGACAGCTGTCAAATCCTTGTTTGCATGAAAGATGCAACAAGTCAATGAAATCATCCTCAGGACCCGAAGTGCTGACAGCTATTGGCTATTGGGATTCATCCATCCGTAGGCCCTCATTTGGGCCCTTTCATAACTGATATGCTAGCTGATGCATTCCCGCGATTGCTCATGTGAGTACAAAATGAAACAACATGACAGAGACACGGCATTATAATTCTCTACATCCAGAGACTCAAGTGACCTGCCTGCCAATATACCACAGTGTGTTCCCATTTACAGTGCATCTATCTTAACAAAGAGTTGAGGAAATCATCCTTCAAATGGGTTATACTTGTCTCTTTCCATTGCCTCTCCCCATTTCTGCAAGATGCATCAAAATACAATGATCTTTATGTTTTCATGGATAACAGTCTTGGGAGAAGAAAGGCAAGCTACCTCACCCTGAAAGATGGAGGACAGAAGCAAGAAATGTTTAGTCTGTACACTTGGTGAAGGATCTGTTCAGCGCCACACTGCCTGTCAGCTGTCTTGATGAAGTAAAGAACTTTAATTGTAAGGACAAAGGAACCAAATAGTTTGTATCAGAAAAAGCTACTCATGCTTCCTAGCCCCTTATTCTTTCTTCTCAGTACTTGTTTTATTCACTAAGAAAGAGGGAGAGAGAAAGCATGAGAGAGTGCAAGACAACCCTCCACCATAATGAAAATTAGGAAAGTCACTTCGAATCTCAGGAATCATATCCTTATCAATACAAAAGCTATAGGTTTTTATGGGTATGCACCTACACCCTGAAAATCAAACTCCCCTAGTTTGAGCCAAGCATTGACAAGGAATTGGAAAAAACATGGCTACCATTAGGTGAATAGATTGCATCACTCTAATGAAATGAGAGAGTTGGGAAAATAAACAGCTAGTTCATTACCAATGCAAACCCACTCTTTCTCTATAAAACGAAAGCCACAATAAAGCTGATGGGCCATGGGTTATGAATACATTGTTCTGGGTTTTCAAAACCCAAAGATATTTTAAAAACCATAATCCAAACATAACCAAACCATAAAGCATCCAATAACAAATGTGTACATTTCAGCCCTGCCGTTTCAAGCAGCACCACCAGCAGAAAGCCCCTTTCACGCTCTCCCGACCAGCTGTATTTGGTTACACTTCATGAAAAGCCACAGCTTCCATATCTCATTTTCTTTCAATTCAGTGGATTTGGCAATTTCAACACAAAGAAATTAAAATTTATAAATAAATAAATAAAAGTATCTGTGGGTCATAAACTTTCAAGCTCAGTAGTTTTAATGCTTAAAATAAATGTTTAATGCCCAACTGCAGGATCAGGTGATATTACAAATGTGATCATTTTGTTGTCGTTCTGAGATGAACAAAGCAAATAAGAGGAGGAAAAGCAATCAAAGTCGCAGGATCCTGAAACTCTTATTCATCACACTATCAGCCTCATGTTGAAACTGGTTGTCACTTTTCTAGTCTTTATCTCATCTCTTGGAAACTTGCTAATTTACTAGCCCGGAGCAGTCTCAGAAAATTAAGAGCTATCCCTGTTGACCCTATTAAAAAATGTTAGTCAACCACAGTTATTTCAAAAGAATGGCACTATGTTCAACTTTAAATGACTACAAAGTGCTGAAAGATACCACCTGCCCACAAGGTAGAGAAAAGATAATGCTAATTTCCAAATCAATTTGGATTTCCATTTCTTACTGGTTTCCCTGTGAAATTTGTGATTACTACAACAACATATGTACTAACACCAGCATCAACGTAAAGGATGACTTTCATCAAACCATCTTTGCTTATATGGGAACTACCTTATTTACAAGACTCTTGGTTGAAAAACACCCAAGGATTTCCTAAGCAAGAAAAGCTTTTAAGCATTGGAGTGTCCCAAAGTTGGTAGCTTTTTCTGCATAAGAAGGAACCATGATGGAAAGAGATGGAGTTCAACAGAAAAATAACACTCCTTTATGCAAGACTCACTAGAAAATGAAAGGAGGATTGGTGGATTCCAGACACAAAGTTAAGAACAGGGTTTGAGATCACAGTCTCTGGAGGCAAGCTGGACTCAAACTTAAGCTCTGCCACTTGTCAGCTATGTGACTTTACCAAGTCACTTATCCTCTTTTTTTTTTTTTTATCTACTCTAAAGCAGGAAAAAGGTCACTACACACCTGGTAGGGCTGCTGGGAATTCTTTTGTATTAGCTGTTTAACCTATTTACTGCAGTAAGAGTTCAATACTTGCTTATTTATTAAAATAAACATTGGTCAGATGTGATCACTCATCATCAATGTGCTCTTAAGTAAATTAATATATCTCTTTGTTCTATCTACTTACCTTTGAATTGGAAACATACTATGATTTCATCCTGTTCTACTGGATTAAATAAGATAATACATATAAAAAGAATTTTTAAAGTACAAAGGTGTTGCTATAAGAGCATATAGAAGTTGAGTCGTGAATCAAGACCTTCTAGTATCAGACTGAAGCAAGAGTCTTTCATTTCTGATCCACATGCAGATTGATCTCTGCTAAGAAAAGGAAGTACTAACACTGAAGAACTGACATGTATTACATTTCCATTTTACATTTCCTGTCTCTATTGCCTTAGCCAGACATGTATCCAATGTGGGATCCAAATTCAACTACCTTGCTTACCACATGGAGTCCTTATTCCTGGGAAGATAAAACCATTTCTTGCCATGAGCTGCACATGAGTTCTTAACATTCAACCCTGCCACTTTGGATGTGCTTTTTACACCCTCCTTCCCATCACCTGGTCACACCTCAGTTTCTCTCCACTGCCAGCACACATTGCTACCTTCTTCTGATGGCTGCAGCCCACATAGCGTGGACTGTAGGAGCAGGAGAGACTGTTTGGGATAACTGCTCCATCACGATTTCTCAGATGAACATTATTGTGTTGTATTCCAGCCTAAGTGACACTCTTGAAAAGCTTGAAGCTCCTAAGCAATCTTCACACTCTCTAATCTTTAAAATTCTGACAATCACAATCCGAAGACAGAATGGAGTCTTCCAGGGGCAGTGTTG
The DNA here is from genome assembly GCF_902686455.1 of Sciurus vulgaris. Classification (NCBI taxonomy): domain Eukaryota; kingdom Metazoa; phylum Chordata; class Mammalia; order Rodentia; family Sciuridae; genus Sciurus; species Sciurus vulgaris. The sequence continues at coordinate 76,758,438 of NC_136474.1, read as the reverse complement.
TGCACAGCAGGAAATGAGACATATCCTGCTCACCACGGCTCTCAGCAGTGCTCTGACCCGGGCACACACTGCATGTCTGCACATTTTTGGTTAGGAGCCTTTCCCTGAGGCCTTATTCCTTCCTTCTTGTAAAAGGTGCACCAACCTCAGAGGAAATGTGACCATCTGTGGGCAGGTAGCTCTTGATTAATCAACCCAGGCTGTTCAAGGGGCTGCTATTGCTGTGACCTGGTGGGCAGCTTGAAAGATCTTGTAAGAGACAGAGACGGATCCTTGGCATCCCAAATTCCCTTCATAGTTAGTTATTCCTTTATTGGGTAGAAAAGGTTTTCACATGATCAGCTTTCTGACTGCAAACTTTCAATTTTATCTCCTATGAATCCTTTTTGGGAAGTTTCTAAAGAGTTCAGGAAATCAGTGACAATACAGAAGGAAAGAGTAGGGAATCCTTATGATGATGATAAAAGCACCGCTGGTGACAGCGGTACCCAATTTGTAGCAGCCAACCTCTGCACACAAAGCAGGTCGGGAGTCTTCGCATGAGAGCTTCATAAAAGGAAAAGACTTGCAGGTCTGCAAAATGGGGAGAGTATTCAGTAAAGTAAGTGGGGGACAGAAAAGTATATTAAAATCAAGATCAAAAAATACAAGGCAAATTTTAACTCCAGGTGGGGAGAATTCTTCAGGAAAACAAAGTAATCATCGTATACTGATTCAGTATTGTGACCGCTGAATATTACTCTGAACAAAATTAAGACTTAACTTTATTGGGAGTCTGGGGATGAGAAGGGGGAAAATATATATGGTGGAGCTGAATTGGTAAGTGGCTATGAAGGAATCATGACTGTATTTGTCACAGCAGGAAGTCAGTAGATAATGCCTCAAGTGGAAGTATGAAAAAGGAACTATAAGTATGCTACTTAGAGAAATGGAGAAAAATTCCATAAGAATCTATTATAAGAATTTAAAGTGTTTTTTTTTTTTTTTTTTTTTTTCTGGGAAGAAGAGGAATCCAGGTAGTTTAGAAAGGGAATGATATTTTTATAACAAGCTTTGTAGAACTCTAAAGTTTTTTAAACTATGTGCACGCACAACTTTGGTAAAAAGGAATGCAAAATGCATCCTACTTAATTCCAAAAAGTTATTCATGGTATCTCTATACACAGGAGACCATCATAGAGAGAAAACAGTGTTTAGGAGGGTGAATGAGGAGAATCTCTGTGAACCTACTGACTGAAAGATTGTCCCCTAGTAAAGTCCTCCCCACCTTGCCTCAGGACAAAATTACTTGTGTATCTGAGGATAAATTGAATTATCTCTTTCAAGATCAGATATTATCTAAGAGTTAAAAGGTCGCTTCACATAAGTAGGGCTCGTTCCATAAAACCTAGCACCTAGCTGACAAAGTCAAATCTGACTTAATCTTTTACAAGTGGAACCAAGAGAACTGTAGCCCCCACCACTGCCCTGGTAAGCACAGTTTGCTCATAATAACATTATTTTTAGAATTTTGAGAGCTTGAAGGGAAAACAGAAGGAACAGCCCAACATTAAATTACTCACTTGAACGACTTTCCAAATTGAAATCACAAAGATTGCAAGTACAGAGTTGTAACTACACAGGAACCCATTTAAAATAATTTCAGATCTGAACATTGCCATAAGGTCCTGTTGATCTCAACGGAGGCAACCTACTCATGTGGATAATACTCTGCAGATGGGGCAGTGGTGCTGGGGGCCCTCTGCCAAGGCCATCCCTGCCTCAGTCCACCTCATACCCAGATTCTCCTCATAATCTCTAGGGATTATACATCTTTTATGCAGGACAGGGTGTTGGATTGGAACGATATCTATGTATTCGTGAGAGGACTTCTGCTGTGAGACCATGTGATTCCTCTATAAGGTGGTTTTGTCTGCCAGGAAAGTAAACTTATTTGCTATGGTTGATGCCAGTATTCTCTCAGACAATGAGTCAGGCAGCAGGAAGAAGCTGGATATTAGAGGATCCTGTGGGATAGGATTCCGTGCACATCTAGTAGATCAATTTTACCTGTATGGTCTCTGATAACAAGTTAAATGGTCATAAAAATTATTTTCATTGATAGGACCCATATTTCTTTATATTTATACTCCTAATCCCACCTTCCTTCCACTTAAAATCCATATCCGCCCCAGATGGAATAAAAAGTAGTTGTCAAAGGCCATCTCAATTAAGATTTAATGAAGTGGGCCATATTTTCTGGAAGGACATTGGGTACGCTGATGGTTCAGAGCCATCTTCTGCCAATATTTCTAGGTCCAAAGGACTCTTCCCTTTCTAGAGGCCTAGCCATCTTGTGTGATAGTACCTTCAGATCCTAATTAACTCACACCAGAGTCATTGTAGGACACGTCCTTCTGCCTACATCAAATTCTTCTGAATCTATACTCCAAACTTGAAAGTCATTTCAAATATTTAATAGCAAAAGAACAGAAAGTACAAAGTGAAATTTAGATAAGAACCATTTGAAAATTATTTTCACTTCATCTTTTTAAGTCAATTTTTTATGAATAATGGACCTGCACAAATCTCTTGAGCGAGGCTTTCCTCAAGCCTGGGAAATAATTCACTGGGAAACATCCTAATCAGCTAAGGTAGCAGGAATAGATTGCCAAGGTCTCTTCTCCAGCTACTTGACTCTGTTATCATATTTAGCCTGAAAGTATCAACTTTCCTGGCCCTATCTCTTCTCCAAACATTAACTAATAGAATCTTCTTAAAATGTAATTCAGAGTTTTCTGTACCTTTGCTTAAAACATCCTTGGATTTCCTGTTATGGGGTCTCCTTGTTATGGTTTAGATATTAGGTGTCCCCCCAAAGCTCATGTGTTAGTCATTGCAAAAATTTTCAAAGGTGAAATGACCGAGTTATGATAACCTTAACCTAATCAGTACATTAATTCACTGGTATGGATTAACTGGATAGTAACTGTAGGCAGGTAGGGTGTGGTTGGAGGAAGTAGGTGAGTTCCTTTGCGGTTTATAGTTTGTCCCTAGTAGCAGAGCTCTCTGTCTCTGCTTCCTGTTGCCATGTCCTAAGCTGCTTTCCTCTTCTATGCCCTCTGCCAGGATGTTCTACCTCACCTTACCCAGAGCCCATAGCTACGGAGTTGGCCGACCATGAACAGAGACCTCTGAAACTGTTGAGTCCCAAACCTTTCCTCCTCTAACTGTTTTTGTCGGATCTTTTGGTCACAACAATGAAAAAGCTGACTAAAACACTCCTGAATTCTGGAAGTGGACTACCATGGGTGTGCAGAGCTCCTGAGACCCATCCTCATCCTGCACCCTGCAGGGCTTCTCACCATGTCTCATCCACAGCAGTTTCCATTCCGCCTTTACCGTACCTACCTGGAATGTGCTCCCCCCATGTGCACCCAGCTAACTCCTATTTATTCTTTGACTTTGGATTTAATAATGCTTCCTCAGAGAAAACTTTTCTGGCAGAACACCATATCCAAAGCTGAGCCTACTCTCAATATGGTTGTTCCTCGTGGTATGCCGTGTTGCCCTTGGAATAATTTGCACAATAGACTTGCTGTTATTCTTTAGATGCACATTGGTCTCCTCCACTGGACCATAAATGCCATGAGAACAGATTATTTCTTTGTTTTATCACCCTCCATTCAGTGCCCAGAAGAGTGACTGATGCAACTCAAAGATAATTACTGAAAATGTGGAGGGGTGTACGACTTTCTCCAAGCCTGACTTGTGAATTCTTCAGAAATGGCACAAAGCTCTATTCCCTTAATCACCCACATTGCATTTATTTTAGGCCCCAGCAGGATTTCACCTTTTTTCCTTTTCAGAAAGGTATCTGTAGTGGATTGATTGTTGTCATCCTCCAACTTTATATTCTACCAGAAGGTCAGCCTGTGGCCCCATTTGGAAACAGGGCCATAGATCCTGGGGAAAAGTCTCAAGATAACACAATTTTGAATTTAGGGTAAATTGTTTACTTTATAAGAAGAGAACTGGTCACAGAAAGGTACACAGGCAGAGAAAAAGGCAAGGTGAAGACAGAGGTAGAGGTTGGAGTGGTCCAAGTACAAGCTGGGTGTGGTGAGGATTTCCAAGAGCTCCCCAAAGTGGGAAGAGACAGGAAGACTTCTCTCTCCCAGTTTCAGAGGGAAAGTGTGTCTACTGATATTTTGGTTTCTAAATTCTTTCTTTTACAACTACACAGGAGTGGATTTCTCTTATTTTAAGTCCCTTAGTTTGTAAAATACACGTAATATAGAATTTACCATTTTATGCATTTTTAAATACAATTCAATGCACTTTGTATGGCAGGCTTAGAAAATTAATACAGTACCCTATGAGGAATGACATTGGTATTCTGTAACCTCTGTAACTTCCCTGCACAAAACTACTGAACAAGAATGTGACACACAGATAAGGATGCACATTTGGTAAATTAGTTAACAAATGTACAGAAGAATAGTAGCAATAGAATCTTGGAGTGAAAAGGCAGTGTAGGTTATTTTGTGCAATTTCCCCATAGTAGCGTCAACCTCCACAGGACAGTCTTCCAGATGATTCCCTGGCCTCTGCTACTTGCCAGGAAGCTCACAGTGCCACAAAGCTACAGAGTAGCAGAACTCTTAAGGAAAACAGCATATAGGTGGTATAACCCACAAGTGACCATTAGATTAACATTGACGTTTGACTTCTGCCACAATGTAGGTGTCCTTATAGCTTCAGAGAAACACAGCACCTTCAAAGAGTGGCAAAATTGTGGTTTAAATGTTGAAAAATCTTGCCCTGCCTTCCTTAAACCTAATTCAATTTTTGTAAGAAAGAAATAATGGAAATATTACTCAGTGACATAATTTTATTCAATTATCTCTGCCCACATCCCCGTGGAGACTAAAGAACAGAGTTAATTTTCATACTTGTGACCAATACCTCAGTCAAATTAAATCAAAGCAACTAAGACTTATTGAGCACATTCTTTATTTGATAAGTGCTTTATAAAAGGAAAACATCGATCCCCAAAAGCATACCATTCATAGTATACAGCTCAATGACTCCTCACAAAGTGAGTCCTCTGTGTGTTCAGCACAAAGATGACAGACAGAAATCACCAGCATTCCCAAGCCTGCCCCACCTCCTTCAAGACCTGCATAACCTCTGATTTCAAACTCAGTAGATTAGTTGTGCTGGGGTTTATTTATTTATTTCATTGGTCTTTGTGTGCATGTGATATACCATAACATAGAACTTAGCATTTGTCCATTTTTTAAACATAGAATTTAGTGCCATTAAATGGTCTGCCTGGTTTTGAATTTGATGGAAAGGGAGTCATGCACAATGTACTCCTTCTGTCTATGGCTTCCTCTCTTTAGTGCCCATTTAAATCATCTCATGTTTCCAAAAAGATAGTGAAATAAATGGCCTTTGGGAATTTTATCTGTTGAAGATCAGCACCAGTGAAACTCTCAAATGTGTGGTTGTTGTGGGTTAAAAGGCCCCTGGAGACACGTATTATGTTTGGTGTCCATTATACATAAAAGTAGTTTTGAGGCTGTCAGATGGCTCCCTTGGTGACACCTGCCCTCCGGGGATGATGTCTCACTGCCTGAACATTTGGCTCTGTGACCACAGTGACACCATGGCTGAATCCTGGGCTACAGGTTACAGAAGCCCACAGATAGGTGGCTGGACCTTTCCTTTCTGGAACAAACAAGATGTAGAAATCCTCTTTAAACCAGGAAAAGGTTAGAAGTGACCTGAGCCTCAAGTACCATAATAACGCCTATTAAATGAATGATAAGCTGCCCTATAAACCTGAGCTTCTGATTTACAATGCATGCTGTTTTAAAGGTTAAATGACATGGAGTTTAATGACCTAAAATAAAACATTTTCCTTTAGCTTTATGAGCCTTGTACCACTAAATATCACATTCCCCTTCTCACCAAAGGTTGTGGGCCAGTCTTTCTCATCCTGCTTACCAACTAGACAACTCTTGGCCAGTTTGCAGAAGTGCAGTTGACTTCTGTGTCCTGGAGCCCTTTTGCAGTCAGTTGTCACCAGGGAAGGGATTCAGGGATGTGGTATGCTGCTTCTTACCATTTGGCTGGATGAATGACAAAGCATATCACACCGTAGAGGGCATGGGTGAGAGGGCAGAAAACAGCACAATATTTGGGTTCTCTTGCACTGGTTATGCCATCTATGCATATCCTCTGCCCGGTTTTTGATTTTTTATACCCTCCTATAAAGAATGATAAAGTTACAAGTTAAGAAATGTTTTAAGATGGAAAAATGCTTACCCATCACTGAAATAGTTGCATGCTCAGAAAAACTGAACAAAAGCAAAACCTGTGCATAGAAGAAGGGCAACCGGGAGCAAGCCCATTGTCTTCAAGGATCGTAGAATTGCATGGAAGACAGTGAGACTTCTCTACAGCAGCCCGATACAAATCCTACCTTCAACCCCTAGTAGGTGGAGCCTTTTCCTGACAGCCAGGTCATCAGTGTGGACAAGGGTGATTGTATGGTGTTCTTAATGGGGCATCACACTGACTTACCTTCACCATCCGTCACACAAAGACCATGCCAAGCACAAGACTCAGACCCTCAATCAAAAGCCACATGTGAGACTACAGAGGTTTCAGTGAGCAGCTGCCACCGTCATATCCCATTATGTCTTCAACAGCTTCCTCCCTGTCCAACAGTGAAGTCAAAAGCATGCCTCCTCCCCTTCCTATCTATTAGGGATGGACAAGGGAGCCAGAGGAGAGCTTCAGAACGGTGGCACCCAAGGAAGCCTAGGGTCCACGAGGTGCCATTGATTGCCAACATGACAGATTGCTTGTTTTAAATGCAAAGGAGAAGGGGAAGAGGGATCCCAGGGGATCTTACTTCTCTGTAGCAGGCAGACACAGCCTGCGGGCATGGGACTTGCAAGCCAAGACCTAGCAAGGGCCTCTGTAGAGCATGATCAAAAACAATGAACTGAGAGCAGCTGGGCCCTAAGCCCTTTACCTTCCAGGCCTGAGCAGGAATGAGAGAGTCAGAGAGTGTAAAAGCTCTGCTCTTGTTACAGATGAGGAAACAGAGTCTGGAGGGGAAGCCATATACTTGAGGTCTTGCTTAGGGACAGGGCAAGGAGGATATTTTAGTCAACTTTTTCATTTCTGTGACTAAAAGACCTGACAAGAACAACACAGAGAAGGAAATGCTTATTTTGACTCATACTTTCAGAGATCTCAATACATTGATGGCTGAAACCACAGCTCTGGGCCCAAGATGAAGCAGGATGTCATGATGGAAGGGTGTGGTGGAGGAAAGCAGTTCAGAACAAAGCATCCAGGAAACAGAGAGCTGTGCTCATCAGGGACAAAATATAAACCCCAAAGTCAAGTCCCTACTTACCTACTTTGTCCAGCCACACTTATCTGCCTATGGTTACTTTCCAGTCCATTCATCAGTAGAGTAATCCAATGATTAGGTTACAGCTCTCCTTATCTTATAATTCCACCTCTGAACCTTCTGTATTTTCTCACACAGGAGTTTTGGGAGTATATCTCATATCCAAACCATAACAAATGATAACTTGAATTGCTGGAATTCTAAGCTAGAACTCAATCTCTAGTACTTGTAGACTCCTAATCCAGAAAAACCACCTCTCTCGAGAAGGAATCAGTATAAAATGTTAACTGTGGCTGGGTGGAAGGTGGGAGTGGTGGATAGCACATTTGAACCCTTTATGAGCAGACACCAACCAACACACAGCCAATATATTGGCTAACGCAATTCCAGTTTAGGAGAGCTAAACTCTAGTTGGGGTAGAGGACTGCAGAGGCTCCCAGAGGTCCTCAAGAGTCATGTGTGAACCTCAGAAGAAATTATTTGCCTATATGGAATTATTCCCTGATAACAGTATTCCCTATAAAGGCAATGACTGTGACCTTCATTGGCATGTTCCAATACCCTAAAAAAGGCAGAATCAGAATTCTATGCTGGAAGCAACTCTTATATTCAGAAAGGAAGACTGAAGATGAAGGCAATAAATGACAAGTGTGCCCACCAGGTCAGCACTGAGCAATTATGATCCCTTAGCTAACACAGCTACCCAGAGCAAACAGTCTGATTCCTTCTGGGCAGCCATAGATTTGACTCAGATTTTCTATAGAAAATTGGGTGCAGGTTGTTAAATCCTTTATCTCATTTGTGAATAGAGTGACTCAAACTCATTTGTACAACACAATTAGTACTGGGAACCCCAAAAGATGATGGGAAGTCCAACATTCTTCCAAAGGAATGGGAATAGTTCAGGTGTCAGTGAACTGTTTACAATCATGTAATATGGGAATTCTCCACTTTGGCTGCACATTAGATCATTTAGGGGAGAAATTTTTTAAATATAGAAGCTGGGACACAGTCCAGAGTAATTATATTTAGGGGCAGTGTCCACGTGTTAAGATGATAAAATGTTTTCTGATTTGTTCTAAAGCACAGTGGAGAATCACTGGTATAACCAAACCAGATTCTTTAGAAATAAAGAAATAGACCTGAGGAGTCTGAACAACTTTCATCTGAAGATATAGCAAAGAAAACTAGAATCTAGGACTTCTCAGTGCTACTCAGGGATCCTTCCCTTATCTGGCACTTCTCCTTTGTAGTAGTCGTATTTCAAATGGAATAGGGATTCAATGTGGATAATGTTTATACTCCTCCTAGAGAAGCTTGAACTTCCCCAAATCCAAAGCAGACTAATGGAAAAATGGAAACAAATTAATTTATTTTGGCTATCAAAAGCAACATTTTTTTAAAAACAGTATATGGAATCTCTATAACATTTCTATTTTGATTAAGTGGCATTTCCAGATAAAGAATCACAGAGAAAGAGGAGAGAGAGGGGGGGGGGGCAGGTGGAGGGAGAGAGATGTGTGGGAGGGGAGAATAGAATTATCAGTACATGCAGCATCAATTTGCAAAGAATCCTTTGCTAACATGTAATCTTTGGCTCCTTTTAATGGAATAAGCAGAGTCTAATAGTCAGTAATCCAGTGTTAGTATTAGGAATATGTATGCCTATAAATAATCAAAATTCAAACAGATGAGATAATTATCCAATCAGACCTTCTCAACTCACTTATTCCCCCTCCAGCTGTCATTCTTTTTTCCCAATATAGTATTTCCTTTACAGTTCAGTACACCATCCCCTTCACTTATATACCGCTTTTTAATTTTTTTAAAATATTACAACATTAAAAAATGTTTCAGAGGTAATTTAAAAATCCTACTATCCCAAATCAACTGTTTTCATTGCTGATTGATCTATCTTTGTCTATTTAGATGGGTTTTATACACTTATAAACTTAATGCTCACTGAAATTTTCTAACGATGTAAAGCAATGGAAGTTCGTTCCTAAAGTGCATTTGCTGTGGAATTCTATGGACATCCCCAAAAAACCTATCCTTGCTGTGGACTTGGAGGTTCAATGGGCTGCTTTTGCACCTTTGCTCTGCTTCTTCCTAGTAGTGTCATTAGCATTGCTATCTACTAAGTGGGACAGGAATAATCACAGCATTTATCATGCAAAGTTATTGCAAGGATTACACAACATGCATATGACATTCCTAGCACTGTGCCAGGAACATATAGTAGCACAGAGTTAGTCCTTAAAGAGACTGTAAATCCCCCAAAGAGTTTGTGGTCCTTAAACAGAATCCAGGCAACTAAATATTCATAAAACCTGCTCACTTAGTCACTGATCCATCTTATTTTCTGCAAGAACTTGTAATGCTGGCCTGTCCTGGCACAGGGTATGTTTTTATGATGCACATCTGCCCGGCAAGAAGCAAGTGCCTCCTCGTGCTTCGCTTAGCACAGTGCCACGTGTAATTACAGGCTTAACACTTCCCTTCTGATGATAATGATAATGACAGTAACAGCGCCATTGATAATGGCATATAAATGACAAATAACCTGAAATTCAAAACTTACCCAAGGAGGGCCCCCCTAACCCCCAGCTCTGAGCTGAACACAATAAAAATGATCATCTCAATCACCGAGGCAATTAAACACTTCCCTGCAGGAAGCTGAATCTAAAAGATCCATCAAGTGCATGGGAGCTACCCTGGGGTCTGCTTCATGTCCTCCTCATGCTACAGACTGTGCTTCAAAATATTAACACGCCATCAGGCAGCCAAGACCCAAGTGGTGCCCAGGTGGCTACAGTGGTCTCTTAAAGCTTTGAGCTTTTTGCTTTAGTTTCTCTCATTCTCTCCCCTCTGCTCTCTCCTCCTTGTAGAACTCAAGTTCAGCATTAAGAGGGTCACTGGTTTCCATGGTTATGCAGAGCTTCTTGAACTCCACAACTCCTCCATATGGGCCCTTTGGTCTTGTTTGCACTATCTTCATTGCGAGCCCATGTGAGTGGAGGTTACCCTTTGTACTTTCCCTTGCCTAGTTGGTAATAGTATCTGCATATGATAAATTAAAGACACGCTGCACAAGAGAAAAGACCTGACCGAGACAAGCAGAAAGAATTGTGCAGCAGGTCCCTTGGCACTCTCCATCGACAGAGCTTTCGGAAATTTCCTAGCTAGGCACTGAAGTGGTTTTATATCCCAAATGGCCTCTCTCTACCAATTAGGAAAATTAATTCAATAGTCAAAAAGATGGAATGGAGTGAGTTCCTTTTCCCTTAGAGGACAAGGGTAAAGAATGAGCAGCAGGCCCACTCAAGACCAGCGATAGAAATGCATGGTGGTGAAGGATGGTGGGGTAGTGATGGTGGGGTAGTGGCAGGGCTTGGGTTTGCTCAGACTCCTCATGTTCACAGTCCTCTCAACAAAACGTCTTCCCAGATCTCCCCTCTGCCTTTGCCAGGCCATTTGCTTACAAGCTCAAAGCAGACCAAATTAGGATATGAAGTGACATATGGATGAAAGGCCACACCGTTAGCTATGTAATACTGGATAATGAAATTAAGAATGCTTACATGCACGTTTCAAGACATCAAGCTCAATGGGACTTGACTATTTTCTATGGACTGTTGAGCCTACTTCCAGCTCCAAGTGCTTGTGGAAACCTCAGGAAACTTAATATTTCAGGATTGTTACATGGAATATGAATAGAATGCTATCTACTTAGAGATCAGTCACACTTGACCTGTAATAGACTCATTTTCTCCTTTGTAAAATGGGATAAAAACATATTTCTCATAGGTTATGAGAAATACTTAGTAGATAGTGCAGGTAAATTATTACGAATGGAGCCCTGGCATCAAATGAAATATTATACAAATGGTTGCTAGTGATAAAAAGTAGAAGTCAATGTAATTCAACAAAAAATATTATATTAGACATATATAACCATATGATTGGTACTGCTACCTCAGAGCTCATTTTAAAAATTAAGTAGGTAGGAAAGCATTTGGCTTTGATGCTTTTATAATCCACCTAGATATTGCAGGACTTATTGGAATTTACATATGCAGAATTGCTTGTACTGGTCAAAGATATAGAAAAGTATTGGAAATCAAAGAAAGTACTGCAAGAATAGCAGCAGGTGGAAAAAATGCTGTGCAATTGTCACTGGGACCCAAACCACAGCGTCTTTCCCATGTCTGTCTTCTGCATCAGAACAAGAAGGTGAGGATATGGTGGCCCTCACCCTCTTCTGAGGAAAGTTAGTGAAATCAGAGATGCCAAGGTATTAGGAGCCAAGTACTCTGTCCCTGACATCTAAGTCTGTGGCCAACCTGAAGTCTGAGAGAACACCAAAGCCTGGGCAAGTCCAGATCAGAGTACCAAAACTGAAGGTCAAATCCTGACAAACATATAATGAATTCCTTACTAAGTTAGTTATCATTCAAGAAAACTTTACTATGATTCATATGTGATCTAGCCACGTTCTCAGTCTTGAGCATACAGTGGTGAGAAAGAGAAGGTGTTTGTCCTTAGTTTCTTTATAGTCCACGGGAAGGAGACAGACAACAAATGCATAAGTGTAACAGTCAGTGCCATGGAAAAGCCACAAAAAGCCATGGTATAGAATAACTGGAGCACAGGTCAGGGGATGTCTACTTCAAGTCAGAAGATTTTCCATCAGACATAGAATCAAGCCTTTGGCTTTCAGGTGCTCACAGGAAAAATAAGTTTATTCTGTGGGATACCAAGTACTGTCTCCTAATCAATCACATAAAACGTCCCTGAGACCATCTTTCTCTCCTGTGTAAGCAGAAGCTCGCAGCCACCATCCCCTCTCCCCTTCCTTGACCCCAGATGTGGATGTCAGGAATAGAACAGGGATATGCTTCTAGAGCACAATGGAGTTATTTCTGAGAGCAGTTAAATCAAGTAGACTCCTACAAAACCTTTCGTTGACATTTGTATTTTTAAATAACATGACCATTTCTTTAGAAAATACTTGCGTAGAGTGGAAAATTTAGAACATACAGTAAAGAATGAAGAAAAATTATAATCACAGTATCATGATGCCAAAATACTATTAATATCTTGGTGTGTACCCTTTATTTTTTGGTGACCATCACGTGCACACACGTGTGTGGGCCCACACACAAACATCATACTACACATCTGTTTTTTATTCTACGTTTCCTCTCAACATTTCATCTTAGGTATATTTTCATGTACAATGGAATTGTTTGATAATATTTTAACATATAGAGACCACTCTGTCTATAATCAGTCATTTCCATATGGAAGCTATGAAGGTAGTGCAGGCTATTTCTAGTATTTCATTGTTCAAAAAGCAATTGCAATTACATTTTTGTAAATATAGTTTGGTCAACATTTTTAGTTATTTCTGTAAGATAGATTCCAAAGAGAAATACTAAGTCATAAGTCATAAGGATAGTAAACATTTTTAGGTCTTTAAAAAAATTGTCAAATCAATTTCCAGTGACTTGCTATTAGGCAATTCTACCATCTGAGAATGTCTATTCTACTATAGTCTCAGGAGAACAATGTATTATTCCTTTTTAATTCTGTTATTCCAACAGTTAAAAAAAAATCTATCTCGCTGCTATTAAAAATTTTATTCATTTACTTATTCACTGAATTGAAAATGTTTCTTTCTATATATTACCCATTTGCACGGTTTCTTTCCTATGAATAGTCAAATTCACATAATTTGCCTGTTTTTCTAATGGATTTGAAATCTAATTTTTAATTCACTTTATAATAATTTCACTGGATAAGGATCCTTTCAGGTACTTAATGGTGGTGTTAATCTTTGTAACATATTTAACTAACTGAGAGGAGATTTCAAAATACAGTTACTGTAGCATACATTCTATAAAAATATCTAGTGTTGGGAGATTCAAAGAAAGCACCCATTTTCACCACTGCCATCACCCCGAGGGTGTTAATGGTGTGACTGTGTCTGATACACCATGCAGGCACGCAGGCACCCTTCCTCCCATGGGCTCCTGCAATCTCACTGCTGACTCTCTTGGCCCTTTTACACTCTTCAGATTTGGAACCAAATAGTAGTAATATGTCCTCCCTTTGATTTTAGTCTTCCTTTGACACTACTTTATTATCGTAATCCATTCTAACTTTTAATACTGTATGTACCCTATACATATATGTATATATGACGTGTGTGTGTGTGTGTGTGTGTGTGTGTGTGTGTGTATATATATATATACTTTTTTTTGGTGGTACTGGGAATTGAACCTGGGGGCCCTTTACCACTGAACTATTTACCTAACCTATTTTTTTTTTTTATTTTTTTTAAGAAAGGGTCTCTAAATTGCTGAGGCTATACTTGAACTTGTGACCTTCTTGCCTCAGCCTCCTGAATAGTTGCTATTACAGGTGTGCACCATCATGCTGGCCCCTTAATATTGCCTTTGGAAAATGTCCTTTAACAAGATCTTCATTTGGAAATTTAAAAGTCAGTCTTTCTGGATGTTTTAGAACATGTGCTTGGAATTGAATAGATATCAACTAATGACTATGCAACTCACTAGCATTTAATGTCCCTGGACAGATGGCCTTGGAGGAGTTTTTTAAACTCTCTAAGGATGAGTTTTCTTACCTATGAAAACAGAGATGATTAAAGTATCCTTCCATGTTTAACAAATGACAAGGTACCTTGAAGGGGCCTGTGGAATGTAGGGGTAGAGGCAGAAAGAGAATAGAGCAGATTGCTAGAAACAAACTGAACGCAAAATGAATCTGATATATACGTGCTTGTTTATCACTTGGCTTTCTAAGAGTAAAAAGACCACTTGTGAAGTCCATGGGTTTTGGTACTAAGCTGTGCAGATTTGGACTGTCAGAAAAGGCTCCCACCCCTGAATTAGGAAAGCTAAATTAAGCCTTAAAATGATGACAGAATTAATATGTTTGCTGCATACTATTTGAAAAAATAAAAATGTAACCCATCCACACATACACACACACCTAGGGCTACCAAGCCAGGCATGGTTCTTCACCCACTTAGCCCAGGATCCTTTTCCTTAAGCTCCAATGAGAACCTCATCACTTCATAGGTTTCTTGCAATTCCGTTGCAATGTTAACACTTTAATAAAATGTTTAACTTTTAAATCCCCAAACCAAATTTGCTCTCTCTGTATTTTTTCTTTCCTCTTAGCTTTAAATTATTTTTAGAAAATGGTTGATTGGCTCTCCCAGGAGCCAAGGAACACCTTCTGAACCTTCTGAGAGCTGAGCTACCCTCAATCTCTGATGGAGTGACCATGGCCCCATGGGAGGCGCCTCATGGCTAAGACAGGACATTTCAGAAGGCCACTGCTGCAACTCTGTGTTGACATGCTCCCCAACTGCCCTGATGGTGTCTGTGCAAATGATCTCTGATGGCCTAGATTTTGGGCTCTGCCAGTGAATGTGACCCTGTCTCCCAAGGTTTTAGTTCTGTGTTAGGGTTTTTCAAATATTACTTGAAAATTTTTTTCTACATTTAATTTTATTCAACTTTTCAAATAAAATTGTCGAAACTTACAGTGCACATGTTTTTTTATATGTATACATTGTGGAATGGCTAAATCAAGTTAATTAACATCTGCATTACTTTACTTACTTATCTATTGTAGGTGTGTATATGCATTGAGGATACTTAAAATCTACTCTTTTAGCAATCCACTCCATAATCCATTCCCTTCCTTAGCTCCTGATAACCACCATACACTGTTTATTTGCATTCATATTTTTTGGAGTCCACATATAAATGAGATCATGCAGGATTTGTCTGTCTGTGCCTGACTCATTTCACATAGCATAATTTCCTCCTAGTTCATCCATATTGTCACAAATGACAACATTTCCTTCTTTCTGAAGGCTGAATGGCATAGCTATGTGTGTATCTACCATGTTTTCTTTATTATTCTTCCACTGATTGACACTGAGGCTGATTCTATACCTCTGCCTTAGTGAATAATACTGCAGTGAACACTGGAGTGCAGCCACCTCTTTGACATCTTGATTTTATGTCCTTTGGACATATTCACCCAGTAGGGATTGCTGTATCATATGATAGTTTTGCTTATAATTTTTTGAGGAATCTTCATACTGTTTTCCATACTGGCTACACAAAGTTTTTCAAATATGCTGAAGCTATAAAAGCTTTACACATAAAGAAAGGCATACGAGAAAAATCTTTGCCATGTCAAAAGCATCTTAAAGACATAAGATGAAAAAGAGGACCTGATACTACATATCTTAGTTACTATCACTCACCTAGAAATTGTCAATGTGAGGACAAAACTATAGGAATCTTGTCTCACTAACCAAGTAATAGCTATTTATCAAATATGTAGCAATAATAAAAAATTATATAGATAATAGGTGTAAATTTAAGAACAGTAGAAATGGGGAAAAGTTAGTATTATATTTCTTTCCTTCCTCATCTTTGTTGTTCCCTGGCTGGATTCCTTTCTCATACCTAGTCTTCTGAAAGAACTGACTTTCTCCCTTGTGTAACTTTGCATGTTGGGGGGCCTTTACCAACCCAGTTCTTTCTCCCTTTGTCCACATTACTGCTCCCCTAACTAACTCCCCTTCTCATTCAAATCACGGTTTAGACATTACTGCTTCCTGAGGTCTTCTTTGATCACTTTTCCTTACTCCAGGCTTAGAAAGGTCAGTGTTTGAGGTATTTTGCTCTTCTCTAACATTTTTTTCACTGTGTTTTAGTGTTTATTGACAGTAGATAAAGACTGTGAGCTCCTTGAAGTCTGTGCCAATCGTTTTCCATTTCCTCCTCTTTAGTACATAGCATAGCACTTGGTATAATGCTTGGTGTGAAGGATAGAGAAGGGATGACTAAATAAATAATAAATAGATGAAGAAAAATATAAAGCATTGTTAGGCAATGTTGAAACTGAGCAGGTGACATCCTGAATTCTTTTTTTTTTTTTTTTTCCGGTGCTTGGGATTGAACTCAGGGCCTTATGCTTGCAAAGCAAGCACTCTTATCAACTGAGCTATATCCCCAGGCCCTCTGAATTCCTTTTGGTGATGAATGCTCAGGTTTTAGGGAAAGATTCAACTGGAATTTGATGACAGAAGACAAAGGAACAGGATTCAGTAATAGCTTCCCAGAAACTTACAAGGTCAAAGGAAAGCATGTTTACAAATAGCTACCAAGAAAAAATAGAAACCTAACTATACATGTAAAAAAAAAAAAAAAAAAAAACCCACAAAATCCTAAAATACTACCATCACGCCCTAACTATTCATCATATAGGTAGTTTTCAAACCTTAGTCTGACTCCTATCGTGAGGAAAGCTAGAGAACAGCTGTCACACCAGGGCTGTTTCTAACTACTTCTGGGACCAACCCAGAGCATCTGAATGTGCTGGACTTCTGACCCTGACCTTCATACCTGGAGTTCAAAGTTCCAATGAGGTTGTTTTGTAGAGAGAATTTCTTTTCCAGTTGGATTTTTATTGTCATTGTTTAGATGCAACATAACTTTGTACCCTGTAAACATTTCTGAGTGATACAGATGCTCACTGGCAGCTGAGATCAGGCCAATTTCCATCGTGGCCTACTTAAGATGTCCAAATAATGTTTTCTGAATCCTAAAATGTAGCAGTCTGCTCATGGGGCATCCTCCCTACCCATACATTGCCCAGTGGCCCCAGGCTCTTTGTTATGCATTTGAACATCAAGTCATAAAATGTCTAGTATGAACATGAAGATTAAGCTTCAAAATCTAACATCAAATTCTATGATAGAACTATAATAAGTTAATTATAAAAGCATTTATTATTCAACAAATGTTTTGTGAATATTTTCTATGTGGCTTAGGCAGGACACTCAGTTCAATGATCTATGCAAAAACAGAATTCAACATGGTAAAAACTGGACCAAGACTGGCAGTCTTAAAGCCCCAGTCTAGTGTGCTTTCACTGGACAGATTCCGGAGAACCCCAGGGCTTCCCAGGTCCCATTTTTTTCCTGCAGACCAATTATCCACTTGAAAACATTTGACATAAACATTTGACACAAATCCCGCCCTTTCGGTGTGACGAGTACACGCATATGCACCCAGCACACTGCCTTGTCTAGTATTGGAAAAAAGTACAACGGGAAGCAGTTTTACACGAGTAAAAACATTTCTTCTTAGCCACCTCGGTGTCCTTTCAAACACAAAATACCAAAGGCCATATTCAAGAAGCATCAGAATTCCTAGAACTCCTCTAGCCCTTTAGTCTTCTTCCCTTCTTTTCCCAGAAACCCACTGTGGGGTTTCTGCTACCTTTAATGAGCCAGTCTACAAACCAGGAGTCTTCAGGGATCCAATTCCATATTAGGATATCTGTCCTTATCTGAGCAATTAGTGGTAACTGCCCAGCTCTATCCCTAAGAGAGGGGTAGATAGAAAATATGCTTAGAAAGCAGTGAGACAAATATGTACGTATGATGTATGAAAAACAGCCATGTCATATTGGAGCTACTTTGCATAGCATAATTCCTTCAGGGGCTCCTAAGGGATTATGCCAGGGACACAGCTGTGGACACAATACCCAGGATAATTTCACCAACTGGGAACCAAGTGCCCCAAAGCTTCACATTAAGATGCATGAAGGATGCCAGAGGCATGGTTAGTCATAAATGAGGGCTGGAATATAAATGGCCAGGCTGCAACACATCTTCCAACTCAAAGAAAAGATTCAAGAGAGGCTGAGTGGAAAAGATTGAAAGCAAATCCTAAAAGTTGCCTATGTCAATATGTATGAAGGTTGAAAAGGCATCAGTAAAACTAAGATGTTACCTTCACTGGGGCATCCTGAATTCACAGAGTAAGAAGGAACATTCAGTGTGTGACCAAAAAAAAAAAAAAAAAAAAAAAAAGAAAGAAAAGAAAAAAAAAAAAAAAAAAAAAAGCCTTCTTAATATCATGTAATCCTGACTTGGTGGCAGAAAGCTGGTGTGTTGTTCCTGTATCAAGAGGGCTTTCCATTTATTTCATTTGCCACATGAGCTTCAGCACTGTAGTGCCTCAAACAAAGCCCATGCTCTTGAGTGGAAGCCGTCCATCATCATTTTTATTTACTAAAACTCGAACTTTCAGGGTAAGAGCAGGACATCTCTTGTAAATGTTAAATAGAATTAGAAATGGTCTTCATATAATTTTCTTTAAAAATTGCTACATGTAGGAAGATTACTGCAATTGCTCTTGATAGTCTCAAATGTTTACTTATGAAGTCAGGACTCCAATTTACAAGTAAGTGAATTATCAGCTGCCCCAATCTTTTTTGTCTTCATTTTCTTCTTCCTTTTTGAATAAATGGGCTATTTATGTTTAAGGATACAGAGTAGATAATAAGCTAGGCCATATAAAAATAAAGCATTTTCCTTCAGTGTTAGATGGCAGATAATTATTGCGTTTGAATTTCACCACATACAAGCGTTGAGAGCTTTATGTGTACGTTGACAAAGATTTGTAATGATCTCACCCTATATTTATAAAGCTCTTTCACACCTATGAACTAGGTTAGACTTTCTGTTATAGAACCATAGAATGTTAGCATTACGAGGGAACCCGTAACTGATAAGGAAGTCCCAGGGATAAACAACTACTTAGTCTTAAGATGCAGCATAAGAATGTAAATTAAGATGTCACCTGGACTCCAAGCTTACAGTGAATAGAGGAAAATGGGAAAAGAAATCAGATACCTGAACCCTGTGTGGTAACTTTCCAGGTCTTCCCACAATGTAAACATGGGAAACAATCAATGATACCTTTGCTCATTATTTTACCTACTTTTTCCAATTGATTTTGTTTTCTTTTCATTTTCAGGCAGTAGTCGTGTCCCCTGAACACACACCTGCCCACAAGCTTCTACAATAATTTTAAGGTAACATATTGACTTGACATGATAAAAGGGAATGAGAGGAAGCAGTGTGAATTCAAGAAGCTGAAACCATAGACTCCACCCTACATTTCCAGACCCTTTCTGTCATTCACCCTCCAGCCTACTATTTAATAATCACTCTCAATATTCAAACCTGCTTTGCCTTGATAACCATTTAGTTTCAAGAAGAATGAAGGGATTAGGAAATAAAGTTGTTTTTATATTGGAAATAAGAACTGTGGATAATGTGGCCAAAGACAATCTGTGATGTGACGTCTATGAAGACAGCATCAGATTTGACAAAAGGAAGATCATTAATGAGATGTACTAGGATGGCCTCGGTGGGAGGCATCCAAATATAGGGGATAGGAAGGGTGTAGTTCTGCCTCACACAGAAAAGAGAGAGAATGGACAGGAAGCAGTAAAGGAGAAGCTGGGATCAAGAGAAATTCTTGTTTTTTTTTTTTTTTTTTTTTTTTTTAAGTAGAAATGGCATATGTCAAGTCTGTGGGGGAGGATCCTGTAGAGAATGAGATATTAGAAATTCAGATGAATTAGAAAAATTAGGATAATTGATGGATTATTGCAGAGAAGAGGAGAAGATCACAGTGAGAGTGATTAGCTTTACATTAGAGGAAGAAAAGTTCTTCCTCTGATTATGGAGGAAAGGTAGTAAAGGTAGGGGTCATATACCAAAGTAACCAGGCATGGCAGTTTACCATGGAGATACTGAATTTTCACTTCAAAACAAGCAGAAAACTCATTTGAAGTTTCGTAACAGGTGTTATGATAAGTGGGAGCAAAAAATGACCAAAGTCATGTAAATGCATGGACTAATAACATTGAGGTCCAGGGAGGATGCAGATCATAAATGAACAGTAGGAAAAATCCAGATAATCTGACTTTCTAGGATATAGACTCCATGAAGCAGATCATTGGTTTGACCAAAGGATGAAAATTTGCAATGTGAATGCCTACAAATCCAAGGGGCAGGAATTTTAAGATGGAGGCAAGAAAGAAGCCTAAATGGGCCATGACAGGTCAAGTCTGAATAGACAGGAAATTATATCCATAACTGGAAGGAGTCCAGTTAGTACTTAAAATGTTAAAAAAGGTCAACAGCAGAAACATCACACAACAAAAATAAAACAGTTGAGAATGAAGGGGGTTGCTTTTCACAATTACTTCATGGAAACAGACATACGCAAGACTGGCTCAGAAAAAGTAAGGGGGTTTAGGAACCATACTCAAGAGTGGGTCAGATGGTGTCACCGGATTTGCTGCCATGAAGGAATAGGATCATGAAACTAGTCATGATGGAACTAGGAGAAAGGACAATAGGAGCAAGCACGGCATTACAAATGCTGCATGGATCTGAGAGAGAAAGAAGGAGGTTCATGGACAACCATAGCAAGCAGAATTGAAAGGCATATTACAGCAGAGCAAGAACACGAAAGAAAGAAGGACGATTCCCTGGGCTGGAAGGACAGGGATCAAGAAAATGTATAAAGATTCAACTTGATAATGATTAGTCAATTCCATGCCTTGTAGAAATTCGAGTAAAGAAGCACAAAGAGCAACTATTCACATGGGCACTGTCTCGCTGTGTGCAGATTAAGAAGACTAAAAAGACATGAGTCTCAGGAATAATTTTTGGGGGGTGGGTACCACAGATTGAACTCACATGCACTCAACCAGAGCCACATCCCCAGCCCTATTTTGTATTTTATTTAGAGACAGGGTCTCACAGTTGCTTAGCACTTCGCTTTTGCTGAGTCTGGCTTTGAAGTCGAAATCTTCCTATCTCAGTCTGCAGAACAGGAAGATTTTATGGGTATCAACTCTTTTGCCCCTTTCAAAAAGTAAACATGAAACCTGGCATGGAAATATTCTTGTTGCACTTCATATTACCATAGTTCACAAAATCTGCATTTTTATGATACTATCTAATGGTAGCGGGAAGGAACTCCAACTGCTCCTGTCTGTATTTCTGTATGCTGATAATTGTCCTGTGGAGCTCAGAGGGCAGGAAACTCAAAGCGCTGGCCTTTTAGTTCAGTGAATGAGAACACAAGCATTTTCCCAGGGTTATTGCCAACTTTTTAGGATAGGTAAACATTTCAGTATCATCCCTGCTGCAGCTGGGATATCAATAATAGTCCTATATCTTGTTAAATAAAAAAGGAAAAAGAGGAAATTTTTAACTGTATTAGTAAAGTCAAAACAAAAACAGTTGGAAATATTTCTAAGACAATATAAATGTACCTGATTGTATTGAAAAATGGATTTTGGCTGTCTATTATATTAGATAAGTCCTTATCAGACGTCACCTTATGTTGCTTAACTAGAACATTTCCCAAAGAATATTAGTCATTGATCAGAGGCTACCATGGATACAATCTACCAGAGCCAGTGAAATTTGCCATGATAATATGTTTGCTATAGAGATCTGTGTACAGGTTTAATTATTAACTCCCACTGGAGAACCATATGTAATTGTGCACTTCCAATGCAAGTCAGTCACTACCATGCGACACTTGGATCGCTAATGACTGTGCTTTAAGGTACACAGCTGCTGTTGTAACAATCACTCTCTACCCTGGAAACTCCTAATTGCTTTTATTTTCAAAATATTTGAGCCTTTATAAGCTAGCTGACTGGCAGTTGGCACAGGAAGACTTTGTCTACTTTTTAAGATACTACATCTAGTTCTGGGTAATTGTACATAAGAGACTTGACAAATATCCACCGAGTACAATTGGAAATTGACGTGTGGGGTAGAGAGACACAATTTATAGTCTTACTCAGGGACAAAATATACATGTGATGCTATTATGTAAGTCCACATCTCGAAGGCAGCCTTTGTCAAGATAGAATGAATATAGCAGATATTCATGAGAAGAGGGTTGGGGGTGGGGTAAACTCCAGGTAAACAGTAACAAGGCAAGAATTAACTGGGTGTGGACAGATGAGGACAATTAGAGTTGGAGGTCATGGAACAGTGGTGCATGTACATGTGTGTGTGTGTGTGTGTGTGTGTGTGTGTGTGAGAGAGAGAGAGAGAGAGAGAGAGAGGGAAAGGGGGTAGAAAATAAAGCTCTTTGAAAATGGTAACTTATAAGGCATTTCTTATATTTGATGATGTGTGTTCTTTTTTACATAAACAGATCACTGAAAAGAAGCCTAAAGAATATATTGCTATACTCTTAATTTATATATGAGACTCACAGAAGAATCTGAAATAATGTAGACATTTCAATGAACAAAATGAACACAACTCTGTGAGTAAACAATGACAAGAATAACAACAAAAAAACCCCTCAGTCGATTGCACATGATCAATAGATTAATTGTAAGGGATATGGATGCTATTTCAGTGAAGCTGCTGCTAAGCATGGGGGAAGAACAGCGATGGGAATATGACAATAGACTTCATGTTTCCTAACTTCCAATGGAGAGGAAAAAAGTAATAATCTGCTAGCTGCTTCAATAGAACCACAAAACACAGGGGATTTCCACAGTTCTATCCCTCAGACACCACCAAATGGACACTGAGTGTGAGCACAAGGTTTGGGAGAATTTGCCAACAAAAAGGCTGCATCTCATTTGTCATTTCCCCTGAACCACAGATTGATCAAAACATCTGGAGATGAGTAACAGTGATTTTAAATTTCTTCTTCCTAAAGTCACTTGGATAATTACAGTGATACCATCTGACTTGTCATCATTCCCACCGTCACATCAAGTCGAGGAGGGAGGGGGACTGGTCCAGACAATCTTCCTCTGCTGCCTTAGGGCAAAGTGCTGAGCAAACCTCTTGGGTGCCGGGGTGCTATGCATGGTCATTTGAGATACTGAAGCATGACACTCCCCCACACACAAGAGCCATCCTTAGCCTGAAGACCACATAAGTTAGCTGAGGGGCAGTGTCTTATGGAATGGTTCTGGGTGGCTTGCATGCTAAGTGCTCTGAGATAGTCAATTGTAAAGGTAGCCTATAAATCTCACACCCCCGACTGCAGACCTAGCTCAGTGGTGGAACACTTGCCCAGAATGCATAAAGTCCTGGGCTCAATTCCTAACATCCTGCCAAAAAATTAAAAACCTCGCTTCCCTTTCTACCATCCCCTCAAGTTTGGGAATTGTCATTTCCTGGACCTATATATACTGGAAGATTTTACTTACACTGTATTTTAATTCTGTGCATTGACTTTCCTTTTAAAGTTAATCCCTAGGGATTTATTCATTTATCCAAGCACATGTAACTTGAATCTACATGATTTGGTTTCATCCTAAGGATGGTAAAGCCACTCTAGAGTTTTCTTATGCCCTGGAAAGTCTTCCTTTTGAAAGTATCCTTTTTGGACCCTCATCTTACATATAGTTGATATTCTGTATTGACAAGATCCATGGAGAGCACGGTAGAAAATATGGAACTAGAGATGTCACTGGGGTTTTAGAACAGGACCAATTCCATCAACAATCATCAGATAATCAGGTATATATAGAGCTGGAATTCTCATTGACTGTGAGGGGGATAAAAAAGGAAGAGGAGGAGGAAGTGGAAAAAGGAGAAAAATCTCATTACCTTCCTCTCTCTGAAATCAATTAGATATTATTTCTTTGCAATGGGTCAGCTCTGAAGCAGATACATTATTTAATGAGGCTGAAATAAATTAATATTCTTCATAAAGTTAAAGGAGGAAAGAGAATCACAGTAAGTAATTTTCAAGAAGAAAACCATCTCTGGATCAAGCAACATGTTGGGTCTTTCAGATTATTCAAAGTCATTCATGGCCTAGCATCGTTCAGGGATAAATCCTTCCTCTCAGCTGATTTCGGCCCTTCATTTTGAAATACTGTATTACTCCCTAAGGGTTTCATTCAATAAAAAGAATTGCTTCTTGGCAGTAGAAGGGACAGAATGCAAGACATTCAATTCAACAGAGTCCTTAAACTTGATGAGTGGTACCTACATCTTGATTTCTCTCTTTATTCCAAAATTAGATTAAATTTCCCAGCAATAAGACAGGTGACCTTATTGTAAGACTGTGGATTCAAATTAAGACACAAAATGAGGAGCAGATGATACCCTTTAATGATAATGAAGAAAAATACAGGAAAATATAAGAAGGTGCCTGTTATATCCAAAATAGATTCTCAATCATACTTCCAAAAATGTCTTCCAGAAGGCTTAAACAGCTGTTCTTCAATGGAATCTCTTGGATAAATGATTACATTTCATATTAAATTTTATGTTTAGAAGAACAGCATTTGCAATTTCTTTATTTAACAATACACTTATATATCTAACTCCCTTTAAACCCCACACTCAAAGTTCTTATTCTGGATATTGAATAAATGGATCAGAGATAACATGAAGATACTTTTGGGTGAAAACTCAAACAAAAACAAAAACAACTATTTTATGATAAGTTCAAATACAAAAGTATGTTCACACATATGAGTTAAAATAATCGTTGGGATTTAATGGACATGGTCTTTGGAGTGTGAAATACCCTGAAAGTTATAGGAGTATGCCTAATTAAGGGAGAAGAAATGGGATCCCATGGGACTTTGAAGACTTGCTGTTCCACTGTTTAAACAAGACAGCTGCCTGGAAAATCCCTTTGTGATTATGACAGGTTCCTCTTCTGTCGCTTCTCCTCTTCAACCCAAAATTGAACTGCCAGAAGTCCAGTTTAGCAGAGGAATGCAATGGAACCAAACATAGTCCATGATATGGAATCTACGGTCAAGATGAAACAGGGAGACTTATTTTGTTCCATCACCAGAATAAAAAACATCAGTCTCTGTGCTCTGAAGTTACTCCACAATTAGATTCAATGTTCTACAATCCCTTTCTAAGAACTGTGTATTCAGTGTGGCTTT
Source organism: Sciurus vulgaris (assembly GCF_902686455.1). Taxonomy (NCBI): domain Eukaryota; kingdom Metazoa; phylum Chordata; class Mammalia; order Rodentia; family Sciuridae; genus Sciurus; species Sciurus vulgaris. The sequence continues at coordinate 76,733,192 of NC_136474.1, read as the reverse complement.
AGGGACTAGATCCACATCTTTTCTCTCAAGGGAAGGAGACACAGAGAAGTGCTAGAAGTCATCAGAAGGACACAAGTGTTTTCTAAGAGCATGAAATAGAAAGCATTGCACTAGAAAAAATCAGCAAACACTTCCTGAGTGACAGGGCACTTAACCTATGTCTCCACATAAATATAGTATTTTGGGAGATATGATCAGGTACAATGCTATCATGGAAGACCTGAAAATGAAGACGACAGAAGAGCAAAGACATGGGTCTGGTAGAATCCACAAGTGACAACTCATGGCTGATTGCTTCAAATGCCTGGGAAAATGTTTCCAAAGTTAGATTCTCCAATTTTCAATTATCTACGTGTAGGAATGGGAGTAAGACCTGCAGTGACAGCTTCCATAGTTACCCAAATAGGTAATAGGTAAGTAGGCAATAGGCTAGGGAAGCAAGGAACATTGCTTGCTTGAAAAGGACAATTTGGAGCAGCTGGTGAAGATTCATTCCTGGAAGTCTAAGGAGGCTGGTTTTACTCCCTATATATGATAGAGGTTCTCAATAACTCTGTTCCATACAATTTTGACCTTGGTCAAAACCTTTTGGAAAGTCAGAATATTTCCACTGAGACTCAAAGTGTCTTTAAATATTCTTATCACTGAGAATTTTAAATGACAATTTGTGAATTGAGGAATTAGAACTTCTAACTAAAAGGCAACAAATACAGTGAACACATGTGAACTCAAAAGCAGGAAGTTTACTATGTTATAAACAATAGTTTTATGACTATTCCAATAACAATGAGTTTCCACCTGACAATGATGTGTGTTGGGTTATCTGCCTGGGGATGGACCTCAGAGGGCTCTTATCTCTGTCACCTACTTGGCCAAATCAAAGCTCTCTGTGCCTCAGTTTCTTCCTATGTGAGAGGTCAATAGCAATGCCTACTGAGTATCAAATTACCCAATAAATATAACATGAAAAACTAGGTAAAATAAATAAAAATGTTAACATGGGTTATAAACCCAGAATTACATGGAAAGGCATACACAGCAAAGTATTTCTGGGGAATACTTTCTGATTCAGTCCCGGGAATGTAATCCCATTTTTCATTCCCTTTTCAAATATATATTTTAATATGTAAATAGTGTCAGAGCCTTCTTGGGATCAGTTGTTCCACCAGAAGCCTGAGCCCCAGGGGCATCTTGCAGCTGATCCTTTCCTTTTCATGGCCACAAAGAGGAGGGCAGATGTACAAAGGGAAGAATTGAGCAGCTTATAATTGAAAATCTAATTTACAATAAAATAAGAACATGTGCCAATGTACAGCCTTGGCTGAAGAGGAAATTTCTTGAAAACCTATTTAACACAAATCCACACATGTTCAAAATATTCCCAAGTTATCAATCTTCCACTAAGGTTCTCATTAAATCACAGTTATAGCCACAACTGTGTTTTTATCCCTTGATGCTTTGGTACCCCCAGGAGAAAAACTGCCAGTGACTTGCAAGTTGCTGATTTATGAACATAACCATAAATCATGTCCAGCAAACTGCTCCCTTAAAACTATCTCCCAAAATCCTTTAAGTTCATATTAGGACAAAGTAAATATATCCTGTTGACATAATTCAGGTGTTTTTCAAAGACATGAGTGTCCGGGAGTCTGCTCTCTGACCCTTTCTAACATCCAACATGAAGAGTCCACTGTCATGTAATACTTGATGAGTATCAGGAAGCCAGGAAAGTCCAATCATCATCCACCAAATAAAAAATTACAGAACAAATTGCAACCATGGAATTGTATGTGCTCGATTCTTCTTCATAACAATGCAAAGTAATTATTTTTAATCTCCATTTTATAACTGAAGAAATTGAGGCCCATAGAGGTTAAGTATGTTGCTTAAGTTGTCAGAGTTAATTTTTAGCTGTGTCAGAACTATGCTAGGTAATGCTTGAAAAAAGAAGTAAACTCACTTAATCCAAGTTTATGGCTAATGTCCAAACTGAGTCTAAAGGGTTTCGTCTCACACGAAATCAATTTTCCAGGGAGATAACCCTCGGTTCTCCCAGCAGGTGTCACTGTGGTGTGCAAAAGAGCATGTCTTACCTGCCCCAGACTTGGCATCCTCTCCCACTTCTTGAGATGTCTACTCTTTGTATATTATAGAAAGCTAGTAAAATTATATGTGACAATTGAACCCTTAGATAATTTTAATCAAATTCTTCATTTTACAGATAAATAAATTTGAGTCATAGTAATGTGACTTGCCCAAGGTCACATGCCAATCGGCACCTGGGACTAGAATGTGATTCCCCTGAGAGCCACAACTCAATGGACAGAGCTAGGACACGCATGTATGCATAATAACCCATGTATGTGAACAGCTGTATAATTATCTATGAATGCTCAGCTCTGTCCTCTCTCTTTTTCAGCATAATTGGCCATTTGGTGTCAGGAATCCTTTATCTGCAGTAAACTTGGATGCAATCTCTTTTTTTCTTTTTCTTTTTTGAGAAAGCAGAGAGACCTGCAGAAAAACGTATTTTAAAAATAGAAAAATATAAATGGAGAAAATAACACTGAGTCCTTGAGTTCATCACCTCCTTTCAGATACTACTATAGATAATCTCAATAGAACATTGAGGGAATCCAAAGGAAAGGGACAGAGCTAGCTGGTCCAATGACTTTCTTCCTTTCTTTCTTTTTCATTCTTTTTTTTCTTCCAATTCAACTTTAAATTTTATTTGGATTTTACCGATTTGGGTATTAATGCCTCTTTGCTTCCACAGGATTCATTCAAGGACCCCATATCATATCTAGTTATCTATCAGGTGTCCTTTGTCTGCAGTGCTCTGTGACAGTTTCTCAGTCCTCCCTTTGAGGAGTACCAGTCATGGATTTTGTAAAATGTCTCTGAGTTTGGATTTGTCTGGATATTTTCCCTCATTATTAGGCTGGAGACACAGGTTGGGGAAAATACCACAGAGGTGAAATGTCCTCATCATCACTTCATGTCAGGGGTACACATGGCTAACACGATCTATGGCGATGTCAGACTTGTTCACTGGGCTAAACTGGTGGCTCCAGTTGTCCTGACTGAAAAGTTCTATTTTCCACCTTTGCACAGTCTGTGGTTGGATATGAGTCACTAAGTCCAGAGACTTATTGTCCTCCATACTGTCTCCAATGTCTTTCTGACATCCCTTTTTTCCCCCTCTTCCTTTGGAGCACCTCCTGGCTTTCTGGGAGTACGAGATGCTATTGGTTCACCTGCTCCAGTCATCAGGAAACTATTTCTGCAAGAAGCCATGGTTCCTTTCACTGGAGAATAGTATTTAGAAACCAAGATGAAGCACAGGAAATGTTCACTGGGACTGGTCCATTGTTTCTTCCAGGTCCTCTCAACATACAGAGCTGGGACATGCATGTACATATAGTGACCCATAGGTTTGCAAACATTTATGCACATCTCTGAACCTGTCTTTATATTCAACTAATCAAAAGTTTACACTAATGTCTCCAACTCTAATCTAACCCCACAGAGATCTTTCAAGTTGCCTCCTGCCTGGGCTTTAGCTTCCTTCTCTGACAGTAAAAAAATCTAATTTTCACCACGCATCATCCATTTGCTCATTAATAGCTTCCTTTTACAGAAAAAAATTTTGAAGAGAGAGGGCAAGCCGCTCGTACGAAGTCACAACCTACAAGAGTAGCGAAGTTTTCTTCTGGTTTCTAGACCACAGAAGCTCTTTCTAAAATGCCATTTTTATTTCTAATGGTTGCCTTTTTTCTTCAACCGTGGTTATCATTTCTGGTCTCTGGTCTTAAACTTTTATTATTTTGCACTTGCTAATATCTGACTTCACCACTTGGAAGGGTATGTGGTATAATTCTAAGTACCTTTTCATCATTAACTTAGAATTGTGACAAATGAACATGTCTTCTAAAAGGGAAGCACCAATCAGCCTGGAATGTAGGATTTAACAACAGAAGGTGTTCAGGGGCCTTGAAGGTGATGGTCTAGTTAGAATGGAAGTCCTGGGAATTTCTCTTAAAGTTTTATTTGCAGCAACTTACATTACACAAAAAATTCAATACTTAGCAAACATACTTTGGTTCATATTTGACATATGAATGAAAAATAAAGAGCACTGTCCCTACTCTTGGTTTGGATGGGTGACGGGGGGCAGGCTCATCTGGTCCTCCCAGGATCCCCTGCCATGACTGTGTGCTTCAGACTACAGTCCATCCCTGCAAACGCTCTTTACCACTATTGGATTCTTAGCAGAACAACAACTACAGTGATTTTCAATCTGTGCCTTTTGGAAGAGAGAGATTTGGCACTTGGAAACAAAATAAACAATAATAATCAAGTTATTTAGGGAGAGACTCTTCTGGCTTCTCCCACTCTCCTTTTACCTAAAGTACTTGTTGTAAAATGTCAGGTCAGTTATTTTAGAGGCAGAAGGGCTCTCAGGTCATATTAACTCAAATGCAGACAGAATCTAACCTGGAGTATAGACAAAAAGGGTACTGTGAGTTAAACTGCGTCCCCTGCTTGACTCCTAATCTGAGGTATCTGTGAGTGTAAGGACAGAGGTGCTTTGCAGATGTATCTAAGTTAGGAACAGGTCATACTGGATTAGAGTGGCCCTTCATCTGAGACTGGTGTCCTTTCTGAAGAGGAGAGGATGCTGGAAGAGGAAAGAGGTGTTCTGAGATTGATTCAGAGATCTAATAGAAGCAGTTACAAGCTGAGCAAATACCAGACTGCAGAAGAAAGAGAAAGAAGGCCCTAGAGTCTTGAGAGTAAGCGAGGCCCTGCTGAAATCTAACTTCCTGAACTCTGAGAGGATAAACTGCTACTGTGTTTTGAGCTGCCCAGTTTCTGGTATTTGATTCCAGTAGCCCTAGGAAACTAATACAAAGGTTGATAGAAGTAAAGTTACCTTAAGGGGCACGTGAGTCTTGGTGAGGGGATTAACAGCCTGGCAAGGTGGTCCTGATCACAGGAAAGAACGACTCAGTCTGCCCACCCCACCTCCCAGGCACATTCTAGCCATCTCTTTCAGAATTGAGTCCATGGGCAGTAGCAGATTTTTTTGTTTTGTTTTGTTCTGTTTTTTACCTCTTTTCTTTCTTTCTTTTTTTTTTTTTTTTACAAAGGGGGTTCCCTGAATGTCTGCCTATAGGGAACAAGTGAGCTAGTCTGGCCCAAAAATATTCTTGGGTTCCTGGCAGTGACATTCTTATTGCAAGTTAATAAGCCTGTACACACTGCTAATGCCAGCATCCCCCGTAGAGACAGATCTACCTGTGTGCTGGCCAAGTCACCTTCTGAGTCATCTCTTGGGAGACAACACTAGACTTTCTGGATAACACACAATTATACCATAGACTTCTGTTTCCAAAATTTCCACAGAAGCTGTTTCACTTCCCTCTGACCCTTCTGGCACTTTTGTTTTATTAATTGAAGTCTTTTCATTGCATGCGCTGATTTATATGGTGCCCTTGTTCTCATAGAACAGAAGTTGTGTGGTCCACTTATCACTGAGTGAAGAGACGTATCACTGAGTCTGGCAGAGCCTCAGCTTTCCTACTGATAAAATGGGGGTCATGATGACTTCTTTGTCCACATCACTTGCATGGATAAAATTAATTACTATATGTGAAAATACTGCTAAAACCATGAAACAAATGTACTTTATTATCATGTAATTATAATTATATCATGTAACTTGATTTTCAACTACTCCATTTCTTAATTTTTTTCAATATCACCATCAAGTAGAACAGTTTATACAAGATATCCTTAACCATTTTATCTGTGCAAAGCATGTCCATCCTTCAAAACTACAACTCAAATGTCACCTCTGCCATGAAGCTTCCACTGATTCCTCAGTCCCCTTCCTACAGCCTCTTATGGTAAGTATTTATCCATCACTATTATCTTGTGTGAGCCCCTCTGAATTCTTTTAGGACAGGAATGAAGTCTCATCTTACAGTGCTCAGCCATCAATACCTTCCACATGGTGTTCTCAGGGATGATGACTGACTTTCAACAAGAAACTTCTATTATCTCACACAGTGCTTGAGGGTCAGGAATCTGAGCCCAGCTTGGCCCAGTACTCCAGGCTCATGGTCCCTCATGGAGCTATAGTCAAGCTGTCAGTTGAGGCTATGGTCTTTGGAAGTCTTGACTAAGCTTCTGGATCTGCTTCTCAATTCCTTCGCCTCCTGGGAAGCCTTAGTTTCTTGCCAGGTAGGCCTTGCCCTGGGGTACTCACATGACAGCAAGCACTGCTACATAGATTTTCACAACCTAGTCTCCAAACACTCCACTGCACCTTTCTGCCTTATTCCATTCATTAGAATTGAGTTATAAAGTCTGGCTGGCACACAGCAGGAGGGACTTATATAAACCTGTAAATACCAGGAGGCAGAGGTCACCGTGCACCATCTTGGAGGCCAGCTACCACAATGACTAACTGACAGAGTGAATCAATATGTTACATTTATCTTTAGTATACTTTCCACTCAGGACTCTTTTGCTTTTAGATGACATAGGCTTGACTTCACTCTTGTTGAAACATGCTGAGGAGTGCAAATGCAAACCAATCATTAACATTTATTTGATTCTAAAATGATAATCTGCAATAAAGAAATCTGACACTAAAGGAGAAAGGACACTTTCGCATTATCTCATCACCTTGTTTCCATGATTACTTATAGTTAAGTGATAGAATTAACTTTTACACAAATTAACAGAATCTTTTCAGCAAACTCTTACCAGTAAAGTCAACAGGTATTTGTAACTGAAACTAGATAGCTATCTGCTTTTGTATATTCTAATTTATATTTTCTATTCTCTATCACATCAACTCCAGACTCATCAGTCATCATTTCAAAGTATAGAGCCACACTGTATTTAATAAGTCCCTACAACATGCCAGGCTTTGCTCTTAAGGACATGAAGTGAGGAAAGGGCCCAAGGTCCCTAGCCTTACTTAGATTTTGGTCTGTGTAGAAAGAGAGACTAATAACACACAAGCTTTCTCTGGGATTTGATCAGTTTTTCCCACCTTACTCATGATTTCTCAATATCAACCTTGGCATTATGAATCCCCTATTCTTTTCCATATACCCAAAGCTTCGCTATTTTTTGAAGATGACCCAAAAGAAATGACCTCCCTGAACTTCTCCTTAAATCCTGGCACTCCCATCACCTTCTGCTTCCTTGAATTTCTATAGCAAATTATCACTCAATTATGAACTATCTCGCTTTTTTCCCCTTAAATTGCTTCATGTGATTTAGTCATATTGCCCCAACAGATGGCAATTTCTTTCAGGTCCAGGCGCCTCCTCAATGTTTAGAAGGCACTCTATAAATGCTTCCCAACTGATGGCTAATAAAGATAAAATGTTTACTTAAATGTCCTTGGCCAAAACTCTGCATTTGAATCTGGAATAATAAGACAAGTTCTGAATTAATATTCTAGGTGCCTAAAGCTGAGCCTAATGTGAATTAAAATTTACATAAATTATTTTAATCAAAATAAATGCACTGTGCCATAATCTTTTCTGTACTTAGGATTTATTGAGGGAGATTAATAAGTTACTGTTGCTTAGTGGAGAAGCTTAGCAATGGGAATGTTAAATATGCCATATTTTTTCATAAATCCACAATAGGAGCTACTATTACTTCTGCAAAGTTCTTTAGATAGAACACTTTAAATAGTATAAAGTCTTAGAAAATAATTGGGCTTTAGAGTCAGACATATCTGGGGAAGTCAAACTTCAAAATCACTCTGGGCTTCCATTTTCACATCCATAAAATGAAGATATTGCTATTTGCTTTTCAGTGTTATGGGAAAACAACAATGATGTGCTTCAGTCATGAGTCTCACACTAGATATGCCTATATTACTTCTCTTTTCAGTAAATGTTTCTCTAGGAAACATTAAAACTATATTGACCTCAGGGCAAAAATTCACTGTAAATCATTCAATATTAAAAAAAAAAAACAAAATATGTTTAGAAATTTCTTTATCACATGCATCTGACAGTGCTCTAAAGGAAATGGTAAGCAATTTAGACCCATGGTTTCCTCAGAATTCATTGGATCATGAAACAGCCCTGAATCAGATATGAATCAGAAAAGCTGAGAAAGAACAGTCCAAGACAAGTAAAAAGTCATGAAAATAAAACAAATGTTCTCTGGATTTTGAGTTTCTCATCTTTCTTTGAGTGCAATATCTTTTTTTTTTTTTTTTTTTTTTTTTTTTTCTGGATTCTCAGGCTTCTCTTGAGTAGTCATATGTGTCAACACGGTGCCTCTGTGTCCCATCCACAATACCTGTACATTCTTGAATTCTAAAGTGATTTAAATTCTAGGTATCATTTCCAATTCCCAGAAAACATTTTAGTAGCAATTTTGACTTTAAGTTTTTAATATTTTTGTAGTTGTTAGTTGTTTCTAGATGGCTTGCTAACAGTCCATGTTATTGAGAAAAGTCTCTGGATACATCTCAAAGTTGTATGTATATTTGTTACCTAATTTAATTGCAAAAGCATTCATATACTTTCAAAAATATTTAGTTCATATTCCAAGAGAGAAAATAAAGCTGTCTACATATTGCTTGAGCAGATTAGATTAAATGGATGTCTTCATCATAATCAATTTTTAGGATAGTTTTGAGCTTCAATATGTTCATTCAAAAAGGAAAATTTGTTGGGCTGGGGTCAGGAGATGTTGAGTCTCGAAAAGTGGCTGCATTAATTGCAGTCAATAGTTAAGAAGAGTGAAAGAAGATGGTGGTCACCCTAAGTTTTGGAAAAGCAACCCCCCATGAAAGGATCTTGGATGAAACTTTTATTTATTTTTATGTGGTGCTGAGGATCAAACCCAGTGCCTCACACATGCTAGGCAAGCACTCTACCACTGAGCCACAGCCCCAGCCCACGATCTTGGAGGAACATTGCACAGACAGACAAGGTGAACCACGTTGTATGTGGCAAGAATGACATTGAGTCAGATTCCACTGACTAGACAAAACTCTTAAGGAAAAACAGCACAAGGACTGAAGGACTGGAAAAATACAATCAAGGGAAGTTCCCAGTGAGGATTAGTGTGACCCACCTCTGCCCAGGACAGAAGTTGATTCATCTCCATCCTTTTTAAATCCACCTCACATAGACACACAATCTTAGAGTGATGTGCAAAGGAGCTCACAGATCATGCTTGATTGATCTGAAATTCCTGCACAGCTCCCAGGAAATAGTAAAAGTTGACCTATGGTGATAATTAGCTGACCTAATGGACTGCGATACGATTTTCCTCTGGGGTCTTAATTAGCTGTTTCTGGGTTTTGGATACTGTTTTTGGAAGTGTGAGCAGACAAAATAGGGGGAAAGTTACCTCATTCTGAAAACCCCGTTTGGACTAACTCAACATTACCAGCTACAATTAAGCTTCCTTGATAAGAAAAGGGAAGTGAGAAGTGCCTTAACCTAGGAAAATTCCTTTAAAACTGAGATGTGGTGTGCTATGGGTAGCGGTGTGGAATCCTGCTAGAGCGGAGGTAGGCAGGGTAAAGCACATTCTGCCCAGCTACAGGAAAATTCCATATGCTGTTTCCACCAGTGATGAGTTGTTGCCAAGTTGAGATGTACACGGTGAGATGTAGCCAGTGGACATGACAACCTCAGAGGAGTGAGAGTAGCCTGACCAACAGGAAAGAAGGACATGAAGAGATTAGCATCCAACGCCATCATATTCTTGAAGATATGAAACGATTCCAGAGGTGGCTTCAAGAGTAAGCTTCCTAACTTTTGAGGAATAGCTAAATTAAATTACATTGGCAGTGTTGACATGAGACACTTAGGGTGGAACACAGAGAGTGGGTCTCTAACCCTTTGGATGAAGCCATAATATCCTCCAGGGTGGTGGTGATACAAGAACTATTTATCAGCTCTCATGGAGAAGGCCTGGACTGTGTATTCCTGACAGAATGAGTCACTTTCCTCCTCTTTTTAATCGCTAGCCACATAGATATCAATCTCATCTCAGGGTGTGAGTGTGAGTACAGCCTTTGAAACCTCTTCACCTTTCCTTCTTGCCAGATCATGATTTGCAAATAGTACATAGGCAATAAATATTTAAGAAATGAAAGGAATGAAGAAGTAAGGGTCAGAAAAAGGAAGAGAGGGAGGTAGGAGAGTAGAGAGAGCCAAAACTATTACTACTATTCTAGTAGCTCCGTGGCTTCTTCTTCATGAAGCTAATGTATCTGTTGGTATCTGTTGATGAGTTGCTTTTCCAACTTATAACATCCATTATATGCAGCTATTAACTATTTCCTTGGGGCCTTATACGTAACTTGTTCATCCATTTATTCAGTCAATATTTACCAGGTTCATTCCTTATGCCAGACACATGTCTACAAACTAGTTGTAAGTAATAAATATGAGAGACCAGGTTCTTGCTCTCATGTAACTTACATTTTAGTATAAGTTTAGACAGCACATAAGTAAATCAAGAAAGCAGAAAAATATTGAAACTCTACAGAAAAGAACATAAAATGTGCAAGGATCTGAATATTCATTTCATCCCAACCAAATTCATAGGTTGAAACCTGATCTGGTAAAAAAGTTGGTTTTATGAGGTGAGGCTTTGGGAAGTAGTTAGGTGATGGGGTGGATCCCTAGAGCGCTGACTGGCCCCTGTGACCTTTGGAGGACACAGCAACAAAGATACCTTCTCTGAGCCAGAACGTATGTCTTCATCAGAGGCTGAAATTTGGTCTTGGGCTTCCCAGGTCTATGAGAAATACATTTCTGTCATACGTAAGTTTATGGCACTTGGTTATAGTAGACAGGAGGAATGAGACAGCAAACGTGTTCATGTATTTGTTAGTGCTCTCTCTCACTCGCTCACTCTCTTCTTATTTATCTCTGACATATTTGCCCTAAAGTTCTGAAAGAACAGTTCATCTAGAGCTTCTGGAAGGAATGGCTTGCTATGCAGGAGTTTTGTTAGATTAGTCTGAATGCACTGAGACAAGGTGGCATGACAGAAGGTAACTAAAGGTCAGAGGAGGTCTCTCTCGGAGGATTAGGAGAAGGGCATTTCGGTTACAAGGAACACATGTGCAAAAGCCCTAGAGCGAGAACAACTTTGGGTTGTTCAAAGAAAGACACCCCCCAAAAAAGGGGAGTAAAGGAGGGAGGGCAGAGCAAGATGACCTGGAGAGGGGGATGGGGCACACCATGTTGAGTGCTGAGAGACAACTGAGGGCATTTTACTCTCAGCATTCAGTAGGAAGAGGCACAATATAAATTATGTTTTCAAAAGACTGTGATAGATGGTAAAAAGAACGAATGAATGACAAGATCATTTCGGTAGCCCTGGAAAGAGGTGACAGTTACGGAGAGGCGAGGGGTGGGCAGAGGGCTGCTGAGTGTTTTAGATGTGCAGCTTCTCGGTTCACTGATGGCCTTGGTGGAAGGGGAATCATAAGAGGAAGCATTAAGAGTTCTAATCGTTTGGTTGCTTGTTTTAATTTCAGCTATTGGTAAATGCAAGCATTTATTTAGAGATTTAAGTAAGACTCAGAAAATTAGATTTGAGAGGAAAGATCAACTTAAATTTGACATAACTTTAAAACTAGTAGATGCTAATTAGGTAGCTGGTATGAACAGGTCGAAAGGTTTGTTTTAGAATTATGTGGAGGGAAGACAGTGATGAAAAGAGATTAAAATATTCATTTTGGATTTGGGGGTCCATGTAACTATCATCCCACCCACTGAAATCTACCTCATATTCTTGGCTTTATATTGTCCTTTAAAAAGAAATGATCAATAAATCAAATTTATAGGCAAGTGTCAACTTAGAAATTGTGAATATTTACTAGAGGCCAAGAAATTCCTCATACACAAAAGACAAAAGGAAAGCAAGGACAAACTTAAGCATAGGATAGTAGATAAGCTAGCAACTTAAATCTACATATTTAGTTTATTAGTGCATTGTCAGAGATATGGATGTGTCTCGTTCTGCTGTATCAGAACATACAGTCAATACTATATGCTGCCTGGATTAAGCTGAATGGGTACATGTTTAGCACCAAATCTGTCATTAGAACATATGAAATTAAATCATATCTAAATATGATTTAGATTATCTAAATCTACCTGTCATTACTTTGAGGAACAGATGAATACTAAAATCTAAGTGATAACCACTAGTAAGATTAGTGATAAATATTAGGAAAAGGATTTGAATTTTTGAAATATTCACTTGGCATAAAAACTTAATAAATTCTCTTAGATTATAATTTGTGTCATTAGTGGCATAAGCAGATTAGCCACCTGTATACTAGAAGGCCTTTTAAAAAGATCTTGTTCATAATTTTTTTCTGAATAATTTAAATGCTCTGGAAACTCAGTAAAGAGCAATTCCTGCTTAGCTGTCTCTTGCTTTCATCCCTAGCTTCATCTGGCACCAACCAGATGGATGAGTTTGCCCAACCACTACAAGGGACAGTTGGAACACCCGATTGACTGATGTTATGCAAAATGTCAGAGACTTTTGAATCTGATCTTGGCATAACATGATGGAAATTTTCCAAATCCAAGGATTGCAGAGAGCTGTACAATCAGGACACAAAGGGACTGATGTGTTGCATATTGAATTCAGGCAATGATTACATATAATTGTATCATTACCATCATTACCTAGAGTGAGATTAATGGAAGCAACTATTCAGAAAAACAAGAAAGAAATTAGCTTTGAAGTAGCATAATGAAAGATTTTAATTGTGGGAGAATTCAGTCACATTTTAAAATTACTGGTTGTGATTCCATCAAACTTGCTAACCCCAAATCTTATTCACTGCTTCAATGTGTGTGCTTTATTTCATTTGGCCACACAATGATGAACAAAGGTCAGATATCCATGGAATATAATCTTGCCACAAAGTCAATAAGCCAAATCTGTCCAAAATATTTGTTATAATAAATGGGCAGGAAGAGTCAGAAGAACATCCATTGACAAAGCCAAGGAACGAAGAGTTTCTTGTTTGTTTTTTAATCATTAAAATCAACATGTCAAAGATACAACTCCTGTTAGAAGCAAAATAATACACCGCAGAGGAAAACTATACATTTTTTCATAACAAATTAGTAATTAAAGATTCCTAAAAGCTAAGATAGCAATTTTATTCAAATGCATCCATGTGATCTATATAGAATTACACCGGTTGGTTGTTTTTTTGTTTCACCTGGGGCTGAGTGGCTTTTGTAATAGTAATTTTAGTAGCCTTGCTACCTTAACAGTGGGGATACATTTCAACTCCCTTAGTGGATACATAAAAATATGGCTAATAACAAATCCCATTAATTCCATTTTTCCTATACATACACACCTATGATATATAAATTAGGCACAGTAAGAGATTAATGCTAATAATAAAATAGACCAATTGTTACACCATATTCCAATCAAAATTATGTGAATGTAGTCTCTCTCCCTCCTTCAAAATATCTTATGATATTGTACCCACCCTTCTTCCTGTGATGCAATGCCTATATGATGACACAAAATGAGATAAATGAAGTAGACATAGGGACTTAGCATTACGTTACTTCACAAGGGCCACTTCACGCGAACATGGCAATACTGTAAGTGGATCTGGTAACCAAGATGGCCACCAATTAACTCATGGACAAGTAACATATACAACTGGACAAAGAAATGATTCACATCCTGGGCAGAAATAACCTAATGGACATGAGATTTCATTGCATTCTTCAGAACAGTGAACAATTTAGAACTTATGAATTATTTCTAGACTTTCCCAATTAATATTTTTGGACCATGAGTAATTGGAAAGTAATGGAAACCTAAAGTAAAACTTAAAATAAGGAGGTCTACTCTCTACATAAGACAGAAGACTTGCTGGTTCCTGACCCAGAAGAGGAAGGAATTTCAAGTGGTAGTAGAGAGGCCCCAAATCTTCTGTAAAGGAGTGGTAGTGGAGGGGCCTTGATTCCTGGAGGCACCCTTTCCTCCCCTCCCTGCCACTGAGGATTATTCAAGACTTCAAAAGGGGGTCTTTGAGAGGTGATGGGTAGACTGAGCAACTTTTGACCTGGGAATAGAACTGAACATTTAACTTCATATCTAAACACAGTATTTACATATTGCTAAAATTTAGAGTTTTCTCAGCTGAGTTCAACCAATGTCAATTAATATTAAATCACATTCACCAACTAAGTTACAAAATAAATAACTTTTATTGTGAGTTGCTTTGCATTGCCTCTATGTTCACTCTAGGGACTTAGAAGAATAAGCAACTGCCTATCATGTAGTGAAAACTCCTGTCTGAAAAAAGAGGACTTCTAGTGTTCAACCCACTCACTCTGGAGTAACAACAGCTTACCCGTTATGTGACGTAGCACTTTACATATTTAAAGTCTCTTTTATATATCTGTTCTTTACAAGACCTTAAGTGGTAGGAAATCCTGAAATTGTTACCTGATTTAAAGATAAGTCCTAAAACATAATAGTGGCTTAGGGCAAGCAAATACATAAAAATCATTTCCTAGTTCAGATTATTTTCAAAAACAGCACTTAATGCCACTTAGAACCACATGGAAATAAAGACCAGTTCCAATGATGAAATATATTCTGATTCAGCCACAGGCCATCTGTGATCTGAACCACCTCATCTCTGCTCAGCAAGTGTGGTCACTCCCTTACTGGTCCTTTACCCCTACTCTACTAGTCTCATCTCCTTTGCACCTGATTGCCAGGATGGTCTTTTCAGCTCCATATTCTGATCATGTCTTCTTTCTACCTGAAACTTTTTAATTATTTAGCACTTGCTCTGAGTGAGAAAGGCTGAAACCCTTCATGCTGCCTACTTGGTTTACATTTCTGTTCAAATGCCACCTTACCCTACCAAGTATTATTCTCTATAAACTGGCAACTCTTCCTTCTAGTCACTATTCCCCCAATCTGGTTCAGTTTTATCCATAACTCTGTCACCACATGACATCTTCCATATTTATCTGCTTAGTTTCCATTATCTGTCATTCCAGGAGCTCATCAACTGTATCCTCAGAATAACACCTCAGAGCAGGTTCTTGGTGTTTCTTGGGGGTTGGGGAATGGAACCATGAATTCCCTACAATGCTCTGCAGAATCCCATTCCTGCTTATCTTTCAAGTCTCATCTGGGGATGAATATTTTGTTGCTCTTGGTTCCTCAGGTTCATTACCCCTTCTTCATTTTCTTTGAGCATACTAGACTTCCTCCCATCCCATTGGTTCTGGGGCCTAGAATTCATTTACCTCTAAATTCTTCCTCATTTATTTTTTGTTTTCGCACTAGATTATGTGTTTCCTCACAGCATGATTTTCTGTTGTTGCTCTGCTTACTTTTGTATCACCAGTGACTGGTCCACAGAGTGAACGTCACTTTGATGTGGTATGCCTGTTTATTTATACCTATATAGGTAATGTATTCTTATTGAATTAAAATCCATTCAACATTTCACATTGACTGGTTCATATTTAAAAGTACCTGCATGAGTAAACGGGGTAAAGCTGGGTAATCTATAAACTGTTCCACACAGAACCCCATTAGTAAATTGCCCTCTCTGTTCCAGCAGTTAGTAATGGCAAGTTTGGTGTGGCTTTTACAGAGCTAAATGCTTTTAGTGCAAATTAAGTGACCACATTCTTAGAGCTTCTAGAATAAATCACATCAAAAACATTTATTAACTGCCTAGATTTAAGTGAGATAAAATTAACCTTGAAATATTTTATAACAATTGCAGCATGCTCTTAGTAGAAGAAGAATCCAATCAGAAACTGGGAGAGTCAAATTTTCTTGTTAGAAGTTGCACAAAACAGTTACTTATCCTGACTTTCTGTTGTGAAGGACACCCTGAGTCTCCTCACATGGTCTCTAATCATATTACTGAAAACAAGACTTGATTCTGATTCAACTCAAGTGTATTCACTGCTAGTCAACAACAAGTGGGCCTGTACCCAATAATCCCCAAACTGAGAATCAGCAGCAACTCCTCAATGTGCTGATAATATATGACAAAAGGGACTAATCAGAAGGGCTCCTTGCTTCAAAGAGGCAACAAAGCAAGATTTCACCCTAAACTACTCAATCAATCAAAACAATTTTCCAACTTCTTCTGAAACATTTTGTCTGTTGCTATCCCTATGGAGAATAAGGAATTTCAGTAACATCTATCCAAAAAATGAGTGTTCTTAAAAATTTTGGTGTTTGCTACTGACAAATCATTTCCCTGATGCATGGAAACACACTGGCAGATTTGAACTCTGGAAATAGTTGATACATATAAAACAATTCTAAAGATTTAGATAGTAAATGATGATGGAAAGAGGAGTGGGATGATGGGAAAAAATGGCTTTGGGGTCAAGCTGATCTGGGACTGACATCTGGTTCTTCACTTGCTCGCTATGAGCTTAGAAAATACCATTTAACCATCTAGAACTTGGCATTCTTTTCTGTACAATGGGCCTCACTGGGTATCCAAATCATATCGTTGTGGTAGAAATTACATATGTGCTGATGTAAGTTGAAGGGAGGGTCTAAAGACTGGCATGAGGTAAGCACTTAGTGAATGTCACCCCCTCTCTCCACCAGTAAGAACTTATTTCTGATTTTTGGGGGACATCAGGCACTCTGGTTGGTCCCATGTAAAAACTAAATGGTATTCTCCTCCTTTCAGAATTCATCTAAAAGGGCTCTTCCTCATGCTATATATGCTAGTCAAAGGCTGAAGCTATGGAAGATATTTAGTAGATAGAGGTTGGGAAAGGCAGTGTAGCACAAGAAGATTCATTTCCTGTAGCAGTGTCAAGGACCAGAACAATGAACCAGGCACCCTCACCATGAAGGCAGGGCAAAGCTCCCTCTGTGCCTGGTAGGATTTGCAAGTCCACTTACGCATGCAGACAACGTTTAATAAGCTTGTACCATGTGCAAGGCACAGTGGATTCCATGGGAATAATGTAAGACCAAGCTTTATGTCCCTTCCTTCATGGAGCTAAGAGTATAATGATGGAGAAAGTATTAATCTTGATTAAAGTATGAAATGACACTGTCTAATATATAATTACAAATTGAGACCAGCCTCCTGAAGGGCAGGAACTGAGAGAATATAGGACAAAAGACCCATTTAGATAAAGAAGTCCAGGAAGGATTCTGTCTAGAATAGTCCTTTGTGTAAATGGAAAGACCACCGGCCTTCTCTCCCAGGAAACACCTCCATCCCATAGATCTCCATAAAGCAGAGTTCCTAGAAGTCACTTGATCCCCCTGAGCCTACTCGGTTGCTTCCTCCTCTGGGCCCCACAGACACTGCCTATCAAGCTCAGCTTCAAATCGGCCACAGTGTAAGTATCTGTTTGTATCCCCCATGGGTAGGCCAGAAGACCATGTCCTTTCCTGTAATACCACTGCTGATTCCCAAGAACCCAGAGGGCACCCAGGAAACGTTTCATGAATGAATCTATACCTGTCTAACCCTCTCACAATGCCTAATCATTTATTTTAATTAAAGAGTTAGGCTATTTGAAGAGTAGTGTTGTTTTGTTTTTACACTAATCACTTGATTTTCTATTGTAGACACAGTATTGTTTACACGAAATAACAAAGATTTTTTTTTTTTTTTTTTAAAGCTATTAGAATGCAGGGCATTAGAAATCAACACTTCAGTTTACCTAACTAGTGAGATGAACTTTAATAGCCTCAAAAGATTCAAATGGGACAGAATCCTTGACAACAAAGTTTTGATTCAGGGAAGTAATACCGCTACACAATTTTGTAGTAATAACTAAGCAAGACTTATGGATTCTTTACAGCAGTGATTAAACTGAAACTGCCAGGAAGTTCCATAAGGCTAAGTGGTACTTTGTCATGCAATGATAATTCTGTTTGGTTCAGCAAAAATGCAAAGAATTCCAGAGGACGACTCTCCTTTGCAGGTTCGAGCATTTCTGCTTAATCAGAGATACACACCAGGGGTCCTGCTTCCTTCATAGCATTCTGTAACCTAGCAACCAACATGTCCAGGCATTACAAAGATGGGGGCTTTATGAATATATAGCCTCACTCTCTTTTCACAAAAGATGAGAGAAAATGCGGTGGGGAAAACAACTACAATCATCAGCAACAAAAAATGATAACTTCTGAAAGTTTGCTTGAGAAAGAGCACATTATTCAAAAAAACTGTAAAGCTGATCTGCATGTCATCTCTCTATCCTCCTAGCACTTCCAGGAGGACACACTTTCAGGTCATTTTTAATATCTAAGGCTCAAAGTCATAATACTAGTAAACTTAGAATGGTGATTATGATAATCAAATCTTTCCTATTCCCATTCATAAAATGTTGCTTTTTTGTAGTGGAATTCCTTTGCTTTTATTTCCATATAATATTTAGGTAATAGAAATTGTTATGTCCTAGGGGAAAATAATGATTCAAAGTTTTATCCCTGGTCTACTACCAAACTTTTCAGTTGATCTTATACTCTGAGGTCAATATGGATTTTTTCATTTAAAAATTTAGAGGGAAGAGAGGGTGCTATAAAGCAAGAAACAGCAAAAGCTGAAGTCTGGAAGCAAGGTGCCTGCTGTCCAACATGGAGAAGAGCAAGTGGCTCTGATGCCAGCTGGCAAATTTAACAATAGACTCATTGATGAAAGAATGGGCAAAAAGGAGAGGGGGAATGAAAGGAGAGGGAAGGAACAAAGTGTGAGAGTCACAGGGTAAAAACAGAAAGGGGGGTGTTGGAGGCACTGGGCAGAAGGGGTTTCCTGGTGAAAAGGTTAATTAAATCTTCGAGGGCATGCGATTCTTAAAGAACTACTCTTCTGACTATGTGTGTGCAGACTCGCATGTTCTTTGTAAACACACAGAGATGATAATGATTTTCTCCTAACATTCTTTTTACGCTGATGCTTCAGAGCGTTTTTAAACGAGGACGATAATTTTCGTGTTTTAAGCTTCTTGCCTAGAGAACAGAAAGAACGTTAACACCACTGACCTGCAAATAAATCTTAGGAGCCTGAGTTTGTTCTCTTTTCATTGTTCTGCTTTAGTCTCTCCAAATTTTTTTTTAAATCAACAACAAAAAGCAACCTTACATCCCTATTAAAATTAATGGCAAAATGAATGAACTCTAACAAACAATAGAAGTGATAACCCCCAGAGGGCTGAGGACCTTCAATACTACTCCAAAGAACATGAGGCTGATTTCAAAGCTGAAGAAATGATTATAGATCATCCCAGGAGGACGCCAACCAATAAGATGGTAGCAGCGCTATTTGTTTTCTGCCTTTTGTGTGTTTCTTAACGCTAATCTCACATGCTGTCACACAGATACCAGCAGCCCAGGGCAGGTGGGAGGCCTGGGGAGAGAGGGTGGAGTTTTTGATGACAGCCGAAAGGGCAAATGCTGATCAGTATAATCAAGAACAGGATCCATTCAGGCTTGATGGTGTCTCCATCCCTGTGGCCCTTGCGTGCCTATCTGTGCAGTCTATGTGCACTCACATTGCAAGGTGACACATGCAGTAAATGCCATCCTTTTTTTGTTTGTTTGTTTGTTTGTTCTGTATTTTAGCCTTAGCCTTGACTTTTAAAAGCATTTGATCTATTTGTTTTCAGAATCCTGAGGTATTCCGAAATAATTGTACTTGATCAGGTTACAAGTTGTAGAAGAAAAAGTATTAATATACTTGCTCAATGAGAAGCTGGCCTATCTAGACCCTCCTGTGCTTAAATAGAATCCTTTCATGTGGAAAATCAGAAACAACAGAGTGTGGCAGCTCCTTCAGGAAGGCATTTTTTTTCTCTTTCATTTTGTCAGAAAGTAAATGTGTGTGTGTGTTTGTGTGTGTGTGTGTGTGTGAGAGAGAGAGAGAGAGAGAGAGAGAGAGAGAGAGAGAGAGAGAGAGAGAGAGAGAGAGACTGAGAGAGGAGGAATCTGTTGCTTACATTTCATTTTGCTCTCAAGTCTTATGAGAAGTTGCCAATGGTTTCATCTCCACAGAAAAGCATTTCTCCCTTCTTGACCAGTAAGAGATGTTATTAGTTTGTGAAGACAGGGAATTTATAAGTGGAATGAAAATAATAGTAACAAAAATGGAGCAGTCACAAAACCCAGGATAGCAGGACATCCCATAGTAACTTCCAGAGTCATGCTCACTGTTGTCTGGCCTGTGCGGACTCTTCTGAGAACACTGAACCTTTGAACACTGATTCTTTGAACAGAATCAAGAACAGGCATTCTAATACTCTGCTTCCTTTTTTATTTTATTTGTGTGCCCACTTGCTTTCCCAAATTATGGGCAAAATTAGTTTTAGCATTAGTGAATTACCTCTGGTGATACCACTTTGATGAAAGGATAGGCAATATTTGTGACTGGAGAATTCATTTAAAGACAAAATTTTAAAACTTCTGCACTAAGAAATAAAAATTAAAAGCCATTCCATAATTTAAATGCATTATGTCATGTCTGTTGCAAAATGTTGGCTGAATTTATTTGCTGTTGCCTTTCTCTGTTTCTCTGAGTTCTTTGTGCTACATTAAAAAAACTATTAGATGATGTACTATGTTCAAGTTTCTATAGTAAGAGCATAAAAAAACAAAGATATCAAAAATGCTGTCTCTGCCCTCAAGGCATTTGCAATAGAGTTAAAACAATAAAATTTATAACTCTCAAATGACTTAAATTTAAGGCAGTAGGAAATCGACCTCTAGGAAAAGATTGTTGGGTGAGTAAAATAGGTCTGGCTCTATCTTCTGAGCTGGGTGAATTAAGGTCCATCAGCTGCTAAAAGAAAGTAAAATCAAGAGAAAGTAGAAAACACAAAACCAAGTTGTCTTGGACCTCACTTTGTATTTGGCAGTGGTTGGGCCTAACTTGCCTCTGCTCCTGTGCTCCCATAGAAATCTACGACTACTCATGGAAAGAGTTATCCTACATTTACTTATTTGTAAAACAAATGAACAACAAACAAATAATAATCCCAAACCATAAAACAAAATATCTCATTTCTTAGGAGCCAGGACTTGTTTATAAAAATTTCTGAGATATGAGTCAGACACTGTGCATATAAGTCATTTACAAATGTGTTAATTACTAGAGAATACAGCTTAATGCATTATAGAATAAAGCACTTGTTTGTTTGATTTTCTATTACCATCAAAAAATAATTATCCTAAAATATCAGTAGACAATATTTATTAAGCATTTGCCATATGACGTGTGCTTTATAGAATACTTCATCCTACTCAATTTAATCCTAAGCCCCATATACAACTATCACTATTACCACTTACAGATAAATAAACAAGCTCCGAATGGTTAAGCCCAAAAGTTTATAAATAATAGAATTGGAATTTGAACACATTTCTGCCTCTGACTATGTAGTCTCTCTGCTATTAACTACAGCTTCTGCTAACTCTTCCACTGTTGGATCTAAGTAGACTTAAATAAGCATCTAGCTTGTTCTTCTAAATAATGAGTTGGTGAAAGGTAAGTTATAAACAAATACTAACAAATATATCACAGGATTTTGGGGGTTGAATAATATTTAAAGGTCACTGTTCACCTTCATTTGATAGGTAATTAAACTAAGGCCAAGAAAGGGTAAATCATTTAATGAAGTTTAGCCACCTGCACAAAGATCTGAATGTGGTACCCAATGTGGTACCCAGGCTGACCAACCAATTCCATTCCAGGCCTTTTTTATTTCTCCAGTACAATTAAACTAAAAGGATGCCAAAGAAAGAATATGTTTCAATGAACTTGCTAATTACCAAAAGGTAAAACAGTAAGCTCCTTCTATTCAATTCCTATTGCTGAAAACCTTTCTAAGGTTTGAGTTCAATCTGCTTCAATAAACACAGGGTAAGAACAAAATCTCTCTCCTGGCTTCAATATAGTACAGTGGAGATGGAAGTGAAGCAGGATTTATGGGGTTCTACTATAACTTGGTCATTTCATGTGCAAATTGTAATGTTCCAGGAAACCCCCCCTAGGGAATCAGACCTTCCAATATTCACTCCCTTGTATGGTTCCTGTGATAGGATTCCATGTGTCAAAGTAATGGGGCTGTGAGGTGCCCAGAGATCTGGAACTATTTCTGGATGTAACTGTGAAGGTGTCAAATGTTAGCATTCAAATTAGATTGACTAAAGCAGATCACCCTCCCCAATGCGGTTGGTCATCATCCAATCTGTTGAAGATCTGAACAGAATTTAAAAAAGTAGACACAGATTCAATTTTATTTCTATCTGATGGCCTGAGTTGAAACATTAATGTTTTTCTGCCTTTAGTGCTCCTGGGTTTTCAGGCCTTCAGTCTTGGACTGGAACCTAAACCACTAGCTCTCCTGGGTCTCCAGCTTGCAGATATCAGATCATGGAGCTTCTCAGCCTCTGCAACTGCAGATGCCAACACTTTATAATAAGTCTCTTCACTATGAGATCGTGTGCCACTGGAGAACCCTGACTCATACAATAACTTCTTCATTGACTTTGAACTTGGTCATTTGATTTGCTTTGGTCAGCAGTGAATCAGGAAGTGTGGCACCAGCACATGGGGGGAAACTGTGGTAGCCATGTGGACAAGCCCAGATTAGCCTCCTTGAACATGAACGATCACAGGTGTGACATGCCCCTCTGCCCAGTCATTGCCACTGCAGCTGGGTCCATCCTCAGCTGTGAAGCTTAGAACCCACTTCTTCCAAGCACCTGGTGGAGGCACCAATAACTATGAATATTAAATATCAAAAAAAAAAAAAAACTTAAGGTAAAAGAGTTTTCTCAGTCTTGTTCTGCTCACTTGCAAGAGGACAATATTCCTTCTTAAAGGTCTTGAACCTTCAGTGAAAGATTAGCTATGAGATCTAAATCTGGCCACAACTTGCACCCATCCATGCTGGTTTACCCAGATTCTAAAAGGGCAAATCTCCTCCATCCTCTGAGTGTGACGTATATGTTGTGACTCACTTCCAAAGGAGAGAGGATGGGGAAAAAAAATAAAAAACTTTATGTGGAGAAACTTGGCCAACACTTTGATGGCCAGGTGATGGAAGTCAACATCCTGTAATAGGTCATGAGGCTATCAGTACTCCTGTTGTGAGGTCACAAGTACACTTCATGTCTCCTGTCAGCCTCAGAAAGCATAAACTCAGTCTAAAATGAAGTCAACATCAAACAGTCCAAAATTGTGAGACATTCTACAAAAATCCCTGACTGAGACCCCTCAAAACCATCAAGGTCATAAAACACAAAAAGACTGAGAGATTATCAATGGTCAGAGGAGGCTACAGGGGCATGGCAAATAAATGCAAATGTGAGATTCTAGATTCCATTTTAAAGAGATAGAGAACATTAATGAAAAAACCAGCAAAATCCAAATAAAATTTCAAGTTTAGTTTAAAATGGGAAGAGCTTTTACCATATAAAAGGTACTGCTCTCTACCCATACAAAATAAATTCCTTAAAATGCATTATCTTACAGCTAAATGAGCATCTCTGCAAGATTTAATGACTTATCTAGATACAAACTAAACTTTAAGTGGAACTCTTGTTGAATCTAAGGTCTTCTTTAAAGTGAGGTTGGTGGAGGAGGGTAAGCAGGAGAGGAAAAAGAGAAAGAGAAAAGAATAAAAAATGAAGGATTTTGTGATTTCACCATCTTTTTCAATATCTGGGGAGACTTTTTCATAACAATTAGAATACACAGAGAAAAACCACGTACTGCAGAGTTGGTGGAAAAAATTTAGAGTTAGCTTCTAGCTATTGACATCTTGTGATGATAATAATATAAATTAAAGTGTAACACACATATATACCCATGCCACTTTACATAAAACTATTTAAAATGAATCTTCATCTTAAAATGTTTTTATTATATATGCTTAAGTTAGTTCTAACAAATCAGAGGTCTTCTAATATCCATGTTCTGTATTAATCCTTTGTTATCCTGAAGCATAAAAATAGTTGAAGTATTGCTATTTTCTTATTTTGCACATGATGATTAATATTGGGCAGTATTCACTAATAATATTGATTTATCTACACTAATTTAACAAAATTATCTGGCACAGAGATGGGGAGAATTAAAAAATTTGCAAAGGTCTACATGAATAAAAGCTTGCACTCTGACAAAAAGTGCATCTGGCTCTTTAAATATTCATGAAAATAATACTATAAGGCCTCTGCTCTGTGGGGCATTTACTCCCTTTTCAACAGTTTGGTCCTGCAAATGTGGTGGGGGAAAGGTTGGCATATGATCCTGAATAATGCTATTGTGATGGGGAGAAAGAGATTCTGATGGGAAATGACATCATCTATGCCTTTTGGTTTTTTTAAGGGCACACTAGAAAGAGATCAGGAAGTGTTCCCCGGCAAATAACATAGGAATAAACTAACAATGGGAGGGAGCAAAGGCAGACAAGCAGGAGGGATGTGCTAATTCCAGATATGTCACTTTCAGAATTGTCACACTCTCAGCCATGTGTTCCTTCTGAGGCGTGACAGTGATTCTCCAAAAGCCTCCAGTGGTGTCAATAGTGATCAACTTGGAATATCCATTGCCCTAGATCAGGAAGAACTCATGTTTGAGGACTGAGCATCTATTTTGCCGAAATCCCAACTTTGAATCTAAGGATGATTATCTTAAGCCTCCCCAGCAGGGGTCACTAAGCTAATGATAAGTATAAGCTCTGTTATGATATATAATCACTGCTTCCATTGACAGCATGAGGGGAAAGAAAGTGAGATGCCAAAAACCTGCTGGGGATGCTTTGGATGGAAACAAAATGCTTCTCAGCAAGAACAACAGTATTCAGTAGAGTCAGAACAGAACAGTTGCTTGAGTCTAATATTTATAGAGAGGGCCACAGTGAAGAGCCTGGCAGCTTTTAGAGTTCTGTATAGATAAATTGGGTCTAATAATTTACTATCATGACTGTATATAGGGAAAGACCTAAAATGGATAATTCATGATTTTTCAACCATGAATTTGCTTGACTTTCTACTTAAATAATGTGTCTATAATAGAGGCAATGAGGCTTCCTCTGGACACCCACTGGGGTCACATAGGACTTAGTATCCTCCATCAGTCTTTGTTTCCAGCAATAGTGTTGATCACCTTGCTCTGATATTCTCTCTTATCTTCTGTCCTCTCTGCTCTGGAACATTTGGGCTTTAAATAGGTAACACTGGTATTGGACAATAAGAGTAAAGATCTGAGACTTTTCAGTTGAATATACAAATGCACTTCCTGGGAGTCAGCCCCAAATCAGTTTCTAAAATTGGGAAAGACAGGACGGATTCAATGGGTTGTGTCCTTTTTGTCAGCCAATAAATTCAAGGTCTTGACCAGGGCCTGCAAGGGCTCAGCGTTCCAGCTCTCCCACATCCCCCTGCTTGCTCACCTTGCTGCAGGACACTGGTTCTTCAATATTTGAAGAATACACCAAGCACTCTTCCCTGAGCCTTGGGTTGGCTCTTCCCTCTCAGGAGACACTCTTCCCTCCGACATTCGGGTAGGTAGTTTCTGCCCCTCTTTTGTTGTCTCTTTGTTGTTTTGAGAAGGAAACCCTCCCTGACCATTGAACTTAGTCGGCTAAGTTCTCAATTTACTTAAAATACTTCACATTTCTTCAAAGTGCTTCTTGCTACTTACATTACCTTCTGGTTTTAGTTGCTCTTTAATCTATGGTCCTCCACCATAATAGTAAGCCCCACAAAAGGGAACATTGTATTTGATTTGTGTTCTCCTAAAAGTCCGCCATTGGGAACCATACTTAATATAGTGTTAGCTCAATAAATATTTCCAAATAAATAAATAAATAAATGACTGAACAATCTATGTACCATATATTCCCCAATATGGAGGGTAACAGAAGACAGATGAGACCTGGACTGTGACCAGAGGCATTTATATCTAGTTGAAGAGATAAGAGTTGAACACAAAATAATTTCTTATCCCTCTACAGCTTACTTAAATCAAACCAACTAACAATATCAGAAAGAGGAACTGTTCTCCATTTAGAAATATAAACATTCTGTAAGAACCTCTGGCAAACTGATCAGACGTTGGGAATATTTGTTTTAACTATACTTTCTACTATTTAAGAAGCTCACAAAGAAAAAATATATACTCTGCCAGGCGTGGCACACACCTATAATCCCAGAGGCTTGGAAGGCTGAGGCAGGAGTATTTCAAGTTCAAAGCCAACCTCAGCAACCTAGGGAGGACCTAAGCAAGACCCTGTCCCAAAATTTTTCAAAATGGGGGCAGGGTGCTGGGTATGTGGCTTGGTGACTAAGAGCCCCTGGGTTCAAACCCTAGACCAAGAAAGAAAAAGACTGAACTCAGCTTCACTCTCAAAGACAGATTTCGGGACTGGGCAGCTCACTGCTCTAAAACCACATGGAATTTCTTAGACTGTTCTTATTACATTTTTCTATTTAAACTTTCATCTAAAAATTCATAGCACAGACTAGCACATCAGACACTTTCAAGATGAGAAATCTTTTTGTGAACTAACAGCACTTAATTAAAATTTTCTTTGCCTCTTTCCCTTTTTCAGTCATCACAAAAATATAGCCTGAGTAGATGTGAAAATGACCTTTATTTTTACCTTCAGTCTATGAATCAGAGTTTTAATATCTAAAATCGGTGAGATTACTTATTCTCGCAAACTTCAAATTAAGTATTTAATCCTGTCTCATTTTGTATATAATTGAAAATAAAAACAAGGGAGGGGCCCCTGCTCTCTGCAATTTTCAGATCTGTGAGATTCACTAAAACTGCAGAATTTTACTTCCTTTCCATTCTCTATACAATCTCCATCCCAACAATAAGTATTTAATTGATGCAAATATCCTGCTTGACTTTCCAGGAACTTGCCAACCTTATGTTCTCATTCCTGCTTTGATAGATTCATTCACTTTCCCCCACATGTTCCAAAAAGAAAAATAGTGGGGAAAAGTAAGGGGTTAAAGAAGACACCCCGTAATGAAAGTGTGCAGTAGCTGACATGCCTTCCTTCTCCTTTGTTTGATCACACTGGCACACGCAGTGTGGGCATTTATTGTTCACCCTGAAGTGGTTTTCCATTGTTCCACCCGCCTCCACCAAGGCCCACTGACAGATGACCTATCAATGCTTCCTCCTTTGTCTTCCAACCTCCTTGCCACCCCTCATTTCTTCTTCTTCTTGTTTTGAAAAGACACAATCTGCTCACCCTCTGGCTCTTCCTTCTCCAGGGGCAGCAGTTGGTAGGCCGGGGCCCTCCCCAAGCCAGGGGCTGTTGTGCCGAGCATGACCGGATCCCAATTATCTAAGGAGAACCAGTGCATAAATTAGTAGATAGTGTTTCTAAAGCTGTCAGGGATAAATTATTCTTGTTTTCTGAAGCTGTCATAGGGAAGAAGGGGGATTCGAAGATGAGATCTGACACCCCTGTTGCTTCTTGAAGACAAAGAGGCCCAAAAGTCTCCTGCCAGGGCCTCAGCCAGGAATTGGCTTATGACAGACCAAACTTAGAACAGAGTTTGAGGAAACAGAATAGAACTGTGCTGTGGTTAGAAAGCAGGTTGAATTTCAGAGTGGATTACACGGCATCTATCAATAACAGTAACTCTCGCATGAATCACCTGGACGCTCTAAGCTGAGGCAGCTTGGATGCCATTGTAGCAGGTGTACCCATAGGAGCTCCACTCCGTGGCGGGACTGTCAAAATTGCCATGGCTGTGGGGAGACTGCTAGGCCAGAGTGATGAACCCTGAGCTTCTTTGGACCTAAGACTCGTGTTCATATTTACATGATTTCCCAAGATAAATTTTTGAAGATATTCCATCAAAATTGTTACCTTTTAGGAAGAAAAAAAGAATTGTCCTCTTTTGGAAGAAAATAAATGTCCCATTTTATATGTGAGCTCTTTAAATTATAAGCATAGCTCATCCTCAAAGTGAACTTCTATGGAGTAGATCCTCCTCAAAGGCAGTAGAAGTGACATGTCATCATCTATGGGTGGCGAGGTACTAACAAGTTATTTCCTACAGACAAATTAATTCTGTGCTTTCCAAATTTGTGTGAAATTTTGTCAAAATACAATGACTTGAACTAAGCAAAAGTACTGCTAACAAGAGATAAAAATGAAATAAAATTTCAAATTGCATTACATATTTGATTGACAGAAACAGGAGTCGTAAATATTTTCCTTTCTCTATCATTTCTTTTTAAATGATGACTCTCAATTTGCTCTATTTCAAATGGATGTAAATATGAATACAAGTTCTTTAAGAGAGGAAATTACAGTACTGCCATTTGTTTACCAAAACCGAAGCTCTATTATTGTGTTTTTTAGCATCAGATCCTATAAATATTAGGTTTTGTGTTTACATATCAGAAAAGCAAATTCTGCATTGCTAGTCTGTGTAACTGTTTTTCATTTTCCTTATGTGGAAACTTCACAATGTTTTCAAATGTTAGAGAATTTGATACAAATGAAGTGTATAAACATTTTAAAACTGACAATGAATAAATCTGAGTAGCTGAACTTCTAAGAAATAGCACCTTTGATTGAATTTGAGATCCTTTAAAAAATGCAGGCATTGCACATAAAGCATTGGTTTCATGGGCAGGAAAAGAAATTGCTCCCCCACCGCCCCCCAAATAAATGAGAAATGCTGTCCACTGCTTTTAGTTCAAATGAGAAATTCTGCTGTGACTTCCTAAACCTGAAGCTTGTAGTTATCTATAATTACCAAACTATCACGGAGGCATAAGCTACTTTATTCCTCCACTCGATATTGCTGCATCACTGAAAATATGTAACTATTGTTTTTCAATAGATGGTATAAATCAGGATCCCATTAAACAGTTACAATTCACTAACTTCTGGATGACATCCAAACTCTTCAAGCACATCTGCTCCACACACCAGCAAAATGTACAGCAACTAGTGCAGCACAATTCAACATAACAATTTAAATATTTTATATAATTAATGATATGTAATTAAACTTAATGTAATTACATTTGGGTTCTCTGAGGTAACTATTTTACAATTAGTGTTTCATCAACAAATAGCTTTTCCAAAGCATAGCACAGCTCTTTCTATAGGAGCAAACCATGCCCAGACATGTCCCTGTTAAAGTAAATAAATCATAGAGCAAAACCAAACATTTGAATCCATCAGCCCTCAGCTTTTGATTATGTTAGAAATAAGAAGCCATAGAATTCCAAAACCACACATCAATCTAGATATTTGTGGCTTTGCCTCCAACCTGCTGGAAATGAGAAAGGGCTCAGGACCAGGAGATGGTCTTTCTGGCTCAAGACCAGGAGATGGTCTTTCTGATAACTACAGTCAATGACCAAGGGGCCCACAAAGAGATGACATGACATTCTGTAGTCATAATCCAACTGGACCAGTGTGCTCATCTACTGACCTGCCTCACTTCTGGGGATCAGGGTTGGATGTGGGGATTGTGGAGGGACAGCATCTGAGAAGCCATTCTGCTTTCAGTGTTTGAGGACACAAGTACACACCCCTGTGTGGACTGTATCTCTGTGGAGTTATTTCAAAAATCCTGCTTCAATTAAATTCATGGTCACGTCTCAGAGAAAGATAGTGTCACCAGGACTTTTATTTTGAGACATTGGGATCACTGAACTGATTTGTGGAACAGAAAGATGATTTCAAAACCATTGCCCAAGATTTGCTTGAGTTTAAAAGAACAGTAGTTAATAGCAATCTCCTTAGCACTCAGAAGAGTAGCTGTCTGGACCAGCTATCCGATTTAGTCCTCCATTGTTTCTGCTCAAAGTAATTCCATCTTCTCTGCCTTGTGTCCAAGATTAAGTTCCTCTTATTTCTTTCCTTTAAGGATTTTTAATAGCAGAAAATATGATATGTTCACAGTAATTATCAAATTAAACTTCCAGGTCATAATCATAAAACAAACATCTTCTGACACAGGCCTTCTCAGTTAAAAATTATAGCTTTTAGGAGTGTCTACTCTTCACTATTATCAATTCTTATTTTGAAATAAAATGTTTATTTCTTGATCTTATTTTTCAATTTAAATACTGTTAAATGCATTTCTACTATAGGAAATGAGAATGTAACTCTCTCTCCCCATACAGAACATTCTTTCCCTTTATTGTTTCCCAATACTGATGTAGCAAGTTTTTAAAGAAAATGATATTCATTAATATGATTGTGTTTATTGTACAGTCACATAGTGTACAATGATAAAACATCTTTTTGTACTCAAAATTTTTATTTTAGCTAGGGTTAATCTTTTTATTTCCCTAATTGTCTATATATTTATCAGTAATTAATAACCCAAATGGTCCTACAAAACTGCAGTATTTTTCCCAATGAAGGTGAATACAGCAGGGACTATCTAATGGTCCTTTTCTCTTGGAGCCTCTACCATCTCACTCCAGTCTCAGCAACCTGTTTTCTAGAAGCTTCCATTCTAGCATCATCTTGAGGATTCCCTTTTCCTCTTTTCTACAGAAGATCATTATTGGCTCTCTCCCATTTTGCTAAAAGCACATGCTTAAGTAGCTTCCTGAGAAGAGTTATATAGGAGGTAAATGTTCTGAGACCTTCAAGTTAGAAAAAGTCCGGACACTTGTTTAAAAGTTGGCTGTATACAGAATGTCACTTTGAAAATCATTTCTTCTAATATAATGAATGTGTTCTTCCGTTGTCTTGGTTTGAGTAGCATTGCTATTGAGAGGTGTTAAGTCCACTCTGATTCCTCCCTGGTTGTATGTGAAAGTTATGGCCTAAATGTTTGTGTCTCCCCAAAACTCAAATGGGAAATCCAAGCCCCTAAATTGATGGAATTTGCAGGTTGGAACTGTGATCAGTCATTGGATCAGGAGGCAGAGGCCACATGAATGGAATTGGTGTCTGCTAAAGAGACTCCAGAGAGCTGCCTTATTCATTATGAAGCAGAAAGCAGGCCCTCATCGGAGAGAGAATCTGCTGTCACCTTGATCCAAGAATTTCGCCTATAGAACTATGAGGAACAAAATTGTGTTTATGAGCCACCCAGTCTATGGTATTTGTACAACAGCCAAAATGGACTAAGAGAACATGAGATCCAGACAACCTTCCTTGACTCGTTTGTTCCTGACAACAATATTTAACTCTAAGTTTCTGAAATGTCATTATGTCACTTGGGGTGAATCTTTTTCACTTGTTGTGCTGGGAACTCACTATGTTGAGCCCTTTCAAAGGAAACTTATGTTCATATACTATTTCCATCATCATCTCTTCCTCCTGCTTTTTGGTTTGTCTTATAGGAACCACTCTATTCAGATGTTGAATCTCTTACAAGAGTGGTTCTCCAAGTCCATTTCATAGACCAGCCTCATTAGAGTAATTTGCATTCTCAAATCCAACACCTTATGAATCAGAAACTCCAGAGCTACATCCAGAAGTCTGTGTTATAATAAAGACCTCCAGGTAAGTCTGCTGCAAGAAAAAATTAAAGCATCATCTGTCCTAGACCAATTCTCTAATTTTCTTGCTCCTATTTCCCATTTTTTTTTTTTTTTGTCTTTTTGTCTTCTGTGAGAGAAATCCTCCAACACTTCTTCTGTGTTTTACATTCCTTCTATCAGGAATTCAAATTTTTAATTTCTCTTTCTTATTCTTGGAAAGTTTTTCCTCTTATTTTATAAACACTTGTTCTTGTTTTATGATTGTTTAATATTTTGTTATTTGTAGAATATTAATTCAGCTTCTATTCTGTTGGTTTTAAGATTTCTTCTGCTTTCAGAATGTTTATTTCCTTTGCATTACTTTCTATTTTCTGGTTTTGCTTTCTCTATTTTATTCTTGAAGATTTCATAGCTATTTGGCAATCCTTAGACATTCCTGTTTAAAACTAAACAAATAAAAAGCTCCTGAAAAGTCTGCATGCACAACTGAGGCTGTCGACTCCAAGTTTCCCTTGAGCTGTCTGGTGGATGACTCCTGAAGGTCAGCACCAATTTGTCTTTTCCTTTAACAATGCTATTTCCTCAGAGGAATTACATGAATCCTTGGAGGGGTTTGGAAAATCATCCACTTGGGACCTTTATAAGCATCTAAAGAACCTCAGAGAGGGCTCTGGAATCTCACTATTTAGCCCTTCATTAATTCCTTTATTTTCAGTACAATCTCTTCACCCCTCTCAGCTGTTTCTGAGTTTCCAAAATCCTGGTTCTGATTTTCCAAAATCCTCTCTGGAAAATGGACTTTCTCTCTTTTGCTGCAGTGAGGGAGGTCCAATTGCTCAGCTTTGTGGAATCAGGCAGGGTCCATAGGGCAATGTCTAACATCTATCCATCCTCCTTCCATTCCACTTGTTTTCTCTCTTATTCTGTATTGCAACAATCAACACCACTTGTTTCTTCAATTTTGACCCTTCCTGGTGTTATGCAGCCACTGCAACTTGCTTAGCATTAAATCAGTTATTTGCTTCCACCAGGCTTCTAATTCAAGTACTATTCATGTATATAATTTTCAACTTCCAAAATTTTGTGTTCTGCTATTGTCTGTCCTCATCACTCCTCTTTCCCTATCCTCTGGGGTTATCCTATGTATCTTCCTTTCACATTGCATTGAGGATATGGAGCTAAATTCATATGTTCAATGCATGATGTTCCCCAATACACCTTGTCATACGGAGTTACATCAGTGAAGGGTAATCCTGAACATGTGGGTCTAGATATATTGGTATTCCAGCAGTGATGGCATGGTGGGGAGGGGCTGAGGAGGTAGGGCATCAGCCACCAGCAGGAAGTGTCCATTTTGATGTGGAAGTGTAGCCTGTGGCCACTCGATTCCCATAAGTGCCAACAATTGTGTGGATATGTTTGCCTGATGATAGAAGAAGAGAAAATTGCTCCCTCAACTTGAGTAAATGGCAAGCCACAGAAATGAAAATCTGTTATTTGACAGTTGAGGAAAACTAATGGGTTATATTGAAAATTTTCTCTTTTAATTTGTGATTGCAGCCACAACTATCACTTGGAACCCGCGGGGGCAAACCTCAGCTACACTTATTATTTTAGGTTGACTTTCCAAGGGCTATAACTTGATTGAGAACAGTGCAACCATATCCATGATTTGATAGTCAATATTAATCTGTTTGTTCCCAGGGCAGGTAACTGGAAGGTGCTTCTGCTTTACCTTCCTGTCCTGGTGTTGAACTTGAATTAATGATTGTTTGACTCTTCATAGATTCTCCATTTCACAAAATTTAGTTGCAAAACAAAGAAAAAGAAGGATTGAAAGTCATGGATACAAAAGTAATATATTTATGGAATATCTTTTATTGTCAGGCCAATAATGATTAACTCAATAATAGTAGAAAGAGTGGGGCAACATGAGACCCTCTTTCCCTCAGAAACCTACAAACCGATTCACCACTCAAATAAAGGTATGGCATGATACAGAAGCAAGATGGATAAGGGACTCTATAGGACTGGCTCCTAATTTTTCTCTACACTGATTGGCTAACCAAGAATTTCTGGGTCATCTTTAAGTTCTAAACTACCTCAAATGATATGACATCAGCAAATCTCTTAACCAGTGGTCTAATCTGTAAAATGAGAATGATAAACTACAAAATATCTAATCAGTTTTCCATGTGATTTTTTATAATTCTCACATCAATATTCCTTACCAGTGCTCATGTTGGTTAGGATGCATGTGTGTTATTGCAAGGTTTGTGTATCCCCTCCCTTACCTCTTTAATTTTTAAGTATAATTTCACATTATAAAACTACTCTAAAACAGAAATACTTTGAATTTAAAAGCATCTATGGCGCTGGAGTGAAAGACCAAGTGAAACATGCCTGCAAAGTGAAGCTATTACTGCTTTGCAAAGCTCAGGACGTCTGCACATGATCAGCAATCGCACTTGTTTAGGTCTGGCTTATTTGGTTTCTGACTGTATGAGTTCTTATTAGGATGACTTTTTAGATTAAAATTTCAAATATCATAAGTCAGTGAAGCATTGCCTAAACATAAGTAAAAAGCAGAGTATTAGAGAATGCAAGTGAGCTTCCTTATCACCAGGTTAAGAGATTTGACTTTGAATCCTGAGAGGAAATACTGCATCGGCCTGATGTAGGGAAGGTCATCAGCAGAATCCCCCAGGCAACATCATGCATAGGTGACTCGGTCCTATACCTTTACTTTGTATTGAGTCCTGAAAGATACCCTCATGGTGTGTTGGATTATCATTTACTCCAAGAGTGAAAGGCTTACTCTTAAACTTTGAACAGTAATTCACCAATTGATACTAACTTCATGGACAAACCTGGTATCTGACTGTCTTCTGCATATTTACAGAATTCTACCTGTTCCTACTTTACTTTCTTGTCCTGGTGGTAGAAAAATGTACAATCTGGTTTTGGATAAATGATAAATTCTGGGAAATTTATCAAAAGTAGATGTTAGCCATGAGCTAAAACATCGTTGTTTCAGGTAAGATTGCTTTTTAAAATTTTTTTAATCTATCAAGATTTTTTTTTTCATTTTCAATTTACATGCAGCTATGTGTTGAAGGACAAGTAATGAATAAAAAAATACTGATTTAACCTCCATTGGAATCCAAGGGATCTGGTTAAAAACAATTTGTAAGATAGCCATTTTTGAGATTAGCTTTATATGGATACTTAAATACCAACAGAAATATTCTATGAAAAATAAGGAGTCTTCTCTAGTACGAATGCTCCAAGTTACGTTA
The DNA here is from genome assembly GCF_902686455.1 of Sciurus vulgaris. Lineage (NCBI taxonomy): Eukaryota > Metazoa > Chordata > Mammalia > Rodentia > Sciuridae > Sciurus > Sciurus vulgaris. Next base: position 76,698,362 of record NC_136474.1, on the reverse strand, counting down.
AAATCCTTTTCCATTCCCAATTACTATATAGAAACAGCTATAGAACTTACAGGAAAAGAAAATCTGCTATGCTTTCTTCTCATGGAATGGAAATGTATGCAAAGAAGTAATGCAAGGTGACTTTTTAAGTTTTTGACTTTTTAATCATGCTTCTCAGATTAACTCGGAATCAACATTTTATAATCATAAGAGTATAGAACTAAATAAGCAAAGGCTCATTTCCAAGTCCTGAGTCAATGATAGAAACTGAAAGTATTTAGCACCAGTTGTGACCATTTAAGTCTCTTGATCAAAAACGGGAAGGGGGCTCCAGATTATTAGGTAAAAGTTTTGTGTAAAGATGGATGGCACTTTTAAGACTTTGGTTATTTAATCATTTGTTTGAAAAACAAACCAAGTATGTTCATGATCTAGATTCCTTCAGAGAATTAACCATATCTTGAATGAAAACTCTAAAGGTGAAAGCTGCTACCTTTTCTGCCCAGGAGAGAGGCAGTCAATGCCCTAAATGGATGCACACGTCACACCTCACTCACTAATTTGTTTTGTGACATGTAAAACAACTGAGCTCCACCTCCCTTGGTAATGGATACCCCCAAGTCAAGACAAACATCCTGAACATAGGGAGTAAATGCCAAGTGTGTTCCTTCCTTACAAAACAACAAAGAGAGAGGAATATGTTTGTCTCTGGCTGAGCATTAAATTCAGAGTCACCCCCACATCAAAGGTGTGGATGACATCACTTGACATCACTGAAGTGGGACAATTGGTCTGTTCTAACTCCATCACTTTACAAGTTGAGATATGGATGGGTTAAGTGACGCGTAATGGATTCTAACCAATACAATCTGATTCATCAACCACAATATCCACGTGCCTGGGAAAATGTAAGCACTAAGACAAAAAAGGAAAAGAACAATTTCTACTCATGAGCGGTCCCCTGTCCCATGTAGAAGCAGATGTATAAATATATAATTACAATGCAATCTCTCCTGCCAACATGGGATGAGGCCATGCATGTCTTGGTTTATCAGTGGCAAGTACATCAACCCAGCTGTCTTTAACTCATGGAAATTTTGCCCTAAGTGATTCAGATCTGTTTGGAAAAAGACAGGCAGACTGTAGTGAAAGAAAACTTAACATCCCTTTGGGTATGTCACAGGTATCCATGAGAAATGTTGGAGTCCTGCTGGTTAAAATAAAATCCCAACTATTAATATAATACAGTGATCACCTGCACTTAGGAAACCTTGACCCTCTCCTGGGAGGCCCTCAGCAAAATCTTTCTAGTTTAAAATCCCAAGGAAATGCTTCCAGCTAACACTGAAATGCAGCCACTGCCATGTGGTGAAACCCAGCAGCATAATTTCCACTGGCAATCTTCAGCCAAGAGGAGCCAGGAGGGGAAGGGCTGCAGCCAATTGGAGCATTTGTGCAGGCTGAGAAACTGCATTTGTCACTTGCTTCACACACACTCTGGGGGGACATCAGGGAGAGTGTGGTGCAGTAAAACAAGCACTGGGCTCAGAGGAGGGCTTGGTTTTTGTCTCAGTGTGGACTCAATCTTGCTGCACAATACTGGATCACTCGCTTGAATCCCCAACATTGCAGTTTCTCTACAGTACGTGAGAGAAACCACAAACTCTCACATCATCCCATTTCACCCTCTATGAATAGGACGGACATAGAGCAAAGAGTCTCTAAATGTCTGTACTGAAGAGAGTCACCATAGGAAAGTGTGCTGTCCAAGAGGTATAAAAGGGACACCAATGACCCATCAGATGTGGGGACATGCTTTTTGGTTTTTACTTACTTGCTACTCTCAAGCACAATCTTCTTGGGAAACCCAGGCAGTACTCATAACTCAGAATGAAGACAAAAGAGAAAAGAAAGAATAGACCACATGTGTGTCGAAGTCAAGGCAGGGCTCAGCCTGATGCATCCTATGTTCTTATTAAACAGACTCCACTGAGCATGTCTTGAGCCTAGGATGGTAGTGAGTCCCATTGTTGGTCCAAGTGAGAGGGTAGCCCTGGAAACCACCCCACTTCTCTCTTTCTCTGCATGGAAGCTGCCAAGGCATTGCAGAAGATTCAAGGCAGAGAGAGTGTTGTCTACAAGAAGAAATTCGATAGATGCCAAGTACAGGTGAGGGACTTTCCAGGATGGCAGTGAGGCAGCAGGAATGGTTTTACTGATTATTATGTCACATGTGAGGAGAGTTCTTAGTGCACACTGTGGCAATCATGGTGAGGCATCTCCATCTAATGACCTGAGGACATTCAAGAGGAGGAAGTGCCACCAAAGCATGATGGACCTTCTTTCCAAAGGTAGGATGTCCTTCCTAAAGAACTGCAGAAATCAGTGTGTCCAGATCCTTCAGTCATATAGGTGGGAGCTGTGTGCTCCCAGAAATGGAAGTATTCTAGGTATATAAAATAAAGCTCATGAAGATAAAACTTAAATTTTTTTAAAGGAATTTTTCCATGACTTCCTTTGTATCTACCAAGTAGGTGAGGCTTGATCTTGTCTGCAGTATAGCAGTAAACATGTAAATGTTCAACTGTGTGGGAAGAGCAATGTTGCTATACGACATTAAAATTGAGGGATCTCTCTACTTAAGTTTTTAATTCAATTCAAGGAAAAGGGGAGTGATGAGAGAGGAATTTCTGAGCAAATAAAATAGAGTAAGTTAAAGACACAGGATGTGCTGAGAGAACTCTCCATTCAGAGCAGAGACTGCATGTTGGACACGTTTAGAGGATGAATTTGCCTTGGTAGAATAAAAAGATATATAAAGTTGATCACAGGGATGTACCCTCACTCTACTTTCTCCCTCTCAAGTACCTAACATTCTGTACTGTGCTACACAGAAATCCAGAAAGACATCCCTGTAAGACATGGTTGAAATAGAATATACTTCTGTTTTGCAAATGGGAAAGTTCAGACAGAGAAATGTATTCATGCATAGGCACCAGACCAAGACACAAGATAAGCATCCAGACCATCCTCCTATAAGTGTGACATTTTTAAAAATCAGTTCTATCTTTGCATTAAAATTGCACCCCATTTCAAATGTGCACAGTCAAGAATTGTGTGGCTTGGCATCAACTTAATAGTTTATCATCTTATAAAAGCAAGGTAGTGATTAGTAGTAATGCCAGACTTTACATTTCTTTATATTTTACTGTACTCCTGTATAATGCATAATTTAAAACATACAATACATAATAGATTATGTATTATACATACACAACAGGTAATATATAACATAAATTTCATTTATATTGACCTGTATTTTATCAATTGCCTTAGTCTATTTGGTCTGCCAGAACAAAATACCATAGATTTGGAGGAACATAAATTTTTAAACAACAGAATTTTATGTTCTACAGTTCTGAAGGCTTAGAATTCCAGGTTTAAGGAACCACAAAACTTGGTGCCTGGTGAGGGTCCACTTCTGGTTTCCAGACAGTCAATTTAGGGATACTCTTATGTAGTGAGGGAAGTCTCTGAGGTCTCTTTTATTATGGTGCTAATTCTTTCATGGAATCAAAGGCTCCACAATCCTAATACCATGATCACCTGAGGGTTAGGATTCCAACATATGAATTTGGGGGAGACACAAACATTCAGACCAAGGCAGCAATATATTGTGTATATCCATGTGAATATTTAATGGAGGGAACAGGCAGGGAGAAAGTCTTCTTAGCATTTTTAAAAGGGCCTAGTTAGCTAAAGGATCTCAGGAATATAGCCTATCTATGTTGGAATCCAAGGAACTCAGTAAAAGCACAACACTGAAGCCTCCTAAGGAAACTGTGTTTTGTTTGTTGTTAATGGATTAACTATTTTAAAATATCCCTCCAACGTAGAATGTAGGCAGTTTTATTGAGTTAGTTTTGGAGAAAAATTTTATGGCTTTTATTTGTAATACATATGACTATGTATTTAAAATATCATTACTTGATTTGTATATAAAAAGTTGGTTTTATAGATCATTTTCAATACGGCATTACATGAAAATAGTTATATTTCTATTTTAAAATAGGCAAAATAGAACAATATCAATATCATTCTTTCCATGGCTCAGAGAAGACAATGAATTAAACTGCAGAACCCATTTGTCCATTTGTCCAAGGTCATAGGAATCAGCTGCAAAGAGATTTAATCTTTTCTGTTTCAAAGGTTTCACTTAGGTCTCACAATTTTCAATGAAGGTAGGAAACTCTACAGCTCAATTATTAATTTGTCAAAGCATTAAATAAGATAGGTTTCACCTCCTCTTAAAACTGCTTGACTCCATGTTCAGCCATGACGAGTAGGCTTAACAAGCCCCTGGTGTCTCATTTCAACCAAGCAGAACTATGTTTTTCATCAACAACAACTTTGCTTGAGTGAACTTTAATTTACTGTTCTGGGTCTATGTTCTTCCTGTCTCCCCTCTTAAAAAAAAAAAAAAGAAAAAGAAAAAGAGAGAGAGAGAATATATAAAACAGGAGATTGCTTAACGGTGAAGGTGCTCAGTGGGTTAATGTGAAAAGTTGCAGATTCAACCCTCCAATATGGCACATTCTGCTTTAGAAATACTTAAGTTCTGCAACTCAGTCAGGACAAATGATTTTTGTAGTAATGCATGCAGACATAAGGCCAGGTGGTTTAATTTATAGCAGCAGCAGAGAAACAATAAAAGCAGTTGAAAGAAGGAGGTGCAATAGAGTCCTGTGCTGGAAAAGGGGTCTTTAGTCTTGGAGCAGCATGAAGCATTTTCAAGCTATTGGAGAAATGTCATGCCCAGAGTACAAAACTTGAAACCCTCTCCTCACATTTAACTCTGCAGAGAGGAGCAGGTGTGTTATGAATTGAATTGTATGCCCCACAATACACACCAAAATTCACATGTTCAAGTCCTAACACCCAGAACCTAGGAATGTGACTATATTTGCAGATTAGGTCTTTAAAGATGTAATTAAGTTAAAACAAAGCTTTGGGGTAGACCCTCACCCAATCTGACTGGTGTCCTTATATGAAGAGGAAATGTGCACACTCAGAGAGACACCAGGGATATAACACAGATGAAAAGAACATATAAAGACACAAAACAGGGTGGCCATTGCAAGCCTATGAGGGTGGCCTCATAAGACACCAAACCCTGCTGACACCTTGGCCTTAGATTTCTAGCCACCAGAATTATGGGGAAATTAATTTCTGTTGTTTAAGCAATCCTGTCTTGTGGTGTTTTGTGATGGTAACCTCACCAAACCAATACAGGTGTAAGTAACTCTTTCCTCCTCACTCTTACAATGCTATCTTCCCACCCAACGGCAATGGCTTCACATTGGTCCCAGTCATGACTACACTAAGTTCTTATATTAGCCCTCTTCCACCCACCTTCATTGCTTTAAATTTGCTCTTGTGACAGTTTCTTCCTAACCAGACTGCCTGCTCTTCTAAGCCATGGCACCTATCATGGGCCTCTGTAATAAGAATTAATATATGTTGTTCTATTGACAATACATGGGACATTTCCTTCTTAGTAGTAAAACATGGTGCTACTTTCAAGGTTTCCAGGGAAGAGTATAACATTAGCCTCTGTTAAAATGAAGGAATCATTTGTCCAGCAGGAGGAGCCCTGGATAAGTAAGCTAGGAAACTCTGCATAAATGCATCCCTTTAAAACTGCAATTTAGATTTTATCACCAGGAAAGAATGAATACAAAGGCTCAAAAGCTCTAAATCTTAAGAGATGGATTGAAATGCAAGAAATTTAAAAGTAGGTTTGGTTCTGCCTGTAGTTTCCAAGGCAATAAAAATAGGGAAAGCTACCTGGTTAAATGTCTTTAATCTTACATGGAGATTCATAAATTAATAATTAGAATCTATATGTCAATAACAGTCAAGGTAAAAAAAAATGAAGCAAATAGCTCATGGGAATAAAGTTAAACATGTAAATGATTACAGAAGTCAAATTTCAACCTTTCTCTGGAATGTTCTTTCCTACCTGGAAAACTTCTACTCATTCTTCATCTCCCTAGATCTAGGTCCTCCTCTCTCACAAACCTTACTGAACTCCCAGATCTGTGTTCCTACAGTCCTTTGTGTGTACCCCAATTCTAGCATTTAACGTATTGTGTAGTAATTATTTATTCTATTTAAGCTTAAAACATTGATTTAAGATGTGCCGATATTTTACATGACAGTAAGAAAGATAATTCTAGCATGGCACAATCCATTCTTGCCCCTTAGAATTTTCAGTTTATATTTATTGAAAGAGCTGTTTTAGGTTTGTTTAAACATAAACTCATAATATGTCACTCTAGTCATCCATAAGAAGTAAAATATAAGCAAAAAGCTGAGTAAATTATTCCTAAAAGTTCTTTTAACTCAGAATCTGACTCTTCTTAGTCATTTTTTGAGTCAGAGTTGTGGATATCCATGACTTTTCCATACATCTTTACCCTCTGTCCCTCTGTCCCACCTGTGATACGGCATTTCTTAAAAAAAGAGCTTCCTGATCACATCAAGCATTTTCTTTAAATCTCTGGGTCAATCACAAGATCTTGTGCATTTCTGAGGCAATGATAATTATGTCATTTTTTCCACCTTCCCATCAATAATTGTCATATTTGAAGAAGGTATAACATGAAAAGAAAAAAATGTCCTTTAGAAGCAAGGAAACACAGTAACTGCTAAGCCCTTTCACCTCCATCATGTTTCTGTTTTATTATACTCTGTGCCTTTAGAACCTAGGCTAGTGACAGGAGGAGGCTGAAGGAATCCAATGAGTGAGAAATAAAGTTCTCTTGTTGGGTTCCCACAAGTAAGGGAGGGATAGAGGGAGGGACGGAGATTGTTGTACTCAAAGGAGAGGAGTGCTCTATCTTTGAGTAAGAGACCCTCCCTCATCCTGCACACAGCAACCTTGATCATGAGCTGTCCAAGAATCTGTCCACCCAGAGTCTGCCTTCCTTTGATGACCTTTCTCCCATGGGCAACAAGCATATGATCATGCAAAAGATAAACCTCTGCAGTGATGGATGGATTCGGGGGGCAGGGGGGACCTCAGTTGGTATATGAAACCCTCCTGTTCTTGTCTCACTCACACTTTTAAATTTGATGTAACCCAAGTCTCCTCCTGTGAGCCCATGGAGCATCTCTCCTTTCTGAAGTTGTGCTCCCTGTTCTACCCAACTTTGCTTGGATCAATTTCTCCTCCTCCTTCAATTCCTTAGGGTGCTATCTTTCATCTTTTCTTCTTTGAAAGCCTTTATAAATTCTCTGTTCCCTCTTCTCCCAACTGAAGACAGTAGATTCTTCCACCTCTTCAATATTTCTACCTTTCCCAACCAAGGTAGCAAAAGATCATGTATCCTGTCACCCCTGGCCCTTAAAGTCAATTGCTGAGTACTTCTCTGGAGCTCACCAAATGAGGTCTGAAACATGGTGGACACTTATCAGCACTTGTCGAATGCTATTGAAAGGAACACATTCCTTTCCAATGTTCTTCCAAAAATCTATTCATTTTATTCATATTTGTTTAATTATATAGGGAATAGATAAATTATTACATGAGATGATGTATTTTACAAAATTGATGAGATCCAAACATGTCACTTTAATTTCAAAAATAGGTACATATCACATTAATGATATATTTATGTGAAATTTATATAAAAAGATAAAAATCAACTGTACAATTTTCTAATACATACAAAATTTTCACACTTACATATATATGTAAAAGTGCAGATAATTAATGATAGTGGTTGCTGGAGGCTAGGTTGAGGGATGAGATAGGAGATAATGAGCCCACAGGAATTTTAGCTTTTTTTCTTGCTATTTTCATTAAAAAGAGACTGAAAGAAATATACTTGTTAATTTAGGGTGGGAAGACTCTGAGTATTCATTATATTATTCTATATACTTCTTGTATTTTAAAATTCAAAATATAAGTATTTCTCCTCTCTTCAATGAAGGGGAGATCTATTTGGTTAAAGTGAAAATAAGTATCATTGTGTCATTTTGCTGTCTAGTGGGACTCTGAGCCTGGCATCCCCCTGTATATATCTGCATTTCTTATTTGTCTGCTTGAATGGTAAGCTACATGAACTCCTCTTTGCCCTTGGATTCTTAGTTCTAAATCAACATCTGACACATCCTAGGCTCTCAAATGAATACTCACTGAATAAATGAAATATTACCCTGTCCATCTGTGTACCTAGGAATCTTTAAAAGATCTAATCTCATTAATATAGATTTAGAATAAAACTAATCTTTAGTCAAAGTTCCTTCATGTTTTAAAAATAGATTTATTAACTCACTCCAAAAATTACATGCATATTTCTTGTACAAAATGAAATGTGTCAATTTTCCTGCACTGTGGTGGGGAGGAGACTGTTAAAGTCTAGGGATAAACAGTCAACTCAGAGAAGCAAGGGAGCTCATGGTGATGATGGCCATGTTCATTACTGACATGGTGGTCATTATTAAATGCTAACTCCTTCTATTTATTATCTAAGAGCCAGAATTATACTGGGTTCTTTACATATAAAAATATCTTTTTTTTTTTTTTTTTTTTAGTTTTAGCTCAGTGAATATCCCAATATTGTACAAGTGCATAAAGCTCAGAGGGCTCTTTTACTTAAGATTATACAGATAGTGACAGCAAGAGTATCAATCATGGTCTGTTGTACTCCTGAGTTCCAGTTCTTAGCCACTGTACAGCTGTTACATTTAATTGTCTTTTCTTTCTTCCTGCTGATCATCGGGAACATTTCAGTGATGGCTCACTCCATCAGTTTTATTGGATTCTCACAGCCAAATTTATAGGGCTGAAGACTTATAGGGTCGGTGGGGACCTTATCAATCAATACTCTCCTGCTGTGATGTATAACCAGATATTTATTGACATGTTACTGTCCACTCCAGACCAGTTACCATCTTCCAGGAACTGCACAAAAAAGCAGTTCCCAGGAGGCCAATGTACTTTCCTAAGTGCCCAGCAGAGTTGTGTCAATGTCAGGCAAACTTTCAACGGGAGTCAAAGCCCAGCCTGGCCAACAGAAGTCTGACTTGAGTGATGCTAAGCACTCATTGCCCTCATCCCTTCTGCTGGAGTGTTTCTAAATCATGATCCAAATTCCAGCACTGCTAGAAACTGTGCAAAGATCAAAGGCACACATTTTCAAGAAATTGGGACACACTTTCCCTTATCATTTGCAGATATTGGTTGAAAAAAGGAGAAAGCAGTATCTCCAAAAATGCCTCCATGTCTGCTGGGATTTCGACAGTGAGAATCCTTCATGGGATGAAGTGGCTACATTCTCTTCCTAATATAGAAGAAGGTTGGAAAGACCAAAACGTGATTGTTTCTTTAGATTGAAACAAATAGTCATGTAATGCATGAATTTCTTTTCTCTTCTTCTTTTTTTTAATTTGGAAAGTACAGAATCAGAGAGATTCAACAAAGAAATAATGCTTCAAAAGCAACTACCTAAGTGTTCACTCCTCCTTAGGACACTGATCCTAGATAGGTTAGCAAAACTGCATGCCAAAGGTCTCCCCATCCCCATGTAAAATTGCCTTATTACAATCTTGAAGATAATCTTCATGGAAATTTTTCTTTTAAAATGTCTATTTTTGCCCTTGAGGTTATTCATTTCCAAGTTTATTCTCTCTCATTTCTCATTCTCTTTTCTTTGACTAGTTAAAAACGAAACAGACATCAAAGATGGGCACACAGTCTAGTGTCAAGTATAGGTGTGTGGAGAGACCCTTTGGGCAACACAATTTCAGCACAGCTGCTAACAATCTCAGGACCTAACATTCTTCTCTGACCGCTGTCACATATGTTCTTTAAGTTGGAATCTTTACTCTTCTCTTTGAACATCCCCTTCCTCCTAATTCAGGATCCAGCCACAGTGCCAGCCCTGTCACGGACATTTCTAGGATCTTTTGCACCAGAATCAATCACATTTCTCATATGTCTATTTAAGATTCATTCCACTATTTCTACTATTTATTCAAGATAACAAGCCGTCTTGTGCTGGTGGTTCACGTCAAGAATCACAAAGCTCTTTGGTATTAAATTCCTGGACAGGACTCTCATTGCCATGGGTCCCGGGACTGTCTGTGTAGCTGTGCGATGCTGGGCAACCCATCTGACCTAAACGAACCAGAACCACATGTTCTCATTTGCTGAGCTATAGAAGCAGCAGTCTTCTGTAAGAGCTTCTTTGAGGAAAAGGACATTCCAGCCACAGGTGTGCTTAACAGCTCATTCTCTTTCAGGACGTGGGAAGCCTAGATTTTTTAGTATTTGCCAATTTCTGTGGTATAAATAATCTGTTGAGTTTGTTTTTATCTACCAAAGAAAGCAACAGCCAGACAGAGTAGATGTGTAGAGTTAAGTTGTGAACTGACAGCAGCAGGGTCCAGAACACCACCAACTCCCCCTATAGATGAGTAACAGCACCGTGTCCTTGCCTTTAAGCTTCTACTCACATATGTTCCTTAAGTTGGAATCTTTACTCTTCTCTTTGAACATCCTCTTCCTCCTAATTCAGGATCCAGCCACAATGCCAGCACTGTCACAGATATTTCTAGGATCTTTTGCACCAGAATCAATCACATTTCTCATACGTGTATTTAAGATTCATTCCACATTTCTAGTATTTATTCAAGATAACAAGCTGTCTTGTGCTCTATTCCCCTTTCCTAGTACCTGCATAGCCTCCGGATGCTCTCCCACTCTATAGCAAACTCCCTTTTACATAACTGGATCTGATCAGAGTTCTTTGAATAACTTAGTGACCAAAATGACTTTGAAAATCACTACAAAGTCTAAAAAGAAGTTATTCTCCCCCTGAACAGAATTCCTCGAAGACAGGTTGGTGTTTAATTCAACTTTTTATCCATAGTCTTTTTCCTGCCTGAGGAAAGTTTGGAACTAAGTGAATAGAACCAGGCAAGGGTACTTCCAAAGTGGCTGCTCATGTGCTGAGGACAGAATGGGAATGGGGGTCCCACTTGTCCCTGGTTACAGACCTACTTAAAGGATTTCAGTGAGGCCCACTGTGGCATGGGGTCAACCTGCAAAACCTGGACTTGCCTCCAATTATTAGATCAGCAACACGGAAGAGCCTAGTTATCACAAAATGGCAAGACAGGACCAACAATACCTCCCTGAGGTACAACCAGTCTTCTAGCTCAAAAGTTGAATGCTGGAGGGTGTGGGACAATGGCCCTCCTCTTCTGTAGTTGTGCAATGAGCAGAAGTAATTAGGCTGCAGGTTGAGTGGGCAGAAGGAAAATTCAATATACACACGTGCAAAGTTAGCCTAGATGCACAGGCTGGAAAGTCAAAGCCAAAGGCTGTAACCTGAAGGAGGACCAAGCTCCAAACTTCCCAAGAGGAAGAGATGGAAACTGAAGACCCACTCTGGTCTCATCATGGATGACCAACTCTTGACTGCTGGCATGCTCATGTGTGAGGTCGATATTGGAAGATGCTACTACTGACTCCATGTGGTATAACACTGTGGTATAGAAGGAAACACTTCAGCTCTCTGTCCCTGATTCCTGGCACACGACCCCTAAAACCTTTGGAATTTTCTGAATGAAAGGAGTGTCTTTCATTACTCATACTGAGTCCCTTTCCATCACAGATGAGTTGACCTGGGAAGGAACCCCTAGATAGACTCAGGATGGGACTGGTCACCAAAAAAAGCTAAGTGATTAGAAGACTGGAATTATCAGCCTCACCTAAGACTCCTTCATGGAAAGGAAAGGGGTAAGGATCCAACTCTATAAACCTTTACAATAACCAATTTGATGAGCCTCCTGTTTGGTGAAGGTATCCATGTACTGGGGGGGAGGGTGATGCTTTCCATCTCCATGGGAACAGAAGCTCCTGCACTTGGGACCCTTCTGGACGTCACCCCTCTGTCCCTGTTCATCAGTATTCTTTATAATGTACTTAATTATATACCAGTAAATATAAGTAAGTTCTGAGTTTTATGATCAACTCCAGGAAATTGATTTTAAAGAGGGGGTCATGGGAACCTCTGATTTATAGCTGGTCGGTCAGAAGGACCGAGCCTGGACTTGTGATTAACATTTAAAGCGGGGGCAGTCCCACAGCACAGGGCATTTAACCCGTGTAATCTACACCAACTCCAGGTAATCAAATTAAATGGTAGGACACCCAGTTAGTGTCCACAGAGTATTGGAACACTTCTTGGAGTAAGGAAAACCCCAAAAGAGCTGTGGTAGAGAAACAACTTTTCTTTTAAATGAGTTTTTAAAAATGAATACATGCAAAATGTAGAAATTTAGTTGATAACAGTATCATGAGTCTGGCATGGTGGTACATGTCTGCAATCCCAGCTACACAGGAGGCTGCAACAAGAGGAGCACAAACTTGAGGCCAGCCTGGGCAACTTAGTGAGACCTTGTCTCAAGTAAATAATTTTTTTTAAAAATTACAAAAGGTCTGGGGATGTAGCTCCTTGGTAGAACAGTTGCCTAGCATATGCAAAGTCCTGGATTCAATTCCCAGAACTAAAAAAAAAAAAAAAAAGAAAGAAAAAAAAATCATGAACACTTCAAAAGGCTTTTCAGGAAGATGATCAAGTTCATTTATGATTTACTAGAGGGATAAAACAACCGATGCTGGGTTACTATGTACCCCTTCAGGAAACCAAGGCTCAGAGAAGTCAAGAACTTGCCCAAGATCAGACAAGGCAGTGCCTGGCTTGTCAAAACTCTAAATCCCTTGCTCCTTTCCATTATGTCATCATACAAACTAAAGGAAAAACACAGTTCTAAAGTCCTGCTTTCCTCTTCTTTACATAGCTTGGGGAAGTCTGAAAGTTCTACAAAAAAATTGTAAGCACCTAGTTTCCAAAGGTGAGTACTCTGAGGAAGAACAGTGATGGGGAAATTGAAAGCTTTTGATTAATTAAGACACAAAAGGAAGGTTTATTATAGGCAAGCCTTGTACTTTTAAAAAGTGTTGCTCTTTCAAAATGTGGAGTCCAAAATGGTGAATTGAGGTAAGATTTTCCCAGGAGAACTCATTTCATGTCAGGAACTCTCTGAATACTCTGCTATCACTATAGATTTAGCACAGGCTGCCTGGTAGATGAATACTCATGGATAGAAGTCAATAAGCTATTGCTTTTATGCTCTGTGATGTACCTGGAATATTCCTTTTGCCTTCTATGAAATGGGCCAAGGGGAAGATGTAACTCCTTGGGGACATCCTTCAACTCTGTGACTTTCCTTTGCTCTAGGTTTTTCTATTTTTTTATGTTTGCTGTTTTTTTAAGTATTACAAAGCCAGTAATTATATCCAGTAATCTCACACCATGTTCAAAAGATTACTAAGACCTTTATACCATACCCTTCTGGATATAATATAAATACTAGGGAAGCAACATTTTGTCATGAAAGCCTAACAGCTAGTAAGGTAGCTTATGTGAAAAGGAGTATACAATTTAATGGTCCTAGAACATTCTACAACCTTTTAAAGCTGAGAGTTATTGTGATCTCTCAGCGAAATCTAGGCCATTTGCGTTTTCCAGTCTTTAGTTGCTGCAATGAATTATTTGGGTTTAAAGGAACGTTTTTTAACACACCAGTGAATCTAAATCAAAATCTTAGAACTCCTTTGTATACCAGGAGGTTAAAGTTAAATGCAATGTCTCAAGAAAACTCAGTGTAAGAGCAAATCAATGGATAAACCATCATCTTACCAAAACAAGTAAGCAAATAATAATAGCAATAAGACATTCCCCACACATACTTTTTTTCCCTAAATATATTATAAAATATATTCAAAGAGGAAACTGCTTCCTATGCAAATCTGCCACATACAAGTCAGTGCTGCAACAGTGTTTTCAGTGCAGTCTATCAGGCAACTCTCAACCAAATTCTGCCAATATTTGCACACGTTTTCAGCAGCTATGGCCCCTTAACTAGTTTCCTGCCTCTAACTGTACATACAGTCTTGGGTAATTGATACTGATGTAGCCCAAAAGGGTGCATGATGCTCGTGTGTTGAATGCGTTAACAGACATTTTCCCCTTAGCACAGCCCAAGTGGACGTCAGTTATGATCCCAATAGATGGAGCATATTTTCTTTGGAAACATGTAATACATTATGTCACTGTGACTCCTTTCCTTACATGATCTCCTTCACTCCTCTCTCCTCTCGTCTGATACATTCAAAAAAGCATAAACTTTTAGAAAAACAGCTATCTTTTCTTCACAGTAAATTTGCTTCACGTTACTTTCCCCATTTTATCAGACCAAGGACCAAAAGGATATTTTATCTCTGTAGAGACAGGAGAGATGGAAACTGGCCATTCTGGAGGCGGCACAGATAAGACATCCTGTGGGCGGGGGCACTTCCTTCTTTTTGCTGGCACCCCTGGCCTTTCTTATTTTTCTAGCTCCATCTTGGTGGGAGAGAAGCAAGGGACATGCCTACCAAAGGTTGTGGTCCACTTTCAATCCTGCACAGAGAGGCAAGCTAGAGCGAGGGGCCATCGCCATGACCCCTTCCCCCCCTGTTTCCTTATGTTTCTAAACCATCAATCAGCTTCTAAGTAGTGGGTATTCCTCTGGAGGGGTTTTGGGGGCTGAGGACCCAGTAAGCTGATGATTAGGATTTCAGGAATTATATTATTAAGAAGAAAGGGAAATTTTTGAAAAGTTAAGTAGTTGAATTTTAATGAGTATTGCTAAGAGTGATGAACTACCCTAAAATACATATTTTTTCAAATGTTCCAATAATGTATTCTACACATTGTTTTCCATTTTTTGAGTATAAAAAAAATAGGGGGAGGGTAAACATAGTATTTTCTGACTCAAACCAATCACAAAATTCTCTTCTGGAAGGTCAGCTATTAAGCATTCCAGTGCACCTGTAGTAACTAGGTCAACAGCTTGAAAATTTGGCAGGTAGAAAATCTTCCTGTCTGAACCTTCTCAGCTCAGGCAACTCTTCTTAAATTACAACCAAACGGTGAGACTATATCAACTGGTCTGGAGACATTGATTTCCTCCCCTTTTATGAATCTTTTCATCCATCTATAAAACATTCCTCTCTTCTTTTGGCATTGAAGTTTCTTTCAGATGTTTATAAAACACACTAATTTGAGAGGTTTGGATAGATAGCCATTTTTCATTCCTGACTGAATGATTTAACTTCCCTTTTCCTCAAAGGAAACAAGTTTAAGGAAATCTGTCCCTGAAGAATTTTATCAAAATTTAGAATTTTTTTCATTTAAAAAAAAACTGAGAAAAAAAAATGAACAAGAAATATTTGCTGAATGCCCTGTTTGTACCCAATATATTACTTCGAGTTTGGGGGAAAGAAGCTTAAGACAACCACGATCTTTGCCCAGAGGGAGTTTAAATCTAGTTAAGAATTAGCACATGAAACAAGAGAGAAACAAGGTCAAGGTCTCATTGATTTTTTCATAGTCAGAATGGAAGATGAGTCAGGAAGGAGGATCTACATAGAAATATTAAAGGAAAGTTTGCATTGGCTATGCAGTTGTGAATGGGACAAAGTGAAGACTCAATTTTACATTTCACAGATATGTGGACACCAATTATATATGAAAAGGGTAATTATCATTATGAACACTTTAAGTTTCTTCTTAAAATTATTTTTTTCTTTCAACGTAAATCACAGCAACTTCTTGCTGTGCAATAGAGTGAGGGTCTTTCCTTTTTCTATCTATTAAAATGTGGATGGCTTTGGTTTATATTTCTAGGAGGTAAACTGAAGGTTTCTTTCAGTTCCTTATTGCCTAGAACTGTGCCTTGCTTGGTGAGGGGTGTTCATTTATTTTAATAGCAGTGAGAACAAATTGCCCTGCATCAAAGGGCTGTTTTGAAGCCATAGAAAGCAATACTTGCAGAAATTTTTGAGCTTCTTAGAGAGAGGTGTTATCTGTATCAAAACCTGTGAAAAGAATAGCTATAACATTTTCTGACAGGGAGAAACTATTGTGTTGTAAAATAGTTTCTAAAGGGAAGAGTGCTCTAGACATTATTTGTCAAATTTAGAGGAACAAGAGAAATCAAGGTGCTAGGAACCACTGGAAATAATGCAATTTCCAGTAGAATAGAGAAAATAATTCATTACTAATTTCCATGGCCCCATGTTGTAAGAATAGTGAGAGTAAGGCCAAGAGATATTTAACAGAGCTAAATCCTACACTTCACTGGAAAATTTAATTACTGGAGTAACTTCAGTCAAGTGCCATAATTTCTACCATGGTGTATCATCTCCCCAATCTTGGAGTATAGAGAAGAAAAGAGTAAAAAAAAGATTCAAAGGCTTAACCTCTCTGCACATGGGGGAAGGTTGGAAATAGGAGGGAAAGAGAAGTGAGAAAGTACAATTCAGCAGATCAGTATATATATTAAACAAAATTCAGTGAAATGAAATAAAATTTCCAGATGTCTACTATTAAATCATGCTGTTAAGTAAAATAATTCCTCACTATAATTTAATCCGTAATAATGATTGTCATTGCAGTTCTGAACTTAAACATTCAGTCTTCAAGGAAACATCAAAGTAATTCAGGGTTTTTTCATGTTTGCTGTATACTTTTTTATGTTATTTTTCCCATACACATGCTAATATTTTTCTGAAATTCAAATGATAACAAATTATTCCCATTTCCCCATTATACGATGTATACACTCTATGAATATTAATATTTTTTCTAATACTTTTTTAACCACAGTCATTAATATGATAATACTTTGGTAATGAATTTACAAAAATTCCATACAAATACTACATGGGCTAATACAATGAAATACCATGGAAATAATATGCATAATGCATTAAGCTTTGTTACAGATGCCTGCCAAAAATAGTGTTTGGCAAACAGTAGCATGCTTGAAAAGTGCCTAACCGATTAAAATTTATTGCTGCTGATAGACCCAGGGCAAACACTGAACAATCTATGCTATTCATGCCCTGGCAGACACATCAGTTCGCTGACTGCTCAGATTATCTCTGAAAGCTTCTGGACATCACTAAAATTAAGGAAGACACTTAATGAGATGTTTAATGCTGAGGAGAGTGACTCCTCCAAACAAAGAATCCCCCATGTACTGCATTTCATCTCCATGGATGTCGCAAATGGCATCTCTACTCCATCCACCTGCCATGGGCTGGGCTGTCCTGTGCTCTTTCCATGGCTCAGTCTATCTTTTAACAGACAATTTCATTTGCACGTCATGGACTGTCTTCTCCCAGTCCTATTTCTGCTTGATAATACCCAGTGTCTTTAATTTTGGTACCATTTACTTATTTTTCACAGTTGCACCTTTCAACATATCTGTTATCTGCATTTCTTTCACTGTTACAGTGTGGTTGGCGAAGGGAGGGGTTATTCCATTCTTTAGAGACATGTGGGAAAATTGCTGAACTCTGGGGTAGAACTTTCTAAACATAGATTTCATCTTCTTTAGAATCTATAATTTGACAGCAAAATCTACGAATCTTGTTGCAAATGAATCAAGATTCATTTGATTTCTGAAAGATCACAGGTTTATCAATTTTCTTAGGGTTGTTAGCACTGTAGAGGTTTGGAATTAATTTAGCCCCTTCGTTTTACAGATGGGCAAATTAAAGCATGTAAAGGGGAACTGACTGAGTAGAGGTTACACAGCTAATTAGGGGCAGAGTCAAGAAGACATCTCCTCATTCACAGTGCAGATTTGGCCAGCTTGCTTTTCTGTAAAAAGAAAAGAACTTGGCCATTGTGTTGTTAGCTTTTCATCTCTGTGATCAAAATGCCTGATAAGAACCACTTAGAGGAGGAAAAGTTTATTTGGGGTCATGATGTTAGTGGTCTCAACCCATGGATGGCGGACTCCTGAGGTGAAGCTGAACATAGCAAAGGGGCATGATAGAAGAAAGCTATTCAGCTCATGCAGCTAGTGAGCAGCGGGTAGGGAGGGACCAGGGACAGTTATAGTCCAAGGTCACATGTCCTCAGTGATCTACCTCCCAAGCCATGCCCAACTGTCCATTAGTCCATTCAAATTAATTCATTAAATGGATTAATCCACTGATGATGTTACAGTTCCCATAATTTTATCATTTCATCTCTGAACATTGCTGAATTACCAAACACATGATTTTTTACAGGTACATAATCTATATCCAAACCATAACAGGTATCTGAAGTGCCCACCTGTGGGGGTCTCTCAGCCACGTCCTGCGGGGATGAGAAAGGGTTGGCTATAAGTCAATCAATTACCCACAAACTTATCTAATCAATAAACACACAAGAGCCAACAAGGCGTGAGGGGCCTGCCCATACCAACTCTGGCCTCTCACAACATGGAGTTGCCCAACTCTCTTTTATTTACAGACACACAGGTAAAGGGGCCCGAAATGGGAGGAGCCCTTCTGTGATGAACAGCATGGGGTGGACTTAGGCCAGTGTCATGAGGCTGACCTAGTCTGATTCTGCTAAATAAGGATGGCTTCCCACACCCACCTATTTACCCCTGCCATAAACATCCCTCATACTCACTGGTGCTGGTTATTCCTTCAAAGGACTATAGGAGAGAAGCTTCTAGATTGAGGAAAACCAGAATGAGCATGTCCTACTTATGAACCCCAAACAGGACAAATTCTCAAATACGTATTCGGATAGATAAATAGACAAAACGTAGGGCCAAATATAATTTTTGGTCCTTATATCCACAATGTTTTTCATTTATACATTTATTTTTACTGGCAGAAAGGTAATTTCCAATTATCTGAAAAATTATAATTATCCCTGAAGAACACCTGGTCAGAAATAAAGAAAATCCACAGTTCAGAAATGGGTTTTACAACTGAAATTCGCCTTAGTTAAACTTTAGAAATGAAAAGGGGCAATGAAGACCATTACGTGAGTTTGGCAGGGATGTGAAGAGATGGTCTATCAATCAGACACCTAAAAAATATAAACAACATAGCAAATAAGATTGGGCAAGCTATAAAAAATAAGCAGAAAGCAGTTATAAGGATCTTTAGCAGGAAGTAGAACAAACGGCAGTGCAAAACCACAGGCATGCTCACAATCCCAATGTGGGAATTTAAGGCTGGAGGAGGCAGACTGCATTCATTAGGAGGGAGCAGCCAATATGAAATGCCTTGAGTTCAATTTCAGAAGACCGTGAACTTACTGGAAGCCACCCATATGGAACAGGAATTTCAAACTTCAAGCAGTGGGTGTCAAGATACTTCCTAAACAGCAAAACAGAAATTTCTCTGGCATTCCATTGAGGACTAGTTTCTCTCTGGCTCCTATTGCCCTCACACAAGTCAATTTTCAATAACAAATCTAGCGGACTCTGCATTCATAGTACTTTAGATCATTCATTCAACTCATTTGTTAATTGCTTACAACGTGCCAAGTATTATGTTAACTACTGAAGGCAGAAGAATGAACAGAAATGGACATAGTCCATATTTTCTTAGCTCTTACAGTGTAGTTGGGAAAGCAGGAATGAACTAAGATGATGTCATCCTCATGAATGTAAACTTACATAGTCAATAAAGTTTTTTCTCAGAGGAACACAGCTGTAGGAAGAGTTTGATAATGACCAGTAGACTGGAAATTTGGGGAAATTACTCTGCAGAAATGATACTGAAATTAACATGGGAAGGATGAATTGGTTAAAGTTACTTGGAGGAGAAGAATGAATGTGGGAGATGCTTCCAGGGGAAATAGCATGTAAAATGAAACTGGACTGGAAGAAAGACTTCCTGGAGGTACAGAGGGTCTGAAGTTCCAGGTCCTAGAGCACAGGCTGTTTTTTTATCTTAATGTAATTGTAAGAAGTCTTGCTCTCCAAAGAGGGATGACTGAGGAGAATTTAAGAAGTATCTAAAATGCACTTGACCTCGATGAGTCCTT
This sequence comes from Sciurus vulgaris, assembly GCF_902686455.1. Classification (NCBI taxonomy): domain Eukaryota; kingdom Metazoa; phylum Chordata; class Mammalia; order Rodentia; family Sciuridae; genus Sciurus; species Sciurus vulgaris. The sequence goes on along the minus strand of NC_136474.1, from coordinate 76,678,410 downwards.
CATCTGGCCAATCAATATAATCAGACACTTTCCCAATTGAGGTGAGAAGATCAGCAAATTTCGATGTATAAACCAATTTGCATTGAGTTGCAAAATAAGTCACCCAACCTACCTCTTTTTCAGATCAATGTGACAAAATCAGTAAAACCCAGCCTGAGCCTGGAAGCCATAACTAGGAAAAGCTGGGCCCACCAAGCCCCCTGGGAAGCCTTCCTATTCTTCGGAAATTGGCCAGACACCAAATTGTGAGATTAGGAAATGGGCTGGGCCCAAATAAGATTAGCATACCTCCCCCCAGTTAAGATTCCTTAAATTAGGAAGGCTGGATAATGAAAAGAACAGTACCATACTAGAATATAAACTGGCTAGAAGCCAAGAAAGAGCCTCTGGCTGTGTGAGGTGATGCCTTTTTAAAAACCATCCATTTTGGAGACCTCTTATTAAAATAACCAATTTTATTTCCATTTATTCATGCATCCTCCCTTAAGCTTTTTCTTTTTTTTCTTTTCTTTTTTTTTTTTTTTCCTACTCTCTTTATTAGTCAAGCCTGTGGCTATCATGTTGGTATGGGGAATGTTTTATATAAACATAAAATTAAATAACAACTACATGTTAGCAATAATAAATGATAGAAAACAGTGCCCCAAACTAGAATGCATTTATTTTGAAAGCATTTTATTAGAACAACTATATTGTTCCCTCTCCACAAAAACATGTGTAGAAAAATAGGCTTTCAAATAGTTGCTGAAGACTGGGGGGTTAAGACACCTGAGAAGTGCCTATGAGGAGGTGGCTTCCCCAGAATGCAGTATTAGGACCAACCAAAAAGTGACCAGCTCAGAGTAGCATACTAAGGGCACGAGACCCAAACAAGTTTCTAAGTTCCAGGCACTTCTTACAGGGGTTATGTTTCTAGATTATTGGCAAGAACGTACTACTCAAAGATTACTTGGCACGTTACATGAGTAAACGCCTTTTGCAGTCGTGGGGGTGACTTGTCATGTACGAGGGAATGAGCTCACGTGAATCAAAGGAGTGTGGCTTGAATGTCACTTGCTGCAGTGTCATCATCTTCTGGAACATATCCTAGCTTCTCATTGCCTCTGTCTAAAGATACTGTCAGATTAACTGAGCAGGTGAAATTGTCACTGTCCTCAGATGCTTATACTAAGTCTCCCCTTCATGAAAGTCTGTCCAGAAGCCAGTGAAAACCAGCTTTAGTTTGTTTCGCTAAGCAGCTGTGCATTTGATTTTATTCATTTCCTGGCATCTGTCACATGCATGGAACTATGCTTCATAATTTTATAAGCATTATCTTAATTAAATTTCATATCAATACTATTGTTATTGCATTTATGAATGAGGAAACTGAGGCTCAATCAAATGAGGCCAATTGCTTCAGAATGCAGAGCCACAGCTCAGAATCAAAGTGGCAATACAGATTTTTCTGTAGGATACCTGACACCTAGGTTATCCAAGCTGCAAAGAATCTGATTCCTAGAACCCATAACCCCTCCCTACCTCCGTGTTTAAATTTCTTGCAGGATTAACGGCTAGAATGCACACTCCCTCACTGTACTCCCCTTTTCAATTACAACTGACTAGATTTCTAAGGGAATATTTGGATAGGTGTATTGCTTTTATTTTTATGTAGATTTCATTAAAAGCATCCTCAAGAGCATATTGAAATATTTCATATGAGTTTTCTTCTCCCATCATGTGTAAGTCCCAACACACCCAATGTCAGTGCAGGGTCCTAACTGATCAAGACTTGGCACTGTCTATATTTTGAATAACAATGTTTCAACTAAAATTTTTAATTTAAAAGTAAAAATGATTAATAGCAGTATATGAAACCTAATTGTCAAAGTCAAAATAAGTGGTGGTGAATCGGATACATTTTTTTTTTCTGCAGTAGAAGAATTAAACCTTAAAGCCCATGCTTGCACATGCCAGACAAGTTTTCCACTGAAGGATAGCTTCTATCCTTTAATATATTTTTTTTTTAATTTTGAGACAAGTTTTTGCTAAATTGCCCTGTCTAGACTTAAACTTTGGATGCTCCTGCCTCAATCTCCCAAGCAGCTGGGACTATAGGTGTGTCACCATGTCTGACTGGGTGGGACTCTTTAATCCTTTCTAATAAATAACTATGCAAAAAAATAGGAAGGTCATTATTCTAAGGTCAGAGCTGGAAGAAAATACTCTACATAACATGCATATGAGCTCATTGATAGATTATTTATTGCTTTCCTGTGAGATTCTTACAAATCCGGATTAATGCAAATATCTTCTACTTCTTGAAAAGACAGGCTCATTGTGAAACTGGGCAAACAAACTTTCTCCTCCATCCCCTCTATCCCATAATCGTATCATCACAGCTGCATCAATCTAAATATGTTTGTTCAGGGACACAATTAAAAAGAATGGCTTCTGAGAGTGGGATGTATCCACACTCAGTACTTGGGAGGTCAAGTATGACTGGTTGTTGTCATTGGTACACCACAAGCACCTGGCATCCAGTTTGCACAGATGCAGAGTGTAGGTTAATATTAGCACCACCTGTGCTTCAGGTGCACAATGTGATATAGTGACAATGAATCTGAGACAGAGACTATAGCTCAGACCAGCTCTCCCAAAGAAAGGTAAAACCAGATTCCCTCAAATCAGGGTGTTTCCCTCTCTCATCTTGTAACCTGTACAACTGCCAGACACTTTATTTCCTGCAGGCCTCTGTTCTCCCTTCTGAAGCTTCATTTAGAAAAGTTGTGAGGTTAGGACTGGTTATCACTTGGAAGAAAGGCATATTTACCAGCTGTAATTAACCTCCAAGCCCATAGTTATTAACAAGGTCTGTGAGTCCAAATGACTACATGAATGGCTACCCACGCAAATGAAGGCAAGTTTATAACAGGTACATATTTGCAACCAGCTGTCTAGTTTATTAAAAAACAAACACCATATATCAGAACATGTCTACAAGGCAGTGACAAAGTTAAAAGAACACTTTGCAAAAGGCATTAGGTGTCAAAATTACTGCATGTGACTGGTTCACATAATATTTTCCTGATAATGGTCCTAATTATATTAGGGAATTTCATAATAAAAGAAAGTTTTCAAACACACTAAATTTTTTATAAGCACAAGGCAGAGAGTTTTGAAGATTCTCTTTGGAAAGAAAAAAAAAGTCTCCAAGGTCATCCTAATTGAAGTGCTCTAATTTAGGAAGAATTCAGAGCAAAAGGAAAGATGCAAACCCTTTCCACAGTTGATACAATCTCAGACTTGGAGATGGAGAATGAGAATTGCAAAGGTTAAAGGCAATTTTTCTCAGAATGTTCTATAAGCACATCAAACACCTTACAAGGCAGAGCTGCCAAATTATGCAGAACACCAAAGCTTTCTGAAAGAAAGTGAGGGTCACAGGGAACATAAATGTATAGGATACCAGGGAGGCTGCCAACATGCAGAGAAAAGCAAGGACTGAATGGCCCAGGACGTCAGTCTCTGGTCAAAGTGAAACCAGGAATTATTATGTGGGACAGTAGCACCTATGAAAGATCAGGTGCACTTCCAAACTGTGACTCAGTGGCTGGCAAAGCATAAACCTGACGAAGACCCCTCTTGTGTAGGAAGATTCCCTGGGTTTTCCTCAAAACAAAAATTGTCTCACTTGTTTTCTTCCTTGCCTTTTGAGGAGCAGCTAATGGACTTTTTTAAATTGATATAAGGAAAAAGTTGTTTTCTGCAGGGTTAAATGGAGGAAGCTCACCTGAGCAACACTGACTTTATACAATGTTTTTTTGTTGCTTCCTCTCCTCATATGCCATACCTTATAGTCACACCATGATCGTTTCACATTTAAGAAATCTGAGGCCTGGGAAGAATTACTTATTTTATTTGATCAGCAACTTAAAGACAGTGTTGATGTCTCTGAAACTCCACATCCTTAGTGCTACACAGGCATCTTATTTATCCCTGGTATGGGTTGACCACTCATCTTATTCCACACCCTCTTCTAGGTGCTCAGAAAACAGCAGTGACAAGAACAGAAAGAAGACTTTACAGTTGTAGACCTTAATACTGGAGGAGCAGAAGGACAATAGTAAAAAGAAAAATAAGAGCAATGGCAAGTTGTGAAAAATTCCATGAAGGGTACAAAAGGTCGTGTGTTAAGTTGGACCCTACTTGGAATACCGTAACCAAAAAACATCTCTTTGAGGAAGAAAGATTTAAACTGGGAATTAAACTTAGGAAAGCCTTTGAAAACATGTCACTATAAAACAAGGACTCTGAAGTATAAAATAACCCAGCTAATCTGAGGAGTAAGGGAGAGGACAACCAGAGAGGGACAGACTGAGAAATGAATAAAGAGTATTCATTTGGAAAGGTAGAAGGTTGGGACCAGATCCCGCAGGGCCTTCTAGGCTTTGGTAAGTTTAGCTTCCATCTGCAGCAGAGAATAGCTGAAAAGTTTTAAGAGGGCAATGATCTGATTTAAGTTTGATTACTCTGGCTGTGTTGTAAGGGAAAAAAAAAAAAAATTGTAAGTGGCCAGAGAAGAGGGAAGAAAGAAGCTGAGACCAATTGGACAAGGCAATTGCAATACTGCAGGAGAATGATTAACAGCTTGGAAATGCAGACAGAGATTGGACTGGATGTGTAGTTTGGAAATAGACTTGGGAGGATTTGCTTCTGAATGGAATGGGGGAAGCCAGAAGTCAAGGGGGAAGCAAATTTTTTTTCTTTTTGAATGTGTGAAACCTGAAGGGAGAGCAGATTGTAGCCAAGTCAAGAACTACTTTGGACAGAGCTTGATGTATTTATTAGGCATCCACGTGGGTGTGTCAAGCAGGCTGTTGGGTAACTTCAGCACTAGTAGGAAAAGGACAGGGCTAGAGAAAATCATGCTGGTTGTTATCAGCTCCTAAATGACATGTGATATCATGATACTGATAGAGATTATCTAGAAAGAATTGTATATAGAGAAAACAAGAGGGCTTGGAGCAAGCTGTGTATATAACAAGCATTTAGGAGCTCAGTGTGATGAGCCAAGCAGAGAAGGTGGAAATCTGACTGGAGGCGCTGAGAGTGTGTGGGAAAAGAAGAAATGGGGACTGTGAAGAGGTCTCTTCCACAGTGCCAGATTGTGATCAGGATTGAGTTTGGGGTAGCATCTACAGTGGGCTGTAGCTAGGAGATTATTTACTTGTTTATTGACTTGTGTTATAATGGAAAAGGCAAAACTATGTTAATATAATGATGAAATAAAAACATTAATGAAATAGAGGGAGTGGAAAGCTATAGGAGCAAAGTCAGTAGATGGTCAACAGGGACAGGAGAATAAAGCATACCCCACTGTAATGGAAGGAAAGCAGAGAATGAGGAGACACAGAAGATATTTCATGATCCTCGAATGAATGAACCAATGCATCTGTCAATCCACAAATATATCTGCAACGGCATGCTTCTTTCCTATGGTCTAAATAATTTAGAAAATCTCTCAAGTTTACATCATTAAGGATTCCATACCTCAGAGTTCTTACTCTGAATTCATGCAATACCATCTCATAAGCCCCTGGTTGCTACACATGCATCTCTGCCTCGTTAAGTCCGTGAGTGTCTTGCCTCCTTAATGAGACGGTAAAGGCTGCTCATCCTCCTGGGTCTCCAGAGTCATCACAGTACAGCAGAAGTTCAACTGATAGGTGTCACTGATTAATCAGAGCTCGTTTTCCAAGGTCCTGTCTTATAATAGCACTACTAATGATACTTCTAGTTCAAATATTGTATGATTCTCAGGCAGCTGATTAGTAAACAGGTACTTTGGTCACCAAACCAAAATGTGATCGTAATATCAGTGAAACCACTAGCTGGCTTCCAATCCTTGAAACCACTCATGAGTGTGTTCTAGAAAAAGAGGTGGGGGTTGGGGGGCTGAGAATACAAGCAAACAAACCCACTCATATTTCAGTAGGGAAAATAAACTCCCAGGACAAAAATATTTTCCCATAAAATCTTCCCCAACCTTCATTACAAAACAGTTGACGCTCTATCGGTTTCTCAGTAACACCACTGAAAGGTAATGAGTCTTTTCCATTCTGAACTAAACTATGGAACAACAGAAATGACCCCATTTTACTCACACTCTCTGGGAAAGTGAGGACAAAAACAGAAGAATTCATGTGTATTTCGATATTTATATTTGGATTAATTTATATATGGAATTTTAATTACAGGATGCAAGCTTGTGATTAATTTAATTTTTGTTTCAATTTAAGAGGATGCACTTGGTTAATGGAGTGCCTTTGATAAAATGCTTTATTGAGGGATCTCATCTGTGTGATTTACTGTCTAGGTACATGTTAAGTTCCTTTCATTACAGAAGAAATTGTTATGTGCCCTTGAAGTTGAATTCATTGCACAGGTGGGGGAGGGGATGGCAGTACTTTCAATATAACCTACTATTTCCAAGGAAAGCAGCAGATTCAAAGGAAACCTTGTTTGGATTTCTTGTTATAAACCTCTTTCTCTGTGTATTCAATACACATATGTGCATTGCTGATTAATGCCCAAATCCTTGCTGACATTATGATAAGCTTTAAAGCTATCCTGTCAGAGAGAGAGAGTGTGTGTGGTGTGTGCTTTGCCTTTTCTTGTAGACAATATCTTAAAATGAAGGTTAGAAGCAAAGGAAAAGAAGGTGAAGCAAAAACTGAAATGGAAACACTTGAAGTTGGAAGAAGAAAATAGAAAATATGGGGCAAAAGTCCTACTCAAGGAATTATCCTTGAATAACCTTGTTTGGAAAATTGTAGAAAATAAGCCAATCTATGTAATCCCGTTATGTACTGTTAGTTTAAGGTTTTAGTCACAGAGAAACTGTGTAATGAGATTAAAGCACACAAGAAAATATGGTTGTCTGCTGCGTGTTAGAATAAAACAAAGAAGGCAATAAATGGACAATTATAATCCATTCCTCTCCCCACACCCTGCAGAAATAAAACAATGAGGAAGGAAGATCTCCAGATACTGTAAATACCAAACTCTAGTCTCCCCCAGCTGCACATCTTTGAAGAGCATGCATCTGCTTTCATTATTCAGTTCCTGGTACTCTTTTTATTGTCATAAAAGAATGATGTGGTCTTAAAGGGAAAGACAAGTTCTGCTGATTATTCCTCCAAGTCTGGATCTCCCTTTCTGGGTACCTAAGAAGATGGGTGGTGGGATGCTCAACTGTGTCTTTCTTCCTCAACCCCAATTCCAATACCAGCCTGCAACACTCATGGTTTTCATTTTAGTTACTACTACTCAACTCTGCCATTGCAGCCACAGGCATTGAAATGTCACAAAAAAACAATAGTCAGCTCGTGGGCAATAGTTTGCAGACCCCTGGGTTGGAAGACGAGAAAAGTGGAATGAAGTATGTGGGACACTTGAGATGAAAACGAATCCCTTCCATTTTATTCCGAAGTTTATGTTCTTCACATTTCCTTTGTGAATTTATAACATGGATCTGTCACTAAGGGTCCAGGATACATGGAATTTGAAAGTAATCAATAACAAATGCTCCCTCTCTGATCCATTTTTTTACTGACTAAAAATCAAAGGTTTGATAGTGAAGGGAATGTGTATATCAGGGGGCAATGATGGAAAGAAAGAAAATGACTTCTATCCTCCAAATGGGCCATTGGGTTAGTGCCACCATATGGATAAATCTGCTAACTGAGAATGGTTGTTCTCATAGTTGAACTCTGTGTCAGTTGCATGATCATCACCTGAGATCTTGTTGAAAATGCATTCTCAGGACTCAAATGTGAGCTACTGAGCCCAAATCTTTTAGGTAGGGCTCACAATATGTTTTAACAGGCCCTCCAGATGCTCCTGATAAACACTGAAATTTGAGAATCACTTACCTATTCTGTACACTCTTCTATTCCTCTTGGCTATTAACTAGCTACATCAAATATACTACAGTAATTCTATTTTCAAAATCGTGTACATTCCTGTACAAAACTTTTGGTCTTTAGCGGGACAAAATGAGGAATAATTCAAACTTGCAATAGAAAGTACATTTTGAAGGGTATTATCCTGAATTTCTTACTGTTTACATTCAAAGACAAATTTTACATTCCACACATGACTAGATTTTGATGTTTTTCTTTTTGCTGCCTGATCTTTTAATCTCCCTCTCTGTCTCCCCTCTGCAAGGGTATTTATAAGAAGCAAATTCTCATTATTAGCCAAAGATAACCAAATTTGGAAACTAAATACAGACTATAAACAACATACTCTACGGTAAGTCAGAAATCGTCAAGTTTGGAATTGTGCTATTGTGTTTGGTTTTTCACCTTCACGTCATTGTGAGCAATAGTGGATACATAACATGGCACACAAACTTCTCTTCAAAAGAAAGGTGCGAGAAGGCCTAGGCGACTGCAATTATCAGCTCCAAGACAACTTTGGTTAAGAGCAAACAGACCTGTAAACATCCAAGTTCACACTTTGAATTGTGTCCAGATGGGAACAGGCTCCAAGCAGAACCTAGAGCCCAGAAGCTAGTGTACAGCAGCAAAGTACTTCCTCCCTTCCAGCCCTCAGGATGGTCAGCATGAGCTTCTTTTTGCAAAACTGCAATGCCCTTTCCAGTTGCTCAACTGCTCTGCTTGTGGCCAAACCCTGAAGCACAGAAAGTACACCAGGGAGGCTTTGGGTAGAGAGGAAGGAGGCACAGGAAGTCCAAGAAGGGACAAGAGAAATACAGACTTCCTTACTTAATTTTCATCTAATGAGCCCCCCTGAGACCCAAACTCTGCCCACAGCTTTCTTCCTCTGGCAATCTTTAGACATAGAGTTCTAATCCCCTTTTCAAACTCAAGTTCATCCCCAGTGCAGTTATTTCAGCTGTGCGTGTTAAGCAGCTCACAGTATGGTGTGGCAATATCCATTTCTACAGGACAATCCTGTTAGAGGAAAATCGATTAATTCAGTTTGCTGGATTTCCAGTATTTGGAGCTCAGCAGTGCCTAAACACATTAACCAAGTTAAACAGAAAGAGCAGCAGTGGTTAATGTCGACTCGGTAAAGGAGACAGTAGTTCCAGCAGCCACCAGTCAAGCCCTATCAACTTCACCCACAATCCACAATCCACATACCTAAAAGTTGGCACTGCAGGCTTCATGCAGAAAGGTTGTTTCTCCATCCCCTCACCTGGACTTCTTCTGATGGACACTTGCATGAAAAGAGCTTGGAAAGAGAAGTCAGAGTTCTGGATAAAATCTCCCTGCTTAGAAGATTTTACTTTGAAATTTAAAAATCAGTAATTTGCCTATAGCATACAGGAAGAGGCCAGTATGAATTCCAAGCTGATGTACATTCCTTGTCTAGAACATTGTCCATGTAATTGCATATGATACTACAGAAAATAATGGTTCGTTCCTTTTGCAAGTATAAAAGTCATGTACTATAGTTAATTTTTTCCAAATCATCTACTTAAGAGGGGAAAAACTGCAAAGAAGGGACAAGAAAATATTTTAAATGATTCCAATATAAACATAATATATAACTAGAGTAATTCGAAATGTTCAAAGGGAGTAAACTAAAATTAAAATGAGACTAAGAACCAAACCATCTCAGAAACAAAAATTTGGAGAAGGAAATACTGTTCACCAAAGAACTGTGCCAGTTATCTTCTGTATGAAACTGTCACTAGGCTTATGGAGAGATTTAGCTAAGGATCAGTTTCATTACTGAACATCCTTCGAGATAGGTTAACTTAAACATGGGAAAACCATCATCTTACTTAGGTAGTTGCTCAGTCTGAGTCTCAGGACCCCTACTTATATGCAATACCCCGCAGCAATACCAAGAATTTCAACAAGTCAAACTCTGAAGTTAGTGAAGCTATCCTCTCTCCTCCTCCAATTAATAGAAAGCTTGACCTGAAAGCACTGATCCTAAATATCCAAATTCCTCTCTTCACAGATAAGGACAGAAAGTGTTTGAGAGGTGAAAATTTTGCTCCAAGTCAGAAAACTAAGATAAGAACTGAAATAAATTCAGTCTCCAAATTCAGAGTTGTTTCAGAGTTTGTTTTTTTTTTTTTTTTCCTAAAGTGCAGAGGACAGGGAATTGGGAGATAATTTTTGACACAATGTAGTCATTTAACTAAGGAGTCAACCTGAAAAGAAATAGGGTTAAAAATATTCAGCTTCTTCTTGAATATTTTGAGAGGGCCTCCATGGCTCTTCCAGTTGTTTCTACCATTCTAGAAGAAAACAGGAGTTTAACTCAAATATCCAAGCCTAAGTTTGAATAGCCAAGTTGCAGACATCGACTGATGATAGGGCCTGCCCCGATCTTTCTCACAGACAGATAACTGCCTTTTGCAATGGACAAAAGCTAGCAGAAAGAGGGTTGAATGATGAGTTGGGATTTTTTGTGAGGAAAAATGATCCCTGTGCCATTTCTGACTTTCATGACACAGGTTTCTCATTTTTTAAATTTTTTTTATTCATTCCTTTTAATTATACATAACAGTAGACTGTTTTATACATCAAATATACATGGAGTATAGCTTCCCACTTTTTTGTGGTTGTACATGATGTGGAGTTATACTGGTTGTGTATTCATATATGAATACAGGAAAGTTATGTCTGATTCAATCTACTGTCTTTCCTATTCCTATCCCCACTCCCTTCCCTTCATTCTCCCTTGTGAAATCCAGTGAACTTCTGTTCTCTGCACGTTCATCCCCCCTTATTGCCCCCTTATCATCCACGTATCAGAGAGAACATTTGGCTTTTGTTTTGTTTTGTTTTGTTTTTTTGGGGGGGGGGGCGGTTGGCTTATTGCACTTAGCATGATAGTCTCCATTTCCATCCATTTTCCAGCAAATACCATAATTTCATTCTTTATGGCTGAGTATATTTCATTGTGTATATAAACCCCATTTTCTTTATCAATTCATCTGCTGAAGGGCACCTAGGTTGGTACCACAGCTTAGCTATTGTGAACTGAGCTGCTATAAACTTTGATGTGGCCATGTCACTGTAGTATGCTGATTTTAAATTCTTTGGGTATATGCTGTGGAGTGGGATAACTGGGTCAAAGTTGGTCTCATTCCAAGTTTTCTGTTAAGGTAGGAATTTACAGAAGTCTAGATCAAGGAAATCTGACTGACACACATCTTGATTTTTTGAAAGGTCCTTGACAGTGTCCTAGTTTATAGACTAATTTTGGAGAAATCCAAGTACAATTAGTCAAATTGACGATAAGTTGACCACTGTATCCAAAGAATTTTGGGAAATTCCAAATATTGCTACAAAACAATTCCCTCAATATCTGGAAGCAATTGTTCAGAGAGTGGCACAGAGTTCTGTCCTTGGTCATGTTCAAGTCCAGTGGTTTTAAAAAGAACATGATCAAATTAGTAAATAGAAAGCAAAAAGGGTTTTGTGTGTATTTGGCATTTTCAGCAGGGATGTTAGATACCCATTCTCAACAAAATATTCAAACATACCGATCTAAAACAAAATTGTCAAGAATCTCTTAATAGATTAAAACAATAGACACAAAGATGAAATGGAGCTCAGATAAATGTAATGACTGACTTTTAAAAATAATCAACTGAACTAATAAAACCAAGTGAATCTTGTCTTGAAAGCAATTAGTGAAAATTGTCTAGGAATTTTTGTTGACCCAAAGCTCTGACTTAAAAGTCTGAGGGAGATTCTAAAAAGATGTTAAGCCAATACCTGTTATTAATAAAATAGAGTATAAAATACATACAACACAGCTGGAAAATTAGGACATTTTTAAGCACTGAACTCCTTTACGAAATCTGAGTGATTAATGATTGTTCCAGGGAAGATGACCAAGGCTGTGAGGAAAAAGGAGACTTACTGGCCAAGTAGTGGCACACACCCATAATCACAGTGGCTCGGGAGGCTGAGGCAGGAAGATCTCAAGTTCAAAGTCATCCTCAGCAAAAGCAAGGGACTAACTAACTAAATGACACCCTGTCTCTAAATAAAATACAAAATAGGGTTGGGGATGTGGCTCAGTGACTGAGTGCGTCTGAGTTCAATTCCTGGTACCCAAAGGAATATTATCATTTAAGCAATGGTCTAAGGAAATGGGGTTTGGTTTGCAATGTTGTCTCAATAAGTAAATAAGCTAATTTATAACATTTGATGAGGAGTTTTGGCGATTACTATTAAATTTATTTGTAGATATCCAAAAGAGAACTTAGCACAAATGGGTTGAACCTAGAAAGAGAAATTTTTTAGTTAGACATAAAAAGATGCCCCCCAAAGATTTAAGTCTCCAAGTATGAAAGGCTTAGATAAAATCATGTAGTTTAGTCTATGTCACCTCATGCAAAACCATGAAGGTTGTGAGCATGATTGTTTTTTTAAAAGATTATTGATTTGCCAGAAGGCCACCTGTGATTTGTAAAGTTTCTTCTGTTGCAGTTTTTATGATTCAAATGAATAACTTTTTCTACGCTAAAGAATGATAGTGGTGATGGGAAATTTCCCTTCTAATAGGAATAAGGTCAGTAATGATATCGGCTCACAAATTTATAGTAATAGCAGCTTGCTACTTTAATGACAAAGGGGTCTCTAATGTGAAATAATTGGACTGCATTATATTTAACATAGCAATTGAAATTATTTCCCTATGATTCCTGCGTAACACTCAGCATGGATTTACTGTAATAAAATTAAATTTCTCATATTAGGTGTTTTGTCATACCTTTGAGCCAGGCCTTAGGCTATATAGGAACTGATCAAATGAATGAAAGCTACTTGATGTGGCAGGTGGCTTCTTAAAATCAAGTCCATTAATTCTTGCTATAGAAAACTGCCTAAAATAATAATAAGCAAAATAAGCTTCCTTCGTGCTTCATTGACAAACTAGCACTGCTGATGCTTGTTATTTCTTTTAGGAAACAATTCGGCATATTTTGCAACAGTAGTTAAAACAACAACAATAATATAAAAGCACAAATAGAAAGCAAAGATAAAATAATAATAACAACAAGTAACCTACTTCCTCCCTCCCAAAACCGGATTAGGAGAAGAGGATCATTTAAAAAATGGTCACCAAGATATTTTATCCTATATTTAATTACTGTCCAAAAGCACTAAATGGAAAATTCCGGAATAAACAATCTAAAAGTTTTAAATTGCATGCCATTCTGAGAACTGCAATTACAACTCCCAGTACACCATCCAGGACAGGAATCACTTTGGTCCAGCATATTCACAGGGTACACACCCTCTTAGTCACTTAGTAGCCATCTTATTGTCACATCAATGGTTGAAGTACTGTAGTGCTTGGTCCATGTAAGCCTTGTTTTACTTTATAATGTATGGCCCCAAGGCACAAGAATAGTGATCGATCATGGCAATTTGGATATGTCAAAGAGAAGTTGTAACAGGCTTGTTTTAAGTGAAAAAGTGAAAGTTCTCCACTTAATAAGGAAAGAAAAAAAATTCACATGCTGAGTTTGCTAAGATCTATAGTAAGACTGAATCTTCTATCAGTGAAATTGAGAAGAAAAAAAAAAAGAAATTCATGCAGTTTTTGCTGTTGTACCTCAAACTGCAAAAGGTATGGTCACTGTGTGTGATAAGTGCTTATTTGTTCACCTTGCCGTGTGGGCATTGCCTAACCTCACATCAGCACAAGAAGGAATTAGGAGTAGAGCTCAGAGAGAAAGTGACAGAGATCACATTCTAGTTTTATTGCTGTATATCATTACCATTTTCTATTTTAGTATTATCGTAGTTAATCTTTTACTCTGCCTAATTTATAAATTCAACTTTATCATAGGAAATGCATATGTAGGAAAAAAAAATAACGGTGTCTGTGGATTCAGTACTATTCATGGTTTCAGGTACCATTGAACTCTGGGTCTGAATCTCCCACTGATAAGGAGGAACTACTATATAGAAGGGAACCAAGGTTCATAGTGGAGATCAAATACTCAAAAGAGAGTTGGTATATACCAACTAAACTGCCTGGATCTCTTCAAACGTCAGGTATCCTCACTTGAAACTGAAACTAAATGTGGTCCTCACCAGTCTTCATGTTTAATCCTGGTGACCTAAGCCTTGTCCCATGCCTCATAGCCATAGACATGCCCAACCTATTGAAGCATTCACTATTCTCTACCCCCATTCCACACATTATTTTACCCCCTCAATTAATGAGAGAATGATGTCTATCAAGAATGAACTTTGCACATCACTATTCTTTCTCCTCTCTTCTTCTTCTTTTTTAAACCCCTTTTAGTATCTTCTTCGCAGTGGCCTATTCTGCATCTTCCACCCATGCTATGTCCTCCTGCCAGAGTCATCTTCACAGGACATTCCCCTGATGGTACAGTTAGTCTAATTCTGTTCAGGACAAGCCCTGCTTATTGAAAAAGTTATATGTTCAGCCTGGTACTTAAAGCCCTCAATTCACCCTCTGTTCGAGTTCCTTTCCTGGTCTTCCCCTTACAAATCAACTTTACCCATCTTATTTTGCAGCGTACTCTCTACCGCCAAAATAAGGTTACTGTTCACTTTTTTGCATACTTGGAATTACAGTCCACCTTGCCCTTCACATCTAACTTCTGTCTAGAGTACTTTTCCACTCCCTTTCACTTCCCAAACTCTTTAAGAGCAAAGAACACTTCCTTCCCAGTTACTGCACCATTTGTATTTTGAATTGAATAGCGATAGGCATTTTTTAATTCTCTGCTAGATTATGCAATCCTGGAGAGGTCGGTTGTTTCTGGATGGCACATGGTATTTAGTTTTAATTAATACTGAATACTTGTTCATTGATATCTGGGATGACTTTCATTTCTTTTCCCCTCCTTTATGCAAATGTAATAGGCCAAGTCCAATGAGGTTATACAAAGGAAAATCATTTTTCTCCAATTATTGCCTCTATCACACTCTATCACATCTCCCCCAATTTCCTCTTGAAAATACCTCAGGACTTCATGGTTTTCTGGTCACTTTGAGTTATCAGAACAATCTCATTTAGGTAAGCAACTCAGATTCATTTCCTTTTTTTGCAGGGGTAGAGTACAGGGAATTGAATTGAGCCACATCCCCAGCCCTATTTCATATTTTATTTAGAGACAGAGTCTCACTGAGTTGCTAGTGCCTCACTTTTGCTGAGGCTGGCTTTGAATTCTCGATCCTCCTGCCTCAGCCTCCTGAGCCGCTGGGATTACAGGCATGCACAACCACACTACAACTCAGATTCATTTTCTAGTAGTAAAATACAACAGTCCAGTCTAAACAAAACTGAGATCTCCTACTTGGCCAGTATTCCTCAGGGCCATACAACAAAAAGAAAGGATTAGAAACTGTCATAGAGCAGTGGGAACAGGGAGACATGAAATCTAATGCAATGTCATGTCCTACTTTGAATTCTGAAACAGAAAGAGAGAGAATTGGTGAAATACAAATAAACTCTGGAGTTTAGTAATTATTAAATGCACCAATGTCAGCACTGGTTTCTCAGTTTTGACATATATATCAGTTTGACATATATATCATATATATATAAGGTGCTAATAATGGAAAAGTCTGGGTGAGGGGGCACATGGAAATTCTTCTATGTTTGCAAATTTTCTGTAAAAGTAGTCATAAATATTTTACCATTTATTTCATATCTATTACATATAATAAATACATGTATGTATGTTTTTATAAACTATCTGGACACCCAGTTCAAAGTTTCTCCTCATCCTATATCTTCCCCCTCCCTGAACACCTTTGCTATTTTTTAGTAGTGTTTACAGGCCCCAAGTAGGGGATTTTGTAATAATCTCAGGGAATTCCTCTCCAGTACTTCTCAGTTCAGGGTGCTTATTGAAATCAAATGTCTTTGATAATTATAAAAGCCCCACTGACCATCCTGTTACATGAACAAAGTCAATTGTCTGCTAGGAATCTGCAGTGAAGAGGCCACTCTGATAACAAACTTAACATACTATGATCCTGGTCTACACAAGAAGATCAAGATTCTGATATAGAGATCTTTAAAGCATGAATAGAAGTTGAATTGCAGGACATGAGATCAGTCCTGACAGAAACCAGAAGATTCCACAGATTGTTCAGGTGCCCGATTTTTTCCATGTAGTATCTATAAATGACACTTTCCAAAGTGGGTATTCCCGCCACTTTGAATCTTAAAAAGAGAATTACAAGGATGTCTAAATGGCAGGGAAGCTTAGGCCTGAATGGAATACTCAAAGGATGTGACCTGAGGGTGACAGTTACATAAATCTGTCAGTAACTGACATAAACCCATCAGAACCTAAGGACCTTCAGAGAATCTCAGAGGTTCTGGGTTGTACTCCATCCTGAAGCACCTTTCCAACCCTTCCAAGCCAGGCCTCATCTCATGGAAAATGGTGCTTTTACTTGGGATTAATATTTTCCAATGTAGTTAGTGTTTCAATGATTTGCAGCTATCGACTTTTAAGAGAGATGTGATCACATAGAAAGAACTCTGACATTTCCATGACATTTCCTGTTGAAAGGAAAAAAAAAATTATTTCTCTTTCTTTCCTTTTAATTCAATGCTGAGTTAGAGATGGAGTGAAAAAAGAGGGGGAAAGCTTCTTGCTCTCAAATAGTATTGCCACCACGGATGACATGCCCCAGTGTTCCCTTTTATGTTACTATTTTCTCAAATGTCTTCTGTCCCCTGATACCATCAGCTGAAGCTACATTATAGAGACACTTATGTCATTGTGCTATTGAAATGTGAGACTTTTCAGCTATAACATGCTTTATATTCAAGGTTTTTATTCATCATGGGACCATGTTTCTGGTCTTGTTTTCATTATTGACAGGGAAAGTGTTTGTCAATTTTGCTTTTTCATCTTTTCTTTTTCCCTGGCATATTTAAAGAAAAAAAAAATAAAAAAGCTCAGCTTTAAGTTCTATGAGGAATATAGGGCTCAGGTATCCTCCTCAAGGTAAATGTCAAAATGCCTATCTCAGACCAATTGCTGGCGCAGCCATTGACATTGTTGGAAGCAACTTCTCACTATTTTTAGGTGTGATTGAAAAGAATGGGCTACTAGGTGTCCCTTTCATTACAAAAAAGCAGGATGCGCAGGCAGTGTACAATCTCCTTGGATAAGAGCTCAGGAGATGAACACCCATCTGTTTTACAAGGAGTCCCCAGAGTTCCAAGTAAAGGCCTCACACTGGGATAGGTCACCTTTAAGGAACTTTAAATATCAATAACTCAAATTCTAGCACAGACTGTCCTTGTGGCCAATTGAGTCATCATTTTATTCTTAATTAAAACGTTTACTTATATGCTGTAAACATATAACAAATTTATTCACAAACAGAAACTTTGGCAGTCAGATAAGAGGAAAAAAAATCACCGGAACTTTCCAGTCTTGTTCTGAAAGTCTGGCTGGAGGCCAATTTGGAAAGCCTTGGTTCTGGATAACCTATTCTGGAACAGTAGGGAATCCATCTGCTCTGAGCTTAACCTCCTGGCACAAACACCAACACATTTCCCAACTTTCCTGTTCTAATTGGAATTCTAATTAATTCTATTCTAATAATCCTATTCTAATATTCCATGTGCTCTGCTTGCAACTTAATGATGAAGAAGTGTTTCCAACGTTGAATATACTGTGTCCTTTTCTTTGTTCTTGGCCAATACTCTGACTATCCTCCATTGGACAGAACCATATAGTTCATTTATTTGACTAAAGGAATTCATGGTTCCTTTTGTAGAATAGAAAAGAAATAATGAAGGGCTCCAGTGATATAAATGGGAAAGTATTAGACCAGCTCTCAGGGTACTTGCTTCTTAGTTCAGTGTCTACAAAATACCAACTCTTTAGGGGATACTTTACAAGTCTCCCATGAAATAATTTCTTAACCATAAAAATAAACAAAAGCAAAACTTTCTGTTATACACCATGATTTTGTTGTGAGAATTGCATAATTATGTGAAATTAATAAATGTCCCATAAAGGAAGCATTCTTATTTCTGAACGTTCCCAAGGAGGGTAGTCCAGAGATCTATGGCCAATGGTGAATCCATCCTCCTATGAACGCAGTGAAGGAATTTTGTTTATCATTCAACCTGCCTGACAGATGGGGACCCACTTATTCCATATTCTTTGCAAATCGGCAACAGCAACAGAATGAATGAAAAGTTTTGAGGAATCTGATGGGAACTATCCCCAAACAGTGTAGAATGTTATGTGCGGAATGATTCTTTCCGTCCCACCAACAGAAGTGCTTTTTTTTTTTTTGTTACTGGCTTGCCAACCCCTCATCCAGGTGCTATGCAAGAAATGACATAAGGCAAAATAGCAAAATGTTTGAGGTGCCAACATATACTTAGGACATATGCTTTCTAAGGAAAAGGGAATTATTCATGATCAAACTCATTTAAAGAAATGCTGTGCATGCAATTCAAAGGTAACATGATTGCCAAAGCTCCAGAGCCAAAGGTAATAAAATGAAACCGTTGTGCCTAGAATCAAGACAGTGAGACAGAGAATGAAATCAGAAGGAACCACTGAGGGAAGGGCCTAACCAGCTACGGCCTGGTAGACCAAATTAAAGAATTTAGACTCCATATCCTAAAAGCCAAGAACTTTAGTGAAGGATTTGAAGCAGAGAGTGGTGTGGCCAAATTTGTATTAAAACAAAAATCAAAGCCAGTCTAACCATGGTAGTGGGAGAGAGCAAGAATGAATACGGGTGATGACAACGGAATTGAAGAATGAGGTTAGAAGATAAACTGACGGAAACTTTGGGGTTTCATTGTGTGATTTGGAGGTGGACTGGCAGGGGGAAGAAGGAAAGAGGAAATGGAGAGGGCAAGGAGGAGACCCAGGACATTAGATGCTACACTGGATGGTAGAGCTGAATACATGACTATGACTGACTAAGCAAAAGACCCAAGAGCAGGAAAGGATTTTGAGTGAAGATCAGTGTGAACCTCACCAGTGTAATTTTGGGATTATCTGAAAATAAATTGAATAAGTTATGGAATATATCTTTTGGACCGAAGTTCTGGGTAATCACAGAGAAGTGTGCCAACACACAAGTACGTTTGAAAACTCTGAGTAAGAATAAAATCTCACAGGGAAATGCATACAGTCATTAAAATCATGCCAAAGCAAATCTGTTTTCTCCTCTGTCTTAATGCATTGTCCTTTTAATGCCAAAGGTTTTTTTTAACATCACACGTATGATTATTTACATTCTTTATATTTTCTATACTAGCACACAACATATCAGAGTAAGCAAATAATCAGCACCAGTCATGAGGGTCTATTGCAACACACACGGCCTGCCAGGTAATTTAACTTCATTCTATCGTTTTAAGGTAGAAATTACCATTCCCATTTTACAGGTGAGAAAATTGAAGCTTGAGTTCCCTAACATCACAGAGTAAGCATCAAAACCAGAATTCTAATCTAGGTCTGAGTAGCAGGATGAATGGCCTGAACCATTTATTGTCTTCTACTGTACCATGCAGCTGTTCTCCATAATTCTTCAAAAAAGCTAATGGAATATATTCAACATAAAAATCTAATAAGATGGTATCATTGTAAGTTTTGGAACAGGGCCATCTGACTAATTCAGTTGATCGGTATATGTTACACACCAGTACATGTTCAGACACACACTTTAAGTGAGGGGGTGATTGAGGAATTAACCAAGGTGTTAATGAAGGGATCAATCTGCCTTTCAGAGCACTCAAAAGTGCACGTGATGGTATGTAAATGATTGCGAGTAAACTGTGTTTCTACCTACTAGTACACTAGGTGAGGCACTGAAGACCTCCTAAGAACTGTTCAAAGAAAAGGCAGATTTCCATCTCAGCTGAACATGCACCATGTGTGCCGGGGCCACCAGAAGTTTACAGTGGTTGTGACAAGATGTGGTTGTCAAGAGGGGTGTCAATCAAAGTTTATGACTTGAGTAAATGAAGGTGAAGATTAAAAACAGAAATAAGACCACCAATGAAAAACACCTACAATATTTTACAGATATTTATTTTTACCGCTTCAGCAATAAAGATTCCTAAGTCTCTGCCAAAAGAGAACAGATCTAAGACTGACCTGAAAGCACAATAGGAAGAAAAGTCAAGTATTTGATATTGTGAACCCCGATCAGCAAACTGCAGCTAGGGGCAAAATCTAGCCCACCACCTGTGGTCACACTGCTGTGCAGAGAGAAGGGTGTTTATATATTCATATGCTTAAAAGAAAGCAAAAGAAGAAGGTTTTAAACATGGAAAACTCACGAAATCTAAACTTCAGTACCTCATAAGTAAGATTTTATTGGAACGTGGCCACATTCATTCTTTGGTATTGTGTCTGTTTTCATATTGCAATAGCAGGACCTGGTGATTGTCACCAGCTGCCTGACCCACGAGGACTAAAATATTTACTATCTGGTCCTGTCGGGACAAAGGCTGCAAGTCCTTTGTGCAGAAAGGTCCATGTTATTTTCAGTGATTGCTCTCCTGTGCATTTTTCTGTGGAAAGGATATTTCTGTCCTTGGAGTCAGGAGATTAGTATTTACTTTTCTTTTGAATAAAATAAAGAATTTGAACTCAACCACTTAATATTTTCCAGACCTTTAGTTCTATGGTCAATCTTGCTCAATATAAATCAACTCTTTCCACAGAAAAGAAAGTCTTTTAAAAGTAAAGAACATAGTCGTTGTGAACACCTCCTTTAAAAAACAGTACAGTTACCCATTTATCTATTTTTAAGATAAAAATTGTTCCAAATCCAGACAATAAGACTGTCACTTTTACTTTACACAATGAAAATACCACCAGTAGACCATGAACTCGCTCTTTTTTCCTGGATTGTGTTCTAGCAAGGGATTGCAGTTTATTTGAGAGTGCTGTATCCTCTAGCATTTTTATTCTTTGTTTTCTGAACCAAAATTCAGAACACATCATTTGAAGAAAATGTTTTTAGGTCTCCTTCCACAAGTAAGAAGTAATCAGACCTCTATGGCATAGAACAGATTGGAAATTGTAAAATAAAATTGATGGGGGGAAAACAACAGAGAGAAATGTCTAAAATCAGGATATCCCAGAAAATCTTGACTATATTAACAGTAAAAGTAGGTCTTCAAAGGTGCCAAGCCAAGTTTCTTGATTCTGTTAACACCTGGTTCCTTCCAATGGAGTTGCCTGGCCCAGGAACATTTCAGCATCACTGCCAAACCTGGGGATGCTTTATAAATGTCCATTACAAATGGAGTGAGTGATTTGCTTAAGCCACCCAAGAAATTAGATGCTACACTGAAATAAGAGCAAGTCCTCTGCTCCTTCATCTTAATCCTAACACTTCTCCAAACCCCTAAACACGCATAGAATTGTCAACGCAGCTAAATTTTCCCCTTTGATAAATTCTATTCAGTTTGTTTGCCTTTCACCCTCTGATCTTAGTTCCTATTTGTAAGAAACTTGTTTCTGAAATTTCTCTGTGATGAATAACATTCTTTGAGTTCGTATCCCTGTGAAAGAAGCAAAGCATATTAAACATATGAATCAAATATTCCTCCCTGTCAAAAAACAGAAAAACATATCTTTATATTTATTTACATTTGCAAGTAATATGTCTCAATCTGTGCATGCCTGGATTCATATCTTCCTGAAATATGTTGCACTGACTTTCAATCTAAGGTGCATGCCTCAAACACTCACTGGAGACTCTGGGTCTTGCTATACCCTCAGGAATTCATGTTCAGAGGAAATGGGATTAATTGCCTGGTGGTAGAATTTGATGTAATGAAATTGTGTGAGTTGTAAGAATTATTTCAGAGCAGATGGTGACACAAGGCACAATTTGGTTCTTACAGCGCCTGTGGAAATTTTAGATATTGCCTCCTCCTCAGGCAAATCCAAGAATTTATGCTTACCTACAATGATTCACATGCTGAATTTAAGGACAGAAATGGCTGCTTTCTAGAAATTACGGAAATTGTATCTTTCTTCCTTTAAAATTTGGATTGGTTAAATTGGCATTTGATGCCCTTCAATGGAAGGTTCCCAACTACCTCTTCCTTATCCTTATAGACTTACTGGTAATACCAAACCCCTGATAAATAAATTTCCAGCAATCTCTTTGACCTCTTTCACATCCGTGTGTATTTACTTATATAGTTGTCTCTGCCTGGAGGTCTCCTAATCTTTTTTAAATGACCAAGTCCCCCCCCCACCTTTTTTTTAATGAATCAACTCAGAGATGGTCCTCTCCAGGAGACCTCTCTATTTCCTTTAGGAAGTTCAAGTCCTTGATATTCTTATATGCCAAACTTTCCTCTATCTCTGCTTTTATCTGTGTTGGAATCGGGTGGAATTTATGAATAGCTTCTAACCCGACTATAAGGTGTTCAAAATAAGGTCTGTCTCATGGTTATCCCCAAGTTCTTTTGCCTTGCACATACCTGATGCTCACTAATATCTGTAGGATGGTAGTCTACCACTCAAAATTTTAAGGGAAATTATGAGTCCTGTTCATTAATAAAAAGAATGGTAAGTGATACTATACAGATCCACACAAAAGTGTAGAAGTAAGGACAGGGCAGAAAGGGAGGAAGAAAGGAAAGCAGATGGTCATGAGGTACAGTTATCAAAAAATCACATTTCTATTAAGAGGTCCCCCCAATATGTAGAAAAAATATCCTTGAAAATGGGACCTGGAGGCTCCACATAGGCGCCCCAGTAGAGCATGTCTCTATAATTCCTATTTTTATGCTACAACACACATTGCTTGCCTCGTACCAAAATATCATCAATCTCTTCCACTCCTCATCCAGTTTCAAGGCCCAACCTAAGCTATTTTGCCTCCTGAAAATCTTTCCCAGTTTCTCTGATACCTACATATCTAGCCTTTGATGGTCATTTATTTTAAATGTTTCTTGTATCTTTAACATCATTTCATGTTGAACTGACATCTGGATATTTTAGAGTGTAAATACTTTTTTGGCCGTGATATTATACATTTCTCAAGAGATGGCCTTCTTAGTACTCTATTGTAGTCCCTGTGGTGCCAAGAAAAATCCAAAGTTCATGTAAGTGATTTCATTAAGATCAAGTAAACAAAACCTAAGTCAGGTGAGAAGATGTGAACAACTTTCCCTGGAGGAGATTCTGAAGGGGACATCTCCTTGCCCTAAGAATTTGCCTTATTCAAATTTGAGTTATATTGCCCTGGGTGAATAGGTAGTGATTTTGTTGCCAAAGTGTAAGCTGTTACACTTATTATGAGAGTGCTCATTACCTCCTTATTAGCCTAATTAGGTCTTGGAAATCCAGTCTTTAAATGGTACCCAGATGTGGTAGGGCTTTCAAAGGATCACATAGCTGGGTCTTTTGACAAATAGAGTAAAAATCTTTAGCACTTAAACATGCAGGAAAATTATAGAGTCATACAAAATTCTCTTTCCTACTTCTTTAATTCTCAGAAGTTTTCAAAGGGTTTGAAAAAGAAGGAAGTCACAAACAATAGTTTAATCAGGAAATCATCACAGTTCTTTATAATTTGGCCAAACTTTGCTTTTGAAATATTTCCACTGACCTCAGTTCATCTGGAATACTTACTTAGTCTTTTTGTTTCCCATACTCTCCTACCTTATCTCCCAAATCTCAAGTCAGTGGCAAAAAAGAAAAAAAAAAAAAAAATTCTACCCAACTCCTTCTCACTCTCATGGTCTAACTCAAGTCTTTAAACTTTTAGACTACCTCCTTAATTGAATCCTACTTTGCAGTGATCTTTACCTACTGTGAAATATTTTGGCATTTGTCACATATTCCTGCATGCTCCTTGCCATCTTGTAATTTGCTTCTCCTCGACTAGATTGTCAAGTCATTGAAAATAATGAGTATGTGTATATGCACATTTTCTAAAAGGGAAAAAGAATGCTAAATAATATTATTGTTTTAGAAGACCTACTTTATGCCAGGCACTGAACAAGGTCTTTGGTTTCATTCTTATTATCTTTACACAGTCCAATAAGGGCAAGTATCATTATCATTTTTTTAATGGATTAGACAACTGGGTTTATGAATTTAAGCACTGTGTTCAATGATACCCAGATAGCAAATGAGAGAAGTATGTGGCAGTAACTGCTTTGTGTTAATCAAAGTGCATTTCTTCTTTCTCTTGGAATCACAGCTAGAATGTAGTATTCTCTTTCTTCTTTGAATATAGAAGTGGCAATTTCACTGATTTCTGGAATGTTTACTGTGGGTCACACCCAGGTCTGGCTCATCAAAATCACTCATATGATACCCTGATTTCTCTTTTCCCTTGTAATTCCACTGGACAGTGACACCTAGGGTGACCTTGAAAGTTTCATATTGAAAGTAGCAGAGGTGTGCAGAGGGTGAAAACCCAACTGCATTGAATGACTGCTTGGTAAAGAGATCCCAAGCTCATCCACTATATTAGTTAGGGTTCTCCAGAGGAACAGAATCAACAGAAGTATGATTGTAAAAAGGGGATTTATTAGACTGGCTTACATGACAAGAAGCTGGATAGTCCACAATGGTCGGAGAGCTGGAAGAACCAGTAACTGTGCAGTGCAAGAGGCAGAAGCCCCAGAATAAGAGGGATCAACAGTGCCACCCTAGTCTGAGACCAAGGCTTCTGGAAACTCCGTCTAGAATCACTGGCAGAGTCTACTTTGGAAAAGTGAAGAAGCAAGAGTCCGATATCCTCAGACTATCGAAGCAGCGATCAAGAACCCCGTCAAGAAGAGTGAGCTTGCATCTGCCTCTGCTTCTTTGTTCTTCCAGCTTTTATTCCATCCTATTGGAAGGTGTTGCCCATGCTTAGGGAGGGGCTCCACTTCAGTTCACTGTCCTACGTTCCAGTCATTCCTAGACTCACCCTCATTGACATGCCCAGAAGCCTCTTAATCATTGGCATCTCTTAATCCAATCATGTTGACAATTCAAATTAACCATTACATCCACTGTCATTGTAGTCTTTGTGACCAAGAATACACTTCTGTTGTGTTATCACTAACATTGGGGGGATTTTTATATCACATTTAGTCTATATGCAATAACACAGCATCTGGTCACAACTTTGATCTCTGGCAATTAAATGCCTCTGCTATATACATTCAGATATTTTAATGAGGTTCCTTTAAAAATGTATTGAATTACTTATGAAAAGAAGTGTTTCAACTTCTTAGAAATGTTATCTGAAAATTTTAAAAATACTTTCACTAATTATATGAATTACAAATTACAAAATCTGAAACCACTTTTCCTCATTTCCCTCTCCCCCAAAACAATGTCACATGGTAAAAATGCACTGAAATACGTTTAAGTTATCCACTACTTTTGAGTTTTAATTTGTAATATTAATTCTTATAAAAGAATACATTGTCATTGAATTCTTCAAAGTTAATTTATAAATCATTTGAAAATGTTAGGCAGAAATTAAATGATGATAAAACAGGAAATGGCATTTATATTTGATGTCCAATTTGAATACATCTAGAATCCATAGGGAACACAAATTCCAAGTGAAATATTATAGATAAAAATTTTAAATGTCATTTAGTGAATTAGGGATTTATAATAGAATGCAATATATTTAAATCACCAAGGACAGACATTTATATTCCTCTCAGAGGCACTACTAGGTTTCAAATATCCACTTCTCTTCAGATGGTGATATACCCATACTCTCTAGCAGATAGAAGAGCCTTGCTTTGGTTTGGTCACGGGTCTAATCTGGTTTCAAGCACTGAGTTGCCTGTGTTCAACTCTCCTAATGAGTTCTTCCCCTACCATGACGAGGCTGTAGATCAAAGAGTTCTGGAATGCTTTGGACACTCCTGTTGCCATAAGGAACAGATGCCATAGAGAGATGCAAGGACCCAAAGTAGACATCCTATGATAAAAGTATTTTTTTACTAAGCCATTGATAACAGAAACCAAAACAAATGAAACAGGAGCTAAAGTATCAGAATCTTAGTTCATTTTCTAGGGGATGAATTTTCTTCTAAATACACACACACACACACACACACACACTGTGTGTGTGTGTGTATATATATATATATGTATATATATATATACACACATATGTGTGTATATATATATATACATATATTCTTTTCCTTCTAGAAGGGAATATTTAGCCTGCTAAATAATTTTATGAGAATGTTAAATCTATTTGGTCACTTAGGGATATTTAAGATTTTTCTTGAAAATCAAATGATACAAATAATAACTGTAGAAAACAGTGTCAGAAGCAATATTGATACATTTACTCAAATCCTTTAATTAGTTTGGGTGAAAGACTACATTCTTAGTAGTATTAATATAAGTGATCTGAATATTATAATCTATATCATCTTTTCCACATTTTTATTGATGCATTATCATTGTACATGTTGATAGGAATTTTGGTTCCGTATTCATACATGCGCACAATATAATAAAATATTTCAGTTACTATCTCGCTCCCAGCACTTGGATCATATGATGCTTCCATGCCTAGTCTTTGAAGGAACCTCCCTCCATACTGATTTTCATAGTGGTTGTACTAATTTACAGTACCTCCAACAGTGTAAAAGTGTTCCTTTTCCTCTGCACCTTCTTCAGCATTTATTATTATTTGTATTCCAGATGACTGCTATTCTAACTGGTGTTAGATGAAATCTCAGTATAGTTTTTGTGTGCATTTCCCTAATAACCTATAACATTTTGTTCACTTTTTAAAAATGATAGAACACAACATACATAGCCCCAACCACAAGTTATTCATGTCATGTTACATAAGACTACTGACTATAATCTTATAGTCAGTAAAATTAAATTTCTTCAGTAAAATTACTTCAGAAGAAGGTAACTATAGATTTAGTGCTAAATTCAAATGTATCTATTTCCATTGTCCTTAGTCAGAGATGCCCTTACTCAGGTAACATTCACTTTGACACCTCAAATCAAGTCCAATCTTTAAATGTAGCACTGCAGAAGAGCTATAGTAAGGAGGGCAGTATCATCCAACAGAAATCATACCTGGTGTCATCCATTCTTTTAGTATTTATGTCAGAACACCAACATATGACTGAATTCTATTGTCCACATATGTTGTAATTTTGTTATACTCTATGTTCTTCAACCTTCCTTATTGAGTAGGATTTCTTATTAGACTATATTTTCTGCAGTTCTACATTTCTTCTAAAGTGCCACATCTTTTTATGCTGCTTGCTGCTACAATAATATCTGAACAAATGGTAACTTAATCTTAGTAACTATAGAAGCCATTGTGAACTCCTAACAAATCGAATGCAATAGCTTATTAGTTGTAATTGCTGTCTCTTTCCTGGTTTAGTTGTACCACTTTAAAAGAAATGTCATATAACAGTAGGAGAATAACTTCCACTGCCTCTTGCAAAACTGTCACTTAGCCTATTTTTCTTCCAGAATTTTAAAATACTATGTTAAGAATTGGTGCTTATTTTTTCCAGTCTAGTGCTTAATTGTTTACAACATGTTTTCACATGCATTTTCATGTTTATGTCTTAAACAAGCCTAATAAAGTAAGTTTCATTACTGTCTCCAACATTACAGGAAAGAAGCCAAGTCTTAGAGATGTTGCATAAGTTAGTGACCATGGATATAGCTATTAAGTGGGAGATTGGTGACTCAAATTCTATTAAAAATTTCCTAGAACCTAAGCTCCTTACAGGAACTCACACTGTCCCTAAACAGGTAAGAGTGTGCATTAAATATATGCCAAGAGCCTAGTTTGGGCTAATTACCTTGAGGTATTCCAACTGGGGACATTAACCTCTGCTCTTGCGAAGTTTACAAACTTTGTAATTGAAAGGACAGCTTGTGTCATCATGGTACAGAACAGACTGCAAGTATAATAGCTCTGTATAAAACATAATGAAACAGGAAATGACAATGGTCATGAGGCGAGTGACACTGTTGCATGGCAGCTCTGATCCCTTTGCTCATGCCCCTCCCTTCATCTTCCCCCATGAAGGGAGCAGTCAATGCTTCCCTTCCCAGCGCCCCTTGCAGCTAGACATGGTCATATCATGCATGATTCTGGCTGGCCATGGGGATGCAAGAGGAATTGTGGGGACAGGATTTCCAGCAAAGCATTTTCCTTCCCATCAAAAGGGACAGATGCTACAATCCTCTTCCATTCTCTGTTCTTTCTACTTTATACTCAGAAATAATGGGAAATGCCACTTTACGATCATGAAGAAAAGCCACTGATTATTTAAAAATCACAGCAACTTCATTTCTCCAGGCTTCTAACTGGAAGGAGAAAACGTTCTTAAGCCTTACTGTTTCTTATAACTGAAAGAAACAGCATGGAAGATGTGCAGGAAAGCCCCCAGATGCTCCCTGTTTCTGGACAAGCCCCTGACTTGCTGATCATCAGAGACGGGACTGACTGGTGGGGATAATGATGTGATGAGAAAAGAGATATTTGTTGACGTTGACTAAATGAAGCCAGCATCTAGAAAACCTCAAATGCCAAAATGAGGCTTTTAGTTCTTGAATAGCAGAGTTCCAGGAAGAAAACACATTTTAATAAAATCAATCTCACAGTGGTGGGTGAAAAGCTTTGTTGAACCAATTAATTAACTGAGAACTTTTCTACTTATCATCTTACATGACACCATTTATTTAAAAACCTTTTGCATATTTACCACGCTCTTGTGAACCTATTATTGACAAAGAGATATCAGCCCTGGTATAAATTATAAATTTAAAAATTGAGAAGAAAAGCTATAAAGATTTTAGTCAACATACATGAAATAAAAGGTAAAAAGGGAAGAATAGGAAAATCTGTTTAAATTAAATAAAGAAAAGTTTGTATTCTTTTTATTTAAACTCCTCTAGGGAAAGTTTAGCTTCTGCCATTTCAGGTTTTCTCTTTTTCAGTTAAAAAATTTATACTGTGAGACCTAAAGCTTGTGGCATTGCTTCTTTTGTTATCCTTTTCTTTTTATTTAACTGTATTTTGGGTGGGGCGGGTGTTGTGTGTTTGTGTGTGTGTGTATGTGTGTGTGATCTATGCCTTGTTTTGCCTGTGTGTATGTGTTAACTTCACAAAGTCATTGTCTTTTAGGATTTCTCATAAGTGTTTGTGGTTGTGAAAAAGTAACAAGAGCCAGGTTCAGTGGTACAGGCCTGTAATCCCAGCGGGAGGCTGAGGCAGGAGAATTATGAGTTCAAGGTCAGTCTCAGCAATTTAGCAAGGCCCTAAGCAACTCAAAATGGGCTGGGGATGTGGGTGAGAGGTTAAGTGTCTGTAGGTTAAAACCCCAATACAAAAAAAAAAAAAAAAAAAAAAAAAAAAACAAGATAAAACAACACTCTAAGTTCAATTTTTATTTTACTTTTAGTTCAATGGTTTCTATGAAATCTGTTTTCTGTCTACCTAGTTTTCTCATCTTGATAGTTTTCCTATCCTCTTTTTCTTTATTGTCTCCAAAATGCTACCTCTACAAAATTTTAGAGCTGGAAGGGATTTAGAGATCACATACTGCTACTTCCTAATCCAATAACAAGAAAGCAGATATCCAAAGCTAGATAAACGAGTGGCCCAAGGTCCCAGCCGTCTTCAGATGGAGCTGGGACAGGAATCACCATGTCGCAGACATCTTTCCAGTTAGTTGCCACTGATGCTAGCAGTAATCTTCTTTTAAATAGTGTTCTAGTCTCCATCCCTGGAGATTCTGACCAAGCAGATCTCAAACCTGTTCTTGAGATGGTACCTTAAAGGTCTTCATAGGTGATTTTGAGGCAGGGAACTATATGGGGCACGATTGAAAAGCATTCATTCAAACCACCAATACATGCTCTTTTCCTGTCATCATGAATGTGTCACTTTGTATTTATTAATTCATAGGTAGAAAAACCTTGTCTATCCTGTAGAGTTTGCATTATGTCCGGCAGCAGTATTTCCAACTTTAGATGATATTACAGGTTAAATTTACAACAAACTGCACCACTTCATCAGGCAAAGCAATCCTAAACAAGTAAATGTAAAGGGTGTGAAAGGAGGTACTATTTTATCAAGTGATAACAGTCAAACCAAGTCCTGAT
The DNA here is from genome assembly GCF_902686455.1 of Sciurus vulgaris. Classification (NCBI taxonomy): domain Eukaryota; kingdom Metazoa; phylum Chordata; class Mammalia; order Rodentia; family Sciuridae; genus Sciurus; species Sciurus vulgaris. The sequence goes on along the minus strand of NC_136474.1, from coordinate 76,648,274 downwards.
AAAGAAAGGATAAGAACTAAATAAATAGTGTTAAATGTTATTCGAAACAGTATTTTAAAGTATAAACAGCTACATCAGTCTGTATCTGTATTTCCCTTGAGTATGAATATGAAGAAAAAAAACAATTCATTCCTAAACTTGCATTACTTTAATAAAGATATATGCTTAAATGAAGATTTTAACTGTTATACACACAATTTATTAAACTTATGAGTTATTCTTGGCAAGTAGAATGTGTATACTAAATTAGGTGTCACTGATTCCTTGTAGGCATAATGTTGAAAGAGAAAAATTAGCATTTAAAAGAAACATTTTACAATTTTAATTCTATTTCCATTTAAAAATCCATTTGCTATTATGGAGAAGCAGACACTGTCATTTGCTAAAATTAATAGTAGTAAAGGATAAGGTAGAAGAGCCTTTCTGGCTAACTATATAAGTTTCAGATAAATATGTCTTTTTAGAAAAATGTCCCATTCTCCTGAATAAATCAAGTCTTCCTATTTTATTCTAAATTCCCATGAAATTATTGTGGCAAATAGAAACTTCCAGCAAATGAGCACATATTCAAGCTAACTTATTTGTTTCCATCAGAAATTAGACCTTCCCTTAGCATCACACATGATGCTCATTTTATTTAAAGAATGAATTACGTAGTGGACATAGTGGACAGGTACATAAGTATATAGCTGTGACATCAAGATGTGAAATTCCCTCACCTTTAATTTATTTGCCAAACTGCTATGATGAGTATTGATCCAAAGTAAAGGACAGTCACACAAGAGCAAGTGTCTCAGAAGATGAGAGAAACAATAATCATCCATTTATTGTATAATAAGGCAGAAAGAGGAATTCACTGCACTGAGTGTTCAGAACTCAAGTTTCATCTGACGATGAATTTCAAGGTTTTAGAGTTATTTTGGATAAGATGGAAAAAGTCACACACACATGTGATAATATAGGCATACAAAGACATCTAAGAAAGAAGTATTTATGCCACAATAAAAGTACAGGTTTTACATGAACTATTGACAATGTGTAGGAAAGAAGGTTAACACAGTTTCTGAGAATGGCTGCAATAGGAATCTGTGAAAACTAACTGAAAACCCCAAAAGGGCTGAGAGTTCAGAGAAGAACCCATCAGCTGTTTGGCATTAGGAGGAAGGAAAAAGATAAAATGAGAAATTCCTTTAATTTGAAATTAGAGGTTTCAACTAGAAGAGGTCAAGATATATAGAAGAAAACTAAATAAACTTGAGATATCGACAGTCTGCCTTAGGGGGCAGGCTAACAAGAGATAAGATATTTACAAAGGCAGGTGAGCAAGGCAATCTATAGCTACTTCACAACAGGAAGGAAAAAACATGTAAACTGGAAACTGGGTCAAAATTTCAGATAAACGTCAAAACTTTGAATCTAAGATTTGATCACAAATGAAATGATAAACATACATGTATGATAAGAGATTGTAAGTACGTATCCAATTAAATATTCAATAGTGTATGTAGAATAACTGATATTTTCTCCAAAATATCACTAAATTAATACAAACAGGAAAATTGATCACCTTAGAAAATAGTTAGTCAAGTAACTCTGCCATTTATCATATTTCTGAGATTCCCCTTTAAATTCTACGCATAAGTAGCTCATGACCCACAATGTAAAAGTCTTTTTTTTATTAAAAAACAAAAACAAACAAACAAACAGCATGTTTCAGAATCTTATCTCTATGAAATTTTGCTTATATCCTAAAACCCAATTTACTCACTAGGTCAAGAATTTCTAGCACACATAAACTCAAAAGATATTTTTTTTAAGGCACAAATGTTTCCAATTAGTTGGCAGAAGTCTAATCAGAACAATTTCTATTTTGTAATTTTCAAATATCAATGAAAAGAAAACTAAAAAGCAGGTTTGGTCAGTTAAAAATATCCATAGCCAACAATATCCAAGATTTTAAAGGAAAAACTCTATAAAACATTATGGAAAATAATTAAAGACGACTCAAAAAAAATGTGGAAGGGTCACCAAAAAGAAGACTCAATATTGTTAAGTTGTTCTCTGTCCCCATATTGATCTATTTAATTCAGAGCAACTCATTCAATTACAATGAGCAAAAAAAAAAAAAAAAAAAAAAAGCATACAGATTCAGGTTCACATGTATACGCAAGTTACAATTTTTGGAACAGTGAAGCAAAGGTGATGTTTTTCAATAACTGGAACTGCAAGTGTCAGTTATCAATGTGTATGTGGGATCAAATCAGATTCAAATTTCATATCATATTCAAAATTCGATTCCAGGTGGAGTCAAAGCCTGAATGTTAAAAAGGAAGCTTTGAAACTTCAAGGGAGAAAAAGTACTATAGGAGTGATGATTCTAAGAAAGAAAGGAATTTCATAAGCCTGACATATAGAAAAGTAAAAAATCATAGAAAAATGTTGAGACCTGTGCCTTCACTAAAGTATTTAAAATTCAGGCTTTAAGAGCCATAAAGAAAGAAACATATTATCAAGAAATAGGAAAAATGGAAGCAGCAGTGTAGAAGGGGGGGCAGCAGAATACCACACAAGACCAAATGCAGTTGCGGACTGTTTTCATATGGTCTTTGAGTTGAAGCTGGATTTTTGCATTTTCAAATGTTTGTAAAAAAAATATCAAAAGAGGAATAATATTTATTCACATGTGAAAATTTGTGAATTTCAAATGTGGATTATTGGAACACAGCCACATTTCTCGTTTCATATTGTTTATGGCTGCTTTCACGCTACAAGGGCAGAGCTGAGTAGTTGTGAGGGAGACCATATGGCCCGCAGAGCTCAAAATACATATTATCTGCCCTACACAGAAAATGTCTCCTGACCGTCGTTTAGAAAGAACTGCATGATTATATTTTTTATTCTACTCACAATATCCTTAAATTGACTATCACCTTCTTGGTTTAAGAAAGGACTCAAAATATGGCTCCCCCTGATACTTGTCTCCTTGGATCCAGTCTTTCTTCTCATGCCCTCATCAGAAAACAGAACCTGTGAGCCTTAATCTTAGCTGTCTCACAGTAAGAAAGTAAGTATCTGTTCTTCACAAATTATCCAGTCTCAGGTGTTTTGCTATAGCATCACACAAGATATCACCCAAACACAAATTTGTATTTTACTAAAAAAATCTCCTATTTAAATTGCTACATGGACTGTGCATCAAAGAAGAATAGAGTCTGAGCTCAGGAGGCCTGTGACAGACTCTGCAGACATGTATCTGGCCACTAGTCACCTCCTAACATTCACCTATGCTCCATTTTATCGGCTAGTTTATGACTCTGCATTCCCATCTTGTGTTCAAGCCTCCTGCATGCCTGGTCCTCCTTCCAATTCTCAGACTGACGATCTTCTCCTAGGGATGCTTCCCCAGCATGTTTACCTGCCTACCTTTTCCTTGTTGCATCTCAGATCTTCTTTCCATCTGGAAACCATATCAGCATCTTAAATAGAAATAGGTGGCCCTTTTCTGGGCTTTCCTAACCCTCTTGCTAAGTAAGAGTCTTATTTATCCTTTAGCTTCAGCATTTAGAATAATGCTTGGCACATAGTTAATAGTAAACAAGCAAACAAGAAATCTATGTCGAAACTAAATGTTATTAGTTTTACTCATTTATATCTGAAATTAACCAACTTAAATACTCTTATGTTAAACAAACAAACAAAAACCCTCAAGTTAAACCAAGGCCTGAGTAGTGTCTTGCTTAAGGGCCACACCAGGCAAGTAAATGACTGAACTGGAATTTAAATCCAGTTTTAACTTACTTCAGAAACATATGTCACATTGCCTAAAATGGAGCTAACAAGGTTGCTTAGATGCAGATGTCAAAAGTCAGGAAAAAAATAATTAGAAAAATAAAAGAAAGAAAAGACACTGGATTGATAAATGAAAGGACATCCAGATGATTCAGTGCTATTAGAAATCAAATGAGTTCAGATACTCTGGCATATCTTCATCATTCCTCAACTCTGCAAATGAGCTCACAGGCATGAAACAGAAAAAAGACTATTGAGCAGACTGTAGAGCATTTGCTCAATGTCCCACTTTAAAATCATTAATGATAAACTGCTTCGAGTTCCTGCAAACTGTTTCCAAAGGATTGTTTATTGCATTTGCTGCCAGTGTACATGGATAAGAGGGTGCACAGTTTCCCATGGCACCTGACTTTGATGTTTTGCCCTCTTAAAGATTTTGGTATTTCACCAGGCTAATCTTTTCAGCATCTATGCCAAGGGTTTGGTATTTAATAATTCCTTGTCTTCCCCTTCAATTTCAGTCCCGTTTTGGCAGCTAAAAGGAAGATTGGACAGAAAAAATTGCTTAAACCACCTAATTGGTGTGATCGCATATTTTCTACTTTGTGAAGAGTAGTAGAAGCAATATTGACCCATCACTGCTTCTTGACAGTGAAATGTCAGGACAGGGCTGCAACAATATTATCTGTAATGAACCAACTCTGAATACCAAGTCGAGCGAGCCAGTGGAAATCAAGTGAGAATGAAAAAGTATAAACACTTCTGATTAACAGCCAATAGCACCAGCTGGAGCAGACACTGTAACACAAAAGGGTCAGCTCTAGTACTGACAGGTTTGGCAAGGCAACCTCGTTAACAGCAAGATGAAACTTCATTTGCTCACAATTTCATAGGTTGCTTCAAAGACGCCTCCTGCAAATTGACTTTAGGAGATGGGATTGCATTTAGCTGGACTTTTCTGGCAAAAACAAAGAATTTTGCCATTCTGTCTGGATGCTTGTAGAGATTCAGATTCAAAAAGGGAACATAGGATAAAACATAGTGGGAAAAAGGCACAAACCCCCCTGCAAAGAAAAACCTGGGGAATAGTGCCTGAATGCACTTGGGCATTTGCTCAACTGATCTGTCAAACAGGGAAAGCAAAGCCAGGGGAAAATCAAGCATGCAGGTTGGGGCATGGCTCCTGGGGTTCAAATTTAAGTAGAATAAGATCACTGACCCTCAGCCTGAGAAGTGGGCATGCGGAGGGATTCAGCTCTAGCTGTTGAAAACTAAGGGATTTGAACTTATATATGTATAAAGCAATCTCATTGGCAATGTAGGAGAATTGACAGACTGTTAGGTTTATCTTTATTCTGATATCACTAGCCAGGTCTACTCTGTCTTTCACTAGGTCATCTTATTATTCTGGGTTTCAGTTTCTCTATTTAAAAAATAAATTAGAGGTTACTGGTTTTAAGTGTGTACCAGAGTCATTTGAAGGGATTATTACAATTCAGATTACCTGGTTCAAAGTTCCTGATTTAGTAGATCTGTGATGGGTCATTAAAATTGAATGTGAATTAAAATTAAATGCAAGTTTCAAACAAGTTCTTAGTCATACCAATGTTGCTGGTTTGGGGAATCACATTCACTGGGTAAGATGATCTCTAGGTTTCTGCAGACTTCTTGTGGTGTAAAGTTGATGAACTGATTAGTGAGGTGGCCTAATTTAGATCATCATTTGGAGTAGCAAAATACAGACCTGCTTATTTGTACATGTTACATTGGAAATGTTTCCTGTGTGTGTCTAGAATCTGGTAGCAGAATGTTAGTTCCATTACTTGGAAATTCTTACGATTATACAGCTGGCCTATAAAGAAGATCACTATTAAGTGAACACTATAAATAAATGAAATTAACAAGGGACTAGTACCTTCCAGATCTATTAAAAGAAAAGAATGTAAATGCTGAGTAATCCAAATAGGAGCCAATAGTTATAAAACATACACCATTACATAAAAGCTTTACTCTGTACAGGTTGTAACCTTTTTAAAAGTTTCTGAATATGCTTTAAAATGCTGGTATTAAATCTGTTGACTTCAAGGGAAGTATTCAAAAGAATTAAAGGGGAAAACACCTCTTGCCTGAGATTTCATATGGCTGAGCTTTGGAATTCAGAAGTCCTGGTTTGGCACCTGCCAAGTGAGTCCTATGTCTTCCTTTAGCTCCTGCATATGGATTTACATGGGTATAAAATGAGTGTTTCCAGAGATCTACCCCCAAAATCCATGACTTCATAAATGTTGGATTAAAAAATGATCTCATACTCATTGGGATAGAACCAGGAAGATTGTGATGGTAGGCAGTCATAATAATAAAAGAACTCAGAAGACACTGCTAGGTAGCAATGGGGAGGATAAAGTGGGGATTTCTATGGGGGGGACAGAATCTTCATTTAACTCTGAAATGTTAAATGCAGAGAGTGGAATGTTTAGAATGAGTGTGTGATTTTGAAAAAAGAAAAGTAAAAACAAGTTAAGTTATAAGTGACCGGTTTATAGAAATCAGGTTTGGTGATTTTAACACAAATGCCAGGAAAGCTATTATAGGTCACCTACCTAGATCCAAGGCAAAGCTGTGGCATCCACAGACCAATAGACAATCCAGGGACCAGCAAAAATTTCAAGAAATAGTTCAATTGAAATATATAGGCATTCCTAAGGAGTTGTTATGAGAGGTATAGCCTCCTATAGGAATGGGATAAAAAAGGCTTGTAAAGAGCTGATCAATCATTTAGCAAAGACCTGTTGATATTCAACATATGAATTATGTGTCTGTAGTTTGCTCATCCCTCTGGAAATGGACCATGCTTTCTTGTGATGCAAGAGAGGCTGACAGGATGACCCTGCTCCAGTATTGGAGAGGAAGGCAGTGCATTCCATAGAAAAGTTTTGAGATTGGAAAACCTTCTTACCTTCTTCTTTCATGTGGTCTTAACAACAACAACAAAAAGTCTGAAATAAGCAGTGCAGGGTGAAGAAGAATGAAGCCAAGGAAGGTCAAAGAGTAATGAGGCCATGGTTCTGGTTTCCTCCCTAACAGGCTGCCTAAGTCAAGGCCTGGAGGTAGAAGGGATGGATCTAGACAGGGGTTAGAAGGGTGGCAACAGCCAAACTGAGAGGAGGACTCGGCTTCCAGACTTGGAAAAACAGTCAAAATAATATAGGCATGAACGATTAAATAGCAATGTACAGTGGTTATCTGAATAATTCTGCTGGTGGAACCATTCTTAATCCAAGCCATTATTAAACACCCAGCTACACATGGGACAGTTCTTTATCTAAAGTCTCCAGAAAGCATAGATTTTACACAATACCTACCTTGGTTGCCTTCTCTGTGGGATTTTTTTTTCTAGGTCTATGATTTAGTATAATCTTTCTTTGAAGAAGGAAAGTCTTTGAAAATACAATAAGATAAAGAATGGCCCTTTAGGACCAGGCGAGGTGGCACACGCCTGTAAGCGGCTCCGGAGGCTGAGGTAGGAGGATCGAAAGTTCAAAGCCAGCCTCAGCAAAAGCAAGGTTCTAAGCAACTCAGTGAGACTCTGTCTCTAAATAAATATACAAAACAGGGCTGGGGATGTGACTCAGGGCTGAGTGTCCCTGAGTTCAACACCCTGGTACCTATCCCCCTCAAAAAAGAATAGCCCTTTAAGGATCCCTCCTAACCAACTGGCTTCTCCCTGTCTTTCCAGGAAGATACATTTGATGTATAGCCTGATCAACCCTTTTGCATTAAAAATACGGCCTTGCAGATCTCTTCTGATTTTCCAAGGTCTTTTACATGCAGTGGAATGTAAACTACAGGAAGGAGAAACTTCCATGGGTTCATTTCTCTCAGGTGTTCAATCCAGGTTTGAGGATTAAATAAGTACCCTTGCCCCTATAGAGGTCAGTGGTTTTTGGTACTGGGGATTGAACCACATCCCCAGCCAGCCCACTTTTTATTTTTTAGGTTTTATTTGGAGACAGGGTCCCGCTAAATTTAAAGCTGGTCTTGAATTTGTGATCCTCCTGCTACCGCTTCCCAAGTCACTCGGACTGCAGGCCTGCACCACCATACCGAGCTCTAGGTCAGTGGGTTTTTGGGAGAGGGGTGATTTTTGCACCTCAGGAGATATTTGACAATATCTAGACATAGCCTCAGTTATCAAAGAACGGAGGGGGTATTGCCGTCATCTAGTAGGTAGAGACCAGGATGTTGCTAAATATCCTAAACTACACAGTAAACCTCCCTGTCCCCCACATGACAAACCATTATCCAGCTCCACATACCACTAAATCTGAGGTTAAGGAATCCTGACATAGGCAAATAAAGATTTTTGTTAAGATTAATGCACTGATCTCAGATTAGGCATGGACATACAGATTTTTAAAGCATTAAAGTAAGAATTAATCATAGTTTTAAAATAATAAAGTGAAAAAAGGCACCAAAAGTGAAAAGTGCTAGCCATTAACAGAAAATAGTTACATTAACTTTTAACAGTTTCTGCACATTTCCTTTTTAAGAGAATTTCTAGTTAAAAGACTTCAATCCAAAGCATCTGGGTTCTGGGCACCAGTGGGATCCTAGTGCTGAAGGAGTTTGGGGTAAGGGAGGGTACAGACCACACCATGAGAACAATCAATTCGTCTAGTTCACAGAGCTCTGGCTTGGGTCTTTAAAAGGGGTCAGAAATTGGCTTCTGAAAAACTCAGTAAGTTGGAAAATGGATTTCAGAGAGGCTTAAGCCAACTTCTCAGCTTCAAAAATATTTGAGAGAAGCCACAACGGGGGAGTGAAAAAAATTCTACAAGATGATTTTGATAGTAAAACTTAATGGTAGATCTCATCCTGAATCTTACAATTGAGGAAGGTTCTCAATCCCTAGTGCCTGAGGATTATGGTGCAGGGGTATATTTATAGATAACAAACCCTTTCCTGTGACCCCAGTAAGCACAGCCTTGATAGTTGAAATTAAATGTGCCTATTAAACAAATCAGTGTCAAGTGTGTAAAGACACTGTCCTTCTTCCCACTTCAGTGTCCTTTCTTCTCCTTAATTCTACCAGCAGTCCTGAAGATGCGGTTCAAAGCCCGAATATCACCTAGTTCCTTTGACTGTTCTGTTCCAGCCACTGATTAAGTCAGCCTTTCTGTAAGTTCAACATGAGGAAAGGGTTCTGAGTGTGAGTCTTCGAAACGTGGATCCCACTGGGAACCTAACTGGCAGCATCTGACTTCAGCACAAGTCACTCCACTCAACAGATGGCCTGGGGAATATATGTCTCTGTCCCCTTTGAGGTCATTTTGACCAAGAAGATTTAGAAAAAGAAGAAGCAGGCAAATAACTATGTGAACTCAAACCCTAGGACTTCTGAAATGGGTTCCCTAACTTCTGGAACAAGCTCCTTCTGCAGTGCCCTAGAGGACTATTGACGTGGCTGTTTTTAGTGATTAGTATTTCAATTCCAGATGTCCACTGAAGAGAGTAGTTGGAAGAGTTGGGAACTCAGTGCTAGTATTACCTCAATATTTTTCTTTTGTCAATGCAGATGAAATTAATGGCAAAAGTGAAAGGGGAAAAATAAAGGACTAAAACTTGTTTGTTTTTAAACTCAGAATAGGAAAACGCTTTTCCATTTATTTTATGTCAAGTCACATGTGACGGTTAGCAATCATTCCAGTGACGATAGAGTTGCCTATGAAATGCTTAAGAGTTGGGAAAAAAAGTAACTTGGCAATGTACAATGAAGACCTTAAAGATGTATACACACCTTGACTAAGCAATCTCATTTTCATGAATTTATATTAAGAAATAATTAATAACACAGGTAGGAAGACATGAACAATTAACTTATTTTTAAAAGTAAAAGTTTTGGAAATAGAGTTTATAACTTACTTCCAAACATTCTGTAGAAATTATGTTGTTATGGGAACCATGTTAACCATGTCTTAAATTTTTAAAAACAAAGCAATTTAGAAAGTAACATTGTTATTTTATTTTCATTTTATTTTGTATATATTAAAAAGTCTACAAGGATACACCTCACAACATTACCAGTAAAATGGATGATTCTATTTATTTTTAAAATGAAGAAAAATTTATAATTACAATAAAATTAATTTTAAATTTTAATAAAAGATTGCCTCACTCCCATGATGAACACACATTATTATTAAAGAACATTATAAAATCTCAAAATACAAAACATATTCATAGATGTATTAGCTCTCTCAGGTCATAGCAGGTTGGGACACAATAATTGGTTCTTCTTTAGATAAAATCAATGCTTTTTAATGCATTCAACCTGAAGTAATGGCACACATTTTCCATAAGTAAAAATGATAAAATTTTCTTTTGGCAGTGTTGCTAAAACTTCAATGTTTTTGATTATATAACTGCAGAATAGTTTTAATGCAGTCTGAATTGTATTCACTATTGATTTTTAAAGGAACAACCTATTTGAAGACATTTATCTCCTTGTAATCGACAGTGTATAATTCATTACTCTAATAGCTTAATGGTCTTTTAACTAGGGGGAGACAAAGCAACTGTTAGATTATAAACTCCTTTTGGGCCAACTAGGGTTAGTAAAGACTTATCTGTGTACCTTGCATTGTAGAGCTTAATTAAGCAAACATGTATATCAAGTACTTACTCTGCGCTAAGCACAGACCTGGGCTGCTACAGGGGACACTGGGAACAGGTCATGGGGATGGTTGATGATCACATTCATGTTACCTGGGTGGCACAACTGCTTAATATCCAGAGAATCACAACTGAATGTGGAGGTGAAGTCAGCACTCGCAGCCTCTTTACCAAGACAAACCCACTAGTTTGGAAACAAGCAAATTCCTGCCAACACCAGAGAAGCTTCTCAAGTGTGAAAGTACAATCAGCATGTCACGGAAGTATTATTCCCTTCTCCAGCACAGAAAAATATTTATGCATATTCCCATTTTGTCTAGTTTTGGACCCAGCATATGTTTAGTAGCCAAAAACATTAGGTAATTTGCTAATTATACAAAGAATTATGAACATCACACTGCACAGCCCTGGTTTGGATTAAGTTAAGGCTTTCAGGGCTTGAGATAGTCTTCTGAGTGACACATCACTGGAAAATTTTGGACAAAAAGTACACAGAATCTAGATCGAAATTCCACATTTCATTTATGGTTAATAAAGCATGGTCTTCAAATTGTTTTCAGAGCACTATGCTATTTTATTATAGAAAAAATATATTTTAAAAAAACATGGATTTTTACCTAAAGCATACCTGCAAACCTTAAATCAAATCAATAAATCATCAACAAAGAATTCAGCAAGAAATCTCTCTTTCTTCTTATAAACTTTTCTCAACTAATTTTTATGAACTTGGAGCAATATCTTGAGACTTATCTATGTTGGCTCTACCGGCAACAGAATTATACAAGGCAACTTGCTTTAATTCCACATATAAATCCCTAATAAGTTCTCTGTTTTCCCTAAGATAACTATTAATTAGTCAATAATTGCTTGAAGGCTCCAATTGATTGGCACTATAAACAGAAGAAGGCTTATATGGTCCTTTTATTTCTGAGCTGTATTTAAGATTAAGTAAAATGTTAGCAGCATGTTATTAGGCAGAATGAAGAAGATTGTGCAAAACCCACAAAGAGGCATGATTAAACACATGGCTGGCTCATCCTTCTCTGCATCTCAGATTGAAATAAATGAGGACCATGCCTATGTGTCTTAAGAACACAGCCAAATACTGAACACAGATTGACTTGTCAGAAAATATGAAGACAATATTCTTCAAAGAAATTCAACAAATGACCCTAAGATCTTAAGAGTGCTTTCATTATAGGGATTATGCATTACATTGGTATCACAGAATACTATATATGTATACACACACACCCACACCCACATATATACACATATATAATGCAATATATATGCATGTTATATATAATAAAATTTATTGTATTATAAATAATATTATGATATAATAATTTTTTTGCAATACATGGGATTGAAGCCAGGAATTTGCACATGCCAGGCATGTGTGCTACCACTGAGCTACAACCCAAGTCTCCTTTATTCATTTTGTAATAGTATAAATAACTTCCTGTGACCATTTTGTTTCTAGAATTGCTTTCATTATTCGTTAATATCAAATGAAAAGCAATTGTAGCCAATATTTTCTCTGGAGTTTCATTCTACATTCATTTGCATGAAATTCTCTTTTGTTTAGCTGTCTCATTAACCACCAAGGCCCAACACACTTGGTGCATGTTGCTGAGTGTTTGAAGTTGAGATCAGATATGGTTCATCAATCATGAATACTGGGATCAACCAGGGTCAACAACCACAATTTTAAAAAGTATTTTAAAGTCAGATCATTTTAACTAAAACTAAAGGAGACATGATATATTCCTTCCAAAGGCGCCCACTTTTCAAAACCACTGTTCTATTGGATTGAATTACTATAAAGAAGAGTAAAGTATTATCTTGACTATAATTTCCTAAGCAATATGTAACTCATACACTTGCATTTGATTGGTCAAAGTAGTAAAGAAGATTGAATAGCCTTAACATGAAGTCCTTGAATGGCTTCTCAATGCTTTTAGGATGAAAACTGAGTTTTCAATGTGGTGTGAGTCTTGCATTACAATTTTCTTTTAGTAATGTTTGGTCCCTCTTGGGTCTTTACACATGCATGGGCTTCCTGTTTGTCCTGTCTTTGTGAACATTTATACACCTCAAAACTATATCCTTGTAGTTTCAGCTTAAATTTCTCAGCTTAAGAAAAGTTTGGTGCCCCTGTTATATGCACCCTTCTTTATAGAAATCAGCATTATTTGTAATTGTGCATTCATTGGTATAATTATTCATTCATTGACATAATTATTCATTTGGTACCTATTTTCCTTACTAGACTATATGAAACGCAAGAGTACACACCATTTTGACATTTTTTCACTAAATGTAAGCCCAGTATCTAGCAAAGGCTACCAACCTGTAGTCATGCAATAACAGTTATTGAATTACTGAATGCAAATAACTTTCTTTTACTTTGTGACCTCTTACAGGCATCCTTACATGGAGAGCTCAGATCAAAAGGGAATAAAACCTACAGCTTTCCTTAAGGCATAGAGTTTCAATAGATCTCCCACTCAAACTCATTCCACATAGACGAAGGAATTCAGTTAAAGTAACCTGGGGTGTAATCGAGTTATAGAAGTAACTTTCTGTCATTAGATTTTATTTGGAATTGATAGGAGATTGAGTGGAAATTCATTTACCTTTGTTCCATGCTGCAATAACAGAGTGAAATACCCTTAGCACTGTCTAAGCACAAGAAAAAATACAAATTTTCTATAAGTTACTTAATATTACAATGAAAACTACCAAGAGGTACAGCTGGACTAGATAGGGAAGGTGACTCCAAACTCCAGAATAAAAACAAATCATAGACTTTATCAAGGTGGGATGCCACTTATATAAGTTGTTTTGAATACAATAGAAAAAAGGTGTTCTAATCCAAGTCTTCCATCAGTCTTTCACAGACATTTTAATATTTTACAAAAAAAAACCCATATTCTCTAGAGCCAGATTAGATCTTTAGGCATTTCCTTTAAAAATGCAAGAATCTCCAAAGCTAAATGGTACCCCTAAATCCCTTGTGAGAGTCATAAGGTAAAACATGAAGAAGCTTTACAATTACAGCCACCATTGGCTAGTTTTGCATGTATGATGATGATATTGATCAATGACTATAACTGTGGCATAAAAATACCAAAAGCATTACAATAGGGTAGCCCTGCCATACTTTAAATTATAGCTTGCTTAAACCACATTCATTAGAGTTGGGTCCATGATATAAAATAAGGAAAGTAAAAATTATATATGTAAAATTTAGTGCTGCTTTCATTCTCAACTAAGAATAGAAATATGTCATAATAAAACCAGAAATTTTTATTTCAAGTAGAATTATAGCATTACAATTGGAGAACATAAGTGCAAATAAGAAGAAAATGACTAAATTTGTTAATCATTCTTTAGTAGTACTGATATTGGATTACTGAAAATCAATTCAATATGGATTTATTGATCTACCAAGTGTCTGACTCTGTTAATATTCAAATGTGGCCACCCTAATGTTGGCAACTGCTGTAGAAGAGAAAACTTGGAAAAATATTTGATTAAGTTTTTCTTCCATTTCTGTTACTTACTTAATTATTGGGTGAGGAAGGATGAGGAAACTTCCTTCAACTTAGACATATATGTCTGTCAAAGAATACTGAAATATTCTCATTGATTTACCTAACATTTCACACTAGGAGCCCAGCTTAAGTCAGTATCTCCCTTATTGACACAAATCTAAAGATTTCCTTTGAACTAAGGAATGATTGTTCATCCCAATGGAAAGATAAACAAAACTTTAATTGGTACAATTAATTATTTGTACTGCTGTGGAAAGACTACATGATCATTTTAACTCTGCCCTAAACACAAAACAGTCCCCTTCCCCAAAAAAACTCTACCAGAAAACCTCTGGATCTGATAAACAAACCCAGCAAAGTTGCAGAATACTCACTCAGAATAAAAAAAAAAATTAATAACTTTCTTATATTCTAATAATAAATCTGCTGAGAAGAAAATCAAGAAAACTATTCATAACCATCTCAAAAATAAAATAAAATACATAAAAGTAAGTCTAACTACAAGGTAAAAGATCTCTATAGTAAAAATTTTACAAAAATCAAAAAAGAAATTGAAGAAGACTTTAGAAGATGGAAAGACCTACCATGTTCATAGATAGGTAGAATTAATTTCACCAAAATGGTCATATTACCAAAATCCATCAATATATTCAATGCAATCCTCATCAAAACACCAATGAAATTATTCACAGAACTAGAAAAAAATGTCCTAAAATTGACATGGAAGAAAAAAAGGCCCTGAATGGACAAAGCAATTCTGAGCAGGAAAAGCAAGGCTGGTGGCCTCATAATAACTGACCTCAAATTGTACCACAGTTAGAGTAACAAAATAGCATTGCTTAAAAACAGATATAAAGACCATTGGGATAGACTACAACACACAGAAACAAATCCACACAAATAGTCTTCTGATACTTGACAGAAATGCCAAAAGCATACATTGGAGAAAAGATAACCTTTTGAACATACAGTGTTCATTCTTCACAAAAATAAACTCAAAGTGGGTCAGAGATCTAGGAATTAGTGAAACACAGTGAAACAGAAGAAAACAGGGGCAACACTCCAACATACTAGCACAGGCACTGACTTCCTTAATAAACTCCCTAAAGTTCAAGAAATAAAACCAAAAATTAGTAAGTGGATAGCATTAAGTTAAAAAGCTTCTGTACAGTAAAGGAAATAAGAGCACGAAGAGAGAACCTATGGAATGGTAGAAAATTTTTGCTAATTACTCTTCTGACAAGGGATTGATAAGCAGAATATATAAAGAACTCAAACACTCAACGACCCAAAAAACTAATAACCCACTTAATAAATGGGCAAAAGATGTAAAGACATTTCTCAAAAGAATAAACACAAATGGCCAATAAAATATATGAAAAAAATGATCAACATCCTTAGTAATTAGGAAGAGCCTTATGGTTTAGATGTGAGGTATCCCCCAAAAGCTCATGTGTGAGACAATGCAAGAAAGCTGAGAAGTGAAATGATTGGTTTATGAGAGCCTTAACCAATCGGTGTGCTAATCTGCTATTAGGGATCAATTGGATGGTAACAGTAAGCAGGTAGGGCGTGACTGGAGGAGGAGGGTCCCTGGGAACATGCATTTGTGGTACATATTTTGTCTTTGTTGAGCAGAACTTTCTCTCTGTTTCCTGGTATCATGTACTCAGTTGCTTTCCTCTGCCATACTCTTCCACCATGATATTCTGCCTCACCCCAGGCCCCCGAGAATGCAGTTGGCTGTCTATGGACAAAAACCTCTGAAATCATGAGCCCTAAAATAAAATTTTCCTCCTCTAAAAATTGTTCTTTTTAGGTCTTTTGGTCATAGCAGCAGAAAAGCTGACTCAAACACAGATGCAAATCAAAACTACACTGAGATTTCATCTCACCCCAGTTAAAATGGCAATTGTCAGAGTATAAATAATAACAATGACTGGCGAAGAGGTGGGGAAAAGGTGGAGTTAAACATTGTTGATGGTACTGCAAATTACTTTGACAAGAAATATGAAGATTCCTTAAAAGACTAGGAATGGAACCACCACATGACACAGCTATCCCACTCCTTGGTATTTATGCAAAAGATTTAAAATCAGCATACTATAATGATAACATGCATACCAATGTTTATAGCAGCACAATCTACAATTGAAAAGTTGTGGAACCAGCCTAAATGCCTGTTAAAAGACAAAAGGAAAAAGAATGTGGCATATATACCTTATGGAGTTCTACTAGGCCATAAAAGAGAATAAAACTGTCATTTGTTGTTAAGGGGATGGAACTAAAGAACACCATGCTAAGTGAAATAAGTCAGACTCCAAAAGCCCAGGGTCAAATGTTTTTTCCAAATATGGAAAAGCTATAAAGAAAAAAGGAACAGTAAAAATTTTAAAAAGTGGATGTCATGAAAATAGAAGGGAGATAAGTAGAATAGAAATAGGGGACCAGGGAATAAGCCATGTACTTCATTCCTCATTCTTTTCTGGTACTGGATTCATCTTACACATTTTTCACAAATTCTTCCAATTTGGGCATGTTACTGTTTCTATAATTATTTATTAATTTGCTGTTTTTCATTATTAGAAATGGAAAGGAGAGGGGAAGGGGAAGAACTTGGGGAATGAATTTGACCAAATTGCACTATGTGCATGTATGAAAATGTCATATTAGTAACAATTTTATAAATAACCATAATGCACCAAATAAAAATATAAATAAATAGAAGAGAGAACAGTGGGGTAGAGGAAAGGCATTGGTAGAGGGAGGAGGGAAGGGAAACCAGAAAACTGAGGATTGAAATGGTACAAACCATGTCATATGCATTCATAAATATCTCAAAATGAACCCCACTATTATGTATAAATACAATGTACTAATATTTAAGAATTATGTTGGTACATTATAATTATACATAATAATGGGATTCATTATTCCCAGTTTATACATGTGCATAATATTATTTGGTCAGTCTCATTTCCTAGTAACTCCCCTTTCCCTCCCCTCTCACCTCCCCTAACCCGCTTGTTCTACTCAAGTCATTTTCCTTCTATCATTATTATTATTATTTCAATTAGTGCATTATAATTACATATAAGTGGAATTCACCATGGTACATTCACATATGGACAAAGCATAATTTGTTCTATTTAAGTTCTAAACATTGTACATGTGTTAACTAATTTAATTTTCATACAAAACACTCTAAATTTGGGCATGTTACTGTTTCCAATATTATTTGGTAATTGATTGTTTTTAATTATTTAATTATTAGAACTGGAATATCCAAAGACCAATAACTTGTTCGGGGTTAAGCTGCTAACAAATAGAGAAACTGGAATTTGAACCAAAGTGGTCCAGCTGTATAGACAGACAGGTCTATAATCTAAACCAATGCACTACAAAATCGGTTACAAAGAGCTTCTAAAGAGTCCATGAAAACTACCAGTCATTTGGCTTCACCGAAATCATCTTGATCTTTCCCTTCTTTTTTTCTGATCAAATTAATATATTTATATATAATGCTGGATCTAATGCTCTTACTTGTATTTAAGCATCCCTCTAATGGACCAAGATAAGTTGGTGAACTGACAAATCCCTGTCTTCCTAAAGAGAAATGAGACCAAAGTGGTTGCTGGAAGCCATGTTCCTCGTTTCTTATCCTTTCCTGGTATTGGATTGACCTTCCACATTTTTCACATTGTAGAGCTCAGCCCAAGAGAAAAATTAGCCTTTACAGTATAGATGCTATTTTGGCTGGGCAAAGGAAGCCAAATTCCTTTTTCTAGTTTATTGCAACTTTCAGATGCCTCCAATTTCTCAAGTTATTACACATCAGTTGCTTCAAGAAACACAAATTTTCAGACATCCAGTATATGCATCTAGGCAGTAACTATCAGAATGTAGGCTGCATTGATGAAAAACATACCTTAAAAAGAATAATGCAAAGATGTGAGGGAGTGAAAGAAAGGAAAAGAGAGACAGAAATTAAGGTTATGGAAATGGGGCAGTGCTACACAAGGTGAGTTATATTTGGAGGTGGCTTTTCAAGTTAAAAATATTTTTTTCAAAACCTTTCCTCACAAAAGTCATATATTATATTGTTAAACCTGAGAAGATCTGTAACAACTAGAATTAATATGAACTCTTAGGCACCTTACTTTCCACTTTTCATTAACTTTGTGACTTTTAACTGTGATCCTAACTTATCATTCAAATTATAAGGTGCAATATTCATGTTAAACCAAAATGGCAATGATAATAAACTTTACCAAGGAAAACTCATTACTCAAGACAACATTGAGTAACAGGTCCTAATGAATTTCTTCTTTGAAAAGAATGGATAGATAGATGGATCGGTGGATTGATCTAAATTTGCATATCTCTATATTTTATAAGTAAAAAGTAAAAGTAAAGATGAGCATTTGTTTTGATAAGATTTCTTCTGGTAGTATGACAAGTATTCAAGAAGACTTGATATGAAGGAGATTGATTTATTCCTGGGAATTTTATTCCAAATGATTTTGAGCAGTTTAGAGAGAAGGATCTAAATGAACTACTCCTTCTCTCCGGTGTTTAAATTCACCAACATGTATTTATGTTGTGCCTGTGATATGCTAGCTATTGTAGGCACTAACAGAGCAAGAAAGGAAAAAAATAGATTAAAAAAATACATGTCCCCATAGAACTTACGAAAACATTAGGTCTTCTTATAATGGTCAGTTTGTTAAAGAGATTCCTTCAGGACCATATTTTAGCATCTTATATTCAGTAGCAAAAGTTCTCATCTGGGTTCTCCATCACTCAAACACCAGATGATGGTTGCCAGGATGCTATATACATTCTTAAAGCCAATGTTTAGAAATAAAACATCCTGGACACTATGATGCTTTCTGGAACCATATAGCTCATGTGCTCCTCCACGCAGAAGAGATTTATTAAACTGTTCAGGACATCGAAAAGAAAAGTTGTCATTCTTTTCTTTTTCTTTCTTTCCTAGGGCCTTCCCTAAAACTAAATCCCTCTTCACTGACTTCCTGCCTAGTCTTGATTTCACAGCTGGTGATTAGCTATAAAAGACAGTGTCCCTATTTGGGAACTTTACAGGAAAACCTGTCCTATTCTGACATATTAAAGCCATCAAAGAAAGTAATGGCCCTGTCCAAGTCATCTTCTATCTAGCTTCCACAAAGTGATAGAGAATTAGATAGTAAAAACACAAAGAAGCCTGACAGTATTCCAGTCATAAACCTTTTCTCTGATTCAAAGCTTTAGAACGGATGACCAACGCTTCCAGGACAGGGTTACTTCAAACACAGGTACATTAGCTTATTGGTTTGCCACTATATATCAAATCATCACTTATTTCAGCAAGAACTCCATTCCTAAACAACCAGCAGAACTGCAAGTAGGAGGATTAAAGTTTCTAAATGCCTTTAAACCTCAGAATCCATCTATTTTCCATATCAACGAGAGAGAATCTGTGAAAGCCAAATGGCAAACCAGCCCCCCCCATACAGGGAGGTACCACAGAGGGTCCATCTTTTTATATAATATGTGGATTGTTAAATTGGATGACTAGGAAAACACTCTTCATTAACTAGTTACCCTTGAAAAACTCTGTAAATTCGAACATGAAGGAAATTGGGCCGAAGAATTTCAATTCAGCTTACTATATTTGGAGTTCAGAAATGTTATCTGTACTGTGTGCTCCATCATGAGTGTATTTATAATGAGTTAATAGAGCTTTCTAGATGTCATCTTGTCAGTGGATTATTTACATTGCATTATCCTGATGGACCATAAAAGGAATCATAGAAATTGACGTGTGGCAGGAAAGAATGGGGTGAAGTCCTTCGTTTTGTAGGTTGTTCTCTGGTGTTTATTAAATGCATGATGAACACCCAAGATAATTCAGCATCTTAACTCTATTGAGTAGTTTCTGGCCACAGGAATATACCATCTGGGCAACAGCACCTATCTTACTGGTTAAAAAATTTTCAGGGCAACTCCCAAATATTTCTGCACATATCATGATTGTTAAGAAACAATCTGTAAACTAATTCAGGATCATCAGTTTATTCATAATGGTATGCCTTGGACCTGGTTCATGGCATTGCTGTAAGATAGGAGAAGAAATAAGAGGGACATACAAAAGAACAGGAAAAGTGGTAGTGGTAAGAAAGAAAGAAAAAGAAAGAACAGGTGATGTGTATGGGAGGTGGGATGCCATCAAAGTCAACGATCAAGTCTCATCACATTCTTCACTGATGTAGGCTGTCACTCACTCCTGAACTGAATCAAATTCACAGCTATTTGTTGAATTCTATCTACATGTAAAACTTCAGTGCTATGGGGAGAGGGCATGAAATTATCTCAGATTATAGAGAACTTTTCGGGTTGCACAGCTGTGTCTCAAATTATCTAATATCCCCAGCATTATTGGGGATTTCAGTATTGTTTTGACCATATTTTGGATGAAAGAATTTAAGTAGCTTGTCCTGAAGTCACACAAGTCTTTTATAGAGCAGGGATACTGGATACCAATCTCTAGTTCCAGATCAAACATAAGAACAAATAATTACCTATTTTTGAATATTTAAGTCACAATTGATGGCCCAATTACTGAATGATCCTTGTGGACAGAAAGAGTTTTTCAGCTGGGAAGGGAAGGAAGAGCAGACCCCTGAATCAGTCATAGCTGGGAGCATCAGACACTGTGTTAGGCTCAGATTGGTCAGATGGCCCCCGCTGGGGAAGATGGACCCAAGCTGCCCCACAGAGGCTCAGTGGGGAGCATCAGTCCCAGAAGGAAAGCAGAGCAGCATCTCTCCACACCAAAGAAGAGTGAATAGCAACTTCAAGGCAAAAAGATATGACAAGACATTAGCATGTCTTTTGTCCTTTTCTGGGGTGTTTAATATTTCCATACTTTCCTTCTCTCTTGATCCAGTACAATTTCCTAATTTTTTCTATATAACAAATTAGTGATTTTGAAATGATTCTTCTCCAAATTAAAAAAAAGTAATACCCTTCTATTTTTGCCTTGTCTACCATCAGTTGTACCTTTTAAATTCTATTTCTTTTAGGTTTTTAATTTAGTTTGACCAATTTGTAGATAGATGCATCCAAACTTCTTAGGAGAGGATTACTATATAAAGGCAGTTAAGAATTGAATAAAGGTTGAAGATTCAAGTTCAAACTATAGTTTTTAACCCTTAGTCTGAATTTCTTTCCTTATAAAATATGGCTATTATCTGTTCAGCCTAATCCCAAAGCATTGTATAAAATGAAAGGTATAGCAATATTTTTATAATTGAAGGAGGAAAAAGAAAGAACAATAATCTTCTAGGCTCTGCATTACTACTTATCATGCTATGCCATTTAGGGTGAATCATATATGAAATGAGAGTTAAATTATAATTCCAGTCAGAGACTCTGGGATACTCTAGTTCCTCATCCAAATGAGCATTATTGATAATTCTTCATATCCTTCCTTATAAAATAACTCTCCCACACAAAATGATGACAAAAATAATGGGAAATCAACCTGAAATACTCATGGAAGCAAACTGAAAACATTTTATTTCAGGTTACAAAATAATGATTATAACCTCTTTATTTTTTAAAAAAAATCCATTTTTTTTTTAGAATGTGAACAAAGACTAAAATAAAGTGCTAGTCTTAAACATGTGAATTTATTTTGTTATCCACTACAAGGTAATTTGAAAATTTATAAGTAGTTGCTTCAATTACCTAAAGTTCAATTGCTTAATCACCCAATTTCTCTTCTAATTTTGTTTTGCAATGTACTTTTATAGTAATTTTATTTTACAGTGTACTTTCAGACAGTTCTGTGAGGCCAATACCATAGACCTCTCAACAAGAGCAACCTAATTGGAAGGAAGAGAGGGGTGTGTCAAGGACAATAAAAGCAAAATAAAATGTAATGATTGGCATCATGTATATAAACAGTTAAAGAAGATAAGAATTTAACACATATGCACACAAACAACAAAAAACAAGAAAGAGGAAAAAAACTAAATATCAATGAGATGATAGAGGAACCTAAATCCATGAAATTTATCATTAAATTCAATGATACACATGGGCAAAGAACAAAGACAATGGTTTAGACTAAGGACTAGGCTCTGGTTAGGACCAAAGCTAAGGGTGAACGCTGGCTCCTAATCTAGTGAATCTAAGAATTCAGGACCTGCTTCCTTTATTCATAGAGGTGCTCAATAAAGAGGGGCTGGATCTTTCTTGGCCCCGTAACAGATATGTAGCTGGCTAAGGTGACGTCTGGACATACACAAGGGCAATGGCCTGTCACGTTTCTCCCCCTGCATCCTGCAGGCCATGTGTAAATAATCAGGTTGGAAGCGACAATAAAATTGCTTCAGAAGAAGGAGATAAAGCCTGAGGGATATGTGTGAAGACTCATCCTCGTTGCCTTGGTGATCCTTGGTGATAGGCAGGGGTGTAATGAGTTGATGGCATATAAATCATTCTAAAGCCATATTTAGCACTGCTAGGTGAAATCACCCCTCTCCCCCTTACCTGTCACCATCTTCTCTCAATTGCTGTCCAACTGCTTGCTTTTTAATACTAAGTCTGGCACCTCAGGAAGGTTCCCTTTCCTAAACTCCAATTAGGTGTCACCAGAAGAAGTTTAAACAACAATAATCTTTTTGCCAAGAATATGCCTGTTTCTAGTGCCAAAAGGGAGATTCTCTAAAGCTGAGGGCCAGAGTCTTCCTTAGAGACTCCTCTGAGCTCTAAATTACAAGCCTTCCATTACTTCATCTAAGTGAATAAGAAGATGAGAACAAGAACTGTCAAGACTTTGTCTGGAAAAGAAAAAGAAATTTGAAGAGAATAAAGGTTTTCAATTATATGACAGTTAAAAATAACTATTGCACCATCAACTTAAGAATTCAACTTTGGGAGTCTGCCTGAACTCCTTATTGCAAACATTAGTACAGAAACTCTCAGGTGGCATTTTATTTAATTTTTTAAAAAAAGTAATGCTGTTCATCCACTGGAAAGACAGTTATAATACTTGAAAAGGTACTCTTAAAAGCAGAAATCCTGGTATTTGATAAGCATATGAAAAGGTGTTCAAGCTCATTAGTGATTTGTAAAATGCAAATTAAAAATTACCTTGAGATATCATTACCCATCCACCAGATTGGCAAAAATTAAAATATCTGACAATGCAGGTGATTGCAAGGATGTGCAGCAACAGAAACTGTCATTCCTTGCTAGTCGAAATAAAAACAGGGAAATTTGAAGATGCCTATACTCCACATACCAGCAATGTGTCTCCTGAGTACCTAAACTGAAGACACTCCTGTCCAAATACATCTTGATTTATGCAAGAAAATGTTCAGAGCTACATTGTAATAGTTGTAAACTGGCAATACCACAAAGTTGAATGTATTGGTAAATTGTAATATATATATTACATATATACATATATATTACATATATATATAAAACCCTAAAATGGAATATTATACAGCTAGAAAGATGAAATCACAAATTGAATGTGCATAAAGCTCACAAATATGATACTGAGTGAAAGAAGCATGAGGAAGGGTACCTCAACCATGTAACCATGGTTACAAAAATAGACAAAGTTACCTTATTTTCTTTAGGAATGAACCAACAGTGGTAAACCTGAGGGTGGAGGGAGTGTACACTAAGATCTAGACAGTGGAAAGCAAACCAGTTCATTCCTGAGTGCATTGCATATTTGCTTTCTTCACATTCATTCTATGTATATGCTCTAGTTCACAACGGAAAAAGTCCTTCTTTTCTATCCCCTAACCAATGACAGTAGGATTAGGAAAATCCCTGGACCAGAAGGTAGCTACCTCTTGTCCAGATTAATCCCCAATTTCATATTTATTATTGCATTGTGAAGATTTCTGCATTTACCATTTATCTTTGTGGGAACATTGGATGAAGTCTTTTTGTAGACCGAAACTATTTGGTTTGGCGTTTCCCTAGTGTCTTTTCCATTTTGACAGAATTTACTTATCTTGAAGATGACTAATGATTTTGAACCTCAAGCCACAAATATCTTGGAGAACTACAGAAAATCAAGTTGTTCAACTTGTGAACAGAGGATGCTTTAAGAATCACCTTCATGATAAGGGAGTTTGAGGAGAAATCTTACTGAGCTTACCCATGAAAATGAAAAGCATGAATGCAATTTTATTTTAACATGTATTTATTGCTGGAAACATTTTCTCTGCTGCTCTTCCCCCTACCTTGCCACATTTATTCAATGACATAACTCAACAAAGCCAAAGAACATATTGAACCAAGTAGACAAGGCAGATACAACTTAATTCTTATAAATCTGACATATACTAAAACAATAAACTATGACTGAATTTCTATTCCACAAAGTAGTTGTGATGATTCCAAATGAGATAACACATGTGAATTACTATGGAAACCATAAATTGCTTTTTTAAAGGCACTTATTATTAGCACTATCTGTCTAAAAGTTACATTCCAAGTGTGATTTTTTTTTTTCTAATAAGGATAGGGAAAAAGCAACTGTGAAACTAACCTAAGTGGTCAGAGTAGTAGGAAATGATACTTAATGGTCTCCAGATTTTAGAAAAGAGTAACATCTTATGAACTGATCTCTAGGAAAGAATAAAAAAAACATACTGTGTGACTGACACCCAAACATTAAAATTGCACACAAAATTGAACATTTACTTCCTAACCCACAGATGCACTGAATAAAGTCAGTTATGTACCTTCTCTACCATCCATCCTTTTGGACTGCAATTCAAAGCATCTCTACCCATTATCCTCTCTCTGTCACTCAGGTTGGTTTCTTCAGTAAGAGCATAGAGTGGCTATGTTTCAATAATGAACACCAAACCTCCAAAGTTATCTAGTAAGTTCTAAGTTTCTTTTCAGAATGAATGTGGAAGGAAGCTAATTCTGGTAAGTGAAATAAAATAGAATTGGTTCGGAAAGGTGGGACTCAGTAAAGACTTAAGTCCCCCATCTCAAGGACAGGAACAACCACAAAAACAGTAGTAACATAATGGGCTGAGAAATTTCAGGGGTCCTGATTAATTTTGACCCTTAATATTAGAAATAATTCCATGAAGTGGGTACTATTTTTTCTCTTCATTCGAAAGACCAAATGTCTGAACCTTGGAGAGTTTAAATGACCTTCTCACCTTTGCACACACAGTAAGGACAGTCTACTTAAATTCAGAGGGCCCAGGCATTTCTAAATACACATTAAATGTACTTTATTTTTACTTTATTTTTATAGAAGTCTATTCAGATATGAAAAGTTGGTGGACATTGCCTTCATGGTAGGCTTATTGTCTTTGTTATTAGCTAATACTTTAGGCAATAAAAACATTCACATTCCATATTGGTAGAAAGAGACAAAATGAGTTACTTCAAACAGTGCACTGTGACCAAAAAAAAAAAAAAAAAAAGAGTAACTAAGTTGTTTAGGGAAATTCATTCCTTACTTTCTTGGTATAAAACTGTAAGTTTTATAGTTTCAAACTACATTAAATCTATGATTGCATTGGTTTGGCAGGTTGAATTTATTTGAGTGCAATTTCTTCTTACACTTAAATCAGTCCATTTTTATAATTCACTTCTCAAATCCTGAACTCTTCTACATTTGGTTCTAAAGAACTATTCCGCAGCTCTACCTAACAGCTTTATGAAAAAGGTTATAATATTATGCTTCAGTGGCCTTAAGGAAAAAGTATGTTGCTGGAAAGAAATATTGCTAATATTGATGGTGCCTTAGAATTCTCACAGCTGTTATGAATTCTCTCATATCAAATTTTGTTTTGTCCCCAATGCCGAAGTGTGCACTTTTATTTAATACACACCCATATTCACAAATGCAGGCTTTCACACTTACAAACTCTTCTCAAATGGTTAGCCAAAATCCTGATGAGTTGTTTTTTTCTTTAAATACCATAAAAAGCCCAACAGTTCACAATTATGAAAAATGAGGAAGCATAAATCAAACTATTTTTAAAGCTGTTAATAACTTGATAAAGTGATTCATAAAATGAAAATGGATATTGCACATAATCAAATATTTGCTGAATAAACAAATGAATAAATGAAATGATATGAAAAATAAAAAGATGATTCTGAACCAACTGTAAAAATGTATAGTGGTTATGTGAATTTTTAAATTTCATAATAGCTCCTTAGAAGTCATGAGGAAGGAGAAGAGAGAGAAAATGTAGAAACCCATGAGAAGCCCTGGGGAGTATAGAAAACATTTGTCTTGTTTTTCTTGGGGCCAAGGAGTTTCCTGAACTTTCCATGTTAAGAGTGAGGAAATCCCTGCTAAACTGATCAGAAATGGTGACTCTCACTGAGAAAGGTCTGAGATTAGGAATTGGAAAGTTACCATCTAGAAACTTCTGACACTAATGCAAATCACTTAATTGAGATAATTTCTTCATCCAATTAAAAGGGGGAATGGTGCCCAAGATAATCTTCTTGGCCCTTTCCAAATTTTGAACATTTTTTCCTCCTAGATATACAAGAATTGTTGAGCTGGGTCAACCAATTAAATAGAGAAAGTCACCAGATGATCCAATCGGAGAATAATTTGACCCTTGGAAATGAAGAGCAAACAAAAATGAAAACAAAGCACATAAAATTCCAAGGAAGTTAAGATCTAAGCTTCTGATTTTAGAATACTCTTATGTCATTTTTTGAGTGAAGCTATATTTTAATTTGGTTGTGAGAACACAATTACAATTTATGTATCAAGTAAATGCTACCTGCTTTAAGGTCCTTGACACCTCTCTCTGTGGTCCATTTCACTTAGAAGAAATACCTTTAGGCATGATTTAGTCAGTCTACTTAAAGGCTGAGGACAAAGACATAAGCTATCCTCCTTGCCCTTCTAATTTCATCAAATACATAACTATTCTTTCATTGTACTCACTACACTTGAATCTAAGTATGCATTATAATTTATTGCTCATAATGGATTTTATTTTATTACTAATACACCATCTTGCTTGCATGTATTATTTTATTCCTAATAGGACATTATGTGGTGTTTTTCCCAGTACACTGTTAACTTTTTTTTAATGTTCGGATATATTTTTTTCTTCTTTTTTTTAATTTTTACAGACTGCATTTCGATTCATTATACACAAACAGGATACATCATTTTGTTTCTGTGGTTGGGCACGATGTAGATTCATACCAGTCATGTAATCATACATGTACATAGGGTAATGATGTCTGTCTCATTCCACCACTTTTCCTACTGTTAGCTTCCCCAGTCTTAAGTGACAGCAGAATGGGTGCTTCTCCCTCAGCACCCACAGTTTCTGTTCAACTTTGCCTCTACTAGACCACAGAGCTTAATAGGTTTTCTGGCAGCAGACACTAAACACTTCTAAGAGGCATTTAATGTGAAGCATTTGTTTACCCTTGGATTCATTATTAATGAAAAGGCAGGCAATGCACAGTTCAAATCAGGCAGACATTAAGTGGATCAGTCACTTGCATTATTAAAATGTGCCCTCAGGGAATAGGGATTATTCTCCACATTCAATTATTCCTAATGTAAGGAGCCCCTACTCCCATCCCATATCTCTCTCAAGAAGAAAGCTTGCTGCCTCCCTTGACCTTTCTAAATGGACACAAGAGTCTTGGTCTCCCACATGGAGACCTGGAGGTGGCACAGAGACACCACTTCTGAGCAGGGCTGACCCACCCCCAGCATGCCTTTAAAGCCAAGCCGTGGGGAACAGTGAAAGGCCCTTGACTGCAGGTACCTGGACTGCAGGGGTTCCGGAAGCTCTGACACAGGATGACTCCTGGGTCTGTGTCTACATTGCCAGCAGGCAAAATTTTGTCAGAGAACATACTTTGGCTGTCATCAGCTCAGACCTCAAAAATCAGGTAAAGACAGGCCCTCGCTGCCTTGAAATCTTGATGAGGCAGAGCTGGAAAAGCAGATGGAGAAAAGGAGACAAGGCAACAGAAAACATAAGAGTAGCGATTCTCCCCTCCCCCTTCTCTGATTCTATAACCTGTAAGCTCCGATGGTGTATCTGTCGATGTGGGTGATATTTATAACCAGCTGTCCACTTGTGCTCTTCTCTAATGTCTTTATTGCCAGTGGACCTGGAATGTCTATTTAAATTGTAAAGTTTTGAAAAATCCAAATTATTTCTCTAGAGTTTGCTACGTAGGATATAAAGACTCTGACTTCCCATGTTCAAAAATTAATTTTCATGCTGCTAAAAATGTTAAGGCCTTTAAAAATACTTTTTTTATTATTATCTTTAATCGTAATCTATGTAAAATCTATGTTCTGTGTAGGTTCTGATCTTTCATTAGATTGTCAGCAAACTTAGTACTTGTCATTAAATCGTTTAGTCACCAAAATCCTATGAAATCTGTGCAAGTCGCCAAATCCGTTGCAACTATGGACAAAATCATGGAGAAATTTGAAGTCATTAATGCTTCTATTGACAGAAGACCCAGAACTGAACCACCACATCAAGGCCTTTCAACATGGAAGGCTTTGCTGGACTTGACACAGAATCCCTGACATGGGTCTGACCAAGATCACCTTTCTACTCTACCACCTCAATACCCTCAACCTGTTTTGTGCCTATGGCCACAAAAATAAGAAAGTGATGGGGTAAGAGGGTGATGGGAATGTCTCACACAATCCGTCAAAGGTACAATATTGCAAAGAAATTCCTATATGTGGTTTTAGAGCATTTTCAGGAATAAGACTGAGTGACAGTTGAAAGGTTCTCAGTTTTGTTAAGGGGGTCTGGAAAAGCAAACTGGGACATGAGACAGAGGACAGGGAGCCCTATCTGCTGTGGGAGCAGGTAGCCTTTAGCAATGGGCGCGCAAGCCATGCCTGCCCTTTCCTCTGGAAATCGCCTGCAGTAAACAGGGTGTGTCCCCACTCACAGCAGTTACTCACTGACACCTTCCATTCTTCCTCCTGATCATTTTCCAATTCCAATCATTTTCCAATTCCAACCAAGACTCCCCACACTGAAATTGGGGGGCTGAGTCATGTTGCTGGCAGAGCTCCGTTTTTTTTTTTTTTTTTTTTTTTCATATCTTAACAGATATTCTTGTACTCTTTAAATAAACTTGATTTTTCACTGAAGCTAGACAAACTGTTTTGTGTACCTTGACACTTGGTAATCATGGCACTTAAAGTAAAAATTCAACAGACGAACCAAAGAATCTGAGTTACAAATTCTTATTTGTGATAGTTCTTTATAATAGTTATTTATATCTATATAAGTCAATAATTTGAAACTTCAAAATTATAGACTTACTTTATGTCACAGATTAAGTTATTCCCCTTAAAAAGCTAAAACTACCCTGCATAATACAGACAACAGGCAAAGCTTTCATTGGTCTTATTCACTAATAAAAATTTAACAAAACCATGGTATTAAACCTTTTTGAGGTTTACCACACTGAACTGCACAGGACAGAAAGTAACAGAACAAAACATATTCAGCAAAATAGTGACAAATGTTTCCAAAAAGTGTAAACTTGTGTCTACTGAATCCTTAAAAAAACAAAAATTTTATGTCACATTAAATTAGACTATCAGGACCTATCTCAGTGAATTT
This sequence comes from Sciurus vulgaris, assembly GCF_902686455.1. Taxonomy (NCBI): domain Eukaryota; kingdom Metazoa; phylum Chordata; class Mammalia; order Rodentia; family Sciuridae; genus Sciurus; species Sciurus vulgaris. The sequence goes on along the minus strand of NC_136474.1, from coordinate 76,618,582 downwards.
AGTAGAAGAAGAATTAATTGCTGTTTATGCTCAAATATTTAGTCCTGTTCTGAACACCCTAATATAAGACCAAAATGATTTCTATACATGTGGAAATCATGCTAACAGGTTTGTATAAACTTTTGGTACTTCTTAAAATTGGTGGAATTGTCATCATTGTTAATGAACCCAGAAATCAACTAGTTAAAAGGAACCAATGCATTTAAAGTACATTTTCCCCCAGAAATACCAAAAATGGTCTGTTTAGAGTTTGTTTAACATTAAATTTTTATGCAAAACTAACAAACCATGGAAATGTTTCAAATCAAATTGACATTTTAAACTCTACCTCTCCTTTGCTTCTAGAATCTATATATTTCTGTACAAATGGAGGGACTACCTGCTTCCACCTAAGCAGACCAATAAGAATCTTGATTTAAGAATCATTTAATTTTTATTTTCAAGCCATCAAGCAAGCCATGGTAGATAATCCAACAGGCAGAAAGTGTCTAATTATGGTGCTTCAAAATATCTGCCAGACCATTAGAGCTTTGCTAGCTCTACAAATTTTGCAGTTTAAAATTTTAAATGAAAATGTGCTTAATAAATAACATTAATAATGGTCAATACATGATGCTTAAATTTAGTAAAAAGCCACTTGAACTTTCCTAATTGATTAAAAGAAAAGTAAGTGTGTGTGTGTGTGTGTGTGTGTGTGTGTGTGTGTGTGTAACTAACTCACTGATTCTAGGATCTTAGTATTTTGACTTCTAATTTGGTACATTTTTGCCATTTTATTTTTCTTCTTTGAAATCACCGACAATTTTAAGAGACAATAAAATTGTATTCTAACTTACTTTGAGCATGTATACACACACACACGTATGTATACATGTTGCCAATACATACTGTTCTGTACACACACACACTACCTTGAATCCCTGCATAGTAGGAAATACAACCAGCACTGATAGGTGACACATGTCGCTATTTTCTTTTTTTTTTCAGACAGAATTTCCTTCATGAACTATCTGACTATAACATAATTAATGTTAATCTACTGAGATCCTTATTTCGCCAATCTACCCTGCCCCATTTTTATCTTCTCTTAATTTTTATTTTCACTCATTCTTCCTTTAAGCACAGGGCCAGGAAGTAAACATCCATTTCCTTCCGCAGTGGGTCTGTAAGAAATCTTCAAGTACTTGAGGACTCAGAGGAAACTCCATTGTGTCTATGAAGTTTAATGCAAGGATCCTAGACTGTATTTGATCCTACCCTTAAACAGCAGCTTCTTTACAGGAATATGACTTCTTTGCATTTCTAACCAGTTTGCATTTCTTTTTCATTCAGTCTCCAAGTCATGTTTCCCCTAGATAATCACAGCAGACACAGAAACGACAACTGACATTTACGGAACACTTTACACAGGCTGGGCCCTGTGATAAGTCCTTTTCCTCACTGTCACTCTATAAGGTTGACAATTGTCCTGTGCTCATTTCACACAGGTAAGAAACTAGAGGATTGGAAGAGTTGAATAATGTGTACAAATTCACACACCTGAAAGGGATAGTGCCAGGTTTGAATCCAGGTGTGTCTTACTTCAGAGTCTGGCTTCAAATGCCTATGTTCTTCCATTATCCAGCCCAGCATTTCTCACCCAGGACAGATTGATGGATAAGTGCCGGCTGGCTGTGTAGCTGGCAATAAAAGTCCAGTAAATCCTGTTATGATATAGCTTGTTATTACACAGACTTATAAATGATTCAAAGCATGTTCTTCAAAATATAACAACTCTATCATAAAAGCTGGCTTTGCACAGTCAGCACATATGGTAAATGTTGGTCTCCATGTATCCCAATACTAGAGTGAGATACACATACTTACACACATGCACACACACACCACAGTGTTTCAAAGGCAGCTCTTAGAATCAAACACATGAGAAAACCATGCCCTTTTTGTGGTGTTAACACATGGGTTTAGGTATTCTAACGGTGTATAACTTTAGGGATAAAGTTAAGGCACAGGGCATAATTGACAAAAACGTCCATGGTAGATTGTATCTAAATTTGTATAGTTTATGGGTGGAAATCTCAAGTAAATAATTTTACTTCTTCCTATACAAGTTGCTCATAGCCTTAAGTTCCGTCAGGGTTCCTTGCCCCCAGCACTTAGGGTCTGTCTGTTTGACCTTCTTTGATTTCATGAAGTCTCTCTTTTCCCATTTTAGACTTCACAAAAAGATTCTAAAATCACCAATATCATTTCTAACCATCTTTAAGTGGATCAGGGACATTAACGACAAGGTTTTGTATGTTTTGAGAAAATACAAATGTAGTTTAAAGAGAGATTTAAAAGTGCACAGAATCTAGCTGGGTGCCGGTTAGAAGGGGAGTCCTCTGCTGTTATCCCTCTGTCTAATTGGATCACTTTTTCGGCTGAGTTCCACTTCTTCCTAGACAAGACGTCCTGCTTAGTCTCTTATGGATTTCGCATTTTTTTCCCCTTACATATGTTTCTTTTTGTCAATGAGTCAGAGAGCTCACTCCTTAGCTCCTACTGAAATCAACATGGTTCCCCAGTCATATGTTCTGTTTCTGCATCTTGATATTAAGTCCCCTAAGAAGTCTGTGCTCTATAATAGAGAATCTTACTCTAGACTTGTTCCTACTACTGGATTCCAGGATCCCAGATAGACTGAACAGATTCTATGTGATTGCTGATATTTCATGTACTTGTACACATGTAAATTTTTCTTAACTTTGAGTTTTCAGCTATCACCGAAGCCAAAAGAAATCCTTCCTCCTCAAAATATAATAAAAATAACCCACGTTCAGGCCCAGGAATCTATGAGAAGCAAGTTCTCTCAACTTGGGAGACTTTTTTCCTCCTGTTAATGAAGGCATTCATTCTTAACATTTCTATTTGAAGAAACAGACTTTAAACCTACATATAATTTGTCAAAATATGTGTCAAAAGTTGGAATTTAAAATAATGGGGTTAGGTATAGATTACTTCTTATATTGCTACCATTAAAAACATAAAAAATAAAGAGCATTTATGCATACTTAGGGATTTTGAATCTATACAAGAAGATCACACATTTAATGAATTTGATGAAGAGCTAGGGATTCTCAGGCCGCTAATTTATTTCAAAATCACTTCATTTCTTTGGAAAGTACTTAGAACAATGACTATAAAGCAAACATTTTCATGGAAATGTATATAAATGGAGCATCCAGTGTATCATAAACCTGTGTGTGTGTGTGTGCGTGCGTGTGGTGTGTGTGTGTGTATGTATGTTGTGTGGTTGTCTGCTCTGGGACATTTAGAACTCTGAATTCTTTGGGGGAAACCAATAATTTCAAGGAGAAAACTTTTAAATGGTGGAGAATATATGCTATTAATAAATGACTTAACATCCTTACCCTATGGACATGTATGATTACACAAATGGTGTGATTCCACATTGTGTACAACCATAGAAATGAAAAGTTGTACTCCATTTGTGTACAATGAATCAAAATGCAGTCTATAAAAGTAAAAATAAATAAAATTTAAAAAATAGATGGCTTAAAATTGAGGAAGGTCACAAGAAAAATAGAAGAATGCTATAATCTGAAATGGATGAATATTGGCATGAAATGCAGACTAGCACAATTGTTTTGTGTTCACTTTTCGCCATTAGGAATAGTTGCATCGGACCCTTATCGTTTCCTCTTAGCTTGGTTCCCAGCTTTTTGTCAGTTGGATAGGACACAGGAGCTTCCTTCTGGGACTCAGGTGTAGAACCCTTCTGAGTGGAACTTGGGGCTTTGGCCACACTGATAGCATTTAGATGTGTTTAATGGAACCGACTCATAGAAACACTAGGAAACAGAAAAGTGCTATTACGACTACTCAAGGAGACTATTTTAAAGAAAGGATTGAATATGGTCTAGAGAAACATATAACTCAATATTTTTAAAGCAACATGGAGAACTCAGTCACTACATCCTCCTTAATGACAAATGGCCCTTTTAACTCTGTCCAAATGCAGAGAAGTATATTCAAAGCAGTCACCAGGGAATAACTGACATTAAACTCGTCGTTCCTGGAAGGTTCCAAAACTTTATGCCAAAAGGTCACCTCTCCCATCCTGACTAATGTGTGCCTGTTTCAAAAGGAATGCTTCAGCACTGTGATATAAGATACCGAGGGGATTATACTAATATTTAGACACACCTCTCCTTCAGATTTGAATGAAATGCTTGAGCAGAAACTTGGCAAACTGTCTCTGGTGCCAATTAATTTTTAAAGACAGGGTACATGTTTTCACACTTATGGATTCTGACAACATGAACAGTCAAAGAAGGTTTGATTTCTTCTGATCCCTACATTCCTGTAAGGAGGAGCAATTGGTTGTGTTGACAGGAGTGACGGCTATAATTAAAGTGAAACTAATATTTACAGCAAATTAGAAGTCAGCATTAGAGACCCCATATTTATACGCAGTTCTGACTACCCCGCATAGACCTGGCTCTAGATAACTGATACTTGACTTCATTGCTGCTTTGCCTTCCATTCTTTCCCCTCATGCGGATGCTTTGCAGTTACTGAGGATTTGATAAGAACTGACACTTGTACTTAAGTGAGAAGATGAGGGTTTTTTTTTTTTTTTTTGAACCAATGTTTGAGCTGCATGAATATTAGGATGATGATCTAATGTTTAATGACAATCTAACGGATTCCTAAGGCAGATGTTGCTTAAGGACTGTATTTTTTGGCTTAGTTTTTTTTTTTTTTTTTAATGACCAAAATACTCCTTCCCTTTACATTTAACATGTTAGACAGAGCTAAATCTTGTACTATTTTTGCTTATTTTTGTTGTAATCCATCTCTCTACTTTCTCCTAATCATGCCAATTTATAAATCATGGTTTGCAGTAGCAGTGTTTGTAGATGCAAAATTGAATACCTTCCATGGCTTGGTTCACAGGAAAGTGAAAAGAAAACTCAATTCATTCATTACATTATGATTCTCTGGCCACTCTGTGTGCCTCTGAAACTTGGCGAGGTCATTTTTATTTGGCGTTTCCTATTCATTTGAATGAACAGCTATGCAGCTAAATAAAGTAAGAACAACAGTTGATAGAAATCACCTAATCCCTCCACATATGAAGTAAGGAACCTGTAGTCCACCAGGTGGTGTTCCCAATTTTAATTGTCAGCAAAGCTGGTTTAGGCTTTAATAGCAATGAAACATTTATCCCTATATAAAATTCACACTTTTGCTTTCACAAGAGATCATTTCAGGAGAATGTGAAAAAGTATTAATTTCTAAACAGATTCCAATGGCACTTTTTAAAACATCTCCTTTCCTTTCAGGACAAGGTAAAATTCTAATTCATCCATAAATCTGATTTTGCCACTCTCAGCTTCCCTCCTCCAAAATCAATACTGCACAACCTTGTACTTAATTTTGCAATGGTTTTATTTCCCTAACTTGTCTTTTATCTTTTGATAACTGGTACTTTGACATCTCTGTCTTTTGCACAGCACTTTAATGTAGGGGTAAGCATAACGATCTCAATAAATTGTTCTCAATTAATAATTGCAAAATGATAAAAAATAAAACATATCCACAGTCTAGTGAAAGGAAATTTAGTGATTAAAGAGTTATGCTCTGATTGAGAAATAGCTTCTGAAATAAGATGGAGCAAAATGAACTGAGCAATTTCAGAGAAGTTGAACAGATAACTGCTATTGTTGGTAGAACACTTTTCAATTTACAAAGTGCTGGTTACATAGTTCTTAGTCTACAACCTGCCATCAAGTGAATATCACAATAAAACTTCATCATAGATCTAACAATGAAGTTCTTTTTTTGAACAGAAAGTCCTGGATTGATTGCTAGAGTAAGCAAATATGTTGGAATGTTCACAATAGCTACTGGCTCAAAAAATAAAATTCCATCTATTTAGTATTTCCATGTTGGCTTTGTCAGACACACATAAAACATAAATATAATATATATACATATATATATGTGTATATATATATATATATATATATATATAGAGAGAGAGAGAGAGAGAGAGAGAGAGAGAGCGAGGGAGAGAGACTAAAGTATGAATAAGAGACAACAGATTGATACCAAAGTCAAGGTCAAATGTGTGTGTATATGTATGTATATAATCATCAGACTCTAGTTATATCATTAGAATCTCAATTTTTCTAAAGCACAAATAGATGCTTTATTTTAAAACATATTTACGCATTCATAACCACAAAATACCCTTAACTCAATTTAAATTCCTGGATAATATCCGTCAATTTGTAAATTATCATTTTACACACAATTAAGAAATTAATAAAATCCTTGAATAAAGTTGGTTCAGCATATTCTTTTCCCTCATATCAGAGGTTTGAACAACACCAAACATCTGGATATAAAAGTAAAGTGTGCATCCTCCCATGTGTTTCCAAAAATCCAGATGTTTATCATACATAAATAAAATTATACAGAGAAAGAAATACAGAAATCTGTTCAATAAAATACAAACTTGAAATCATTCTTTCTTTTGAACAATTGGAATCTAAAAAGTTTATGTCAGCATATTTAAGAAAATAAGCAAATATTTCAGATCACCACCACTAATTTCCTATCAAACACACTGCACAACACTTTCATATCTGAACAAATGATGCATGAACAAACTTCCCCAAGGCAGAAAAGGATACATTTTAAAAAGAGCTGATGCACAATGACACTTTTATAAGATAGCAGCACTGATCAATGGTGTGTAGGTTCATGGGTGGAATAAAAACAACTCAAGAAGGATCAAGGTCAAGAAGAACAGGTCAAGGTCAATGAGGCCTCTATGTCTTTATTTTGTTTTCTTTTGTTTATTTTGTTTTATTTTGTTTTAGGAGGAGAATGCAGTGTGACGATTTGGGAGAGTCTCACTTGCTCATAGACATTCTCATTTGTTTATTCAAGAGAGCCTGGTAGTAGTCATCCACATGCTTGCAACTGGATTCTCTGTTTTAGCTCAAAATCAGCAAACTGGGTATATCTGCCTCATTCATATGGTGGGGAGCTACCAAGGGTGCACTACAGACTTTAATAGTGGAACAAAATCAAAAGACCAATATTTTGTGACACATAAAACTATATGAAATTCAATTTCAATGATCATAAATAAAATTTTGATCAATGAATTTGTTATCCAACTACACCCCTATATTTAAATATTTCAATGCCTGCCTTCCTGGGATGGGGTTAGAACTATGTAATTTCAACAGAGAACATATGCTCCCAAAGCAGGAAACATATGCTATTTAGGCTCTGATTCTGTACAGAAAAAAGTTCCCTCCTCTTGGGTTTAAACCAATAAAACTCTATCAAGTTGGAATTTTTCTTTATCATTTAAAATATCCTCCTAATAAAATAAACAAGGTGGCAGTGGAATATACACACAATAGTAAGTACTAATTTAAAATGTAGAAAACATTTAAGGCATTCCTATATAAACCTCCAAAGATTTTGGCTATAGCTTACTGTTGTGTGAAATATTAAATCCTAGGAAATAATAAAAAAGTTAAAATCCAGCTCCTCCTATGTCCATCTGATTAGCTTCATCTAAATCTTTTGTGTGTATGTGTGTATGTGCGTGTGTGTGTGTCTCCCTCTTCCCCTTTCTCTCTTCCACAATATGGGAACATATTTGAGATTAATGTGGAAAGCTTTGGTAGCCTTCTAAAATTTACTTGGATGAGGGAATAGATCAGATTTGGGGCTCCCTTTTGTTCTAAGAATAAATTATGTGTGACCTAAATAAGTACTGAGTTTGAGCATGAGGCAGGAGCACATATTTCTACCATGCTTATGTTTGTTTTACGTGATTTACATTATTCCATGTTGAGTATCTCTGCAGTATCTTGGTTTTCTTTCTTCATTACTTACTTTGATTTTGATACTTTTGTGTATTTTGCTGGCATTTCATGCAAAGTTTTATGACTGTCTAAATTCGTTATGCCATGAAAAAAGAGAAAGGAAATATCTCTTTTTACAGGAATCCTTTTATCTCCAGTAAACGTATGGAGATAGAATGATGTATGTAAAACAACCTCTCAATATGAAGCAAATTAACATTTAGCTTGAAGAAAAACAAAGGCAGTATCTTGCTTGGGATAGTGGACAGGCTAGCAGTCAGAAGTCAAGACCACAGCTCCTAGTTCTGCATTTATTTATTCCCTGACCTTAAGAAAACCACATCATCTCTCCCATCTTCAGCTGCCTTGTCTAGACTGTCAGAAGAGCACTCTAGCTAGCGCAGGTTCCTTCTAGCTCCACCGTCCTGTGTTACACACTGCGTTTGCCAGATAATTTATGGGAACATAATTAGCCTATTCATCACTGAAAAATGTCTTTTCCATTTCAGAAGCTGGCTAGAAATTACAGAGAGACTCTTTGTTTTTCATTTTTCATTTAAAATTCTGATAGATATAATTAAGCCAGGAATCAGGAGACCTGGATTCTCCTCCCACTTCCATTGATCTGATATTTGTTTATGGAGAACTGGCAAAGGCCCTGTTCTACTGGTCTCACCAGGTTGCTCAGAGTTTCGTAATAAATCACAACATGAAATGAGGAAAAATACAGATATTGCGCTTCTTCAAAATATAAAATCTGGAGAAGAAAATGCCCATCTCACTTGCAAATTATGGAAATTATCATTTCCATATATGTGTACATAAATATATACATATAACTAATACTCACATATGTATATTTCATAGAAAACATGCAAAGAATTTAGCAAACATGTGTAGATGAATTCTGAATGCTTCTAGGAATCTGCTAAATATAGCATTATTTATACTAAACTCTTGTTTTTTCATAGAAATAAATTTTATTTGACCATTTGACTCATAGCTTCTGGGAACTATGTTCAATATGGTCTTATATATACTTGTAAAAATCTTTTTTCTGAATAAATTTATTACTATTAGTGGTAGTTTATCATAACACTATTATTGGCAAATAATAATATTTATACTGACAAAATTACTTTCTTCAGTAATATTTTTTCCAATAATGTTACATTTCCAATAGTAGTTAAACCCAATGATTATGACTACATGAAGAAATAGTATGATTTTTTAAATGCTAATTATAAAAAGTTTATATTAACATGGCATAAAGTTTATCATCCAAAGTTTTAAAGAAAAAAAGGATATAAAATTTGTATATACTATGCTGAAACTTTTATTTCAAATGAAAATTTGAATGTGTTAAAATATCTGGTATTGAATTCACCAGAAAGTTAAAAAAAAGAAAAAAGAAAAAAAGGCTGCCTATAGGTGGAGGAATTAAAGGCATTTATTTTTAAAAAGACTGAAATAATATTATTTCTGTGTTCTTTTTAATTGACTAATTACATGAATTATTTTAAAGACCCAGCAAGCAAAACACCATGTGGAACTTAGAATTCTAATATCATTTCATGGAGACAACTACTATAAGACTTTTTTTTACATTTTTCTGTAGATTTTAAATTCTAATTGTTGTTTTAGTATTGTCATCCACATAATATACCCTTAATTAACTATCTGTTGAATGAATTAATGTATTCTTTCCACCTCTAAAAACATACCTCAAGTTTCTATGTAATTGGGTAGAGTTTACCCAATTTCTAAGTTACTTTTAAAGTAGAACATAAATATTATTAGTTTTTTTGTAAAATAATTCAGCATAGATATTCTTATGAAAACAGAGAGCAGTATTATATAACTGCCTCAAGAATCAGAAATTCCTGCTTTTCACACGCCTGGCTCCCATTCAGACTTGTGTCAATCACCTACTGAATAACTCATTTCAATGAAGTTCACAATAAGATAATAAATGTATATGTTACTTTATTCAACAGATTCGTTCTTGAGGTTTGAATAATCTAAGTACTGTTTTAGGTACACAGTGGGGGGGGGAACCAACATTTAAAGAAACTCTGGGCTTTACCCTTTTATAACTAAACCCTTTGTGATATGAATGATCATGTGCTGGCATATCTAATTTATAAACTCTCTTCACATTTGGGGTTGCTTACAGAAAGTTTATATCTGTTCTTTCTTTAAGAAATGAAGCTAATATTTAAAAGTAGTTAGAAACTATTTATTATTAGATTAATTTAACCTCTGTATATTATTGGGATAAATTTAATTCAACCAAAACATCAATGGATTTTAAAGTATGAACGAATTCTAATTTTAACAAAATCCTTGCCACGTTACCTATTTCACCCTATGATGCAGTGTCCGTGTTCCTAGCTCAACAAACAGGTTGTGATTGTTTGAAATTCAGAATGCTGTTTTTCAAAGGAAATGATATTATATGTGATATTTGCATTTCTAGACCTTCTCATTAAAAGTTATTGAATTTATCCCTAATTGAGTTGATCTAGTAAAAACTACCATTAAACAGATAATACAGTAATGATAAGAATTGGGAATTTGGGAAGTTGCTTTGTGTTACAACTTGGTACCCACAGTTTACAAACAAATCTATGGGCTACCAGCCCAGTGACACGCATAAATTTCCCTAGCCAATGTAGAAGTTTCTATGTGGAATTCATTTGAGTAGATGTCTAGGGACTATCTCATACTCTTCCCTTTGTAAGTAGAAGCATCTTATAAAGTTCCTGGGAAAATTTTCAATGAAATTTCATTTAAAATAAATTGGATATTTTTCACTAAAGAAACAGATGAAATGACTCAATGAGCTGTATGTATCACAATATCATAGCAAACATTCACAAAGCAACACATAATGACTTGGTAATGGAATGATTCTAGAGATATCAAGAATAATTATTAATGAATAATTATATCACATCAATCTCAAGAGGAATAAATAGTTTCTAAAAATGCCAGAAATAAACATAATCCATAAGACACTTTTTAAGCACTGACTTGCTCTTTCCCATTAAGGTTAAATGAATCAAAACCAGATGCTACCCTTTAGTTGATCCAACTAAATGATATTAGATCTTAAAAAAAAATCAAAGTCTCCTTAAAGCAAAATTATCAAAACAAAATTCCTTTAAAGAAAAACAACTTGAATCCTGCTTCCTGTGTGCATTAGTAATAGCTGATATAAAAACAATCATGCTCCCTGTCTTCACTATATCCTGTTTTGTTGCTATAGAAAGATGAATGGTGTGAATGAGAAGTAAATAGATTATCTCTCTCATTCCTATTTTAGCATATAGAGCTCTCTTGGCATCACAAAATTAAAAAAAATGCTAATTGCTTTCTTCTTATATTTCTGCTTTCTCTAAATTAAGAATCATCTACTCATTCTATATGCATTAATTCTCCAGATCATTAATAAATACCAAATTGAATTAGTACTCAAACTTTGCTTGAAATTCCCTGGTATAAGACCCTGGAAAGAATTTGACTATGATGACCATTTAGAACAGTTAGCCTTCTTCAGGTTTATGTTAGTTCAGACTTTCTTGGACCAGCTTTCAGTCCATATCCAAATTGACTGCTTTGCTCTTGTGACTGGTCATTTTTCTTTACCAAAACATACTAATTATCACAGACTCAGAGATTTTCTAGATTTAGAGGAAAACTTAAAACCCATGTAGTCCAGCCCTCTCCTGAGAGAGGTTTCTTCTAGAGTCTTCACCTGGTACAATCAGGTTTCCCTTGGGAGATTGGATCGCTCACTCACTCGCCACCCTCCACCCTGATCCTGTGAAACCATCTGAATTAGAGTTTATTGGGCTCAAGCCTAAATTCTAGCTTTTATCTTCATTCATTCATTTTAGGTCTACTCTTAGATTCTACTCAAATGTACTTCCTTTTCTTCATGACTACTTGTTCTATATTAAAGGGTAAAACAATTACAAGTCTCTTATTTTTCACATCTTACTATACTTCTCAAGTGGAGGACTGAGTTCCTTTTACCAACCCTACAGTGATCCTGTGAATTTGGCACTTAGTTCATCTATAAATGTCTCTTAGAATTTGGCACTGGAGATATGTTCCAGCCAAAACACAGAGGAATGAGCCTTTAGCACTGTAGGTATGCTTTGACTTTATTTACAAAACCTAAATCACATTAGCCCTATGTTCCTATTGACCAACATGGCTGTAACAACTACTAGAATCCCTAATTATTAATTTTTCACGGATGCTCCTACTAAGAGATCTTCACCTGATCTATGACTGATTTTATATAAACTTGAAGTCAGGACTTTCTATCACTCACGTTCCAATTCATATTTCATTTTGTCAGATTTAAGCAATTATTTCAGCTACTCAAGCAACATCAGTTGGAAGCTGGAAAATGATACTGCAAGTCATGGCAGCCAGTCCTTCCAGATCCATGTCACCCTCGACTTTCACAAGCATTCATCCAGATTGATGAATGTGTTAATCAGGAGAGATAGGAAACCTGTGACATGTCACTAAAACCTGTCCTCTATAATGGACATGATCACAACTCAAACCCTCTGGGTATTCCTTCAGTTAGTAATGCACTAGTCATCTTCCTTTCCCCATTATTATCTGCCATATTTCCTTTAACTTAATGCCATCCCTATTTTGTGATTTAGCAATATCTCATTAATCTTCCTAAGAGCAAGAGCTAACATTTATTGAACATTTACATCACTTGCTGCAGTAATCCTTTGACTTGGTCTATCATTAGCCCTCTTTTACAGGTATGAGAACTGAAATGTAGAAGTTGAATCATTATCCTAGATAGAACAGCTGATACAGTGTGGATAGAGACTGGAACCTCAGTTATGTCCTCTAAACCCTGAGCTGTCCATTGCTAACAGACAATAGCATGTGAAGCCTTGCCACGTGGTACCCCATAGCATACACGGTTCAATCTTTGATGCACATCTTTGCATGTCCTGCTGTTTGTCTTTGCATACATTGTTTCCTCTGAAATGACTCGTTCTGCTGGTCCATTTGGAAAACTCCTGCATCCTTAACAAGTGCAAGCTGCATCCTTTCCCCTTAATCCTCCCTTGCCCTCCTCCAGAACCCTCTGAGCTTCTGTAATCCCCCTCCTTACACTATCCTTGCTTTCCATTTTTGGCTTCTTTCCCAGAGCATGTGACACCCTGAGTACCAGGTTCCTCATTTATTCACCTTTGTATTCTGAGAAATTAGCACAGAGCCTGCCTCTTAGAGTTGCAGAATGAACCTTTGTAGAATAGTGATTCATGTTGGCCGAGAGGCATTGACCTCATGATCCAGCCTCCTTACATCCCCTGGTCAAACTCACTTGAACTCACACTCAGGGCAGTTTTACAATTTATACCTCTGAATCCCCATCCCCTGCCATCACTTCAGTCCCTGCTCTGCCCATCTTTACAGACATTCATTCTACGATTCCTCAAATCTTTCGGTCCTGGAGTTAGAAACTGTAGGACAGCAGTGAGGTGTTCTGGTCTCTCTGGCACCTCTCAGTATTCCACCTTCAGCTGCTAGAATCAGGTGACTTCCATTCTTGATTCTTTTTTTTTTTTTTTTCTTCTAACCAGAAATAACCTGAGAACTTTTTAAAAATCTTAACTCAAACTCGTGTCATTTAACCATATGCCTCAATTGTTTCTACCCCTTTGAAATGAATTACATATGCCAGAATTGTCTTAATGTTGATTTCCAAAGGACATTTCCTCTTGAAACTTTAAACCAAATTGTGCTTTGACCTGGAGTTTGTGGAACGCCATATAACCTTTTTCTACTTAAACATTTAACTGCAAATAAAAATCATGTTTATAAATTTTTGGTGTATTTACTTTCTTGTAGATGTTATTTCACTAGTGGAAAGTGTGAGAGATCCATTTTTGCTTAGTTCTTTACCCCTTCTAGTCTGCTTCTTATGTCTTGACATGTACCTTGCATCTGTCCATGTAGATTGAAGAATTAAGATAATTCTCTGGATATCAGAAATGGAAAAAAATTCTTAATTACTGAGATAAATGAAGATGTTTGTTTTGCATTTGAATTACCAATGTGGACAAGGTTTTAGGCAATGGGAAAACATCTACACAGTTGCATGGAATCTAGTGATTCTTCCTTTCTCTGAATTTTTAAAAATTAACTGTGAATTGTATTTTGATGAGCAAATACTTCTGTCCATTATGTTTGTTTATTAATAGCTTAAATTTTTCCTTTAATTTTTTTTGCTTTATTCTAGCCCATATTTTTTTCATATCAAATAAAATAATATTTCTCTTCTATACAGCCTTCCTCTTAGGTATATCACTAACTCAGGCACTGGGAAACCTATACCTCACGACTGGCTTTGCATGTAGCAGGAGTCTCCAGAAGAAGTCTCCTTTTCTTGGAAACAAGGCCCTTCTGCACCCAGTGCCTTGCATGAGTTTTTGGCCACTTTGCTTTGTCCTCCTGATTCCTGTGAATCTCCAGTCTCCAAATGTTGTAAGAGTCTACCTGTCTTTCACCTTTAGCACCTTATACCCACCTATTTTCATAGACCTATCTATCAGTCTACCACTTTTGCAACCTCTATATCGGTAGGTGTCCTCTACCTGGAAAGCTGTTTCTCACTTGGCATTCTTTGTTTCAGTGATTTATTTTTCTGGGCCTTGATACCTAGAAGTCCAGAAGAGATCATTTCCTTTCTGATTCCTCTTACATGTGTTAATATCCCCTGCACCAAATACTAAACCCCCAGGGGTCAAAGACACATACCCCAGTACAGTAAGAGAAGAGCATAAACTATCTGCAGATTAAGCGTTGGCACAGACAATCCTGCCCATTGGGATAGCTGAGCTGTAGGATAGGACACCACCTAAGCACAAGCCTTTGCCCCTTTCCACATCTCTTCTATCAGGAATATTAATTTATGCTGCCTAGTGTGTGGGGTGGCAATGGATGGGAAATGATATGACCTTTAAAATTTCTTCTAATTTATCACTTTATGAATTTGAGTAGCTCATTCATTATTCAAAACCTGCCTATAAAAATTAGCAGTGTTGCTATTGAAACTTTTGTTAAAACATCTTTACTCCTTTTGAACCTCTAGATCATTGTCTAATCAACAGAAGGGTTTTTGATCTTGTTAATTCTTATGTTTTGGTAGCATAATTTGTGCCTCAGAGATAAAATGTTTCCTCAAAGGAAGTCATGTCACTATGTGAATCTGTGGAAGAGCTTCAATGAAGCATATTATTTTTCCTTCTACATTTTCTGGATCCTCTTCCAAATGCTGACTATCCACTTCATTGTCAAGTTGAAGATCATTGCCACTATTAATATTTCAAAAGTAGAATGCCACCTTGCCACCTCTCTTTCTGTTCTGGGCCTTTGTACATAGATTGTACCCAACAGAGTTGACATTTCAATTAGGAGATGGCTCCTGCCAAGTTCTTGTTGTGTCCGCTCTGCCCTGACCTCCACCGTTGGCACCGTTGGCGGCTCTAATGCTTCTGCCACTGACCACATTCTCTCCTTGTTGGATGATTTCAAAACATTCTTTTTGACCTTGTTTTATGCTATAACACGGAGTACAATTGCTGCTGAGATGGTAAAGCAGAAACATTTCATTCACAAAGATGTAAATGTATTTCTCACTACCTTCTGCACATACCTCATGTTACAGATTATCGGTCACTTTAAAAAATAAACTTTTGATTTTATAATAGTTTTAAATTCACAGAGAAATTGTGAAGATGTTACAGAGAATTCTTATATACCCCACACCTCATTTCCCCATTAGTCACATTAATATATTACCTTTGTCCCAACTAATGAACCAATGTTGATATACTGTTAATGTATAAAGTTAATATTTTATTCAAATGTTTTTACTTTTTATTTAATATCTCATCTCTTTTCCAGGATCCCACATTCCGTTTAAACCCCATGGATCCTTAGGTTCCCTAGACCTGTGACAGATTCTCATAATTCCCCAACTTGTGATGACCTGGACAGAAAGTCATATTAATCAGGTTATTTGGTACAACATTTCTTAATTGGAGTTTGATTTTTTTTTTCATGATTTGAATTGGGGTTTTGCATTTGGGTAGGAATATCACAGAAGTATCATTCTCAGCACATCATGGGAAGGAGTACCTTCTATCGCCTTGACCTACCACTGTTGACATCTACCTTGATCGCTAAGCTCAAGTGGTGTTTGGCAGATTACTTTACTATAAACTTACTTTTTTCCTGCCTCTTTATACTCTGCCTGTTCTGAATTAAGCTACCACAGGCAGCCCACACTTCAGAAGTACAGTTATGTTCTGCCTTGTTGAGAGAGGAGTCTATCTATGTAAACTATTTAATGGTTTTCTGTGGGATATTTGTCTCTCTGCCCTAACTTATTTATTCAATCATTGATTTACACCAGTAGGGACTCATGAATCACCATTTGCTTTTAAAAACTCACATCAGGGTTGGCGAAGTAGCTCTTTCCTCTGCAGAGTATGTTCAGCATCTTTCAGTGTTCACATTTTAATCTCTTGTGTCCAATATGGGTTCTCCATGTGGTAGGATGAGGAGAAGTAATGCTTATAACAACTACCCTGGGACTCCAGGGATTTGGGGATCAGTGCCCAGAGTATTGTGATGGATTTACAGTAGGAGACAACATGGTAGAGTGCATACCTAGCCTGTCTGACTTTGAATTCCAGCTTTGTTGCTTGGTGGTATGACATGGATTATTTAAGCTCCCTATATCTCAGTTTTTCATCTACCAAATGGGAATTATAATCACACATAACGTGTAGGGTTGTGAAGATTAAATGAGATAATTTCTGCAAAGGGATAAGAGCAGTGCTTGGAACAAACAAAAGTACAAAATAAGTGTCAGCCAAGGAAACCATGGTTTATATTTTAAATTTCAGGTAATGTCATGCGTGGTAAAAGATGCAACTCTGCGTTAATAAGAGTGCTTGATAAAAAAGAAGATGCTATTCCTCAAAGGTGAAATTAGCCATTAAATTTCACTATGGTTGTTTACCTTCCTCCTCCAGCATCCTATTATTCACTCGTGTAGGGGTGGCAGGTCTGAGGCAACAGGAATAAGCAAATATGTGGGGCCCACTGCCTGGAGGACAAGTTATGAGGACTTCTTCAGGGCTTCAGAAAAGAGGCACGCAGGAAAGGTGCAGGGAAAGAAACTCGCTTATGAGTGAAACTGCACTATGCGGAAGAGCCAAGTGGCCAGGCAGAGGAGATCCTGGGAGTGTTGAGATGGAATCACTGCTTTTGTCAGAGGAGCTGGCTAGAAAAGGAGAGAAAAGACTTGCTAATGGAATGTATCAAAGCCAGCCTTTTGCTAGGTGCAGTAGTAGTATATGCCTGTAATCCCAGAGGCTCAGGAGGCTGAAGCAGGAGGATCACAAGTTCAAAGCCAGCTTCAGCAACTTAGTGAGGCCCTAAGTAACTTAGTGAGACCCTGTCCCCAAATAAAAAATAAAAAGGATTGAGGATGTGGCTCCCCCTAGGTTAAATCCCCAGTGCAGGAGGGAAAAAAGCCAGCATTTCTTCTATCTCCAGTATGTAAAGGGTGACTCTAGCCATTGCATCAGAGAAGAGATGTTAAATGCTGGGGTTGACAGTATATGTCATAACTTGAATTCACTTTCATCTATATATTTACTCCAAATAACAATCAGGAATATCAAATAATAAGTAAGTTTCCATCACCGAGAGTTCATTTGTTTAAGGTCAAGGAAAAAGTACATGTAGAGTCCCACATCAGAAACCAGTTTGTCTTGTACGTGTCTTTATTTCATTAATCACATTCCAGCACCTCAATGGCAATCTCCCCTCAAAGAAAAATATAGCTAGAAAGAATGCAATACAGGAATGTCCAATTCCAAACAAATTTCGATTAGTGAATAATATTTCCCAAAACATGTCTAAACACATGTTGTCAGCCTCCCATACAAATATGCAATTACATGGAGCCTGAGACATCATTGGATATGCTAATCAAATTATTCGTATTTTGCTGCAAATGTAGTATTTCTACAGAATTTAAGGATCCAAATATCCCATCTAAATGTAAGTCTTTGCTGAAACAATTTGCAAAATAACCCAGGATCTACCAAGGTTCAGCTAGACCATGTTTGGGATTCAGAGATATTTTACTCATGGCTTATATCTCACGAATCCAATTTTAAAACTATAAAGCACTGCCATAGCTCATCTGCTCTCCTTTGTAGAAGGTACTTCTGTAAAACAGAAATAACTTTTATTCACTCTAACAAAATGTAACTTTCTTATATCCTCACTTCGCAATTCCCTGCTCTCCATGTCCTAGGACTGACATGCACACTTGATTCCCACTTGAGATGTTAATGTTAAATGATCAGGGTGAAGGACCTCTCTGGATTGCCCAAAAGTGCTTTAGCTCCAAAAATCCTGTGCCCCAGAAAAACTCCTCATTTTGGAAAAGTCAGGATACTTGGTCACTCTGACATTAATATGCTTGATGGGAACACATTCATTATTTACATATGTAATAAGTCAAGCGACCCCTTCCATGTTGTGTAACATATTGGCCTCTGTTAAGGTTGGGTAAGAAAGTGTTACCTGTACAATCTTGGAGGCAGCAATTCTGATGTTTAAAAACATAAACTAGGAATGTAACTCAGTGACAGAGCACTTGGCTAGCATATTCAAGACCCTGAGTTTGATCCCCAATGCTGCAAAACAAAGAAACAAAAACCATGCTAAAAAGGAAAGAAATTCCAATGTTATAAATATTAAAATTAGAAGAGCTAGTCAAAGGTTCAGATATTCTGAACCAGGCTTCCTTTCTAGACTACTTGTTCTGGTACCACTCTCTATACCCAAGTCCAGGGATCAGCAAATTATAACCTGAAGGCCAAATCTAGTCTCTTGCTTGTTTCTGTAAATATGGTTTTATTGCAACACAGCTACAAACATTCATTTATGGGTCGTCTATGGCTAATTTTTCACCACAAGGCAGAGCTGACTAGTCGTTATCA
Organism: Sciurus vulgaris; assembly: GCF_902686455.1. NCBI lineage: Eukaryota > Metazoa > Chordata > Mammalia > Rodentia > Sciuridae > Sciurus > Sciurus vulgaris. The sequence continues at coordinate 76,599,603 of NC_136474.1, read as the reverse complement.
GGGATGATGTTAGTAGAAAGATCTACATCATTCACTATTCATCCCTTTATCAAAACTTTTTGCGAACTACTGTCCCAATAAAAGGAGTTCATAGTCCTCTCTCCTGCCTTTATTTCTCTAATAAGTTTCCAACAAATCTTTATGAAAAGGTCCTCACTAAAGAGACATGACATTCAAGTGCATGCAGAAGTGGAATAAATTGACTAAAATGAAATATGTGCCTAGAGGCTGTCTTTGAACTCCTCTTTTCCTGTACAGTACACCAGGGCTGTTCCTTCAACCTAACATGCCCTTCCGTTTACTTTCACAATCTAAAGCCCACTATAATCAATGAGTTCTGCAAACTTCTACTTTCCTTATGAAGCCTTGTGAAGCTTACAATCAAAAGTAAATATTCCTTCACCAGTTTTTCAAAAATCCAGACGAGTCACCTTACAATGCATTCAGTTGTTTATTAACTGGCTTTGTCTACTTTGACTATTTACGTCCTATGAGCAGAATTCATCTTTAAATCTCCTTAAGTTTCTAATAGATCTTTATGAATAGGTCCTCATTAAAGAGGTGTTGAATGCATTCAAGTGAAGGGAGAAGTGGAATAAGTTGGCTAAAATTAATATGTGCCTAGCAGCTATCTTTGAACTTATTCTTTTCCTGTCCTTTTAAGTTTGTAATAATTCCAGAGCAGGGCAGGGCAGTAGATTGTTACTTACAAGATCAAGAATAAGGGATGTGTTTGTGGCTCAGTGGTAGAGCACTTGCCTAGGATGTATGAGGCACTGGGTTTGATTCTCAGCACTGTATATAAATAAGTGAAGAAAATAAACAACTAAAATATATTTTAAAAAAGAGTAAAGGGTAGGTAGGGAAGAAAGAAGGAACTTTGGATTATGCAGAAGGGAGAGAGGGGAAGAGTGGGGTGGTGGGGATGGAATGGACGGTAGAACAAGACAGACATTATTATCCTATATACATGTATGAAAAAAATTAAATAAAAATATTTTAAAAAGAATAAGAAAAATTCCAATAAAATATAATTCTGCATGGTTGAGTGCCAGCATCAGAGTCAGTACAGAAGCAGCTTGCTAATTTGGCCAAGAGAACAAAGAATATCAGTATGCATCAGCAATTGGATGTCTTCAAAAAGAACCCAAGATTATTGCCATTTCAGTATAAATGCAATGGTATTTTATTATTTTATAAGGACTCTAAGTTTATCTAATTATTTTACCAATGAGCAACTTTAAGTTAACTAAACAAATCATGTAAGGCATGCTAGTTAGCATCGCCAAGCAAATCATGTGATCCCAGAGATGGTGCTCTTGTTACTTCACTATCCTGAAAGGTCTGGACAGGTTCTGAGTACAACTCTATTAGTTGCTCATGTTCCAACAGACTTCAGGATTGGATTCACTGTGAGCAATTTGGTAGAAACAATTTTTCTTTGGCATTCTGTCCCCAAGCTACATGCAGTCCCCATCTGCTTTATAGATTCACAGAGCATGAGAATTGGCCAGCAGTAGTCCAAGTGTGAGTGGAAAATTAGGACATGATAGAAAGACCTTGAGACAAGGTTCAAGATATACACGTTTCAATCCCAATTTTACACTTTACTGGTGTTTTTTTATTTTTATAGACATGAACATGTCATTTACCTGCTTTGGGCTTTGGTTTCTCCTTTTGTAAAATGAGGGACTAGGCCAGGACAATGTCCCTGCTCTGTCCAGTACTAACATCTTTTCATCCTGCTACTAGACTGGGCAGTGAGCATTCCTCTGACAAGTTTCCCCAACCAAAAACTGTCAGAAAAACGTAGGTGTGAGAGACTGAGTGCTGTACACAGCCATCTCTGGTCAACCAAGGCTTGTTCTGCTCCCTAAAAGAGTCTTTGTTTCCACTTGTTTGCTTTTCCCCAATCTCTCTTCTCTGTCAATCCAGGGTTCTTTTCTAAGTTCCAGATCTAAACAGCTCCACACATCTCAACCAACGTCATTCCTAGTTTCTGTTTTAACTGTGGAGCTCCAAAATACTTTGTTGTCATAATCTTATTCTGTATTCACTTTTTACATTTTCAGTCCTCTACTGGGATTTCCTGTGTATGTACACTCATCTGCTTATTCATGCATGTCATGGTTTGGATGTGAGGTGTACCCCAAAAGCTCACATTTGTGACAATGCAGGAAGGTTCAGAGGAGAAATGATTGGGTTGTAAGAGTCTTAACCCAAACAGTGAATCAGTCCCAGATGGGATTAATTGAAGTGGTAGAGTGTGGCTGGAGGAGACTGGAATTGGCCGTGGCTTTGGGGCATATATTTTGTATCTGGAGACTGGAGACCCTCTCTCCCTCTCTCTCTCTCTCTCTCTCTCTCTCTGCTTCCTGATTATGTGAGCTGCTTCCCTCTGCCACCCTCTCCTGCCATGATGTTCTGCCTCACCTGGAGCCCAAGGAATGGAGCCAGCCTTCTATGGACTAAGACCTCTGAAACTGTGAGCCCTCAAATAAACCTTTCTCCCTCCACAATTGTGCTAGTCGAATCATTCAGTCAGAGCAGTGAAATAACTGACTAAGATAATGCATTTAGGAAGATTCCCTTCACATCCAAGGCAAGCCTATGTGGGTAGAAATCAATTTTTTTGCTTTCTTTAAAATCTTTTATAGGACTTAACAGAAAATTTGACATACAGACATACTAAACAAGCAATGTTTATTTGCCACTTAAATGATAGCTATGGGGTGATTTTTAATTTCCATACTCCAGACTGCATTTAACACAATATAAACTTGGAAAGGTATTATTACAAGTATCCACTGACATCGAAAACTCATCCAAATGAGTAGGGGTATGTAAGTGAAGAAAAATAGTTACTGTGTTCTATTTCTAAATTCAACACTCATCAACAGAAAACAATGGGAGTCTATTGCTAGGATACAGAGTTAGAAAATACATGACTCCTGCTTTTCTGGGCAGTTTTGTAACCTTATCCAGATACAAGGGAATTATTTTCTTCAATGTTCCTTCAACACTGTTCAATAGATCAATATTCCCCAGTGGTTAGATACTAAATAGTTTACCTACTTTCCCCAAAAGTACTAGGGGGATAACCACGAGGGAATCAAGATGGCTTGAGGTGGCTAGCACCATTCTGAAGAGTCACACTATCACTGGGTCACAGACATGGAAGTCACCAACAGAATGTGCACTTTTCCCAGCTTCCTGGTAACATGGCAGAAAAGTATCAGGGTGGTAAAAATTCCTAAACCTTTCAGCATTCTGCTTACATCTACCAGCACAGGAAGACATCTCTAGATGTTCACAGGCAATCTCAGAAAGCACCCTTCTGTTTCTATTTCCCCTCAATCCCCAGAAAGTGGCTTCTGAGACTGACTCAGCATCTCTCAGATGCTAATAAATGGAATCCCCCCAAACTACTTTTTTTCCAGGTAGGAAAATGACTCTGAATGAAGGAGTTCCTTGCTTCCACCATCTAATGGAACATCTTACCTTCCTGGCTGATTGGATATCTCTTGGTTGTTTGAATACATTATTTTTTTCATTTCTTTATCATTTATCACACACCTCTGAACTGCTGACTGTTCTTAAAACTATTCTTGAAGGTTCCACCTCTGACCTGAGCTGCAGTAGTAACTGCAAAGGCATAATACAACCTGCTATCTCTCTCAAACCTCTCACCTTCATTAGGTTTGATGGGAGAAAAGAATGGCTATAACTCAGGTAGAAAAAGAAACCTGTTTACTTCTTGTCAAGCTCTTAATTTTTCTAGACAACACTCAGTCAATCCAAGAGAGGAAACTTCCTTCTTAGAAGATAGAAAATGTGTTTGTGTGTGTGTGTGTGTGTGTGTGTGTGTGCACATACATGTATATTTATTATTCATACACACCCACAAAGTACATGTGTCTAAATGCATATTTTTTTAGATAACTGCAGACTTATTACACAAGGGACTAAAACCTCACAAGTTGTCTTTCTGCTCACTGTCCTAAAGCTCTGACATGCACAGAAGAGCAGAAGAAAGCCAGACCCATGGGCGCAAAACAGCCCCAGCATGCTGAGTCATTTGTTCTTGATATAAAATGTGACCTGTATGATCATCAACATTTAGCACCACAGGAGGCAGGCAGCAGGGTAGGAGCGTCTCGTGGTGCCACAAGAAAAGATATCTGGAAGGAAATGCCAATGGGGCTGACATTAAAAATAGACCAAATGACCTGCTTCTTCCTTGGCTGGTGTCAAAACATTCAGTGCTTCAATTTAGTTATCACCAGGTGCTCTTCCCCCAGCGTGACAAGGTGAGAACTTCAGGGAAGAGCCACTGACAGCAGAGGAAATAACCCTCAAACAGTTGAGAGAGAAAATAATGACTTGGCAAAATAAACAAGAGAAACAGGTAATGTTCAATTCACATCCATGAAGGCTCTTTTAGGCAGGGGAAAGATGCATAGAACTGTTGTTCTTCTCTATTCCTGTCCTCTTGCCCTCTGAAACTGGAGAGGGTCAAATGAAAGGCTTCACAAGAAATGTGGTCAAGTACAGCTGTGGCCAGGTCGGTTTATCACAGGTCCACTGACATCAGTCTCCATGCTTTGAAGACTAATCCAACCATTGCCACTCTGAATTTTTGACAACGGGTTTCTGGCACTCATCAAATTCTCTGCCCTATAGAGTTTAAGAATCACCACTGAAGATTGCAGTCTGATGTTACTGCAGAAGCTGGCTCTGGCCAGCCTCAGGTACCCTGCTGCCAGGAAGTGTCTTAGGAGGACTCCTGGCCCAAAGAGTGGGCTGAAGTCTAGCTTTGCTCCCCACTCAACTTTCTGCCTTCATGTGGGATAAAGGTCAAGGTCAAGGTCACATTTTTAATATTTATTTTTGTCCAGATAGGCCTTGGTTTTATAATTCATACAAGAATGGTGTGTAGGATAAAGGCAATCTGTGGTTGCTCATCTTCCCCTTTCTTCCACAGCTGAATGGGCTTAGCAACATTCTCATCAGCTCAAATCAGTAATCTGACCCTAGGAGCCTTTACTTAGAAAATGTTAGCTACTCTGCCCCAGTGCTATTCAAATTAGAGAACGTTCTTGAGTCCTAGCAATTTAAGGTGGTTTCCTTACTCTAAAATCACACTATCCAACACAGTGGAATCAAACCACAGATAGCTCTTGAGGATTTGAAATGTTGTTAGCCCAGACTGAGGTGAGATATCAGTTTAAAATACACCTTGGGTTTTGAAGATTTAGGGGGAAGAACACCAAAATATCCTATTTTTTAAAATTATTTATTTATTTTTAAATTTTTTACAGACTGCATTTTGACTCATTATTGTACACAAATGGGGTATACCATTTCATTTCTATGGTTGTACATGATGTGGATTCACACCACTTGTGTAATCATACATGTACATAGGATAATGATGTCTGTCTCATTCCACCATTTTTCATACCCTCCCCCTTCTCATTTCCTTGTACATAATCTAAAGTTCTCCCATTCTTCTCTCACTCCCCACACCAGACCCCCATTATATATCAGTCTCCACTTATCAGGTAATTATCTATTGATTATATATTGAATTGACTTTTCATTTATATTGAAATAAGTAGTATAGTACAGAAGACAATTTAGATCCATTTCTCTTAACTGTCTTTAGTATGATTCCTAGAAATTCTAAAACTCTACACATTGCTGTTCTGTTCACTTTGTACTTCTGTTCAGCAGCACGTGTCTGATCCATTCAGCCAGACTTTCCACAGGGTACCGAGCCTCCCTCAGGGAGCCCATTCTTCTGACATCTCTGGCCAAAACACTTCTCACATTGAAGTAAAATCTATCTCTCTTGATCTTCCTAATCCTAATCTCCAGGTTGAATTCATGGAACTGTAAGTCAGTTAGGCCTGATTCTTTTTGGCAGAATTCCAAATATTCAATGGCATTTATCACATTTCCTCATTTTCCTCTGGGAAAAACACAACCTCTTCTATTTAACCTCTTCTAACAAATCTGAAACCCTCTTCCTAGTTGCTCTTCAATTTTCTATGGTACCTTGGAATAGAATACCAACCTTCATCCCTTTGCCCTCTCATTCATTAGCATGTTTTATTGTTAATTTTTAAATAGAAATCTTGTAACATCTGTAGTATCACTGCATGAATGAATCTCTCACTTCATACTTAAACATGTTGGTTCTGTGGCTTAATTTAAATTACTTCTGCTGACATTTATTCCCATTTTTTAAAGTTCACCCAAACCTTAAAAGAGTTGTGTATTATATACTCTAAACATGACCTTGTTAAACACTTAAACCTATGTATTCTTTCAGTACCTTTTAGCAAATACCACTGAATGGGAACTTTTTAAAGTTTTTTTCATTTCAGATGTTGCATCCAAGATGAGAGTTGAATTACTTTCTAGCAAAAATTGTACATCATGTTACATTTTTATTTCAAGTGTTACTTGAATATAGCAGTATCAGTCCTGGTATATCCTTATTTTAAGTATGAATATAGTATTAAAATAAGTGTAAAAATGTAGCTTTTTAATTGAAAAGGCACAAATTCTCTTGGAAGAACAAGACTCAGACTTTTTAACCACTTTCCTTGTGTCTAGGTGCTCTTTTCAGAGCTTTCCAGAAGATTTGGATATAAGACCCAAGCCACAAACATGGTTACAACCTTGGAGAGGGACAAGGTCTCGTGAGTTTGAGAGCTACTGACACCATTTACCAAGAATATCAATGATGATAGTCCAAGTCTGGGCTAGTTAGTCAGAATGAAAGCCAAGTAAAGTCCTCCATTCTGTCTGTCAATTGAGACAAAACCCAAGCCCAAACCTTACAAAATATTGAGGTTAAAAAAGGTTTCTTATGCCCATCTGTTCATGTCTTTGATTCTCAGTTCTAAGAATAAGCACTCAGGAAAAGAAAATGACATCTCAAAGGTAATAGAGTTAAAACAGAGCATTCCAGAATACAACTCACAATTTCTTTTAGGATTATGAAAGCTAACTCCAACCATTGTAAAGAATAGAAGCTAAATATTTTAATCCCCCCAACTTACTATTATTATTATTGTTATTCTGGCACTGAAGAGATCATCAACACTGTTGAGGATAATGAGAAGATATAAATAAAATCATCTTCACAGTTCTGAGCTCACGTGCTCTTGCTCAGTAAAGCAGACGGACAAGACCAGATGGTCCCTGAACAGGATAAACTAGTGAGGTGGCACTGGGAGGAACACTGCATCGGAAACATTATTGCGGCTCCCCCTATGGCTTCTCCACCTGTGATCGACATTATCTGGGTAAGACTCATGAATTCACTGAGTCACCTTATTGTCACCTGTAGAGGCAAACATCACCTGCTCTACCTGGCTTATGGGATGGCAATGAGGATCAATAGGGTCATTGGAAATGCTTTGAGAACAGGTTGGTGCTTCTCAGTGTCCACTCTCCCTTTACCTTCCAGTATTAAGAAAAAAAAGTATCAGCTCCAATTTGTCTTCACAGACTTGTCCCTTGACATACATCTTTTCCTGGGAAAGTAGACTTTATCCCTCCCTTTCAGATTTCAACCATAAGGCAGAGTAGCAAGCAGCTTACCCGCCACAAGTATGGAAAATAATTTTTAGGAAATGTGAAGGTTCAAATTGGTACCAAGGTCATTTCACATCATCGGTATAACAACAACAACAGCAACGACAACAAAAACCCCCTAAAGCACCATAGTTTCACCTTCATACAACAGAAAATCCCAAGTAAAATCTCCACAGAAGAATTCTGACTGATACAGATATGGCACTAATTTAGTTTCCTTTAAATAAGTGATAGTGCAATTTCAGTGCAAATCCAAGTGGTGAATAATAAATTACATCACAGAGATTACATGTGAATAAATAAATTATAGTGATGAGAAGATATTTTTACAAATAAATAGGATTAGGGTTTAATTTGGCTCTTGGACATACTTCTTTTATACCAATGTTTTTCTTCATTTTGTGCCCATGAGCTTCACCCATACACTCATTCCCATTCTCTCTCTCTCTGACAATGTGATATAATGAAGATTAATTTTGGTGAAATAATACATGGCAAACAATGACAGACACATACAGTAGGGTTACTGAAGAGAAATTTAAGGAGCCCACTTAGATTCTGATATCAACTCCACAAAGACCACAGGAACATTCTAATCTCCCACATACCATTCATGAGTTTTTAAAATTATTTGTTCTTTTTAGATATACATAACAGTAGAGTATATTTTGACATATTATATATACACGGAGTATAGCTTATTCTAACTAGGATCCCATTCTTGTGGTTGTACATTATGTGGAGTTTCACTGGTCTCGTATTGATATAGGAATATAAGAAAGCTATGTCTAATTCACTGTAAGACCATTAGTGCCACAAGACTTTTGGGAGCTCTGAAATTCAACTTTGAGTTTGCCTGTCCTTGCCTCATTTGATACAGGAAAGCAGGTACCTCTTCTCCCATCACCGTCTGTCTTTGAATAACAAGCATGTTCTTACTAAGAACGTGGGAATGCATAGAACAGATTCATTCAACCAGTGTTTCCTGAATCCCATGATAATTACATTGTGGACATGAGACTAATACATCTAAAACAAAGGATGAAATCAGAATGGTATGTTTAATCTAATAAATCAGTCCAATTTGTAGAATTAATAGGGCTGGCAAGGTCCTAGAAGGACTCGTTGAAACCTCCTTTTCTAAGAAAACTGAGAGTCAGGGAATATGATAAAGATTCCTCTCAAGGAGAAGGGATGATCCTCGTTTAATAGTCTCCTTTCCACCCGGGTTCTTCTCTGCCTCCGAGAGCTGTGCTTGAGGTCTGCCTAATGTGAGACAGGAGAAGGCTGAGACTCAAACTTGCCCTTCTGAGAGGTGAATTCATCTCCACACTGTAGGCATTCAGAAAGTTCTCCAAACGTCAGGACTATTCTTCCCATAATCCTCATCTCTATTTTTCTCCATTGACTTTGTTCCTCAAGTCAGAAGCCCTGGGACTATCTCCCCTCACATATTTATGAGTTCTCTCTTCCAGTGTCTGCTTCACCCCCTACCCCGAGTCCTTCAGGAGTTCTCTAACTCTTTCTCTCCTGCTCCCTCTCTCTCCCCCCCATACAGTCACACTTCAATCCTGGCTGCTTTCTCACTTATAAAAGTGCTACCATCTGTGTATAGTGGAAAGCGACTCTAATATGTCCCAGATTATTCCCAAAGGAGAAAATAAATGAGAACTTTACCTCTAATTGCATATTTAAAGATGAGAATCCTAGAAAGGAATTACTGCCCACGTCAGATCCAGCCTACACATTCAGGGCTGGCATTCAAGGCTCCCCACCGAAAGGCACACACACCTTCCAGAGAACATCTTTACTGCTTCTCAGCCTGAACCTGTCATTCCCTGTCGGGTGGCCTTCTTTTCAACCTTCCATACACTCTAAGTATCACTCATCTTCTCCTTTGGGGAATGATTCTGCCCTCCCACTTTGCTAACTTCAATTCTACACATTTTTCAAGTCTTCGTGAAAGTTCTATCTTGGCCATAAAGATCTCTCTGACTACTGGAGCTCACGCTTCCCACCAGCAGTTCAGTGCACATTGCCTGGCATTGCTCCAGAATTTCTAAATGCATATCTATGATTTTAGATGGTAAGGTCAGGGGGATCAGAGTTCCTATTTTTCTTTGATCCATCCACAACTTTTATGTATTTATTTTCTGTATTATTTTATTTAGAATTAAATCTGCCATCAGTATGAACATATCAACTGAGCAAGACTGTGCTAGAAGCTAACCTTAGATAGGATACCATCCCTATTTTGGAGCAATTGAAGTTCTGTAAGGAAGGCAGTCTTAATCATTAACTCCTAAAACTAACTTCCTGTTTTCGCCTATTATTTTCTATTCATAAAACAACACTCACTCTAACTGTTGTGTAATCTCCTTTCCAGGAAGAACAGTAACTGTACCTGAGAGCAAATGCCTTGAGGCCACTAAATTTGAGTGACCTTTACAAAAAAGACAAAGCAATATCAAGTGAAAAGGAGTGAAATTGTTTTAAAATCGAGAGAAACATTAATTTTGGTGGATGTACATTTAATAAACATGAGCAAGCAATAATGGCACTGCTGGATAGGAACTGTCCACTATATCAAAACAATACCAAGAACCCATCACCTGTCACAGCCAGAAGAAAGTGAACAAAGCCCTTGGAATGTCAAACTGACTGAAATGAACAGGATTTCAAACTGACCTTTACCTACATAGACCTGAATTTTTAAATTATTTATTTTAATTGACAAATAAAACTCACACATATTTATCATGCACAATATGTTGTTTTGAAATTCGTACATGTTGTGGAATGGCTAAATTGAGCTGATTAATATATGCATAACCTCACGTACTTTTCATTTAAAAAAAACATACTTTCTGAGCAATTTTAAAGAATAAAACACATGGGTATTAACGATAGTACATGTTATACAGTAGATCTCTTGTACATTTTAAATCAAGCTTATTTTTCATAGATTTAGCTTGAACTTCCTCTTGGGCCTCAGTAGAGAATATTTCATTCAGGAACTCTGAGAAATTTTCCCAGGGATTCATTAATCCTTCAAATATCTCTACATGGTTTCAAATTCACTATAGTTTAAATAAAGCCCCCCACAATATTGGATTAAGGAAGAAACTCTGAAACAACATTGAATCAGAGAAAAATCTTAGAGAAATCTCAATTCTAGTTCATGTTCTAATATTAAACCCCAATTGCTGAATAAAGGGTAATTGCAAGAATGTAACTTCTTTCCATCTGGAAAGAACAAGAAGCTAATTTAATATTTTACTTCAGACCAGCTACCAACGTCATTTCCATGGCCATGCCTTGACCACACAGGGCACATTCCCTCAGTCAATAGACTGTATTGAAAATCTGCTGTCTGATACCACTTAAGACTATTTGGGAAAATACAAAAGGAGAACAGTAACCTATACTCTGAAGGAGTTTATCATGAAAATTGAAAGGAAAAAAAAACCACATCAATAGGAAAATAGTAAATAATTATGCTAAGACAAATAGGTGGCTATAGTAGGGATCGCAGGGACATATAGTAGGGATGAGGCAGTAGCAGGATTCAGCGTCCCCCATGAGCTGGGCCCGTTGAAAGGGCTACTGAATGTAGAAAGATCAAGAAGACTGAGTTGGTGTAAGGAATTTCTTCCAGTTTGGGTCAAGGAGAGATAGGAGACAGACCCATCAAGTCAAAACATGAAGCAGTATTTACTATGTAGTAAATAATAGAGACAAACACAGGCAATATAGAAAAAGAAGGATTAAAGTTGAACAGCTTACATTAGGAAGGAGGCATAGATATAAGTGAATATATATATGTGTGTGTGTGTATATATATATACATATACACACACACATAAAAATATATATACATGTACACATATGCATATGTATGTATGTATATAAATATGTATATATAATAAATGCATCATTTTATTATAAAAGTATTATTTGGTGAGGTCTAGAAAAATTTTAAATAGATAGGATTTGGAAAGTATAACAAATGAAAAAAAGTGTTAGGATTGACTCAGTAGTGTGAAGGAGGTAGAGAGGTAGCAGGCAGGTATCCTATTTCAGGGCCTAAAATTCTGCAATGGTAGCCAGAGGAAAGCCAGAGAGCCGAGTGCAAGAGCCAACCTCCCAGAGACAGGATAGAGGTGTGGAAAACTGGTGCCGTGCTGGAGTGCTGGAGATGGAGGAAGCGCTGCCAAAGCCACAAGCTGGAATCAGGTGTACTGATCTGCCTTAGGAAGATCCTCCTCAGGTTGATTCATTAGCAGATGCAAGCCGAGGTAGGAAGTTCAGTGTGCAACCATAGCTAGCAACTAAAGAAAGTGTAAGCTGTGCATTGTTGGCAAGAAAGAAGAATTCTGCAGAAGGAGAGAAGACAAAAAAATCCTAGTATTTGTGGATGAAGTCTGTATTTGACTAGAAAGGTGAAACAGAACTTTAAGCTGTGTGCATGGAAGGGACTGCTTAAAATGCAGGGGTGCCACTGACTGGCTTTGAATAACTAGCAGGAGGCATAATCACAGTCCCTCAAGGGTGAAATAAACACTCGGCATTGACAGTCAGTGGAAAGCCAAATGCTATTGTCTCTAGGAATCTACACCTTTGTTCCCTTTGTGTTATTTCCTTTCCCTCTTTCTTCCAGGTCTGCAATATTTAGTGAGATGAGATGGCTCTAGGAGGTCCAAATACATGTGCATGCTGAGGATAGTAATATGAAGTCTCCAAGTTATAAATCCCAGGAGATATTTATATCCAGGAAGAAGATTTCAGCTAACTATGTGTCTGCCTCCGGGCAGCAGCCTCAACAGTCATTGTTTACTTTCCACCATTGAATGGAAATCATCATTATTAAAAAGCTAATTTCCAAAATCCCACCCCATAAACATCCTAATTTTAGAACCTACGAAAGCTAATAATTTCAAAATTCTACCTGATGGTTTCTTGTTTGTGTTCTGTAAACCAAGTCTATATCACATAGATTTTCAATATTAATTTATGTATTTGTTTACTTATTATTGCATTTACTTATTTATTTATTTTCTAAAGCAAAAGCTCAAAAACCTATTGTTTCTAATTTGTGCTTGCCCTCCAGACTGGAGAGGGTTTTCCTTCAATAAGAAAAGGACCTGGGAGAAACTCAGTAGAAGAAAAATCTGAGTTTGTGATTAAACTCTCTGCATAAAAAGAATCAAATCTAATAACCCCATATTTTAACAGCATAGCCTTCTGCACCCTCTTATTGATATCTTCTATCTCATTCAGGATGATTGAAATCAGAACGACACCACACTGAGTCTAAATCTTACATAAAGAAAATAATAACCAAACCTGGTTCTGTAAAAGCACCTGAGTGTCAGCAATACAAAAACTTTAAAGATGAGATTATTTTAAAAACTTCAAACTTATCTGTAAAAATGTTTAGGAGTCTTGCTGACAATTAAGCTTCTTTCATAAAGCATTGAAATGATTCTTCAAAACAGCAAAATCATTAATAAAAGGGGGCAAATGTCATTCTGGCTTGAAAAAAGAGGAGCAATATTTTGGGGATGGATGGAATTGGGTTGGGGTTTTTCCAATGTTACCTAACTTAGTTTTAAAGAGGTATAGATATGGAATTAAATCAAGCACAACAACTTTTGCTGTTTTTTTTTTTTTGTTGTTGTTGTTGTTGTTGTTTGTTTGTTTAAGATTGAAGCCCTGTCCAAGGTCTGGAATAGAGACCACTTCTTCCCAAAGAACATTCAAGTTTTTAATTTGATTGTTACCTGGTGATTTACCAGAAATCCTTACATTGATAAAAATAGCACTTCTAGTCAATAAATTTCCCTTTGGATTTGTGGGAACAGACATCTCTGGTGAAGTTTGTTTCTCTACAAAGTCCTTTTTATGGAGGAAGTTAAAAACTTGCACCGAGTGAAACACCTGGAACAGGAGCCACAGCCTGCTATAGGGTTCACCTGCCCTGGTTTCCCTTTCTGCTCTTTGTGGACAGAACCAAGTGCTTCTTCAAGTGCTGGACCTGACTACTCATATCCTCTGTGGGAGAGCAGCTCATGTGAGCTCTCCCACATCCCCTCTCTCCCACCGACATACCCCAAGCTCCTTCCTCTGCTTCCCAGCCACAGACGACACTTGCTTGAAACTTCCATGTTGTTTTGGTCTCCCACCCCACAACAGTGTCCATCTGATCTTGTGTTTGGAAGGATCTTTCTCCGTTTTTCTTCCATTCTCAATTTAAATGTCACCTTCCCATGGAAGGTTCCAGACTCCCCCAGTTCCTCTATACTCCCAAAGCACTTTGAACCATCTCTTCCACAGGATTAGGCACTTTGTACTGTGTAATCAGACATCTTTTTCTTTTTTTTCCTTTACCAGATATTTAATTCCTAAAGGGTAGGAATCTGTTTTTATAGTGCATAATAGATGCCACGCAAATGTTTGTTAAGTGACTGGGTTTCTAAAGTTCTTGTGTAACAGTTTTCCTAGAACACATTCTTTTTATTTCAAAGAGAATAGATTTTGCGATTTTAATATTCTCTCCCTTGAAGAATTGTTTTAGTGTTTTGTGAAAGCACTCTTTTTCCAATAAGCCTCCCAGACAAATTTCCCAAATTAACTGGTTTTATGGAGATCATACCTTTTATTGAACACTATATTTTACTGGACATGATTTCAATGTCTAGTTATGAAATTTCTGCCAACAAGTTTCACAAAGAGCATCAGCTTGATTAATGAGAGATGTACTGCAGTGATATACCCAGCACAGTTTTAGCTATACACAAAATGGAATGCCATAAGTAGTAAGGATTTAGGCAAGGACTAGAATAATTGTTGTCTCTTTCTCTCACATTCAATTTTGTTCTATAGCTGCTAGTCTTCTCAAAAGGTGGAAACCCAAGTAAGGATGTTCCACACTCCAGGTTTATTCCAAACCAAGGGCAGATTCAGGACAATGGCAAAGCACCCCCATATCCAGCAACGGGATCTTACAATATTAAGCCCTGAGTGAAGATTCCACAGTGGAAGGTGATATATGATTACTGTCACTGGTTCTTTGATTGATTATTGATTGTAATCATCTGCTCTCTTCCATGATGGAGCTACCCATAACTCTTCCATGCAATGACTGATAATGCTATGTCCCTCCTTTACGAAGGTAACTTATGCATATTGCAGCTTGAGATAAATTACTCATTGACAGTGGGGGATGGGAGAAAGTGGGAAGGAGCAACTGAAGTTTATTAGTGACTTAATGATATATTGCACTCAATATCTGTATCCCTGCTCTACATAATGAGTTTGGACAAAACTTATAATAAGAAGCCAACATGTCAGGTGGTTTAGCTATTGGATTCCTTGCCAGTAAAGTCAAGTAACATGATGCAGTTGACAAGCTAAACAGACATTATGTTTTCAAAATAAGTCTTAATAGTTCACTTATGTAAAAAAATTAAAGATCATTAATAAAGTACCTTAAGTATTTCTCTGAATGGCTTTAATTAGGATCCAGAGAAAATAGGTTTTTAAAGATAAAATTTGACTCTCAATATGCAGTGTAGTACTTAATCATTGCTTTTGCTAAATATGTGACCTTAGCTAAGTTAATTAGCCTTTCTGGATCATAGCACCTACTGCAGGCCTAAAGCATATTAGGTTCTCAATAAATATTTGTGCAGTGAATGAATGAATCTTAATTTCATTATCTACAAGATGATTAAGAAAATAACTCAGGTCTGGCAAGCTCAAATTCTCCATTAGGAAAAGCAGACCAACTTGTGTGAATAATCTAATAGAAAGCAAAGAAGCTCATGGTGAGGTCTATATAGAGTTGGAGATATTACAATTTTGTTTTCAAAATTGACTTAGTCAAGTTAAATTAGTCTTCCTGATAGATTTATTATTTTCTCTGTAAGCTTAAAATTAGTCTTCCTGATAGATTTATTATTTTCTCTGTAAGTTTAAATTTATATGTGAGTTTCCAGGTTGCCTATCATGTCTTAGGTCAACTTCTATGAAAACATACACATAAAGTATTTAATATAGTCCCTGGTACTTTAAAAAAAAAGCTATACTTGTTGAATAAGGAGACATTCTAAATGCATAGTTCTTACCATTAAGCATATTTTTCATTAACTCATAAATAAACAAAATGTGTCATATCTATACAATAAGCATTAGTGTATTTTAAAATTGGATGAATTACTTATTTCTTGCTATAATATAGTCACAAAAGCCACATATGCAGACATACCTCTCAAAATTGCAAAAATAAAAAATAGTGACAACATCCAATTCTGATTAGGATGCAGAGAAACTGTATCACACATGCACTGCTGCTATGAATATAAAATGGAATAGCCACCCTGGAAAAGACTGGCAATTTATTATGAAACTCACACACACTTAGAATATGGCCTACTAATTGCATTCTTTGGCATTTAACCCAGAGAAATGAAAACTTATATACCATGGTATATAAGTGATGGAAAAACAAACTTATGCATGTAATGATGTTCTTTTAGAGTTAAATGCACATGCAGTATGCATGCACACCCCCCACACTCACACACAAACAAATGAGCACAAGTAAACCTCGAAAAATCTGAACAGACTGATGGGTTGTACTGATATCTGGAATAACTGATGGTTATTCCACAGTACTTAAAGATGGTGGGTGTTACAATGGTAGAAACAGGAAAGGGTGCCTAGGACTTATCCGAGGTATTTCCTCTCAATGGCACTTGAGTCTACAATTATCTCAATAAAAGATGCTGCAAAATGTTTTAAAAGGCACATATTATATAGCCTATTCACTTGAAATATCTAGAAACAGCAAATCCACAGAGACATACAGTAGATTAAAGGAGCAGGGGCCGGGGAGGGAGCGGGGATGGGTGTGACTGCTCGTGGTTTGAGGCTCTCGTTAGGATGATGAAAATGTTCTGCAGTTACATAGAAGAGACGGTTGTGCAATGTGGTGGAGATATTATAGACCACTGACTAGTACACTTTAAAAGGGTGAATTTTATGTTAGCCATCAATGACAGTTTGTCTCCACATTTGGGAAGGTGGCCCTCTGGAAAAAGCAAAAGAATAAGACAAAGTTTACCAACAACCCTCTTCTCTCTCACACTACCCCATGGGTAAAACCCCCTTCCCATTACTTTCAATGAATTACTCATTTGAAAAAAGGACTTCCCATGCATACACACTTCAATCGATGGCAATGAACATTTCTCAACTGTTGTCTTGCTACTGAGAAGCACCTGTACAGACTCAAGCTCAGAAAATATGCCTCAAAAATGCCATTTGCCTTGGATGAGTCATGTGAATTCAAATCCGTGTTAATATTAGTCTACACTTTGAATGCTCACTACACAGAACAATTTGCAACAATGTATCAAGTCCTTGAATTAATTTTGGTACAACTTAAATGTTACCTATCCAGCTTGCACAACTTAAAAAAAGAAAACAAAAAGCTAAGGAATTCTCAAGAGAACTGATACAGCTTGGATAGGAAATCCTCTCACTCATATGCATAATGCATATGCCTTATGTGCTTTTTATGAACTTGTTTTCCTAAGAGCTACCATAAATATTTTCTTCAATAATAGGAGAAAGTGGAGGATAAAGCTCTGTGCACACTTCCCCTAAATGCATGCATTGGTCCAGAAACCACTAGAAGAAATGTGCAGGTTTGGCTATGACTGTGAGGGTAACTATGTCACTGTCATAAAATTGCACCAACAGCTGTCCCTTGTGTGCTGTGCAAGGTGACCAAGTGGAGGTGGTTATGGAAATGAGATAGGCTCACAGAGGTAATCACTGGATAACAGAGCGGGTTGGTTTAAGGGATTTAATTTTTCTGTTGTTTTTCTTTTCTTTTTTTTTTCAGATCAAGAATAAACGATGGATCTGTTTGTCTACCCCATAGCACCTTAGGAGATATCAGCACAGATGTTCAGCTTCGAGAAAGCAATGGTATCAGGAATAGCGAAGGAGGAGCACCTACAAAGGGGAGGTAGGAGTGTGGGTGTCGGGGGAGGTGGCTGAAATACACCGAGATAGCAGCACTGAGTAATGCTCGCAGGCCAAGAGGAGTTTAAGAGAAAAAGGAAACGAAAAAACGAAAAACTCATTAAACTATTGGAGTCAGACAGGCTATATATCAGAGAGAGGAAAGCATATTTCAAGTGTCTGCTTTTAGGAAGGAGGGAGGTATTATATATTAAACATCTCTCCAGGGAAATAATTTTGATATTTTTAAATGCCAAATCCAAACCATATTGTAATGAATATACTGCCTTACTTTTAATATATTTAAACTGGTTTATCTTTTGACTACCATATTTCTTTATTTAAAGCTGGTAGTAATTTTTTTTTTTTTTTCTTGGCAAATGTGAAATAGAACTTGGGCCTTTTTCAGTCTGCTTTTCAGGATTTATAGCACTTCTTTCTTTTCTGGAACCAAGCATATATTGCATCCTTGTAGAGCAAAGTCTGTAGGCTTCTCTTGTTTATATGCATCACACATCTCAGAGCAAGTACATCGCAGAGCGAGTTTGCAGGGATTGATAATATACCAGGTAACTGGCTTGACTCATCCGTTCAAAGGCAGCCCTGGTGAAAAGGAATTTCCCCCACAAAAGCCTGGAGGACAGGAAGCTGTTTATAAGAAATGACTGTGCAAGGGAGATGTGCAAGTACTTGGAAGGGCAACCCAATGATACTGAAATAGTAGAAACTGCTCAGTAAATAGGAGAAAATATCCTTATTCCTTTACAATCTCTCTGGAAACTTCAATGTGTCTTCCATCTGGAACTCCTACCTAGCTAGGTCTTTATATTTAATACTTGTCTATTTTGAGGACATTAAAGCCCATAAAAAGAATTCAGACTGATATCGTGAGAAACTGACCCATGTTCCTGCTCCTATTTTGTACCCACCGCACTAGGAAGAGAACATTTAGGAAGTTTCTGTCACCTCGCACAGCGCTCTCAATGTTTCAGGATACTGGGTAAATGCTTTGGAGAAAAAGATGGGAAGATGTATCTCCTCTAATTTTTGGTGACTTTATTCCTTTTCTCCGGGAAAACAGTATTTTCCTTTGTTGAAGTACAGTGGGGTAGAAAGACCACTGCACATGAAGACTAAACTTTTATTTCTGTTTACTGAGCACCTCCTACGTACCACATACCAAGAATGTTTTACATAAATTATTTCATCTCTGTTTTCATGGAGAGTTTTGCAACAATTCTCACTTTGTGTCCAACAAAACTGAGACTTTTTCAGAAAGGTTTAATAACAACCACAAATAATCCTGCAACTAGAAAGTGATAGAAGTAGGATTTAAACCTAGAGACAGAGCTACCCAAAAATCTCATTCTCTTTCATTCTGATTTACTGCTGTTCTTGCTTGATGAACTTGGACAGATCACTTAATTATTCTTGGTGTCATGCAGCTCCATATCCAGAACACATCTTATCTTGTGTGTATGTGTGTGATATGTGTATGCCCTGTGTGTATGAACTATGTGTCATTCCTCAGAGAGATGATTCTCCTCTACTGAACAGAGTTGGTGCAAGAATAAAATTAAGTAATACACATGAAAATTCTTATGAACTACAATTGTTCTAAAAGAGCATATTTTTAAAAATATTTTAGCATGTAATATGGACTACCCTATATATAGAATATTTTAATTTACTGAAATATGTTAATAGCTTTTTTGTTGCATCTAAATTTTGAGAGTTTTTGATTTGACTATAGCTTTGTATTAGAGTTCTGTGTTACAGATCTTTTGCTGAAATTTTCCATTTGATTGGAGAGAAGCATTAATCATGGTACTTTTCCAGAAAGGTAAGTGGGTTAAGAGAGGTAGCTGCATTCTTTTCTCTGAATCACAGCATAAGAAATCTGCCTGAAGCCGATATTATCATCTTTGTCTCCACAAGGTGACTCTGGGAGATAAGAAGGAAGCTAGGGGTGGATGCCTGTTCCAGGTAGAACTTGCATGATGGAAAATAATTCTTACATATGCAAGGCCTCGGCAAGAGTGAGTATAACAAGCTGGCACCTGAACCTTAGAGGAGCAGGTGTCACCAATGGACTCTGTAGAACCCGGAAGGACTTGAGGAATTAACAGTGTGCTGTTGTTGTAAGCGGTTAAAGACCAGTAGCAATAGGAATGCAATTAATGTCTCTTTAACCCAAGGGGAATGGTCCCAATCATGATTACTATTTAATTTTTTTAGATAGTCAATATTTGCTATTGAATAACAATAACAGAGGGAAAAATATGTCTTCTCTCCTCTTGGAAAACTAGGCACAGAGATAAGCATTGGACAACTGACTGACTTTGAACTGATAGCCTCTCGGGTGTTGAATGGCACTCAGTGGGCACAGTTTTTCATTTGGATCAACTTGGGGATGGGAGATTGAGAAGTATTGAACATGTGACCCAAGTGTAGCCAATACGAATGCCAGCAAGTTCCTAACTCAGATATTGGGGGCTAACTTCATGAATCATAACTTCCACCTTAGAAAATTAGTGCAGATATATAAAGTTGATCAGCTGATAATCTTACAGTAGTAGATAGAATTGATGAATGCTAAAAACTATTAGTAAGAACCAAAAGCCTCAGAATAATAGTGTAACAGAGAAGCTGGGATTAGAAACACAATACTCCCTAACGGTGAAACCCCACAGTGGAGAGCAGTAACTCCTGTTCTCAAGGACCCTGGGTTAAGTAGGTCACTAGGGCTGAGAGATGTAAAAGCATGTGTCTGGTTCCTGAGGTCCAGTCCTTGAGCTATGTTCCAGTCCAGTTTCTGGGACTCTCAAAGTACTACCATATCTGTTCTTTAAAACCTGGTAGTATAGTTTATATTTTTCCTAATTCTCATAAAAAAAACAGATATAGGGTCAAAATCCCTAGCTTTTCCATTTTCCCGTGTTATCTTTATGTCAGATCTCTTCTTAGGTCAACTGAGTTTATCTCTGTTCCTAGCAATATAAGCTATCTCATATATATATATATATATATATATTTTATTTTTGAAGAAAAATATTATAACTTATACAATAAATATTTATTGCAAAATGAATGAGATGAAAGGAAAATGAAAGGTTTTTTTCCTATGCAAAAGGCCAGCCTAATGCATGATCAGTTCATTACCCAAGTATCCTTTCTTATCAGACAATTTTAAACCACATGTGCCCTCAACCATAAAGTCCATAACAAGACTCTGCATTATCTTTAGCTGTAATGAGGAACAAGAAGAAGATTTTAGAGCTTAGAAATTCAGCGTTTCATCTTGGCCTTTGCAAAAGCAGGCAAATTTGTCTTGCTGACCCCTTGTATTAAAGGTAAAATGGGCTGCCTAGAAAATCATTCTGTGGAAATAAGGCAAAGCCCTTGAGAATCACATGAGCTGCCCTCCCTCCCGAGTTGGCAGTGGCTGGATGCTCTTGACCTGACGCCCCACTGCATGCCAAGTAGGCAGAGTAATTTCATTTTCTTGAAAATACTTTCACCAGTCACCAATAGACCAAAATTAACCTCAGGACAACCTGAACTTGTGATTGAAATGGAATGGCTGTGTGTTTATCCAAAAGTAAAACAGCAAAGGTTTGTGCAGGATTTTCTGCAGAGTGAGGCAGGAGATGGTCAGCTCCTTCCAACGTGTGCATATTAATGGCCTAAATTGCTACATATGTATACATTAATAAGCTCATTTAGCAACCACTGAACTCTGTATTTCCCTATCACATTTGTGTTCATCCCAACCCTGAAGATAAACAATTGGGGTGTGGGGGATTCATCATTGAAGTGCGATTATGCCTAATAATTACTCAAACTTGTCACTCATAAATCATGACCAATAAAACATTTCCAACCAATTGCTCATCAGTAGAATCACTAACTATGCTTCTATTATTAAAAAAGAACCATCATTTCATATGGTTAGTATATAGCATTCCTTTGTTTAAAGACAGAACATGTTTGTTTCTTTCTAATCACATTCCCCAGCATACTGAATACAGTGTATTGATATCATTACTCTAGTGTTTAAAGGGGAAGAACAAATTGCTCTAAACCTAGTATTCTATTCTTATGACATGGCACTACCTCTCAAGGATTATTTCCTTCATTAGAGAAAGGGCAGAATCATTTGCAATGTGTCTCTGTTAATCCAGGGAGATGGAACCCAGTAAAAACCTTACATTATACACTTACCAGAAGGAAGTTATCTCCAGACACCAATTTAAAAAAAAAAAAAAAAAAAAAAAAAAACTGTTTCCCAGGAAGATATCTTTTGCTTACTGGGTAAGAAGATATTGATGTGTGACTTTGAATATTTAAACATTAGCATCTGCAGATGACATTCAGATTTCTGGTGATATTTGTAACCTGAAGAGTAAATCACAGAGGGTATTTTGCTACATCCACACTTCCACATCACCTAAAAAGATGAATCTATGAAATAAATCTGTGTGAGGATACACTCATCTGTGCTTGAGTGAGCATGTGGATGCGCAGACACAAATCCACCAATTCTGTTGGAAATCTCCTCAAATTCCATATCCTTCTGTGGTTATTCAGAACTTGTAATACTGATGTACATTTGAACAGTTTTCAAAATATATTCAGGCACATTATTATCTCATTAACTTCCTTCAATAGTCTCAAGATGTACAAGGAAGATATTCTAAACCTACATATGAAGAAACCGAGACCTGCCTGTATTGACACAAGACCAAAAATTTGGCCTCGAGTCCAGGACTTACACATCCTAGGTCAATGCCCATATTATGGGCCTTAGGAACCTTTACAACCAGACTTCTGAATTGTAGATTTCAAGAACCAGAGGTCTTCTACACCAGCCACCTCAGTGCCTGAACAATGTCAGAGGTATAACGTTGATTCTGTTGGAAACACTCAACAGCTAAGTTCACCTGGCTTGACATCTTCAGTGCAAGGCCCTTGGCCATCTGTCTTTGTTATGGTTTAGATGTGAGGTATCCCCCAAAAGCTCATGTGGAGACAATGCAAGAAAACTTAGAGGTGAAATGATTGGGTTATGAGAGCCTAACCTAGTCAGTGCCCTAACCCTCTGGTAGGGAGTAACTGGGCGGTAACTAGAGACAGGTAGGGTGTGGTGGGAGGAGGTGGGTCATTGGGGGCATGTCTTTAGAGTACATATTTTGTCCCTGGTGAGTGGAACACCCCCTCTGCTTCCTGATTGTCCTGTCCTTCTGTCTTCCACCCTGCCCTTTCATCTCAATGTTCGGTCTCACCCTTGGCACAGGGTAATGGAATCAGTCATCTACGGACTGACAGCTCTGAACCCATGGGACCCAGATAAACTGTTCCTGCTCTAAAATAGTTCTTGTCAGGTCTTTGGGGCACTGCAATGGGAAAGCTGACTAAAACAGTTTTCTACCCTATTTCCATTCTCTCCAAGCTCAGATTTCCCTTTTCTGACCTTATTCTTCCTTCTCTTTCTCTCTCTCCTTTGTACCCTCTAGAATCTCTGTTCCACATCCAACAAGGTTTCCCACACCCTCAAACACTCCCTTACTGCATCTTTGCTTAATGCACATCGGCTCTTCTCCAAGAACATAACCTCCTCTGAATCCTCTAGAACAAAACAACTGCATCCTGATTCGGTCTTCAGGTAGAAAGTGTTTTTGTTTTAATCTGGATCCTTTTCATATGTTCAAATTAATGGTTACATAATGTGAAAATATGATCAGTGTGTGCAATGTGCTTTTGGATCTTACGATACTAGATTGAGCAGGAATTAATATTTTCATTTGGCAGAAAACTGAAATTCCTAATGATCTGTACCTCTAATAAGGTACAAGAGCAGTTAATGACAGAACTCTTCTCTTTAGCTTTAATCTTTCTCTGTTATTTCTCCTCAATTTTTAGTAAGAGGGTTAAAAAGTCTGTAAGACAAGAACTGGGCATTTTTTCCCTATTCCCCACATAATCATTATCTATTTGTCAACGAGTATGTAATTTCCAATCAGCTACATGTTAAAGGTAGTAATCCTATACTGAACAACAGACCAGAGATCCAAAAGCTGATTTTCTTTTTTTTTCTGCAAATGGTCAAACTGTAAATAATTTAGGTTTTGTGGCCCATAAAGACATTATCACAACTACTTATGTCAGCCATCAAAATCCAAAAGTTCCACGAATGGACATGAGTATACATAAATAAAACTTTATTTACAAAAACAGGTGGTGGCTAGATTTGATCCACAGGTCATGGTTTGCTAATTCTGGTAACAGAAGTCTATGGATGGGTAGAAGTGTTTGGGTGGGGTGCAAGGGATGGAAGATTAGCAGGGAAGAAGCCACATTTTCTGCCAGGCAAGGCTGGATCGTCATATACTTTTACCAAACAATGCAAAACAACCTATCAATGGATGCAGAGTAATATTGTATTGACTAAATATCCAGGTGGGTGCTGGGGACACACACAAAGCTTTGGCTTCAAATCAGTAGCACAGTGACATCTTCATTATGTCAGAGTGGAAGGTAATTAAATGGTGATTAATTGCCTCCTAAATTTCAGACACTGTTTAGGACACTTAGAAAGATAATTTCACCGTATCCTTAAAATAACTATTAAAGAGAGCATTTTAATCTTTATTTCAAAACTAAGAAGTAATAGCTCAGAGAAGTTATGTAACCTGACACTAATAATTGAGAGAGCCAAGATTTAAAATCAACTCTCTCTGCTATGCAAAATTATTTTCCTGGTATGACCAAAAAATTAATTAATTTAATCTAAAGACCTAAATACCCTATGGTAACCATAGGAATAATTTGTCTTGGCCTTCTATTAGAATGTGCTATCTGATATAAACTGCCAATTAGAACAATGTGCTCTTTTCTTCCCGCTCCCCGGTCCCCAGCAAAGGTCACTTGCAAAGTTATTACTTTGGATGTTCATCAGGCATAAGCTCAGGGACTCTTGCTCTGCTCATCACAGTGGATATATAATTGATTCTGCCTCCATGACTTTATGTTTCTCAAAATAAATATTGGAATACAATTATCAAATGTGGTAGCTGATATCTTCCCACAAATTAATAATAGTGATGGATAAAATACTCACTAGATAATCTGAATCTCCATTTACATAACAACACATATCTAAAAGGCTGGCATAAAATTATGAGACAGAGAACACTTAGTTATAATAGGGCTGGAGATTCTTTGAGGGATTTACAATAATACTTGTAAGGAAGAATATCTTTTAATCATACAAATCATCTTCCTCTAATTTACTTGTTTTACTCAAAATTTTTTATATACCAGAGCTTCTCCTTATCAGCATTGTTTTTATTTCTTTGCAGGAATTTTTGTCTTAAAGTATCCAGAAAGAAATACAATGTTGTATTAAATTTTCAGAGAAGTCTACTCCAAATTATTATCTGAAGTATTCTGACCTATACAAGCCAGTCTATAATTATTTGGACATTAGAAAAACTTGGTGTAACAGTATCCTGCATTTATGTCTGATGACAAGACACCAACATTAGATAATCCAACAGGGCTGTAAAACTATTAATTGAAAAGAGCATGAGACATTTATCTTGTTTGTTTCAGATTCATTTGTTGTTCCTTCGACAAATACGCCAACATCTGAGAACTGTAGAATTTGCTCTTTTTCTTTTTACATTGGGTTCAAATGACACATTGTTATCTAAATGATAATTTCAATTCCTTGATGGTATTAATAAACGAACTTTTAAAAATATAATTGTAAGTTATTGATCCCATGCCAAAAATCTGTCACTGGTGTATAAATTAGCATGAACATATGTTAATGCATAATTCACTATTTGCAACAGGGCTTTGTTGAAAAATTGATGAAAATTCATGAAAGAACCTTTCTTGATTAAGTTGCCCAATAAACAAGTAACTAGAGGTGTTCACAATGGAATTAATACAGCTTCCAAAATTATCTTTTGTGCATATTGTAGGATTTTTATAAGGTGTATTTAAACATCTACATAAATGGATGGTTTCTATTACTGTAAATCACAGTGTCTATATTTAAGAACAAAATGGGAAGGGATTAAAGGTTTCCTATTCCAAAATTTCCAGCCTGTGGTCCATGAACTACCTGTATCAGATTCCCTTGTATGCTTATTAAAAATATTCTTGATCCTAGGCTATCCCCTAGGATTCTAGAATCAAAATGCCTCATGGGAAACCTAGAAATCTATTTTTTCTTCAAAACACCTCAACTGCTTCTTTGGATAAGGTTGATATCCAATCACAAATAGTCTACAAGTGAGAAACCGAGGTCCAGTACAGCCGAAGTCACCTAAAAACCAGTAGTAAATCAGTGACTAATTTCTTTATTTCCTCACTCTGAATTAAATGTTCTCGCTCTACATTTCAGAGAACAGAAAGTAAATAAAAATGACAAATGTACTGCACGCAAGAGCAAATGACTCCCTAATCAATGTTACCAGAATAATTTTAATTGGTGGCCATGGTTAGCTCATACTTCATATAGGCCATATCCTGTTCTTAGCAGGGAAATATATTTACTAAATCCTCACCGCCAGCCTCTGAGTTAGGTGCTATTAATGTCTCCATTCTACAAATGGGGAAACCTTGTGATTCTAGTATTACCACTTTCATAGAGCCATAATAAATACCATGCATAAGGGCATCTTGACTTAAAACTTGCTAAGGCATCCATTTTATTCCTGAAGTAGAACACTTAAAAAATATGTCAAAATTTACCTCTGCAGAAAACTCTTCCTCTGCATAAATTCCTCTTTCAAATATGTGACTATACATAATTTAATGACCATATAGTAATCTAACTACCAGGCATTTACACCCAAGTATGATTTTTTTTTCAAATAGATTCCTATCTTTAGAAGGATGGTTGAAATTACATGCAATGATAAAATGCCAAGTGAGAGGAGCTTGGATTAGGGTTTCTAATTTAGAAAACTTAAATAGAATAATTTTAATTTAGCAATATTATGATAAGGAAATACTTATGACAAAATTTATTGTTATTATGAAACTGGGTATATTTTATTATATCTGGCAACCTCATCTTCAAGAAAGGAAACATGAAGGGTTTCTTGGGAGAACATTGTCAGGAATGAACTGTGTGCTTCTGGAGATTTGTTATAACCCAGGGGCATTACTAAAATACTATACCTGTGAACGTAAAGAGTACAAGAAGAGGCACGTCTCCATTTTATGATTTTGTCTAATGCTGGGTATGTCCAGTATTGCCATGGCATCTTGACCTACACAAAATGCCTTAGACAAGTCATGAAAAAAAAAAAAAATACAGAGAAGACTGGGTAAATGTAGATACTGCCCTTGAGGTTCCTGTAGATAAATGGATAATATCTAATATGGGCATGTTATCTCTGAGCAAGCCAATACTATGACTTAGTCTTGAATATTTTCTCATGACTGTTTTGCTGTTTTATTTTATTTCTCTTAGTTCCTCAACTACATTATCAGCTTCTTAAAATTTGGACATTTCTACTCTAAACTGTGTAGAAAATAAGGTTGCAGAAAATATGTATTGAATAAGATTCAGGGCCTAAGTGTTTTTAAATATATGCTTGATAATTCATTTATTTGCTAATTATTCCCCTAAGTATGTATGGAGTACACACCTAACTGCTTTGCCTGGAGAGGCAGCATTAGGACAAAGGATCGAACCTCAGCTATTAACCAACATGATGGTTTATAGGCCTTTTGTCAATATAGAAGAAAGAACTAGATTATTAAGAAATAATCCACGGGGAAAACCACTTGCCCATTGTGGTTTAGTTCTGAAATCATGCCAACTTCTTCAAAAAAGCATAACCCAAGACTCCTGATTGCCCTCCCCAGGCTGAAAATAAAATTACAATTTTGATGATGATTATGAGTTACTGTCTTCATTGTTTTTAGAGACTGGCTTAAATACTAATTGCTTTTGCACTAATTATTTACAAAAAGGTAATGCTTTGTTGTCTTGTTTATTATTGTCTTAGCATGATCCCTGGCCTATGAATGACTAGTCCAGTCACCTGCTATCTGCCACTGTGGACTTCTGGACTTCTCTGAAGCTAAATACCCCTAACTGTCCACAACTCCCTACCTGATTATAAAAAGGACTTTGGGTCACTTCCCCCAACTTTGCCCTCTTTCCACAGGAAGAACCTGGAGATGTCATCATCCATATTTTCATTGAAATGGAACGTAGACATCGACAGTGGGGAAATGTAACAGTGGTCCACTTTATGCTTGCTGCTCTGCCACTGCAACTTATGTTTAAAATAGGCATGTTTCTTTCTCTTCCTCTCTCTCTGCTCCTCCCTGATCTCTCCCATTCCCTAATCTCAAGGGAAACAGGATTACCTGTCATCCCCATTTTATGCAGATTTATCTGTCCTTGAGTACACAGGCACCATAGGAAGAAAGTAATCCAGACTTTGAGAATGGTACCAGAAGATCTCAGAAATTATTATCTCCCATACTAACAAGTGAATTGCAACTCCAACAGAGAATACATGGAATGTAGCCTTTGAATCACCTCTTTGAAAGCTTCTGTTCCTGCTTATGGGCAGCATCACAGCCTTTGGAACAGGAGTCCCTGTATTTCTCCTTTGCTAGCAAAGCAATAAACCTTTTTCCTTTTTCTCAAGAAAAAAAAAAAAATCACAGTTTTAACATAATTATCATAGAAGCAAAATCAAACAGAAAAAGAACTGAACCAGCAGGTAGGCCTTTGACTCAGAATAAATGTTCATGTCTTCTCATCTAAAAAACAGTGTGATAGAGTTCTCACCCCCAATCTAATGGTATTTGGAGACGATTCCTTTGGGAGGTAATCAGGGTTGGATGAGGTCTTAGGATGGGGTATGTTGAGAAAAGACCATGTGAGCACCACAGTAAGAAGATGGTGACCTGTAAGTCAGGAACAGAGCACAGCCATCAATTGATCTTGGACTTCCCAGGCTCCAGAAGTAAAAAAATAAATTCCTACAGTTGAAACCACCTACTCAATGGTATTTTATTATAGCAGCACAAGCTAAGACAGCCTTAATTAACATCATTCAAAACATAGGTTGCAGGGTTGATGGTGAAACTCAATTAAATTGATTTGCCCCCTAGGTTGACACATGAAGGAGTTGAGTTTCTTCCAAAATATTTCACTAATTTATACTTACAACAAAAAAATTAATTTATTAAAATTTCAAAAATATTTAATAAATATAGGATGAGTTTTTTTTTTTTTTTCCAAAGTCAGAGCATCACATTCTGAAGATACACATGCAAAGTGGGGAAAACAAGAGATTATCTTCTAGAAAAAACAAAGTCCTTCAGCATAACTTTTGGCCTCAGATGTACCCACATATCTATTTCTGTCCTGAACAGTTCATCCTTTTCCTTAAATATTCTCCTTACACTTGCAGAAATAAATGAATCTAAAAATCACTTGTTAAAAGATATGTAGTGATTTCTAAGTGTGCACATACTATGTTCATAGCTTTTCTCATTTTTAAAATTTTTTTCTTTTTAGATACACATGACAGTAGAGTGTATTTTGACATGTTATATATGGAGTATAATGTCCCACTGTTTTGATTGTACATGGTGTGGAGTTACACTGGTTGTGTATTCATATATAAACACAGGAAAGTCATGTCTGATTAAAATGCCACAATTTTTTAAAAGCAAAGCATATATTTGACAGAGAGAGAAACAATAAATATAACAAAATGCTCATAATTTTAAAACAGCATCTGAGAAATGTTCATAGCTTTTGACCAGAGCAATGCAACTTTTCCATGGAAATACTACCAACTAAATAAACCAAATACAAACTATTATTTCGTGGCATTTTTAAACAGTATATTATAAAATGGAAGGAACGTTTTCATTTTCAGTCCCTTTAAATTGTTGGCAAATTCTAAATGAAAGAAATGCCCACTGGTAGTCTGAAAATAAGAGAGAATGCATCATAATAGGACAAAAATATTTTGAACACAACCTGTAAGACTGTAATTATTATAGGAGCAAAACCACACAGAAAAAGAACTGAAACAGCAGGTAGGCTACCCACCTCCCAAATCAGAGATGATGGAAGGCATTTCCTAAAGCATGGCCTTCCCACAAATTTCTTCTCCAGGGTCATTATCCACCAAAGTAAAAGTCTCCAGAAAATGCCACCATTAGTATTACTCCATTTAGCGATCGACAGTAGTTTCCACAAAGCAAAGATGAAAATGTATACATGTTACCTGAGATGATTCTGTTGGGAGGATGGGCAGGGCTACAGGAGAAAATGTTCTTTAGATATATTAGTATAGATTTATTGACTATGGTAGCAACCACTTATGCTGCAGGTGGACAAATCTCTTGATGATTCAGAAATTACCTCTCAACCCTAGGTGCTTAGTGGGATACCATGGAGCTGCCACTACTGAGGGCAGTACTGGGAAGATGCTTTGGAGGACTCAGGTATTGAGCAGTTTGGAGCTGTAGCTTAGGAAGAGACCCTTGGGATCTGGGGCTTAGGCTTTGGATAAAGGCAAATTAATGTGGCTCTAGTCTTGCGAACTCCTCTCTGCTTCTAGGATTATTTTGATTTCTTTTTGCAAAATACTAGACATTAAACAAGTAAGCTTTCACTGTTGAGGTAGAAGACAAGAAGGAGAAGACAAGAGAGGGGAGAATACTGCAGGAATTTTCTTCCCTGTCTTCCTGTCCACCAAGCCTCTCACCCTGTTTCTTTGCTCAAACACTTCAGTCTATTACAGTTCATTGAAAATTTCTAATTCTTCAAGCAATTCCCACTCAACTGCCAGGCACCCCTCAATCTCCATGGCAATTAGCCAGATGTCAGCCATCCTCATTTCTACATCATTTAGTCATGGTATGATAACAGCTTTATAAACCTATAGGAAACCTTCTCCAGAGCCAGAAGAGTCCTACACAGAGGCAAATGCAATCAGATCCTCTCTCTATTCTTCTAATTTTGCTTTATCAAATCCTCTCCTACTTGTTCCCATTCCATCATCTGTTCAGGTCTCATTACAACTTGCCCAGACATTCTAAATAGCAAAGTTAGTGGAGATGATTAAGCTACCATACCTTTTAAAATTAAGTGTCTTTTCTTATCAGCAAAATCTGCACATAAGCATCTACTCTTGCCTACTCTCATCAGCCTCTCTTTAAAAATTAATACAAATTAAAAGATCCCTACTGCACTGAAGTTCACACATAACAAACAAGTCCACTCTTAGGGGCCTGTAAGACTTGACTTGATGAGCAAATACCAGGCACAGAAAGCAGAAAACTTGGAAAGCTGCAGACTGAACCTCAGATAAGCAGGAGCTCATACAAGGTCAGACAAACTCTGGCCAGTACATTACCTAAGTTCTCTCATGCAGGTGCATGTTTCAAAGGCATGTGGAGTTAATAAACAGGAAAGCTGTCATTCAGAAAGATCCAATGATCTGAAGAGGAAATCTTTCCACACATCGCTAACAGCGTGGATAAAACCAGCCCCCAAAGCCTATATATTCCACAATCCCATGGATAGGTAGTTCACATTGTAAGCCATGGTGTTGAAGTCTGAACAGTGGTTCTCCAGAAATGGAGTTGGAAAAGTAGTCACACGGGAGTCCTCCTTGTGCTGCTCACACTCTGTGTCTTGATCTGGGGGCTGGTTATACCAATGCATTCATTTTCAAGTGTCATTCATCTGTTTACAACATATAACCCTTTCTGCCTAGGTGTTATACTTCAAAGAACTACTCCTGCAGCACATTCTATCAAGTCCCTTCCAAACCAACATGCAGAATTCATCTCTAAACCAGGAGTCTCTTAAGTGGAGTCTCAGAAAACAGTGGATCTATGGGAGAAGATTCTTTGGTGTTCAGGAAAAAAAATGTTGGAATTTCCTTTTATAATAATTATATCTAAAAAAGATGTGAAAAAAACATTTAACTTTACAAATGTCTAAATCATGGATTGTCTCTGACACCCTTTCTCTGTCCAAAATTAGAAGTGTTACTGAACAGTTCAGCAACCCAAGTAGCCCTCCTGGTGCCCTTGGATAACAGCGCCTCTCCTCCTCCCATCTCCAGTCCTCAACAACCATGAATCTTTCTCCATTTCCATATATAATTGCTTCAAAAAAGTAACACATTTCCTTAGCCCATTTGTTGATTGGACTATTTGTATTCTTGGTGTAGAGTTTTTTGAGTTCTTCATAGATTCTGGAAATTAGTGCTCTATCTGAAGTATGAGTGGCAAAGATATTCTCCCACTCTGTAGGCTCTCTCTTCACATTACTGATAGTTTCCTTTGCTGAGAGAAAGCTTTTTAGTTTGAATCTATCCCAGTTGTTGATTCTTGCTTTTATTTCTTGTGCTATGGGAGTCCTGTTAAGGAAGTCTGATCCTAAGCCGACATGTTGAACATTTGGACCTACTTTTTCTTCTATAAGATGAAGGGTCTCTGGTCTAATTCCGAGGTCCTTGATCCATTTTGAGTTGAGTTTTGTGCAGGGTGAGAGATAGGGGTTTAATTTCATTCTGTTGCATATGGATTTCCAGTTTTCCCAGCACCATTTGTTGAAGAGGCTGTCTTTTCTCCATTGCATATTTTTGGTCCCTTTGTCTAGTATGAGAAAATTGTATTTATTTGGGTTTGTGTCCATGTCCTCCATCTGTACCATTGATCTACCTGTCTATTTTGGTACCAATACCATGCCATTTTTGTTACTATTGCTTTGAGAAGAAGATCTACAAGCAATCAACAGATATATGAAAAAATGTTCACCATCTTTAGTAATAAGAGAAATGCAAATCAAAACTACCCTAAGATTCCATCTCACCCCAATTAGAATGGCGATTATCAAGAACACAAGCAACAACAGGTGTTGGCGAAGATGTGGGGAAAAAGGTACACTCATACATTGCTGGTGGGGTTGCAAATTAGTGCAGCCACTCTGGAAAGTAGTATGGAGATTCCTCAGAAAGCTTGGAATGGAACCACCATTTGAACCAGCTATCCCACTCCTTGGTCTATACCCAAAGGACTTAAAAAATCAGCATACTACAGAGATACAGCCACATCAATGTTCATAGCTGCTCAATTCACAATAGCCAGATTGTGGAACCAACCTAGATGTCCTTAAATTGATGAATGGATAAAGAAACTGTGGTATGTATATACAATGGAATATTACTCAGCCATAAAGAATGAAAAATTATGGCATTTGCAGGCAAATGGATGAAACTGGAGAATATCATGCTAAGTGAGATAAGCCAATCTCAAAAAACCAAAGGATGAATGATCTCACTGATAAGTGGATGATGGCACGTAATGGGGGGTGAGAGGGGGCCAAGAATGGAGGAAGGAAGGACTATATACAGGGAAAAGAGGGGTGGGAGGGGTGGGAGGGAAAGGAAAAAATAACAGAATGAATCAAACACCATTACCCTATGTAAATTTATGATTACACAAATGGTATGCCTTTACTCCATGTACAGAGAAACAACATGTATCCCATTTGTTTACAATTTAAAAAAAAGTAACACAAGTGGAATCATACAGCATGTAACCGTTTTGGATAGACTCACCTAACATAAGTCCCTGGAGATTCATCTAAGTTATTGTACATTTTATTGCTGAGTAGTATTTTACTGTGTGTAGGTCCCATTTGTTTAACTTCTCACTTGTTGAATGACATTTAGTCTATTTAAAATTAGTTGGCAAAAATGAAATTTAACCTGTATCTCTCACTCTGTGCGAAACTCAACTCAAAGGAGATTAAGAATGTAGGCATTAGACTAAAGATCCTGTGCCTACCCGAAGAAAATGTAGGCCCAACCCTCCATCATGTCAGCTTAGGAACTGTCTTCCTTAACAAGACTCCTAAAGCACAAGAAGTAAAATCAAGAATCAATAAATGGGATGGTATCAAACTAACAAGCCTCTTCACAGCAAAGGAAATAATTAAGAACATGACGACAGAGCCTACAAATGGGGAGAAAATCTTTGCCACCTGTACCTCAGATAGACCATTCATCTCCAGGATAAAAAAAAAAAAAAAAAAAAAAAAAAATCCAAAAGCACCAAAAAAAAAAAAAAAAAAAACCAAATAATCCAATCAATAAATGAGCCAAAAAATTGAACAGACATGTACAATAGTAATACGAATGGTCAACAAATATATGAAAAAATGTTCAACATCTCTACCAATTAGAAATATGCAAATTAAAACTACATTGAGATTTCATCTCACTCCAGGCAGAATGGCAATTATCAAGAATACAAGTTACAATAAATGTTGGTAAAGATATAGGGAAAAGGTACATTCATACATTGCTGGTGGGACTGCACATTGGTGCAGCCACTTTGGAAAGTAATATGGAGACTCCTCAGAAAACTTGGAATGGAACTACCATTTGGCCCAGTTATCCCACTCCTTTGGTATTTACCCAAAGGAATTTAAATCAGCATACTACAGTGACAGAGTCACATTAATGTTTATAGTAGCTCAATTCAATATCTGAACTATGGAACCAACCTAGATGCCCTTCAACAGATGAATGGATAAAGAAAATGTGGTATATATACACAATGAAATATTACTCAGTCATAATGAAATCATGGCATTTGCAGGTAAATGGAAGGAACTGGAGACTATCATGCTAAGTGAAATAAGTCAGTCCCCAGAAAACCAAACTGAATGTTCTGATATGCAGATGCTAACTCACAATAAGGGGTCAGGGGAGAATAGAAGTTCACTGGATTTGACAAAGGGGAATGAAGGGAAGGGAGGAGGTATGGGAACAGGAAAGACAGTAGAACGAATCAGACATCACTTTCCTATGTTCATATATCAATAAATGACCAGTGTAACTCCACATCATGTTTAACCATAATGGGATCCTAATTAGAATAAGTTATATTCCATGTATGTATAAAATGTCACAATACCCTCTGCTGTCATGTATATCTGGAAATAACAAAAAATGAAATTTGTCTGCTAGAAATAGAATTGCTATGAACATTTATGAGTATGTTTTTCTGTGAATATGTATTTTCATTCCTCTAAGATAAATGCCCAGGAGTGCAAGAGTTGAAAAGCTATGGACAAGGAGAAAATATTTTCAAAACCTATCTCTAAAAAAGGGTAGGCATCTAGAATATACAAGGAACTCTCAAAACTGCAAAATAAAAACAATGAACCACATGAAATGGAGAGTCTATACAGATGGCAAGTATGTACACAGAAGAGGTACATATGAGGTTCGTATAGCATTTCAATACTATGTAATCCAGTATTTCTGTTTCGCTTTTAACTGTCACACTGCTTTCCACCATGGCTGAGCCTTCGTGGGTCCCACTAGCAATATCTGATGGATTTCCTTTCTCTGCGGCCTCAGGGGCACTTCCTGTTGTTGCTGTTCCCTACACCGTCGAACTCTTAGTTGTGTATCACCTTGTGGGTTCAATCTGTTTTTCCCTGAAGACTAATAATACTGAACATCTCTCATATACATACTTTCCAAATATTCCATTGTGTATACAGACCACATTTTTTTTAGTCTATCGTTCATTTTCACTTTACAATTTTTGAGAATTTCTTATATAATCTATATTCTTGCCCTTTCTCTGAAACGTTTTAAAAATATCTTCTCCCTCTCTGTAGCTTTTCAACTCTTCATAGGGTCTTTTGCCAAGCTTAAGATTTTGATTTTGATACTATCTAATTGTTTAAATTTTCCTTTTATGGATTTTTCTTCTGGTATATGAGAACACTTGACTTAGCTGTAGGTCCCAGAGATTTTGATCCTAAATACGTTTTTCTTTTTATGTGCATGTTATGGTTTGGATGTGAGGTGTCCTGCAAAACTAAGGTGTGAGACAATGCAAGAGGGTTCAGAGGGGAAGTGATTGGGTTGTGAGAGTCTTAACCCAATCCATGAATCAATTCCTGATGGAACTGAGTGGTAATTAAAGAGAGGGGTGTGGCTGGAGGAGGTGGGCCTTGGGTTGTGGATTTGGGGTATGTATTTGTATCTGGCAAGTGGAGATCTCTCTCTTTCTTTGCTTTCTGATCATCATGTGAGGTGCTTCCCTCTGCCACTCTCTTCACCATGATGTTCTGCCTCACCTCAAGACCCAATGAATGGAACTGGTCTTAAATGGACTCAGACCTCTGAAACCGTGAACCCTCAAATAAACATTTCCTTTCTATAGTTGTTCTGGTGGGGCCTTTAGTCACAGCAGTGAAAAAAAAAAAAAAAACTGACTAAAATAATGCTTAGGTCTATTTTGAGTTCATTTTTTTAAATGGAATTTAGGTTGCAGTTCAGTTTTTATTTCTGTCTACAGATATACATTGCTCCAACACCATTTATTGAAAAAGATTTCTTTCTTCCATTTAATTTGCTGTAGGCCCTTGTCACTAATAGGTTGAGAATATTACATGGGTTTATGCTCTATTCTGTTCCAAGGTTCTTGTATATCTATCCCTCCATCAATTCCCCAGTGTCTTAAATTTTTGTGTTTAAGTTCATGAGAGAGACTGTCTGTGGTTTCCTTTCCTTACTAGATTTGTCGGAGGTTTGTTATCAAGATAATATTAGTTTCATGAGATGAGCTGGAAAAAGTTCTCTCCTCTTCTGTTCTCTGGAAAACACTGAGTATGTGGTTTATGTATTTATGAGACATTAGTATTTAACAAAGTAGATTAGGAGTTGATGATCAAACAATTCCACTGATGGGGTACAGTATACTGAAGCGTAGCTTCTCTAAACATGGTAACATTTCTACTTATTTTCCACCAAACTACTTTTTATATAGCTTTGATCTTTTCACTTCTCATTTTAATGATAATGAATCCATCGCATTTGATTTCTATTATGCTTGGAAAATTTGAAAGGCATGCCAAGAATTTTAGTGAATTGATAATCTACCCATTTGATAATAAGAAGCAACAGGCTTAAAAGAAAAAGTTATACAGCTCACATTTTAAGACACAACAGCTTCATTCATACAAATAATCAGTGGTTCTCCATGGAGGGAAAGATCTGTGTCCCACATGGGACATTTGGCAATGTCTGTAGACGTTTTTGGTTGTCTGAGAAGTCTGTGCTACTCACATCTAATAGGTGAAGACCAGGGATACTGTAAAACATCCTACAGTGTACAAGATTTCACCCCATAAGAAAATATATGTGTTCTGAAATATGAAAAATTTTGAGGTTTAAAAACTGTTCAGAGCAACACAGATTGTTTCTATAAATTTCAAAGTACAACTTTATTTTTCTCTCCACGTATCTATGTGTGTATGTGCCTGCACATGAATCCATGTATATGTGTATACACACATGCATATTATGTTCAATATATGTATGCATGCATAAATTCACACATGATTGTATTAAAGAATAACTAAATAAAACTCTGCTACAGAACTAAAGTTGGAAAAAATTTTCTTCAACTCTCTTGTGGCAGTAAGAAAATGAAAAAGTCAAAAAGAGGAAATAATAGGAACAGATGACACCTACAGAATGTGAAAGAAAAATACTGTGAATAAAATATGACATGATGGAAATGTGTCCTTTAGGTCACTTCCCACAGTCTTGACCTGCTGTAGCACTTCTGTGTTAATCAAAATGGAACAAATCTCTAAGGCTTTTTGCTGGGCGTTTGCCCAATGTGAGTGAGAAGTAATGAGGGAGTGGAGGAGCCCAGGGTCCACCATTCACCTTGGGTAGAGTCCAAGAGCCTGAACACCACGCAGCATGGAAAAAGGGGCCCCAATCCTTGATCCTAAGAGCCAGGAGTCCTAAGTTTGGTTCCAACTGTCATTTACTACCTATTGATCATATTTCTTCATCTATAAAATGCATTGGTGTAAGCATTTAACAAATAGCATTTTACATCATACCTGACTGTCTTCTAGTTGGGAAAAGAATATTTTTTGTCATAGGTTTGTTTGAAGAGCAAATAATAATATGATATGACGATGTTTAATATAAGCCAGGAACAATTCTATGAGCTTTGTACAGATATCGACGCATGAAGCCCTTTGAAGTATGTACTAGTATTAACCCCAACTGGTAGAGGAGGAAACTGAATTCAAGATCACGTCACAGGTTCAAGATCGTACTAGTAATTAGTGACCGGGTTAAAAATCAGGAAGTTGTGTCCCGTACTCTGAGAAACCACACTGAGAAGTACAAGAGCAACAGGTAAATGTCAGGGCTCAGTGTGGGGCTTTCTTAGAAAAAGCAAAACCAAACCATCAAACCATCTGTTACTAGTTAACTATCCTGCTCACCAAGCTGCCATCGCTTCTTCTCTGGATAACTACAATCGCCTCTTACCTGGTTTTTCTGCTTCCATCTTTTTCCACCTATAGTCTTTCAACCCAGAACAGTAGAGTGGCCCTTCCAGGGAACACGAGAATCATAGGACTACATGGATCTGTGTTTTTCTGTTCTTGACTTCCTCTCCATTCCTATCTATGATATATTTCTTAACTCTTCTTTGGCCACATGGGCCTTCCTTGATATTCCTGGAATGAATAAAACATATACCTACTTCTGAAAGGTAT
Source organism: Sciurus vulgaris (assembly GCF_902686455.1). NCBI lineage: Eukaryota > Metazoa > Chordata > Mammalia > Rodentia > Sciuridae > Sciurus > Sciurus vulgaris. Next base: position 76,561,325 of record NC_136474.1, on the reverse strand, counting down.
ATTTTATGCTGGCAGGCATACCTCATCCTGAATACTTTTCTTCCAACTTATCCAGACAACCCCATTTAAAATAGTAGCTACTGTCAACTCCATCCCTTTTTACCCCACTTTAATATTTTTCAAAGCATTTGTCTTGCCTTGATATCATGCAGTAGACACTAATTACTCACTGTATGTTTCCTTCACTGGATGGAGGCCCCATGAGGACAGAGCTTCCTTCTATGGCATTGAATCCTCAATGCCTACAATTTTCATCCAGCACATACATAGTGACTATTCAATAAAGGAAACCAAAATTTTTTTAAGGCATGACAGCTTGAAAAGATTAAAACCTACCCAAATAGGCATATCAAATTTAAAATCCAAAAGGGTTTTGGAATGGCCCAAAACAATCTAAAACACAGCAAAGTAAGAACATCAGCAGGCAAGAAGTTCACCAAAGTTGTTCAGGATACTGAACACAGGCTTATGAAGATGTATTCATGGGATTATGTGGAGGAGGAAGAAAGGCAGGAAAAAATGGCAAATTTGTAAGTGACATTAGATGAAATCGTTTCCTCAGTAAAAAGTAACAGCTAATGAAAAAGTCTAGGTGAAGAATAGGGCCACAGAATATACAGAAAACATGTCACAGTCTTTGAATAGCTTTACGACTTCTATCTTTTTTTTTTAATTTTAAAAAAATTTTAATTTAATTTTATTTTTTAAAATGTTTTACAGATTGCATTTTGATTCATTGTACATAAATGGGATCCATCATTTTGTTCCTATGGCTGTGCACAATGTAGATGATATTATCCTAAGAAATTCAGAAGACATGGTTGAAGTGGCACACACCTGTAATCTCAGCTACTCATGAGGCTGAGGCAGGAGGATGGCAAGAGGAGCCAGCTCACCTGGACAACTCACAAAAAACCTGTCTCAAAATTATGAAATAAAAAGAAAAATGAAGAAGGATGCCACTCAGTAGTTCTTGCCTAGCATGCTTGAGATCCTGGAATCAATACCAAAAAAAAAAAAAAAAAAAAAAAAAAAGCCAAAACAGAAAGAAGATTCACAAGGACATGCAAACAATAGGATGTTAGCATGTCAGCCCTATAATCTAATCTGGTCCAATGACATCTCCAAGTAGTGTTTTTTTTTTTTTTTTTTCTTGTTTGTTTGCGGTGCTGGGGATTAAACCCAAGACCTAGTACTTGTGAGGCAAGCACTCTACCAACTGAGCTATATCCCTAGCCTCCAATTAGTTTTGATACTTTAAATAAGTCATTTAATATAGATGAGTCTCAGTGTATTCATACATGAGAATAAAATGCTGTCAGATTAAAATTGAGGTGAACTCTGTAGTGGCAATTCCTAGCCTCAGTACCATTGGCATTTGGAGCTGGATAATTCTTCATTGTGGGGCTGTTTTGTGCACTGTAAGAGGTACAACTGCAACACTGGCCTCTAACTATGAGATGTCAGTGCCATCTATTTGACCCCCAGGGCCCGACTTAAAAATATCTGTAGACGTTGCCAAAGGCTCCCCAGGGGGTACGATAACCTTCTTGTCCACTGAAGACCATTGCTTCACACATTGGAGGCATTCTTTCCTTTTCCACATTGAAGAGCTGCACATTCCAGATAAGTAATGGGAACATTTTCTTCTCTTCTTCCAAATTGTTTTCCAGGGCTTCTGTCTACATTATTTCCCCTATGAAACAGGTTACGAGGCATCTTCTAAACTCTCTCTTTAGAACTTGTCTGCAGTATTCAACTTGGGAATTAGTGTTTACAGCTTACCCTACAACTGTGCAAGGAACGTGAATTCGTCATTTCCATCCCCATCATCACAACCTACTCTAATTTGTAGTCAGATCAGAGTATTTCAATATATTCCTGTATATGCAATATTTAAATGGAATATGCACTATGAACCACAGGTAAAAAATGAATATGTCCTATGAGCCAGAGATGTAATTTTAAGTTTTGGAGTTGCCACACTGACGAAGCAAAAAAGAAACCAGTGAAATTATCTTTACTAACTTTTTTGACTCAACGTACCCAAAATATTTTTAACTTAACATCTGTCAATATTGAAATTTTATTAAGGAGGTATTTCACTAATCTCTCATTACTAATGAGTATTTTTCATGCCAGTGTACATTTTACACTTACAGCACATCTTAATTCAGATGCAAAATTCCTCACTGGCTATATAACTGATCTGTATTTAGATTTCATAAAATTAAAAGTTGGAAAAAATAGAGTCGCATATTCAAGTTGTTTCTAAACATACTTTGAAAACTGTTTTGTAATAACTGAATTGAGTATTAGGTTTTAAATTAAATTAAAATTAAAGTTAAACAAATCTGAAGATTAGTTTCTCAGCCAATCACACCGGTTCCTTTCTGGGTTCTCAACAGACACGTGTGTTAGGTCATAGAGATCTGGACGAAATCTCTGCTGAGGCAACATGCTTCAATGTCTGATGGTTTATTCTGTACAGTAGCATTTTGTATGTTTGAACACTTCTCCTTTCAAACATTCTGAAGAAATTCCATGCACCAGTGTTCTAGGATTAGGTAATTTTTTTTTTCATCCTTTTCCAATGTTTATGAAATTTTTAATTATATCACTTTTAAATCTTAACATTCCCTGAATATAAATCACCAATAATTTACAGGCAGTTTCCATATGGAATCACTTTATATTTGCAGTCAATTGAGTTACTGTTCTCTGGACCTTCTCTGGCTTTTTTCATACCCTTTATTTGATTCATTGATCAAATTTGAAAACAATATTGGAGGTGTGATCCAACATTTATTTAATATAAAAACATGGTGTATAATCTGAAATTGTAAATATACTTTTTTTTTCTTCCTATAGACTGAAATTCTAAACCTTTACAGCTTCTGAGGAGAATCAGGCATGTAGTAATAATGCTAAAATGTGATTATCATTAGTGATTTACCCACTCCACATTTGAGACTGACTGCGTTAAGACAATGAAATCTTAAATTTAACACAAATTGCTATGAAGCAGTATCATGAGAATAAAAGAAAATAACAGAAAATTGGACAACCCCCTTGTCTAACATAAGAAAACTATCTAAAAATAGAGACCCATAGAGTTTAGGATGGAATTTTATTTTCTATTGGCAGGAGCCAATCAGAAAAAGAAGAAAAAATGTATTGTTTTGTTTTTAATTCTTTTTTTACTTAAAGATGGACTTTTATTTATTTTATTACTTTTATTTATTTTTATGCCATGCTGAGGATCAAACCCAGTGTCCCACATGTGCTAGGCAAGTGCTCTACTACTGAGCAACTGTCACAGCCTGAAAAAATGGTTTAATAACAAAAGATGCTCTGAGGACTTCTTTCCCTCCAGAAACAGTGTAGTTTTGAATTTTATTTTTATTTGGTAGAGTAATGGGCAAATTTAGCTGGGAACATATTGATGAGAAAAGACATACACAGGTCGATTTCATGTCTGTAGCCCTTGCTGGAAACTTAGGAGATCTCATACTTTACTTCCCATTCACCACTTGCTAAATTTACTCTCTGGCAACTGATAGATTGGGTGTTGAATTTTACAAGATAAACTTCTGTCACTTTGGAAGTTCCCTTACAGGACTGTCTCTGATTTAGCTTTAACATCTCTCATCTATGATGTGCTTATTAAGAATGCAAATGCTTAATCTGTTCATGGTCAAAGCTTTTAAACACAAACCTTAGTAAAGTCATTTCTGTATAATATACTGGATACTTAATGATGAGCACCGTGTTAATATATTTGACTCTGCGAAATTTGAAATGATTAGAAAAATAAGATCTTAGTCCTGTTCACTAGACTTTGATTTCATTTGACAGAAATTAATTAGTTCAACCTGATTGGCTCAGTTTAATAATAACAATAATGGAAAGCCAAATACTACAGCCCAACAGAGAATAAGACTCCTTGGAAAGGATATGAGATTCCTATTAGGTGCTAAGGGATTAGCATCTTATCTCAAGTTAACAAACAGCCTTGGTATATTAGTCCTTTTAACTATTTGGTGTCCAATCTGTGTCTTGCAATATTACCTTTGGACTGATTCCAAAGCTCACTTTGAGAAGTCCTTTTTATGTTCCTCTCCCCCTCTTTAATCAATATAATCCATCACCAATTTGAACTTTAAATATAATTATCTAAAATATCAATGATACGCCCATAATGACTGTCACTTTAAATTCCCCCTACACTTTATTGTTCGTAATCATTCCTCAAAAATTTTACTGAAATGGAGAAATAATTGTATCCATGACCAGCAGTGACAGTAGAGATGATAAAATAGCAATATCTAGTAATTATGGTTTCATTAATAGAAATGCTGAATATATATTCGTTGGTAAGAAGACATAATCTATTTCCACAGAGAGGAGTGTGGGAGACAAAGGGAGGAAGAGCTTTTTGTATACATTAAGGATTTAGCATGTTAAATGTAGACTGTTAGGAAATCACATGAGATGCATCATAGTGACTAATGTTAATGTAACACAGGCAAATAACTTCCATTTAATAATTTCCTAATATCAGAAAACACATATTGCTTTATTCATCCTAATGGCACACAACCAATATCTACAAATACAATGATCACAATACAACCTATCCACATATGGGTATACAAATATGTAGTATTTGTAGTATTTATGACTATATTTTATTCAGATGATCCCTTTTATAACAGGAATCATGCTTTTATGTTCCACAGGTCAATTAGCATAGTTCAACAAAATCTAATCAATCATAAATCCTTCATATTAAATGAAGACTTTTATATTTAAGCAGGTGCCTTAAAAAGTGATCCCATTTAGTGGAATATATTCAAAATTTTAATTTAAGTCAGTCTTTTAAAAAATAGCATAGAATCAAGAATTATGTAAAATCACCCACCAAATTATAATTATTGAGAATCAAAATACCTAGCTGCAAAACAAAGTGGAAAACAAATACCATCCTGCTACAATTCTGATGGGAATTTGGTATTGCATGGGTATAGAAATGATGATGCTGTGAGCACATTAATAAATTCACACTTTCCTAACCCTGGCAGGCATTTCTGTGAAGACGGTGACATGTGCAAATGTGTTTTCTCACCACCAAAGAAGTATTTCAATAAAATTTGCAGATTTTTATAAATGACCTTTTTAGCACAACTGATCTGCATTAACAAGTACTTCAAAAATATCACAGCTGTTTCAAAATTTCTTTGATAAAATCCATGACATTTTGTCAACATCAAATATGCCCAGGAGGGGTGGTCATCCTTCCAATTTCCATTTCATTATTTTATAATTTTATTATAAATCTGTTCATCACAAATAATGTGTCTACAAAACAGACAAAATAGAAGTCTCATATGTCTTCATTTTTTGGCTTGAGCTCAATTCCGTGATGGATTATACCAAGGCAAAGGGCAAACTCTACCAGTTTTCTTTGATCATGATACTGGATATTTTTTGGATACCTTCAGATATTAGAAAGTGATTAAATAAACTAGATTGTTCCTGATAGTCTATATATAAAGTTTCTTTTGTGTCTTTGGTAAAGATTCAACATTTTCTTTAAATAATCATTTCTTTCTAAAAAAATAAATGTTGGAGAAGAGTAAGATCTTAAGGGAGAACTGGGTCCAAATCTAATCCACTCTGTAGTCGTGTAAACGAGGCAATTCTTTTATCCTTTCTGTGTCTCAGTTTTCTTGTAGGTAAAACTGTGGAAATAAGAATTGCCTTCCTTAACTCATAAGTTTTCTAAAAATCAAGCCATATATTAATAGTATTTGGAAAGTATAGAGAATTAAATGAAAATATTTTAAGATGGAAATTGGACAGAACACTGCCGAACACCAGGGAGGGACACTCAGAAACCATGGTTGACTTTTCAGAAGACTTATTTTGCCCAAGATTGCCTGTATGGAGAGCTGATGTATTTTCTTGTCTTTCTCTTTCCTCTACAAATAGATGCTCTGTAAAATTCCTGCAATTTTGGGGTTGCATCATTAAAAAAAAAAAAAATAGGAGTGTTTCATTCTGAACATTTCTAGGATCATTTTTTAAGTTATTGGAAATATACACCAGAATAAGGCAAATAATTTGATGTTTATAAGGTACCTACTGTAAGTCACAGTAGACATTTTGGTATTTTCAAAACCTGAATTGTCAGACTGCTACAGATTGTCAAGTGGGATTTAGGTAGAGAAGGCTGGTGAAGCAGGCTGCAATTGGTCACGTACACACAGGGCAAGAGGGGGAGAAGACAGAGAGTAAGAAGGAATTGAGGGAGAAAAGGAAAGAGAGAAACTGGTCACATCATCTGCAGATATACTCTTCATGGTTTTGAGATATCCCACTCTGGTTATTGCTTAATTCACTTTGCTCCATATCTTGCAATAGATTTTGGACTCAAAATAGAATCAGCCCAGGCTGGCAGGGACCAGGGATCCCAAGCACACTAGTAGGACTCTGAGGACTAAGTCCCAGGAGCTCTGTGGTTTATTTTTAGTTTAACATGAGTTTAGGGAGAGACTACTAGCCCATTCTTTCATGGGCTAAGGAAGATGAACAGACATGCTTCTGAATTAAGGAATTCAGAGTTTTGGTGCAACAAGACAAGAACTTACTAGCCAGTTCCTGGATACCAGTGTGTAACCCTTTCCCACTGAGATTGCTAGATTTAAGAGCTTTGTTATGCTGAAATTAGAAAGAAAGAACAGAGTTGTCAAATTCTTGACTTGTATGAGGTTGGGTGTCAATAGCTTTATCCAGATATTAAATGAATAAATGACCTTGGGTACCCAGCAATCGCTTCCCATTCTGCCCCTGAGGTAGCAGCCAGAGATCCTCTGAACTGAGGTAGGGAGGGGTGGAAAAGAGAGAAGGTCAAGAGAGGAGAACAAGAAAAGGAATGTTATCAAGTGGAGAGGAAAGCTGTTTTGTTCTGCTTACGCCCTGCAGCCATTACAGTACATGGATTCCCAGAACTCCCTACTTCCCCATGGCAGAACATACAGGAGTGTCACCTCCATAGGATGTCCAGGCAGATGTATCTAAAACAGCTTCCATGAGTGACCTGAGTAACTAACAGGAGCCAGTCACATATCTTCTCAAGTGACCAGGAGAGGCATAAATAAAACACCAATGTAAGGAGACTAAGAGGGGCCCCTCCATGAAAGTGGAGGACCCTACAAATGAAAGAAGCATGGATTGGGTGGTTAGGCCTCAGATGAGAACACTGTCACTCCAGAAGATGTCAGCATGGAGCAGTGACAAAACTCAAAAGTAGAAAGACCCATTATCATCTGTAGATGGGAACGCCCAAAGAATTCTGTCACCAAAACTACATGAGAACATGCCGTAGGCTGAACTCAGGCACGTGGACTCTCAACGCTATTGCATGCACTTATTATTATATGCATATGAGATACATATGTTCAGGAACTGAGGGGGGTCATCCTTCCATTTACTCAGGTTTCTTACATAAGTAAGTGGAAACATGTACATTACTTCAGGGATTTTAAAAATATTTTTAGAAATTTAGTGCATTACAGTTTTCAATAATAGGATTCATTTTGACATATTCATGAATGCATAAACATAGTTTTCTCCACTTTAATTCCCAGTATGACCCCCTTTCTTCCCATCCTCCCTCCCCTAATCCTCTTCCTTCAGCTCTACTGGTCTTCCTTCTGTTTATTTATTTTTAGTTGATGCATTATAGTTATATATAAAATTGGAATGCATTGTGGTATATTCATACATGCATCTACATAATCTGGCTAATTTTCAAGAGTAAAGATGGGCATAGATTTAGCCAAAAAATATGCTGCTTTGCTTAACCTTCATTTCAAGAGCTTGAACACACATTTTTAGATCAGCAGGACACCACGACTGTAAGAAGGGTGACCTGAGTCCCAATTGCCTGGAGCATGTTCAGTGTGATCATCAGCAGCCCCTTTTCACTCTCAAGAGTATTCTAGTTTAAGCAATTAATTACAGAGTCATTCATCCTCTGATTTCTATTTTGTCTGTCACTTTACTAATGGAATATTTTATTTTGGAATCAAACAGATGTTACTTTAAGATGTTGCTATGGTGTAGTATTTTTTTTGAAGTAAGATAAATAATTGAATAAAGATAATTCCCAATTTTATTCATCTCTTCTTCTTCCTGAGATAGGCTTTTCTGAGAAGGAAAACAACTAAAATACAGTTATTTGTATCGCTGAATCAAAATTTCAAGTGGCAAATGTCTGACAGAGGCAAATATTAGCAGGACAGCAGACTATAGAATGCAAATCAGAGCAACTACCAAAAAAAGTTCTGGAATATCTGGGAATTCTCCCAGGATGTCACTAAAGGTACTTCCATATCTGATTCCAAATGCCAAATACATGTAGTATAAACTCTTGCCTCGGGGCTTTTAGAATATCCTGGAAGAATTATGTAGGTTACTGACTTGTGCTGTGTAGGCAGAAATATAGAACCTCGCATGTGGCAAGGCAATAAAGCAAGTATTTGTCAGTTTCCAAATTGGAAGCAACAATGAATTGGCTATTTGCAACCAAGCTATTTCTATAGGCATGATGCAAGAGTCCTTTACTCCTGTTCAGTGATGGGAGGATCAATTCTAGATATATAGTGGCCTGGGATATTTTATCATTATATCTTATAACAATAAGAAAATCTTAAATAGAAACCCACCCAACAGGCTAGTATATCTCCCACTCCCTTTCCTGAAACAGTACATACATGGGAATTTAAAAAGTTTAAAAAATAGTGTCTATAATAAAGGAAATTTTAAGATGCATGGGTTTAGGGGAAATGGTGTTAGCAATAAACACCCACACCAATGAACAAAACAGGTAAGATATTCTTATTCATAACCCATTATCTTTGAGATATACTCCATATTCTTATTTCCACAGAGGTGAATTGAACATATTCTCCTGTATTTGCACTTATACTCCTCTTCTAGATTATAAATTCTATAATTATAACTTACCAAATGCAAAGGCTTAGAACCAAGTTGCCCATTGTAATATCTTTAAATCAAACTTTTATAAAATATTGAGTATAAAAATCAAGTTGCTGAGTTGCTGTAAATAAATGTGAATATGCAGAGTTCTGTGGGTCAGGGTCACAGAACTTCTGATATTTAGAACTTCTATTTATACATTAACATTTATGTCCAAGAATCAGAAATTCTGACAATTTTAGGGCCCCTCCCTTATTTACAAACTAAAGATCTTGGGGAGACAGCATTCAATTATTTAATTTTAATTGTTCCATCCATATAATTGAGATAAGATGTCTGTCCAAAGATAATGAGAAACTTATGATGTCCCCCAAAACCCCATGTATGAGAGAGTACAAGAAGGTTTAGAGGTGAAATAATTGGGTTATCAGAGGCTTAACTCAGTCAGTGAATTAATCCCGATAGAAATTAACTGGTAACTGAAGGTGGAGGGTGTGGCTGGAGGAGGTGGGTCATCAGGAGCATGCCTTTCAAGCATATATTCTGTATCTGGTGATGAAGGCTCTCTCTGTCCCTCTCTCCTCTCTCTCTCTCTGTGCTTCCTCATTGTCATGTCTTAAGCTACCTTCCTCCACCACACCATTCAGTCATGATGTTCAGCCCCACCTCGAGCCCAAGGAATAGTGTCAGCTGTCTCTGGTCAGAGACCTCTGAAACCCTGAGCCCCCCAAATAAACTTTTCCTTTTCTAATTGTTCTTGGTTAGGTCTTTCCATTGTGGAAAAAAAAAAAAGAAAAAAAGAAAAAAACTGACTAAAACTATATGCAAAATAATGGGCAAGCAAGAGATGAATATACCCTTGTAGTGCATTCCACCATTTACTCCAGAAGAAGAAACTATGTATGACATGTGATAAATAGCTGCTCAGTAATTTTGATAGCAGCATATTAGACAGAAAAGATAAGAAGACCTCAGAGACAACAGGCTTGGGTTTAAGTTATGACTCCTCTGTTCTCAATAGCTTTCTTCAGCTACTCTCTGGGACTCAGTTTCCTCACCTGTTCAAAGTCAACAGCAATAACCAAGTACATAACTGCCTCTGAAACTCTTATCATTCCATCTGCTCTCCCCTCCCTGAGTAACAGTTTAGAAGATTGAAATGTGACTTGATAGTTATACTCTCTCTCTCTCTCTTACATTGCCTTTTGTAGCATAAACTTCTACTTAGAAAGACACCATAAAGGCATTCCATTATGTGTAATACATGAATATAAGGTGTGTTTAGAGCCTCATGCTTGAAACTGGCCAAAAGGAAGTGATTGTATTGGAGACTGCAGTAAATTGATTCTGGCATACCATTTGTTGCACGATTACTATACCCCAATTCTTGCCAGATACCTGTTCTATCTTTAATAAAAGTGTGCTGAGAGTCTTTAGAAATAAGAGCACTGCTGCTTATCATTTCAGCAACAATGTGCAAAGCCATGCACTTGGCTGAACAGGCGCTGATGAGCAAAAATCTCTAATACAAAATTACCAACGTGCAAAGATTTCAAATAAAGATGCTTTTACTAAGAGATGACTGTTTTCCTTCTGCTCAACATTACACAGTTATTTGAGGGATTCTGTGACATATAAGAACCAGTAGATTTGCCTTAATTTTAATACCCATAACTTTTGAATATTGAAAGTTATTATGGTAACCATCACAAATTGTTGACCATGTAATATGTACATGTGTCAATTACATGTGTCATTTGCTCTGCATACGTTGCTTAAAGCTTTTGAATCCATAGGGAAATAAATATTTTATGCCCCCTTTGCACTGAGGAAATTGAGAGTCAAAAAGGCTATGTCACTTGCCTGATATCTAAAATCACAAAACTCAGAAGTGTTATCTTTTTTCCCTGCTACCAGATTAAAAATAAATACAAAGCAAAACAAAACTCTATTTCAGACCATGAGAGAAATTTTGAAAGATTTTTTTTTAAGGTTCTAAGTTTAAGGAAATATTATTCAAGTTCATATACACCAATTTTTAAATGATGGAAGTAAAACTTCAGTAGAAAACCACATTCGTTTAAAGGTTTTTATATGGAAAGACAAGGTAGAGAAAGAACTATCCAAGTCACCCATCTGAGAGAACATGGAGTCTGCTTATTAGCAAGAAAATAATCACACAACAGAGAAAACTTGTCTGGCATGCTTACAACACGTATTATAATGGCTGTAATTGTTTTCCTTTCTATTTACTCCAAATTAAATTCTACCAGCCTGCCTGTTTCCCTACTTGATAAACCCAGAATGAATGAAAATCAAGAGGTGAATTCCTTCTAAGAAAGCACTCTTTCTGGATGCTAATATACATGGCTCCTGCTCAAAGTGCTTCTGTTCAAAGCCTTCATCTGCCATTCATGAATTCTTTACATGCGTCCTTGCACCCCTGACTTGATGCTGCTTTGTTCTCAGGCAGTTGACAAGAGCTCACCTCCAGCAGGAAATACTGGTGCAGCCACTTTGTGCTAAATGTTTGCAACCACATCAAGAACAATTGCATCCTGTCACCCGCATCTCTCCTTAGTGTGAGCAGCGAACCTAGAGACAATGATATTTCAGAATGGCCTGCATGTCTAAAGTCTAAAGAAATTAGGGATCATGGCCAGGCTACAACTATTGAGGGTGTAAAAAGGTAGAAGCAGGGAAAGATGTAAATTCATGTCAATTTCAACTCAAAGTCAGTGAAGCAGATTAGATAATATATAGGATTTATCCCCTAAGTCATCCACTCCCTCTTTGGACTTTAAATTGTGCTTGTGACACAGATAACTCTTCAGAATGATTTATGGGGCCCTAACCCGAGTCCCCATCTGTTTGTACCAGGAGTCACTAATGCAAACATTTCCAAAGCAAGGGAGGGAAGCTCTGTATGGGAGTCATTAAAAAGAGACTGGGAAAAACACTAGAAAATATACAGCAGGAAACAGTGTAGAATGTCTCTCTAGGGAGTCAACTCACTGTGACCTAATATTTAAGATTGATTGTCGACAATGTTAGAACATCAGTGGTAAGTAAAATGCACTGAAAGGTCTTTGTTAAACAAGGACCCTCTGTTAATGATGGCTGCCAATAGGTACCTGAAGGGGGATGCATAGGGCAAGGGACAAAGGATACTCCATCAGAAGACTGGGGAGTGGCATTGTCATGCTCCTGCTGGCATCCAATAAGCAGATGAAAGGTAAGGCCTTCACTAGGGCCCAAACCACTTCCAGGAGCCAGACCCTAGAGGACCAGTGCTTCAAAGTAGGCCCACAGTGAATAATTTGTACTCCCTCCCTAAGGAAGATAGATGTGTCTTTATATCTACCTCTTTTCCTCAATTAGAAATGAGGAAATAGACCAAAAATGGCTTGGGGAGCCTGGAATCACTTAGCAAATAGGGACAATCAAGAACTGGAAAGGTCACTCTGTCATTTCAAGTCAGCAATCATTAACCATTAAGTTCCACTCAATAATTCAAACCTGTTTGAATCCCTGGAGCCCCTAGATCTTTGATCAGCACTGTCTGTGTTTCAGGAGTTTGCAATTCAGCTGAAAGAATGGGATATGCAATCATAAATTTATATGAATGAGTTTAAGTACCAAAGAGATACACAATAAGTAAGCACAATGGGACACTGGAACTGGGAAGAAGACACTGGGTGATGAAGTCAGAGAAGATTTTAGAGAAACAAAAACTATGCTGGGTTCTGCTGTGGACGGAATTGTGAGTTCTTACCACCTAAATTCATATGCTAAAGCCCTACATGAGATTGTACAATGAGATTGTATTTGGAGATAGGGCCTTCATGTAAATAACTAGTGTTAAAGAAGCCACTGTGCCTGGTGCCCTTATCATGAAACAGGAGGTCTCTCTCTCTCTCTCTACCACGTGAGGACACAGCAAGAAGGCAGTCTTCCCCAAGCCCAGAAAAGACCCCAAATCAGAAACTAACCATACTGACACCTTAATCTGGGACTTCTTACCTTTGTGTGAAAAAAATAAGTTTAAGCAACTAGTCTGTGATATTTTGCGATAGCAGGACAGATTAGCATCCCAAGAGAGAGAAAGAAAACCATATCCTGAAGATCAGGGGCTAGCCAAAAGATCCAGCCCACCACCACCTGTCTCATATATGAGCTAAGAATGGTTTTTATTTTTTTAAATAATCAGAAGAAGAATAACATTTCGTGACATGTTCAAATTCTATGAAATTCTAATTTCAGTGTCCACAAATGAAGTTTTATTGGAGCATAGCCAAACTCATTCCTACTGTCTATGGTGCCTGTTGCACGGTAAGAGCAGAGTTGAGTTGCAACACCTACTGTATATCTGTAACACCTAAATATTTGTTCTCTGGTCCTTTGCAGGAAAAATGTCGTCAGCCTCTAGTCTTGCCTGGTATGCTTCTCTGACTTAATTGTGCACATGTATCAGCTAGGAATCTTACTAAAATGCAGATTCTTATTCAGCAGATCTGGGTTGGGGGTGTGATTCTGCATTTCTAACAAGCTCCATGTGACGTTGCTGCTACTGTACGTGGACAACCACTTGATTAGGGAAGTTCAAGATCCATTTTATATAAGACCCAGAATTTCATTTACAGGAATGTCTTTCTTAACGATCTTGGTGATTGGGTAATCAACACCAACTGCTAAGGGCAATTTTCTTGGGATTCATCCTAAAATTTAAGTCAGTTCATAACAGGAGATGGATAGGACAAAAATAAAAAGGGAACCCCCAGTTTATGTGTTGACAATTGCAAGCCACTGTAAGAAGGAAAACATGTCAAAGCTGAACATTTGTAGCTTATGTTAAGTAATGATTTAGGCTTTTTTTTTGGAAAAAATTTATGTTGTTTCTTTTTATAATTTTCTCATAAGTAAAGTGGCTTTTTCTCCTTTTTATGTTAAACTCAAATCTCTTTTTTGAATACATAAAAGAGGGAATTTCTGCATGAAATGGACAAGTACAATCCTCTATTTTTTTTAAAAAAAAGATTTTAAAGTAAAACATCTTAAAGTAAATATTGAGATTTAAACTGATGAGAAACAGATTGGATATTGCCTGTCAAAGCCCCAAAGGCCACAAAATAAATGGCAAGGTAACAGCAGTCTCAGCTCATTGAAATGCAGACTGTATTCACTGAGATTTCATATGCATATCCCCTCCACTGTCTCCTTAACAGATGTCATCAAATCAGATCTACAGGGCCAGAAATGAAGTGCAAATACCACCCGAGGAGCTACTGAGACTTGGTGCTACAGGCTCCCCAACCCCCAACCTGTGAACTACAAATGTGCAATGCCTGCATTTAAATTCATCAGAAAATAATCATCTAATATGTCATTTAACCAAAAAGTAAAACTCTAAAATGAGATTAACTTTTCTGATTTTCTGAGTTCATAGTGGTCATTCAACCCACATTTAGAACTAGATATTCAATTTTTTAAAGTATATGGGAAATATACTGCATATTTCTATCTTTCTATACTATCCTGATGATCATAGCAACAACTTTTTAGGGGCTCTTAATGATTTGTGCACACTTGATTAATAAATGAAGCACAAAAATATGAATGCTAAAAGCTAAATGAAAGAATGATCATTGACCTGTATTTACACTATCCATATTTCTGAAGTTACAAAGGCAAACATAGGAAATAGGATCATGGAGGTGATAAGTGAAACCAAACAGAAGCTGATGTGTAATCTAGATGAACAATAGGCCGCTACCTCTAGTTGAATCCTCAATACATACTATGCTACCTCATATATTAAAATGAGATTTTTTTTATGAAATGGTATTTGGAATAAAAAAATTATCATTTAATCATCCTTATAAACATAGGTAGCAGGTATCTCTCCTGCCACTCCCTCACCCCTGTTTTGCGATGGTGAAAGATCCAGAGTGATCTGGACAGAATGGCCTAAGGTTACATAGACAGTAAGGCACAGCCCAGGTTGGAATTCTCTGATACCAAAGACACTAATCTTAACCTCCTAAGAGTACTAACTCAGAAAATGCATCATAAAACTCCAGATTGCTAAAGAATGTAGTCAGAATTCAAAGTCTTTACAATTTCCCAGGTCCACTCATTTTAAGGGCAAAACCTTTGGGAGGATTTATTATGTAAAAGGGATTCTTTTGAAATCTCTGCTTCTTTGAACAAATTGGAGTAGTCTATGGCAAATTACAGTTCCTGCCAAGACTAAGCAAAATATTTAAAAATCTGTTTAAAGTTATCAGTTTTACTGAAGCAATGGAGAACCAAAGATTCAAAATTTTGAGAAAGAACTTCATGATGGTGGGCTTATATGTGACAGAAGACTTTTCCTTGTGCATATTTGCCAATTCTTGGTTAATGGCAAGAACTTAAGAATTTAAACTTTGCTTGGTTAGGGATCTTTTGTGGGAACAGAAAAAAAAAACTTAGTTTTTGTTTTGTTTGTCCTATCGCAACAAAAATGGAGACTGAAACACAATGTCACTGAAGAGACAGAAAGAAAATCAAAACAAAAACACTGCCATTTTTTCTTCAAGACATTTGTCAGACTGTGAAGCTATATGAGAGGATAAAGAGATAATTAGAAAGTGTCTGAGAAATAGAATGGAGTTTTCTGACAGTGCTTTGCTCCTGGAGACAAGGATTAACTTATGGGACCTATTGAGGGAGAAGACCAAATAAATGGTCAAAGCAGGCTCATGGTTACATCCCAGGAACAAAGACGAAGGAATATAGCATCATCCAACTTTGATTCAGCTCTGTCCTTCATTGAGCTAACATGATCAGTTCCTACTCTATCTTTCTATCAAAGAGTGAACCTCTCCAGAAAGATAGCAGATGCTCAATCATCTGCCATTCTTATGTACATTATTCAGCATTCAAGAAAAAAAAAATCAGTAAACAGGACAAAGGACAATATTACTCACATGTAAGAAATTTTTTAAAAGACAATAAAGATAGACCTATAGTGAGCCAGGAATTTTAATTAGAAGGTAAGGCTTTAATCATATCTATAGTTAATATTTTCAAGAAAATAACAAATTGGGAGAACACAGATGTGATATGCAGTTTTCATCAGAGAATTGGTATTTGTACCAAAAAGTTCAATGAAAATGCTAGAGCTATACAACATAATAATATTAAGAATACGATATGTGAGTTTTCTCTATTAGGCTTCACATAAACAGGATTAGTAAAATAGAGAAAGTCAAGAGAAAAGTCTAGCCATTTTTTAAAATGGAAAATATAGAAAATTATATGAAAGCTTGTGGAACACAATAAAAATGTCTAAGATACAAGTCATAAGAATATTATTAAAAGAAAAAATGAATCAAAGTCAATATGTAAACACAATGGCTGAGGACTTCACAAACGGATTAATGACATCAACTCCTAGATTCAGGAATCTCAGTGGACTCCCAGCAAGATAAACAAATACACACACACACACACACACACACACACACACACCTATATCATAATCAAACTACTAAAAAGTAAAACCAAAAAAAAAAAACATTGGAAAGGAATATTTCTCTCAAAGGAAGAATAATGAGACTTTACAACTGACTTCATAGTAAAAGGATGGAAAATAAAAAAAAAAAATAATAAAAACATCAATGTGTCTTCCATCTGGAACTCCTACCTAGCTAGGTCTTTATATTTAATACTTGTCTATTTTGAGGACATTAAAGCCCATAAAAAGAATTCAGACTGATATCGTGAGAAACTGACCCATGTTCCTGCTCCTATTTTGTACCCACCGCACTAGGAAGAGAACATTTAGGAAGTTTCTGTCACCTCGCACAGCGCTCTCAATGTTTCAGGATACTGGGTAAATGCTTTGGAGAAAAAGATGGGAAGATGTATCTCCTCTAATTTTTGGTGACTTTATTCCTTTTCTCCGGGAAAACAATATTTTCCTTTGTTGAAGTACAGTGGGGTAGAAAGACCACTGCACATGAAGACTAAACTTTTATTTCTGTTTACTGAGCACCTCCTACGTACCACATACCAAGAATGTTTTACATAAATTATTTCATCTCTGTTTTCATGGAGAGTTTTGCAACAATTCTCATTTGTGTCCAACAAAACTGAGACTTTTTCAGAAAGGTTTAATAACAACCACAAATAATCCTGCAACTAGAAAGTGATAGAAGTAGGATTTAAACCTAGAGACAGAGCTACCCAAAAATCTCATTCTCTTTCATTCTGATTTACTGCTGTTCTTGCTTGATGAACTTGGACAGATCACTTAATTATTCTTGGTGTCATGCAGCTCCATATCCAGAACACATCTTATCTTGTGTGTATGTGTGTGATATGTATGCCCTGTGTGTATGAACTATGTGTCATTCCTCAGAGAGATGATTCTCCTCTACTGAACAGAGTTGGTGCAAGAATAAAATTAAGTAATACACATGAAAATTCTTATGAACTACAATTGTTCTAAAAGAGCATATTTTTAAAATATTTTAGCATGTAATATGGACTACCCTATATATAGAATATTTTAATTTACTGAAATATGTTAATAGCTTTTTTGTTGCATCTAAATTTTGAGAGTTTTTGATTTGACTATAGCTTTGTATTAGAGTTCTGTGTTACAGATCTTTTGCTGAAATTTTCCATTTGATTGGAGAGAAGCATTAATCGTGGTACTTTTCCAGAAAGGTAAGTGGGTTAAGAGAGGTAGCTGCATTCTTTTCTCTGAATCACAGCATAAGAAATCTGCCTGAAGCCGATATTATCATCTTTGTCTCCACAAGGTGACTCTGGGAGATAAGAAGGAAGCTAGGGGTGGATGCCTGTTCCAGGTAGAACTTGCATGATGGAAAATAATTCTTACATATGCAAGGCCTCGGCAAGAGTGAGTATAACAAGCTGGCACCTGAACCTTAGAGGAGCAGGTGTCACCAATGGACTCTGTAGAACCCGGAAGGACTTGAGGAATTAACAGTGTGCTGTTGTTGTAAGCGGTTAAAGACCAGTAGCAATAGGAATGCAATTAATGTCTCTTTAACCCAAGGGGAATGGTCCCAATCATGATTACTATTTATTTTTTTTAGATAGTCAATATTTGCTATTGAATAACAATAACAGAGGAAAAATATGTCTTCTCTCCTCTTGGAAAACTAGGCACAGAGATAAGCATTGGACAACTGACTGACTTTGAACTGATAGCCTCTCGGGTGTAGAATGGCACTCAGTGGGCACAGTTTTTCATTTGGATCAACTTGGGGATGGGAGATTGAGAAGTATTGAACATGTGACCCAAGTGTAGCCAATACGAATGCCAGCAAGTTCCTAACTCAGATATTGGGGGCTAACTTCATGAATCATAACTTCCACCTTAGAAAATTAGTGCAGATATATAAAGTTGATCAGCTGATAATCTTACATTAGTAGATAGAATTGATGAATGCTAAAAACTATTAGTAAGAACCAAAAGCCTCAGAATAATAGTGTAACAGAGAAGCTGGGATTAGAAACACAATACTCCCTAACGGTGAAACCCCACAGTGGAGAGCAGTAACTCCTGTTCTCAAGGACCCTGGGTTAAGTAGGTCACTAGGGCTGAGAGATGTAAAAGCATGTGTCTGGTTCCTGAGGTCCAGTCCTTGAGCTATGTTCCAGTCCAGTTTCTGGGACTCTCAAAGTACTACCATATCTGTTCTTTAAAACCTGGTAGTATAGTTTATATTTTTCCTAATTCTCATAAAAAAAACAGATATAGGGTCAAAATCCCTAGCTTTTCCATTTTCCTGTGTTATCTTTATGTCAGATCTCTTCTTAGGTCAACTGAGTTTATCTCTGTTCCTAGCAATATAAGCTATCTCATATATTATATATATATATAATATATTATATATTTTATTTTGAAGAAAAATATTATAACTTATACAATAAATATTTATTGCAAAATGAATGAGATGAAAGGAAAATGAAAGATTTTTTTCCTATGCAAAAGGCCAGCCTAATGCATGATCAGTTCATTACCCAAGTATCCTTTCTTATCAGACAATTTTAAACCACATGTGCCCTCAACCATAAAGTCCATAACAAGACTCTGCATTATCTTTAGCTGTAATGAGGAACAAGAAGAAGATTTTAGAGCTTAGAAATTCAGCGTTTCATCTTGGCCTTTGCAAAAGCAGGCAAATTTGTCTTGCTGACCCCTTGTATTAAAGGTAAAATGGGCTGCCTAGAAAATCATTCTGTGGAAATAAGGCAAAGCCCTTGAGAATCACATGAGCTGCCCTCCCTCCCGAGTTGGCAGTGGCTGGATGCTCTTGACCTGACGCCCCACTGCATGCCAAGTAGGCAGAGTAATTTCATTTTCTTGAAAATACTTTCACCAGTCACCAATAGACCAAAATTAACCTCAGGACAACCTGAACTTGTGATTGAAATGGAATGGCTGTGTGTTTATCCAAAAGTAAAACAGCAAAGGTTTGTGCAGGATTTTCTGCAGAGTGAGGCAGGAGATGGTCAGCTCCTTCCAACGTGTGCATATTAATGGCCTAAATTGCTACATATGTAAACATTAATAAGCTCATTTAGCAACCACTGAACTCTGTATTTCCCTATCACATTTGTGTTCATTCCAACCCTGAAGATAAACAATTGGGGTGTGGGGGATTCATCATTGAAGTGCGATTATGCCTAATAATTACTCAAACTTGTCACTCATAAATCATGACCAATAAAACATTTCCAACCAATTGCTCATCAGTAGAATCACTAACTATGCTTCTATAATTAAAAAGAACCATCATTTCATATGGTTAGTATATAGCATTCCTTTGTTTAAAGACAGAACATGTTTGTTTCTTTCTAATCACATTCCCCAGCATACTGAATACAGTGTATTGATATCATTACTCTAGTGTTTAAAGGGGAAGAACAAATTGCTCTAAACCTAGTATTCTATTCTTATGACATGGCACTACCTCTCAAGGATTATTTCCTTCATTAGAGAAAGGGCAGAATCATTTGCAATGTGTCTCTGTTAATCCAGGGAGATGGAACCCAGTAAAAACCTTACATTATACACTTACCAGAAGGAAGTTATCTCCAGACACCAATTAAAAAAAAAAAAAAAAAAAAAAAAAAAAAAACTGTTTCCCAGGAAGATATCTTTTGCTTACTGGGTAAGAAGATATTGATGTGTGACTTTGAATATTTAAACATTAGCATTTGCAGATGACATTCAGATTTCTGGTGATATTTGTAACCTGATGAGTAAATCACAGAGGGTATTTTGCTACATCCACACTTCCACATCACCTAAAAAGATGAATCTATGAAATAAATCTGTGTGAGGATACACTCATCTGTGCTTGAGTGAGCATGTGGATGCGCAGACACAAATCCACCAATTCTGTTGGAAATCTCCTCAAATCCCATATCCTTCTGTGGTTATTCAGAACTTGTAATACTGATGTACATTTGAACAGTTTTCAAAATATATTCAGGCACATTATTATCTCATTAAATTCCTTCAATAGTCTCAAGATGTACAAGGAAGATATTCTAAACCTACATATGAAGAAACCGAGACCTGCCTGTAATGACACAAGACCAAAAATTTGGCCTCGAGTCCAGGACTTACACATCCTAGGTCAATGCCCATATTATGGGCCTTAGGAACCTTTACAACCAGACTTCTGAATTGTAGATTTCAAGAACCAGAGGTCTTCTACACCAGCCACCTCAGTGCCTGAACAATGTCAGAGGTATAACATTGATTCTGTTGGAAACACTCAACAGCTAAGTTCACCTGGCTTGACATCTTCAGTGCAAGGCCCTTGGCCATCTGTCTTTGTTATGGTTTAGATGTGAGGTATCCCCCAAAAGCTCATGTGGAGACAATGCAAGAAAACTTAGAGGTGAAATGATTGGGTTATGAGAGCCTAACCTAGTCAGTGCCCTAACCCTCTGGTAGGGAGTAACTGGGCGGTAACTAGAGACAGGTAGGGTGTGGTGGGAGGAGGTGGGTCATTGGGGGCATGTCTTTAGAGTACATATTTTGTCCCTGGTGAGTGGAACACCCCCTCTGCTTCCTGATTGTCCTGTCCTTCTGTCTTCCACCCTGCCCTTTCATCTCAATGTTCGGTCTCACCCTTGGCACAGGGTAATGGAGTCAGTCATCTACGGACTGACAGCTCTGAACCCATGGGACCCAGATAAACTGTTCCTGCTCTAAAATAGTTCTTGTCAGGTCTTTGGGGCACTGCAATGGGAAAGCTGACTAAAACAGTTTTCTACCCTATTTCCATTCTCTCCAAGCTCAGATTTCCCTTTTCTGACCTTATTCTTCCTTCTCTTTCTCTCTCTCCTTTGTACCCTCTAGAATCTCTGTTCCACATCCAACAAGGTTTCCCACACCCTCAAACACTCCCTTACTGCATCTTTGCTTAATGCACATCGGCTCTTCTCCAAGAACATAACCTCCTCTGAATCCTCTAGAACAAAACAACTGCATCCTGATTCGGTCTTCAGGTAGAAAGTGTTTTAATCTGGATCCTTTTCATATGTTCAAATTAATGGTTACATAATGTGAAAATATGATCAGTGTGTGCAATGTGTTTTTGGATCTTATGATACTAGATTGAGCAGGAATTAATATTTTCATTTGGCAGAAAACTGAAATTCCTAATGATCTGTACCTCTAATAAGGTACAATAGCAGTTAATGACAGAACTCTTCTCTTTAGCTTTAATCTTTCTCTGTTATTTCTCCTCAATTTTTAGTAAGAGGGTTAAAAAGTCTGTAAGACAAGAACTGGGCATTTTTTCCCTATTCCCCACATAATCATTATCTATTTGTCAACGAGTATGTAATTTCCAATCAGCTACATGTTAAAGGTAGTAATCCTATACTGAACAACAGACCAGAGATCCAAAAGCTGATTTTCTTTTTTTTTCTGCAAATGGTCAAACTGTAAATAATTTAGGTTTTGTGGCCCATAAAGACATTATCACAACTACTTATGTCAGCCATCAAAATCCAAAAGTTCCACGAATGGACATGAGTATACATAAATAAAACTTTATTTACAAAAACAGGTGGTGGCTAGATTTGATCCACAGGTCATGGTTTGCTAATTCTGGTAACAGAAGTCTATGGATGGGTAGAAGTGTTTGGGTGGGGTGCAAGGGATGGAAGATTAGCAGGGAAGAAGCCACATTTTCTGCCAGGCAAGGCTGGATCGTCATATACTTTTACCAAACAATGCAAAACAACCTATCAATGGATGCAGAGTAATATTGTATTGACTAAATATCCAGGTGGGTGCTGGGGACACACACAAAGCTTTGGCTTCAAATCAGTAGCACAGTGACATCTTCATTATGTCAGAGTGGAAGGTAATTAAATGGTGATTAATTGCCTCCTAAATTTCAGACACTGTTTAGGACACTTAGAAAGATAATTTCACCGTATCCTTAAAATAACTATTAAAGAGAGCATTTTAATCTTTATTTCAAAACTAAGAAGTAATAGCTCAGAGAAGTTATATAACCTGACACTAATAATTGAGAGAGCCAAGATTTAAAATCAACTCTCTCTGCTATGCAAAATTATTTTCCTGGTATGACCAAAAAATTAATTAATTTAATTAAATCTAAAGACCTAAATACCCTATGGTAACCATAGGAATAATTTGTCTTGGCCTTCTATTAGAATGTGCTATCTGATATAAACTGCCAATTAGAACAATGTGCTCTTTTCTTCCCGCTCCCCGGTCCCCAGCAAAGGTCACTTGCAAAGTTATTACTTTGGATGTTCATCAGGCATAAGCTCAGGGACTCTTGCTCTGCTCATCACAGTGGATATATAATTGATTCTGCCTCCATGACTTTATGTTTCTCAAAATAAATATTGGAATACAATTATCAAATGTGGTAGCTGATATCTTCCCACAAATTAATAATAGTGATGGATAAAATACTCACTAGATAATCTAAATCTCCATTTACATAACAACACATATCTAAAAGGCTGGCATAAAATTATGAGACAGAGAACACTTAGTTATAATAGGGCTGGAGATTCTTTGAGGGATTTACAATAATACTTGTAAGGAAGAATATCTTTTAATCATACAAATCATCTTCCTCTAATTTACTTGTTTTACTCAAAATTTTTTGTATACCAGAGCTTCTCCTTATCAGCATTGTTTTTATTTCTTTGCAGGAATTTTTGTCTTAAAGTATCCAGAAAGAAATACAATGTTGTATTAAATTTTCAGAGAAGTCTACTCCAAATTGTTATCTGAAGTATTCTGACCTATACAAGCCAGTCTATAATTATTTGGACATTAGAAAAACTTGGTGTAACAGTATCCTGCATTTATGTCTGATGACAAGACACCAACATTAGATAATCCAACAGGGCTGTAAAACTATTAATTGAAAAGAGCATGAGACATTTATCTTGTTTGTTTCAGATTCATTTGTTGTTCCTTCGACAAATACGCCAACATCTGAGAACTGTAGAATTTGCTCTTTTTCTTTTTACATTGGGTTCAAATGACACATTGTTATCTAAATGATAATTTCAATTCCTTGATGGTATTAATAAACGAACTTTTAAAAATATAATTGTAAGTTATTGATCCCATGCCAAAAATCTGTCACTGGTGTATAAATTAGCATGAACATATGTTAATGCATAATTCACTATTTGCAACAGGGCTTTGTTGAAAAATTGATGAAAATTCATGAAAGAACCTTTCTTGATTAAGTTGCCCAATAAACAAGTAACTAGAGGTGTTCACAATGGAATTAATACAGCTTCCAAAATTATCTTTTGTGCATATTGTAGGATTTTTATAAGGTGTATTTAAACATCTACATAAATGGATGGTTTCTATTACTGTAAATCACAGTGTCTATATTTAAGAACAAAATGGGAAGGGATTAAAGGTTTCCTATTCCAAAATTTCCAGCCTGTGGTCCATGAACTACCTGTATCAGATTCCCTTGTATGCTTATTAAAATATTCTTGATCCTAGGCTATCCCCTAGGATTCTAGAATCAAAATGCCTCATGGGAAACCTAGAAATCTATTTTTCTTCAAAACACCTCAACTGCTTCTTTGGATAAGGTTGATATCCAATCACAAATAGTCTACAAGTGAGAAACCGAGGTCCAGTACAGCCGAAGTCACCTAAAAACCAGTAGTAAATCAGTGACTAATTTCTTTATTTCCTCACTCTGAATTAAATGTTCTCGCTCTACATTTCAGAGAACAGAAAGTAAATAAAAATGACAAATGTACTGCACGCAAGAGCAAATGACTCCCTAATCAATGTTACCAGAATAATTTTAATTGGTGGCCATGGTTAGCTCATACTTCATATAGGCCATATCCTGTTCTTAGCAGGGAAATATATTTACTAAATCCTCACCGCCAGCCTCTGAGTTAGGTGCTATTAATGTCTCCATTCTACAAATGGGGAAACCTTGTGATTCTAGTATTACCACTTTCACAGAGCCATAATAAATACCATGCATAAGGGCATCTTGACTTAAAACTTGCTAAGGCATCCATTTTATTCCTGAAGTAGAACACTTAAAAAATATGTCAAAATTTACCTCTGCAGAAAACTCTTCCTCTGCATAAATTCCTCTTTCAAATATGTGACTATACATAATTTAATGACCATATAGTAATCTAACTACCAGGCATTTACACCCAAGTATGATTTTTTTTTTCAAATAGATTCCTATCTTTAGAAGGATGGTTGAAATTACATGCAATGATAAAATGCCAAGTGAGAGGAGCTTGGATTAGGGTTTCTAATTTAGAAAACTTAAATAGAATAATTTTAATTTAGCAATATTATGATAAGGAAATACTTATGATAAAATTTATTGTTATTATGAAACTGGGTATATTTTATTATATCTGGCAACCTCATCTTCAAGAAAGGAAACATGAAGGGTTTCTTGGGAGAACATTGTCAGGAATGAACTGTGTGCTTCTGGAGATTTGTTATAACCCAGGGGCATTACTAAAATACTATACCTGTGAACGTAAAGAGTACAAGAAGAGGCATGTCTCCATTTTATGATTTTGTCTAATGCTGGGTATGTCCAGTATTGCCATGGCATCTTGACCTACACAAAATGCCTTAGACAAGTCATGAAAAAAAAATAATACAGAGAAGACTGGGTAAATGTAGATACTGCCCTTGAGGTTCCTGTAGATAAATGGATAATATCTAATATGGGCATGTTATCTCTGAGCAAGCCAACACTATGACTTAGTCTTGAATATTTTCTCATGACTGTTTTGCTGTTTTATTTTATTTCTCTTAGTTCCTCAACTACATTATCAGCTTCTTAAAATTTGGACATTTCTACTCTAAACTGTGTAGAAAATAAGGTTGCAGAAAATATGTATTGAATAAGATTCAGGGCCTAAGTGTTTTTAAATATATGCTTGATAATTCATTTATTTGCTAATTATTCCCCTAAGTATGTATGTAGTACACACCTAACTCTGCTTTGCCTGGAGAGGCAGCATTAGGACAAAGGATTGAACCTCAGCTATTAACCAACATGATGGTTTATAGGCCTTTTGTCAATATAGAAGAAAGAACTAGATTATTAAGAAATAATCCACGGGGAAAACCACTTGCCCATTATGGTTTAGTTCTGAAATCATGCCAACTTCTTCAAAAAAGCATAACCCAAGACTCCTGATTGCCCTCCCCAGGCTGAAAATAAAATTACAATTTTGATGATGATTATGAGTTACTGTCTTCATTGTTTTTAGAGACTGGCTTAAATACTAATTGCTTTTGCACTAATTATTTACAAAAAGGTAATGCTTTGTTGTCTTGTTTATTATTGTCTTAGCATGATCCCTGGCCTATGAATGCCTAGTCCAGTCACCTGCTATCTGCCACTGTGGACTTCTGGACTTCTCTGAAGCTAAATACCCCTAACTGTCCACAACTCCCTACCTGATTATAAAAAGGACTTTGGGTCACTTCCCCCAACTTTGCCCTCTTTCCACAGGAAGAACCTGGAGATGTCATCATCCATATTTTCATTGAAATGGAACGTAGACATCGACAGTGGGGAAATGTAACAGTGGTCCACTTTATGCTTGCTGCTCTGCCACTGCAACTTATGTTTAAAATAGGCATGTTTCTTTCTCTTCCTCTCTCTCTGCTCCTCCCTGATCTCTCCCATTCCCTAATCTCAAGGGAAACAGGATTACCTGTCATCCCCATTTTATGCAGATTTATCTGTCCTTGAGTACACAGGCACCATAGGAAGAAAGTAATCCAGACTTTGAGAATGGTACCAGAAGATCTCAGAAATTATTATCTCCCATACTAACAAGTGAATTGCAACTCCAACAGAGAATACATGGAATGTAGCCTTTGAATCACCTCTTTGAAAGCTTCTGTTCCTGCTTATGGGCAGCATCACAGCCTTTGGAACAGGAGTCCCTGTATTTCTCCTTTGCTAGCAAAGCAATAAACCTTTTTCCTTTTTCTCAAGAAAAAAAAAAAAATCACAGTTTTAACATAATTATCATAGAAGCAAAATCAAACAGAAAAAGAACTGAACCAGCAGGTAGGCCTTTGACTCAGAATAAATGTTCATGTCTTCTCATCTAAAAAACAGTGTGATAGAGTTCTCACCCCCAATCTAATGGTATTTGGAGACGATTCCTTTGGGAGGTAATCAGGTTGGATGAGGTCTTAGGATGGGGTATGTTGAGAAAAGACCATGTGAGCACCACAGTAAGAAGATGGTGACCTGTAAGTCAGGAACAGAGCACAGCCATCAATTGATCTTGGACTTCCCAGGCTCCAGAAGTAAAAAAATAAATTCCTACAGTTGAAACCACCTACTCAATGGTATTTTATTATGGCAGCACAAGCTAAGACAGCCTTAATTAACATCATTCAAAACATAGGTTGCAGGGTTGATGGTGAAACTCAATTAAATTGATTTGACCCCTAGGTTGACACATGAAGGAGTTGAGTTTCTTCCAAAATATTTCACTAATTTATACTTACAACAAAAAAATTAATTTATTAAAATTTCAAAAATATTTAATAAATATAGGATGAGTTTTTTTTTTTTTTTTCCAAAGTCAGAGCATCACATTCTGAAGATACACATGCAAAGTGGGGAAAACAAGAGATTATCTTCTAGAAAAAACAAAGTCCTTCAGCATAACTTTTGGCCTCAGATGTACCCACATATCTATTTCTGTCCTGAACAGTTCATCCTTTTCCTTAAATATTCTCCTTACACTTGCAGAAATAAATGAATCTAAAAATCACTTGTTAAAAAATATGTAGTGATTTCTAAGTGTGCACATGCTATGTTCATAGCTTTTCTCATTTTTAAAATTTTTTTCTTTTTAGATACACATGACAGTAGAGTGTATTTTGACATGTTTATATGGAGTATAATGTCCCACTGTTTTGATTGTACATGGTGTGGAGTTACACTGGTTGTGTATTCATATATAAACACAGGAAAGTCATGTCTGATTAAAATGCCACAATTTTTTAAAAGCAAAGCATATATTTGACAGAGAGAGAAACAATAAATATAACAAATGCTCATAATTTTAAAACAGCATCTGAGAAATGTTCATAGCTTTTGACCAGAGCAATGCAACTTTTCCATGGAAATACTACCAACTAAATAAACCAAATACAAACTATTATTTCGTGGCATTTTTAAACAGTATATTATAAAATGGAAGGAACGTTTTCATTTTCAGACCCTTTAAATTGTTGGCAAATTCTAAATGAAAGAAATGCCCACTGGTAGTCTGAAAATAAGAGAGAATGCATCATAATAGGACAAAAATATTTTGAACACAACCTATAAGACTGTAATTATTATAGGAGCAAAACCACACAGAAAAAGAACTGAAACAGCAGGTAGGCTACCCACCTCCCAAATCAGAGATGATGGAAAGCATTTCCTAAAGCATGGCCTTCCCACAAATTTCTTCTCCAGGGTCATTATCCACCAAAGTAAAAGTCTCCAGAAAATGCCACCATTAGTATTACTCCATTTAGCGATCGACAGTAGTTTCCACAAAGCAAAGATGAAATGTATACATGTTACCTGAGGTGATTCTGTTGGGAGGATGGGCAGGGACAGGAGAAAATGTTCTTTAGATATATTAGTATAGATTTATTGACTATGGTAGCAACCACTTATGCTGCAGGTGGACAAATCTTTGATGATTCAGAAATTACCTCTCAACCCTAGGTGCTTAGTGGGATACCATGGAGCTGCCACTACTGAGGGCAGTACTGGGAAGATGCTTTGGAGGACTCAGGTATTGAGCAGTTTGGAGCTGTAGCTTAGGAAGAGACCCTTGGGATCTGGGGCTTAGGCTTTGGATAAAGGCAAATTAATGTGGCTCTAGTCTTGCGAACTCCTCTCTGCTTCTAGGATTATTTTGATTTCTCTTTGCAAAATACTAGACATTAAACAAGTAAGCTTTCACTGTTGAGGTAGAAGACAAGAAGGAGAAGACAAGAGAGGGGAGAATACTGCAGGAATTTTCTTCCCTGTCTTCCTGTCCACCTAGCCTCTCACCCTGTTTCTTTGCTCAAACACTTCAGTCTATTATAGTTCATTGAAAATTTCTAATTCTTCAAGCAATTCCCACTCAACTGCCAGGCACCCCTCAATCTCCATGGCAATTAGCCAGATGTCAGCCATCCTCATTTCTACATCATTTAGTCATGGTATGATAACAGCTTTATAAACCTATAAGAAACCTTCTCCAGAGCCAGAAGAGTCCTACACAGAGGCAAATGCAATCAGATCCTCTCTCTATTCTTCTAATTTTGCTTTATCAAATCCTCTCCTACTTGTTCCCATTCCATCATCTGTTCAGGTCTCATTACAACTTGCCCAGACATTCTAAATAGCAAAGTTAGTGGAGATGATTAAGCTACCATACCTTTTAAAATTAAGTGTCTTTTCTTATCAGCAAAATCTGCACATAAGCATCTACTCTTGCCTACTCTCATCAGCCTCTCTTTAAAAATTAATACAAATTAAAAGATCCCTACTGCACTGAAGTTCACACATAACAAACAAGTCCACTCTTAGGGGCCTGTAAGACTTGACTTGATGAGCAAATACCAGGCACAGAAAGCAGAAAACTTGGAAAGCTGCAGACTGAACCTCAGATAAGCAGGAGCTCATACAAGGTCAGACAAACTCTGGCCAGTACATTACCTAAGTTCTCTCATGCAGGTGCATGTTTCAAAGGCATGTGGAGTTAATAAACAGGAAAGCTGTCATTCAGAAAGATCCAATGATCTGAAGAGGAAATCATTCCACACATCGCTAACAGCGTGGATAAAACCAGCCCCCAAAGCCTATATATTCCACAATCCCATGGATAGGTAGTTCACATTGTAAGCCATGGTGTTGAAGTCTGAACAGTGGTTCTCCAGAAATGGAGTTGGAAAAGTAGTCACACGGGAGTCCTCCTTGTGCTGCTCACACTCTGTGTCTTGATCTGGGGGCTGGTTATACCAATGCATTCATTTTCAAGTGTCATTCATCTGTTTACAACATATAACCCTTTCTGCCTAGGTGTTATACTTCAAAGAACTACTCCTGCAGCACATTCTATCAAGTCCCTTCCAAACCAACATGTAGAATTCATCTCTAAACCAGGAGTCTCTTAAGTGGAGTCTCAGAAAACAGTGGATCTATGGGAGAAGATTCTTTGGTGTTCAGGAAAAAAAATGTTGGAATTTCCTTTTATAATAATTATATCTAAAAATGTGAAAAAAACATTTAACTTTACAAATGTCTAAATCATGGATTGTCTCTGACACCCTTTCTCTGTCCAAAATTAGAAGTGTTACTGAACAGTTCAGCAACCCAAGTAGCCCTCCTGGTGCCCTTGGATAACAGCGCCTCTCCTCCTCCCATCTCCAGTCCTCAACAACCATGAATCTTTCTCCATTTCCATATATAATTGCTTCAAAAAAGTAACACATTTCCTTAGCCCATTTGTTGATTGGACTATTTGTATTCTTGGTGTAGAGTTTTTTGAGTTCTTTATAGATTCTGGAAATTAGTGCTCTATCTGAAGTATGAGTGGCAAAGATATTCTCCCACTCTGTAGCTCTCTCTTCACATTACTGATAGTTTCCTTGCTGAGGAGAAAGCTTTTTAGTTTGAATCTATCCCAGTTGTTGATTCTTGCTTTTATTTCTTGTGCTATGGGAGTCCTGTTAAGGAAGTCTGATCCTAGCCGACATGTTTGAACATTTGGACCTACTTTTTCTTCTATAAGATGAAGGGTCTCTGGTCTAATTCCGAGGTCCTGGATCCATTTTGAGTTGAGTTTTTGTGCAGGGTGAGAGATAGGGGTTAATTTCATTCTGTTGCATATGGATTTCCAGTTTTTCCTAGCACCATTTGTTGAAGAGGCTGTCTTTTCTCCATTGCATATTTTTGGTCCCTTTGTCTAGTATGAGAAAATTGTATTTATTTGGGTTTGTGTCCATGTCCTACATCTGTTCCATTGATCTACCTGTCTATTTTGGTACCAATACCATGCCACTTTTGTTACTATTGCTTTGAGAAGAAGATCTACAAGCAATCAACAGATATGAAAAAATGTTCACCATCTTTAGTAATAAGAGAAATGCAAATCAAACTACCCTAAGATTCCATCTCACCCCAATTAGAATGGCGATTATCAAGAACACAAGCAACAACAGGTGTTGGCGAATATGTGGGGAAAAAGATACACTCATACATTGCTGGTGGGTTGCAAATTAGTGCAGCCACTCTGGAAGTAGTATGGAGATTCCTCAGAAAGCTTGGGGAACCACCATTTGAACCAGCTATCCCACTCCTTGGTCTATACCCAAAGGACTTAAAAAATCAGCATACTACAGAGATACAGCCACATCAATGTTCATAGCTGCTCAATTCACAATAGCCAGATTGTGGAACCAACCTAGATGTCCTTAAATTGATGAATGGATAAAGAAACTGTGGTATGTATATACAATGGAATATTACTCAGCCATAAAGAATGAAAAATTATGGCATTTGCAGGCAAATGGATGAAATTGGAGAATATCATGCTAAGTGAGATAAGCCAATCTCAAAAAACCAAAGGACGAATGATCTCACTGATAAGTGGATGATGGCACATAATGGGGGGTGGGAGGGGGCCAAGAATGGAGGAAGGAAGGACTATATACAGGGAAAAGAGGAGTGGGAGGGGTGGGAGGGAAAGGAAAAAATAACAGAATGAATCAAACACCATTACCCTATGTAAATTTATGATTACACAAATGGTATGGCTTTACTCCATGTACAAACAGAGAAACAACATGTATCCCATTTGTTTACAATTTTAAAAAAAGTAACACAAGTGGAATCATACAGCATGTAACCATTTTGGATAGACTCACCTAACATAAGTCCCTGGAGATTCATCTAAAGTTATTGTACATTTTATTGCTGAGTAGTATTTTACTGTGTGTAGGTCCACCATTTGTTTAACTTCTCACTGTGAATGACATTTAGTCTATTTAAATTAGTTGGCAAAAATGAAATTTAACCTGTATCTCTCACTCTGTGCGAAAACTCAACTCAAGGAGATTAAGGATGTAGGCATTAGACTAAAGATCCTGTGCCTAACCGAAGAAATGTAGGCCCAACCCCTCCATTATGTCAAGCTTAGGAACTGTCTTCCTTAACAAGACTCCTAAAGCACAAGAAGTAAAATCAAGAATCAATAAATGGGATGGTATCAAACTAACAAGCCTCTTCACAGCAAAGGAAATAATCAAGAACATGACGACAGAGCCTACAAATGGGTGAGAAAATCTTTGCCACCTGTACCTCAGATAGACCATTCATCTCCAGGATAAATAAAAAAAAAAAAAAAAAAAAAAAATCCAAAAGCACAAAAAAAAAAAAAAAAAAAACAAATAATCCAATCAATAAAGAGCCAAAAATTGAACAGGACATGTACAATAGTAATACGAATGGTCAACCAATATATGAAAAAATGTTCAACATCTCTACCAATTAGAAATATGCCAAATTAAAACTACATTGAGATTTCATCTCACTCCAGGCAGAATGGCAATTATCAAGAATACAAGTTACAATAAATGTTGGTAAAGATATAGGGAAAAGGTACATTCATACATTGCTGGTGGACTGCACATTGGAGGACTCCTCAGAAAACTTGGAATGGAACTACCATTGGCCCAGTTATCCCACTCCTTTGGTATTTACCCAAAGGAATTTAAATCAGCATACTACAGTGACAGAGTCACATAATGTTTATAGTAGCTCAATTCAATATCTGAACTATGGAACCAACCTAGATGCCCTTCAACAGATGAATGGATAAAGAAAATGTGGTATATATACACAATGAAATATTACTCAGTCATAATGAAATCATGGCATTTGCAGGTAAATGGAAGGAACTGGAGACTATCATGCTAAGTGAAATAAGTCAATCCCCAGAAAACCAAACTGAATGTTCTGATATGCAGATGCTAACTCACAATAAGGGGTCAGGGGAGAATAGAAGTTCACTGGATTTGACAAAGGGGAATGAAGGGAAGGGAGGAGGTATGGGAACAGGAAAGACAGTAGAACGAATCAGACATCACTTTCCTATGTTCATATATCAATAAATGACCAGTGTAACTCTACATCATGTTTAACCATAATGGGATCCTAATTAGAATAAGTTATATTCCATGTATGTATAAAATGTCACAATACTCTCTGCTGTCATGTATATCTGGAAATAACAAAAAATGAAATTTGTCTGCTAGAAATAGAATTGCTATGAACATTTATGAGTATGTTTTTCTGTGAATATGGATTTTCATTCCTCTAAGATAAATGCCCAGGAGTGCAAGAGTTGAAAAGCTATGGACAAGGAGAAAATATTTTCAAAACCTATCTCTAAAAAAGGGTAGGCATCTAGAATATACAAGGAACTCTCAAAACTGCAAAATAAAAACAATGAACCACATGAAATGGAGAGTCTATACAGATGGCAAGTATGTACACAGAAGAGGTACATATGAGGTTCGTATAGCATTTCAATACTATGTAATCCAGTATTTCTGTTTCGCTTTTAACTGTCACACTGCTTTCCACCATGGCTGAGCCTTCGTGGGTCCCACTAGCAATATCTGATGGATTTCCTTTCTCTGCGGCCTCAGGGGCACTTCCTGTTGTTGCTGTTCCCTACACCGTCGAACTCTTAGTTGTGTATCACCTTGTGGGTTCAATCTGTTTTTCCCTGAAGACTAATAATACTGAACATCTCTCATATACATACTTTCCAAATATTCCATTGTGTATACAGACCACATTTTTTTTAGTCTATCGTCATTTTCACTTTACAATTTTTGAGAATTTCTTATATAATCTATATTCTTGCCCTTTCTCTGAAACGTTTTAAAAATATCTTCTCCCTCTCTGTAGCTTTTCAACTCTTCATAGGGTCTTTTGCCAAGCTTAGATTTTGATTTTGATACTATCTAATTGTTTAAATTTTCCTTTTATGGATTTTTCTTCTGGTATATGAGAACACTTGACTTAGCTGTAGGTCCCAGAGATTTTGATCCTAAATACGTTTTTCTTTTTATGTGCATGTTATGGTTTGGATGTGAGGTGTCCTGCAAAACTAAGGTGTGAGACAATGCAAGAGGGTTCAGAGGGGGAAGTGATTGGGTTGTGAGAGTCTTAACCCAATCCATGAATCAATTCCTGATGGAACTGAGTGGTAATTAAAGAGAGGGGTGTGGCTGGAGGAGGTGGGCCTTGGGTTGTGGATTTGGGGTATGTATTTGTATCTGGCAAGTGGAGATCTCTCTCTTTCTTTGCTTTCTGATCATCATGTGAGGTGCTTCCCTCTGCCACTCTCTTCACCATGATGTTCTGCCTCACCTCAAGACCCAATGAATGGAACTGGTCTTATACGGACTCAGACCTCTGAAACCGTGAACCCTCAAATAAACATTTCCTTTCTATAGTTGTTCTGGTGGGGCCTTTAGTCACAGCAGTGAAAAAAAAAAAACTGACTAAAATAATGCTTAGGTCTATTTTGAGTTCATTTTTTTAAATGGAATTTAGGTTGCAGTTCAGTTTTTATTTCTGTCTACAGATATACATTGCTCCAACACCATTTATTGAAAAAGATTTCTTTCTTCCATTTAATTTGCTGTAGGCCCTTGTCACTAATAGGTTGAGAATATTACATGGGTTTATGCTCTATTCTGTTCCAAGGTTCTTGTATATCTATCCCTCCATCAATTCCCCAGTGTCTTAAATTTTTGTGTTTAAGTTCATGAGAGAGACTGTCTGTGGTTTCCTTTCCTTACTAGATTTGTCGGAGGTTTGTTATCAAGATAATATTAGTTTCATGAGATGAGCTGGAAAAAGTTCTCTCCTCTTCTGTTCTCTGGAAAACACTGAGTATGTGGTTTATGTATTTATGAGACATTAGTATTTAACAAAGTAGATTAGGAGTTGATGATCAAACAATTCCACTGATGGGGTACAGTATACTGAAGCGTAGCTTCTCTAAACATGGTAACATTTCTACTTATTTTCCACCAAACTACTTTTTTATATAGCTTTGATCTTTTCACTTCTCATTTTAATGATAATGAATCCATCGCATTTGATTTCTATTATGCTTGGAAAATTTGAAAGGCATGCCAAGAATTTTAGTGAATTGATAATCTACCCATTTGATAATAAGAAGCAACAGGCTTAAAAGAAAAAGTTATACAGCTCACATTTTAAGACACAACAGCTTCATTCATACAAATAATCAGTGGTTCTCCATGGAGGGAAAGATCTGTGTCCCACATGGGACATTTGGCAATGTCTGTAGACGTTTTTGGTTGTCTGAGAAGTCTGTGCTACTCACATCTAATAGGTGAAGACCAGGGATACTGTAAAACATCCTACAGTGTACAAGATTTCACCCCATAAGAAAATATATGTGTTCTGAAATATGAAAAATTTTGAGGTTTAAAAACTGTTCAGAGCAACACAGATTGTTTCTATAAATTTCAAAGTACAACTTTATTTTTCTCTCCACGTATCTATGTGTGTATGTGCCTGCACATGAATCCATGTATATGTGTATACACACATGCATATTATGTTCAATATATGTATGCATGCATAAATTCACACATGATTGTATTAAAGAATAACTAAATAAAACTCTGCTACAGAACTAAAGTTGGAAAAAATTTTCTTCAACTCTCTTGTGGCAGTAAGAAAATGAAAAAGTCAAAAAGAGGAAATAATAGGAACAGATGACACCTACAGAATGTGAAAGAAAAATACTGTGAATAAATATGACATGATGGAAATGTGTCCTTTAGGTCACTTCCCACAGTCTTGACCTGCTGTAGCACTTCTGTGTTAATCAAAATGGAACAAATCTCTAAGGCTTTTTGCTGGGCATTTGCCCAATGTGAGTGAGAAGTAATGAGGGAGTGGAGGAGCCCAGGGTCCACCATTCACCTTGGGTAGAGTCCAAGAGCCTGAACACCACGCAGCATGGAAAAAGGGGCCCCAATCCTTGATCCTAAGAGCCAGGAGTCCTAAGTTTGGTTCCAACTGTCATTTACTACCTATTGATCATATTTCTTCATCTATAAAATGCATTGGTGTAAGCATTTAACAAATAGCATTTTACATCATACCTGACTGTCTTCTAGTTGGGAAAAGAATATTTTTTGTCATAGGTTTGTTTGAAGAGCAAATAATAATATGATATGACGATGTTTAATATAAGCCAGGAACAATTCTATGAGCTTTGTACAGATATCGACGCATGAAGCCCTTTGAAGTATGTACTAGTATTAACCCCAACTGGTAGAGAGGAGGAAACTGAATTCAAGATCACGTCACAGGTTCAAGATCGTACTAGTAATTAGTGACCGGGTTAAAAATCAGGAAGTTGTGTCCCGCACTCTGAGAAACCACACTGAGAAGTACAAGAGCAACAGGTAAATGTCAGGGCTCAGTGTGGGGCTTTCTTAGAAAAAGCAAAACCAAACCATCAAACCATCTGTTACTAGTTAACTATCCTGCTCACCAAGCTGCCATCGCTTCTTCTCTGGATAACTACAATCGCCTCTTACCTGGTTTTTCTGCTTCCATCTTTTTCCACCTATAGTCTTTCAACCCAGAACAGTAGAGTGGCCCTTCCAGGGAACACGAGAATCATAGGACTACATGGATCTGTGTTTTTCTGTTCTTGACTTCCTCTCCATTCCTATCTATGATATATTTCTTAACTCTTCTTTGGCCACATGGGCCTTCCTTGATATTCCTGGAATGAATAAAACATATACCTACTTCTGAAAGGTATATTTTATGCTGGCAGGTATACCTCATCCTGAATACTTTTCTTCCAACTTATCCAGACAACCCCATTTAAAATAGTAGCTACTGTCAACTCCATCCCTTTTTACCCCACTTTAATATTTTTCAAAGCATTTGTCTTGCCTTGATATCATGCAGTAGACACTAATTACTCACTGTATGTTTCCTTCACTGGATGGAGGCCCCATGAGGACGGAGCTTCCTTCTATGGCATTGAATCCTCAATGCCTACAATTTTCATCCAGCACATACATAGTGACTATTCAATAAAGGAAACCAAAATTTTTTTAAGGCATGACAGCTTGAGAAGATTAAAACCTACCCAAATAGGCATATCAAATTTAAAATCCAAAAGGGTTTTGGAATGGCCCAAAACAATCTAAAACACAGCAAAGTAAGAACATCAGCAGGCAAGAAGTTCACCAAAGTTGTTCAGGATACTGAACACAGGCTTATGAAGATGTATTCATGGGATTATGTGGAGGAGGAAGAAAGGCAGGAAAAAATGGCAAATTTGTAAGTGACATTAGATGAAATCGTTTCCTCAGTAAAAAGTAACAGCTAATGAAAAAGTCTAGGTGAAGAATAGGGCCACAGAATATACAGAAAACATGTCACAGTCTTTGAATAGCTTTACGACTTCTATCTTTTTTTTTTTAATTTTAAAAAAATTTTAATTTAATTTTATTTTTTAAAATGTTTTACAGATTGCATTTTGATTCATTGTACATAAATGGGATCCATCATTTTGTTCCTATGGCTGTGCACAATGTAGATGATATTATCCTAAGAAATTCAGAAGACATGGTTGAAGTGGCACACACCTGTAATCTCAGCTACTCATGAGGCTGAGGCAGGAGGATGGCAAGAGGAGCCAGCTCACCTGGACAACTCACAAAAACCTGTCTCAAAATTATGAAATAAAAAGAAAAATGAAGAAGGATGCCACTCAGTAGTTCTTGCCTAGCATGCTTGAGATCCTGGAATCAATACCAAAAAAAAAAAAAAAAAAAAAAAGCCAAAACAGAAAGAAGATTCACAAGGACATGCAAACAATAGGATGTTAGCATGTCAGCCCTATAATCTAATCTGGTCCAATGACATCTCCAAGTAGTGTTTTTTTTTTTTTTTTTTTTTTTTTTTTTTTTTCTTGTTTGTTTGCGGTGCTGGGGATTAAACCCAAGACCTAGTACTTGTGAGGCAAGCACTCTACCAACTGAGCTATATCCCTAGCCTCCAATTAGTTTTGATACTTTAAATAAGTCATTTAATATAGATGAGTCTCAGTGTATTCATACATGAGAATAAAATGCTGTCAGATTAAAATTGAGGTGAACTCTGTAGTGGCAATTCCTAGCCTCAGTACCATTGGCATTTGGAGCTGGATAATTCTTCATTGTGGGGCTGTTTTGTGCACTGTAAGAGGTACAACTGCAACACTGGCCTCTAACTATGAGATGTCAGTGCCATCTATTTGACCCCCAGGGCCCGACTTAAAAATATCTGTAGACGTTGCCAAAGGCTCCCCAGGGGGTACGATAACCTTCTTGTCCACTGAAGACCATTGCTTCACACATTGGAGGCATTCTTTCCTTTTCCACATTGAAGAGCTGCACATTCCAGATAAGTAATGGGAACATTTTCTTCTCTTCTTCCAAATTGTTTTCCAGGGCTTCTGTCTACATTATTTCCCCTATGAAACAGGTTACGAGGCATCTTCTAAACTCTCTCTTTAGAACTTGTCTGCAGTATTCAACTTGGGAATTAGTGTTTACAGCTTACCCTACAACTGTGCAAGGAACGTGAATTCGTCATTTCCATCCCCATCATCACAACCTACTCTAATTTGTAGTCAGATCAGAGTATTTCAATATATTCCTGTATATGCAATATTTAAATGGAATATGCACTATGAACCACAGGTAAAAAATGAATATGTCCTATGAGCCAGAGATGTAATTTTAAGTTTTGGAGTTGCCACACTGACGAAGCAAAAAAGAAACCAGTGAAATTATCTTTACTAACTTTTTTGACTCAACGTACCCAAAATATTTTTAACTTAACATCTGTCAATATTGAAATTTTATTAAGGAGGTATTTCACTAATCTCTCATTACTAATGAGTATTTTTCATGCCAGTGTACATTTTACACTTACAGCACATCTTAATTCAGATGCAAAATTCCTCACTGGCTATATAACTGATCTGTATTTAGATTTCATAAAATTAAAAGTTGGAAAAAATAGAGTCGCATATTCAAGTTGTTTCTAAACATACTTTGAAAACTGTTTTGTAATAACTGAATTGAGTATTAGGTTTTAAATTAAATTAAAATTAAAGTTAAACAAATCTGAAGATTAGTTTCTCAGCCAATCACACCGGTTCCTTTCTGGGTTCTCAACAGACACGTGTGTTAGGTCATAGAGATCTGGACGAAATCTCTGCTGAGGCAACATGCTTCAATGTCTGATGGTTTATTCTGTACAGTAGCATTTTGTATGTTTGAACACTTCTCCTTTCAAACATTCTGAAGAAATTCCATGCACCAGTGTTCTAGGATTAGGTAATTTTTTTTTCATCCTTTTCCAATGTTTATGAAATTTTTAATTATATCACTTTTAAATCTTAACATTCCCTGAATATAAATCACCAATAATTTACAGGCAGTTTCCATATGGAATCACTTTATATTTGCAGTCAATTGAGTTACTGTTCTCTGGACCTTCTCTGGCTTTTTTCATACCCTTTATTTGATTCATTGATCAAATTTGAAAACAATATTGGAGGTGTGATCCAACATTTATTTAATATAAAAACATGGTGTATAATCTGAAATTGTAAATATACTTTTTTTTTCTTCCTATAGACTGAAATTCTAAACCTTTACAGCTTCTGAGGAGAATCAGGCATGTAGTAATAATGCTAAAATGTGATTATCATTAGTGATTTACCCACTCCACATTTGAGACTGACTGCGTTAAGACAATGAAATCTTAAATTTAACACAAATTGCTATGAAGCAGTATCATGAGAATAAAAGAAAATAACAGAAAATTGGACAACCCCCTTGTCTAACATAAGAAAACTATCTAAAAATAGAGACCCATAGAGTTTAGGATGGAATTTTATTTTCTATTGGCAGGAGCCAATCAGAAAAAGAAGAAAAAATGTATTGTTTTGTTTTTAATTCTTTTTTTACTTAAAGACGGACTTTTATTTATTTTATTACTTTTATTTTTTTTTATGCCATGCTGAGGATCAAACCCAGTGTCCCACATGTGCTAGGCAAGTGCTCTACTACTGAGCAACTGTCACAGCCTGAAAAAATGGTTTAATAACAAAAGATGCTCTGAGGACTTCTTTCCCTCCACAAACAGTGTAGTTTTGAATTTTATTTTTATTTGGTAGAGTAATGGGCAAATTTAGCTGGGAACATATTGATGAGAAAAGACATACACAGGTCGATTTCATGTCTGTAGCCCTTGCTGGAAACTTAGGAGATCTCATACTTTACTTCCCATTCACCACTTGCTAAATTTACTCTCTGGCAACTGATAGATTGGGTGTTGAATTTTACAAGATAAACTTCTGTCACTTTGGAAGTTCCCTTACAGGACTGTCTCTGATTTAGCTTTAACATCTCTCATCTATGATGTGCTTATTAAGAATGCAAATGCTTAATCTGTTCATGGTCAAAGCTTTTTAAACACAAACCTTAGTAAAGTCATTTCTGTATAATATACTGGATACTTAATGATGAGCACCGTGTTAATATATTTGACTCTGCGAAATTTGAAATGATTAGAAAAATAAGATCTTAGTCCTGTTCACTAGACTTTGATTTCATTTGACAGAAATTAATTAGTTCAACCTGATTGGCTCAGTTTAATAATAACAATAATGGAAAGCCAAATACTACAGCCCAACAGAGAATAAGACTCCTTGGAAAGGATATGAGATTCCTATTAGGTGCTAAGGGATTAGCATCTTATCTCAAGTTAACAAACAGCCTTGGTATATTAGTCCTTTTAACTATTTGGTGTCCAATCTGTGTCTTGCAATATTACCTTTGGACTGATTCCAAAGCTCACTTTGAGAAGTCCTTTTTATGTTCCTCTCCCCCTCTTTAATCAATATAATCCATCACCAATTTGAACTTTAAATATAATTATCTAAAATATCAATGATACGCCCATAATGACTGTCACTTTAAATTCCCCCTACACTTTATTGTTCGTAATCATTCCTCAAAAATTTTACTGAAATGGAGAAATAATTGTATCCATGACCAGCAGTGACAGTAGAGATGATAAAATAGCAATATCTAGTAATTATGGTTTCATTAATAGAAATGCTGAATATATATTCGTTGGTAAGAAGACATAATCTATTTCCACAGAGAGGAGTGTGGGAGACAAAGGGAGGAAGAGCTTTTTGTATACATTAAGGATTTAGCATGTTAAATGTAGACTGTTAGGAAATCACATGAGATGCATCATAGTGACTAATGTTAATGTAACACAGGCAAATAACTTCCATTTAATAATTTCCTAATATCAGAAAACACATATTGCTTTATTCATCCTAATGGCACACAACCAATATCTACAAATACAATGATCACAATACAACCTATCCACATATGGGTATACAAATATGTAGTATTTGTAGTATTTATGACTATATTTTATTCAGATGATCCCTTTTATAACAGGAATCATGCTTTTATGTTCCACAGGTCAATTAGCATAGTTCAACAAAATCTAATCAATCATAAATCCTTCATATTAAATGAAGACTTTTATATTTAAGCAGGTGCCTTAAAAAGTGATCCCATTTAGTGGAATATATTCAAAATTTTAATTTAAGTCAGTCTTTTAAAAAATAGCATAGAATCAAGAATTATGTAAAATCACCCACCAAATTATAATTATTGAGAATCAAAATACCTAGCTGCAAAACAAAGTGGAAAACAAATACCATCCTGCTACAATTCTGATGGGAATTTGGTATTGCATGGGTATAGAAATGATGATGCTGTGAGCACATTAATAAATTCACACTTTTCCTAACCCTGGCAGGCATTTCTGTGAAGACGGTGACATGTGCAAATGTGTTTTCTCACCACCAAAGAAGTATTTCAATAAAATTTGCAGATTTTTATAAATGACCTTTTTAGCACAACTGATCTGCATTAACAAGTACTTCAAAAATATCACAGCTGTTTCAAAATTTCTTTGATAAAATCCATGACATTTTGTCAACATCAAATATGCCCAGGAGGGGTGGTCATCCTTCCAATTTCCATTTCATTATTTTTATAATTTTATTATAAATCTGTTCATCACAAATAATGTGTCTACAAAACAGACAAAATAGAAGTCTCATATGTCTTCATTTTTTGGCTTGAGCTCAATTCCGTGATGGATTATACCAAGGCAAAGGGCAAACTCTACCAGTTTTCTTTGATCATGATACTGGATATTTTTTGGATACCTTCAGATATTAGAAAGTGATTAAATAAACTAGATTGTTCCTGATAGTCTATATATAAAGTTTCTTTTGTGTCTTTGGTAAAGATTCAACATTTTCTTTAAATAATCATTTCTTTCTAAAAAAATAAATGTTGGAGAAGAGTAAGATCTTAAGGGAGAACTGGGTCCAAATCTAATCCACTCTGTAGTCGTGTAAACGAGGCAATTCTTTTATCCTTTCTGTGTCTCAGTTTTCTTGTAGGTAAAACTGTGGAAATAAGAATTGCCTTCCTTAACTCATAAGTTTTCTAAAAATCAAGCCATATATTAATAGTATTTGGAAAGTATAGAGAATTAAATGAAAATATTTTAAGATGGAAATTGGACAGAACACTGCCGAACACCAGGGAGGGACACTCAGAAACCATGGTTGACTTTTCAGAAGACTTATTTTGCCCAAGATTGCCTGT
Source organism: Sciurus vulgaris (assembly GCF_902686455.1). NCBI lineage: Eukaryota > Metazoa > Chordata > Mammalia > Rodentia > Sciuridae > Sciurus > Sciurus vulgaris. The sequence goes on along the minus strand of NC_136474.1, from coordinate 76,518,889 downwards.
ATGGAGAGCTGATGTATTTTCTTGTCTTTCTCTTTCCTCTACAAATAGATGCTCTGTAAAATTCCTGCAATTTTGGGGTTGCATCATTAAAAAAAAAAAAATAGGAGTGTTTCATTCTGAACATTTCTAGGATCATTTTTTAAGTTATTGGAAATATACACCAGAATAAGGCAAATAATTTGATGTTTATAAGGTACCTACTGTAAGTCACAGTAGACATTTTGGTATTTTCAAAACCTGAATTGTCAGACTGCTACAGATTGTCAAGTGGGATTTAGGTAGAGAAGGCTGGTGAAGCAGGCTGCAATTGGTCACGTACACACAGGGCAAGAGGGGGAGAAGACAGAGAGTAAGAAGGAATTGAGGGAGAAAAGGAAAGAGAGAAACTGGTCACATCATCTGCAGATATACTCTTCATGGTTTTGAGATATCCCACTCTGGTTATTGCTTAATTCACTTTGCTCCATATCTTGCAATAGATTTTGGACTCAAAATAGAATCAGCCCAGGCTGGCAGGGACCAGGGATCCCAAGCACACTAGTAGGACTCTGAGGACTAAGTCCCAGGAGCTCTGTGGTTTATTTTTAGTTTAACATGAGTTTAGGGAGAGACTACTAGCCCATTCTTTCATGGGCTAAGGACGATGAACAGACATGCTTCTGAATTAAGGAATTCAGAGTTTTGGTGCAACAAGACAAGAACTTACTAGCCAGTTCCTGGATACCAGTGTGTAACCCTTTCCCACTGAGATTGCTAGATTTAAGAGCTTTGTTATGCTGAAATTAGAAAGAAAGAACAGAGTTGTCAAATTCTTGACTTGTATGAGGTTGGGTGTCAATAGCTTTATCCAGATATTAAATGAATAAATGACCTTGGGTACCCAGCAATCGCTTCCCATTCTGCCCCTGAGGTAGCAGCCAGAGATCCTCTGAACTGAGGTAGGGAGGGGTGGAAAAGAGAGAAGGTCAAGAGAGGAGAACAAGAAAAGGAATGTTATCAAGTGGAGAGGAAAGCTGTTTTGTTCTGCTTACGTCCTGCAGCCATTACAGTACATGGATTCCCAGAACTCCCCACTTCCCCATGGCAGAACATACAGGAGTGTCACCTCCATAGGATGTCCAGGCAGATGTATCTAAAACAGCTTCCATGAGTGACCTGAGTAACTAACAGGAGCCAGTCACATATCTTCTCAAGTGACCAGGAGAGGCATAAATAAAACACCAATGTAAGGAGACTAAGAGGGGCCCCTCCATGAAAGTGGAGGACCCTGCAAATGAAAGAAGCATGGATTGGGTGGTTAGGCCTCAGATGAGAACACTGTCACTCCAGAAGATGTCAGCATGGAGCAGTGACAAAACTCAAAAGTAGAAAGACCCATTATCATCTGTAGATGGGAACGCCCAAAGAATTCTGTCACCAAAACTACATGAGAACATGCCGTAGGCTGAACTCAGGCACGTGGACTCTCAACGCTATTGCATGCACTTATTATTATATGCATATGAGATACATATGTTCAGGAACTGAGGGGGGTCATCCTTCCATTTACTCAGGTTTCTTACATAAGTAAGTGGAAACATGTACATTACTTCAGGGATTTTAAAAATATTTTTAGAAATTTAGTGCATTACAGTTTTCAATAATAGGATTCATTTTGACATATTCATGAATGCATAAACATAGTTTTCTCCACTTTAATTCCCAGTATGACCCCCTTTCTTCCCATCCTCCCTCCCCTAATCCTCTTCCTTCAGCTCTACTGGTCTTCCTTCTGTTTATTTATTTTTAGTTGATGCATTATAGTTATATATAAAATTGGAATGCATTGTGGTATATTCATACATGCATCTACATAATCTGGCTAATTTTCAAGAGTAAAGATGGGCATAGATTTAGCCAAAAAATATGCTGCTTTGCTTAACCTTCATTTCAAGAGCTTGAACACACATTTTTAGATCAGCAGGACACCACGACTGTAAGAAGGGTGACCTGAGTCCCAATTTGCCTGGAGCATGTTCAGTGTGATCATCAGCAGCCCCTTTTCACTCTCAAGAGTATTCTAGTTTAAGCAATTAATTACAGAGTCATTCATCCTCTGATTTCTATTTTTGTCTGTCACTTTACTAATGGAATATTTTATTTTGGAATCAAACAGATGTTACTTTAAGATGTTGCTATGGTGTAGTATTTTTTTTTGAAGTAAGATAAATAATTGAATAAAGATAATTCCCAATTTTATTCATCTCTTCTTCTTCCTGAGATAGGCTTTTCTGAGAAGGAAAACAACTAAAATACAGTTATTTGTATCGCTGAATCAAAATTTCAAGTGGCAAATGTCTGACAGAGGCAAATATTAGCAGGACAGCAGACTATAGAATGCAAATCAGAGCAACTACCAAAAAAAGTTCTGGAATATCTGGGAATTCTCCCAGGATGTCACTAAAGGTACTTCCATATCTGATTCCAAATGCCAAATACCTGTAGTATAAACTCTTGCCTCGGGGCTTTTAGAATATCCTGGAAGAATTATGTAGGTTACTGACTTGTGCTGTGTAGGCAGAAATATAGACCTCGCATGTGGCAAGGCAATAAAGCAAGTATTTGTCAGTTTCCAAATTGGAAGCAACAATGAATTGGCTATTTGCAACCAAGCTATTTCTATAGGCATGATGCAAGAGTCCTTTACTCCTGTTCAGTGATGGGAGGATCAATTCTAGATATATAGTGGCCTGGGATATTTTATCATTATATCTTATAACAATAAGAAAATCTTAAATAGAAACCCACCCAACAGGCTAGTATATCTCCCACTCCCTTTCCTGAAACAGTACATACATGGGAATTTAAAAAGTTTAAAAAATAGTGTCTATAATAAAGGAAATTTTAAGATGCATGGGTTTAGGGGAAATGGTGTTAGCAATAAACACCCACACCAATGAAACAAAACAGGTAAGATATTCTTATTCATAACCCATTATCTTTGAGATATACTCCATATTCTTATTTCCACAGAGGTGAATTGAACATATTCTCCTGTATTTGCACTTATACTCCTCTTCTAGATTATAAATTCTATAATTATAACTTACCAAATGCAAAGGCTTAGAACCAAGTTGCCCATTGTAATATCTTTAAATCAAACTTTTATAAAATATTGAGTATAAAAATCAAGTTGCTGAGTTGCTGTAAATAAATGTGAATATGCAGAGTTCTGTGGGTCAGGGTCACAGAACTTCTGATATTTAGAACTTCTATTTATACATTAACATTTATGTCCAAGAATCAGAAATTCTGACAATTTTTAGGGCCCCTCCCTTATTTACAAACTAAAGATCTTGGGGAGACAGCATTCAATTATTTAATTTTTAATTGTTCCATCCATATAATTGAGATAAGATGTCTGTCCAAAGATAATGAGAAACTTATGATGTCCCCCAAAACCCCATGTATGAGAGAGTACAAGAAGGTTTAGAGGTGAAATAATTGGGTTATCAGAGGCTTAACTCAGTCAGTGAATTAATCCCGATAGAAATTAACTGGTAACTGAAGGTGGAGGGTGTGGCTGGAGGAGGTGGGTCATCAGGAGCATGCCTTTCAAGCATATATTCTGTATCTGGTGATGAAGGCTCTCTCTGTCCCTCTCTCTCTCTCTCTCTCTGTGCTTCCTCATTGTCATGTCTTAAGCTACCTTCCTCCACCACACCATTCAGTCATGATGTTCAGCCCCACCTCGAGCCCAAGGAATAGTGTCAGCTGTCTCTGGTCAGAGACCTCTGAAACCCTGAGCCCCCAAATAAACTTTTCCTTTTCTAATTGTTCTTGTTAGGTCTTTCCATTGTGGAAAAAAAAAAAGAAAAAAAGAAAAAAACTGACTAAAACTATATGCAAAATAATGGGCAAGCAAGAGATGAATATACCTTAGTATGCATTCCACCATTTACTCCAGAAGAAGAAACTATGTATGACATGTGATAAATAGCTGCTCAGTAATTTTGATAGCAGCATATTAGACAGAAAAGATAAGAAGACCTCAGAGACAACAGGCTTGGGTTTAAGTTATGACTCCTCTGTTCTCAATAGCTTTCTTCAGCTACTCTCTGGGACTCAGTTTCCTCACCTGTTCAAAGTCAACAGCAATAACCAAGTACATAACTGCCTCTGAAACTCTTATCATTCCATCTGCTCTCCCCTCCCTGAGTAACAGTTTAGAAGATTGAAATGTGACTTGATAGTTATACTCTCTCTCTCTCTCTCTTACATTGCCTTTTGTAGCATAAACTTCTACTTAGAAAGACACCATAAAGGCATTCCATTATGTGTAATACATGAATATAAGGTGTGTTTAGAGCCTCATGCTTGAAACTGGCCAAAAGGAAGTGATTGTATTGGAGACTGCAGTAAATTGATTCTGGCATACCATTTGTTGCACGATTTACTATACCCCAATTCTTTGCCAGATACCTGTTCTATCTTTAATAAAAGTGTGCTGAGAGTCTTTAGAAATAAGAGCACTGCTGCTTATCATTTCAGCAACAATGTGCAAAGCCATGCACTTGGCTGAACAGGCGCTGATGAGCAAAAATCTCTAATACAAAATTACCAACGTGCAAAGATTTCAAATAAAGATGCTTTTACTAAGAGATGACTGTTTTCCTTCTGCTCAACATTACACAGTTATTTGAGGGATTCTGTGACATATAAGAACCAGTAGATTTGCCTTAATTTTAATACCCATAACTTTTGAATATTGAAAGTTATTATGGTAACCATCACAAATTGTTGACCATGTAATATGTACATGTGTCAATTACATGTGTCATTTGCTCTGCATACGTTGCTTAAAGCTTTTGAATCCATAGGGAAATAAATATTTTATGCCCCCTTTGCACTGAGGAAATTGAGAGTCAAAAAGGCTATGTCACTTGCCTGATATCTAAAATCACAAAACTCAGAAGTGTTATCTTTTTTTCCCTGCTACCAGATTAAAAATAAATACAAAGCAAAACAAAACTCTATTTCAGACCATGAGAGAAATTTTGAAAAGATTTTTTTTTAAGAGTTCTAAGTTTAAGGAAATATTATTCAAGTTCATATACACCAATTTTAAATGATGGAAGTAAAACTTCAGTAGAAAACCACATTCGTTTAAAGTTTTTATATGGAAAGACAAGGTAGAGAAAGAACTATCCAAGTCACCCATCTGGAGAACATGGAGTCTTGCTTATTAGCAAGAAAATAATCACACAACAGAGAAACTTGTCTGGCATTGCTTACAACACGTATTATAATGGCTGTAATTGTTTTCCTTTCTATTTACTCCAAATTAAATTCTACCAGCCTGCCTGTTTCCCTACTTGATAAACCCAGAATGAATGAAATATCAAGAGGTGAATTCCTTCCTAAGAAAGCACTCTTTCTGGATGCTAATATACATGGCTCCTGCTCAAAGTGCTTCTGTTCAAAGCCTTCATCTGCCATTCATGAATTCTTTACATGCGTCCTTGCACCCCTGACTTGATGCTGCTTTGTTCTCAGGCAGTTGACAAGAGCTCACCTCCAGCAGGAAATACTGGTGCAGCCACTTTGTGCTAAATGTTTGCAACCACATCAAGAACAATTGCATCCTGTCACCCGCATCTCTCCTTAGTGTGAGCAGCGAACCTAGAGACAATGATATTTCTAGAATGGCCTGCATGTCTAAAGTCATAAAGAAATTAGGGATCATGGCCAGGCTACAACTATTGAGGGTGTAAAAAGGTAGAAGCAGGGAAAGATGTAAATTCATGTCAATTTCAACTCAAAGTCAGTGAAGCAGATTAGATAATATATAGGATTTATCCCCTAAGTCATCCACTCCCTCTTTGGACTTTAAATTGTGCTTGTGACACAGATAACTCTTCAGAATGATTTATGGGGCCCTAACCCGAGTCCCCATCTGTTTGTACCAGGAGTCACTAATGCAAACATTTCCAAAGCAAGGGAGGGAAGCTCTGTATGGGAGTCATTAAAAAGAGACTGGGAAAAACACTAGAAAATATACAGCAGGAAACAGTGTAGAATGTCTCTCTAGGGAGTCAACTCACTGTGACCTAATATTTAAGATTGATTGTCGACAATGTTAGAACATCAGTGGTAAGTAAAATGCACTGAAAGGTCTTTGTTAAACAAGGACCCTCTGTTAATGATGGCTGCCAATAGGTACCTGAAGGGGGATGCATAGGGCAAGGGACAAAGGATACTCCATCAGAAGACTGGGGAGTGGCATTGTCATGCTCCTGCTGGCATCCAATAAGCAGATGAAAGGTAAGGCCTTCACTAGGGCCCAAACCACTTCCAGGAGCCAGACCCTAGAGGACCAGTGCTTCAAAGTAGGCCCACAGTGAATAATTTGTACTCCCTCCCTAAGGAAGATAGATGTGTCTTTATATCTACCTCTTTTCCTCAATTAGAAATGAGGAAATAGACCAAAAATGGCTTGGGGAGCCTGGAATCACTTAGCAAATAGGGACAATCAAGAACTGGAAAGGTCACTCTGTCATTTCAAGTCAGCAATCATTAACCATTAAGTTCCACTCAATAATTCAAACCTGTTTGAATCCCTGGAGCCCCTAGATCTTTGATCAGCACTGTCTGTGTTTCAGGAGTTTGCAATTCAGCTGAAAGAATGGGATATGCAATCATAAATTTATATGAATGAGTTTAAGTACCAAAGAGATACACAATAAGTAAGCACAATGGGACACTGGAACTGGGAAGAAGACACTGGGTGATGAAGTCAGAGAAGATTTTAGAGAAACAAAAACTATGCTGGGTTCTGCTGTGGACGGAATTGTGAGTTCTTACCACCTAAATTCATATGCTAAAGCCCTACATGAGATTGTACAATGAGATTGTATTTGGAGATAGGGCCTTCATGTAAATAACTAGTGTTAAAGAAGCCACTGTGCCTGGTGCCCTTATCATGAAACAGGAGGTCTCTCTCTCTCTCTCTCTACCACATGAGGACACAGCAAGAAGGCAGTCTTCCCCAAGCCCAGAAAAGACCCCAAATCAGAAACTAACCATACTGACACCTTAATCTGGGACTTCTTACCTTTGTGTGAAAAAAATAAGTTTAAGCAACTAGTCTGTGATATTTTGCGATAGCAGGACAGATTAGCATCCCAAGAGAGAGAAAGAAAACCATATCCTGAAGATCAGGGGCTAGCCAAAAGATCCAGCCCACCACCACCTGTCTCATATATGAGCTAAGAATGGTTTTTATTTTTTTAAATAATCAGAAGAAGAATAACATTTCGTGACATGTTCAAATTCTATGAAATTCTAATTTCAGTGTCCACAAATGAAGTTTTATTGGAGCATAGCCAAACTCATTCCTACTGTCTATGGTGCCTGTTGCACGGTAAGAGCAGAGTTGAGTTGCAACACCTACTGTATATCTGTAACACCTAACATATTTGTTCTCTGGTCCTTTGCAGGAAAAATGTCGTCAGCCTCTAGTCTTGCCTGGTATGCTTCTCTGACTTAATTGTGCACATGTATCAGCTAGGAATCTTACTAAAATGCAGATTCTTATTCAGCAGATCTGGGTTGGGGGTGTGATTCTGCATTTCTAACAAGCTCCATGTGACGTTGCTGCTACTGTACGTGGACAACCACTTGATTAGGGAAGTTCAAGATCCATTTTATATAAGACCCAGAATTTCATTTACAGGAATGTCTTTCTTAACGATCTTGGTGATTGGGTAATCAACACCAACTGCTAAGGGCAATTTTCTTGGGATTCATCCTAAAATTTAAGTCAGTTCATAACAGGAGATGGATAGGACAAAAATAAAAAGGGAACCCCCAGTTTATGTGTTGACAATTGCAAGCCACTGTAAGAAGGAAAACATGTCAAAGCTGAACATTTGTAGCTTATGTTAAGTAATGATTTAGGCTTTTTTTTTGGAAAAAATTTATGTTGTTTCTTTTTATAATTTTCTCATAAGTAAAGTGGCTTTTTCTCCTTTTTATGTTAAACTCAAATCTCTTTTTTGAATACATAAAAGAGGGAATTTCTGCATGAAATGGACAAGTACAATCCTCTATTTTTTTAAAAAAAAAGATTTTAAAGTAAAACATCTTAAAGTAAATATTGAGATTTAAACTGATGAGAAACAGATTGGATATTGCCTGTCAAAGCCCCAAAGGCCACAAAATAAATGGCAAGGTAACAGCAGTCTCAGCTCATTGAAATGCAGACTGTATTCACTGAGATTTCATATGCATATCTCCCCTCCACTGTCTCCTTAACAGATGTCATCAAATCAGATCTACAGGGCCAGAAATGAAGTGCAAATACCACCCGAGGAGCTACTGAGACTTGGTGCTACAGGCTCCCCAACCCCCAACCTGTGAACTACAAATGTGCAATGCCTGCATTTAAATTCATCAGAAAATAATCATCTAATATGTCATTTAACCAAAAAGTAAAACTCTAAAATGAGATTAACTTTTCTGATTTTCTGAGTTCATAGTGGTCATTCAACCCACATTTAGAACTAGATATTCAATTTTTTAAAGTATATGGGAAAATATACTGCATATTTCTATCTTTCTATACTATCCTGATGATCATAGCAACAACTTTTTAGGGGCTCTTAATGATTTGTGCACACTTGATTAATAAATGAAGCACAAAAATATGAATGCTAAAAGCTAAATGAAAGAATGATCATTGACCTGTATTTACACTATCCATATTTCTGAAGTTACAAAGGCAAACATAGGAAATAGGATCATGGAGGTGATAAGTGAAACCAAACAGAAGCTGATGTGTAATCTAGATGAACAATAGGCCGCTACCTCTAGTTGAATCCTCAATACATACTATGCTACCTCATATATTAAAATGAGATTTTTTTTATGAAATGGTATTTGGAATAAAAAAATTATCATTTAATCATCCTTATAAACATAGGTAGCAGGTATCTCTCCTGCCACTCCCTCACCCCTGTTTTGCGATGGTGAAAGATCCAGAGTGATCTGGACAGAATGGCCTAAGGTTACATAGACAGTAAGGCACAGCCCAGGTTGGAATTCTCTGATACCAAAGACACTAATCTTAACCTCCTAAGAGTACTAACTCAGAAAATGCATCATAAAACTCCAGATTGCTAAAGAATGTAGTCAGAATTCAAAGTCTTTACAATTTCCCAGGTCCACTCATTTTAAGGGCAAAACCTTTGGGAGGATTTATTATGTAAAAGGGATTCTTTTGAAATCTCTGCTTCTTTGAACAAATTGGAGTAGTCTATGGCAAATTACAGTTCCTGCCAAGACTAAGCAAAATATTTAAAAAATCTGTTTAAAGTTATCAGTTTTACTGAAGCAATGGAGAACCAAAGATTCAAAATTTTGAGAAAGAACTTCATGATGGTGGGCTTATATGTGACAGAAGACTTTTCCTTGTGCATATTTGCCAATTCTTGGTTAATGGCAAGAACTTAAGAATTTAAACTTTGCTTGGTTAGGGATCTTTTGTGGGAACAGAAAAAAAAAAAACTTAGTTTTTGTTTTGTTTGTCCTATCGCAACAAAAATGGAGACTGAAACACAATGTCACTGAAGAGACAGAAAGAAAATCAAAACAAAAACACTGCCATTTTTTCTTCAAGACATTTGTCAGACTGTGAAGCTATATGAGAGGATAAAGAGATAATTAGAAAGTGTCTGAGAAATAGAATGGAGTTTTCTGACAGTGCTTTGCTCCTGGAGACAAGGATTAACTTATGGGACCTATTGAGGGAGAAGACCAAATAAATGGTCAAAGCAGGCTCATGGTTACATCCCAGGAACAAAGACGAAGGAATATAGCATCATCCAACTTTGATTCAGCTCTGTCCTTCATTGAGCTAACATGATCAGTTCCTACTCTATCTTTCTATCAAAGAGTGAACCTCTCCAGAAAGATAGCAGATGCTCAATCATCTGCCATTCTTATGTACATTATTCAGCATTCAAGAAAAAAAAAAATCAGTAAACAGGACAAAGGACAATATTACTCACATGTAAGAAATTTTTTAAAAGACAATAAAGATAGACCTATAGTGAGCCAGGAATTTTAATTAGAAGGTAAGGCTTTAATCATATCTATAGTTAATATTTTCAAGAAAATAACAAATTGGGAGAACACAGATGTGATATGCAGTTTTCATCAGAGAATTGGTATTTGTACCAAAAAGTTCAATGAAAATGCTAGAGCTATACAACATAAATAATATTAAGAATACGATATGTGAGTTTTCTCTATTAGGCTTCACATAAACAGGATTAGTAAAATAGAGAAAGCCAAGAGAAAAGTCTAGCCATTTTTTAAAATGGAAAATATAGAAAATTATATGAAAGCTTGTGGAACACAATAAAAATGTCTAAGATACAAGTCATAAGAATATTATTAAAAGAAAAAATGAATCAAAGTCAATATGTAAACACAATGGCTGAGGACTTCACAAACGGATTAATGACATCAACTCCTAGATTCAGGAATCTCAGTGGACTCCCAGCAAGATAAACAAATACACACACACACACACACACACACACACACACACACACCTATATCATAATCAAACTACTAAAAAGTAAAACCAAAAAAAAAAAACATTGGAAAGGAATATTTCTCTCAAAGGAAGAATAATGAGACTTTACAACTGACTTCATAGTAAAAGGATGGAAAATTAAAAAAAAAAAAATAATAAAAACATCCGACCTAGAATTCTACACCCAGCAAAATATCCTTCAATAGTGAAGAAGAAATAAACACTTTTTTGGATGAATAAAAATCAAGGAACTTTATCACTAGCAAACTACAATGAAGGAAATTCTAAAGACAGGAGGAAATAAGGAAATGACAGACTGAATGAAGAGAAACACAGGAGGAGTAAACATAGAAGTAATTATATTTGAATAGACTTAATGTCTTATGGGCTTTAAAACATTTAGAATTAAAACGCTTAACAAATATTAGGAGATAGGATGGGATAAATGAAACATTCTAAGATTCTAGCATTGTTGATAATAATTATTTTAATTTGATTTTAATCAATCAAAGGCAGGTACTGTTGTTGCTATGGTATCCACTAAGAAAATGGTAAAACGATCTATAACAAATTATGGAAAATGTGTACAGTTCCAAAATGATTAAATTTTAAAAAGAACTGAAAGGGAGAAGCAGACATCTGGAATTGCTTCCTGCCATGGACAACTGACACACTTTCCTCAAGAGAGCTCAGGATCCTTGTGTCTCAGTCATAGCTAAGGTCAAATATCCCAAGTCATCCCACATCCTCTGGTTTACCTTCCACTTGGATCTGTTCACCTACATTATGCTCCTCGCCCCCCTCCCTTTCCAGCCATCCTGATGTGCATTCTAGAATTCTTACCACATGGGCATCAAATTCACTTATGCTTTCTTTTATTCCAATGCACCCTTCCTTTTGTGATCTCAACTGAACTCCACTGTTCACTGTCATAGCTGTGACTGGGCATGGTGATGACGACCTCAGAAGTGCCATCAACTATCCTGTTCCTACCTCCTCTGTACAAGTATATGACTGGCCTGGCCAATGCCTAGTCCTGGGTGTATGCACTGCATCTTGTGCCTCCCTTCTCATGTCTCACGGGAACAGCAGAACTTTAAATGGAGCAAATCACACACGCTGCCTTGTTGGAGCAATCTCAGTTTCTCTTTCTTCTTATAAAATAGTATATTTTTTTCCCATGAAAATTTTCCCATCTCCAACGCCCCATTACTATAATAGTTCCCTTTCCACTTCAGTGAGGATTAAAAAAAAAAATCACAAAACTTGAATCACTCCATCTTCTTTGAATAAAACTCAAACCTACCTGAGGATGTCTCTCTCCTCTTCTTCTCTATCTTCTAAGACCACTTCCTTCACTAATACTCAATCTATTCTTTTTCTCGAAAGAGCTTGTTCCTTCAGTGATTTTTCTCTTCTTCCCATATTATCAGCCTCCTCTTCTCTCACTCTTCCTATCAATATTTTCAAGTGCTCTGATTTTCTTAAAACAGATTTTTTGATTCTACATTCCTCCCCCCACTTATGACTACATTTACTTGTTCCTTTCTCAAGAGTTGTCAACATCTCTAGCAATTGGAGAAATGCAAACTAAAACTATACTGAGATTTCATCTCACTCCAGTCAGGATGGCAATTATCAAGAGTATAAGTAACAGTGAAAGTTGATGAGGATTTAGGTTGCTGGTGGGGCTGCAAATTGGTACAACCACTCTGGAAAGAAGTATGGAGATTCCTCAGAAAACTTGGAATGGAACCACCATTTGACCCAGTTATCCTACTTTTCGATTTATACCCAAAGGACTTAAGATCAGCATACTACAGTGATGCAGTGACATAAATTTTAGAAATGCTCAATTCATAATTGTTAAACTATGGAACCAATCTAGGTGCCCTTCAACAGATGAATGGATAAGGAAAATGTGGTATATATACACAATGGCACATTACTCAGCCTTAAAGAAGAATAAAATTATGGCATTTGCAAGTAAATGGGTGGAGCTGGAGAATACAATGCTAAACTAAATAAGTCAATCACAAAGAACCAAAGGCCAAATGTTCTCTCAGATATGCGAATGCTAATTCACAATAAGGGGCAAACAGAGATTCTAGGGAAGAACAGAGATTCTCTGGATTAGGTAGAAGGGAGTGAAGAGAGGGGAGTGGGTATGGGGGTAAGAAGGTTAGTAGAATGAATCAAACATTATTACCCTATGAACATATATGATTACATGACCAGTGTAACTCTATATCATGTGAAACCAGGAGAATGAGAAGTTATTCTTCACTCATGTATGTTGTGTTGAAATGCATTCTACTGTCATGTATAATTAATTAGAACAAATTTAAAAAAAGAGTTGTCTATTTAGCCTTTTCCCAGTGTTCACAGTCCCACTACCCAAGCTACTCATGTCAGTGTCATCAAGATACTGTATTATTACATCTAATGAACACTCATTTTCTGCTCAAACTTTTGGAAATATTTGTATCATCTACTACTCCATTTCTGAAATTATTTACTCCTTTGCTTTAAAAACTATTATTCTCTCCTGGTTTTCATCTCCTTCCCTGGACTTCAAATCATTTATTTCCCCAGGGAATGGTCTGAGACACAACTGTTTTTCCTCCCAACCCAGCTTGTCTAGACTTGAATTTATGTCACTGCCTCTAGGCAAAGTCTCAGAGTTCCAGACAAGAATGGTCACCTAAATATCTCATAGATAGCCCAAATGTCCCAGCTCCCACTTATTTGTTCTGAGCTATCCCCAAGTCAATGCACATCAACATTCATGCATATTCATTACAGCTGCTCAAGTAAGATTCCCAACATTCTTGAGTTTTCCTTTTTCCACCTAATGTTACAGCAAGTCCTGTCAATTTTACCTAAAAAAATACATCTTCTGCCCACCCATGCCCATTTCCATCACCACAATAGTCAGGGCCTCTACCAGCACTACCGAAATGCCTTCATCACTTATCTCTGTTTGAGCTCATGTCACCATGATCCATTTTCTGTGAGCATCTGGACAAATCTTTTTATAATTCCTTTTTATTTTGAAACAACTGCAGATGCACAGGAAATTGAAAAAAAAAATAGTACAGAGAAGTTCTTCTGTATCCTTCACCCAGTTTCCTCTAATGGTTACATCTTACATAACTATCTTATGCTTCAAACTCAGGAAAGGAACACTGAACAGGGTGTGTGATTCGCAAAACTACCACTGCAGGGGAGAAACCCATTTCAGGTTACCGTGATCTCCATACTTCCTCAGCTTAAAATGTCATTTCCCATTACCAGCTTCCTACTTTAGTTATGCTAGAGTCCAAACTTCCTGCCTTGGCCCACATGGTCTGCTCCCTGTCATCCCCTCTACCTTGTGCTATGTCTCAGGGGCCCCCACTTTCTGGGCTCTAGCCCATTTTCTTTCACTTGCCCCGACAGGTTGACCCCGCCCTCCTCTACATGATCTCTGCCTGAAGTGCTCCTGGCCTAGCTCACCTATGAGTCCCAGATCACCCCATAAAACACTTAAAACTGTTCTCCCCCAGCACTTGACATTCTTTTCATGGACCACATCACAATTTGCAATTATGTACGTGTGTCTGCATGGTTGGCTTCTGCGCTTCCCCTCCACTGCACTGTAAATTCCATCATGGAAGATAGAAGTGTGTGGCTCTGTTACCTGGCATAGAGCATGACTTCCAACACATAGCAGGTGCTCCAGCTTAGTCAATGAATAAAAGAATATTTTTAAAAGAGAAAAATATTAGTAAAATAAAAATTGAGCATTCACCATCTGAAAACGTCCTGAGAGCTTTGATGAAAGTCTCCACGTAAGAGCAGAGAGGTGTTAAGTGGAGCTGAAGTTGCTTGCTTCTGCAGCACAACCCCCTCCTGTGTGTAAATAATTCTAATTAATACTAATTGAACTTAAATATGTGTCAAGGGGGAAATTGATTGTTGTTGCATACAGCTCCTGAACGTCAGGAAAGGCAGAACTCACTTTATCACAATCCTCTCTGTTCACTTTAGAAACCATAAAGAAGCTTTAGTGTTGGTTTGGGGACACAAAAATTTCCCCATTCTTCAAGATGGGTGCAGGGTACTAATTGTTCCAACTATTTTAACTCAAATGATTTCCCATTATAAAACTCAAATATCACCAACAATGCTCAAATCCAAAGATCCTTCAAAATAGATGGGCCCAAACATCACAGAAAAAGGGAGAAAGGCTGCAAAACAGAGAAAGAACATCCATGGTTTGAAAACTCATGAGAGTTTTGGATGGAAGATGAGTCTAACTTAGCAGAAGGTGCTCTCTGCTGGGAAGCACATGCCTGGTTTTAGTCCCGTTTCTGCCCCTAACTGGCTAAGACCAGCTATTCCATCTGTCACAGTCTCAGTATCCTGGTCATGAAAACAAAGAAACTAGATTCCAAACTAAAGACCTGTTTATTCCTCATAATTTATGGAGCTGATTCTCAACCTAAAGTTGTATCCATAAGCTGCCATGTGACTAGAAACCACAAGAGAATGAGAAAGGAAAAGCCTCCTCTTACCTGTCCTCTGGCTATTGTGTTTTTGAGCAGGCCATCTCTTTTGCATGAAGAAAATTTCCTATTTTCTTTGTTGCTTCCTATAGTATGAGAGATGACATTCTTTTTTTTTTTTTTTCCACCTTGTTAAAAGCTCCTATTATAGAAATTGCCAGGTCTATTAGTATATCTTAATTACCACATCTTGTGCTGCTTTTCGCCTCTAGTGGGGCAAAATTGCCATGATTTATGCTTTACTAACAATGATATTTTTACATTAGTAAGCAATTAAAGAGCCCAACAGCACTCCTGGGATCTTCAAAAAACCGTAGAAAGACTACCATCATTTTGATTTATATCTACTCTAATTGTATTTACAGAAAACTTATAAAAGAAGAACACCGTGTCAAAATGTTTACAGTGCTCACAATAAACATTTGTAAAAGGAGAGGCATTCCCACTGCACATTTGCTGGAAAGAGCACAGAAGGTTAGAGAGAGTGGGCTCAAGTGAGGTCACTTCAGGGTTAGGGACAGTGGGCAGGGCGAGGGTCTTTGACGTGTTGACCCAGCAAATTCAGATGAAAGGAATTTAACTCCATATGAGCTTCCCCCTTCTGTGAGTCCTCTCTAGCCAGGCAACAGGTGAGCTGGGGCAGCTTTCCTTTACACGTGAAACCTCTTGGGGAAACCAATGAACAAAAATACCCACGGTGGATAAAACGACTACAAAAGCAAAAGTCACCTACCAGCAGTGAGTAGAATCAAAGTCAGGAATTATTCGTCCCCCTCTCCAAGCCACAGGCTATGGAAAATCAATCTTTCTAATTCAACACAAAGATTTACTTCTTACATTTTTGAGATCTCAGCATTTAGCATTTATTTCTGTCTCCTTTCATGCATTTACTTTTATTTTGCCTTCAGCCATCTCAGTCCCCTGCGTTTACTCTTGAAACCTTGCTTCATTATGCAGGAAAGACTCTCTAGTGTGTAAGAATAATTGTAGAAAAATTACGTCAGATGAAAGCATGAATCTTTTAATTTAAATTTTGGAGGGTTAGCCACATAAGCCAAAAAGTTATTAGGAATCTAAACCCTATCTTTTTCCTGCCATCAGAGTCTACCCTGGATCAACAGCACCCACATCGTCCAAGAGACTGTTTGGACACAGGATCTCTCCATATCCCACATCTCCAGAATCAGAACCTGCATTTTCACCAGTAGCTTAGTGTGCACATGAATATTTGGCAAGTAATAGGTTAAAGGGTTAGCAGAGACTGGGAGGTCAGTGTGTCTGTCAGGGAACTTCAATTAGATACACAGAGGATACACAACTCTAAAAATAAGGATGCTGAAAGGTGAGGGAGTGGGAGAGGAGGAGGGGGAGGGGGAGGGGGATAAAGGTGGCTTATTGAAGTGATGCTGCAAAACTCCTTGGTTCCCAATTTACTCTAAAATGAACCAAATGTCTGATATCAAATTGACAGTGAATATCCTTTCCAAATTTGGGACATGCAGAGAACACAATGAATTGCTTTGATCTCTAGTCTCCTGCTTTAATCCAACAGTCTTATAGATGTCTCCTGCCTAAAAACAGCAAGATGTGGCAGGTGATTTCAGTATAACTTTGAAACTTAGCATTTAAATAATCAAGTCTCTCTGGCTTTAATACAAAAATTTTACAGCATCTCAGAGTAAGTCTGGAGGTTCCCACAGAAAATAGCAGTCAATGTCATTTCAGTATAGTTCCCATGAAGATTTTTATACAGAGAACAAAGTAGCACTCTAGTAGAGTTTCATTTAAGAATTTTTCTCTCCTTGCTATCTTTAGGTGGTCCTGCAGCAAGGCCACTGTTCCATGCACTGAATATTCTGTTGTCCATTTCCTCATCGTGAGTTCCTACATCATGCAATATTCTTAGTAGCATGCAGCATGTAAAAGCACATTCATACTCAAGAAGAAAAGCAACCCACATTGACTGTGCTTGTACTGTTTTCTCAAGTACTGTTGCTTCATCAATGCTGGAGGTTCATTTTGGAAAAAAAATAATTAAACTGTTTAATCAGCAATTTCCAGGGAAAGTTTTTATTAGGGACCACAGTGATTAAGAGTATTGGAGTAACTGAAGAAATTTGGTTAACCAGAGACTTCAGAAATGAGGAATAATTCTAGGAAAAAAAAATAATGGTGAAACAATCCAACAGAATATAAACACATACCGCATTTTCTTTTAAAAGCTTGTCCTTTTAAAAGATACATTGTAGACTGAGAAATATTTGGTTGAGATGGAGACAAGAGTTCATAAATGCATATGTGATGGAAGTTTTCACACCATCATTAGTGATTAAATATGTGGCATTAGGAAAAAACTCAGGCTCCAAAAGATGGAATTTCCTGAAGCAGACTATTCTCTGAGCAGACTGGCAGTCAGAAAGCGTGGTTTTGCAATTGTCTACGACCCACTGAATTCCGGTGTTTGAATGCTTCCTCCATAATTCAGTCTACTAATTAATTTAGTGTTTTTTTTTTTTTTTTTTTTTATTTCAACGTTCTTCCCAGTATTACAGATCACTACCTCCCAGGGATTCAGAATGGTCAGATTATTTTCTCCATTTTGTAGATGGGTTAATGGAAATACTTCTGAGTACAGAATATCTCAATGACAAAAATACCAGAGTTCAGTTTAAAAGTTCCCTAATTCACTATTTAATTCTTAGCATTGTGAAGCCTTTATAGCTCCACCTACAATGGAAAATAATGGGATTCCCTTAGATTTCTTAGTCATTAGTTGTGATGTCATTAGTTATTGCCATTATTGGCAAAGACTGCTAGACTAACTTAGTATTTGAAAAATCCAGAGGTTTAGCAGATATCTGTCCACTTATCACAGTGTCCCACAGCACAGTATCTGGAACTATCTTCAAAAACAATTAATAACTCATTATTATTTAATGGTTTCCAGGTAAAACACTTTATGTCTTTTCTTAATTTCACATTCCAAGTCTAAAATTTATAGCTAGAATCTGCTTAGAAAAGTTTTCTTGTCCCTTTAATAGTTTTTTTTTTATTGTCCACAGAGAACAGTAGTGTATGTCTCTACTGTTTGAGACACAGAATAATCTACGAAATCAGAATATTCTGTAAAAGATACCATTTTGCTTTTTATTCACTTCTGCAACTGTCACTGAATTTAATGAGAATTAAACACATCTGTCATTGGGCAGAATGGACCCCACTATTTATTAAAGCTGAAACCCTCCATTTGACATAAAGCTTTCTTCCAGTCAATAATTAAGAGATACAGGACTCACAGATATGTGGTTCCTAGACTATGAGTAAAACATGGTGATGAAAGAAGATGAACTGGGGAGAAGTTTTCCAGGACTACAAAGCATTCTCCCTGTTAGTATGGTGGCAAAACTGGGTTATCTATCTTTGGTGATTAAAAGGAAAATAAGTATCAGCAATTATTTCTTTGTTATCACACAATCTGTTATAGCAAGTAATATGAGTACATTTGGTTAGTTGGCGTGACTCAACTGCTTTGTATTCTGTGAAATCATCTGCAAGGTATAATGTGGATGTCAGGACCAGATGTCTTTAAGAATCTACACCCCTGAACTCCAACCTGCTATTAGTCTTGGCATAGCTGGACATGTTAGAAGCAGGACCTCCATACAGATGTGATTCTAAACCCTCCCCATGGTTCTGAATCAGAAACCCTGTAGTGTCCCCTTCTGGGACTTTAACAAGCCTTCCAAGTGATGCTATTGCTCAGTCACTTAAGTTTGAGAACCACTAATCTAAATGATCTTTGCAATCTTGTAAGGTAAGATGGTGAAATAAATACCAGCTTAGGAAGGATGGAAAGGTACTGGTATTTTTTTTTCATTTTTGCACATTTTTTCTGCCATAAAAATGATACTATGTAACATAAAATATGGTTACTTTTAAAAAATATTTATTTTACTTTTATTAATTTCATAGACCATATTCCATTTTTTAATTATTCTCTTGGTTTGGAAAGAGGTTGCTTAGCATATTTAACTGCATTCTGTTTTTGCAATTGTTTAAGCAATGTTATCTGCCCTTAGAACTCCAGTTATGTTATTATACCTTAAATTATTCTGCATTTTTTCATCCAAATATAAAATAAATTAAACACTCATAATACTCAATTGTTTTCCAGATTTCTCTGCCATTACTACTTCTTTATTAGCATGAGGAACTATTACAACACCCTTTTATTTTTTTGGATACAAATGTCTCAGTAAGAAGAGATTCTGCTCATTTTTACTATCCCTCAGCTCCTATGATCCTCAACAAGACTCGCCATTTGTTCTCCTGTATTTCGTAACAGAGATGGGGAGTGGGTAAAAGCCACTGGTGCCAGCACACAGCCAGAAAGTGCATAAAAACGTCTAATGATACAATTTATCTGCTGGACTAAAATACATTTCATAAGATGGAGGAAATAACTCTTTTAGTGCTGCATTGGTGATGCATTCTGCATTCAAACCTCCTAAAATTCTCTCTGGCAACATAGTCCATATTGCGATGATGGATAACTGATCTCCAGCCGTGCTGTAAAGTGATTATTAATCTGTAAGCATCTGCCTGCTGAGGTATTCTATGGTTTTTAAAAAGTTAAGAACCATTTCTACCCTGTAGGAGCCATTAAAATCTTTTCGAACCCTTCAATGTGGGACCTCCTGTCTGTTGCCATATTTCTTTATTAATTTAAGCCGACTGCCAAGACTACTCTGCACCACAGTCTAATTCCAGAACCACAGAAGAAGCCCCATGTCATGTTATAAAAGGGATTGTCACTGTGCTCACAAATGCCACAGATCAACCAGTAATTTTGTGGAACTTTCAAGTCTCAAAGGCCAAAACAACAAGAGAATCACATCACATCATGGGATTTCAAAGACAAAAAGAAACTGGGAGACACTACACTAAGACCACATAATTTAGGGGAAAACAAAGAAAGACTGAACTAGAATACCTGATCTTCCAAAAAGATGCATCAAATAACATCCTTGGAAATGTTAGGTGGAAATTGGCACAAGTAGCCTGCTGTGACTGTGGGAAGTAGGGAGGCGACATCACCCTACTTCTCTTTGCTCTTGGCAGAATTCTGTTCAAGCATATCCACAGAAATACCAATACCTAGCCAAGCTCAGAAACTTCCAGTTTAGTGCAATTCTTTACACTTCACAGATGGTAAAACTGAGACCCAGTGAGCTAAATCACTTGCACTCCAACCTCAGAGATTATTCATAACAACTTGATGGACTACCATGTGTCTTGACCCTCAGTCCATTGATTTTTCTGCTAAACTGAACAAAAACAAGCTAATTAAGGAATACTGAATAGAAAAAAGGATAAGAATAATGGAAAAAATGGAGTTCTTCTCAGTGTAGGAGTTGGAACTCAGTGTAGGTTCCAACCCTCCTCACTAAGGCAAATAGATATAAAAATGTTGAAACTAACAGCAGGAGGAAGTTTGACCAACCAGAAGCAGATGTCTCTGTGTCCTGAACTTAAATAATACTGGACAAAGCTCTATCAAATTCCAAGCATAAACATACTGGGTAAGATGGTCTAGATAACCATTACCTTCTAGCAGGGGAGATTAGAATGCAGTTTTAAATGGACAGAAGAAAAAGAAAAATACACATTGTCAGAAGCAGATGATCATAAGGTTGGTTTGTGATCCCATTTCCAAGCCCATTCACATAGGTTTGGGGCAGGGAAGGAAAGTCAAAACAAAGAAAATGAATATCTATATACCCATGGAGACAAAAAAGAAATTTTATTCATTAAATAAGAATACAATGCTATAAAAAGAGAACATTTAAAAAGCAAAAAGAGCTGAGCTTGGTGATGCACACCTGTAATCCCAGCAGCTAGGAAGGCTGAGACAGAGGATTGCAAGTTCAAAGCCAGCCTCAGGAATGACGAGGCACTAAGCAACTCAGTGAGACTCTGTCTCTCAATAAAATACAAAATAAAATCAAAAAGCAAAAGGAGCTCTTAGCTATTAAAAATGCATGTTACTAGAAACAAGTGAAAGACAAACTTAAGAGATCTCCCAGAAAGGAGTGCACGAATACCAAAGGAGAGCAAAGTAGAAGAACAACATCCAAAAAGCAAGCAGCTCAAAGAAAGACACCATAACGAGAGGAATCATCAATAAAACAATTCAAGAAAATTTTCCAGAACTGAAATGCATGATTTTCCAGACTTTGCCCTACAAGATGTCAAGTACAGTTGGATGAAAGGCACTAGCGTGATTGAGTGTGACATTTCTGATCAACTGAAGTAATGAGTCCACAAGAGTCTAGGGAGGGAAACAATGCACAAAAAATCTATGCCATTGCCCAGTGTGGTTCATGGTGCACATCTGTAATCCCCTGGCTCGGGAGGCTGACGCAGGAGGTTCGAAAGTTCAAAGCTAGCCTCAGCAACTTAGTGAGGGCCTAAGAAACTTAGCAAGACCCTGTCTCAAAATAAAAAAAATAAAAACAGATCTGTGTGTGAGACACTGGGTTCGATTCTCAGCACCACATATAATATAAATAAATTAAAACAAAATTAAAAAAAAAAAAACAGATCTGGGATGTGGTTCAGTGCCTGAGTGCCCCTAGGTTCAATCCCATTAAAAAAAAAAATTATGACATTATAATGGCTTTAGACTACTTGAAGCTAGATGAGAATATAATGCCTTCAAATGCTAAAGAATTCGCCAAAAATACAAAGAACCCTATCAATAAATGGGTCAAGGAACTGGACACTGTACAGAAGAAGATATACAGATGATTAATAAATATATGAAAAAGTGTTCAATATCTCTAGTAATTAGAGAAATGTCAATTAAAACAACTCTAAGATTTCATCTTACTCCAATTAGAATGGCTATTATCGAGAACACAAACAATAATAGATGCTGGCATGGATGTGGGGGAAAAGGCACACTTTTTTTTTTTAAAAAAAGAATAACTTTATTATCATTAGCATTCTGTAAAGCTGAGAACAGATCTCACCTCCGATCTCTTCACTGACAGTTGGATATAATTAACATAATTACGTTGGTTGGACTGATGATCATTGGCAACAAATTATTCTTCCCTCATGTATCTACAGGAGATTTAGATTATCACAGTAAAGCTGCATTTTTTTTTTCAGAAATAAAAGGTCTCTATAGGTTTGTCCCCATACTTCTTAAGAAAACAGGAACCATAAAATATAATCTTTAAAAAAGCCCTTTAGATATGGAAATTTGTCTAGCTTAAAATCTGGTGGGAACTCACTATCAACTAACAACAAGAAGGAAGTGCTATAATGCTGAACTTTGATTAAGAAATAATATGAATGTAAGAGAGCTAGCTAATATTTTGGGAGCAATTTGCAAAGAGTTTTTTAGGCATGAGCGCTTTTCTTTTTTATTATAAACAAATGGGATACATGTTGTTTCTCTGTTTGTACATGGAGTCAAGGCATACCATTTGTGTAATCATAAATTTACATAGGGTAATGCTGTTTGATTCATTCTGTTATTTCTCCCTTCCCCCCACCACTCCCACCCCTCTTTTCCCTCTATACAGTCCTTCCTTCCTCCATTCTTGCCACCCTCCTTAACCTTAACCCTAAACCTAACTCTAACTCTAACGCTAACCCCTCCCACCCCCCATTATGTGTCATCATCTGCTTATCAGCAAGATCATTTGTCCTTTGGTTTTTTGAGATTGGCTTATCTCACTTAGCATGATATTCTCCAATTTCATCCATTTGCCTGCAAATGCCATAATGTTTTCATTCTTTATGGCGGAGTAATATTCCATTGTATATATATATATATATATATATGACCCAGTTTCTTTACACATTCACCAATTGAAGGACATCTAGGTTGGTTCCACAATCTGGCTATGGTGAATTGAGCAGATATGAACATTGATGTGGCTGTGTCTCTGTAGTATGCTGATTTTAAGTCCTTTGGGTATAGGCCAAGAGTGGGATAGCTGGGTCAAATGGTGGTTCCATTCCAAGCTTTCTAAGGAATCTCCATACTGCTTTCCAGAGTGGCTACACTAATTTGCAATCCCAACAGCAATGTATGAGTGTACCTTTTTCCCCACATCCTCGCCAACACCTATTGTTGCTTGTGTTCTTGATAATCGAAAAGGCACACTTTTACATTGCTGGTGGCATTGCAAATTGGTGCAGCCACTCTAGAAAGCAATATGGAGAATCCTCAGAAAACTTGGAATGGACCCACCTTTTGACCCACTTGTTCCACTCCTCAGTTTATACCCAAAGGACTTAAAATCAGCATACTACAGTGATGCAGCCACATCAATGTTTATAGCAGCTCAGTTCACAATAACTAGATTGTACAACCAAACTAGATGCCCTTCAACAGATAAATAGTTAAAGAAATGGAATATTATTCAGCCATAAAGAAGAATGATATTATGGCATTTGCAGATAAATGGATGGAATTGGAGAACATCATGCTAAGTGAAATAAGCCAATCTCAAAAAACCAAGGTCGAATATTTTCCCTGATCAGTGGATGATGATATATAATGAGGGTGGGGATGAGAGAAGAATGAACTTTGGATTACATAGAGGGAAATAAGTGGGGCTCTGAAAAATAGTGGAATGAGACAGACATCATTACCCTATGGACATGTATGATTACACGAATGGTATGAATCTATATCATGCACAACCACAGAATCGAAAAGATGTACCCCATTTGTGTGCAATGAATCAAAATGCAGTCTGTAAAAATTTTAAAAAAAATTTATAATGCTAAAGAAACATGATTTCTAATCTAGAAGTATATTCCAAACCAAATTTATAATAGTAAGTGTAATAAAGACCATTTAAACATGTAAAGTCTCAAAATAATATTACCTTCCATGCACTTATACAAAGCTACTGAAGAATGTGCTCAACCAAACTGGAGAAGTAAAACAAGACACACAAGGCAGCAGTCGGCTGAATGGTTGCTCCTCATAATACATGTCACCCTAGATCTGGGAATGTGACTTATCTGGAAAAGGGGAATTGGGTATGTAATTAAGTCAAGGATGACATGAGGTCATCCTGGATTTCGGGTAGACCCTCACTCCAATGACATGTCCTCATTAGAGAAAGGCAGGGGTACTCTTGGCAGAGATGCCAGAGAGGTGTGTGAAGAGGGATTTGGAGACTGGAGTTGCCTATCACCAAGCACACCTGGCCCCTCCAGAAGCTGGAAGAGGCCAGGGAGGATTGCTCCAAAGCCTGAAAGAGGGTGCACACCTATACCGTCACTGGAGAATGTGGAACTGTAGTACTATAGATAAATAAATTTCTGGGTTTTATTTTTTTAAGTTGATGGTAATTTGTAACAACAGTACTGGGACAGAGACTTACAGGAAATGGAAGCTACAAAATAGGAAAGAGGAAATGAAAATTATCGGGATGGAGGTGGAGGAGATCCCAAGGTGACCACTGGGCAACAAGTCCAGAGTGGCTCTAACAGAGGCGTCTTCATGATGACCGCTGTGGACGGACTGTGCACCTATCCCCACATGCACATTAAATCATAACCCCCAGCAGGACTGATGAGGAGGCGGAGCCTGTGGGAGGTCACAGGAGTGGAGACTTCATGAATGGGATCAGTGTCCCTATATAAGGGAGCCCAGAGACTTCCGTCTCCCTCTTTCTGGCATGGGGTCATCTGCATATCAGGAAGTCACCCCCATCACACACAGGACCTGTTGGCACCTTGATTGTAGAAGCACCGGCCATCAGAACTATGAGAAGTAAATTTGTTGTTTAAACCACCCAGTTACAGCCTGACCCAACACTCTGACATGAATAGACAACTTCACTGTGTCAATAAATGCTCTGGCAGACAAGGATTTGAGGTGCATTGGTCAGTAAGCACACAGAAGTTTAGAATGGAAAAGTAAATAAAGTTGAGGAGAAGGACATAATAATGTCAATGACGAGTATTGTTCTAATCAAAATTATGCTATCGTTTGAGGAGGATGAGGGACAGAAAGGAGTGTAATTGGAGGTGATTCTAAGTGTGCACAGGTTTGGGGGTGCTGTGTATGTGTGTGTGTGTGTGCTGAGCAGGTGGGCTAGGCCAGGTAAAAGTGGGGAAGAGCAGAATCCTCATCTTCTATGAAAATTGAACCCCTAAAACAAAGAGTGAAAATGAAATTTAAGCATGTTAATTAGAAGTATAGCAGGGAACAGCAAAAGAATAACCTAAATAATTGAAAACCATTACCTTTGGGGAATATCAATACTTTTAATAACAATTTATTAAATAAATAAATCTGTAATAAAAACAAAATAATTTTGATTATATCCATAATACTGCATTTCAGATATTTAGGTGATTCTCTAACATTTTCCCTACAGAACACTCAGTGTGGAAGGCACTATCATGCCCATTTTACTGATAAGAACATTGAGACTCCAGGGTCACACTACTGTGTCAGAGCCAGATATGGAAACTAAGCTCTCAACTTTATAGAGTTCCTGTCTTCACCACGTTTCTTGTGAAAGGAAATAGGGAAGCTGAGTTTGCTGTTTAACAAAGCTTGGAGAATGAGTAGACTCTTCTCTATATTATCTATGTGTAACTTTGGTTCAGAAAAAAAATCACTACTGCAACTATTCCATGAAAAGTTGGAAATTGTTACCTGCCTTATTTTGGGTGTGGACAGTGGCTGGGAATGAGCATATCTGGGGGTGGGTTGAGATCAAGTGTGGTGATAGAGGGGTGACCACTCCCCTGGCCAGATCAAGACTCCGTTTGACCACTCTTGGTGGGTTTAGGAGGCAAATGCTATAAGGAGGAGAGACCCCCGCAGGACTGCAGGTGGGAGACACCAGGTGGTGAAGGTGCAGGTTTAGAAGGAAGAGGACACACCTGGCAGGACACACAGGTGCCAGGTGGCACACACCTCTGCAGTATTTGCATTCTTGTGTCAACACTTCACTCCCATAGACTGAACCAGCACCTGCCTCAGCCCGACAAAGTTTGAGAATTTGAAGAAATTAATTTGCATGAAAATGAAGCAAAATATTTAAACCTCAGTAAGAATGTTTGCTTGCTTTAGTTGTGCCTGAGTTTATGTGCGAAAATTATCACCATTCTATATGAAATGAGAAGATGAGGTATTCAAGGACATCCTTGTTAAAAGTAATGGATTTTCAATTTAATTTCTAAGATGATGTATTGTGATAGAAGCTTTTGAAAGTAGAAAAAATTAGTCGTCTCTTGATTGTTTTTAAAATATTTTCCTCAATATTTGAACTATTTTTTAAAAGTATATGAAAAGGAAATCTACAGTCTAGAATTAGATCTTCGTAGGGGAGGGTATTGGGGATTGGCCACAGGAGTGCTTTACCACCAAGCTACATCTCCGCCACATTTTTTACTTTTATTTTTTTATTTTGAGACATGGTCTTGCTAAGCTTCCTGAGTCACTGGAATTATAAGTGTGCACCACTGCTCCTGGCTTAGAATTAGATTTGTTTTAAAAATATATTTGGGAGATAGCCTCAAATCCCAAATACTACAGGAAATTGACTATCTTGTGTGATGAGGCACAACACCAAATAAGACTGAACTATATTGTAGCTTCAAAAATTACATATCCTTTAGACCCATGACTGCCAAAAGGGAAAATTTAATAAAGAAGCTCAAAGTCATGCTTCTTGTATTTCTAATAATTGAAATAGTTAACACTGTATAAGTGTTTATTGGGAACAAGGTACTGTTACAATTGCTCTACCAACTGACTGACTCATTTGTTTCTCACGGCTTATGAGATTGGCACTGTAGGTATCATCACTGTTTTGTACAAAGTATCCTGTCCACTGGTACTGACAGCTCCAGAGTCCTGACTGCACTATTGAGGAGTAGATTTGCTTTTCAAAAGAACTAGGACCTCTGAGAAAGATCTTCCTTGTTGAAGAAATGCATGACTAAAGGGCATGCATTTGGCATTCACAGCTAGATCCATTGTTTCACTTTAGTGACTTCCAGAAACATGAGAAAAATCTCATTTTTAAGTCAGCAGATCATTAAATAGACTGGTAACCAAAGCATGCACATCTACCCACTATCCCTGTTCAACCTATTGCTTAGTAGTTTGTTTTCCTTTCTGGAATATTAGACTGACAGTCCTGAACGTCGAAGGTGTTGGAAAGGGAACAGTGCATCCTTTACACTCAGGCTAAGCAAGCTCCAGCTTTCAGCTCTTACACTCCATGCCTGCAAACTGGGGCAAATCCTCCATCATCTGACTCTTAGGGGTTGCTATGGTTTGGATAAGTGTCCCCTAAATGTCCTTGTGCTAAAGACTTGGTCCACAGGTGCTAGGTGGGAGGTGGTGGAACTTTTAGGAGGTGGAGCCTACTGGGAAGTCCTTGGGTCATTGAGGGAAAGCCTTTGCAGAGGAATGTGAGACCCTGGTCTCGTCCTCTTCCCTCTTTGATTTGTGCATCATGAAGTGAGCAGACAAACTCCTCCACATACTTCTCACCATTGCACCCTGGCACCCCACGAGAGGCACAAAGCAATGAGGCTGCCTGATGTTCGACTGGAGGGTACCAAACTGATGGCTAAAATAAACTTTCTTCCTTAAAAGTTAATGGTCTCAGGTATTTCATCACAGTGACAGAAAGCTGACGACTAATTCAGGAATTAATACGTTTGACTGTTGTAAAGAGAACTATACAGGGTTGATGTGCCATAAATGTTAGTATTACTTTATGTCTGGTGGGATCTATTTTCATGATCTGGTTTGCTATCAATCAAGAAATAGCACAGATCTGGCAGTGAAATCATTTTGTGAAATACTAAGTATGGTTAAAGCCAAGCTCAGAACCCAAGAAAAAGAGAAAGATCATCTTCAGAGATTCATTTTATCATGGGAGGTCTTCATTTTCCTTACTGATTTTCTTCTATTCAAGCCATGTTAGTACAGTGAAGATCAAATTTAATAGAAAATGTTGTCTGCATTTGTCCTCAAATTATACTTGAATGGATTAGTTAACAACCATTATACTATAATTTTGGAATTACAGTGTGAGAAGAGAGCACTACTTGAAATAAAATTTATTCAGAATGAGAGGGTGGGGGAGGCATGCACCAGCAGGCAGTCTGGTGCACTCAGAGATTTTACAGATGCCCTGGTAGCTTTCTTTGTCCAGAGGCACCCCAAGCCTCACCAAAACAGACTACAGAACTGAGGTGAGCATTTCCAACTGAACACCCAGGGTCTGAACAAAAGATTCCCACAGTGCTGAGACAGATTCTCCAGGATGGTGAAGTGGATCATTGGTGCCATGTGACCTTCTAATTGAAGACAGTAACACCAAAGCTCATCTAGAAACGAAGTCAACAAAGACAGTAAATCCATCCTCTTAAGAAAAGACTGTCCGTGTATGTTTTTGTATTTAAAAGTTAAGAAGCACTGGGCCTTTACTGAGCCAGTTGCTATACAAATA
This sequence comes from Sciurus vulgaris, assembly GCF_902686455.1. Classification (NCBI taxonomy): domain Eukaryota; kingdom Metazoa; phylum Chordata; class Mammalia; order Rodentia; family Sciuridae; genus Sciurus; species Sciurus vulgaris. The sequence goes on along the minus strand of NC_136474.1, from coordinate 76,490,237 downwards.
TGCATTGTACATATTTCTACATAGCATTCAATTCTCACAAACAAGTTTTTGAGGTAATTACTATTATTCCCCTCATTTTCAAATGAAGAAAACAATATTAAAAAGTCAAGCAACTCTCCCACGTGTAACACCTGCCAGTGGCAAAGGTGAACGTTTTTTTGTAATCTAACACCAGATGCAGTGAGTGTCCTTCCTGCATCGGCTGAGCCATATCTCAGTTGACTTGGTATTTTCCAACGCAATGCCTTGCATGTAATAAATGACCAGTAAACAGTGGAATATTCCTACAGTTGAAGACATTGAAGAATTTTGTAAAAATGTACCCATGAGAGGATTAAATCCTTAAATAAAAATTGGTCATAAAGCCTCAGCAGGAATTAATTTATCAGATTAACAGAGCAGAGAACATTGATCTGAGGAACTAGGACAAAGGAAAAGACAAATAAAATAGGGAAAAAGATAATGTTCACAGAATAGGATAGTTCCTGATAAGGGCACAATTATGGGGAACCAAGTGCCTTTTGTATCTAGTCAGGACGATGAGGGGAAAGTGATGCTAGCTTCTCCACTCACACAGCTCCAGAGCATCCTTTGTGCAGGGTGACCCTGCCCTTGGCTGCAGTTGATGGTTGTGATTCATCACGCTCAACCATATCAGCATCGGACCCTCACACGGTTCAGGCAGTGAGAGAACCCTGGTCAAGTCAGGTTCTTTCCAGAAGATGAAGATTTATAATACATAAATTGAGGCATCAAGCAACATGTATCTACAACGAATGGTGGACTATGTTGACCCACAGTGAGAGCAAAAGCTTCCAACCTGCAGAAGAAGATTCAGGGGAGAACAGTCCTGGAGTCACACAAGTGCCTGGTCCTGCCTAGTTCCTGAGGCCAGGTTAAGGCTCGTCCTCTCAAGCTGCATGCTGCTCAGATTGCCCTAGATATTATTGGTTCATAAGACCCCTGTTCTCCTTAAACTAGTAAAAATCATATTGTAATTATGCACATCTGAAAGTGAGCGCATCTTCCTAACGCCAAGCTCTAGCTTGCACTTTATCATTTTTCCAAGATACTCTAAGTGATGCTTTACCCGATTCTCATGCTGATGCTACTGGCTGCCTGTGCCTCATCTGATCAGCTCAGTTTTTGACTCCTACGGGAATGAGACACGATATTCAATTGTGAGGTTATTATTATCTTCTTGGTGGCAGTTAGCCTACCCTATTTTGGAAAAGGACTTATCCAAAGTCATAGGAAGCTGATTAAAGCAGACCCAGATCAGGGTGGGAAATGTTGCTTATCCAATCCACTCTTCACGATGCTGCATTAATTTGTAACAAATGTGTAAAGGTGAAAGGGAGTAATTAAACCTTTATTCCCATCTAAATGAATGCTTTTGACTAAACCAGCATGCTCAAAAGGCAGTCCTATTACATGAAAGATTCTATAAATGGAGAGCTAGCATAATCTGTGCAACATTAAATGAGTAAAAGAAAAACCACTGCCTTTGGCTCCGACAGCATTTCCTATCAGTTTAATTAAACACTCACATGAATACACACACAAACACACACACACACGCCCCTAAACAATCACAAATCTGAATCTGAGGCTCATTATGCCGACAGCCAGATGATTCGAAATAAAACTTGAAATGGTTTCTGTCACAAATGAAAAAGAACAAAAGGAGAAGGAGACAATGTGGCCACGTATATGGAATATAAAATGTGATTTAAACCCTCAGGTCCCGAAGCTACAAGTACCTTATTTTCAGCCATGAAACTCACGAAGGAAAGATTGTGATTTTCATGAGCCTGAGCTGCAGGTAAAGAAACCAGCTTCAGTGAGACGGTTGGCTTCTACCTACCTCTGGAGCTTTGCTTCTGTTGTTTTAGGATTCAAATGTTTGAAGACGGTATCAAAGTTCTTTCCAAAATAGTGCATGCAACTGTGATCTGGAAAAGAACTAATCTTCTTGGTGAAATTATTTCAAATGATTTTCTTTAAAACGTAGAAGGCAATAGAAGATGGGGTCTAACTGCAGTGGAGACAGGTGGGGGATGGAATCCTGACTGAAATCAAGATCTAAGTTGCTCTAGTCATCGCAAATAATATATATCTGTCTAGACCCCCCTAAAAATGTTTTCGGAAATTTAGAATTATCACCTTAAGCTAATGAGCTATCCCTTGACCTGGTCACTTCTTTCCCTTCCCTATCAAATCTACAACTAAAAGGCTCATAGTATGAGAATCAATCACTTCTAATGGCTAAGATGGAAAAACACTTGGTTTCTGGGGAGATTGGTAGGAAGGAGATGCTGCACTGAAGACCTTGTTTGTCGCCAAAGGACAATAAAATGGGTTCCCCAAACTAATTATCTTTAGACTGTTTCTTAATAAATGTTAAGAACCTCGCAGCCCACCCCTGCCCCCACCAAAGAGGAAGGTTTTTACCTTTCTGTATCATCAAACCCATTTCTTCCTGTTTCAAATACAGAAGAAGAAAGTATGGGCCCAGCCATAAATATCACATTTTTTATCTTGACAGAAAGTGGGAAGGATACAAGAGTTTAATGGCATTATTTATTATCCACATCGTACGCATTATTTTCTGCCACTATTGGAGTTTTGCGTTCATTTTCTTACGAGAAGTTATTTTCATATTAGATTAACCCTGGTGATTTCTACTGCATTTGAGTATGTATAAAATGTGTTGTTTTCCATTGGGAAGTTAGTAAAAAAGTCTTGAAGTACCCTCCTCAAGTTTTGTCTAAGTATCGTCTATCCCCAGAGATGAAGAAAGCAAAGCACAGAGAGACGAAGCATGTCCAGGGTTTCCACTGAGAATTCCTGAAATGAGCTGTCAGGTATTTCCCTTGACAATTGGGGGTGGGGAGTTGAGACCAGGACCATGAAAAGTACAACCAGTTTTCTCATAATTACATTTTTTTGTTCAAATTGAAGAAGGCTAAAGAAAAAATAATACCAGAGAAATTATTTTCCTAAGCAGACACCAATTCAGGGAATGGAAAGAATTTCAAAGACCACATGGTAAACATTTGTTAACCATCAGTCTAAAGATAACCAGTCTGGGGACCCCCCATTCATTATCCTCCATAAACTAGAAAGTCTTTCCCCTTGGCTCTCTTGAGACAAAAAAATGGTGATTTGGGGACCAGATAGATGAAAGGGGCAGAGATCTGAGTTCTCTTCCTAAGTTGGTTTCTACCAAACTCTGTAATCTTGGAGAATCTACTCCATTTTTGGGGGCCTTCATGTCCTCACCTATAAAATTCTGCAACTCCATGTGAAACACTGTTCAAACTGGAAGCCACGACCTCCCGCCATTGCAGGGAAGGCCGCAGACTCCCTTAGTTCATGATGATAGAAATTTCCACTTTCACCACAGATAGATCGCAGCCCAGGTCAAAAGACCATGTGACCTGCCATTAGAATCTATTACTGTCTTCAAGTGATGCCTTTGACAGAATTGAATTGGCAAATGAGTCTTGGAGAAGACAGAGAGGAAGCATGGCAATCAGGGCTTTTCCCCTTTATCCTGCTATTAATGAATCATATGATTCTCCTAGCCTCTCCAATATGAGTGACAGCCTCCTTTGCTCCCACCTTCCCTCCACCTTTAAGCTAGTATGGTAACACTATGTGATCTGTTTTCTCCCTCCCTTGAGTATATCTATTAGAAGTGTGAAGCGTTAAAGTCATTTTCTCTTGCTTAAGTTGTTCATGTCTCTTAGGGCTGGGTTGGAGTTGTTAGCACTTTTGAAGATTCAATGTGAATAATCCTGAAAGACCTTAAAGACATGGCAAAGTTTTTAGCATCATTATATCACTTGATTAAAAAAAAAAATGTGGTGTTTAAGCTGGGCTCAGGGTCATTGCTGAGCCTGGGAAGTGCAGCAGAAGGGGAAGGTGGAAAGAGCTTTGGAGACCCCTCCACACTCACCAGTTCAAGGGCAACCAATAAGAGGTATTGCATCTGTGGCCAGGATCAATGATTCACCTACGAAACGGAATACAGACCCTGGAGGCAGGCAAGCGACCTGACCTTGAATTAGTCAAGGAGGAAGGTAATGCATTACTCTAGATGCCAATTAACTTGTTGAATCTATCACCTGAAACCAGTGTCATGGGACAAATGTTTAGAATTCTGGGATTCCAAGCAGCGAAGCAATACCTAAGGCCTCTTTGTCCTGTTTTTCCTCTAGCAGGTGAGCTGACTGGGGTGAGGTGGCTTGTGACATCTGACAACTATACAGCTGGAATTAGCACCCAGACCATACCTGTTCTGACTCCTAGTTCATTGTTCTTTCATGAAACCATGAACAATTTGAAATTAGCTTTTAAAACAACTGTACCATCTACTGGACTATAAACAATAGGTGTCTTTGAAAACAAATGTGTTTTTTTTTTTTTTTCCCCTAAAAGTTTATTTGCTTTCTAGTTACAAACATCACTGAAGAAAATTTTCACAGTTGAGTTTTGGGTTTTGATATATAAGTTTTCCTAATATGGTTGGAACAGCTGTCATTCTTTCACTTGGAAGATCTGGGGATAGAGGGAAACCACTCATCCCGTAAAGAGGGTCTTACTGTTTTCCTTCCCATTTACAACTGCTCGCATGGTAGCCTCCAACCCCACAGCCACCTCCTGCCAACATGGCTCAGCTTCATCAAAGACCATCCTGAACGCAAAGCTTGAGAACAACGTGGGATGACTGGCTACAATTTGAACCGAGAAAACTGAGGTCATTCACATGATGGTGGGTATCATGTTACCCAAGGAACTTCCCTTCTCTCAAAGAATGAAAATGATTCATGAAAAGGACACACCATTTGGCATCAGGTCAACAGGACTAGAAGTTGAAAGCAGAATTCACTATCGGACTTCTAATCTCCCATGTCTCAATTTGGCACACTCCATCAGTAATAGTAACACAGAATTTTACAAATCCCCAGAGAAAAGGCCATGGGACACCCCTACAGGCACTTAACAGACTGCGGGGTTGCTGTTTCCACAGATGAGCACAGAAAACGTCGATTATTTTTCTCAATCATATCTTCCACACTCATCCCTATTATCATCAAGCAATATTAGCAGGGAACTGCCAAAACATGGACTGTTGGAACCTGGGTCGTGAAATATCACATATATGGTTATCCTACCTCTGTTTTCAGTGCTAAGAAATTTCCAACCTTCCAGGACCCAAGTAACTATATTACTCTACTTATGCTATCTGCAATTCTGAAGGGGAATTTGTTCCATTGACTTAAGGGCCTTTAAAATACAGATACATTAACAGAGAGATAAATGTTTTGAGTTCCAGAGGATAGTGTGTAATTTGGAAGCCAATCTCCATTCATCTTGGTATCACACAGAAAATAACACAAATGAAGGATACAATACATATGTATTAGTGAAATGATGGAAGGAACAAATTTATTCCAATGGTAACATTGTGTATTCCTTTATTTAACTTGTATTGGTCAAAGATCACTGACAGTGAGGATGCTCAGACTAGTCATTTGGGGCAGGATAAGAGTAGAGAGAAAGGTTTTCCTCCCATGGTAGTTTGGTGGGTATGGATGGTGAACAGGGGAGGAAACTGGGAATGAGCACACAGGGAACTCTCTAAAGCAGAGACAGGAAGGAAAGGGAAAATGAGAAAAGAACAAGGGGGGTTTGTCTACAAAAGGTCAAAAGAACTTACTGTACCACCTGTGACATTTCACTGTCCAGAGGGGTCCTTGTAAAAGATTATCATCCATTCATTAACAGAATTTCATCCATACAGCATAGCATGAAGTCAGGAAACCTTATGGAAGACAATATAAGTCAAGACTGAATTCTTTGTGTGTCCCTACTCAGGTCTTGTAGCCCCAGACTGATGGGACAACTCCTAGAAGGCTTGGAGAGGACATGGGCCTCTCTCTCTGGGGTATCAGCAAGCATGAGGTCATTCTGGAGCACTCAATGCTGACTTCATTGCTGCAGGTTCCTTTCTGGGTCTCTGCCCTTTATGTAAGGCAGAATTACAAATATTTCCATATGAGAAAACTAATAATGAAGACTCAAGGTTCAGCAAGGTCAAAGTATTCCAAAACCTTTGAGAACACCAATTTTTCATTAGGGCTTTCTATGATTAAAACAATGTTCAGTAGGGCTCTTCTGATTACAGGACTTAGTAATACCTGTGAGCAGAAGATGCATCCTTAGTCATAATCCTGATATATATTTATTACAGGTTCACTTTCTTTTAGCTCCCTATAATTTCTCATTCTCCTTGTAGAACTTTGAGCTTAGAAATATACTTCAATTTCCCCCATAACCTAGAGTTAGGTGTTGCTGCAGTGATTTTTCTAAGAATAATTTCTGCTTCTGTTTTCATTTAGATTTACCTAGGTCAATAGAATGTGATCTTTTATAGATGATTTGTTTAGTCCAATCAAAATGCTGAAATGCGTAAATGAATGACCCTCAATAATGACATACAGGGGTGAACAAGGTTGGCCTGTGTTCTTTTACACATCAAAGAAGAAATCTGCCAGTGTGGGGGGTGAGGGGGATGTTGACATTATACATCCAGGGTGTCTATAGTTATTAAAGTTGAATCCACAAAACCTATTGTCTCCAAAATAGATGAGGCTTGCCTCAGCACTTAGAGGCCATCATGAGTGGACATACTTCTTTTTAAGTGCTTTATGGAAGATCATGCCTATCTATTACTGTAAATAGGTAGTTCTTTAATGCTTAGTGTGTGTAGGACACAAAATTTGATTTGAAGGTTAGAGTCCCTACCCTCTAGGACTTAGCATCTAATTCTAGAGACAATAAATGCGCTACAAAGATCAACAGATGATTCATACATTTATATTGTCTTAAGGCTGTCAGGAAATATGATGTTTTGTCCCCTATTGAGGGATAATTATTTCATATATTGAGATTTAGTGAACACAAAGTGACACTTGTAGGGGAAGTCACTGGACTTCCCGACTTATGTATTTGAAAGTCTTCCACTTGCTCAGTCTCAAAACCCCTCAAATGAAATGTTTTCTATTGTAAATTCTGCAATTCTGCTCCTCCCTCTCTGCGGGCATTCCTATGGCATGGCTGCCCATTTAACAGATCTCACAGTACATAGACTAAACTGACAGACTTGGATCCCCTCTTCAGATTAACAGAGCTTCAAAAGGCAAATAGAAAAATCTAGAAAACAAGTAGAAAATGAGATACTGTCAGGTATATTCTAAGTCTTGTGAAAAATGTTCACAATTTATATCCCTTCCTTAAATTCTCTGGAACCTAATTTCTGCAAAAGGGAAGGCTATTTGTAGCACTACTGGAAGTCACTTTTGTACATATTTGCATAAGCCCACAATAGGCATACACATAACTAAGCCAAGGAACAGTTGGAGGAGAACATCTATTCCTAAAGTGCCAATGACCATCAAATCTTTAATTATATTCTCCTCTAGAACAGAGTTTTGACCATCTATTTCCAGCATTTTAAACATGTCCCTAAATCCTTTTCTGATTCTTCACAATCAAACAGACATTTAACCAACTGTGCCAGAGGCAAAGTCACATGATCAACAAATCCCAAGTCCTTTCCCTCCTGAGCCCAATGCAAGGTTTTATTTCCCAGGTATCTCTGCCGTGTGACTGAAATGTGTCCTAACAAGGTGAGCAAATGTGAAGTGTGCCATTTCCAGGCCTTTCCCCCAAAGTCTCATGTGTGATCTCCACCTGCTCTTTATCCCTTCACCTGCCAGCTGGAGGTCATGGATCTGAAGGACTGTGAGGCCTCAGTTATGCAGGGTCACAGAAGGAAGACTCCTGGGTCTCCAAATCACTATGTGGAACAACAAGAGATACCTGTGGACCTATTTTATTATTAACATAAATGAATTGAGATGTTGATTGGTGCAGCAGTTTGTATATCCTTATTAACACACTAATGTAAGTCAAATAAGCATCCAATTAAAGCAAACATGTCACTATTTTTGTCTAACTCAATTATTTCTGTAATTATTAAAGTTTACAAGACTATTTCTTATCATTATTACATGTAAGCACCAGCCCCCATTTTCCATTCACTCTTATGAAGTACATGTATCTGAATATTTGAACTGGACCAACATATCTCTGTAAGCAAAGATGTTTATATTACCTAAACTAAACTACCGGCTATAGCAGAACCCCTAGGAAGAAGCTTAACAATACTTTTCCATAATGAACCACAATCTACACCAAGCTCCCATCAGGTAACTTGCTGTCTGTTTACATATTATAGTCTGGAAAAAGATAAACAAAAGAAATTCATAGATTACTTCCTTGGTCTGGGTACTTGTTTAGTTCTGAGGCTCAGAAAACAAGAAAATGCATTACTTTAAAACTTATTTGTGAAGAAAAAGAAACCAACACAAGTTTAATGTAGTGGCAACTCCATGAGTTTTGAAATGATGTGCAGCTACAATCACGGGAGAAGAAGACAATAGGAAGGATGTCTTTGGTCCTCTGAGGGTTAGTTTGATTCAACTCTACCAAGTCTCCTGACTCTTTACCATGGCTGTGGTTGGCTTTGGCAATCATCATGCATCTGTTTTCTTAATGCAAGTCTCTACATTGCTAAACATACTAGCTATTAGTAAGACTTCAAATTGGCCATTAAGAAAAGCAAAGAAATTAATGAAAAATAAATGCTACCATTAACTCGAAGTATTGCTTAAATGCATGGATGAGGTTGGCCAATGAAACTGACTTCAGAAACTAATTAGAATTGAAGTCAGAATTGGGGACAGGCAGTTAGTGTAGAAATAGGGGATCAGGGGATAGGGTCAAATAGAGGAAATGGAGGCCATGAGAGCCATCTGCCTCTGGAAGTTGGAGACTGCCCCTGGGAGAATGGAATGCCAAGGATCTCTGGAGCCCATCGATAACCAAATTTACCTGCCCTTATCAGAGCTGCTAATTAATGCCCCCTGGGCCCTTTCCTGGCTGAATCACTTTGGCCCTCCCCCTGCCCCATCCGCTTCTCACTTTTTACGCCTCACCTGTAAAACTGGGCCTAGTCAAGTAGACAGGAAGGAGAGATAAGGGGGAGAGATTTGGAGAACAAAAGATATAGGGTGTGCTCACTTCTTGGGATTCTAGAACATCAGCCATGACCTCCTTCTCCCTCCTGGGAGAAGTCTGTATTATTACCTTTAAATGAAACCTGCTTAACATGCTTTCTTGGCGTGCTTCTCTGATGTTATACTCCAACACCTGAGGAAGCAGAATTCGTCACAGGTAAATGGCGGTATCAGAATGATCGATTAAATGTTCCAAAGAGCACACGAGAGTGTGAGTTTAAAGACTTCCTTGAGTTTTATTCTACCTTCATTCTTTGTCCTCCTCTTTTCAGCTGTTTTGGGGGAACAGTATTTATGGTCACCACATCATCTCAATTCCCCATCTGAATTCTAAGTCCATGTGCTAAAGTATTCAGGGGTATATCTGTTTGCCTCTTTTATAGCACATATTGCTTCATTCTGAGATGACTGGATTGTTTCATATTTTGATATTTATCCATCTCTATGACTAGACAGAGAGCCTTACTCATAGATCCACACTCAGAACCTGGTATACAGGTAGGATTCAAAAATCTTGTTCAATGAATGAACAAACTGCATGTTTCAACTGATTTCAGATGAATAGTCATGCATGTAAAATTACCATCAAAGCAATACAGTTCATCATTCAGACATTACTATATAGGAAACTGTTCTTAAAAACCTCCCTCAAGGAGAGATTCTCCCCAGGTTTGAAATCCCAGCTCTGCCATTTGCTATTGGGTAACCTTGGGCAAATTGAAGATAGTCTCTAAGCTTCTATTTTCTCATCTTCAAAGTTAGGATGACAACAAAGGCAATTCACAGCAGTTGTAATAAATACATGTAAAGTGCTTTAGGGAGTGTTTGGTACAGAGTGACCATTTGGTAAATATTAGGTGCATTTTCTTTTTACTGAAACCCAGAAGTTTCTCTGTCCAGCATGTTCTAATTGGAGACCTGCAGGAGACTAAATGTAGTCTTGTTTCAGCCTAAACTACAAAGAAGAAAAGTTATCACTGAATTCTTGTATTTTGGTAGAATCACCAAAACTGCTGTAACAAATAAGACAAACACTGTGAACACAATCAAGGTCAGCAAATCCTTTGAAAGGCACAGAATGTGGCATCTGAGTGCATGAGGCAGAACTGGACCAGAACCAATGATTTTTAAACTGTTCCCCTGAAGCAGTCTCCTCTCCCATACAACAGAGAAGGTAGAATGGGCAAGTAGAAACCTCCCCAACCTAAGGCCAAATGCTCTTTGAAATTTTCTCTCTAACATTACAATTTTATGTAAATTTTCATTTTATTTCATATCATGTGCATGGTTAATTTAACATTAAAATAATAGGGTTATTGGGAAACCCCATTATTTTATGTGTAATCAGCTAGGGATCGTGTGCTCATGACCCCCTGCTACATATTTCTATTTGAGAACCATGGAACTAGGCCACATGAAAGGTCTATAAGGCACCATAGCTCTAGAAAGGGCTGGGAACTCAGAAGTAGAAGAACATCTGCCCTACTAAAAGCTGTTTTTATTGACTCCAACTCTGAAACCACCTGAATATCATACAGTAAGCAAATGCAGCTATCAATTCTCATAATGAAATTTATCTATCAGCACTGACCTAATCTTTAACCTAGCTCATTATATATAATATATATATTATATATATATAAAATATATAATAAGCATAATTCATAATCACAGCTGTTTTCCCTGTGTCCACACACACAAAAAAAAAAAAAAAATCAAAGAAAAACTGTCCTGCCCTCTATAGGGAAAGGCAAGGAAATCTATATAAATTTTAGTTGGGATAGGGTGACTGTTGTTATCAAGACCAACCCTATGGTGATAGACTCTAGGTAAGACATTTTCTACATTAGCAAACAAGGAAGGTTAAAGGACATGTGTATCCTTTTCTCCAGAAAAGCAGTCACATGGGGAAGGCAATTTAGCAGGGCTAATCCAGTGCCCTCAGCCTGAACAGACTCACTCCAGACGCCAGGCCTTTCAGTAGATGCTTCTTTGCCCATCAGCGGGACAGCCTCTTTGGGGACCCATTGTGATGTTCAACTCCCTTAGGGAATCTCAACCAAACTTTAGGCATCTGAGGGACAGGAGGTGGCTATTGTGCCTCTAAGGATTAAGAGACTAAGGAAATAAAGGACTCTGGAGGGGTGAAAGCTAAATACACTTGCTGTCAGAGCCTTTGGGCTCTGACACATGAAGGAAAAACTTATTGGCCAAGGGAAACAAGGAGAAAAGAGTCAGCAACAGACGAGTGTGTCCAGATTGGGGGTTACAGGCATCAATTCCCCATGCCCACCCCAACTATTGGAAATTACATTGTCTCTCAAAGGCAGACTCATTCTAAATATTTATCAATTTCTCTTAATGAGTAGACTGAAGTTTAGAAAAGCTTAGATGAGGACCTGAATAGCTTTCTCCAATGTGCCCACCACTTCTTATTTAATGTAGCCCTATAGCAAGCAGTCTTATGTCCCAGGAAACCCCTTAGTCCTAGGAAAACTGGGACAGTGGGTCACCCTGCTCCTGAAGAATAACTCCTTATTGCCTAGTTAAAACTTGAACCAAAGACAATCTCTTTTTTAAAGTTCACAGACTCCCATGTACTCACCTGAAGTGACAGATACTAACAAAAACACAAGTCCCCTTCACTCACAACTGCTTCCAAAAGATTCTGCAATGGCAGAGACAGGCTTTCTGTTTCTCCAGGAAAAATTTTTTAAAAAGGCATTTTACACAGCCAACATAAGTACAAGGAGTGAAATTTCCATGGGAAGGAAACAACAAAATGAAAAAGGAAGCACCAATATCTGTAAAATCTCCTGCTAATGTCTCATTGTCTTCTCTTTCAACCTCTATCAAAGTAATGTTTTGAGTTCCAAGTTTGTTTTAAAATTGCCAGTATAGATCTGAGCACTTGATGATGCTTGAGAATCTGCATTTTCATCTGCTGGATATACAGATTACTGCAAATCAAAAATCATGTTGTTTCCCATTCTCAATGCAGAGCTGACGGACAGCTCAGCAATCCTCAGCTCATAATGGTTAAACCTGCTTAATTCTTTAAACCCAGCTCTTTATATATGGAGCTTAGTTATACATCTAATATTCACCCACTACTGATGTATGAATGTCTTTTAAAGGACTAAATCACACACTTTAGATCCTAAGCAGCTCTGTCTAGGTGTTCTGATTCCATATCTAGCCACATGACTTTTGATAATTTACCCACTAATATTTTCATCTTCCCATTCAAAAGTAGTACATATAAAAAGAGTACCCATACCAATTCTGGGTTTAGTGAGTGTATATTGAGAATGCTCTGTTTGGAAGGAAGAGAATTAAAAAATCTTAGGGAACAAAGGAATAGAAGGCCTTCTGAGAAACTGAGGCTGTGTGAAGATCTGCCCTTCAAATCCAGGTTCCTACAATCCAGTCAGAAAGATTTCAGACATGTACCTCAGAGTAAGAGGCATGGTTCTATTGCAGAGATCAGAAAAAGAAAAAGGGGACACTCTTAAGGGAGAGAGTGGGTCTTCTCAGAGAAGAGGGAGACAGAAAATGTGCCTCTCCTGCCCTCCAGTTTTATTGGGGATCTGAGAGAATTTTCCAGAGAGTTCCTCCCAGTTCCACCTCTTGATTTTGACTGACAGCAAGATGATAGCAGACTTCAAGTACCTATTGTCATGACAATTCTAGATCCCCTTTGGCCCATGCTGACCAGCTCTAATGGGATTCTTAATCATTTTTATAGGATTTTTTGGTTAGGAGGAATTATCCTTATCTTCCAGAATCTCCTCTGTGTAAAGGGTCACAAAAGTCTCTCCCTTCAAAGTAACTTGGGTTCCTTTTATCAAGGTTTATTTCCTGCCTGCATTTCCTTGAACAAACAAACAAACAAACAAACAAAACCCAGGTTTGCTAGGGATGTGATACCCTGTCCCCTAAGGTCAAGCAGGGCTGCAGGTAAATTGCTTTGTGACCAAGAGGGCATATGGGTGCCAGCACAGTGGGCACAATTTATACAATTATTCTCTTAACCTCATGTTCCCACCATCTTCAACTGTCCCCTAACTAAAAAAGTAGAATATCTTTGCATTCAAAGGGCTGATCATATGGCATAGTTAAGTAGATTAAACACATTAAACATAAAAATACAGTTACCAATGAATTGCCAATCATTCAACAGAAATAAAAATTACGTAACTATTGAAGAGGACCCATTATACAAGCCTGGTTGGCCTATTCTGAAGGGAAATTATAAAGATTAAATCACTAAAGGATGGTGAGGCATTCTTCAGTAGGCTTTAGAGTTCAAAGAATTTCTATGGCCCCATATATATAGCTATTTAAACATTTAAAAATTGACATGACCAATAGCTACATCTTTACTTATGGATACATAGTATCTCCCACCCAGTCTGAATCACAGGCTTAATAACTTCTTCCTCTGCTCTCAGTACACCCAGCACCTGGTCCTGAGCCTAGAGCAGACTGTGCATTTGAAAAAAGTGATTCATTTAATCCTCCTGTAGTTACCACCAGCTAAAGCCATGGTACTCATGATAAAAGGCTGAGTAGGTCTGAAGTTTTGAGACTCAGTGTTTATCAGTTAATTGTGAAACTTTAGCCCAATTGTTAACCTTTTGAACCCTTGATCTCCTCCTAGTTCAAATAGAGGTAATAATAGTAAGAGTTTCTGAATAAGAAGTCTTACTTCTTAGCCTAGAATCTAACCTTTAGTCCAACTCAGTACATACTCAATAAAAGAAACATTTATTGTGGTTGCACCTCTAAACAAAGCATCAACCTGTCATTTCTCCTAGATACCTTGTTTCTGGTCTTCTAGTGTTCAGTCATCCTCTCCAGAAGGTGGTCAGTGAAGCAAAGAAGGGTAAAGTTCAGAAAGTAGGGAAGACCAACTGGGAGCAGTCCAAGAAGATGGGACTCGTGAGGTCACAACGAAGAGGATATGGCAACCACAGCACAGTAGCAGACAGGTCTCACCTGGGATTCCTGAAAATCTAGGGCTCTCCTACCAGGTAGGAGCAAATAAAAGTAATCTCAGGGCCTTCTGCAGGGCTATGATTAGGAATGTCATAAATAGCCAGGATAGACTGAAGTAAAGAGGATGTTTCCATTACCTATTCTTCCATCCATCTATCTATTCTTTCAGGCATTAAATAATTATTTCCAAACACTTAACTCTGTGCCAGCAACTGTTTCAGACATGTGGGAGTGAGCAAGAAAAACAGACAAGAATCCCTTTGGGCAAGGATATTCCATTTTAATGTAGGGAAATAGGCCATAATAATAGTAGTAGTGGTAATTATGATAACATATAGCCAAGCATAAGGCATATAAGATGGTAGTAAATCCTATGGAGAAAGATAAGGGAAGTAGGATGGAGATATGGGGAGAAGATTGTAGATTGGAAAAGGGAGGTTAAGGATAATCTCACAGGGAAAGGGACAGTGGAACAAAGACTTAGGAGAGGAGAAGAAGTACACTGTGCGGTGGAAGGAGCATTATGAGAAGATGGAAAGCAAGACGAAGGCCTAGGGATACACTGACAATGGGCCAGTGTATCCAAAACAGAATTAGCTAGGGTGGACATTACAGGACTCGAGCTCAGAGGTAAAATGGTGACACGGATTATACAGTCTTTAGGAAAATGGAAGGACTTTGGTGTTTGCTCTAACAGACATGGGAATCCATTGGAGGGTTCTGAACAAGGAAATCATAGGACCTCACTTACAGGTTTACAGGGTAGCTGTGGTTGCTATGTTAAGAAAATTGCAGTGAACCAAAGGTGGGAGCCTAGAGAGAAGTTTTGAGGTTCCTGTGCCATAACTCCAATGAAGGCAAATGGTGGCATGGTTAGGGGATGATAAGTAGTTAACTTTGGGTAAAATTAGAAAGCACAGCCAATATGATTTGCTGATAGATTATATATGGGGTGTGAATAAAACAAAATAGGCAAGAAGATACCAATGTTTTGGCCTAAGCAATTGAAATGATGAAAGTTTCCACTGACTCAGAGAAGACCATGGGAGATTGAGAAGATCAGCTGTTCAGGTTTGGACAGAGTTTATGTCTGATGTGTCCATTAGATAGGCAAGTGGACAGCTGGAGTATGGGGGAGAGGTCTGAGGAGGAGATAAAAATAGGAGCATCTTAAGCATAACTAGAGTCATACTGTACAACATCCCCAAGCCTGGCTAGAGAAGAGGTTCAGGGCTGAGAGTCTTGAGATGCTTCAATGTCTAGAGATCAGAAAGATGAAGAGCCACCAATAACAAGCTAAAAAGCAACCAATGAGGAAGGAGAATGACCAGAAAGAAGAGTTTGATAAGTTGGAAACAAAGAAAATGTTAAGAAAGGAGGAGGGACTTACTGGCTCAAACACCACAGAGAGGTCAGTCAGTCTGACAAGTGAGAAATGAGCACTGACTTCAGCCACACTGAATTTAGCCTTATGACATAACAGTGGTTTTAGTGCAAAGAATGGGGTTGATTTGAGGAAAAACCTCAAAGGAGAGGCGTTACAAACAATATTCAAATTCTTCAAAGTTTTTGATGGACAGAGGAGCAGAGACATGGTACAATATTTAGAGCAAGAAGTCATCAGGAAAAGATGGTTTTGATGTTATTAGTATTTTATTAGTGTGGGGAAATTCTGTGGGGAGAGGCTGGTATAAGGTTTTGATATTATGAACCTTTTGTAACCACAGGGAAAGAAAAGATTAGGACTGATTTATGAGATGCTTCAAGGTTGGGTGTTACACCACATTTGTCAGTGTGCAAATCACACGGGGCTGCCATAGCACAAGTTGTTAGGTCTTGCCTTCCCTCTTCGTTTTTAAGACTCAACCAACATAATTATTCTAGTCAAAAGCAACAATAAAAAGACTTTTTTTTAACATTCTCCCCCTTTCCGTGGTGAGAATTTTTTAAATAGCACACCATGTTAATCAAACTCTAAAATAATATAAATACATTAAAACATAATTTTTAAAGAAACTACTATAAACATAATGCTTGTCACAGCAAAGAGGAGAGGTAATCTCAAATTTTATGCTGGAAGCTTCTTTGTCAAAGAGTAGAATTGAGATGTTTTGTTGAAGCATATTTTGTTTTTATTCTGAATGAATCACTGGTGCTATTTCATTGAATTATGAAAATTTGGGTCAAGAAAAGACCTGTTGCAAGGAGTGGAAGAGAACATAGGGAAAGAAAAGGTCACGAGAGATGATCTCATAAACATTCGTGGTTTTCCTGGTATTTCAAATTGGTCACAAGGGATGAGGAGGTTCTATCTGAGTAAAGATGTCTAAGGGTCTGGGAGCAAGGACTTCTAACCATTGCTGCCCTAAACCCAATAACAGAGTAGTGCACAGGGCACCCCCAACACATGTAGTCAGGGAAGGTCAGTGAGTCTCCTGATATAACAGTCATGAAGGGCACTAGTTTGGTTTCCCTGGCTCACTACAAAGGCCGAGGATTGTGGGAACAGCTACTGTCACAATGTGGCTGATGGTGGAGGTGCCCCAGAAGCAGTCAGCCACTGCACCAGTGTGACTGAACATCTAGAGATTTAAGCTGATGTGAGGTATGAAGCAGAATCAAAGCTTGAAGTTTGCTCTGCAAAATGCCAAGACTTGGCCAAGACCCAGACCAACAAGAACAGTAAGCACATCTTGTACTTGACAGTACAAGATCCATCTCCACTGGTGACAGCAAAGGGCAGGATCCAAAAACTGAGAATAGATCAGACCTCACAGCTCTCAGGGATAACTTTTGGAGCCACGACACACCCACTTTGGTCTAAGTTATTTGTTATTTATTTTTATTTATTTATTTTGGTACCAGGAATTGAAATCAGGGGCATTTAACCACTGAGTCACATCCCCAGCCCTTTTTTATATTTTGTTTAGAGACAGAGTCTCACCCAGTTTCTTAGGGTCTTGCTAAATTGCTCAGGCTGGCTCTGAATTTGTAATCGCCCTACTTCAGTCTCCTGAGTCACGGGGATTACAGGCGTGCACCACCATTTGTAAACCAGTTGAGACAGTGGGGGTAGATGAGAATTTTGAGGGTAGAGTTTGGATTCCCCAAGTATAGGTCACTGGGTGCTTTAATGATAATGTAATATTAAATAACTGAGCATGAGCATATTTACCTTAAGAGGTGAAATAAGTCATTTGATTAACTAAAGAAACTGAATAAGGAAGTGAGTTTCTCGAATTCACAATTGAAACCCTGGTTCACTTGCTTTCCATTCTCACCATCTTCAGCATGTTTCACCCAGGCCTCTCTGATTGTTTACTAAGACATACTCAGAAGATATTAACAGTTATTGGTATATTTGTGATCCTCAAATAAAGTCCTTGTTTTATAGGTCAAAATTACAGACAACAATGATAGAAAATAATAAAAGATGTTTGAGTATTTTAATGTGTGTGTCTTCTGTCACTGCATTGGGGATCCATTGAGCCTACCAGCTCTAAATTTTGTGCAGTGAACATATTTAATATATGGCAAATATTTAATATGTGGAATAAAGGTATTTTCTGTATACTCCTACTGCAAATAAAACCGGATAACAAATTTCAAAATAAGACTGAATGTGATACATTCATTCACCTACCCCCTTAAGAGAAGCCACTTTAGGTGAGATGCTTCTGCTTTGTGATTTCTCTACAACTATCATATTGCATTAAATTCCACTCATTCCTCTTCTGCCTTTCTTCTGGCATCTCATTTTTATATCAAAGATTTCATTGATGAATTTTTAAAAGCACAATTCATAATTACAAATGATTCCAACTACAAAAGTGAAGAGCTTTCTGTGACAAAGAGAACGAGAAATGAAAAGCTAGTACAAAAAGCTTTTTGCGTGTTGCATTTCCATAAAGCACAATATAATAGGGACTCTATTCACTGCAATACAAATCGGAGTGGAGATTCTGTTTTTTTTTTTTTTTTTTTTTTTTTTAAGAGTCTGAAAATGAAAATGCTATATAAATTCTGTCTGGGAATAATATAACTGGGAAGTAGCAGTGTATGTTGGAAAGACCTCAGACAAAGTCAGAAAACAGTGGATTCTGAAACCAGCTTCACAGATTGCAACTGGACACTGAGACTTTATAAAGTAGCTCACTGTAAAACAGGAGTTCTGACGAGATAGCCCTTGAGCCAAGTTCAGGTTATTGACTATGAAATCTATCCACAGGCATTCTATATATCATTCAAAACATCACCATCAGCTTTAAATAATGGGTCTTTGATATTCTCTCATTCATGAAATATGAAAACCTGGTTTATTTTTTAAACCTGAATATCATTAGATAGATTTAAACTGCATTATATAAACATCTAACCTACCATAGAATATAGCTAAGGCATTAACAAAGTTGTCATTAGAATATCTGGCATGTAACCTTTACTCTATCTTGAATGCATAAAGAGGACCCACTGTTACTAATGGAGACAATGAATTTACCTATTTCACATGAAAGTCACAGAAAATTGATTAAATTTGTTAACATACACCTGGGTACTTATTCGTGACAGATGATGAAAATGCACTATAAAGTATATTTATTTACTGAAACAATCATCATCTTCATCATTATTATTATAAAATTAATATAGTTTTTGTTTCTATTATTGCTGGGATATGATGGAGCCTCCACCTAAATGTAAAAACTGAGTCTTATGAATAAAACCTCCAGAAATACTTGAAGGTTTGCTCTTACTGAGGTATTATTTTCACAAACAGACATCTTCTTTTTTTTTTTTTCTTTCGGTGCTGGGGATCGAACCCAGGGCCTTGTGCTTACAAGGCAAGCACTCTACCGACTGAGCTATCTCCCCAGCCCCCAAACAGACATCTTCTATATACTTAAATAAACATACAGCAGAAATGTGTTTTCAGCAGAAAAGCAGGAAGAGAGTGGCCGTTCTCCTTTACACTCCAAGAATAAAGACTTTGAGGACCAGTCTACAGATGTCAGTACCTTTACACAGAGCTCCTGATTTAAGGCTATCAATTTGATTTATTTCAGAAAATGTCAATGGCAAGGCTAGATATAAAAACAAAATTCAAATTTTGAAATAAATAATAAAATAGCAGCTTAACTGGAGGCTGGCACTGTGCACATGTGTGTAAGCATGAATATGCATATACTGGTGTGCACATGTCCTCATACACAGGGAATGCACATAGGTGGTGTACATGTGTGTCTGCACAATGCATGTATTGGTGTGCTGGACATTGACAACCCTCTTCTTGTCA
Source organism: Sciurus vulgaris (assembly GCF_902686455.1). NCBI lineage: Eukaryota > Metazoa > Chordata > Mammalia > Rodentia > Sciuridae > Sciurus > Sciurus vulgaris. The sequence goes on along the minus strand of NC_136474.1, from coordinate 76,470,791 downwards.
CAAACACCATCTCCCTTCTATCAACAAGACATATAATTACCCCCAAATAAGAGAGCAGCAAGGCTCTTGTAGAACATGACATATTATATCAGCTCAGATTTCAGTATTTCAAATTGTTCTCTGGAATTAATTCTCTAAATAACCCAGGCAGTCAAAGCACAGATCCATTAGGTTCAGTAGAACACATTCTTTAAATGTTAGTGCCATACAATGAATATTTGATAAGTATGTCATTAATAAACCTTGGTGCAACATAATTGATATGTGGATGTTTAATGACAATTCCAAATGATGGAGCACATGGCATCTCCCCGTCCCTCAATCATCATGCAGGTTGCTCCTACACCATGCAATGGGCTTGACTGGGAAGGCAAAGTCTGATGTTCATTAGTGGCTATCCATAAAAGGTTTTCATTACAAGATAAATGATTATGGCCTGACTTTATTAATTAAGCATGCATTTCTGCAGACCAAAGTAATTGAATAAAATGGTCAGTAGCTTTTAAACTGCACAAAATCTTAATGCGTTAGGAACAATTCCACACTCATTGTATGCCTTTAAACTCCTGTTGAGAATCAATAGCCTCTGAACTGAAAGTGTTGTTAAATGCTGACTGAATTTTACATTCAAGATGTTTTCCCTCTTTCATCTTGCTTTTGTGACTGTCTTGATAATCTCATAATCTGGTTTCTCTTTCCACTCATCCTGAATCTCTTTCCAACCTTCAGTAACATAACTCTAGAAAATGGACAGGTCAACTGTGGGAGCATGGGTGCTCACGGAAATGTAGTGACTTGTTGGATCTTGGAGAGAATTAGCAGCTGCAGGACAAGTCACTAGAACTCCCTTTATTCTTGTGTCACTGAATCACACATAGAAAATGAACTAATGATCCACATTCAAATATTCCAAATCCTTCCTTATTTTGGAATCAGGAAGGATGCTTAGAGCTTGATATAGCTATGGAAGAATTCCCTTTCTAGCTCTGACTGATTCAAAAGAAAACAATAAAGGCATCTTAGAATAACACCTTTGAAGTTAAAAAAAAATACTAAGAAAAGAACCTCTGGAGTTTTTTTCTTGTGGTATATTTTTTTCACATGAACAATATTTTGGAGCAAAAGAGTTCTAAAATAAGTTTAATAAATTTTGTAAAAAAATGATTTTCTAGATGGCTTTCAACATTGGAACCATGGAAGCAAAGATTAAAATTCACTTTTACTCACTTTAACTCCGTGGTCTCAAAAACACCTTGAAGATGACTTTGGCATATAAAGCAAAATGTATCTTAATAGTGTACTTCACCCTGAGCTAAGATTAATTCCATATGATCAGAGATGATGCTGGCAACATGACAACTTTTTCTCCCCAATTCTACCATGAACTAATTTTATTTTGTGATCACTACCAGAAATAATTATGTTGTAAAATTAATTCCACTTCTATTGACTATGGTCATGATATGGTTCATCAACTTCCTGTATGAACATAAAATAAGAAATTTGACCTCACCTTGTCTAAAACACTTTAATTGTAATGTTATTGCTTGCATTTATTGGTAATTACTTTTATCCTCTGTGAGTGTGCTATTGATTCTTCTGTATGCCTTTCAGTGGAAGCATTAGCAAACATTTAGCTTTGAAGGTGATGTTTTAATTTCATTTAAAAAAAATTTAAGGACCTTGACATTAACTCTGATCATAATATTTCCAACCCCCATGAATGAAAACATTTCTATAGTTTAAGGTCTACCCTTGTGTCATAATGGCAGAACACCTGGTATCGCTCAGAGAACCGTGGCATACAATTCCTGCATGAACTAAATACCTCTAGACTCTTCCAATGATTCATTTTGCATTAGTGCAATTGTTTCCAAGTACATTTCATCCTGTTTTATTCACCCTATTTTCTTCTTGTTGTAGCATTAACCATTAAACTCTTTTATGAATTTAAAATATACTGCAAAATTAAAATTTCTTTATTAAATTATTAAGTGCTCCCATGATTCCTCTGCTCATTTTGATTCATCTTTAAAATATGACTAACAGATTTAGGGATAATTCTAATTTAATTTTTTATTTGTTTTTCAAATACAGGAGCCTCCATCAGTATGTTTCAAAGTATCTTTTTCTCACATTTCAGCTCACTCTCTGCTGCTTTGCCCTTTATTCACATCATTTATTTTTGCTCCCTGATCCTTCAAAGGCAGTGGCAAATCACCTTCCTTCTGAGCCACTAGTTTTTTACTGAAGACCTACTGATATTTTGAGGAATTCTATCATTTTTCTTGTCCCAGGCAGACTCTGCCACTGAGCAGCTCCATGACCTGAAGTACACATCTTCATCTCTGAGGAATAGTTTCTGCATGTATAGAATTAGAAACCTGGAAAAGAACTTGGTGATTCTAAATGAATCAGACCTGGCCTGTGGCCTTTAATTCCCTGTGTTATAGCAGGACCCTTAGTACAACAGTTGAGCATGGCTGGGTTGGAATCCCAGCTTCCCTACCAGTGGCTCTATGAGCCTGAGCGACTTATTTTTAACCTCCACATGCTAGGGAATCCTCAATTTTAAAATGGGGTCATTAGTTCCCATTCCATAGTTGGTGAGGATTAAAATTAGCAAATATATTTGAGGTGCTGAGAACAGTGCATGGCACCTAGGAAGCACTCCATGAATGCTAGCCAAGCATCGAGTCCCTAAAAAGGGAAAACATCATGGCACCCTCCACCCTGCTCCATCCAAATGTAAATGAAAAGACACATGGTTGTCCAAGCTTAAGAGTACAGAACTGTTCATTTTCCATTGTAAGATGCAGTTCAGTGTAACTTTGGGTTATCAGATAGCTTTTTTATTCTACTCTAGGAGACCACACTTGAGTCAAATGAAATGATCCTTCTGTGAGGTTACCATCTATTCTTTTGTTAAATGGGTTGACATGGAGAAGCTTAATTAGCAACTCAAAAACATTGTGTATATCTTCAGATAGGAATTTCTAGAACTATTAACCTGCTTTATGACTTTTTGTGATTGACATATTTTCTAAAAATATATAGACCAACCAACCTCACATTTTCCCAATTCTGTTTTGAGCCCTATAGATAAAGACAAAAATGGACATGTCTTAAGAAATAAATGTTACTAATGCCATTGTTTTGCATTATTATGTATGTGTATATTTTTATACAGATGAAACATGGAATGCTAAAGGGTGAGATTATTCAAGGATGAAGAAGTGTATGAAATAATACATATCTGACTGTTAACAAAATTGCAAAGGTTGGGAGTAGGAGTTTTGTGGGCACAGAAGGCTGAGGCATTAGAAGGAGGAGACCACAACAAAAATTAAAAATACATTTAAAATATAGAATATGAAGTTGGATGCATAAATTGAAATATGTTTGTGTATTGCTATAAAATTAGAAAAAAAGAGTTTCCACATAGTTCTATAGGTGATGTATTGTCACTCAAAAAATGGAACAAAATCTATATGGTATGATCCCACTTTGTTATAAAGAAATCAAATATTAGCATCTTCTGTATAGTAGTACATATGCTTGCATACATCTGTGTGAATGAGGAACAGTATGTCAATTATCCTGTTTATGTTGGTTTGGGTTTCTATGTGAATGGGCAAAGTAGAGGGCTAAGAGGGGAGAGAATGAACTTCGGCTTTTTTATCTTTGTATTGTGTTTTTTGTCACAAGTAGATGCGTATTAATATTTTGAAGTGAAAAATGTCAAATAAAATATTGAAAATACTAAAAAAAAAAAAAAAAGACTATCTCCATACAGTGGCTTTGGAAATTTTAGTTGAAATAATATTTTTTTTAAAAAACTATTGCTTTTTTAAGTTAATGATTTGTTTCTCTTACCCAGCTTTGATGGTACTCTAAGCTGGAACTTTCTGGGCATGTACTGCCTTGTGTCAATGTGCTGGGACTATGTGACAGGAGAGCTGTGCCTCAGTGCTGCTTACTTCTAGTACAATTTTCTATTGTTGTGACATGAATCACTGTTCTGAGTAATTGCTTAGATTCTTTCTGCAAAACCCAGTACTGGCCACAGTGGTAGTGCACATGCCTCCATTCATGGAACAGGGACCCTCACATATGAAAGCCCTTGCCCCTGTTTGGCTGAGTCTGAGTAGGGAATCAAAAGATGTGGAAGAAATGGAGAAGACCATGGGTCCCTCCAGGATCCAAGAAATATGCTTATTAATAATATATTGGAGACAATGTAGATGCTCTTTTGGAATATTTAGGTGGGAAGGATTGATAGAGGGACAAAGTCAAACGATGCATAATAAATATACTAATATTTTAGTAGAGCTCTGAAATCACCTGAGTATAAGTAAAGTAGGGTTTTATTTGCATGATATTAATGGAATGCAATTCTCCCTAAAGTGAATCTTCTACGTAAAACTTGTGCTACATAAAAGTTTTAAACATTTATCTATTTTTAGATTTGTTTAGTTTCTGCAATGCCTTTCGTGGAGTCCTTTTGAAACCAGTTTATCTGCACTTTCTGCTTACTGGATTATCAGAATAACCAAATACCAGATAACCAAATCCACTTACTCCTCGTATCTGCAAATGGGGACAGGAAACAGCAATTGATTCAAAGCAGTCAAAAACTGGTTGATCAGCAAGCCATGAGAATGCCAGCATTAGAAGATGTGCTGTTGATGTCACATTCTCCCAACTGAATTCTTCCCAGGAAAATCCCAGAGAGAATAAACAGAGGTAGAAAATTGAAGTAAAAGAAGACCTAGAGAGATGAGCCCAAAGAGGGGAATAGCAGCCAAAATGATGAGGGATTCAACTCAGAAAGAACAGAACTATCATGCAAAAATTGGCACCAGACACCTATAAAATACAGCAGCCAGTCTTACTAGCTGACTCAGTTCCTGACCTAGTTCCACTTTCTAGACTTGGTGTACACACCTCTCTTAGGATGCATTTGGGTCCTTCCTATTATTTGCAACCAAAAGATCTCAAGTAAAATACCAGCTTTACTGAAATGCATGGTAAACTATGTCGTCTTACTGAATGGAGCACAGTAAACCTACTTTAACCTTTTATTGACGCCTGGGGCCATCATTACTGACAATCCCCACAAGCTGGTGTAACAGTGTGGCCTTCTGGGCTGCTAGGCATGCAAGGCTCTTTATCTCATCCCCAAATGGTTTTAGAAATGATGCTTTTTGACTCCCCAGCCTCCTTTTTGTGGAGTTTCAATCTCTCCCATTACCATAAATCTGTTTGACTCTAACAGCTTTCTTTCCAACTTTCTGCTTCTAATCTTCTTCTGGAAGCTGGGAAACAAGATAACCAAGCTTGATGGATTTCTGTATAAAATAAGAATATGGCTCATATACCCTAGGTCACCTCCTCAAAATATGATATCTCTATAAAGTGCAATCCTGACAGATGGAAAGAAGGCAGGCAGGAGAAGCATACCTTGGTGCTGATGTGTTCTACCACACTACTCAGCAATCCCCTTAGCCATAGATATTTAATCCCTGCCTCTCATCATTCCCAAGGAGAAATTCTAATGTTGTACATGGCTACTGAACAATAGATAGCTCCTCAAGCTTTAATAGAGAAACATTTTAACACTTTTTTAAATTTTATTTACAAATTGACTTAAACAACATAAGCACATTTGAACCCTGTTTCTGAGATAAAATCAGATACAAAAATAATTGCCTTGAACAATTTACATAATTTTATTTTTTCTATCTTCAAATTAAACCTGCTTTTCCAGGAACAGTTTACTCTTTGACCTTTAGATAACTATAGTGGTGGCAATTTCCCCAAATTTTTAACTGCAGATACAAGAGGGTTTTAGATGGATCACTAATTCATAGCAAATATTATTTCAGTATATATTATGTTCTAACAATAAGCCAGGCTCAGGGGATATTTGTGACCCAAACAGACAAGGTTCCTATTTAAAGAGGCTTATGCTATTTTTAAAATTTTAAAGGCAACCTTGGTGTATTCTGGACAATAATATAAGGAGTGTTTGACCAGACCAAGTAAGTTTTCTCTGAGAGGACATTCCCTAAAAAAAAGTTTGAGGCTAGAGTGTCCATATAATTTAATGTTCCAAACAGATCACTTTTGAGAATGAACGTCACATTGAAAATAATCACACAGGGTCAATAACTATAAGTCTGGACCTTTCCTGAGGAAACCAGATGGATGGCCACCTCGTCTGTAGGTCAATCTCTGGTATACAGTAGATGCTTAATAAGCATCTGCATAATAAGTTGGAAAAGTATGAATAAAAGGAAACATAGGATTAAATTAACAAAAAAAATAAATAAAATGTTTATCAGTCCCTAACTCTTCAGTCTCTCTTCCATCCATATAATTGAGTTTAATCAAATCTTGGTTACTCGTTACCACAAAATGATAAAACATTGTGGATGTTGGTCAACACTCCTAAGAGATCACATAGGAAATTACATGGACTGAAAAACTCTACCCTATTTAAACATCTGTTTGAGACAGACTAGCTTCTGAAATTGTTCTGTCATCCATAATACTATTTTCCTTCAGGTGAGTATCAACCCTTTAGGTAAATTCTTACTTGTTCATATTAATCGGTTAGGTTTATCAGGGTACAAGTCACATACTAGGGTCTACTTGGAATAAAAGTTCCCTCCCAGTAGCTCTTCCGTTCAACCTTTGCCAGTCTGAGTATCATCATTTCGTTGATATTTCTCTTCCCTCTGAATGATAGCAAATGCTATGGTGTGGTCACTCCTATTTGGGCTTTCTACCTATAATGCAGAATTTGCCTGCCCAAATCATTAAGGTCCAATTATTACTCCAGAACTTTTATAAATTAGTCCCCACAAATATGTTTCAGGGCATCTATAAATTCCTGAACCAGTGTGCACAATCTTGTTTCTAAGTATTTCCCCCCACCTAGAGGGAATTCCATACCTTTTCTCTATTTTTCAAATGGTGCTGAGATAGAGACTATAGCAATCATTCACGTCTCTATTTCACGTCCTGTAAAACAAGCCCCCAAATTCATATCCATACTTTCTGCAAGCCACCGGGGACAGCTAGAGAGGGAGGTATGGACATTGGGAGGATAGGTAAAAGTGAAAGGAGACACACACTATTCAGAATGACCTGGGCCTCCACTAAGAAGAAATTACACATGGATTTATGTCTGCTGGGATCTACTGCCCCCAGTCTGACCTCAGTGCTCAGGATTTCTCTTGTCAATCTCTGCTCAAGTATTCGGAATGCTAATGATTAGACCTCCTGACAATCCTTTTGCAACCACCTTGGGTTCAGTTCAGCACTGTCCTGTGCCTTTCAGTTTTTAGCAACCTTTACCTGTCCATGCACTGTTGCCACTGATCACATGCTGTCATGGATTTACTTCATGTTTAAAAATGTTATGTTTGATCTTCCCAACTATGATGAAGACTTTTTGAAGGCAAAAGTCATATTATACCTCTCTGATTCCCTCACTATGTTTAACACTGGCTATTTGTTAAATATTGTTTAATAATAATTCTAAAGGGTTAGCAGAGTGAGAGTATTAGGGATGAAGATAAAGTTTATTATTATTTTTTTCCTCTCCTTTGAAGGTACCATATTTTCTTCCTTTGAAATTCTTTAGGTGCACTAAGGTATCTCTTGGGTCTCTTCCATCAGTGAGAAATATTTTGTTTTCACTGGAGGATTGAAGTATTTGAGGTCCTTTTAAGAATAGGGAGAAGAGAATTGTTTCAAATTGTTCTGAGGTTATTACCTTGGGGCAGTGTACCTCCCTCAGACAGAACTTAGGATGGAAACTGCCAAACAGTGCTCCTGAGAATATTACACAAAAATCAATCAATGGGATTCAAATGTCTCTCTGGGCATTATGCCGAATCTAATATAACCCCAAGATTTAAAATCAGAGACAAAGTTCTGCACGATTCACCTCAGAATGAACTGCTAAGAAGATTAGGAATCGGAGGAGCTTGGGGAGCCTGCTCCAGAACTCTTCATCTGGATGGCAGCAGTATGTACAAAGGAGGACTCTGTGACACCCACATGCAAATTGCCACGGCAGCATCAATATCAAAAAGGTAACAGCAAGAAGGAGAACAGCAGGTGCAATTCCAATGACATGGGACTCCAAATCAGCCAGACAGAATGAGAGCCATAGTGTCACACCCACATGATGACACTCTCCCAAAGGTGATCTTTAGGATCATCTGCAAAACAAGAGAAGCAGTCTTTGGATGTATTAAAAATGTGTGTGTGTGTGTGTGTGTGTGTGTGTGTGTGTGTGTGTGTGTGTGTGTGAGTCTTAAGTCAATGACTGCTCCAATTGATCTGAAGAGGTAGTGGATGGAGTTACCAATGTCAGGAAGGAAGGAAGATGGTGACATTTGTTTTGGTGCTGCAGGTCACTGACATTTTAGACTTGGGAGGAACATACAAGTTGTAGACAAGCAGTGTGCACAATTGAAACTTTATACAAAATTATTACTTATATTTTCAATTTTTCATTTTATTTCAGGTAAAAATGAACACTGAGGATGCTATGTAGGGGTGAGAGATGTTGAGGTCACAAAGAGTACAGAGACAGAGGCCACAGTACCTGCAGGCTTCTACAGCAGGGGATTCAGTGTCAGCCTCTCTTAGACACTCCTTCCAACAGACCGGCAACATCAGTTCCCAAACTAGTGGCCACTTACTGGAAAATCAAGGATCCTGGATAAATATCTGAGGGTTACACTGAAACCGTCCCAAGCAAGGCATCAGTCTGTCTTGGTCTTTTTGGCTTTTCATTCCACTGAAAAATCCCCAACTCTCCTATTTAAAATCTGTTCCTGTGTTAGAGAAACTGAACATCTGAATCTATTATTACCTTAAGGAAAGACTACACACAGAGACACAAGGAGAGAAGTAACAGATAAACAACATTTAGCATTTGCATTTGAAGAGCACACAATATATGTGAATATATAAAGTGGGTGTATTTATAAAGAATTATGCAGTCTCTTAAATTTTGTTACACTGTTTTTCTCAGGATCCATGTCTGCATAATGATGCTATGAAGAGAGAGGTAAATAAGTGCAGCTGCAGGATTTTTTATGGATAATCCTCTTGGAAAATCGAATATCATCTGTAATATTCTTGCTGTTCCAAAACCCACATTTTAAATCAGAGGCTACAGGAGCCACTGCATTCATTGGAAATTATTATTATTACTAGGTGGTATCACTTTTATGTCGAGGACTGTGTACTGCCATTTGCTAGTTATCAAGGGCCATAAATTCTTTTGAAAGGAATTATTATTTAGGTGTTTCACTAAAAGTTATCAGGTTGGTTTCTTTCTCTCCTTTCTTCACCTTGATAATATTCTTATTATGGATGTTTAGTAGATTCTGCATTTGTTTCTATCTTGCATGTCCCATGCCATCCTTTAAAAGAAAAAAAAAAAAAAAAGCATTGTTTTTTAAATATTAAAAAAAAAAAAATAGCCTGCCTGTAAAATACATGCTTACTTCCCTGCAGCGTATTATTTTTTGAATTATACAATGATCCACTGTGGGCCTGTAATTGCTGGATTGTTAACCAGAAGGAATGTACTAACTAGAGTTAATGTTTGGATTTGTTTTAATTTGAAAATATCTGTGGTCAATTGCTCTCTCAGGTCACTGTGCCACTGAGTCCACCAGCTGAGCTGAAGAGTTTCAATGAGTTTTTGAGGTGATTTATCCATAAAGCACTTTGGAGAAGAAAAAAAATTCGATTTCAAAATGATAGGTCACAGGAGAATGTGGCTTAATACTATCTTAGGCCAGAGCAGAAGAAAAAAATATCCTTTAATCTTTCCTCCTGCTATAAACTAAAGTCAGCTATTGCATATTCAATTGCAAAATAAACTGCCAAACATGTTAAATGCTTACTCTTGAAAAAAGAAAGGGATTCTTGTTTGCTTTTGTCTGAACCTTCTAGTTCAGTGCTCATTAAATCAGCTGGGAAATACTATTGGTCATGTTTGGCAGGCATTTATTGGCTTTGTTCCTATTTGTTTTTAGCACTAAAATATGTTATGCTACATTTTTTCATCTGATTTTAAGCTTCTTGGCATTGAAGTTATCCAATGAATGGACTATTTCTAATAAGTAGTATTTTTTCATTCATATTAAGATATTTGGATTTTTCAAGTCCTATGGTAGTATATATTTGAATGTGTCAGAGAAAATTAGGAAAGCACTTCATTTAAGTGGTGAATTCCTCAGGCCAAGGATGTATACACCCAGGGGCACTGAGAAGCACCCACCCGACCTGGTGGTACAAACAACTGTACTTCACAACCCTCCCTGGGTTAAATGGGCCGTGGTCAGTCCAGCTTCCCAAGGCAGAAACCCAGGATTCTGCCCTTCACAATAGTATCCTTTTCTTCTTTCTTAACCAATCAGCAGCCAGATCCTATGAATTCTACTGCCCTCCATTCCTCCTATCTCAATGCTTTTCAACTCTTTTCAATTATCAGCTGGAATATTTTAATAACCTGTCCCTCCTTTGCCCATCTCCATCTCTCCTGATTCATACAAGATATCTGAAGCATCATTTGAGGATTAAAAAAAATATTTACCTTCACCCAATTTGCAACTTTTAAATATTGTTTCAGAAGCTACCCAATAAAATCCAAACTCCTTAGCACAGGTTTAAAACTCTTTCATAGGGTAGTTGTAATTTCCCTCTTCTGCCTTCTTACCACTTCCCCTGCCCTCCAGCCATGCCAAATTACTTGTCCTTCCTTGACTGGACATGATTTTTCTTGCAACTCTTTTCTTCTGTGTGTTGTTCTTTTTGCCTAGCGTATTTTCTTTCTCATCCGTCAAACTTCTGCACATTCTTCCCAGTTCCTCAGGGTAGGCCTTTTCTAAGAGCTGTGGAAGTCTATCTGGAAGTTGCTGGTAGCCCCACACCACTATAGGCACAGCTCTATTCTGGCTTCTTGCCAAAATATGGCTGTGTATCTTTCTTCCTGCACTGGCATTTGAGTCTGTGAGAGTCTGGGAGCTTTTCATATAGCAAAGTTTACTGCTTTGTGGATCCGCAGTTAATATCTATTGAATCAATTAGTGAGAGTTTAATAAAGATTGTTTGTCATGGTAAGTAGCAGGCATCCTTCATGAATCTAATGACAGGAATGTTTTAAATCTCAGGTTCCTTATAACCAAACATCACATCATTGAATTCAATATCAGTATGTATGATGACGATTGGTTGAATTTGACTTTTAAATGTTTTAACCTGTGTAACCATTTATTATTAAGTTAAAATATCAGATGATTTTAATTACTACACTCAAGTTCTGATTTTCCACATTCTGCTAAATAAAATAGTCAAGCCCTATTTTCTTTGTAATAACCTCACCTGAAAATATAACATCTGCCCTCTCCGTGAAGGGACTGAGAAGCTAGTTCACCACCTGCTTAACTCCTGGTAACGGCCTGGCCCTGGGGCACTGCTTTTGCACCCTAAGTGCCCTAAGGGCCAGGTTAGTGGAAGAGGCTCTGCACAGTGTGGAAGGCATCTGCACAGAAGTGGGGAACTTCTGAATATCTATAGTTGCATTGCAATTAGCAAGCTCTGCAGCTTTATTAAAATCTATTCATGCTTTTGCCCATTCATTTATTAATCTATGAATATTAGAAAAATGTGCATTTTTAGTGTACTTCAAAGTCTCAGCAATACCCACTGGGGAGCGCTAGGGAAGCCTGGGAAGTTCCCTCTGCCTCTCTCAATGACAATGCTTACCTCTGATCATTTTTTTATATCCTGTTGCCGTTATAACATTTGGCTGAAAAATGAGCTTGAATGTGAAGTATGAATTAGATAACCACTAAATCGGATGGGATCTTAATACCCTATCAGCTCAAAATCCTATTGTTATGATTATAATCTTTAATCATGGCCAAGGGACACTGAAAGTTAGATTCTTTGTCAGTCTTCATTGAGTTAACACCAGGACTCAGCCTACCTTTCATTAATAACCAACAACTATGAGTTGTAATTTTAGCTAGAGGACCATTTCTTTCCAGTGTTAGCTATATCATGAAAACCCTACCTAGTTCTAACTGTTCTTGACAGATGAGAAATAGAAGAAGGTCTCTTTTTATAACGAAGATTATGAATGTCACTCTGAGATGTTCATGTTAGGATAGAATTTAGTCTTCCAAAAGGGACAGGGGCATAAAAAAATCACATTCCATAACTGTATTATATTCCTTCCCATCACCTAAAGGACAGTGTAATACCAAGCTCTAATAATGCTCATTTGATTGACTCTGCCCAAACAGCCTTCTATCAGGCACAAGCTACTTCTCTGTGATGGATGACTATGGTTTATGGTGCAGATCTCATTTGCAGACGGAGTTTGAAAATTCCCCTTCACTGGCAGAATTCTGATGAAGCCTCTGCCATCATTATTGCACAGTAAACTCATTAGAATGAAAAGAAGGAAAGAGTGGCTGGGTTTGTAGAAGATTTGATCATCTTGTTGTAGGAGAATAATACATTTAATTTTCATTTGTGGGACCTGACCCATCATGAACTTTCCTTTGCTACTAATTGCCAGAGTCCCTTAGGTGCTTGGGATACTTTCTTTTGTAACTTTAAGGTGAAAGAAAGGCAGTAATCAAATAAAACCCCAACAGAAAATATCTGAATGGACACAAATTTCCCAAAATGACTATGTCAGACTGAAGAAATTGAAAATACTCGTGTTTAAAAATTCAACAGGAAGCACTTTCAACAGAAGAGAAAAGACAGAGGAATGTTCAAAGAGAAATAATTATGAACGGTTTCATTTTATTGTTTATGGTGATAGGATTGAAAACATTAATCCTAATTAAAGTTAAAGTATTCATAGACCAAATTAAGAGCTAATCCATGACAGTATTTCATGGATCTTGAAGACAGAGGACTTGGAGAAGCAGGAGAGAATAAGAAAGAGAAGCAGGACTCACATGTGACTCAGTGCAAAGACTGCTCCCTTCTCATATCTCAGACATTCATCCTGTTTTCAGGGTCCTTACCTTTCATTATTCTCATTGCTGATTCAGTATCATGCAGCAAGAATTACTGTTTCTTAAAATAAATGGTCTCAAACAAATGAACACTTCTCATGACTTCGAGCTACTTTAGAAGTCAGTGATAAAAATAAGTGATTCTGAATTCTCAGTGATTTTCATAGGATATTAATCATAGGAAGATATTATTGACTATTTTCTTATGTCCATAGCCTCAAGGCAAAGTTGAGAAAGATAAATGTGCCCGCCGATTTGCCATTAAGTCCCTTTCAAGTGATCCCCAGATGGCCGTGTTGGTATCTGTGGTTTATAACAATAGAAGTCTATTCAAAGTGGTTTTCCATTGTACTATGAAATTACTTGTACCTTTATGGTTTGTGAATCTACACAGGGGACTTACAGAGGATGATTCTCCTTTGGCCTTCCTTTCCCCATGTCCCCAGTGAAGTTCCTTGAAAGAAAAGCCTTGGCATAATTACGACCATTTCTGATTGGCACAAATCTGTACATGAATCATCAAAAAATGACTGATTTCCCCACATGGCAATGGTGCTTAAGACTCAGAAAGTGTGAAATGAAAAACTTAATGTTCTCCTAACAGTGCAATTTACAATAATGTCAATAGACCACATGCTATTTTTTTTTCAAAACTTGGGTTTAAAAAATAAAATCAAATGAAAATGGGGAGTTCCCATCGTGTGAGGCATTGACTAGGCACCAACGCTGCCTTTCAACTCATCTCTCAATTGTTGAGGACACCATTAAATGTCAGCCCTGTAATTCACACTCGATAGGCAGGCAAACAGCCCTTTTCACAGGCCTGAATGAATGGATGTAGAAGTACTATAAATATGGAGCTCACTTATTAAAAAACAGGAAGAAAAAACAATGAAATGAAAGAAGATGCAAGACCCTCTGGCTTCCCCAGCTTCTGTGATCTATGCTTGTGGACTCTCTCAAGCTGGTGAGTTGAGCGTGATGCTCTCTCTGGAGAGATTTTCAAAATGAGAAGGCGTGTTAGTCTGATGGAATTTCTTGAAGATCCCATCCTTTGTAACTTGCCCTGATGGATGGAGCAGAAATGGAAGGGGCTGTGTGCTTCAAACCTGATCTACTGAGAATCCTGATCTTAGCAGGGCTGGCCGTAGCACAGGTGAAGGGGCAAGATCTGGTGTTTCTGATTCTGTCCCTCTCTGCCATACTCTCCTCTCATGAATCCAAACCTGATTCCTCAACCCTATAAGTGCCCTCACCCCCAGTCTTGCCCTATCCAAAATGCATATAGTTCTTCCTTCCTGGGAAAACAGACCTTAGGGCTTTCCTTATGTCTTTGCATTATTTATTCATTTGTTCATTCATTTATCAACTGTGCAACTATGTGTTCAATAGGCAAATATTTATTGACAGCTCTGACAGATTTCCTCTGATGGATCATAAAAGTTCCTCTATGTTGAAGGATGGATCCTGTCCTGTCACATCCCGTAGAGGTCTGTGTTTTAATAGGAATCAATCTGTGTTAGTAATGCTTGTTATCTTAAAATTCCAACACCCAAACCTTCCCCTCAACTTTGAGCTATGTTTCCCTTTAACAGAAAGCCTTAGTGTCTTTCCTCTGGAGTTAGTAATATGGGAACTCTGTGCACAGAGCCCAGGACAGTGGCCTAGGCCTCACCTGATATGAGGCTATTGCTCATCCTACTATCTGTGTGTGTTTATGCATATGTAAGTGTGTGTGTGTGTATGTGTGCACGCACACACGAAAACATGGGAGATTAAGAAATTAAGCACTATACCAAAAGCTAACTGTAATTAATGTTCTTCTAAATTCTGTATAATATACTTCTTGGTTAAACCTTAATATCTATTATTGATATGTACAAACCACCTATATCATTTTATTACTGTAATAAGAGCCTATCTGCATTTTGTTCTGTGATTAGAGAAATTACACAAATAGACATGTAGCACAATTCTTCAAAAATACTAAGTGACGTGTTCATTCGTGCTTGTTCATGGCTATACTTCCCTAACCACCTGGAAGAAAAGGTATATTAATTTTGGATCTAATTTTCCTCTCCCATCTGGCTCCCACACTTTGTAGAAACAACAAGAGCTCAGAAAATATAGAGAACGTTCATCATTCCTTTTGCAGAAAAGTAGAGGAAAAGCATTTAGCCAATGCTCACACCTCTTCAATTGCTCTTTCCTAGGCTTTCCAGTTTCTGAAAGGTGGGAATTATGAGTCCCTTTGATTTGCTGCTATTCATTCAGGATCATGAATAGTTCACCTGGGTGTACCCCCATAACCCACTTACTGTCTAATACATTTTATGATATTTTAGCTGTAAACTGTGTGGAGCTTAGTAGTGGAGTCAACAATACCAAAATGAGATAGTGATGTCACTTGAAATCTAGAGTGAGTGCTAAACACACAGGAGAGCAAGAAGCCCAGAGGACAAACTCCAGCCCCTGGGACTTGATGTGGGAAATCACAGATGGTTAACAGCTGTAAACCGTGGCATCCACTCAGTGAGACTATCTGTTCCACCATCCAACCCGAAAGCCTTCATCCATTGACTCTTAAAACAAATGTTTGGGAAAAGGAGTGGATGGGGACCATCTAGTTCAAAACCTGGCTCAGTACCCCTTTAAGGCTGACCAAGTGGAAATTCAATAGACAACCTCCTGAGTGACATCTGAGGAGGCACCGCAATCTTTGCTACTACTGTAAAGGGAAGGGAAAGAAGAGATTCTGAATCTGAGCATTCTTATTGAATACAGGTGGAGAGCCACATTCCTGTTGAAGACAGCCTTGACCCAGGGGTTAAATAGTTCCTGGCAAGAGACAATTGTGATAAGCATAAAGAAAAATACACAAATTAATCTCCTGTGACATGTCAACAGAAACACAATTTGAAAATAAATCTCATTGATTCATTTTTTTCCCTTTCATCTTGTAACTATCAAACTCCAGTCCAAGCAAGGGGCACAGACCTCTGCAAGCCTAGGTGCAGGCTACGTATCCCTCTCTCTTGCCCTGCAGAGGCTCTTCTTCAAACTGTTGCTCAGAGACACCCATCTCCCCTTTGCATCTGCCCCAGAACCTTTTCACTGTTTCTGACTCCATCTGTTCCTGCCTATTCCAGCTGCTGTTCAGAGGAAAGACCACGATAATTATCTCTTTAGCACATAATTTATCCTCTTGTGACCACCTTTGGGCTGCCAGTCTATCGAGGTCCCCAATGTGTTCTCTTTCTGCCACATGTCTGTGAACTACCCCAAATCCTCCACTTCAGGTCGAAAGCACTATCATTTCAAGCTTTTGCTTTGCCAAGCCTTTGAGAGTCTTAAGTCCCATTGAAAATCTTTTGTCATCTCAAAGAAATCAAACTATGTTCTTTCCTAATATTTAACATTTAAAAAAATAGGCCATGCTGACTTCACATGTACAATAGTAATACAGAGTAAAAAGGGTGTGGGTTATTCATCTTTGTTCAGGCAGGGTTCAATTTCCAGGGACACTAGGCAAATCTCTCTACTATGTGTAAAATGGGAAACTTAATTCTCTCAAAAGGTTGTTCTGAGGATTAAATGTAGTAACAGAGCAGAACATCCCATATTTTCCTGTGCATTGGAAGCACCTGGGAATCTTGTTACACTGCAGACTGTGATGCGGTAGGTCTTGTGTGGGTCCCAGGACAGCATCTGTAACAAGCTTCAGGGTGATGACTGTGCGCCGAGCTATAGGTAACATGTTGAGTGGCAAGAATAGAGTGTGTAACACTTGTCAAAAAGGGACCTTTTGTTCAGTAGCGTCCAGAAGGATTCCCCTACTGTGGTGTTCACTGCTAATATCTATCTCAAAATGCACACCACCACGATCTTTTTTTTTTTTTTTTTTTTAAACTTAAATAATAAATGTGGGAGCAGATTTCCAGGAGGTACTATAAAAAAAACATTCTGCATAATCGTGGGGATTTCCACTAGCTCTTTTATTTTCCCCTTAGTCCAGATAAGTTTTGCAACTTTCATGCCCAGCTTTAGAAAGGCATTCTTTGCATTTTTTCTTTTCCTGGGAAAACCATATGCTGCATTAAAACTGAGGTCTGAGGGGGTGTTGTGATCCATGTGTGATAGACAACATGATTTCTGGGGGTGATTGGGGGGTGACTCTGGTCTATACAGAAAGAGGAAAGAAAGAGATGGTATGCCATTAGAGGAGATGCCGATCCTGCTGACAGAAAGGAGTATATTTTATTGGATATGTGACTTCCTGAAAATTCAACTTGGCTACACTCTGACTCACAGGTAGGAGCTGGTGCAAGGAAGAAGCAGAAGAGTGATCAACCAGGAGTCTATAATGGAGCTCCCTGCCTCAGCACAGGCAGCAAGAGCGATGCTCCTTTTAGCAAACATGCCCGCTGAGGCCAGAACAAACCTGGTGGTGGAAATGGCAAGTATCAATCTCAATGGCTGGCAGCCAAGCAGGTGGTCCAGGAGGGAAGGCTGAGAAGGTGGATTGCTATCACCTTTGTGATAAATGGAAAAGGCCGTTCGGCTCTCCAAGAGACTGATGAGAAACTGGTCAGAGCTGGGTAAGCATCTGAGCAGTTCTGAACAGTGACAAAACTGCAGGAAGAGAGAGCGTCAACCTGTGTGTTCCCATCCACCTGGGGTTCTGATTATGTGGAAGCTCCTGACAGTAGGCAACAAAGATCGGGAGCTCTTACTGCTCACCCTGCTATAGAAAAGTGCTGAGTGGAGGTGAAAGGTCGAAGGAAGACAGAGCTATTTAACACACATACACACCCCCACCACACACACAGAGGCAAGTAAGCCAGGGAACTTTTGGGTACTGAAAAGCAATCAGTCAGGTGGCTGGTCAAACCGCTAAAGGAGAAATACTATAAAAGGCAGGAAAGTAAATACCAGAAACACTGCCCAGTCGTATCCACCAAGATTATCTCCAGACATTGCCAAATGTCCCCAGGTTAGCAAAATTATTCCAATCTTATAACCAGTGTTCTAAAGCATATCCAAGTAGATCTAGCTAACCATATGGATAAATTTAAGGGTTATAGCTATCAGAAATAAAGGATTTATGTGTTGATGGAAACATGGATTATAGAAATACTCAATGTCTTCTTAAAGTTTTCTAAAATTGTTTGATTCTAAAAATTGATAATTAGAAGGGCCTTACATCACATGTTTAATTGGGGATCCCTGCTTTCATATTACCGGTATTCTTGACATTTTCTACCACCTAGTCTTCTGTGACTGCCATACTCAGATTTGGCCTAAATCACAGAGAAATAGGACAATATCTGAGTCTGAGCCTAAAACCACTATCAAAGCCTATATCCTAAAATTTGCAAGAGTTCTACTTCATACATAGTCATGAAAGTATAAAAATCCAACTGACCAAGTGTAACAGTATTTAAGTAATACTGCTGATGATAAAATGAAACCATCTGGTTTAGAAAAAGAAATTCAGAGTTAAATTTAAAAGAGATTAAAAATAATCTCTTGCAATATGCTATAATTTTGATATCTTTGCTTTCTCATCAGCTACAAAACTGCCTCCTACAGTATTATAAATTGTACATTATTTTCATTGTGAAAATAACTGATCTTTAGTGTACTTAAAAAATAATTCCTTTAACTAAAATGTTGTGCACCTAAAGGCATAAAACTGAACTAGATATATTATAAAGAGCATTGAAACAGAGCAAAACTCCAATCCAATCCACTGATCACTGAGCCACCATTACCTGAGTGTACTATGGGACTAATAATAATAACAGTTGTGTCTTTCTGACCCAGATGAGATTCAAATGAGTTGAATGCTTCTTAAAATAATGTGACACTCTTAAACATACATAAAAGTAGTGTATTCAAACATCATTTTGAATTTGAAACTCCTTCGGAAGCCAGAATTGAGAATAGGCAGTTAGTGTAGAATAAGGAATGGTCAAATCGAGAAAATGGAGGCCATCTGCAGGGAAAGAAAATAAAAGTATCCTGGGAGAATGGAATATCAAAGACCTCCAGAGCCCATTGATTATGAAATTTACCTACCCCTAGCATCCTTTTCAAAAGGTTGCAGGCAAGGAGTTGTTAATTAGTGCCCCCTGGGCCCCTACCTGCCTGAATCACTTCTTTTGCCCCTTCCCTCTGCCTATCTGCTTCTCACCTTTTTGCCATCTCACCAGCATCTCCTGGGCCTAGTCACATAGGCAGGAAGGAGAGAGATAAGGGAAAAGGAACAGAAGAACAAAAACCTATAAAAAGGGCAAGATTTGCTCATCTCAGAAATACTGCCTTTGGGTCCCCTTCTTCCACCCGGGAGATGTCTGTTCTACCTTTTTAATAAAGCTTCTTACTTTCTACTCTATATGTGCCTTGGTGTGCTTCTCTGGTGTTATACCTCAACATCTGAGGAAGCAGGACTCCTTAAGGTAACCAGCGGAATCACTTCCACCCAAGGGTTGCAGAGAGTGCAAGAGAGTATACTTTTAAAATGTTAATCAGTGCAAAGTAATCCTAAATAATAGATTTTCTATTCAATTTTGTACTATACATCACTCAAATGCCTGGTTAAATAAATTTGGGAACATTAAAATGAATAGAATACTTAAATTATCCATAGACTTCACTAACAGGAATAAGCTTATTTTGTTCTCTCACCAGTAAAAGGTCAGTAAAAAAAATGATTCAATCTATAACATTTCATACTTTTATGTATTTGCCCGTGTCCAGATGAAAGGACTAAACTGCTGCTAGTGGCCAGATGCTACAGAGCAGAGGGAACCTGGAAGAGGAAGGTCAGGGCAGAATTATCTTTGGTTAATTTCCTTCTGTCAAGTCTCAGGGCAGTCAACATCTGGGCCAGTATAATCCACAGGTGACTTCAGCCAGTCCTTCTGCACACTGCAGGCATCAAGACAAATCCACTCACAGTGCTTAGTTTTGGCTAGGTAGCTTTGAAAAAAAAAAAAAAAAGATTAATAATGTATCTAATCATAATGTCCATAAGTGATTAGCAAGTACTAAACCTCTTTCAATATTTGACTTGTTTTTATCCTCAACCAATTCTCCTTGCCTTAAAGAACCATTTATGCAAATAAAACATGAGGCAAAGGGGAGCTCTAAAGAGCTGCCTGAGACCTTATGAATGACTGCACCCAGCCTTTCTGATATTATTTGTTTTTCTTTAATGAAATTTTATTACATAGTTTTGAAAAAAAATACTCCCTTGCACAAACAGCATCATCGGGCATGCTTAGGCAAAAATTAAATGTGAGAAGCAGGAGGAACATTTCTTTATGCAGTTCCTCTTGAACATAAAAGGAACATAGTGTACATCAAATCAGAATAAGAAGAGCACATCAAAGAAGCTAAAAAATCTGCCACTGAGCCGCAAATGTCCTCATACATCAAAGGAGACCCTAGTCAGCAGGATAAACCTCCAGCTTTGGTAGGCAGACCTGAGCCCGGCTGCGCCTGATCAGGAGAGCAGTGCATTATTAAAGGAACAGCAAAACACGTGCAGCAGGCTGAAGCTAAGTGGTGGTCAATGAAATCCGGGAGCCCGGGAGATGTGGAGCAAAAGAAGCAGCAATGCTTTCAAAGTTTGGTCAGAACCAAAAAAGAAAGGAAAAATGCTGTCAGGGAAAGAAAATAAAAGTGGCCAACAGTGTAGGAAAGAGTATGCTAGAAATAAAATAGAAAAAGGAATCGGCAGTGGCAGTTCTGACCTTTGCAATGCTTTTCTAAGATGTCAGAATCTGAGGGCTGATTCCTTCCACAGAGTTATAAGATGGATAGAGGGACTGAAAGCCATGGATAGCACAAGGCAAATCACAGAGGCTTGATATCCCTGTTACACGAAGTTCACAGGTGAGATGCTTCAAGAATGGTGATTTTGCCCAGTGAAAAGGGCTGGTGTCCCAGGACCCTGTAACAGGATTTCAGGATGCATGGACAGGCTGATGAAGCCCTGTTCCCTTCCTGTACTTCCTGCAAGGCTGTTCACTGAGTGTTGCAACTGGCTTTGGAACAGTAAACGGCTAAGCCCATCCATCTCCAAAACCCCAACATACTTACCTTTAAGATGAAACAAACTTCTTTACCTTTTTCTTTCTTAGAAGGCAGGAAAACCACAGAGTATTACCCCTACTGAACAGACCACACTTAACCCAGTCCCAGGCACTAAATGGGTTCTGAACAAATGGTTGTTGACTAGATACTGAAAAGGATAGAAGCATAACTGTTATAAACCCAGAAATGTTCATTCACTGGTTCATGTTATCTTTCTTTAAAATTGTCTTCATGCATCCTTTATGGTAACTTTCCATATATATTCTTTCATCAGTCCCAACCTCTAGGACCAGAATAGTGATTCACAGCCTCAAAAAGCATCAACATTACCTGAAGGACTTATAAAAATGCAGCTTGATATATCCCACCCAGAGTTTTTGCTTCTGTCAGTCTAGATCAGATTCATAGAATTTAATTTCCAACAAGGTGTCTGGTGATGATGGTGCTGCTGGTCCAGGGACCACATTTTGAAAACCACTGTCTAGGGTATTTACGGCAAGTAGATGGATCTTTATAAGGTGGAGTCAGGGTTGGGGATGTAGCTCAGTGGTAGAGCACTTGCCTAACATGTCCATGACCCTGAGTTCAATCCTCAGCACTGAAAAAAAAAAAAAAAAAAAAAATCCTAACTATAACATTTGCCCACCTTTGGATGAGCTTCTCTCTCCATTATTTTTTTGTGGGGATGGAACCTAAACCACTCATTCTGATCACAACCCATGAATAAGAAATTTCTAAGTTTCCCCTCAAAAAAGTTGGGCATTAAAAGATGCCCTAGAGGTTTTACAGAAAGTGTTCTGAAGTGTCTAGGAGAAGCAACTGTGCTCTCCACCAGACAAAGCATTTCCTAGTTAAAAGATTTATCGTTTGAGAGGGTTTTCTCCATTGCAGAATTCACTGTGCAAGTTTGTTCACATTGTTTTGATTTCTTCCTGAACAACTGTGTTTCATTCCAACTGGAAAGTTCCTATTGAAAATCACATAACTGGGAAGGTATAAACAGAAACTGGTGTATTTCACAGAGGTTTCGCCCAGCGCCTCTTTGTCATTTGCATTATACATTAGAGATGAGAATTAATGAGGATTTTTACTATCATCCTCCACAGATGTCTACTGCAAACCCAAAGCATCCAAACTCATTCATCATCTACCAGCTCACCAACGTCCCCAGCCTTCTCCTCCCTAGCCAACAGGATCAACAGCTGCTTGGCTGCCTTAGGCAAGGAACTCCGAGTCTGCTTGACCCTTTCTTTCGTCCCACGTCACGTATCCGACTGGCCATTTGGGGTTCTGCTTTTGAAGGATGTCACATCCACATCTTTTCTTCTCCTTCAGCACTGTCGCCTTCCTCCAGAAATATTTCCTCCCTTATCGGGACCACTACAGCACTTCCTGACTCACCTCCCGTCTTCATTTCTCTCCATTTTCATTTTGCTTTTATCTGGCTGCCCAGGTCTTGTTTCTAAGAAATGTATTCTTATTACTTTCATGCCTAAAATCTTCTTTAGGTTTCCTGCTATCAGAGGAATGAAGATTGGGCTTCTCTTGGGGACTCGTAAAGCTCCTCAGGCGCAGCCTGGTCCCACCTCATCTTCTCAGGTACAACTTTCATTCTGTGTGTATTTTACATATAGTTTATGTTCTGCTATAATCTGCTTTATCCTCTACAAGGCTTGGCCCTTCCCTGTACTTTAAATATTCTTACATACCTCATTTACCTTTCAAATCCTGTTGATCCTCCTATACCTTGCCCCAAAATCTTTGTGTCTCTGTAGCCCCAATAACCTATTCACCTCTGGACTTTTTCAAGCAAAATCTGCTTTTCCTTCTCTATAAGCTTCTTAAGAGCAGGAACCAGGTTTTAATTACTTTTAAATTCCCAGCATATCCATAACTATTAATGGTCATAAAGAAATGCTGCATTGAACTGGACAGAAATTAAATCAAGATTTGTCATGGGGGCTTGATTTGAATGAATTGATATTACGATGGAATAACAGCATTCTCTAAGTAGAGATTTAAGAACATGGCCAGCTTGTGATTTAGATTAGGCTTAGTTGATCAAAACAATCAGAGGAGACTTTTGTGGATGTGTGTCTTTCAGGGACACAAACAATAAATTCAAAGAGGCCCATGGAAGTGGATTTGATTGCTTGGAAATGTTCACACAGTCAAATTAATTAGGTTAAAATAAAACAGACGGTAAAATTCATTAATATGTTCTTACCTCTTTATAAAACATAAAGAGTGTTTGGGCAGCCTAAAAAGCAATAGATACGTCTTAGAAAATTCAAGAGGAATGTAGACTCACAGAAAGACTATCACCCACTGAGTGAATCCCACCTTTGTTGTTTCCCACGGTGTGCATCTAAGAAACTTATTTAACCTAGTGGAATCTCAAATTCCTCATTGTAAAACAGAGACTGGAATGTCTACTATATAGTCCATATGAGCAAACTAAGTGAGAGAGTGCATAAAGTACTCAGCACAGTATCTAGTACCTAAAAGACACTCCATAAATGGCCCTCAAACAATTTATGAGTGAAAATTAGTCACTTTCAGCTGTGTAAATCTGCATAAAATTTAGAAGCATGGGGATATTTACAAGGCAGAGTTAAAACTCCAAAAGGAGAGTGCGATTGGTGATGAAGGCAGAAGAAGACTGGATGAAAGTGTCCATCTGTCTGCATGATTTTCTCTGCTATCATATGAATGGTGCAGACCAAGAGCATTTCAAACAGAGTCTATTGCTTCTGCAATGTGCAGAGGGCAGCTTTATTAGCTGTGTTAACACCCCACAGCTCACTTACGTTTTGAATCTCACATGTTTCTAGGGGTTAAAGAAAAAATGCAGCTGAATTAACATGCCTGCTGACTGAAGAGTCAGAGCTTTCTGTTTGTTTGTCTGATGATTTATTTCATCAGATTTTAAAAATAAAGATTTTAAAAATCATAATTAATTACCAAGGCTTCCTCAGTCTCCCACAAAATGCCTAGTACCAAGTTTATACTCTGCAATAGTTTGGTAACAATAAGGCTAATGATGACAATAATAATTTACATCAGTGAATGGTTCAATTAAAAGCACATTTGATTAAATCATCCATTAAATTCTAAAAACAGGTGTACAATTTATTGTTATTGGGCTCCAATCCTCCATATTAAAACATAAATTTTCTTTGAGTCAAATGCATCTTCCTTCAGTTCTGCCTCAGAGCATTATTTCTTTGTATGTTGTAAAATTTGAATTTCCCTCTTAATTAGGATAAACACCTATGTAAGATTTTCAATTAATCTTATGGCAGGAGGGCCAAAATTTCTCCTCTACTTTTCTTGCACTGTCTGAGTAGACACTTCTCTGAAACCTTCATAGAAAACAGTCAAAGAACAGGTCTGTGGAAATGGGTTTGAATTAAACAGTCTTGCTCACTGACCAACTTGCCACTAAGCCGAGCAGCAATGGATCTTCTCAGGCAAAGAAATTAGAGAACTAATAAATATGCAGAAGTCATTTTAGTGGAAGAGGAAAGCAGGAAGGAGATGTGGAGAGAGGAGAAAAGAGAAATGCAAGTCGATTTTAGAAAAGAAAGGATAAGGCAATAGCATTCAAACTGCCAGGCAAGGGGAACGAAGAGGTGAGTCAAGAAACCCAGATAACGGGATCCCAGGTGTGACTTGGTAGAACAAGAGCAGGTTTGGTGGCATTGCTGCCTCTGGCTTCCAAATCAGCTCTGTGAGATGACACTTTGAGTGTTTGACAAGACGTGGAGAAAACCAAAACACTAACACACAAAAACAAAACAAAAAAACCTTATCCACGCTAAGATTCTTAGGAGGAGGGGGAAAAAAAGAACATTGGAAAGATGGAGAGAGCTTGGCCTGAGGAGCTGGCACACCTTGACTGAACATCTGAAGTGAGGGCAGAGAAACTGCCCTGCAGTGAGCTTACAGGCGCTCACCTATGCGTGCAGACGTCATCCCTCACTCCCCGGATCAGGGATCTCTGAGTAATTCTCTCCAATATTGGCAGCAGCACATCCTCAGGCTATGTCAGAGGGCTCAGACTCAGGTTTTTTCATCATGTAAACCCAGATTTGAGTTTGCTATAATCGACCTGATCTGAATTCAACTTCCTCTCCCTTCCCCCACCTCGATTCCTCCCTCCTTCCCTGCTCCATTCCTCTCTCCCTGCCTTCCTTTCTGTCCTCTTTTCTTTAAAAAGTGCACAAAGAAATACGCTCTCAGAAAGGGAACATAAAGTTAGCCGGGGAGACTGACCTGAAAGTAGTGGAGAAGCAAGGTATGTACTGACCTGAATGGGCTTCAACAAATCTGAGTTCTTGTCATTATATAGCTGTGTGGCTTTGGAAAACTCACCTAAGCCCTCTGGACTTTAATTCCCTATTCGCTGCAATGAGGAAGTGATAATAGGTTAACCCCCCAATTTCCTTTCCAGACGTAAGTATTTAATGAAACGATTAAAAACTTAGATTTGGAAATCAGACCTGGATTATGTTACTGAATTCATTATTAACTTGCTGAATGATCTTGAACATGTAATGTCATTTTTCAACCACCGTTCCTTCTCTTTAAAAATGTCAATAAGACATCTACATCAGTTTCTGGGGTGTAGCTCAATGGTAGAGTGCTTGCTTAGCATGTTCAATCATCAGCACTATATAAAAATAAATAAAATAAAGGTATTGTGTCCATCTACAATTAAAAAAATTATTTAAAAAATCTACATCACAGGATTATTGTCTGGATTACATAAAACACATCAAGAATTTAGAATGGCACCTACCAGATACTATGTTCTCAATAAACCATTGTTGTTTTTAAACATATGGATTTATTTTGGTAAGGTCATAGGTTACTAATCTTCACATTCAATTTCTCTGGTAGCAGAGACATGAGTCTACATCCCAATAGCCATTTGAAAAAATAATATAAAGTAGCACAGTGAACAAGCTGATTTTTCTGTATTCACATATTGACTACAGAGATCCTCTAAGAAGACTACATAAAACAGATTAACAAAAGTTAATTCCCTTCTCATAACTATCAGTGGGTGTTTGGCATTATCGGATTTGTTAAGCAGATATTTACAAGATTTTTTTTTTGTTGTTGGTGGTTGTTGACCTGGTTATTGATTGTTTGGAAAGCTATCTACTTTCCTCTGGGGATCTGTTCCTTGGAAAGAATACACTCTTTATTGGTATACATAAAACTGGTCAGGCTTGCTGTTCATCAAACCATACTTTAGTCTAGATATGTTCCTTGGGCCCAGTGAGCCCTCCTGCCATGACCCTCTATGTTCAAGTTCACAAAGGGAAAAAGAAGAACCTCAAAGATGTCAACTGGGGCTCAGCTTGAGCACAAGCTATCAGGTTGGAGTAAGTGACAGAAAAGCATTCCTGGCACAATATCACACTTGTCCATCTCCTTTCTCTTCTCATGGGGGAAGGAGTTTGGTTATATGTGGACTGGAGAGCCGTTTTTGCCAACATCATGAGGTATAAGTGCTATGGCCAAGCTGGTACAGGATACTTGTTGAAAGCTGTTTTGCAACTACAACATCTTATCCATAAACACAAACTTTGCCCCCAATGATCCCTAAGATGAATCTGAGAAATAGTAACTGTCGAGTGTTTCTGAGGATGAAACAGTTAAAGAGAAGAGCTTCACTGTGAGGCAAGAGTGAGATCTTCAGCCTAATGCTTAGGGTAATATGTGGTATCAGGAAACAGAAAGCCACCATGATGATAGAGAACATTAGCATTGGTTGATTGTACTATATGTGCACAGGCAATAAACACTTCCTGAATTTATTCAATGATCATGAAATATGATCATTTTCTCCCTTTTAGGTATGAGAATTTTAGGTGCCATGAGCCAAATTCACATAATTCCTTATCCAGTGGGTCTGGAATCCAAACTCAGTCTCCTAAAGATCCTGCTTCTCTTCCTGGGATCCTAATGCATGAGTAGTAGGAAGAACCCTTTAGGTCCAAGAATATTTTGTTTTTCCTTTCTTACCCAATTCCAGGAAGACCTCAGTACCTTACCTGCCAGATTTATGCCAGGAATTTTTATATACCTTGGCAATGGAGGCTGTCAACTTGCTGTTGACTGTGTGGGACAGCCACTGTGTTCCCAGTGCATATAGAAGCTGCTAGTGGCACATGTTAAGTCAGGGTCAAATACCTTGCATTATAGCATCAAATCTAAATCACCTTACACACCAACAGAAACACTCTGAAGCTCAAGCATCAGCTCTGGTTAAGGAAAAGGGCAAGTCTAATGCTGAGAGGAAGAGATCATCATGAGACTCAATACCCTAGAATATCCGGGGTCCCAGATGATGGCAGAAGAAGCAGGAAGAGAAAAGACACACCCATCTATTCACACCTGGCCACGTGATCCATCAGTACTTACTTGGGAGGGAATTGACAAGTAACAACAGAATTTCATTAGTTTCCACAAAATACCGTTTTATAACTTAGTCTACAAATAGGTTGTTTAAACTACTGTGAACATTCTGATATTGGAAGTATTTAGACTCATCAGACCTCCCCATCAGGTAGAGAGAGAAAAACGGGGAATGAAAAAGACAGGGTAAAAGATAATCAGAAACACCCAAGAAAGAAAAAAAAGAAAATTTAAAATAAATACATTGGCAATGATCTTATGTTTGATGTATAGAAGAAATGTTTCTCCTAACTAGTTTAGCTTGAGTCCCATGTGAGTAATATGCTTGAGAACTTGAAATTTCTCCACCAATCTGCTCTCCCTTATAAATGGAGAGGTGTAACTTGGTCAGAGCTTTGCACAATTTAGAAACAGTGTGGCAATTTCTTAAATGGAACTGAAGCAGATCCTATTGTCTAAATGGAATGATGGATTCAAAGTCAGGGCTCAATTTAGCTCTACCTCCAATATGACTTTATATGCTTCAAAGAACATCTACCACAACCTAAGAAATACTGGGAGAAAAATATTGCCCTGCTTCAATACATAGTCATTCCTTGAAAAAAACATTAAATGCACCTAAAATAACTCATAGATTTTCCTGATTGATATGTGTGCTTCCCCTACAAACTTTGTGCCTTAGGGGACAGACATTACAGACTGGAAAGAGTAAGGTTAGGCACTGTTGCACACTGATTAGGAGCATAGACTTTAGAGTTAGATGTTAACTACTGTCCTTGATGTTATAAGCTGCAGACCACAGGCAAATGACTTACCTATAAACTGGTACTACTGGTACCCAGCACAAAGGATGGTTATAAGAATTAAGCAGTATACTATTGAGCACACTTCCTGATACACAACCAGTGTTCAATAGAGAGAATCTTTAATATAATACTCAGTATTGAAACCAATTTGTCTAGAATAAGATCCAAAGCAACACAAATCCAATTAGAAGTTTAATAAAATAAGCAAACAAATTTGCATACACATAAAAGTTCATCAATATACATGAAGGAACCCAACACAAGAATCTACCAAACTCTCATCGCCACTGAGCCCCATTCTGGACTTTATAGAAATAATGAAAAAGATAAGAGTCTTGGTCCTCTAGACCTTACTGAACTAGAAGGGAAAGAAGAAAATATTAGGAAAAATTTTATTTTCTATTGACTGCATTACCAGAGGGTTATTTTTAACTCACAACGTATTACTGTCTTCAAAACGTTAGTTTATTTTTAAAGATTATAAAAGAAGTTCTTAATTTAAGCACTTTCAGGAAATGTGTTTCAGTCTCCAAATACATTTTGCTTTAACTTATTTGCTGTGCATTAACTTTTTTCCCTTTTTAAAAAAGCTCTTACTCATCAATGCCATAAGCCACAACAGCTGAAGACAGATGACAGGGTTTGACTTGAAAATGACCCTTGATGCATATGTATAAACAGAAGCCAACCGGCATTTTATGACCAGAATTTGTTCTCCTCCTTCCCTGTCTACTGACAGAATGGAGTGCCCACCCCCACCACCTTGCAGACAGGAAAAAGACAATCTATGGGACCGTGACACAGGAGGTTTCCTATGGGCTTCATCTCCTGTGTTCCCGTGCTGGAGGTGGGGTTAAAGTTCTGGTAGTCAAGAGGCCTTGGGCTGATATACTCAGCACCCAAGAATAAGAGGCAGATGCTCCCAACACTCATGACCCAGTGGCCAGATAACTCAGAATTCCTTCCCCAAATCCTACCACTCAGGACATACCAGACACCCCAGTGTAAAAACATCCCTGCCTCCAGTGGGTCTATGGAGTACTGGTGTTTTGTGCAGCTTGTACTTGCATAGACTCTAGTGGCCTGTATGTGTTATGTGGGTTGTTAGCCACTTACAGGACTGTAACATTTATTCTCACTTTGCTCACAGAGTCTGACACACAGTATCATACACATATTTTCTAATGAAATGAATGCAGGAATGAATCCAAGTGCCCCAGGAAAGGAATTCATAGAGTCAGGAAGAACTTTCAATTTTCTGACTCAGCTTGTTGAGTTAACATCACTAGAAGGCTTACCTCTTTGGCTCATCTCTTCCCTAACTAACATAGGTCTGCAAATTTAAGATCCACATGAACAAGCACTCCAAATAGTGGGAAAGCAAAGCATTGGAAGACAGACCAGCCCAGAGCTGGCCGTTGACCAGCTTTCCTTATTCTTGTTTCTTGGCTAACTTCCTTGGACCCAACTATACTTTCTTCCCATATTCTATTTTATAGGATATCCAAGTTGCTCTAAGTATTAACCTACTCCACTTCCTTTTTCTAATACCTGGCCCCAGCTATTCTCTACCATCTTCACTTAGCACTCATCTGTGGATTGCACATTGGTAATGAAGCTTTTTCCGTTACCCTGGAATGAATGTAAGATTTTTTACTAAGAATGTTTATTTCCAGTTGTACATTCTTTATCTATATACAGCCTTCCCAACCATCATTGTGCAGATGAAGTGTGATAGAGGAAGACAGAGGGGAAATGGTATAGTCACCACTTTTGGCCACATTTTGAATAGTTGAGCCAATAAAACGGAGCAGACACTTCTGATGTGATTTTACAGGAACTAAGAAATCCAACAACATGCAAAATATCTCTAAATAGGCCATATCACAAGGCTTAGAATTATTTCTGTATCTTTTAGAGAAAATACTTTAGGATCCTGTTTGCCAAAAATATCTTGATGTGATTTGTGTGCTCAACTTAGCCATCAATCTCTTAGTATGACCTTAAATAGCAGAAAGCTCACTTCCATTTGTAATTTGTGTTCATTCATTCACTCGTTTTCTTCATTCTTTACTTCCTTTTCAGCTCACAAGATGTTTAAGGTTGAAACAAGAAATGTACATTGTATGTGTGTGTGTGTGTGTGTGTGTGTGTGTGTAGGTATGTATGCATACACATGTACATATATATATATATATATATATGAATATTTTCCATTTTTTTTCCAGTTTTCCTTAATGGGAAAAAAAATCTGTATTTTAAAACTTTTAAACTAATTAGGATAAGTTATTTCAGAAAAAGTCTACATGGCTCTACTGGAGATTTTAGGTTCCCATGGGGACACTAATGAGGCTTTGGGAAATCAGGGGTTATCCTACCCGAGAGCTTGACAAGGAGTGTAGGGACCACCAAGCAAGTGAGCACAGTGAAATAGAAAGAAAGAATAGCAACCCTTCATCACCCTGCTGATGTCCCCCTCCTATCCTTGGAAAGAGGAATTAACATGGTATACTTCTCAAGCTAAAATAGCTTAGCAACTCTTAGGCAAATTCTCTAAGGCCCAAAGTGCCAAGACCAAACGTTCCCTACCCTCCAACAAAGTGAGCTCTAAGGGCATGGAGCAGATGCCATGCTCTGTGCTGCAAAGACCAGAGGGCTGGGCAGGGTAGAGCCACAGACAGGCTGGGGTTGGGGCAGGATTCCTACACAGGGACTTTCTGCACCTGGACTCTGGGAACTTACACCAGGCTCACACCAGGGAAGGGGCTTCTGAAGGACAGGCTGCAAGAGCCCCTCCTAATAGTTGTCGTTAGGAATGTACCTGGCTTATAGTCCCCTGTCCCTCACAGCCCTAATGGCCATCACCCACTGTCACCCCCTTTCCATCCTGAGGATGTGCCAGACACTTGGTGTGCCTGTCTACACTATTCCTGGGAGGACCACTTGCTTTTCCCTCCTCCTGTCCTACAGGCTTCTGCTTCAGCATTTAAACTGTAAAGCTATGGTAGAGCTCATGAGAACATGAAATCCACAAGGCAGAAACAGTACGATTTCAATAACTCTTGTGCTTCTTGCTCATTTCACGTCCTAGCACTAACATCGGAGGCCTACCCATTGCGCTGCAGAGCCACTACTCAGGAGGATGAAAATGTGACCTCGTAAGTGTAACCAACATGGGGCTCGCAATTGACTTCTGGGCACTGAACACAAACTGACCCGAACCAGTCCGTTGACTTTCGACTGTGATTACTTTTAAACAACCACATCATATTTATTTTGCTCATAACAGATTTCAACCCTCTCCTCTCTAAACTCAATCTTTATTAAACCTAAATTTTAGCTAATAGGCTTTTCCACCATGACTCACTAACCTCTCCCTAAGGATCTACATTTTAGGCCCTTTCTCCTATGAAAAGTGCTCTCACTGAATAAAATCCTTCACATCTTTCCAGGTCTGCTCTGACCCTGCACTCCAATTCATCTTTCTCTTTCCTGAACTCGTAGTGTAGAACATTCCTTATTTAGTATTTCCGGCCTGATATAGGTCATTGATTTTCATGTGTTCATTTCATCTGGTGATCTGAATGAGACAAAATTGCATATCCTGAAGATTCACCCCAGAGGAGATTGTCCAAAATTCCACTCCAAGAGGTACAGTCAGCCCTGGAAATAGTCATTTTATTTATTAAGAGAAAAATAACATACAAAATGCATTATACATCTAAGACATGGAAGTGTTAAACTCCAAGAGGTGCAAGATAGCTGATGCTACATAGAGCTTAAAGGATCTTGGGCTTGGCCTCCTGAGGTGGGGGGAGGTAGTCCTGTGGATGGTGGTCTTGGGGGAAGACAGGCACAGCAGGCAGGGGTGGCCTTGCCATATAGATGCAGTCTCCCAGGTAACAGCCCCCTGTGGTCATCTCTCTCTGGCCCAGGTGTCAGACCCCTAATCTCATGTTCCCATTTCTTCTCTCTGTGGGAAGGCCCCCTCCTAGGCAGCAAAGTGTGGGGTGAGCACTAGTAGTGAGCATCTTGGCACCCTCGTGCAGGAAAATCTGGCCACACTTAACTTTTCACCCCAGGAGATGCAGGCAGACCACTTTCTGGTCTTGCTGCTTCTTCTCAAGGCAGATTCTACCTTTCAAAGAGCTGTCCTCACACTGCCAGCCCAGTGCTATTTTACCATGGGGCACGAACAGACAGACCCTGAGTCACCCCTCTCTGTGGCTGTTCTCACTTTTGCCTCCCTATCTTCTCTCAGCTGTATGCACTCCCCAGTCTTCCTTGTATTTCAGTCACCCCTGAAAACCTCCTTCTCCTCTAGATAATCTCCTTGAGGGCAAGGTGCCTGTCCTGTCTGACTGTCACCTTCATCTTGGCACACTGATCCTGCTTGCACAGGGCCCAGCTGGTAGTCCGTGTTCTGTTGCTCTGGAATTATGTCCAACAGAAATCATGGCGTTTTGTACTTTGCTGATCATTTTCTCCCTTGGAGCACAGAATGCCTCACAGGAGATGGACGTGTTCCAGCGTGTCTCACCAGTCCTGAAGTCGGAAGTGCAGTGCCACACTGAAATCCAACCTCCTCAAGCCATCAGTGTGGTAATTGGCAGTCAGGCACCTTACGCTTTTGATGCCAGGTGAGATGATATTTGAAAAATATATGAAAAGGTTAGGAAGGGTCCAGATGGCTTGTAGAAGGGATGTAAACAACCTGACATGTCCAAAAAGGTATAAAAAGTGTCATTTTTAAAAACCTGTACAACAATAATGGGAAAATCTCAGTAATTCTGGCAAAGTCAAAGAAAGCATCAGGGAAGCCCTTGTCAGTCTTTTAGCATATGTAGCATGTAGATGCACAGATTTTATTTCTCTCCCCACACTTCTGAAACTGCATTTGTAATTCACTGCTAGAACTAACAAAAAGACTAATTTTTTGGTGTATAATCCTCTGCAATTGCAGAAATGTGCCAACTAGTTTTCTCTGTCTCTTGCAGAACAAGATTGTGTTAGAGAGAAGCATAAACCAATTAAATGTCAGGAGCAATTAACTTCTGTATTTTTCACGCAACACAGAATGAGAAAATTTTATAGCACTCCTATAATTAAAGTTAATAAAAATGAATACAGAATTCCCCGGAGACTCATAAGTCATTCAGCTTCCTATGACCACAACACACAAGGATTCTCCACCTTGACTGAGTCTCATGGCTTCATAGGAAATGTCACCGGGACTGGGTCTCTTATTTGCCATAGCTATCTATGCAGCTAATTCACCACTATTCTCCTGCTTAAGATAGTAAGAAGAGAATCCTACTGGATTCATAAAAAGAAGAATCTGGTCTATCTCCTCTGGCCAATAGAGGACGTGGATGCAGAGGAAATTCCAAGCTCATTAACAGCAAGTCAGTGAGATGGGACCAGCCCAGAAGGGACTGGGGAGGCAAGAGGAAACTTCAAGTCGAAGAAGAAAAGTTATATTAAAGCCTCTTTTCAAATCTACTATAAGGGAAAGGGGTTTTAATCAGGATATTATCAGTATCTTCATGTACCTAACAGAGAGGTGAAAGCCTAAAGATACATGTGTGTATAATAACAAATCGTTCTATATGAGGAACATCTTCCTACCAAACAGGATATGGGTATAAGCACAAATACTCAGTGCTTTGTAAGAATTTACAGTGCAAAAGGGTGCTTTTCTAAAGACAAAAAGTTATTAAAGTTCACAAATAGTTATCTCAATTCTCATCAGAACTGGGTGCTATTAATATTCAAGCTCATGGTATACTTGAATCTTTACTGGTCTATTATAAAGTAGTGTGGTTCTTTCCTTTTTTTTTTCACTTTAGGAATATTTAAAATCTGAAGCAAAGCTAATTACAGTAAGTTTTGTCAAAAAGAATAACAAAGATGTATAACATTTGTACTATATGTAAAATAATCAAAACTATCAGAACAAGGTTAAATTATCATATATCCAACTCCCAATAAATAACTTTTAATGCCATTTGGTGGAAATAATTCCAGATACCTCTCTCTACATACAATCAGAAGAAAAGATGATAAATAGGTGATAAACACAAAGTTATTTTACAAAATATGATCTTATTACCAGTGATATTTTATTAATATCTTAATCAACTAGACATGGCTACACTAAAAAGATGCAGTTTGCATTATTGGTTGTTTATTTTTTATTTGTAGTATGAAGAGACAAGCTTGTTCTTAGCATTTAAAGATCTGTGTGATTAGTATATTGCTTACAGGAAGCTATTTATGAACATTGTTGGTCTCTATGTCCCATTTCCTTACCAATCATCTGGGAAATAAAGGCAATGATTCAGAAATGAAAATTTTAAGTCTCTAAACAAACTCAACTTTCAAGACCTACTGAAGGCAATCAAGGTGGTAAATATCAATTGATACAATCTAGATAAAGTCAATCGATATGGCTTATTTGAAAGTAGTTTAATAAGTGTAATTTTTGGCACAAAAAAAATGTATAGTAACAATCCTTATCTACTTAACTACACCTGGGTTAATCAGATCTTCTAAAATTATTTGTAATTAATTTGACTCCTGGACACATTGTTCCTAAGCAAAGGGAAATTTGAATCAGGTAAGGTAGGTTTTTATTCTCATATGATAGATGGAGACACTGGTGTCCAGGAAGTTGCCCTAGGACATTTAACTACTGCATGGAGGAACAAACACTCAAAACTTGGCAGTCTGATCCCTGCTCCACAGTCTTAAGTGCTTTGCTATTTGTAACAATGAAAGGATGAGTTTCCACAGTTACTGATCATAACCAGGGTCCTCAGGCCATCAGGCAGACCCAACCCTGGAGGAAAGTTGTGTAATAGAAAGTGTATACCTGGCAGCATATCCTCTTTACAGGAAAGGAAAGCTAGCCAAGACTCTACTCTTGAGTCTGAAGAACATTGCCTGCCCCAGGTAATGACAGTTGCAAGGTAGCTTGCCTTCCTTTTTCATGCAAGATATAACAGCCTGTATCTTTGTCAAAGTTGATCTAACATCTTTACCCAGGACCAACTCAGAGCTGAAGAAGGGACAGCACTCCAGAGACCTACCAAGGGACACCATGTTCTTCTGAAATCTGTCTGCAGAGAGATGGTGAAGTGAAGCAAATCTGAAGGCATCCTAAAGAAATGCACAAGAGTTCCATTAAAGCAATTGTAGTATGTGATCCTTGAAGCTGCAGGTTAACCACAATAACTTCACTGATCTTGTACAGGAAGGTTCATGCAAGAATAATAAAGGAAGAGTGAAAGGAAGCAGGGTGAATTGGGAGTTGTGGAAATATGATGGAATGTCCTACGTAAACTCCAAAGTAAATTAGCTTTCTTTTGTTGTTGTTGTTGTAAACAAATGGGATACATGTTGTTTCTCTATTTGTACATGGAGTCAAGGCATACCATTTGTGTAATCATAAATTTACATAGGGTAATGTTGTTTGATTCATTCTCAGATCTTCAACTCTATTACAAGGCAATAGTAACAAAAACAGCATGATATTGGTACCAAAATAGACAGGTAGATCAATGGTACAGAACAGAGGACAAGGACACAAACCCAAATAAATACAATTTTCTCATACTAGACAAAGGGACCAAAAATATGCAATGGAGAAAAGATAGCCTCTTCAACAAATGGTGCTGGGAAAACTGGAAATCCATATGCAACAGAATGAAATTAAACCCCTACCTCTCCCCCTGCACAAAACTCAACTCAAAATGGATCAAGGACCTCGGAATCAGACCAGAGACCCTGCATCTTACAGAAGAAAAAGTAGGTCCAAATGTTCAACATGTCAGCTTAGGATCAGACTTCCTTAACAGGACTCCCATAGCACAAGAAATAAAAGCAAGAATCAACAACTGGGATAGATTCAAACTAAAAAGCTTTCTCTCAGCAAAGGAAACTATCAGTAATGTGAAGAGAGAGCCTACAGAGTGGGAGAATATCTTTGCCACTCATACTTCAGATAGAGCACTAATTTCCAGAATCTATAAAGAACTCAAAAAAATCTACACCAAGAATACAAATAATCTAAATTAGCTTTCTTTAGGCCTTACTTTAACCTAACAGAAAATAAACTAGGACCAATAGTGAGAAGATTTAAATAATAGTTGGGGGCTTAGATAAAATCATATTAAGACAGAGTCATTTTCTGAAAGTTCTCTCTATCAAAATCTTACTCTATTCTCTACACAACTGATATTTTCTCTACCATCTAATACCTTATCTGGGACCTCACTGTATTCACTTTTGGTCCTCCTCACAGGCAAATATGGAATAATGCTTTGCTATATGAAAGTATTTTGATAACTCAAATCAACTAACCAGTGCTGTGAGCTTCTTGAGGTCCAACGTGAATGAACACAATGTTTTAGCAGTAGAAGCACAGGTCTTTGACCTGGAAGAAGCTGGGCTTTCTTCAAAGCTGTCTGACTGCTACTTGAGAAACCTCAGGCAAGATACTTCCAGTCCTGCTGAGCTGATTTATCAGTCATAGAATAGAAATGATAATGACAGCAACTGCTCTGTGGGGCAGCTATCATATTTGTAATGTAAAGGCTTTTGTTATATGGGAAGAAAAATACCCACAAAATTTTAATACAATTTTTGAGGGAGAAAGGGTAGTTGTCAGGTATCCCACATGTTCATGATTTTGCAAGACAACGACATGGCCTTACAGAGTCAGGCCTTTCGATGGGCTATCCTGGTAATGCTATTGTGATCCATTGGGGTGGTATCTCTAATCTTACAACACTAAGAGCCATCAGTGGGTACCCTGAAAATATCAATGGTGTCCAGAAAAATAGATTCTACTGGGACTGCCAAGTCACTTTAATCCCCTTTGTGTTTGCCCTACCTTTCAGTTTCTTCAATTATAAAACAAAGGCTAGGGGCTGGGGATATAGCTCAGTAGGTAGAGTGCTTGCTTGCCTTATAAGCACAAGGCCCTGAGTTCAATCCCCAGTACCAAAAAAAAAAAAAAAAAAAAAGGCTAATAACGCCTGTCCCCCCTCCTTGACAATGTTCTATTGATAACTAGTAATGCTATAAATAAGCATTCACATTTGAGTTTGAGTTGCTCATTAAATTTTCTGAAATTCACTGTTGTACTGAGCCTTCATATCACCCTGTGAAGAAGACTCTCTGTCCAGTCATTTTTAGTGAGAAAAAAGAAAACAAATATCTCATAAATTAAACTTTTCTTTGAATTCCACATATCACTATTCCTTCTCTAATGTATCTGCAAAGGTCACGCAGCAGGCAAGTAGCATCATTGGGACATGGACCCAGGCTACTGGCTCTAAATCTAAAGTGCTTTCAACCATGGCAGGTGGCCTTTTGAAGAAGAATAATAAATGTGAAAGTACTAGATTGAACTACATGAAGTTTCCCTTTTACAAAAAAAACACTGTTGAATATCAGCAATTTCATATGGTTCAATATGATGTTTTGTGAATGTATAAAATCTCCCACCCAGGCAAAGTATTTTGACAAATTATACCTAATTAGCATCATCTGTAGTCCACTATTATTCACAAAAGTCAGCAGATTTGAATAGCATCCCTACCTACAAGTACCATATTGGAACTTGCCAAAAAGTTTGTTTGTAATACAATGTTTGAAGCAGGTAGAATGCAAATGGAATGCACAACATATTCCAAACTGCTGTTCTAAGTAGACTATATTTTTTTTTCTGGCATCCTTCCCTGAAATGATGAACCAAAACATTCCTCTCTGTAACAAGAAGTCTCTGTGCTGTGGAGAACTCAGGATTGTCTACAGGGGTATAGCCCAGGATGTTCATTTGACCTTAATGAACAAAAGTGGGCTCCTGTGTCATGAGAATGACATTATAATGCTACCTAATATAAACAAATACCAGTTCCCACAGTTTCTGTCACTTGGAGAATTCACAAGTTTCAAATGAAAAGATTCCTTACAAGAAATTTTACAAATTCATTATAAGATGCATGAGTATTTGAGAAATGAAGGGAAATCCAATACTTGATATGATGATCAGTTAGGATGAAAAACGCTTAGGATATGCAATTTTATTTTTGCTAGATCACGTGGCAGGGTAAATACAGAATTCTCTGGAGCTACAGATGCCTGATGCTTTAGAGGAAATACTAAATAACAAACTATTCATCTAAACCTCATCAATGTGCAGTCAACTCTTCCATCTGAACTCCGTATCCAAGAACCTGTGGTGTAATTATATATAAATTAATTTGCAAGCCCCAGTTGTTTTATGGTCCACACCAGGAATTCTCATTGCTGAAAGGGGCTCATAAAATATATCTCAGCGTTCTAAAGTGAAATTCAAAATTTATAATTTCAGTTCATAATACGTCATGCATCCTAGATCCTTATTTGTTGTTATATACAGTTGCTAAGAAAGTTCAATGAACAAATTCTCTCTGACAGACACCCACCCCCAAAGGAAAAAAAAAAAGTTTTCAAAGAAAGTTAAAATATCTTATTTTCTATGTAAACAACTGGCATGGACTCTAATCTCATTTCAGATGTTTAAAAAAACCTGAATATTTAATACACAGATGATCTAAAATATTCTCATATTTGTCTACTACTTAGAATGTCATATGTGGTATATGAGTATGTGATTTATAATAGTCCTAAGTGGTGTATGTACTTCTCAGAGGCTTACTGGATGAAATATATATTTGTAAGAGAAACTTATTAACATTTCTTTTCTCATAAGAACATCATAGGGCCTGTAATTCCAGTGACTCAGGAGGCTATGACAGGAAGATTCCAAGTTCAACACCCTCAGAAAATAAATGAGACATCATCTCCAAATAAATAAAAAAATAAAAAAAGGCTAGGGATGTGGCTCAGTGGTTGAGCATCCCTGGGTTCAATCCTTGGTACCAAAAATAAAATAAAATAAATTAATTTAAAGAATCAGCATAGGTTCTAAGAGGGTGCCAAAGTTGCCTAAATGAGTCAGTTGGATTTGTCTTAGACACACTAAATGGAAAGTATTTAAAAAATCAAGAGATTAATGCTGAATGGAGTAAACCAAGAGGCACAATAAATAACTAACATAAGTTTATTTTTATTTGTGTCATTGTTTTCCAAATATGACCTCCACAGAAACATAGGCCATGAATAAATCAGATATAAAAGGTCTGGAGAGGAAGCTGTGCTTACAATAAACTGCTTAATAAGAAACAGAGAATATTCCTTTTCATACATTATGACTTGAACTTGGAGAACACTCTAAAAGCAGACATTTTACCCATTCATCCATTCTTCCCTCTATTCAACAAGCTGCATAGTTAACATGCATTGTACAGGTGGACAGGAGAAAATGGGAATTTCTGTCCCTTTAAATTATTTTTCTTGGGCTGGGGAGATAGCTCAGTTGGTAGAATGCTTGCCTTGCGTGCACAACGCCCTGGGTTCCATCCCCAGCACCGCAAAAAAAAAAAAAAAAAAAAAAAAAAAAAATTATTTTTCTTTTCAATCTAATTTAAAGAGAACCTATAAAGTTGAAATAATTAAAGGACATTTTTATTTAAGACAGTCTTGTAAATAAGGTCATGGATGTTTATGGATACCCAGAAAATCATCAAGGAAGTAATTGGAATATTATCACACTCTTAATTCACTTTAAATTGGGTCAAAGTTTCATTTTAGACCTATATAACTGATCATACATTAGATGCACATTTGTCTACTATCAGGTTCATACCACTTCAAATTGCTCCCATTTTAACTTAAACTGTTTTTAGTAAAACTATTATATATTTACCTCAAGAAAACTTTTGACCTTCAGAGACCCAATGCAGAGTTTCTCTTTATGCTTGTCCAGAAGCACCATTGATTGCAGGACAGACTCAGGATTGTTTAGCCCCAGTTGCTGGGAATTTAAAGATGATAGCAACAGTGGTGCAAAAATAATTGGTTGCTAGTCATCAAGCCCCAGCTGGAGGAGTAATAATTATACTCTTGAAAGTTCCTCAAGGAAAAGACTGTGGAGAATGATATTTGGAAAAGACCACAGTAATCGAACTTGGCCATCTACTAGGAGAGTTCAAGAAACAGACCATGTGGTAATTTCTCAAGGTTTGGGGTGAATCCCTTTAATTTGAAAATGAGAAGAAAACATGGTATAAAATGGATCTGCATGCAGACACACAAAGATTCACACAGGTTCCACTAAAAGAAAAATTATCATTAGTTGAGACTATTCTAAATCAAAATGAATATACCCAGGTGAATTTCTACGCTTAGTCATTATCATGAACAGTCTTAAATGTTTGGGGGCATTAACTTTTAGGGTGGTGACCTCAAAACTATACCACATTTGTTTCAGTTAAATTTTACAAAATCCCATATGAAACTTACAAACATACTTACTATAAAGCAGTAGAAAGTGGCAGGACTATCTCGCACCTTTATCATGTTTGAATATTCATTTCAACAAAAGGACAGAGTGTAGAGGATCCATGTTGGACTATGCAGGATCTGAAAACACTTGCCAGAATTCAAAGAAAACAATAGCACTATTTACAGGATTAGCAGATACACTAACAACTCTATGCTTAACTGTAGGCTATAAAATAGAAATCTGTGCCTTTTTTATCAATCTAAGGATAAGAAATAGTCACTACTTTCTTATTTCTGCATTAAGGTAAGAGTAGTAGAATAACACAGGTTGGTTCTGGGAAAGATTCCTTCCTTTACCAGTTGCCCAGTTACGCAAACATGATCTCAGCATTGTTAATGTTGCAAAAGTGTTCATTCTGGGTAGGAGGAAGAAACCCCATCAATATACATCATCCTACTCTTATGTCATCTTTCAGGTTGAGCATCAGATGTTCACTGTCCTAGGAAAATGAATGTTCTCCATGGTACTAAGTCATCCTCTCCAACACAGCAGTGTCAGCTTGACTTAGGGAAGGATAAACTGTCCAACGATGGCTGTGCATTTTTAATTCATTCAAACTCTACATGAGGAACATAATGATTTCCCTCCTTAATACATGATAAATGATGTCTCTGGCTTCTAGAGAAATAATGAACTGATGCCATACTTTTGCCTGAGAAGTCTATGCATCAGGTGCCTCTGTCTTCAAGGAGTCCACCTCATACCCTTCAAAGGCAAGGAGAACGGTCTGGCTAGCCAGAGCACTGGATTTACTGGAATAAACTTTTGTTCTTCCAGAAAATTTGGAGTCCATGAAATACAGAGTACATCACAGTGAGGGTCAATGCGTACTAATTGTCCATGACTAAAGATCCATGTAATGTCTAGTGACACAGAGAATTCCAAATAATGCTTCATCTCTTGGTGCACAGGGCAGTCATCAAATACACATTAAAGGAGGTTCGCTTTTAAGAGCACACTGGAAGGTGTCAAGTGCTGCTGAGGAAGCTTTCTCAAGTGTGAAATATGTTACTGAATTAGAAGCAAATGCATTATTTAGGGAAGGGTTATACTCTGAACTTTGGGGGACAAAAACCACAAAGGCAATGCCTCCCTGCTCCCTCCATGGTCTTTCCTGAAGAATTTTATGTTTCTTTCAGACCACTGCAATCTTCCTAGAGTCTTGGGTACTGTATAAAAATTGTGGTGGGGGTTGAGTTGAATCAGAAAGACAAGTAGTATTTTTCTATTATCTCTCTCATCAAAAACAGCATCATGTCTTTTGCTTATTGGTTCTTTTCCTTTTCTTTTTTCTTTCTTTTTTTTTTTTTTTTTTTGTTTTTGGCTATAGGGATTAAACCAGGGATGCTTAATCACTGAGCATCATCCCCCCCCCACCCTTTTATATTTTTTATTTTGAGACAGGGTCTCTGCTTAGGGCCTCGCTTTTAACTCATCATCCTCCTGCCTCAGCCTTCTGGGCACTGGGATTACAGGCCTGAGCCCATGCCTGGTTGATCATTGGTTCTTCAGGAGACATGATATGATACATTCTAGCCATAAATTTGAACATAGCTGGGGCAATAACTAGCTTCTCTTGAATATGATTCTAGATTCTTGAGAAAACATAAGGCAGGTTGCCTTCTGAATTATGGAAAGCGGGGGACTCAGAACCACTGTAGCAGAAATCAGCACCAGGGGCTGGTCAACATCACCTCACCTCTGCCTCCTTCATAGGGAGATGATGCTCAGAAGGCAAGGACAAATAAAGAGCTGAACTACTCCACCCTGATTGGGCCTACCTAAAGTATTATCACCACAATAGCATTCCTTTGGGCAACTGCTTATAAAGATATAGCTAAAGAATTATTAGAAAACATCTGTTGAATTTCACTATAGGTGAGGCCTTCACCTGAAACAACCAACCAATAAATTACAATACAACAAAAATAGCAGGTGTTTTTCCTTTATCCATAAAACTTTGCCCAATGTCTCCTTTTCTAAAACCTAATTTTTGATTTCTAGGCTATTATTCAACTTCTCCTTTTACTTGTGCCACACCCCAAATTCTAAGCAGGGTCCAAAATAAGGGTCACATATGATTAACTGTGCCTCTGTTCCTATCCAAATCTTTGTGCTCAGTATTATGGTCCTACATTATCCCCTCTGTACCGAAAACACATACATCTCAGCAGAGCCTGTAACTCAGCAGCTGAACTCCGGACTATAACTGTTTTAATCATCATCCTAAGGATGATGATTAATTAGTGCTTCTTTCAACATCTTTGAAGACAAAAGGCACCATGTGAACACTCCTGATTAACATGCATTAGTATTCCTCCTCCTACCAGCAGCCTAAGATTTCCCTGCTCTCCCTATTATCACCAAATTCTTTCTTGCAAACTCTTTACAAACATTAACTAATTAATGATGATTCTAGCCCATAAGTACAGTATATAAAGGAGTGCTAAAGAAAGGAGATAGGGAAATTAGCCTCATTAGTTACACATTTCAAAATGTAAAATGCAACAGGAAAAAAACATCATTTTATACGAAAAAGAAAGAAGGGAGGAAAAAGAAGAAACCTTTTCGTAAGAAGATTTGGGACTGAAGCCAGCTCTTAAAAGAGGAGGTGGAATAATAATTCCTGAAACTTTTGAGTCACTGCTTGATGTGTACTTCTCTGGAGTGCTTAAAGGATGGAGAGAAGAGAGAGGAAGGCAAAGAGAACTAATACCAAGGGTAAAATGAATGCTTAGAGTGGACTCCAGGGAGTTTGGATGGACCTTGGAGGCCCAGACATACACCTAATCTTCAAATGCATTCTTGCTTATAGAATGGAATATCCTGACCACCTGAGATAAACCAGGCCAGATGCACAGTTCCCCATCTACAT